>NC_140146.1:951166-2157594 GCF_964035555.1 Netta rufina
CAGAATTACGGGCAAAATACAGTGCTGCAGCTGGCAAGGGAGCTGAAAAAAAGAATCAGAAACTTTGCTTACCTTTATTCAGGTTCAAGATGCCATTAGTTCCGACCTGACTCAAACAGCAGCCACCAAATGGTGGGGGTGCCTCTCCTAGATCAAACCAGAAATCAGGAACCAAAGCCCTCCCGGACGAGCCCCCACTTGTAATAAATGACTGGGTCCCAAATAGGATTGCAATTGAAATTTACAATTTATTAAATGAATAGAGGTAAGCAAGCAGCGCTGGGTGCGCCAGGAGTCTCTGCTCCACCAAGACGCACACAAGTTACATCAGGCGGCTGGTTTTTATGCTGCTAGGCTAATACATATTCATTACTACTTCTACAAAAGGCAGGGTTATTCTAATTAGTTCCCAGAATCCAACCCCTCCCACTGGTGCAGGTGTTATCAGTCTCCGGTGGTCCCTCTGGGGGCCGCTCGTACTGAAGGCTCGTAGTCTTCCTCCCAGGCTTTTCTCTTGTCCTTCTCCTTTGTCCATCTTGGCTGGATGGCAGACACTTGCATAGTGTCCCATGCAACAGTTGTAATAGTTAGCAGTTATTCTGAAACCCCTTTGTTCTCTTATCCCCTATTGACCCGAATTGCTGGACCATTCCTTTGCAAGATACAAGAACTATATATATTAACCACTCTGGTTTTCTCAGACTTGTGGTTATACAAGGGTATGTAAGACAGAAGGTCACATTTCATCTTATCATGCGGCCCTAGCATTGTTCCATATTGACACGAATCAGATGAACTCATTTCACACTGTTAAGCTGTCTTATCACTGCAAGCATATCTCAATACCACCTTCCTTCCCTCTACAGGATGTAACTGGGCAAAAACAACATTTTTATTCCCACAACCTTGATCCCCTTACCCTGAAATCCTTATTCCCCTTAAACCTAACAACTCTAACCACAACCCTAACCCTTATTATCAACTGTTATAAATTAGACCACACAATTTTCTGGTCTATTGAAATTATTTTATTAATCAAGTAAGCAGGCACAAACAAAACAGCGCTGGGCGGCTGGGGTCTCCGCTCCACAACAGCACGCAACTTCCCTTTCCAGGGTAGCTGTTTTATAGCAGTCGAATTCCAGCTTATCGGGACTTGTTGAACTGGCTGAGGCTGCGCAGTCTATTGTTGAGAGGGGGGTCGTTGTTCCTCTGCTTCGTGTTCAGGTGGGGGAAATGAAGTGGCAAAAATGATGTTTTGTGGTAAGGAATTTCACAGAGTCTGGTTTCACTCAAGGATGTTTACCCAACACCCCCTCAGCAGATTCTCCAAATTCCTCAAAGACAATGAACAAACCCCCACTAATTTATCACAATCCCCCCTTTTTCTTTTTCTAACATATTTTGTTCATTGAATTTTTGCAATATTTGCTTGCTGAGCATCAAAGTTTCTGCGTTGTCCTTCTCCTGCTCAAAAGATTCATACTTAGCATGCACGAGCATAAGATGAGCTGCCTCTAATCAGCTTTTCACAATTGTGATTACTCGATTGAATATACATGGTCCAAAAGTCAGTGCTAATGTAAGTAACAACAAGAGCCCCGCTACGGTTGACAGCAGGGTAGTAAGCCAAGGTGAGTAATTAAACCAGGATTCATACCAATTCTGACGAGCCTCATTTTCCCTTTTGCGTTTTTCTAATCCTTCCCGCAATTTAGTCATTTTATCTTTTACTACCCCAGTATGATCTGCATATACACAACATTCTTCACGTAGGGCTGCACACAGTCCTCCTTGTTGTAAGAAAATCAAATCTAACCCTCTACTGTTTTGGAGTACCACTTTGGATAATGACCTAACCGATTTTTCCAGAGCTGTTTTTGATTGCTTTATACGGGCCAGATCTTCATCTACGGCAATGCGTAGAGAAGTAAATTCCTGGCTTTGTTTTATCAGGGAAGCAATTCCAGTTCCTGTACCTGCAGCCCCGAGGGCCATTAAAGTGGCTAAGGTGACGGCTGTAATAGGCTCCCTCTTTACCAGATGGTATTCAGCCACTGTGTGATGGGTATACATATACTCTTCAGTGTGGTATAGAATCCTTGGTATAATGACCACCTGTACACAAAAATCATAAGATGTGTTAAACAATTTTAAAGATAGGCAAGGAGTGACTCCCAACGATGAACATACCCACCTAGTGCTATTTGCAGGAATTAACCATTTATGTGTTTGGTCCATTTTTTTCAGTGGCACAGCACAGGTCATTTTTATCTCTTGGAACTGTGCCGATACATCTACCTTTTCCCGTAACTTGAGTCAAAGTTATCCCGATTTCCTGACCCCAACTGCACTTGGAAGGATTTGACTCATTTGAATATTCTGACCTCCCCATATCTCCTATAGCTTCATAATATGGGGGCTTAACACTTACACATAGCCAGCACCCTTCAGTTATCTCAGGATTAGTTTGATTTAGTACCTGGAAACTAGCATTTATAACTTTCCACATACTACTCTCGGGTACAACCCCTTTCTTTTTTCACAATGTTTGGAAGCAGTGTGGGAAAGGATAACTCTGTCGACTTACTAGAAAACACTGTAGTAGGTTGGGCAGTCCCAGGTATCTTTGCAGTCTGGACAACCAAACCTTCCCCTAGTACCTCTTTATTAGGCCCAACTACCTTGGAAGTCTCGGGTTTTTCCTTCTTTATTAGTATGAGTCCTCCCCTATCTGTTCCGTGTTCGTAAAATCTGACATTTTTCCTAGTATCCAGCTAGTATCGTCCGAGTTTGTTATATTTATATATAGAACCTTGCAAATTTCCTTATTTCTGTGGAAGGTTCCTGTATACCCATGCCCTCACCACCTGTAATGGGGATCCAATTGTCGGTTACTACCTTGCAGCCCATATCCCACTTGTAAGAATTTATCCCCACCAGCCCCAAGTGTCCAGTCTGTAGCAATGGTTTCACACCCCCGGTATGCACAATAATACACATTCAGGCATTTACAGTACCCCTTTCCCAGGTTAGAACTTGGGCAGAAATAAAATCCCATATATTCCCAGCATCAGGGCCTCGAGATCAGCTGACATAGTGTAGAAGTAAAGCTTGGCCCCCCCTGATGTTATCTGGGTTGCAATAACCTGTTGATCTTCGAATCGACTTAAAGTCCATTTAAAAGGTTGGTGGGGGTGGTGTTGAGTCGCTATGCAGGATGAAATCACTGCGAGAACCCCCAAATACCAATAGGAATGGCTGAGGCTCATTTCTTTCCCCACTTGTTCACTCCTCTGCCTCACTCGTCAGTTGGGTTGCAGCCAACTACGAGGTTTTAGTTCTTCTCGGCAGCAGTAGTGTTCTTCAGGGGAGAGCCTCTACCTTAACCCACGGTACCTATCGAGTTCGTCGCAATGTGAGCTTCAGGTCTTTGTTTCCTGGAGCGATCTCCCACATCTTGTCACAGGTGGGTCCTTTAACGTGGCTGGCATGTGTCCATCCTTTCTCTGCAGTCCGGACGGCTGTTTCTGCAGTAAGCAAAACAACATAGGGGCCTTCCCCATCGTGGTGTTAAAAAAAGTCTCTTTCCAAGTCTTAATTAGAATTGAGGGTGATCAAGTGGCAATTCCAAGTCATAGGGCATACCATATAGTATTTCAAAAGGAGAAATTCCTACATCAGTTCTGGGCTGCGTCCATATGTTTAACAGTGCAAGGGGTAAGCATTTTACCCAAGAAGCCTTAGTTTCCAGCGTAAGTATTGTTAGTTGTTTCTTAATTTCACCATTCATTCGCTCTACCTTTCCAGAAGAGGAGGGGTGCCAGGGGCTGTGAAAATCCCACTCAATCTCTAAGGCCTGCTTTAATCCTTGCAGTAAAGCTTTACACTCATTCAGTCACGTGCTCAATTAGGACAAACAAGTAACTCAGTAAAGTCTACCTGTATACTTTGGAAAGGTCAAAGCCCTGGCTCCCGTCCCCCTCTAGATAGGTTACAGAAGACCTTTTTATTTACCCTTTGACATATAGTACATCCTCTGCATGTGTGCTTCCCTAAAGTATATATTCCTACACAGACATGCTTTCTTAGAACAACATCACACATTGCTTGCACCTCCCAATGACTCTTCTGATGTAAAACAGTTAATATTTGCCTCATTATCACTTTATTCAGCATTTCTCTCCCATCAGGGAGTATCGATTTTCCTTAAAATGATCCACATATTTGTAACATTAATACCTCCTTGGGAGGTTGTAATTGCTCCAAAATCTTTTTTAGAATTTACCCAAATAGATAGGTGGCCCTATGAACCCCTGAGGTAAAATTGTCCACCTATATTGTTGCTTCCGCCCCCATTTCAGGGTCTTTCCAGTCAGAGGTGAATATACGTTTGCTCTCAGGGCCTGAGAGCACTCCATTAATAACACTGTGATTCCAGTCTAACAATTTACTATTTGAATGCCCAATTTAATCATCAAATCCCTTCCCAACAAGTTAGTCTCCGCCTTGGATACATACAATAATTGCCCAGTGATCATTTTATCCCCTGGTCTCAGCTTGGTATTCCCCAAAAGTGGCACTGTTATCCCAGTCCCTTCTACCCCCATCACATTTAGGGTTTCATTAGTTAATTTAATCCCTGATGCTTTACAAGTCAGTAATGACTTAGCTGCCCCAGTGTATTGGGTTTGATGGCAAGGTTCGGGGGGGGTGTGAGGGGTGTGGGAGTGGGAAACTGCAGTGGCAGCCCCGTGAGAAAAACCCAGAAACCTCCCCGTGGTAGATAAGGGACAATTTCATCTGGCCCCAAAGGGGCCCACTGCTGCTCAGAGCCAAGCCATGAGCAATACAGTCCGTGCCTCTGTGAGAGCACATCCACGAAAACAAACAAAGAAACAAAGAAAAACCTGCTGCTCAACAGCAGTTGGGAGAGCAAGAACCCCCCCCCCCCCCGCAGACACCAAAGTTAGTGCAGAAGGAGGGGGAGGAGGCGCTCCAGGCACTGGAGCCGAAGCCCCCTGCAGCCGCTGGAGAGGCCCCTGGTGGAGCAGGCTGTTCCCCCCTCCCCGATGCTTGGGAAACTGAACAAACACCACAGCAAATATGCAAATATACCAAAACTTCTAGACTGTTACTTATATGATGCCTACATCACCTTTCCCTGCTCATTCAATTTCAAACAGCTCTGTTAAATACTAAATGCCATACCTTTAACACCTTCAGCAACCCTTTTAACACTTCCTTTATCTTTCTCCAGCCCGTACTTTTCTAATACCAGCACCAAAGGCTCAGTCTGAGTCCAACTTAATTCCATACCTTTTCCCTCCAAGATACTGAAACAACATATCAATCAATATACCATATTTTATCCCATTTTCCTTCTTTCCACAAAAACAACATTGACTGTAATATGGTGTTATAATTAATAGTTCCATTTAGGGGCCACTCCGCTCCATCCTCTAGTTTATAAAGTTGCCACCATTGATTACAATATTTGATAAGAGTTCTTTTACTTTCTGTACCCTCTCACCCCACTATAACCCTCCAATGTGTTAGTATACATCCTAGAGGGCTTTTCCTCGGGATTTCTTTGCTTTGAACTTTTCCTATTGTAATCTACAGTGGTTAATATTCCACTGTTTTCCTAGAAGCTCTTTACTAGTCAATCCCAATCCCTCCAAAATCCGCAATATATAGATACACAAGTAAAATCAGACCACTGTAAATTAACTGCCTGTTGACAGTTACACTGAGGACATTTAAACCTGATGAGCCGATAATATGCCTGGGCAAATTTTGTTCCCATAGACATACACCTCAATGGCAGTTCTTATATTTACATATTTACATATTAACATATGTATAAAAGAATACTTTAACAAAAATGCCCGGGCTTTTATATATACAGTATACAATGTACAGTTATTATTTCAGTTAGAATTATTCCTCAGCAGCTGCAAACATTATGCCAGTTGCCATTAAAGCTCACTTACCCTCCTCCTGTCCTTTTCTTAAAATCTCGGACATCCCCAGAGTTAATGGGGATGGCCACATATTCCATTCCTGGTTGGGGTCCGCCCAATCGCTATTTCTCGTAGGGGATATAATCCCTCCCTTACAGCAGATTTCTGATTTCTTGCTCTGCTTCTGGTTACCGGCCCCTGTGTTTCATGATTCGATTCCGATTCTCCTGGATTAGCTAATTCGGGGAGTCCATTAAGGACGGGAGCCGTTGGTGCGGGCAGTGGAATATAGGGCGGGGGCGGTGTCGGGACTTCTAAGTCCTTTCTCTTTTTATCCCGCCCTCCTTTTTCTTTTAGAGGATATAGATGCGTCCTCGTATCTGAATTTATCCAGAGGTGCACATACTCACTTTCTTCCAGACTAAAGGGTTCCTTTGAGTTTACATAAATATTTAGGCCTGACGAACCCAATCTTCAAAAGACCCAAATACAGGCCAGTAAAGGTGGTCTCCTCGAATCTGATTACAACCCCAAACTTCAACACAATAATGTGTCATTTTTACTTTATTCCTTCCCCGCCTAAAAGGGGAATCCTCCCAATTTTTAATCATTAATCCCGGGGTAACCTAACATCAGATGTTACCCCACCCAGGGACCAGAAGGCTTACTCTTCTGTCCCATCTTCCGGAACACCTTCACACACACACGCATGGATCGCTTCCCCCTTTTCGTGGGCCAGTCCCTCGCGGAATGTGGGAACCGCACTATCGAGGGGTCCACACTCGCTTCGTCTGCAATTAGACGTCTCTGTTGTGTTCCGGGATACCCAACCCCAACCGAACGGAACACCGGCCTATACTTACCCACCCCGTGGGTCTTCGTTCAGGCTTCGTGCACAAAGGTTGCCTGGGGTTTACTGGTTTTATTTGCCTGTGTCTAATTTTGGGTTCGTCGGTGAAGGATTTGAATGAAAGTAGTCCTAGCGAAGGCCGCTGAAATCAGCGGGGTGCCCCCTCCGAAGGTCTTTCAATCAGATTGCCTTCATCAGAGTCACGGCACCAAATTGTTATAAATTAGACCGCACAATTTTCTGATCTATTGAAATTATTTTATTAATCAAGTAAGCAGGCACAAACAAAACAGCGCTGGGCGGCTGGGGAATCTCCGCTCCGCAACAGCACGCAACTTCCCTTTTCATGGTTGCTGTTTTATAGCAGTCGAATTCCAGCTTATCGGGACTTGTTGAACTGGCTAAGGCTGCGCAGTCTATTGTTGAGAGGGGGGTCGTTGTTCCCCTGCTTCGTGTTCAGGTGGGGGAAGTGAAGTGGCAAAAACGATGTTTTGTGGTGATTCAAAGATCGAAGCCGAAATTCCTTTAAGTGGTATATGCTTTATTGCAGCGCTGGATGCACGGGGGATCTCTCCACCTATCGTGCATACTCAAAGCAGAAAGCAGTCTTGAATTTATACAATCAATCTATCAATATTCTACAAGCACCTATACATATGCATTACCTATCCCCGCCTTCCCTCGCTTCTCATGCTAATTAGTCTTTTGGCACCTTGCGCCTGCGCAGAGCCTTCCAAGAATTGTGGGCAGGGGTCTTTGGGACGTGGGCAGGGGTCTTTGGGAGGAAGACCCCGAGTCTTCCTCACAGTGTACTTTTCACCTTTGGTCAGGAATCTGCTGAATTGGCATGTTTCTTAATTGCAAGAGCTGGTTGTTGCTAATTCTTCCGTTTGTTGTATCTTTATACTGAATTCCAATGTCCAGTTTTGAGATTTATAGTCCTTACATTTGTTTCTCCGTCCGTCTGCCGCTTCCTTATCATGAGTTCCAGTGTCTTGTTTCGAGATATACAGTCCATGTCTGGGGATTGTCCTTGCCTCCCCAATGCCTCCCCAATACCTCCTTAATCAATCCCCCCTTTTCTTTTCCCATGCAAATTCTTTTGCATCAGATACTTTCATTATTTACAGTAACACAACAAAGCAGGCATCTAAACAACATGCACACAAATATTCCTAATACTACTAATGCGATTAGAGCAATGAACACTTGTTTCAACCATTGAAAATTGGGCAACCAGGAGGTTAACTTATTCTATATTTCACTAAAACTCCACGAAAGATCATCTTTACTGATATCATGTAGAACCCTTGTCTGCTTCCATATTTCTTCCAGGTCGGTAGAGATCCTTCCACTCTGATCTACATACACACAACAACTTGTGTTTATTACTGTACAGACTCCCCCTTGAGCGGCCAGTAACAAGTCTAGGGCCATCCGATTTTGTAATACTACCTGTGATAAACTAGGTATCTCTTCTTGTTGAGCCTTTATAGCATCCAGAGTTTTGTTTTCTAACTTCTCTATAATTGCAGAAATATTAACTATTGCCTTTTCCAATTCACTCACTCCTAACCATGTGATAAACCATCACACAAAACTATGAAAAGGGGTGTGTCTCTCTACCAATGTATTGTTAATTTTTTATCTGATTCTCCGGATATGATTTCTCAAGTAACCTCGAGGCACTACATCATGTACTGTCATATTGGGGACTACCGCTCCAAGAGTGCAAGTTCCCTTCCAATTCTCAGGCAAGACCTTACGGGCTGTATCATTGCATAGCCAATACCACCCTTTTCCTTCTGGAACCGTCCAGCTGGTTGAATTTGCCCAGCCGCTAGTCGTACTAATATCAATTGTTCAATTACAAGATGTCTGATTTCCCACATAAGTAGTATCCGTATTTATACAATGCTGTTTTCCTATACCCTAAGGCGGGTTACACCTTTGTACACATACATAATAGGATTCTAACGGCATGAAGCTACTCACTTCTAGTTCCAAAACTTCTTAATATTTTCAACCCCAAGATGTGTTTTCCCACAAATTAGTCCAAGATAAGTTTGCAGGCAAGGGAATCCCGATTAACGATACACCCTTATTCCCATGCTGTGGCAGATGGGTGCATACCCAACAGTTCGTCTTATTAGTTACTTGAGAAATTGTTTGTATTAAGGTCAGGTGTAAGTTCTCATCCCAAGTTGCCCACCCCAAATCCGAGAACCGCACCCCTGCAATCATTAGGATCTGGAAAACCGTAATTTTGTTGGTCCAATTGGAGTGGTGGTCTATATCCTCACCGGGACCTTCTTCACCCTTGAATTGTGGATCCAAGCTGCTTGCTTCTTAATCTTAATGGCGGTGTGTGTTGTCAGTAATACTTGGTATGGTCCCATCCACTTTCCTTCCATTTTTCCTGCACGGGTTGTCCTGAAAAAGTCTTTATATATATATAATCCCCGAGCTTAAAGGGGTGGATTGGTTGATCCAACCCTCTAGCCCTGGTCCCTAAAACAAATGTATGTACTTTATTTAATTGTTTCTGAAGTTCAGTTATATAAGCATATAAATATTCTGATCCTAACTGCATTAGGTCCTCTCCACTAAATAGAAATTGCTACGGCCTTCCATATAAGATTTTGAAGGGACTCAAATTCCCTTTTATTCTAGGTTTGACTCTAATTCCAAGTAATGCTAAAGGGAGGGATTGAGTCCATGACAAATTAGCTTCTTATCCAATTTTAGCTATTTATTGTTCAATTAAATGGTCCATTTTTCTACCTGTCCACTTGCCTGTGGTCTATAAGGAGTATGCAGTTGCCAATCTATCTTTAGAATCTTACTTATCTGTTCTACCACTTGTGCACAAAATGTGAAAACTCTATCAGAAGACATTGCTACTAGAATCCCAAAGCATCTGAAAACGTGTCAGTCAGAACCAGTAAATAATGATACCCCCCTTTTCTAGGGAGTTCTGAAAAATCAATTTGCCACTGTTGCCCCGAATAATTTCCTTTACCGATTATTCCAAATTTTATTCTATCCTTGGTATTGGGGTTATTGTGTAAGCAAATGCTACATTGTTGAGTTACTTGTTTTATCATATCATCCCACTGATGTCTGACTCAGGCTCTTATGCAGTGTGCCAGCTCCCCAATGCGTTTTATTGTGTTCTGTAAGAACTATGGGCCATGTCAAACTAGAGGGTATTACTATGTGGTTATCTTTTAAATATACTCATCCATCTGGTTTCATTTTACCTTTCAAATCTTCAGTTAATTTTAAGTCTTCTTTTGTATAATTTGGATATAGTTTGGATTTTACCGTCTGGTATCAAAGACAATGCCTTCACCTCAGTTATTTCAGCTGCCTGCTTAGCCTCTGCCAATCGATTTTCCAATTTCAAAATCGGTGTTCCCCTTTTGGTGTCCCTGACAATGCATGATAGCTACCTTTTCTGGTTGTTTTACAGCCTCTAACAATTTTAAAATTTCTTCAGCATACTTTGTGTTTTCACTGAGCAGTCAGCAATCCATGTTCTTTCCAAATTGCTCCATGAGCATGTACCACGCCGAATGTATATTTAGAATCTGTCCAAATATTTACCCTTTTTCCCGCTGCCAGTTCCAATGCTCTCGTGAGAGCAACTATCTCCGCCTTTTGAGCTGATGTTCCAGGGGGTAAAGGCTTAGACTCGATTACCTGCTGAGTAGTTGTTATAGCATATCCAGCTTTACGTTGTCTTTGCGTAACAAAACTGCTCCCATCCGTGAACCAAGTTTCTTCCGCATCTTCCATGGGCTCCTCTTTAAGGTCTGGTCGGCTGGAATACACAGTCTCTATAGTTTCTAAACAATCGTGAATCACAGGTTGTGCCGGAGCATCACTAAGAAAAGAGGCTAGATTCACAATATTAATTATCACAATTTCCACGTCGTCCTGTTCTACCAATATTGCTTGATATTTCAAAATCATCAATTCTTGTTTAAGTTGTTTAAAGACTTTTTGTGCTTCTCCAGTCCAGACTAACTTTGACTGGTTAATCTTTATCAATTCACATAGAGGCTTTACCAATAGTCCATAATTATAAATCCAAAGGCGACACCAACCTGTCATTCCTAAAAAGGTTTGTAGCTCCTTTACCATTTGAGGTTCTGGAGTCCGGCAAATGACTTCCTTATGTTCAGTTCCTAGTTCTCGTTGTCCTTCCGAAATGTCAAATCCCAGATAGGTCACACTTTGTTGAGCCAGCTGGACTTTCTGTCAAGAGACTTGATATCCATTTAAACCCAGAAAATTAAGACGACTTATAGTCCATTGAATACAACTCCCTTTAGTCTCAGTAGCTATTAAGAGATCATGTACATATTGTAAGAAAGCACCTTCAGTGTCCGGAGGCATCCATGTTTCGAGTTTCCTTGCTAATTGGTTTCCAAAAATAGTGGGGCTATTCTTGAATCCTTGAGGTAGTAATGTCTACGTAAGCTGCGTCTTTCTGCCTGAATCGGGATTTTCCCATTCAAAGGCGAATAGGTTTTGGCTTTCTGTGGCTAAGCCTAGGCAGAAGAAGGCATCCTTTAAATCCAGTACGGTAAACCAGACTTGACTATTCTTTAATTTAGTCAGCAAAGTATAAGGGTTTGCCACTACTGGATGTATATCCTCAGTGATTTTATTTATGGCCCTCAAATCCTGAACTAGCCTATAGCTTCTTCATCTGCCTTTTTAATTGGCAATATGGGTGCATTGTATTCTGATTCGCATTCAATCAATAATCCATACTGTAAAAATTTATTAATTATCTCTTTAATTCCTTTCCTATCTTCTATCCTCAAAGGATATTACTTAACCTTAATGGGTTTCTCTCCTGGCTTTAATTTAATAATTATTAAGGTCACATTTTTACCTCTTTCAGGGGTTTCAGTAGCCCAAACTCCTGGACATACTTGATCTGTGATCTCTAAAGGTATTTCACTTTTAGGGTCAGTTTGTATTAGTGCCAAACTTAACACATTTGTTAGTTGTTCTTCTCCTATACTTAATTCCATTTTCCCTTTTTCAAAAACAATTTCTGCTCCTACTTGCTCTAATAAATCTCTACCTAAGAGTGCCCATGAGGAGCTAGGCATAGATAAAAATCTGTGTATGCCCCATTGTTTCCCTAACTTGTACTTCAAAGGTTCACAAAAATAAGCCTTTTCGGTTACACCTTGTCCTGGTTTCAGTTAGAACAGAGTTAATTTTCTTCCTAGTAGCTGGTAGAATGCTATGTTTTGGCTTAGGATGAGAAGAGTGCTGATAACACCCTGATGTTTTAATTGTTAAAGAGCAGTGCTTATACCAAGCCAAGGACATCTCAGCTTCTTGCTCTGTCCTGCCAACAGGCAGGCTAAGGGTGCAGTAAGAGCTGGGAGGGGACAGACCCAGGACAGGTGACCCAAACTAGCCAAAGGGGTATTCCATACCATCTGACGTCAGGCTAAACAATAGATAGGGGTGGCTAGCCGGGGGAGGGGGCCGGACTGCTCGGGGTTAGGCTGGGCATCGGTCAGCGGGTGGTGAGCAATTGCATTGTGCATCACTTGTTTGTACATATTATTATTATTATTATTATTATTATTATTATTATTATTATTATTATTATTATTATTATTATTATTATTATTATTATTATTATTATTTTGTCTTATTAAACTGTCTTTATCTCAATTCACGGGCTTCACTTTCCATTTCTCTCCCCCGTCCCAGAGAGGGAGGGGGAGGGTGAGCGAACAGCTGCGTGGTGTTTAGCTGCCGGCCGGGTTAAACCACAACACACCTTTTACCCTAACATAATAATTCTGTGAAGGCATTAATGCTTGATTTAGAATCGAATACGTTGCCCCATATCAATAAGAAATTTCACTTCCATTCCTCCCCTAGCTTCATTATAACCAGTGGAGGATCCGCTAGGGTAGATTCCCCAGGTCCCCGTTATTCCTGTTGAAATCAGGGGTCTATTATCCTAGGAAAAGGCTAGTCAATTTGTCCTCCAAAGCCAGGTCCAAACCGTTTTGTTTTATTTATTTATTTATTTATTTATTTATTTATTTATTTTCATTACATTTCAGAGTTGGTCCAAAAATTCCATAGGGCTTTCTTTTAGACCTTGTTGGAAGCATATTCTCAATTCCCAATTCATCCAGATTTTAGTATTTACTTAACCGTTCATAATTTTCGGGATGATTAGGGTCTTAGTAGGGGGTCGGTCAGGGGAATGCAATTGTCCACAGTTCCCTGAACGGTCCCATCGGCAATCTGAACTCGCACATGAACTCAGGTTGTTTTAAGAGTTAACTGGTTTTCTGTTTCTGTGACAACTCTCTCGGACCGATCATGGTCCCTTTGCCCTAAAGGGCTAACACCCATGATTTTAAGATCTCTGCCTCGGGCAGAGGCAGAACTATTATCATTCCTACATCCTCTTTCCCTGCTCATTCAACTTCAAACACCTTTAACACTTTCAACAACCCTTTTAACACTTCCTTTATCTTTCTCCAGCCTGTACTTCTCTAATGCCATCATCAAAGGCTCAGTCAGGGGCCAACTTAATTCCGTACCTTTTCCCACCAAGATGCTGAAACATCAGTATACAACATTTCATCCTGTTCTGCTTCTCAAAAAACAACATTAACTGTAGCAAAATATTAGAGTTTAAAGTTCCATTTAGGGGCCACTTTTCTCCACATTCCAGCTTATAAAGCGGCCACCACTGATTACGATATTTTATCAATGTTTTCCTGTTCACACTTCCACCGGCAGATCCTCCAATATCCTTCCAGTGACTTAAAATACAACCCAGCACACTTTTCTTAGGAATTTCACTTCTTACTCGCCCCCCCATTTTCCAGTTTACACTTTCAGAATACACGTGTTACTTACAAAAGTGTATCACAAAAATGTATCACTCACAAAATTACAGGCACGCAATATCTTTCAGTAGCGATGTCACAAAGCTACTATTACCAGCAATATTGCTAAAATCACAATAACAATAGTCAGAGTCAAATTCCACATGCGATAAGTCAGAAAACCGAACTGTGTAACACCGTAATGATATCTCTCTTATAACAATGCCACGAACCTACTATTACCACCAGAAAAATAGCCAAAATCACAGTAACAATAACCAAAGTTAAATACCATACTCCATGAGTCAGAAAACCGAAATAGACAACACAATTCCAGATGGACCTTAAAGCGAGCTCTTTCCTTAAGGTCCCCAAATATACTTATGGTGCTTACCACAAAGTATATACCAAACACTGCCTCGCAGAAGATCACCTTCTGACTTACAGACAGTTCCAGATACAGATGGACCCCAAGGTCCCCAGATATACTTGTGGTACTAACCACAAAGTATATACCAAATACTGTCCTGCAGAAGTCACCTTCCGACTTACCGGACAGTCCCAGATGACCGGTCTACCAGAAAACCAAACCAGAATAAAGAATATACTCACTTACAATGATGGGGTCCTTGTCTGCCTCCGCAGTGATCCGGTGAGTCGAGGAGTCCCTCCGGGAAATCCCCGGGGTACCCTAGGGAGTCCTGTTCCCAGCGGGTCCTGCGGTCCGGCAGAGAGGTTGTCCCATCTGGGGTGCCAGATTGATTCAAAGATCGAAGCCGAAATTCCTTTAAGTGGTATATTCTTTATTGCAGCGCTGGATGCACGGGGGATCTCTCCACCTATCGTGCATACCCAAAGCAGAAAGCAGTCTTGAATTTATACAATCAATCTATCAATATTCTACAAGCACCTATACATATGCATTACCTATCCCCACCTTCCCTCGCTTCTCATGCTAATTAGTCTTTTGGCACCTTGCGCCTGCGCAGAGCCTTCCAAGAATTGTGGGCAGGGGTCTTTGGGACGTGGGCAGGGGTCTTTGGGAGGAAGACCCCGAGTCTTCCTCACAGTGTACTTTTCACCTTTGGTCAGGAATCTGCTGAATTGGCATGTTTCTTAATTGCAAGAGCTGGTTGTTGCTAATTCTTCCGTTTGTTGTATCTTTATACTGAATTCCAATGTCCAGTTTTGAGATTTATAGTCCTTACATTTGTTTCTCCGTCCGTCTGCCGCTTCCTTATCATGAGTTCCAGTGTCTTGTTTCGAGATATACAGTCCATGTCTGGGGATTGTCCTTGCCTCCCCAATGCCTCCCCAATACCTCCTTAATCAGTGGTAAGGAATTTCACAGAGTCTGGTTTCACTCAAGGATGTTTACCCAACACCCCCTCCTGCTATTTGCTTGCTTAATCCTCCCCCTTATAAAGGCCATTAAATTGTACAACCTTATCTCCTCAGCAGATTCTCCAAATTCCTCAAAGACAATGAACAAACCCCCACTAATTTATCACATCAACCCCCTAACGCTAATGACACTGACCTTAATCCAAACCCCAAACTGCCCCTAACCCCAGACAACCAACAACGAAACACACACACACAAAGATGGAAACTACAAAAAAGGCAAAACCCTGGATACAGGCCCCAAATCACAAATACACAACCAAAATGCTACAGAAAAGCCCCAGACGCAGGCCCCAAATGCTACTGCTAGGCCTCAAAAGCTCAAGATGCATCCCAAAGCAAAAATGCAGACCCCAAACGTTACAGAAAAGCCCCCAAACCCAGGCTGCAGATGTCTACATGCAGACCTCAAACTGCCAACAGAAGCAGGCACCAACCACACCCAGATGCAGACCCCAACTGCCCACAAGCAGCTCCTACCCCACCACCCCCTCCCAAGAACTGGACTCCACCCAGACACTGGCCCCAGACCCGGGCCCGGCCCCCCCTCCCCCCCCCCCCCTCCCGACACAGGTGTACAAGCAGCTCACAACCCGCCCCTTCAGAGACCGGTCCCACCCCCCCCACCCCCCCCAAGACATGGGATGCAGAGGTGTACAACCAACTCCCAACTCCCTCCCCCTCAAAGGGAGGCCCCAAAGACCCCCAAATGGAGGCTCCTAGAGTGAACAAGCACCTCCCAACTCCCCCAGGCACAGGCCCACCCCCCCCCCCCAAACACAGACCACAAAGGTGTATAAACAGCCCAGACCCCCCTCCAAGACCATGGCCCCTATAGTGTACAAGCAGCTCCCAATCACCCACAGATGCAGGTTCCAACCCCTCTCAAAAGGGAGGCACCTAGAATGCATGAGCAGCTCCCGACCCCCCTAAACATAGGTCCAAAAGTGCACAAGCAGCTCCCAACCCCCCTCAAATACAGACCCCAAATGTGTTCAAGTAGTTCCCCCCCCAGAGACAGGACCCAAAGGTGTACAACCAGTTCCCAACACCCCTGAGACACAGCCCCCAATCTCCCCCCCAAGACACAGGGCCCCAGATTCTACAAGCAGCTCCCAACCCCTGCCAGGCAGGCCCCCTACCCTATACAAGCAGCTCCCAACCCTCCCGCCCCCAAGGGAGGCCCCCAAGACCCCCCAAACACAGGCCCCTACAGTGCACAAGCAGCTCCCAGCCACCCCCAGATGCTGGCCCCAAAGTTGTACAAACAGCTCCCAGCCACCCCGCAGAAACAGATTCCTACATTGTACAAGCAGTTCCCAGCCCACTAGACACAGGCCCTGACCCCCCACAGATGCAGGCCCCAAAGGTGTACAAGCAGCTCCCACCCCTCCCCCAGACGCAGGTCCCAAGCCCCCCCCCCAAACACAGGCCCCTACAACCAGCACCCAACCCCCTACCCCCGATGCCAGGCCCAAAGGTGTAGAAGCAGCTCCAAACCTCCTCCCTCAACCCAGGCTCCAACAGTGTACAAGCAGCTCCCAACCAACCCTCCCCTTCCCCCCCCCCCCCCCCGACACAGGCTCCAAAGGAATACAAAGAGCTCCCACCCCTCCCCCAGATGCTGGTCTCAACCCCCCCTCCCCCAGAAGCAGGCCCCGAAGGTGTAGAGTCAGCTCCCAACCCCCTCAATGCTGGCCCCAAGGGTCTACAAGCAGCTCCCCCCTTGCCCCCAGATACAGACCCCAAAAGCCTAATCACAGGCCCTGAACTCTAGAGGCAGGCTCCAAAACCCAGGACAAAGCCCCAGTGGTTCGAGACAGGGCCCAAATCCCAGACACAGGCCCCAAACGCTAAACATACGCCAAAAAAAGTATTAGTGCTGGTGCCAAATGTTACAGACAGGCCCAAAAGCCCGAGATGCTCAAGGCTGAGACGTAACTTGGCTTTCTGAATTACTGGAAAGCAGCTTTCATTCTCAGATAATTGTGTGCAGGCTAGATAGGATGGGGCTTCAGGCACCTCTTCATCTGAGGAAACACACTGCCATCTGGCACCGCTGTGCCAGACAAGCTTTTTCTGCTAGAACACCCTACTCAGATGCACTGTGGCATTCAAGTGAACTGCTTTCATGCAAATATAACGACTGATGTTACAACCCACCTTGCCTGTGGCACCTGATGAACAGAAGAGTAAGCCACCGCAGCGCTTCAAAACCATCCCTGCACGTGCCGCTCCTTGTCGCTCTCTGGCCTTATCTCATATCCTTAGTCACTTCTGTGGAGAGCCTGCCACGGCACCTGCAAAGCAAGACGGACACCTTTCATAGTCACCTTGTGCTACTTGGTCGTTCTGCTCCAACCCAGCTCATGACCAGCCCCTCTTCTTACACAGCTCTTCAGAGTGCAGTTTGCTCCTTTGAGCCTGTGCGAGACACCTGTGAAAGAAAAAGAAACACATAGGCCAATGCAGCATCCAAAGACACAGCACAACTAGGTAAGTTACTCTCATCTGCTCCCTTACCTCTGCTGCTTACCAGCTCCCGAGGCAGATGCTTCAATCTACCCTCTTCAAACAGCTACAACACCTCTAAAAGACAAAGAGGGGATGCTTAGAGGAACAGTGAGACCTACAACACAACAACTGCTACATCTGTTCCTCACTCACCTTGCCAGAGGCAGCTCTGCATGTGACGTCCCAGGTTGTACACTGCGTTACCTAACCCTTACCGTAACCCTTACCCTAACCCTTCTCACCCTTACCATTACCCAAATCCTTACCTTTACTTTTTCCTTACCCTTACTCTTTCCTTTAACTATAACCTTACCCTTACCCTTAGCCTTACACTTCCCGTTACCCTAACACATACCCTAACACTTTCCCTTACCCTTACACTTACCCTTACCATAAGCTGTACAATAACACTTATATGTACACTTATGCTTACACTTACCCTAGCAATTACTCGTACAATTACCCTAACCCTAACCCTTAACCTTACCTTTACCCATACCCTTACCCTTACCGTTACACTTACCCTAAACATTACCCTTACCCTTATCCATACCCTTACCTTTACCCTTACGTTACCCTTACGCTAAACATTACCCTTACCCTTAACCTAACCCTAAACCTTACCCTTATCCTAACACTTACCCTTACCCTAACCCTTACCCTTTCTGCTACACTTGCCCTTAGCCTAAATCTAAATCTTACACTTACTCTTAAACTTAACCTTACCCTTAACCTTAACCTAATACTTACCCTTACGCTTCCCTCACCCTAACCCTAAAATTAACCCTAACCATTACCCTAACACTTACCCTTAACCTAACCCTAACCCTTACCCTGACCCGTACCCTTACACTTACCCTTACCCTTACCCTTACCCTTACCCTAACCCTTCCTCTTACCCTTTCCCTTACCCTTACCATAACCTGTACCCTAACACTTTCTCATACCCTTACCCTTAACCTTATGCTAACCCTAACCCTTACCCTTACCATTACCATAACACATACCCTAATGCTTATCCTTACTCTTACACTTGCCCTTACCCTTGCAAACAGCTGCAACGAGCCGTGTGTCCTCCGGTGTTCTGACTCCACCTCAGTTGCTACCTGCTCTACCACAGCTCTAAAGGGCCGTGGTATGGTCCTGCCTGGTGACAAAGAAGGCATCACGTAAGAAGCAGAGGTTCTATCCTGGTCTCTTGCCACCGGATACTATTCTGTCCAAGTGAGAGTGTGGCTCGTCTTCCCAAGGAGCACGGGACATCTCCTGACAGTTTTCTAGCCATTGCTCAGGGCTGGAGACCCACAGCGGGCCTTAGAGCGCCCCCCGGACCTTTCCAAACCAGCACGGTCACCTCCATATCTTGCCGGGTGACAGCTTGAACCACGCGGTGCCATTCAGTGGCTGCTGCCTCGGTCCCATGCTCTGGCACACCGGCCCATCAGAAAAGTTGCCTTTCCAGCCCCTGGCCAGGTTAGGACAGCAACCTTCCTCTTCTTGGTCTGTGCTCTACCAGTGACCGAGAGTAGGAATGTCAGGGCACGTCTCTGCTGTCCTCCTTTGTCTGCCCTTTCATCAGGGAGCGTGATGGCGTTTCAAGGCATCACCAAGTGGTCGGGCAAGATGCCAATGGCCTTGACAACACTGCAAGGAAGGCTATGTTTCTGCAAGTACAAGGACGTGAGGTCATGACCAGAGTCACTTACACACCGGAAGCCTTGTCCCCAGTATGCCGGATACCAGCGTGTGGATGACTCACACCGAGGTTCACCTGAGGTTTCTTACAATGCCTCAGCACTTTCTGGTGACTCACAGGTAAGCGCAAAGCTGTCTGCTGATGTCACCTTGCAATTAAAGGGCACTGCATGTGCCTCTCTGTCCCTTAGCAAGAGAAAACAAGCCAGAGCCTCTGGGTCAGTGACCGGAAAAACAACCCACCAGGGAACGGTGCCTAGTTGACTGTGGCTTGGCAAGATAGTGCTGAAGCCAGCAGATTCTCCTGGTTACGGCTCACTTTCGGGCATGACTCAGCAGCCTCCTTCATCACTCTCCAGGGCCCCGTGCAGCTCTGGCCTCTCCCCAGCTCTGGAATCAGTACAGCTAGTCGGGTAAGGCGCGTGCTGCGCCCTTCCCCAAGAAAACACTCTGACCTTCCGTGGCTGAAGTCAACAGCTGAACTGCCCTTTGCATGGCACCAAAGTGCATGCATCACTGAGGCTGGAGGGGAGCAGAGACTTGCCACAGGGAGGCCTGATCCACTGCAGCAACTGGCCTCAGGGTCCCTCGCCCTGCACACACACAAGGGTTCCTATCCAGATTGCAGGGGACCTTGTCTGACCGCCGCCTTCCGCCCACCCTAGCACATCTGAGCCTCCTCCAGGCTCTGTCCTGCACTGGGGCAGTCCTCCTGAAGAGGCTTGCCTGTGCTCTGAGCTCCTCCATAGCCTGCGGGCACCGCTGTTGCTCAGGCTCGGCCTCCGCCTGTCAAATGGAAACGCTCGAGACGTCCCTTCACCAGTGCTCCACGGGAAAAGTCCTAAGTGGTGGCCATGATCCTCAGCAAGGGGAGGATGTGCGCAACCCCTGCTCGTGGCCTGAGCCTTCTGCACGTCTTCATCAGCACCTGCTATGAGCCCTCAAATGGAGAATTGGTTTGAGGCAGAAACAGATCTGCCGTCAAGCAGCTCTCTTCCGCCTTACGTGGCACAACAAGACAGCCAAACATTTCAGGGGAAGGAGGAATGTCTTTCATCTGCCAGCAGAGCTTTGAAAGCCCAAATTACCCTTTCTGCCTGGGCTTCACGTTCATGCCATTTCAGCTGCCTCGAGGCTCTGGGCTGCAGTATAAGAAGGTGCCAGCTCCCAGCTGCTCTATCCTCTGCTTGGACCTTGCTCTCCTCTGTGAAATCGGTAAGTCTCAGTTCAGTTCCCTTTGCCTCTTGTCTCCTCACTGCTCAGAGTGGATTTTGTGGAGAGGGCTGCACTCGTTTTTCCTCCCCCGTCCTCCACAAATGGCCCGGAACTGCCAACCACGCCTGACTTCTCTTCTGGGAGGGAACGTGGGAAGGCGTAGCTTCTTTCACCTGAAACGGGGCTTGGGTGGCCTTCTTTGTCAGCCATAGCTCTTTTCAAGGCTCCGGGGCTATTGCCGACACTCTCTAAACAATGACCGGGCTTCTTCCTCCACCATCCATGGGGAAGCAGTGCCCTTGTTTCATTTTTAGCATGATGAGGAGTTTCCAAAGTAGACCTAGACCAAACCCCTGCCCCACCCTCCCTCCCCCCACCGGCACCCCAGACGTATGGCGGTACGGCAGCTAATGTCCTCAGGAGCCTCATTGTTTTTTACTCAGAGCTGTCACCCGCTGAAAGAAGTGGGAGAGAGGAGTTTACCTGACAAGACCAGGGCACTTGGGAGTGGGAGGAAACCTATTTGACAGAGCAAACAAACTGAGGTCCAGATGCTGGAAGAATAAATTGCCTTCTGCTGGGAACAGCGGCTGATGAGCAAGACCTTCACAGCGGGGTGGCGAGAGGGAGCCTCTTGGTCTGCGGTAGAAAATCTTGCCCTGTCTGAGGCACTAGCAGCGAGTCTAAACTCAACCGATGAGAAAGAATTTGCATCCAGGTCCTCCTACCTCCTTGGGAGCTGGTGAACTGAGGACTCGCATTTTCCTGGCAAATTTTCCAGTGCAGCCTTCAAGGCGGAGCAGAACCCTTGTTGTAGGTTGCGAAGGAAACAGCCTTGCAGGCAGGAGGTGTACCCTTGGAAATGGAGCAAGCGGAGGCCGGAGAGGGCCTCCACTGGGCACGTTGGGGAGAGGTGAGACAGGCTGGACAGGAGCTTGAGTTGCACAGGGGGAGCCTCCCCCTCTGTGATCACCCGTAAACTACCAACAGCTACACACCGCATGCCCACCCAAATACCCACAAACACCCCCTCTGGTGTCACGGCAGGGCCTTCAACAACTGGGTCGTGCTACCACAGTGTCTTGTGCTGCACAACTACTGCATTGTGCTGCACTGTGCTGTTCTGCCCAAACACAGCGTGGCGCCATGGTGGACCCTCTTGCCGGACATAGCTTGCCGGAACAAGGCCCCTCGCCAAGGTCCTTCTCTCTGCTGAGCTCCCAGCTCACGAGAGGTGCTCAGCTGGGAGCTGGGGAAGACTGAAAGGCTGCGACAGCTCATGCCTTCTGCTCCCTCCCGCCTCCGTCTTGCAGGGTCAGCTCCCTCCTCTGCCAGACATGTCGTGCTACAGCCCGTGCCTGCCAGCCGCCTGCGGCCCAGCTCCTCTTGCAAACAGCTGCAACGAACTGTGTGTCCTCTGGTGTGCTGACTCCAGCGTTGCGATTCAGCCCTCGCCAGTCCTGGTGACGCTGCAGGGCCCAATCCTCAGCTCCTTCCCTCAGAGCACAGCCGTGGGATCCACAGCATCGGCTGCCGTGGGGAGCTCGCTCAGCGCTGGCAGCATGCCCGTCAGTGCCAGGGGCTCCCTGGGCCTGGGGGGCTTTGGGTGGTCAGGGCTGGGCCGTGGGCTCTGCAGTCCTCTAGGACGGGGCAATCTCTTCTGCTAAAGCGCGTCCATCACCTGCCTTTGGGTCAGCGCCACAAGCTTCCAAGGGAGCCCTGGAGCCAGCCCTTAGAGCACGGCCGTGGTCTGCAGAGGAGCCAAGCTTCCACCTCCATGCCTGGAGGTGGGTGCCTGTGCCAGCCTCCTCCTTCTCCTCATCCGCCTGCCCTCTTTCCCACCTTTACTCCCCTTTGCCTTGAAGGGCAATTGAAAAAGAAGCATCCCAGGCGTGGGGGTGTGCCTTCAGATGGGAGCCCTTCTCTGAGCTTTCCACATTGTGGCAAATGCATTTCTTGGTCTTTCAACGGTCTTCTTCTTTGCCTTTTTTCCCATTAAAGAACTCTGTGGATTAGAGTTGGTGAACTGTCCACTTGCCTTGCCGTCCCTCCCAGCTGAGCTTCCCGGACAGACAAGGTGGTGCAACAGATAAGGTGGGCACGGAGAGCATCCATGCCCAAAGCCTGCTCCGAGCATTAGGGCCATTCTCTGAGCTTTGCTGAACATCCAAAGTACATTGCTTGAGCTCTCATCTTTTGCATTTGCCTTTGATTTTCTCATTAAAGACATGGAGCATCGCCTTTGGAGTCTTGTTTCATTCTCCCCTCTTCTCAAATCCCGGGCAGCTGAGTAGGCAAAAGAGTTCCTTCCTTTCCAAAACCCCGTGCTTGTCCACAGTTTGCGGGGTTGGAAAGAGCCTTGTCTTTCATCCCTCGCACCGGACATAAGGTCATCTGTGGGCTGAGAGCTTGTTTGGACAGAGTATCATTACTCATTGGCATGCCTCAAAAGCTGCAAAGCAAAGTAGGAAGGAAGCCCACGTTTTCTGTTGAATGTCCCTGGGCTGCACTGCCTACAGCAGGGGCTCAACAAATTGCTGGATCAGTGAGGGCCGACACTGGCCCTGGCTACTTTGCAAGGAAACACCCTGCTAAGAAGCCAGAACGTCAAGCCAAAGTATCTTGCACAGCCTGTAGAAAGTCAGCTTTGCTACGCCTTTTCCATACGGGGCAATGCCAGTCTTGCAACAGGTACAGAAAGCCAAGGGGCAAGACAGAGGCAACCCTCAGGGTTCCATTGCTGGAGGCAGGAAGAGACTGCGAGCATTTACCCTCTCCCCACAAACGGGACAGTGTAACAAGAGATGTAGTCAGCATGCCTAATGAAGGAGGTTTTGAAGGGAGCGAGTTCATCCTTGCGGGGGAACCCCAGTAATGTCCTGATCCAGCTCGGACATATATTTGGTTTGACGAGGAATACACACAGAGCAGCTTATCCTCGCTGTCTCTCTCTCTCTCTCTCTCTTTCCTATCTTCCTAGCTATCAATCAATGAAACTATCTAGCTATCTACTTATCTATCATGTGCCTTCTTAATCACAGGAGACTTGCTAGTGGTGATTGCTGTTGATCTGTAATAAACACAGGTTTTTAGAAAATAGAGCCTGCGTGTCCTTGTGTCCTTGTCCCGCATCCTTCAAACCCACCATTGCTATCTCTATACACCCATGGGCCGTGTTGTGGACTAAGTGCTGGAGGTGACTTGTTGAGGCTAAATGTTTGTCCACTTCTTAAGAAGAGCTTCAGCGTTGAGGAAACTTCCAACGTGAGATGCGGCAGATATGCAAGGAATCTGTTCCAGGATGGTCCCCTTGCCAACATAGCCTGCAGCCTTAGGGACTGGCAATGCCACGGGAGCTTGGTGTGCTGACTGTAAGAGATATAGCGCGGAAGCTGGTGCGGAGTGAAGGCTCCGCAGACAGGCTCTATGCTGTCACTGCAGGGAGAGGGAACCGGATGGTACTATGGAACTGACAGATTGCATGGCCAGCCCTGAGTCTAACTGCCAAATCACGTCCTCTGGGTGAACTTTGCTCCTTATAATCTCATCATAATGCCAAAACACACCTCCATCCCAATGGCTACCCGCCTGCCAGGGTGCGACCACCCTTCACTGAGCATGCATTCTGAATTCCTCTGAGCCTATACCTGTAAACAAAAAGCGAGAAAAATTTATGCCAATCACAGCGAAGACATGTATGACTAGAGTCACTCAGGCTCCACCTAGAAGTAAGAAAATAGTCTAAAAATGGCTCAAGAGAAGGAAAATGGAGGGGAAGTCACGGTCACAGACAAGTTGGAAGGGCATCGCTTACTTCTGGGATCCGTCGAGAGGCTGAACCTGTCCCTCCCTCCCCCTTCCCCTCCCCCTCCACCAGGGATGCCTATTGGGTGAGATTCCACCTCTTGGTTATACCGAGTGCTTCCCCGGCAATCCTAACATTCTCTATAGCGTTCTTTCATAAGTCAGCACGTGTGTCATATTCGGGTTGCGTTTGTCATATTCTTGGCATTTGCACGTGCTTTTGCGGACAGTGTAGATATCACCGGCAATCCAAAAGAACCTGTACTCCTGTTGATTCAATAAACTACACCAGTCATTTACTGGGCTGAAAGCGTATTTTGCTATTTGTGCATCCCTGATCGGGGTAATTTCATAGACTGAATGGAACTGGACTTACAGTGCCAAATTGGGCATCACTTGGAATCTAAGCCCAGCTGCCCCAAGCCCCTCTGATATCTGAGTACAAGCTGAAATGCAAGCTGGGTAGGTCCTGTCAAACTTCCTTACACTTTAACGCAACACGGGTAAATTCCCCTGTTGCATCATGACAGCACCCACGACCTCACCCAGCTGGACAGACAGAGCCTGGGCTTGCAAAGCCCATCAAAGCAAAGCCTGCTTCACGATTTCCCGATTGCTCAGGCCCCTTTTTTGAATGACCCTGCATTGGCTCAAGTCTTTGCAAGAACACCAGACTCGCAGAGGGCTTGGGAGGGGCCTCTGCAGCTCACCTGCTCCAAACCCTGGCTCAAGCAAGGCTGCCTAGAGACGGGTGGACACACTGGGCACCACCGGAAAGGGCCTGGCTTCATCTTCTTTGGACCCTCTCTTTGCAGATTTATATATAGCAAAGAGATTCCCCTCCGCCCCCTCCCCCGAGCCTGCTCTTCTCCAGGACGAACAGTCCCAGCTCTCTGTCTCTCCTCGTAGCAGAGATGCTCCAGTCCTGCACCCAGGAGTGGCTCAGCTGCCGCTCACTGTCTCTCTCCGCTCTGTCCATGCCTCTCCTGCACTGGGGAGCCTCCAACTGGACCCAGTCCTCCAGCTGTGGCCTCACCACAGCTGAGCTGAGGGGAACAATCACAGCAAGCTGCTGGCAGCGCTGCTCCTAATTCAGCCCAGGGAAAAGCCACTGCCAGGGAAAACTGAGGCTAAAACTTGTCGGAGTACCTCAGCCTTCTCCACGTCGATTGTCACTAGTTCTCCTGCCTTGTTTATCAGGACAGTTGCGTTTCATGGAATCTTCCTCTTCAGAACAACAAGGGCTTCCTCTGCAGAAGCCCTTCCTCTTGCCTAATTCAGCTCCACCTCTGCTTTGGAGACCATTGCTGTTCCAGCCCCTTGTCTGCAGAGCTCCTTTCCAGCTGGGCACTCCTGGCATGGCATGGTGCCTCTGCTTCTTCCTCCACAGGGGCACGACTTCAAACTTCCCCTTGTTGAACCCCATCAGGTTCCGTCAGGCCATTTCTCCTGCCTGTCCACGTTGCTCTGGCAGGCAGCATGACCCTCTGCTGCATCAGACACTCCTCCCAGTTCGGGATCATCAGCAGACTTGCCGAGGGTACACTCTGCCCCATGGTCTGGGTCGTTCATGAAGACAAAGAGAGGATTAGACGCAGTGTTGACCCCTGGGCTTCACCACCACTTCCTGGCGTAACACTGGGGTAACTCCTCCCCTGGTGATGGACTTTGCCTCTCCTGTTATCGGACCTCATGTGGTGCCTCTCAGACCAGGTCTCCAGCCTCTCCAGGTCCCTTGCAAAGGCAGTGCAACCATCTTGTCCCTCCGCATTTGGTACCAGCTGCACGCTTGATGAATGAGGGTGCACTCCACCCCAGCAAAGGACACGCTCCTCGCGCCGTAGAGGAAGGCCTGCCACACCCTTCCCACAGCCAACAACAGAGCAAGATGGCAGGCCGTGGAGAAGAGAAGCCCAGCACTGGCACTCGCTACCTGCTCTACCACAGCTCTAAAGGGCTGTGGTATGGTCCTGCCTGGTGACAAAGAAGGCATCACGTAAGAAGCAGAGGTTCTAGCCACCAGATACTATTCTGTCCAAGTGTGAGCGTGGCTCGTCTTCCCAAGGAGCACGGGACATCTCCTGACGGTTTTCTAGCCATCGCTCAGGGCTGGAGACCCACAGCAGGCCTTAGAGCGCCCCCCGGACCTTTCCAAACCAGCACGGTCGCCTCCATATCTTGCCGGGTGACAGCTTGAACCACGCGGTGCCACTCAGTGGCTGCTGCCTTGGTCCCATGCTCTGGCACACCGGCCCATCAGAAAAGTTGCCTTTCCAGCCCCTGGCCAGGTTAGGACAGCAACCTTCCTCTTCTTGGTCTGTGCTCTACCAGTGACCGAGAGTAGGAATGTCAGGGCACGTCTCCGCTGTCCTCCTTTGTCTGCCCTTTCATCAGGGAGCGTGATGGCGTTTCAAGGCATCACCAAGTGGTCGGGCAAGATGCCAATGGCCTTGACAACACTGCAAGGAAGGCTATGTTTCTGCAAGTACAAGGACGTGAGGTCGTGACCAGAGTCACTTACACACCGGAAGCCTTGTCCCCAGTATGCCAGGTACCAGCGTGTGGATGACTCACACCGAGGTTCACCTGAGGTTTCTTACAATGCCTCAGCACTTTCTGGTGACTCACAGGTAAGCGCAAAGCTGTCTGCTGATGTCACCTTGCAATTAAAGGGCACTGCATGTGCCTCTCTGTCCCTTAGCAAGAGAAAACAAGCCAGAGCCTCTGGGTCAGTGACCGGCTTTGGGTACAACTGAACTCCCCAGGGGAGCCTTCACACAGCCCCACATGCAACTGGACCCTCTGTGTTTGCTCTTTCTGAGCAACCCAAAATATAGGCCTACCCGGCATGGGAGAGGAATTCAAAAGAGGGCCCCAGAAAACGCGTTCAAAGCCCCTTTCGCCCATCCAAAAGAGCCCCCAAAGGAAGGCGTTGGGTACAACTGAACTCCCCAGGGGAGCCTTCTCGCAGCCCCACATGCAACTGAACCCTCTGTCTTCGCTCTTTCTGAGCAACCTGAAACATAGCCCTACCCGGCATGGGAGAGGAATTCAAAAGATGGTCCCAAAAAACGGGTTCAAAGCCCCTTTTACCCGTCCAAAAGTGCCCCCAAAGGAAGGCTTTGGGTACAACTGAACTCAGAGGGGAGCCTTCTCGCAGCCCCACATGCAACTAGACCCTCTGTCTTCTCTCTTTCTGAGGAATTCGAAATATAGCCCGACCCAGCATGGGAGAGGAATTCAAGAGGGCCCCAGAAATCATGTTCAAAGCCCCTTTTGCCCATCCAAAAGTGCCCCCAAAGGAACGGCGGACGATATCGTCCAGCTTCTCGACACGGCTCGCACCCACTCCGCTTGTGGCCGGACAACAGTGTCGTGGGAATCGCTGTCCCCAATCCGCCTGAGATGGGATTCTTACCCCTGTGCGGCTAGCACACACGTCGCCCAGGATCGGAGCCAAGGGGCTCAGGACAGCTGGACCCACGCTGCCCGTGCATGCACACACGAGTCCTGCAATCGCCATACCGAAGCCGACCGAGGTCCGACCCGGAACCCAGTGCGGCTAGCGCAGACGTCGCCTGGGACCGGAGCGTGGGTGTTCGGAACGGACGGCTGCCACTCCGGATGGGACAGAACCCCGGGTCCCCGTGACTGCCAGCCCCCGAGCAGACGGATGACAGCCTCACGCTTTGCGGCAAGTCTGGCACACAAGCTGCTTATGGCCGGACAACCGTGTCGTGGGATCGCCTTCCCCGATCTGCCCGAGACGGGACCTGGACCGCGTTACGGCTAGCACACATGTCGCCCAGCACCGGAAGGACAGAAGGAGGCTCGCCTAGCATTCGGGAAGGACGGCTGCCGCTCCAGACTGGATAGAACCCATGTCTCAGGGACGGACAGTTTCCGAGCGAGCGGACGACAGCCTCCAGCTTCGCGGCAAGGCTGGCACCCACACCGCTTGTGGCCGGTCACCCGTGTCGCCATAGGACTTTTGCACTGGCCATATGGGACTATTGAAAGGTGAATGAGTCTTGCTGATCACTCCTTGGCTTTCCAATTGACGAATTAGCTTATGGATGGGAATCAGGGAGTCTCGGTTAGTGCGATATTGCCGCCGGTGCACAGTTGTGGTAGCGATTGGCACTTGCTGTTCTTCGACCCTCAGCAACCCCACAACAGAGGGGTCCTCTGAGAGACCAGGCAAGGTAGATAATTGTTTAATGCCCTCTGTCTCTAAGGCAGCTATACCAAAAGCCCACCGGAACCCTTTTGGGTCCTTGAAATATTCTCTTCTAAGATAGTCTATGCCAATGATACATGGAGCATCCGGGCCAGTCACAATGCGGTGCTTTTCCCACTCATTCCCAGTCAGACTCACTTCAGCCTCCAATACAGTCAACTGCTGAGATCCCCGTCACTCCACAAATACAGATGGGCTCTGGTCCTTTATAGCTTGATGGCATGAGCCAGGCCCCAGCACATTACAATGATTTGTGTTACTTTGGAACTGCCAGAATCATGACACCTTTTTTTCAAGCATTCTGCCAGTTTTTGAGGATTTTGCAGTTGTTCAGGGGTGAATTTCCAAAACACTGGGGGTGCCAACTGCTCTAGATGCCTGCCCATATCCTCCCATACTCCCTGCCACCCACAACTATACTGCCTCCGAGCAGATCTCCGGATGAGCTTCCTAAATAGTTGTTTAACTTTAAGCAGAATCTGAAGTGCATTCAGGAGGCAGAACAACAAGACTATGCTGGTCTGAGTATCCCAAGGATATTCAATATCTTGGAGAGCTATTGTAACAAGCTCGGAGGATAAGAGGGTGGTGAAGGAGGAAGGGACAGTGATCAAGTAAGAAAAAATATCTTCCCCTTTCCCCTCCACAGATTGACTCCCTAATGGAAAAAAGCAATAGGTATAATTGCTAATAGTTTCCAAGATACAGTTTCCAAAGTACAGAGTCGACGATGTTACTGAGTACAAATACCAAGTTAGAGTCATGACCAGATAGCTCATCGTCTCGTAAGCCATTGCTACAACACACAGTACCATAATGATCTGAAACCAGGGCCCGGAGAGGATAAACAACATGACAGAGAGCAAATACGGAAAAGAATGTGCTATAATGCTCAAGTTGGAAAACAAGCGCAGCAGAGTTGAGATTAAAGCAAACAGCATTATGACAAGTGACTATTAAGCAGGTCTAATACACCAATTTTAGTTTAACACACTCTGGTCAGATCTGCCGTTATCTCAACCTTTCGTGCCCCACGTTGGGCGCCAAGGGATCACCTTCCTCGAGCTGCCCAAGACGGGACCCCGACCCCGGTGCGGCTAGCACACACGTTGCCCAGGACCGGAGCCTAGGAATTCGGGAAGGATGGCTGCTGCACCGTACAGGAGAGAACTCTCGGTCTCGGCAACTGCCAGCCCCCGAGCCGGAGGACGACAGCCTCACGCTTCGCGGCAAGTCTGGCACACAAGCCGTTTATGGCCAGGCAACCGTGCCATGGGATCGCATTCCCCGATTCGCCCGAGACCAGACCCAGACCCAGGTGTGGCTAGCACACACGTCGCCCAGGACCGGAGCCTAGGGGCTCAGGACTGCTGGCCCCATGCTGCCCGTGGACGGACACACGGGTCCTGCAATCATCATACCAGAGCCGCCTGAGATCCAACCCTGACCCGTTGCGGATTGCAAACACTTCGGCCGGGACCAGAGTCCTGGGGCTTGGTAAGGCTGGCTTATGCCGCAAACAGGTAAGAACCTTTGTTCTCCGGGACGGCCAGTCCCTGATCCGGTGGACGACAGCCTCCGGCTTCTCCAACCCTAACCCCTAACCCTAACTGCAACCCCAACCCCAACACCAACACCAACCCCAACCCCAACCCCAACCCTGTCAGTCCTAACCCTAACCCTAACAGCCCTTAACCCTAACGGCCCCTAAACCATAACCATAACCCCAAACCTAATAACCCTAACCCTAGTTCCCAAGAACTATATATCATGGCAAGCTCTGGGCACTCAACATGGCCTCCCGGAAATCCAGAGTCTAAGAAATACATCTCCCGGAATGCTCTGGGAACCCAACATGGCCTCCCGGAAGCGCAGTGTCGGAAAACTACACCTACCAGCATGCTCTGGGCACTGAACATGGTGTCCCAGAAGTCCAGAACCCAAGAACTACATCTCCCGGCATGCTCTGGGCACCAAACATGGCCTCACGGAAGTTCGAAGTCTTAAAACTACATCTCCCAGCATGCTCTGGGCACCAAACATGGCCTCCCGGAAATCCAGAGTCTGAGAAATACATCTCCCGGCATGCTCTGGGTACCCAACATGGCCGCCCGGAAGTCCAGAGTCCAAGAACTACACCTCCTGGCATGCCATGGGCACCTGATATGGCCTCCCGGAAGCGCAGCGTCGGAAAACTACACGTACCAGCATGCTCTGGGCACTGAATATGGCCTCCCAAAAGTCCAAAACCCAAGAACTACATCTCCCAGCATGCTCTGGGCACCAAACATGGCCTCCCGGAAGTTCGGAGTCTTAGAACTGCATCTCCCAGAGTGCTCTGGGCACCAAACATGGCCTCCCGGAAGCCCGGTGCTGGAAAACTACACCTACCAGCATTCCCCGGACAGTTGGCCTGACCAATCACAGGCCGAGTGTTCGAGAATTACATTTATCAGCATTCACTGTAACCCTATCCTTAACCGCCCTTCCAAAAAAGCCTCAAGCCCTAACACTAAAAAACCTCCAAACCCCGACAGGCCTAACCCAAACTATTTACCACACGAAATCCCTGAAGATCTATGCCTAAAAGCCCTAACCCAAACACTTAGGATGCTCAAAACCCAAACCCAAAACAGTAGGATGCTCAAAGCCCAAACCAAAAAAATTAGAACGCTCAAAGCCCTAAACCAAAAATTAAGATGCTCGAAACCCTAACCCAAACTGTTAAGATGCTCAAAGTCCAAACACAAAAATTAAGATGCAAAAAAAACAAAGCCAACCCAAAACAGTAGGATGCTCAAAGCCCTAACTCAAAACAGTAGGAAGCTCAAAACACAAACCAATACCCAAAACTTTAGGATGCTCAAAACACAAACTGAAAACATTAAGACACACAACACCCAAACTCAAAAATTAGTATGCTTGACATCCAAAGCCCTAACCCAAAAGAGTACGACACTCAAACCCCTAACCCAAACATAAGGCCACCCCTTTCGCCCATCAAAAATTGCCCCCAAAGGAAGGCTTTGGGTACAACTGAACTCCCCAGGGGAGCCTTCACGCAGCCCCACATGCAACTAGACCCTCTGTCTTTGCTCTTTCTCAGCAATCATAAACAAATCCCTCCCCGGCATGGGAGAGGAGTTCAAACTAGGGCCCCAGAAACGGCGTTCAAAGCTCCTTTCGCCCAACAAAAAGTGCCCCCAAAGGAAGGCTTTGGGTACAGCTGGACTCCATAAGGGAGCCTTCACGCAGCCCCTTCTTCTTCTTCTTCTTCTTCTTCTTCTTCTTCTTCTTCTTCTTCTTCTTCTTCTTCTTCTTCTTCTTCTTCTTCTTCTTCTTCTTCTTCGTCTTCTTCTTCTTCGTCTTCTTCTTCTTCTTCTTCTTCTTCTTCGTCGTCTTCTTCTTCTTCTTCTTCTTCTTCTTCTTCTTCTTCTTCTTCTTCTTCTTCTTCTTCTTCGTCTTCTTCTTCTTCGTCTTCTTCTTCTTCTTCTTCTTCTTCTTCTTCTTCTTCGTCTTCTTCTTCTTCTTCTTCGTCTTCTTCGTCTTCTTCTTCTTCTTCTTCGTCTTCTTCTTCTTCTTCTTCGTCTTCTTCTTCTTCTTCGTCTTCTTCTTCTTCTTCTTCTTCTTCTTCTTCTTCTTCTTCTTCTTCGTCGTCTTCTTCTTCTTCGTCGTCTTCTTCTTTTTCTTCTTTTTTGTTGTTTTCTTAATCTTCTTCTTATCTTCTTCGTCATTGTCATCATCATATTCGTATTCTTCTTTTTCTACTTCTACTTCATCTTCTTGTTCTTCGTTTTCTTAGTCTTCTTTGTTTCTTCTTCTTCTTCTTTTTCTTCTTCTTTGTTTCTTCTTCTTCTTCTTTTTCTTCTTCTTCTTCTTCTTCATTTTTTTAATCTTCTTTGTTTATTCTTCTTCGTCGTTGTCTTATTTTCTTCTTCTTCTTCTTCTTCTTCTTCTTCTTCTTCTTCTTCTTCTTCTTCTTCTTCTTCTTCTTCTTCTTCTTCTTCTTCTTCTTCTTCTTCTTCTATTGCTTCTTCTTCTTCTTCTACTTCTTCTTCTACTTATTCTTTTTTTTAATCTTCTTCATTTCTTCTTCGTCCTCTTCGTCTTGGACACTATGATGACAACTATGATGCTGGGATGATGCTGCGATGATGCTGTGATGACTCTGCGATGAAGCTGTGATGACGCTGCGATGATGCTGTGATGATGCTGTCATGACTCTGCTATGACGCTGTCATGATGCCGAGATGACGCTGCAGTGATGCTACGATGACTCTGTGATGACACTGTGACAATGCTGTGATGACACTGCTATGACACTGTGATGATGCCATGATAATGCTGTGATGATGCTGTCATGACTCTACGATGATGCTACGATGCCGATATGATGACGCTGTGATGATGCTGTCATGACTCTGTGATGACGCTTTGATGATGCTCTGGTGAGGCTCTGATGACACTGTTATGATGCTGTGATGACGCTCTGATGATGCTGTCATGATGCTGTGAAGACCATGCTATGATGGTGTGATGACGCTGTGATGATGCTTTGACGATGCTGCGATTACGCTGTGATGACACTGTGATGATGCGATGATGCTGCGATGATGCTGCGATGAAGCTGTGATGATGCTGTGATGACGCTGCAATGACAATGCGATGACGCTCTGATGACGCAGTGGTGATGCTGGGATGATGCTGTGATGACACTGTGATGATGCTGCAATGACTATGAGGTGACGCTGCGATGACGTTGCGATGACACAGTGATGATGCTGTGATGACGCTGTGATTACGCTGCGATGAAAACACCATGACTCTGTGATAACACATTTATGACTCTGTGATGATGCTGCGATGACGCTGTGATGATGCTGTCATGACTGCGATGACACTGCGATGATGTTGTGACGATGCTGTGATGATGCTGTGATGACGCTGTGTTGACGCTGTTATGACGCTTTGATGACGTTATGATGATGATATGAAGACGCTGTGATGATGCTGTGATGACGCTGTGATGATGCTGTTATGACACTGTGATGATGCTGTGATGATGCTGTGATGATGCTGCGATGACTTTTTGATAATGCTGAGATGATGCTGTGAAAATGCTATAATGAATCTGCGATGAATCTGCGATGACGCTGCTATGACATTGTGATGATTCTGTCATGACTGCAATAACAATGCGATGACGCTGTGATGACGCTGTGATGACCCTGCAATGACAATGCGATGACGCTCTGATGACGCAGTGGTGATGCTGGGATGATGCTGTGATGACACTGTGATGATGCTGCAATGACTATGAGATGACCATGCGATGACGTTGCGATGACGCAGTGATGATGCTGTGATGACACTGTGATGACTCTATGATGATGCTGAGATGACTCTTTGATGACGCTGTGATTACAATGTAATGACGCTGCGATGACATTGTGATGATACTGTCATGACTCTGAGATGAAGCTGCGATGATGCTGTGATGAACCTGTGATGACGCTGTGATAACACTACTATGATGCTCTGATGATGTTGTGATGATGCTGTGATTATGCAGTGATGACTCTGCGATGACGCTGTGATGATGCAGTGATGACGCTGCGATGAAGCTGTGATGATGCTGTGATGATGCTGTCATGACTCTGTGATGACGCTGCGATGACAATGCGATGAAACTGTGATGACACTGTGATGACGCAGTGGTGATGCTGCGATGATGCTGTGATGATGCTGCGATGACAAAGTGATGATGCTGTGATGATGCTGAGATGACGCTGTGATGATTTTGCAATGACACTGTGATGATGCGGAGATGATGCTGTGATGACGATGTGATGAAGCTGCGATTTCGTTGCGATGAATCTGCGATGCCTCTGCTATGATGATGCGATGACACTGCGAAGAGTCTGCGATGATGCTGCGATTATGCCGTGATGACGCTGGGATGACGCTGCAATGGCGCTGTGATGATGCTGTTATGATGCTGTGATGACGCTGCGATGACACTGTGATGACGCTGTGATGACGCTTCGATGACGCTGTGATGACACTGTGATGATGCTGTTATGACGCTGTGATGATGTTGTCATGACTCTGCAATGAAGCTGCAATGATGCTGTGATGAACCTGTGATGACGCCTTGATGATGCTGTGATGACGCTGCGATGAAGCTGTGATGACACTGTGATGACGCAGTGGTGATGCTGCAATGATGCTGTCATGACGGTGCGATGATGCTGTGATGACGCTGCGATGACTCTGCGATGACGCTGCAATGACATTGTGATGATGCTGTCATGACTCTGCGATGACGATGACATGACGCTGCGATGATACTGCGATGACACTGTGACGACGCTGTGATGACGCTGCGATGACAATGCGATGAAACTGTGATGACACAGTGGTCACGCTGCGATGATGCTGTGATGACGCTCTGATGACGGTGCGATGACTCTGTGATGATGCTGTGAAGATGCTATGATGAAGCTGCGATGAATCTGCGATGACACTGCTATGACATTGTGATGATACTGTCATGACTGCGATGAAGCTGCAATGATGCTGTGATGAACCTTTGATGACGCCTTGATGATGCTGTGATGACGCTGTGATGATGCTGTGATGATGCAGTGATGACGCTGCTATGGTGCTCTAGTGATGCTGTGATGATGCTGTGATTATGCTGCGATGACTCTGCAATGATGCTGTGATGACGCAGCGCTGATGCTGCGATGATACTGTCATGAAGGTGCGATGATGTTCTGATGACTCTGTGATGGCGATGAGATGACGCTGCAATGACGATAAGATGACAATGCAATGACGATGAGATGACGCAGTGGTGACGCTGCGATGATGCTGTTATGATGGTGCGATGATGCTGTGATCATGCTGCGATGACGAAGTAATGATGCTGTGATGATGCTGAGATGATGCTGTGATGACTCTGCGATGGCGCTATGATGATGCTGCTATGATGCTGTGATGACGCTATGATGATGCTGTGATGATATTGTGATAACGCTGTGATGATTCTGTGATGACGCTGCGATGACGCTGTGATGATGCTGTGATGACGCTGCGATGACGCTGTGATGATGCTGTCATGACTGCGATGACACTGCGATGATGTTGTGATGATACTGTCATGACTCTAAGATGAAGCTGCGATGATGCTGTCTGTGATTGTGCTGTCATGACTCTGCTATGACGCTGTCATGATGCCGAGATGACGCTGCAGTGATGCTACTATGACTCTGTGATGACGCTGTGATGATGCTGTGATGACGCTGCTATGACACTGTGATGATGCCATGATGATGCTGTGATGATGCTGTCATGACTCTGTGATGACGCTTTGATGATCATAGAATCATAGAATCATAGAATATCCTGAGTTGGAAGGGACCCTTAAGGATCATCAAGTCCAACTCTTGACACCGCACAGGTCTACCCAAAAGTTCAGACCATGTGACTAAGTGCACAGTCCAATCTCTTCTTAAATTCAGACAGGCTCGGTGCAGTGACCACTTCCCTGGGGAGCCTGTTCCAGTGTGCAACCACCTTCTCTGTGAAGAACCCCCTCCTGATGTCAAGCCTAAATTTCCCCTGCTTCAGCTTAACCCCGTTCCCACGGGTCCTGTCACTGGTGTTAATGGAGAAAAGGTCTCCTGCCTCTCGACACCCCCTTACGAGGAAGTTGTAGACTGTGATGAGGTCTCCCCTCAGCCTCCTCTTCTCCAGGCTGAACAGGCCCAGTGACCTCAGCCGTTCTTCATACGTCTTCCCCTCCAGGCCTTTCACTATCTTCATAGCCCTCCTCTGGACACTCTCCAACAGTTTCATGTCCTTTTTATACTGTGGTGCCCAGAACTGCACACAGTACTCGAGGTGAGGCCGCACCAGTGCAGAGTAGAGCGGGACACTCACCTCCCTTGACCTACTAGCGATGCCGTGCTTGATGCACCCCAGGACACGGTTGGCCCTCCTGGCTGCCAGGACACACTGCTGGCTCATATTCAACTTGCTGTCTACCATGACCCCCAGATCCCTCTCTTCTAGGCTGCTCTCCAGCGTCTCATAGCCCAGTCTGTACATGCAGCCAGGGTTTCCCCGTCCCAGGTGCAGGACCCGGCACTTGCTCTTATTGAACTTATCGCCCAGCTCTCCAACCTATCCAGATCCCTCTGCAAGGCCTTTCCACCCTCATTCGAGTCCACAACTCCTCCAAGTTTGGTGTCATCAGCAAACTTGCTCAAAATACCTTCTATTCCTACATCCAGATCGTTTATAAAAATATTGAAAAGTACCGGCCCTAAAATGGAGCCTTGAGGGACCCCACTGGTGACCGCCCGCCAGCCTGATGCAGCCCCATTTACCATAACCCTTTGGGCCCTGCCCGTTAGCCAATTGCTCACCCATCGTATGATGTTTTTATTTAGCTGTATGGTGGACGTTTTGTCCAGTAGGATCCTATGGGAGACCGTGTCAAAAGCCTTGCTGAAGTCCAAAAAAAACACATCAGCTGGTTTCCCTTGGTCCACCATACGAGTGATCTTATCATAAAAGGAAATCAGGTTAGTTAGGCAGGACCTACCCTTCACAAACCCATGCTGGCTGGGACCAATGACTGCTTTGTCCCCCAGGTGTGCCTCAATAAGTTCAAGAACCATCTTCTCCATGATTTTACCAGGCACTGACGTGAGACTGACAGGCCTGTAATTGCTAGGGTCTTCTTTCTGACCCTTCTTGAAAATCGGCACAACATTTGCCAGCTTCCAGCCTACCAGGACCATGATGCTCTGGTGATGCTCTGATGACGCTGTGATGATGCTTTGATGACGCTGCAATTACGCTGTGATGACGCTGTGATGATGCGATGATGCTGCAATGATGCTGCGATGAAGCTGTGATGATGCTGTGATGACGCTGCAATGACAATGCAATGGCGCTGTGATGACGGTGCGATGACGCTGTGATGATGCTGTGATGAAGCTGCAATGACTCTGCGATGCCACTGTGATGACGCTGCGATGACGATGAGATGACACTGCAATAACAATGCGATGACACTGTGATGACGCTGTGATGACCCTGCAATGACAATGCGATGATGTTCTGATGACGCAGTGGTGATGCTGGGATGATGCTGTGATGACACTGTGATGATGCTGCAATGACTATGCGATAACATTGCGATGACACAGTGATGATGCTGTGATGACACTGTGATTACGCTGCGATGAAAATGCCATGACTCCGTGATAACACATTTTTGACTCAGTGATGATGCTGTGATGATGCTGTGATGACACTGTGATGGCTTTGGGATGATGCTGTGACTATGCTGTGATGAAGCTGTGATGATGCTGTGATGATGCTGTGATGACGCTGTGATGATGCAGTGAAGACAGTGTGATGAAGCTGCTATGACTCTGCGATGACGCTGTGAGGACGCTGCAATGACGCTGCGATGACTTTGTGATGATGCTGTGATGACGCTGTGATTACGCTGCGATGGCAATGCGACGATGCTGTGATGACGCTATGAAGATGCTGTGATGATGCTGTCATGATTCTGTGATGACGCTGTCATGATTCTGCAATGACACTGCGATGACGCTGCGATGATGCTGTGATGACTCTGTGATGATGCTGTGATGACACTGTGATAACGCTTCTATGAAGATGCGATGACTCTGTGATGACGCTGCGATGAAACTTGTCTTAAACTGAGATGACCCTGCACTGACACTATGATGATGCCGCTATGAAGCTGCGATGAAGCTGTGTTGAGTATGCGATTTCGCTGCAATGACGCTGTCATGATTCTGCGATGACACTGCGATGACGCTGCGATGATGCTGTGATGACACTGTGATGATGCTGTGAAGACGCTGTGATGATGGTGTGATGATGCTGTGATGATGCTTCGATGAAGCTGTGATGACACTGTGATGATGCTGCGATGACGCTCTGATGATGCTGTCATTACTCTGCGATGACGCAGCGATGACGCAGCGATGACACAGTGATGATCCTGTGATGATGCTGTGATGACTCTTCCATGACACTGTGATGATGCTGTGATGATGCTGTGATGACGCTATGATGATGCTGTGATGATGCTGTGATGATTCTGTGATGACGATGCGATGACGTTGCGATGATGCTGTGATGACGCTCTGATGATGCTGTCATTACTCTGTGATGATGCAGTGATGACGCAGTGATGATGCTGTGATGATGCTGTGATGATGCTGTGATTGCACTGCGAAGGCAATGGGATGACGCTGTGATGACGCAGTTATGACCCAGTGATTATGCTGTGATGATGCTGTAATGATGCTGTGATTACGCTGTGATGATACTGTGATGACGCTGCGATGATGCTATCATGACTCTGCAATGATGCTTTGATGACCCTTTGATGACGCTGCGATGACGCTGTGATGATGCTGTGATGATGCTGTGATTATGCTGCAATGGCAATGGAATGATGCTGTGATGATTTTGTGATGACGCTTTGATGATGCTGTGATGATACTGTAATGACGCTGCAATGATGCTGTCATGACTCTGCGATGATGCTTTGATGACGCTGCGATGAGGCTGTGATGATTCTTTGATTATGCTGTGATGACACTGTGATGATGATGTCATTACGCTGTGATGATGCTGCGATGACACTTCACAGAATCACAGAATCACAGAATTTCTAGGTTGGAAGAGACCTCAAGATCATCGAGTCCAACCTCTGACCTAACACTAACAGTCCCCACTAAACCATATCCCTAAGCTCTACACCTAAACGTCTTTTGAAGACTTCCAGGGATGGTGAAACCACCACTTCCCTGGGCAGCCTGTTCCAATGTCTAACAACCCTTTCGGTAAAGAAGTTCTTCCTAACATCTAACCTAAAACACCCCTGGCACAACTTTAGCCCATTCCCCCTCGTCCTGCCACCAGGCACATGGGAGAACAGACCAAGCCCCACCTCGCTACAGCCTCCCTTGAGGTACCTATAGAGAGCGATAAGGTCGCCCCAGTGCCTCCTCTTCTCCAGGCTGAACAAGCCCAGCTCCCTCAGCCGCTCCTCATAGGACTTGTTCTCCAGACCCCTCACCAGCTTCATCGCCCTTCTCTGCACCCGCTCAAGCACCTCGATGTCCTTCTTGTAGCGAGGGGCCCAAAACTGAACACAGTACTCGAGGTGCGGCCTCACCAGAGCTGAGCACAGGGGGAAGATCACCTCCCTAGCCCTGCTGGTCACACTGTTTCTGATACAAGCCAGGATGCCATTGGCCTTCTTGGCCACCTGAGCACACTGCTGGCTCATATTCAACCGACTATCAACCATCACTCCCATGTCCTTCTCTGCCTGGCAGCTCTCCAACCACTCATCTCCCAGCCTGTAGCTCTGCTTGGGGTTATTGCACCCCAGGTGGAGGACCCGACACTTGGCCTTGTTGAACTTCATGCAGTTGACCTCAGCCTATCCAGGTCCTCCTGCAGAGCTTTCCTACCCTCAAGCAGATCGACACACGCACCTAACTTGGTGTAATCTGCAAACTTACTGAGGATGCACTCAATGCCCTCGTCCAGATCATCGATGAAGATATTAAAGAGGACTGGCCCCAGCACCGAGCCCTGGGGGACGCCACTAGTGACTGGCCTCCAACTGGACTTGACTCCATTCACCACGACTCTTTGGGGCCGGCTATCCAGCCAGTTTCTAACCCAACAAAGCGTGCACCAGTCCAAGCCAAGAGCAGCCAGTTTCTTGAGGAGAATGCTGCGGGAGATGGTGTCAAAAGCCTTGCTGAAGTCAAGGTAGACCACACTCACAGCCTTTCCCTCGTCCACCCAGCATGTCACTTTGTCATAGAAGGAGATCAGGTTCGTCAAGCAGGATCTGCCTTTCATAAACCCATGCTGACTGGGCCTGATCGCCTGCTTGCCCTGCAAGTGCTGCGTGATGACTCTCAAGAGGATCTGCTCCATGAGCTTCCCTGGTACTGAGGTCAAACTGACAGGCCTGTAGTTTCCCGGGTCTGCCCTCCGGCCCTTCTTGTAGATGGGCGTCACGTTTGCTAGCTGCCAGTCAACTGGGACCTCCCCCGATCGCCAAGACTGCTGATAAATGATGGATAGTGGCTTGGCCAGCTCCTCTGCCAGTTCTCTCAGTACCCTCGGGTGGATCCCATCCAACCCCATCGACTTGTGCACATCCAAGTGCCGTACCAGGTCACCAACCAGTTCTTCATGGATAGTGAGGGCCACATCCTGCTCCCCATCCCCTTCCACCAGCTCAGGGTACTGGGTATCCAGAGAACAACCGGTATTGCCGCTAAAGACTGAGGCGAAGAAGGCATTAAGCACCTCCGCCTTTTCCTCATCTCTTGTAACTAAGTTTCCCCCCGCATCCAGTAAAGGATGGAGATTCTCCTTAGTCCTCCTTTTTGTGTTGATGTATTTATAGAAACGTTTTTTGTTATCTTTAACGTCAGTAGCCAGATTGAGCTCCAGATGATCTTTGGCCTTCCTAATTTTGTCCCTGCACAGCCTCGCTACATCCTTAAAGTCCTCCCTAGTGGCCTGCCCACTTTTCCAAAGATTATAAACCCTCTTTTTTCTCCTAAGCTCAAGCCACAATTCTCTGTTGAGCCAGGCTGGTCTTCTTCCCCGCCAGCTCGTCTTTGGGCACGTGGGGACAGACCGTTCCTGCACCATTAAGATTTCCCTCTTGAAGAGCGCCCAGCCTTCCTGGACCCTTCTGCCCTTCAGAACCGCCTCCCAAGGGACTCTACCAACTAGTGTCCTGAGCAGCTCAAAGTCAGCCCTCCAAAAGTCCAATACAGCGGTTTTACTGGTCCCCTTCCTGGCCTCGCCAAGAATAGTGAACTCCACCATTTCATGGTCACTCTGCCCAAGACAGCTCCTGACAATCACATCCTCCACCAGTCCTTCTCTGTTTGTGAACAGAAGGTCTAGCGGGGAGCCACCCCTGGTAGGTTCACTAACCAGCTGCGTCAGGAAGCTATCTTCCACGCTCTCCAGAAACCTCCTAGACTGCTTTCTCAGGGCTGTGTTGTGCTTCCAGGATATGTCAGGGAAGTTGAAGTCCCCCACAAGTACAAGCGCTGAAGATTTCGCAACTTCTGTCAGTTGCCTGTAGAACTCCTCATCCGTCTCCTCATCCTGGTTCGGCGGTCTATAGCAGACCCCGACCAGGACACTAGCCTTGTTGTCCCTGCTGATCCTAACCCAAAGGGACTTGACCTTGTCATTCCCAGCCTCGAGTTCTACAACATCGAAAGACTCTCTAATATAGAGAGCCACACCACCACCCCTTCTGTGCTGCCTGTTCCTTCTAAAGAGCTTATAGCCAGGCATTGCAGCACTCCAGTCATGAGACTGGTCCCACCACGTCTCCGTGATGGCAACCAAGTCGTAGCCTGCCTGCTGCACGATGGCTTCCAGCTCCTCCTGTTTGTTACCCATGCTGCGTGCATTGGTGTAGATGCACTTCATCTGGGCCATTACCTGTTCCCCCAGCCTTGCCATTGTTCCCCCTGGCACAGCCCCAACAATCCTTGCTTCAGCCCCATCCCCCTTCTTACCTAGTTTAAAGCCCTCTCAATGAGCCCTGCCAGCTCCTGGCCCAGGATCCTTTTTCCCCTAAAAGATAGGGACCCGTCTGCGGCCATCAGGCCAGGTGCTGAGTAAAGTGCCCCATGGTCGAAAAACCCAGGATTTCTGCGTTGGCACCAGCCCCGGAGCCACGTGTTTAAAAGTTGGGCTTTCCGTGTCCTCTCTGTACCCCTCCTTGCCACCGTAGGGATGGATGAAAACACCACCTGCACTCTCGCTCCATCCACTAACCATCCCAGCCCCCTAGAGTTTCGTTTGATAGCCTTCAGGCTTTTCTCTTCAATGTTGTCACTGCCCGCCTGGACTATCAAAAGAGGATAATAATCAGAGGGGCGTACCAGGCTGGGAAGCTTCCTGGCAACGTCCCTGACCCTGGCCCCAGGGAGGCAGCAGACATCCCTATGGGTAGGGTCAGGCCGACAAATAGGGCCCTCTGTTCCCCTAAGAAGAGAGTCTCCAACAACAATAACCCTTCTGTCTTTCTTGATGGAGGCAGTCCTGAGGCATGGAGTCGACCTCCTCGTCCTAGGCATCCTCCTGGGAACACTTGCTACCTCTTCCTCAGCTACTGGTCTGTCAAGCTCCAGGGCCTCAAACCTGTTGTGTAAGGGCACCTGGGAAGGCGGGGCCGGAAGGGGAGGGCATCACCTGCGATGTCGAGCAGGGACCTGTTTCTATTCCTCCTGAACTCCCAGATTCCCTCCCTCTGCCCGACGGCTACAGGGCAGGGGGTCCGCCCCCATTTGGGGTGTCTCACCTCGATACCTCTCCTTGAGGCCCTGCAGGGAGTTACTCCACAAGTCTATCTCTCGCTCACACTCCCTGATATCCCTCAACCTCTCCACCTCCTCCTTGAGCTCTGCCACCATGCGGACCAGGTCATCCACCTGCTCACACCTCACGCATGCTGTGATGACGCTGTGATGATGCTGTTATGACTCTGCGATGACTCTGTAATGACGCTGTGATGAAGATGTGATGACGGTGTAATGATGCTGTGATGATGCTATGATGATGCTGTGATGATGCTGTTGTGACACTGCGATGATGCTGTGATGACGCTGTGATGATGTTGTGATGACGCTGTGATGACGCTGTGATGATGTTATGAGCGTCATTAGAACATCATCACAGCGTCATCACAGCATCATCACAGCATCATCATAGAGTCATCACAGCGTCATCACAGCATCATCAGAGCATCATCGCAGCGTCATCACAGCGTCATAACAGCGTCATCACAGAATCATGAAAGCGTCATCACAGCATCAACGTAGCGTAATCACAGCGTCATAACAGCGTAATTGCAGTGTCATAAGAGCATCATTGCAGTGTCATCAGAGAATCATCACAGCGTCATCAGAGCGTCATCGCAGCGTCATAACAGCATCATCACAGAATCATCATAGCGTCATCACTGCATCATCGCAGCGTCATCTCAGCATCATCACAACATCATCACAGCATCATCACAGCGTTATCACAGCATCACCACAAAATCATGAAAGCGTCATCACAGCATCATCATAGCGTCATCACAGCGTCATCACAGCGTCATCACAACATCATCACAGCATCATCGCAGTGTCACAACAGCATCATGTCAGCATCATCACAGAATCATCACAGTGTCATCACAGTGTCATCACAGAATCATCTCAGCATCATCACAGCGCTATCACAGCGTGATAACAGCATCATCACAGCCTCATCAAAGCGTCATCACAGCATCATTGCAGCGTCATCACAGCATCATTACAGCATCATCATAGCATCTTCATAGCCTCATAACATCGTCATCACAGCATCGTCACAGCGTCATCACAGAGTCATCACAGCGTCATCACAGTGTCATCATACTGTAATCACAGCATCAGCACAGCATCATCACAGCGTCATAACAGCATCATCACAGCATCATCACAGAATCATTACAGTGTCATAACAGCATCATCACAGCATCATCAAAGCTTCATCACAGCGTCATCACAGCATCATCACAGTGTCATCGCAGCATCATCACAGTGTCATCGCAGCATCATCACAGCATCATCACATCATCATCATAGCATCATCACATCATCATCATAGTGTCATCACAGCGTCATCACAGAATCATCACAGCATCATCACAGTGCTATCACAGTGTCATAAAAGCATCATCACAGCCTCATCAGAGCGTCATAACAGCGTCATCACAGCGTCATAACACATCATCACAGCTTCATCACAGCTTCATCACAGCATTACCACAGCATCATCATAGCGTCATCACATCGTCATCACAGCATACTCATAGCGTCATCACATTGTCATTCCAACATCATCACAGCGTCATCACAGCGTCATCGCAGCGTCATTGCTGCGTCATCGCAGTGTCATCACAGCGTCATCACAGCCTCATCACAGCGTCATCACAGCATCATCGCAGCATCATCACAGCATCATCATATCGTCATCACACCATCATCACAGCATCATCACAGCATCTTTGCATGGTCATCGCAGCGTCATTGGAACGTCATCACCGCGTCCTCTAAGTTCATGGTGGCAGAGCTCAAGGAGGAGGTGGAGAGGTTGAGGGATATCAGGGAGTGTGATAGGCTTGTGGAGTAACTCCCTGCAGGGACTCAAGGGGAGGTATCGAGGTGAGACACCCCAAATGGGGGTGGACCCCCTGCCCTGTAGCCGTCGGGCAGAGGGAGGGAATCTGGGAGTTCAGGAGGAATAGAAACAGGTCCCTGCTCGACATCGCAGGTGATGCCCTCCCCTTCCGGCCCCGCCTTCCCAGGTGCCCTTACACAACAGGTTTGAGGCCCTGGAGCTTGACAGACCAGTAGCTGAGGAAGAGGTAGCAAGTGTTCCCAGGAGGATGCCTAGGACGAGGAGGTCGACTCCATGCCTCAGGACTGCCTCCATCAAGAAAGACAGAAGGGTTATTGTTGTTGGAGACTCTCTTCTTAGGGGAACAGAGGGCCCTATTTGTCGGCCTGACCCTACCCATAGGGATGTCTGCTGCCTCCCTGGGGCCAGGGTCAGGGACGTTGCCAGGAAGCTTCCCAGCCTGGTACGCCCCTCTGATTATTATCCTCTTTTGATAGTCCAGGCGGGCAGTGACAACATTGAAGAGAAAAGCCTGAAGGCTATCAAACGAAACTCTAGGGGGCTGGGATGGTTAGTGGATGGAGCGAGAGTGCAGGTGGTGTTTTCATCCATCCCTACGGTGGCAAGGAGGGGTACAGAGAGGACACGGAAAGCCCAACTTTTAAACACGTGGCTCCGGGGCTGGTGCCAACGCAGAAATCCTGGGTTTTTCGACCATGGGGCACTTTACTCAGCACCTGGCCTGATGGCCGCAGACGGGTCCCTATCTTTTAGGGGAAAAAGGATCCTGGGCCAGGAGCTGGCAGGGCTCATTGAGAGGGCTTTAAACTAGGTAAGAAGGGGGATGGGGCTGAAGCAAGGATTGTTGGGGCTGTGCCAGGGGGAACAATGGCAAGGCTGGGGGAACAGGTAATGGCCCAGATGAAGTGCATCTACACCAATGCACGCAGCATGGGTAACAAACAGGAGGAGCTGGAAGCCATCGTGCAGCAGGCAGGCTACGACTTGGTTGCCATCACGGAGACGTGGTGGGACCAGTCTCATGACTGGAGTGCTGCAATGCCTGGCTATAAGCTCTTTAGAAGGAACAGGCAGCACAGAAGGGGTGGTGGTGTGGCTCTCTATATTAGAGAGTCTTTCGATGTTGTAGAACTCGAGGCTGGGAATGACAAGGTCAAGTCCCTTTGGGTTAGGATCAGCAGGGACAACAAGGCTAGTGTCCTGGTCGGGGTCTGCTATAGACCGCCGAACCAGGATGAGGAGACGGATGAGGAGTTCTACAGGCAACTGACAGAAGTTGCGAAATCTTCAGCGCTTGTACTTGTGGGGGACTTCAACTTCCCTGACATATCCTGGAAGCACAACACAGCCCTGAGAAAGCAGTCTAGGAGGTTTCTGGAGAGCGTGGAAGATAGCTTCCTGACGCAGCTGGTTAGTGAACCTACCAGGGGTGGCTCCCCGCTAGACCTTCTGTTCACAAACAGAGAAGGACTGGTGGAGGATGTGATTGTCGGGAGCTGTCTTGGGCAGAGTGACCATGAAATGGTGGAGTTCACTATTCTTGGCGAGGCCAGGAAGGGGACCAGTAAAACCGCTGTATTGGACTTTTGGAGGGCTGACTTTGAGCTGCTCAGGACACTAGTTGGTAGAGTCCCTTGGGAGGCGGTTCTGAAGGGCAGAAGGGTCCAGGAAGGCTGGGCGCTCTTCAAGAGGGAAATCTTAATGGTGCAGGAACGGTCTGTCCCCACGTGCCCAAAGACGAGCTGGCGGGGAAGAAGACCAGCCTGGCTCAACAGAGAATTGTGGCTTGAGCTTAGGAGAAAAAAGAGGGTTTATAATCTTTGGAAAAGTGGGCAGGCCACTAGGGAGGACTTTAAGGATGTAGCGAGGCTGTGCAGGGACAAAATTAGGAAGGCCAAAGATCATCTGGAGCTCAATCTGGCTACTGACGTTAAAGATAACAAAAAACGTTTCTATAAATACATCAACACAAAAAGGAGGACTAAGGAGAATCTCCATCCTTTACTGGATGCGGGGGGAAACTTAGTTACAAGAGATGAGGAAAAGGCGGAGGTGCTTAATGCCTTCTTCGCCTCAGTCTTTAGCGGCAATACCGGTTGTTCTCTGGATACCCAGTACCCTGAGCTGGTGGAAGGGGATGGGGAGCAGGATGTGGCCCTCACTATCCATGAAGAACTGGTTGGTGACCTGGTACGGCACTTGGATGTGCACAAGTCGATGGGGTTGGATGGGATCCACCCGAGGGTACTGAGAGAACTGGCAGAGGAGCTGGCCAAGCCACTATCCATCATTTATCAGCAGTCTTGGCGATCGGGGGAGGTCCCAGTTGACTGGCAGCTAGCAAACGTGACGCCCATCTACAAGAAGGGCCGGAGGGCAGACCCGGGAAACTACAGGCCTGTCAGTTTGACCTCAGTACCAGGGAAGCTCATGGAGCAGATCCTCTTGAGAGTCATCACGCAGCACTTGCAGGGCAAGCAGGCGATCAGGCCCAGTCAGCATGGGTTTATGAAAGGCAGATCCTGCTTGACGAACCTGATCTCCTTCTATGACAAAGTGACATGCTGGGTGGACGAGGGAAAGGCTGTGAGTGTGGTCTACCTTGACTTCAGCAAGGCTTTTGACACCATCTCCCGCAGCATTCTCCTCAAGAAACTGGCTGCTCTTGGCTTGGACTGGTGCACGCTTTGTTGGGTTAGAAACTGGCTGGATAGCCGGCCCCAAAGAGTCGTGGTGAATGGAGTCAAGTCCAGTTGGAGGCCAGTCACTAGTGGCGTCCCCCAGGGCTCGGTGCTGGGGCCAGTCCTCTTTAATATCTTCATCGATGATCTGGACGAGGGCATTGAGTGCATCCTCAGTAAGTTTGCAGATTACACCAAGTTAGGTGCGTGTGTCGATCTGCTTGAGGGTAGGAAAGCTCTGCAGGAGGACCTGGATAGGCTGAGGTCAACTGCATGAAGTTCAACAAGGCCAAGTGTCGGGTCCTCCACCTGGGGTGCAATAACCCCAAGCAGAGCTACAGGCTGGGAGATGAGTGGTTGGAGAGCTGCCAGGCAGAGAAGGACATGGGAGTGATGGTTGATAGTCGGTTGAATATGAGCCAGCAGTGTGCTCAGGTGGCCAAGAAGGCCAATGGCATCCTGGCTTGTATCAGAAACAGTGTGACCAGCAGGGCTAGGGAGGTGATCTTCCCCCTGTGCTCAGCTCTGGTGAGGCCGCACCTCGAGTACTGTGTTCAGTTTTGGGCCCCTCGCTACAAGAAGGACATCGAGGTGCTTGAGCGGGTGCAGAGAAGGGCGATGAAGCTGGTGAGGGGTCTGGAGAACAAGTCCTATGAGGAGCGGCTGAGGGAGCTGGGCTTGTTCAGCCTGGAGAAGAGGAGGCACTGGGGCGACCTTATCGCTCTCTATAGGTACCTCAAGGGAGGCTGTAGCGAGGTGGGGCTTGGTCTGTTCTCCCATGTGCCTGGTGGCAGGACGAGGGGGAATGGGCTAAAGTTGTGCCAGGGGTGTTTTAGGTTAGATGTTAGGAAGAACTTCTTTACCGAAAGGGTTGTTAGACATTGGAACAGGCTGCCCAGGGAAGTGGTGGTTTCACCATCCCTGGAAGTCTTCAAAAGACGTTTAGGTGTAGAGCTTAGGGATATGGTTTAGTGGGGACTGTTAGTGTTAGGTCAGAGGTTGGACTCGATGATCTTGAGGTCTCTTCCAACCTAGAAATTCTGTGATTCTGTGATATGAAGATAGGTTAGGACAAACTCAGCAAACTGCTCAGAGAAGCTCGTACCGAAAGTTGCTGGAAACAGGTGCACTGGAGCTGGAGAGAAGCTCCAGCTGAGAGAAGCGGACTGTGCACACAACTGCCTCTCGCTGGTAAGCAGTTGCGCATTATGGGGAATCATATGTCCTTAGGAACAAAGACTGTCCTGGTAACCTTGCAGCTTATTCTCCTTATTACCAATTGGACAGTTTATGAGCCTGAAATATGGGACCAAACTGAGGTCAAGGTGTGGGACCCTGCAACTAAAAGCAACAAGGTTGCAGTGGGATTGCTCGGCACCTGGCAAGCAGTCTCTGAGGCCTTAAAGAGCCATGTGGGACCACAGTCAGAAACATGTGGTTTACCAGATAGTGAGGGAGCTGCGGGCTCCTTTACTGATCCGACTGCTACGCCATGGGCCCCTCTGCTGCTACAGCCATCGAATGCCTTTGCTGTTATGCCCCCTGTTGACCTGAACGTGCCTTTTGACCCAGGCCTCATTGGCCTTGAAAAGGAGATGGATATGCTTTACTTCGATCCGGGAAGAATGGGATACATAAGGCCTGAAGACTGAGTTGCTTGACAACTTAAAGCGAGACATATTGTTCAAAAGGAATGGAAAATGGAGACTGTTAAGTCATGGAACTGAAAGGATTGTTTGTTACCTTTTCTGATTGTGAATATGTATAGGTGTACTCGATTTTAGTAAGTTATGGAACTTAAAGGATTGTTTGTTACCTTTCCTGATTGTACATATCGGCATACTCGGGTTTAGTATGTAAAGCAATGTTCTGTATATTTAGAATGTTTGATGTTTGTGTGTGCATGTTGGTGGAGCGTAGACTCCCCGCACACACAACACTGTTTACTTGCCTTTTTATACCTTTTAGAAATATTTGTTTTATAAATATTACAAAATTCAGATTGAATTGAGACCTCATTTATAACACAGGTGACTTCTTGCCACAGCCTCCCTGTGTGAGGGCAGTATCGTTTGCAATAATTAAGTATAACCTGCTATAGGTCTGCCCTGAACTGGTTCTTACAACTAAAGCAAAGCCTTCAGGAAAGAAATGGGACCCCACCAGAGCAGTGTTGTCAGATCTCATTGTGGACAAGGAATGGACCAATGAGTTACCTTAAACAGCAGAAGGCCACAGAGTGGCCCCGCTGGCCTCACTAAAGCACAGCTGCTCACTGATCACACCCTGCCTGCACAGGAGACCCACCAGCCAACAAAGATGTAATCCCTTTCCTGTTTGCGACACTATGGATTCTTAATCAACCGTTACATAGTACTGACTTGCACACCTGAAAACTGCTGGTTCTTTTGCACACATCTCTAACAGTGCTCTCAGAAAGTTTTGTCTGATGTGTCATTGTGGAAGCATAATAGTTTGGCCATACTTTGCATGAAAAAAAAAAAAATGAAGAGGGAAAAAATGAAAAGGAGTGCGAAAAATCGCCGAACAGTGCAGGGAGTAACAAGTTCAGGTATTGAATAATATTGAAACAGTACTGAACAATACCTGAACAAGTTCTGGAATCTGGCTATGCACTGCCATCTAATTGATGGATTGAGGGGAAGACCTAATATTAGCCAATATATGCATATATGCAAATATATGCCAATATTTGCATAAGTCAGTGTTAATTTTTGGATAAATGCATGGGGCAAGGGGATAATATCCTCGGCTGTGTAGCTTTGATACCAGGCTATGTGTTACCTGGTAAAGAGCAGTAGGCTGGCAGGGACAGGGGTTATGGGTGCTGTCTACTGTCAAGCTGTCTCTGCCGGGATGTGAATGAAATTCTGGTGCTGGCATGTGGTCAGGAAGATCATCTTGTAAGCAAATGGATATTAATTAGAAACCCACAATGACACGATGAGACCTGCTCGGTTCCGGGGCCTCTACATGCTGCCAGGGAAATGTTTTTGGCTAGGATCATCAGCCATGAATGGCACAGCCAACTATTCTGGCCATTAGAATACAAATGGCATCACTACAGCAGATTTCAAGGTCATTTCGGGAGGGTACAGAAAAGGTAGGCTTGGCTGTTTTCTTGCAGTGCTACAAAGAGAGATTCCTGCTCAGACTGCACTCCTTTGCCAGTCTCATGCAACAAGTTGTTTTGTTAGAGCTGTCAATTCCAGCTCTGCCAGTAGCATGATAAAAAAAAAAAAAAAAAAAAAAAAAAAAAAAAAGACTTCTTATTTATAAACTGAAGAGGTATCTGTGAAAAAGCGCTGAACCTATGTCTGCTTATTTTTATCCACAGACCAGTGGTGATCAGAGCAAGTTGATGCTGATGTGCTCACAGGTCCCTTGTAGCTCTCACTCCATGGCTGCTGACCTGAAGATGATAAAGGTGTGTCAGATGAAAAACCTGCTCCCCGTCTGCTGCAGTGAGGGGCTGGCACTTGCCAGGCACCATTGTTGTTGTTTAAACTGGCCGGCAGCTAAACACCACACAGCCGTTCACTCACCCTCCCCCTCCCTCTCTGGGATGGGGGAGAGAAATGGAAAGTGAAGCCCATGAGTTGAGATAAAGAGAGTTTAATAAGACAAGAAAATAATAATAACAATAATAAAATGATGATAATAGTACTACTAATAATAGTATGTACAAACAAGGGATGCACAATGCAATTGCTCACCACCCGCTGACCAATGCGCAGCCTAACCCCGAGCAGTCCAGCCTCCCTCCCCTGTCTAGCCACCCCTATCTATTGTTTAGCATGATGTCAGATGGTATGGAATACCCCTTTGGCTAGTTTGGGTCACCTGTCCTGGGTCTGTCCCTTCCCAGCTCTTGCTGCACCCCCAGCCTGCCCGTTGGCAGGACAGAGCAAGAAGCTGAGACATCCTTGGCTTAGTATAAACTCTGCTCTGCAACAATTAAAACATCGGGGTGTTATCAGCACTCTTCTCATCCTAAGCCAAAACATAGTATTCTACCAGCTACTAGGAAGAAAATTAACTCTGTTCTAACTGAAACCAGGACAACCATCCATGAGACAAAGGTTAGCAGGCACTGCCCAGCACACCGGGCATCACAACATCACTGCCGTCATCTGAGGCCATGATGAACCAGAGAAGAGTAAGAGCTGTACATTGTAGGTAGGTGCATTTTCTGGAACAGCAAAACCTTTCATGCAAAGTCTATGATGACACAGAAGAGCCCTGATATTGCTGATACTATGAGAACTGGCACTAAACAGGGGTCTGGTGAGGGATAGGTTTTTGACTTTTGTCTGTGGGCCTGTCTGTATAGCATCTGCTTTGTGCTCCAGTACTTCCAGAGAACATCTTGAGCAGGTGTGGGTGGCAGGGAGCAGTGCCACGGGATAGCAGTTCTTCACCAAGATTACAGAGAGGAGAAAGCTGAACACCCATCACTACCCATATCAAGGCACTGCAGCAAAAGATGACAAAGGGATGGCTCTTTGCTGAAACCAGCTCTGGATCCTCTGGAGCTGAAATTCATGTTTGCTTGGTAGTATCTGATTCAAGGTGGACTGACAGGATGATGGCAGCCTGCTGAGAGAGCAGCTACAGTCTTCTGCCTTGGAGGTGATACATGGTGTATGGAGACAACAGCTGTAGCATGATGGAAGAGAACAGTGAGTATCTCTGAAATCAGACAGGATTTTTACAAGGGATGAAGGAAGATGATCTGAGGGGACAGTCCCATGATATTCAGGCTGCAGATACAAAAGCCAACTAGAAGTTCTCTTCCCCATCTGCCTATTTCTGTCCCCTCTGCTGCTTGAGTGAACTGGTCTGGGGGCATTGCAAATCAAACTGATGTCATAATCCAGACTAAGAATAACCTCCCCAAATGAGGAAAAGGTGAGGAAACAGGAGACAGCAGTGTCCCAATGTACCTGTGTCAGTTCCCATCACAGTAACACCCTGTTGTCTCTTGTCCAGCAAGTAGTGCTGAGTGGTGAGGTACCACAGGAGTTTTACTTCCCCAAAGTGTAGGGGCATAGGATAAAGTTCCACCAGATGCCATGCAAGGGAGCCTTCATGGGAAGACCTGACCACGGTGATGTGTTTTTAAGTGCACCATCCAGTCAGGGATCACTTAGGTGTTACAGGACAGTGGTTCCAACTCCCCCTGGCTACCTGGGAGCAGGCAGAGGTTCCACAGATCAGAACAGGTGTATCTTTTGTTCCCTGAAAGCTCCACTTGTTAAGGCACAGTTCACTGGAGTAGCACAACCCAGGAATGGGTGCACTTCCTCACCTTGCTCTGCCAAATCTGTCTCCACATGTTGGAAGGCCCATGGCAGGGAGACATGGGGTGAAACAACCTCCCCTCCAAAGCAGGGAATCTGTCACTAAAACTCAGCCCTCTCCTCTCCAGCAGTCATGTCTTCCAGAGGGACAGATCCAGGATATGAGGCTCAGTGGGATTTCTCCAGTGGCTACATCCAAACCATGCTTTTTTCACAACTTTTGACGTGCACCTTTTTCAGGCAGCACAGCCCACAAATCTGCTTTGGCCTCTCAGGTCTCTTAGAGCATCTCTTGGTGACAGCTGGGCTGTCATATCATGCAATTCTCCCCACAGAGGGGAACAACAATGAGACAGAGATGCAGCCATTTCGGCTTAGCTCAGGCAGGGACAGCAGTGAGAACAGGTTTCTGTGACATGAGTGCAAGCTCAATGCTGTGCAACCGCATCTTTCCTCTCCTAGCTCATACATAATCTCTCCTGTGCAGTGGAACCTGGATGGCAGCAAGCTTTCTCTCTTGCTTGTGGCTTCTCCTTTGAGCGCTTGAGGGCACTGTTGGAATTTGGAAAGAGGCAGATCTCAGGGGTGAAAGATTTGTTTCCAGTCATACCATGCAGAGGCACATCAGCTTGCAAGGACTGTGGCTTCCACTGGAAACCTTCCTGTTCAGAGGGGTATATAACTTTGGCATGAGTGTACTGTCTCAGGCAAAAACTGATTCTTCAGAAAATACACTGTGTTCAGTTTTGGGCCCCTCACTACAAGAAGGACATCGAGGTGCTTGAGCGAGTCCAGAGAAGGGCAGCAAAGCTGGTGAGGGGTCTGGAGAAAAAGTCCTATGAGGAGTGGCTGAGGGAGCTGGGGTTGTTCAGCCTGGAGAAGAGGAGGCTCAGGGGCAACCTTATCACACTCTATAGGTACCTTAAAAGGAGGCTGTAGCGAGGTGGGGGTTGGTCTATTCTCCCACATGCCTGGTGACAGGATGAGGGGGAATGGGCTAAAGTTATGCCAGTGGAGGTTTAGGTTGGATATTAGGAAGAACTTCCGTACTGAGAGGGTTGTGAGGCATTGGAATGGGCTGCCCAGGGAAGTGGTGGAGTCACCATCCCTGGAGGTCTTTAAAAGACGTTTAGAGGTAGAGCTTAGTGATATGGTTTAGTGGAGGACTTGTTAGTGTTAGGTCAGAGGTTGGACTAGGTGATCTTGGAGGTCTCTTCCAACCTAGATAATTCTGTGATTCTGTGATCAAGTAATTAAGACTTCTTCAATCTTCTTTTTTTCTGTAAGCATTTCTCCCTTCCATCTTTTTAAACCCCAGAGCTTCCCCTGAGGGTCAGATTTTAGGGAAAGGAGTCGGTTGTACAGTCAGTTCTTGGGAGGAAGCGGACCTTAAAAGGCAGCAAGTTTGATCACGTGGAAATATGCTTCACCTGCATATACACTGTATGTTTCCTAAGTGCCATTCATGCAAGGACTTGCAGCCTGTTCGTGTGCAAACACAGATCTGCTTCTGCTATCAGCCTCCAAGGGAGCCAGCAGAGCAGGCTTTGCTCCAGGGTCAATGCTTTGACGGCTCCAAAGGACTGCACACAGCACTCTGCTGAGAAGCTGTGCCAGAATAATTATTTACATGTGCTGATATAAAGTAATTACTAATGGAGCAGAACACCATGCACAACCCCTCCAAGCTGTCCTGGAGGAGACACTGGGAGGTACTGAGCAAAGTGCACTCTCCGTGTACCAAACTCCACATTTCCTCCCACGTCAGTCCTTCCCGCTCCTCCCACGAGACCAGCTGTTTCATGGCAGAGTAGTTTCCGTCACCCCTTTTGGCTCTATCCTCTTGCTTTTGCCAGCACAACCCGAGGTTGTACTCAGAGGCTGTAAGTTGCACTGCTATTCCAGGTAAATCACACACAAAACTCAGTCTGATGAGGTCTTTTGGGGAAGACAACATTCATATTAAGAAGTTGGAACTGTAAAATTGATTTTTTATTATTTCACTTCTGTGTTTCTCCAACCCAACTGAATTTTCACTTAAGAGGTGGACCATTAGCACAACCTTGTGCACCTAAACTAATTTCCTAATGCCTGCTTGTAGTTTCTGGTCCACCAGATTCCTGGGCTTTGGGCTTCACTGTAATCTATTGCAATGATTTATAAGGGGGATAATCTCCTTGGCATTTGCCATTCCTGCTCCCTTCTGTGTGGTATGTGGGGGAAGATGTCTTGCATCCAGGAGGCTGGTCTGCACCCACTCTGCTAAGTGTGATGGCCCACTGTCTGAGCAGAACATGCCAAGAACATAACCAAGAACATGCCATCAGACTTTGCAAAGAGCATCTTCAGCTTCTCCATCAGATATCTGACTGGAATCATCTCTAGAAAATCCAAATCCCAGGCTCTGCAGAAGATCACACATCTGTGATCTATTACTAAATGTGATCAGGTTTTTTCCTGTCTTTTCACAGATAGGTCAGAGTTTCAGGAGGCTGCAGAGATTTCTTTCAGGATGGGGCACAGCCCTTATCTTTAGCTGGGCATCAGTATTCAGCCCTGGTGCCACTCCAGGCATGACTTCATTCTCAACTCAACATGCCTAGGCATCTGTCCATGATGTCAGCTCTTTAGTCCTACAGTATAGTATTAGTGCCTGGCCTCCTTTAACCAAAATCCCACCCTAAATGTAGCCCAGAACTCACCCCTCACATGCTGGTAGGAGTTGCTGTTATCTGTCACACTGATTATTTGTCTTCTCACCAACATTGCAGTACAAATTACTGTCTCATCTCCAGTTCCTCCTTCTGTTGGGATCTCTGTAGCATCTCTTGAGCCTCTCCTTCTGGCTTTGCTGGTGCTCTAACAAGTTACAGATTTATCTGCATGTGCAGCACAAGGTATGCCCAGATCAACCTACTTGTATTTGTGATCTCAGAGGTGATCTCCAAAGCCCCTCAATAGGGCCTTCTTCAGGGATCACTCAGTGTATGCACTGTGGTGAGCTGGTGCATTCAGTGCCTTCCAAAGGACACAGTCAGCAGCTTCTTCTCTACCTAAGCACAATTTCCTTCTTATCTGTGGATGCTCTGCTAGCAAAGGCTATGGCTCAGCAGGATCCCTGTTGCTTTGTCTGCAAGCCACAGGCTGCGCTGGGCACTGGGTACAGAGCAGTCCCTCCCTCCAACATTGCTGGCCAGAGGCCACACACTTTTCTACCCATTCTATTCCCTTCTGTCTACTGCACAGCAATCAGCCACTGTGTCTCAACACCAGCAGCTACCACTTGTCAATCATTTCTCATAACTGTTAGTCTTGTGACATTTCCTTTTTGTTAGAGCTCCCTCTCTCGGCATCACCCCTACACATTCCTTGTTATTACCTCATTACCTCTGTAGGCCCATGCTGATGCAGACTTCTCTGCTCCAGAATCAAGTATCTATTTCTTCTCCTGTGTCTTGTCTTTGAGTAAAAAACTATATCTCTATACTCTTTTTTTTTTTTCTATTTTTTTTTCTGGTGACAGCACTCATCAACACTTCTCTCAGCTGTGCTCATGCTTCACACACCATTCCAGGGTTGAGGAGTCTGTTCTTCCAGAAATCATATCCCCATTTAGATAATAAAGGGGTTTTCTTTCATTTTCATGTCTTTATCCTGGTGGCCAGCTCTGCACACAGCCTGTTTTACCTTTCATACATGTACATGGGTTTGTCCGTGATTCAGCATCCTCAGTGGTCTGGGTCCCTACAGCTGTCCATTTGTTCTGTTTCTAGATGCTGATTTGTTTTCCTATTAATCTCCCTCCCTCCCTGCAACTCTTCCTAGACTGACTGCAGCCAACGTATTTCATGTATCACATGCTGCATAATAACACAAGGGAAGGGGACTTCATGCCTGTAACCCGCTTCTCTGTAAGGGCTATTTCCAGAGGTGGCAGGTGCTGGCAGGGCTCCAGCCATGTGCTCGCATGCTGACTTAGCAGCTCTTCCTCCAAAGTGACCTCCGTGGCACATGTCCCTCTGCACGTCCCAACCCAGTTGTTGCATGGACCATGTTCCTGCTAGGGCAGAGACTCCTGCCAGTCCCTTTTTCAGCTCTCATCACACACAGGCTGCTGCATGCCAATGCCTGGTACTGCCTGGAAGAGGAAAGCGTGCTCAGCTTTCCCACCACCACATTTTGCTTTCTTTGGTGGAGAAGCAGAGCATGGAGACTCACACAACCTTCTGCTGGTGCCAAATGCAGAGGTAGTGCCATGGTTTGGCTCATGGTCTTCTTTCCAGCTGGCAGGGTTGAACTGCAGAAAGAACGGCTTGGTGTTCTCTATTGCTTAGCCACACAGGTAAATCTGTGCCCTGCACACCTGCCTGGGAAGAGTCCCATTTCCAGGCTTCACAGAGGAGGGTTTTTACTGGAGTGCCTCAAACACTTCAAAAGGGTCATTTCTCATGGACTGGGATCTGGCCCCTGGGATCAATGAAGGACCAGTGGGAGAGATCCTGCTGGTGGCATCTAACAAGGTGGGACCTATGCCTAGCTGATGCAGGCGGAGCAACCAGCAGCCCACATGCTATAGCTTTGCCTTTGGTATCCTAGTCCAAATGCCTGACAGGACATTTGGGAAAGTGGTGTTGCACAGCAGTTTCTTTTATCAGGGAAAATCAGTTTACGGACTTTCTGGTAATCATCTCTCTATCATCATGCCACAGCTGCTTGTCCCTACCATGTGCTGACACGGTTACTTGTGCTAAAGATTGAGCTCTGGCAATAACTTGGAGGGTAAATATAACCCAGACCCTTACCCCCATCTGCTCTCTACAGCAACCCACAGTAAGGTGGATGAGAATGGTGGAGGGATGGCAAGGTGTGAGAGAAAGGAGAGAAATAGTTACAGTCATGCTTGTCACCCAAGAAAACATGCTGTGTGACTCCGTCTGTGGTGAAAGAGGCAGGGGGACTCCCAGTCTGGCTAGCAGGGAGTGACAGATGTCCTCATCAGGGCTCAACAATTACTCTGCTTCCCAGCTAATTTGTGGATTGGAAGATTGCAGCCCAGAAAATGCAGTTCATATTGGCCCCAAATGCTTACATCTCTGCAGTCTTCCTTATTGCCTCAAACTTTGGTCATTTCCATGAATACTGAGGCACCAAACACGAGCCTCTTCTCTGTGTGGGCAGGGCATGCTCCTGAAAAGAGGAAAGTTGATCTGTCTGGACACGGGAAAGTGGGGACAGTCACTGTTCAGCAGGGGTGCCCCATACTCCCTGTCTGCTGTCACAGAGGAGCCCACAGCCCTTACTGACACAGGAAATGACCCCCCCAGCATACCACTAGCCAGTGGTAGTTGGCATCTTCAGCATGACTGGGTAAGCTCTGGCACTGAATTTTGTTAAGAATTTGTTACGTTTTCATGTCAGGAAAATTCATCCATCGTGTGAGCTGCCCATCAACCTCCCTACACAGTCCAGCCATCTTCCTCCAGCCACCCCAGTCCCAATTAGCTCCCCTGGGGCACAGCTAACCTGACTGACACTACTGATGCTCAAAGACATGGCTGGGGCTGCAGCAACCCTGCCTGACAGCCCATTTCCCCTATAAATCACCAGGTCACAGAAGTTACGGCATTTATAAATATTGATCTTGTCTTTGGGGAAGCTAACCATTTTGGAGAGGGAGGCTTTTCTAAATAGCATTAAAAAGAGATGTCAGAGTTATTTTTGGCTCTGTCAACAGTGTGGGTTTGTGTGGCTGCCCTGCATGCAGGGCTGAGTACACCAGCCCAGTACTTCTGCCTGCTCCTGCTCCTCTCTCCCTTGGCACTTCAGCAGGGGCTTGGTGTCTTGGAGGTGTTTATTCTGGGGTCTCTCTGGGCAGGGAAGACCTGGAAAAGGTCCATCTGCCAGACATCTCTTTGCAAGAGAAGTGATTTAGCCCTCTGAGTGAAGGAGCCCTTTCCCCACACTCTGGGGGCAGGGTGTACAGTGCCACCCACCCATTCTCTCTGGGACTGGCTCCAGGCAGCAGGATGCTGCACGGCTGTATGCGATGTTCTGTCCTTGTGCATGGCATCTGTAGCTACAGTCACCCTCTGCAAAAACTACCACCATGTCCACCTTGCACCTCCTCAGACTGTACCTCCCAGGCATCTGTGCCATCTCAAAAATGGAGGAGAGACCCAAAAATAAGATGCCAAAAGGTTTCCAGAGCTTTGCAAAGCTCTAGAAAGTTTGTGGGTGGCTTGTGTGACCGAGATAGTGTTTCTACTCCAGCCCATGAATCGCTAAGGGCTGCTTTTGGGAGTTGTTTTAGTTAAGCTGCAAAGGAATGGCACGTGCTGGGACACTGCTCTTGTGTGGAGGGTCACTGGGTAGACACATCTGTATAGAAACCAGAAACCTTGATCTGGCCTGATCAGAATCACAGAATCCTCTGAGAAGGGACACACAAGGATCATTGAGTCCAACTCCTTGCTCCACACAGGACCACCCAAAAATTAGACCCTATGTCTGGGACTGTTGTCCAAACACTTCTAGAACTCCATCAGGCTCAGTGCCATGACCACTGCCCTGGGGAGCCTATTCCAGTGCCCGACCACCTTCTCAGTGAAGAACCTTTTCCTAACACCAAGCCTGACCCTCCCCTGTCACAGCTCCATGCTGTTCCCTCGGGTCCTGTCACTGTTCTCAGAGAGCAGAGCTCAGCGTCCACCCCTCCACTCCCCTCATGAAGGAGCTGCAGGCCGCCATGAGGCCTCCCCTTGGCCTGCTCTGCTCTGAGATGAACAAACCCAAGGACCTCAGCCACTCCTCATATATCTCCCTATCAAGACCCTTCACCATCTTTGTAGCCTCCTGTGGGTGCTCTCTAATAGTTTTATGTCCTTCTTATACTGTGGTGCCCAGAACTGCACACAATGCTCGAGGTGAGGCTGCATCAGCACGGAGCAGGACAATCAACCAGCTAGCAATGCCATGCCAGATGCACCCCCATGTATGGTTGACCCTTTTGGCTGACAGAACACACTGCTGGCTCAGATTCAACTTGGATGGACCAGAACACACACATCCCTTTCTGTGGCACCATTTTCCAGCCTCTCATCCCGAAGTGTGTACGTATAATCAGGGTTGCCCCTTCTCAGGTACAGAATCTGGCACTTGCTCTTGTTAAACTTCATACTGCCTATGCCTCTACTCTGTCAAGATCACTCTGAAAAGCCTCTCCACACTTGAGGGAGGCAACAGGTTCTCCTAATTTAGTATCATCTGCAAATTTACTTAGTAGACATTAAGAGTCCTGCATCCAGGTCATTGATAAAACCACTGAAGAGAACTAGCCCCAAAATGGAACCCTGGGAATCCTCACTAGTGACTGGCTGCCAGTCAGATGTAAGAAATGCCATACCATCTTTGGACAGAAATGTTCATCCATTGCATCACACAAGTCAGGAGGCAGCTATCTGTGCTGCCAGCTCTCCACTGTCATTCATTGCAGTGGCCCAACATAATTCCCCAACAGAGAACCCCACCACCTAGTGCAAAGCAACTAGGTAAGATCCAGCCTGCCAGCCCTGCACAGCACAGTGTCTGCTGCCATGAAGTGCATGGCATATACCACCACAGCTCTCCAGTGCTGCTGTACCATGGGCTGGGCTGAGGAGACCCAATTCCTGTGTCTAATAGGGACATCTATAAGGTCAGTGCTGCTCTCCCTGACGCAAGGCAGGTCCTCTTCTTGGACCCAAAGAGAAGAGCTGGTTCTTGCACCTTTCAGCCAGCACAGGCCCCTGTGGGAGGACCATCATGCTGGAGGATTGTGCATCTCTCTGGACTAGTGTGTCTGACTTGGTCAGGGCTGCAGAAGAAACATGGAGAGACACAAGGATTACCATGAGATGGTGTGAGATGCACTTTGGAGCACAAGGCACACTGGAAATCATGAGGCAAGCCACTCTTACTAGTCAGCCAGAGCAGGCTCTCGGCTAGCTCATTCTGGTCTCACCTTTCCTAGTGAGCCCTGCAACTCACAGCTCCTTTTACCACATGAGCAAGGCTCTGAGACTCTTCCCAAGGAAGGAGGCAAATAGCTCCATGTGTCCCCACATGCCCTATTGCTGAAGTAGAAAGCAGAAAAGCCTGCCTGCAGCACTGGGCAGCTCTAGCCACACAGACTGTCAGGTTTTCACATGGCCAACTACTTGGACGGCTGCAGGGCTGGAGCCCTGGGAAGAGGTCATACGGCTGCAGATCAGTACACTCACACAAAGCGCTGTCCCGGGCAACCTCTTTCTGGATTTCCTGGGTACAGGTGGCTGGAGTTGGCCTCCTGAACTCCCCTGCCATGCCCTAGTGAGCAGGTAGTAAGTACAGGTGATAGCTGTGCACCAGGACACTGTTCTGCACATGCTACAGTCAAAGCACGAACCCCTTTGTCATTTCTCAACTGCAATGCTGACTCTCACTAAAGCTGTTGCTCTCCTGCTGCAGGGCTGAGAGCCTTCCTACCACAGGGACAGGATCCCTGTGGGTGGGTGGGATCTAAGGATTAGCAAAATGGAGTAACTTGGGGCAATGGAAATTTAGCCTTCAAGTGAGTCAGAGGCATGAGTCAGCGGGTCCCAAAGCACAGACCACAGTGTCCAGCCTTCCTGAGCCAACATGCAGGGAGAGGCCAGCATCCCGCTTACACTACACACGGTCCGTGGGAAGAAAGCCAAGCTGCTGAGCCAAGGGCAGGCCTGCATCTGCCCATGTGGGACACAAGTCTCAGCAGCAGAGCAGGGCAGAAGGGTATCTCCTTTTCCACCACCCTCTGCTTCCAGGGATCTGTGGACATGGCAAAGGGGGGAGAGGCCTTTCCCTATTCCTCTTCATAAATCACAAACCTGATTGGAACACCTCCTTCCCCAGGAGGAGAAAGCCCCTGACTCCATGCTTGTCTGTGATGGTTCACCAGGCAGGAGAAAGCAGTGCCTGGCCAGGTGAGGCCCTTCACCGCAGCCCCTGTGCCATGGTCCTTTTCTGCTGCCTGCACTTTTTTTTTTTACTTTTTTTTTTTTTTTTTTTTTTCAAAAAGCAGGCACATGGATGCTGGCACTGCCCTGTGGCTGACTGACTGTCCTCCTGCCATGAGGATCCTCACTGGGGAGCTGCCACAGTAGGTACCGGGCTCAGTACCCAAGTGCAACCTCTGCCTGATCTCTCTGAGGATGGGGCTGGGAAGGAGCAGATATGGAGTGGACATGAAATAGGGGAGATGCTCAGGTGGATACTCTGCTCAAGGTGAACTTAACCTGCTCAGCTGTGCATGACATTTATGGTTTTAGAGAAAGTGAAGCAAATGAAACATGATCAAGAGTTAGTTTTCATCCATTCATTCACCAATAAGTATTTCAGGACACCAGAAAATGTACAAAACCAATCATTGGCCTTCTGTATCCCAAAGGTCTTCTGTTGTCCTGATGGACCATCACAACCACACAAACTACATGCTGGTACACCAGAGTTCTATCATTCAGCCCTACCTCTGGGAAAACAGCTTCCTTTGACATAGCTTAACCTTTACAGGGAACCTTAAGAGACTCTTAAGCACAGCTGTGCTTCTGCAGAGTGAGGACTTGGGTTTTCCAGAGAGTTCTGGAAGCAGAATGAGACAAAGTGACTATTCTCAGAGTGCTCCAGCACCACATGCAGCCCAGTGTTCCCAGTGTTAAATAAATGCATGTTAATAGTAAGCCACCAGGGACTTTGGCCTGTGAGATTATTGACCTCAGTCTGTGGTTGTCTTTACGATTTTGCTGCTCCTAAGCCTTGAGGTTAAACCACAACAGAGCTAGATCTTTTATTATTATTATTATTATTTTTTATTTTTTTATTTTTTCCACCAGTGCTGAAGCAGTTCCTTGGATTTTCTTTAGCTGTAGTTCACTCATGTCTTCAAATACCATTACAGGTTTTTGGAGCAAGAGTAATATCCTATAAGGAAACTATAATTCCAGAAAGACTAAACACAGCATCAGGAACAAGACATTTAATATTTGTAGGATATATTTCCTAGTGGCTGAATGTTCACTCTGCACAATTACAGCCCTTAGAAAAGACCCTCCAGAACTAAACAGAGAATAGAAATAAATCTGGTGTCTTTAACATTCTTACAGGAAGGGCAATTCAATTAAAAATTAAAATGAGGTTTTGGAGCAGTCTTGTGAAGAGGCACTAAAAAGGTTGGGATTCATTTTGGAAAGGTGGAAGCTGGAAGGAATGTGTTTGAAATTTACAAAATCCCCAAGGTGGTGAATTAGGTGAACATGAAATCAAATCTCAAGGACAAGAACTTGGGTCTTGGTGGAAGATATCACTTTCAAATTGAGAAAAGGAAAGATTTATTCACGTAGTGAGTAAAACTTAAGGTATGTGCTGCCACAAGAGGCTGTGGAGGGAGATACTGTCAGCAAGCTCAAAAAGGGATTAGGCCAGTTAATGAAAGGGAATAAAGGAGAAAATGAGCAGGGGTATGCCCTGTACTGTCACTTTCCTGTGATTAGATTGTGGATGTTAGAGTCTAGACTGTTGATGTTAAAGTATGAGCTGTTTGGACTGTAGAAGACTCACCAAAAAAAAGTATCTCCTACTATCCCTGTTGGACACAGGCTAAGATGGGCTGTAGCTCTGACCCAGTGAGGCGTCTCTTATATTCCTATTTCCTCTCCTGTTCCAGTGTTCTCCTTTTAGGTTCTTCAGGATTTCTCCACCAGTCAGTGCTCATCTAACTGGGCATCTCAGCCACAGAGCTGAGGGACGTGCTCATGAGGGCAACCTCTGCACTCACTGCGGCGAGGACAAGCTGTTACAGACAGGGAGAAATACATGAGGGAGCATGTGCTGTGCCCATGTCCAGGCCTTGAGGCCATCCGCATCCAACTGCATTTCAAAACACAACTGATAGAGGACAAACACTGCTGATTGCTCAGTGAGACAAAGGAGCTGATGAATTTCAGTTGATGAATTCATTCTCCTGAATGCTTCCCAGGCTGATCTCAGTTCCTTTCAGTGGCTTCCTTATTCAGGAGGTTTGGTCAAACAACCAGGACAAATAATATTTAACCTCAAGCTATTTTCAGAGTTCTTCACTCATTTATTGTTTATTTGTTATGATGCCCGACTGGGCTGCTTAGATTGACGCTGAATAGCAACCAGAAAATGGCACAGATGCATGTTTTTGCTGGATGAGTCTGTTCAGTTGCATATGTGCTATAATCCTCCAGAAGTTCACTCTCCAGGGAAGAGTGAACTTCCAAGAGTAAACTTAGGCAAGGTGCATTTGTGGAGGGAGGCAGAGCTGAGTTGCCCATTGACACCTAGATCTCTGGGATCGTGGAGTCATAGAAACACAGAATGGCTTAGGTTGGAAGGGACCTTAAAAATCACCCAGTTCCACACACTCTGCCTTAGGCAGGGATGCCACCTACTAGATCAGGTAGCCCAGGGCCTCATGCAACTGGGTCTTAAACACCTCCAGAGACAGGGCACCAACAGCTGCTATGGGCAAACTGTTCCAACTCTTTTTCAACTCTTTTTCTAGTTTTGCTCTGAAAAACAACCTTTTGCTTTGTTAGAACAGTTTTTCTCTTTCCTTTCCTTTCCTTTCCTTTCCTTTCCTTTCCTTTCCTTTCCTTTCCTTTCCTTTCCTTTCCTTTCCTTTCCTTTCCTTTCCTTTCCTTTCCTTTCCTTTCCTTTCCTTTCCTTTCCTTTCCTTTCCTTTCCTTTCCTTTCCTTTCCTTTCCTTTCCTTTCCTTTCCTTTCCTTTCCTTTCCCATTCTGTTCTAAGACTAGGTCTAGGTCTAGGTCTAGGTCTAGGTCTGGGTTATAGAAGAACTGCAGAAACTTAAACACAGGACAAGGTGAGTTCATGAAATCTTGCATGGAATATCATCTTTGTCAAGCTGAGTTGAGCAGTGCTACAGCCAGTTTACGACAGAGAAGCTGAGAGCTGTGCTGAATGTGGGCAGGAGCAATTGAACTGTAACAAACCCAGCCATAACATTCCTATTTTGGGAAGTTTTGCTATAGGTGACTTCCTAGGAATTTTCTGCTCATGAAAATACTTTTCAAAGTACATTTTCAAAGTATTGGGTGGGTGCAAAAAAAGTATTCTTTGATGTTTGCCAGATACAGAACAAGCTCCCAGCAGCACTGCATTGAGCCAAAAGAAGAAAGAATCAACCCAAATCAATGTACCAGAAAAGGGAGCTTCAAATAGCGGAAGTTTTGCAGTATCAGGTAGGACTTTACACAGAGCAAGCGTTGTTTTGTGCTTGTCTGCCTTTGCCAACATCACTAGAAGCCAAGCCCAGCCTTACCACCATGTCAGCATGTGCTGATGATGGAGTATCTCTCTGTTGCCACCACTGGTCATTTCAGGTTTTCTCAGTTGAAAATTAACATTTTTAACTTTTATACCAGTCAAACCATTCCTGAATGTAAAAACCCTTCAGTCTCCTTGGGAAGCTCACCGGCAGAGACAGTATGAGCACCTCCTTCTCATCCTTTGGCAAGCCAGGATCCATCCACAGAAGCCTAGAAGAGATCTTGAAATTACAGTATGGGGAACAGAGGACACCACCAGGCAAACAGGGATGTTTTCCTACACTTGGCATGTGGCAATTGGGGCATAAAATGCAGCCACACAAATACTTTGCTCAATTGTCCCTGTCCATTAGGAAAATTAAGAACAATGAAATTGAGCTGATGTGATGCCTTTGGCAGGTCAGAATTTCCATCTCATTCTCCACCAAGACCAACAGCTTTCATTTCAGTTCACACATTCACAGATTGGCCAGTCTACTTTTCAATGCTGTATGGGATGGAGAGTTTATGACTTCTCTAGGCTCCTTGTTCCAATGGTCAGCTATTCCCACTGTTAAAAATAGTTATTTTATCTCTAGGCCGACAACCACCAGCTTTGCTCTCCAATCCCTGGATCTTTTTCTGTCATCGTCTGCCCTCTTAAAGAGCCCTGTGCACTCAAAGTATTCACCCACATCAGTTCTCACAGAGCGTGATTAAATCACCTCTTAAAACCAGATAAATTAAACAGATCATGTTCCATTAGTCTCTCACTAAGAATGATTTCTAGCTCTGGGATAATTTTCTACTTCTTCCTGAGTTCTTTCCAAAATTTCAGGGTCACTCACAAGCATAAGCACCAGACCTGAATGTGACATTTTGGTGATGAAGTCACTAAAATCACACGCAGGAGTAATGCCACCTCCATGATATTTCCTGCTTCTGCAGATGAGGATCGTTTTTGGCCTTGCAGCAGCAGTGGGAGTTTCTGTTCTCTGTGTTTCAGCTGAAGTCCTAAGCCCTTTCCAGAGTTGCTGCTTTCCTTTGTTTGTCATCCCACAGGCAGGCTGCACATCTGGTGTTAGGTAACCATTAAATGTTGACTGGAGCATCAGTATTCTACTGTATTCCATAGGCTATGTATCTCTCTTTTCTCTAGCTTTCTTCCTATACCACCAAGTATCCATCTGTGGTTTTCTTCAGGTAAGATTTTTCACATCCCAGGCTACCACTCTGTTCTGTCATTAACCCCATAAACAAGCTTTTGCCATGAAGTTCTTGTGCTCACCATTTGCCAGTTGCTTCCAACCAGGAAAGAAAATCTTTGCTTTGAATGGTGCAGAACAGGTGATCCATTCCAGTTAATTTCTGTAATGTTAGGTCAGCTATTTCTAAAGTGAGAACTTTTTAAGAAGCATCACAGTCAGACCCAAATTTGCACTGTGGGAAAGGTATTATGAGGTTGATAGAGACAGTAAATCACATTTAGAAAAGAAATGAAACACTGAAAGGACATGCAGTTTGAGGTATCCACCTTTCTTCTCCAGCTGCAGGGATTTCCAGACGGCTCCTAAATTAGACAGCAAGGTGAGGTGAAGCCAAATGACATAAAGTCCCATTTTTCAAATATCTAAATGGAGTTGGTGAAATGCGGAATCCAAATTCCCTATTTTTTTGCTCCAGCATTCATGCATGTGCCTCTTAGTAGAGTTCAGGATCCTTACTCACACCTGGGACATACGGAAGCTAGGATGCCAGAATCCTTGGTGAGTGTGACTCTAATGAACACTGCTCTTCTTTCTCTGCAGCAGAAGGTGGGTGCACTATGCACTAGCTGTACATCTCATTAGGGTACTTCTCATTATTCCTTCTAGCCATCACAACCCCTGTTTAATAAAATATTTAAGAATTATGGTGCCCCTTAATAAAGCACTTAGAAATATAATGAATCTTAAGATGTGGAGTTCAGCTAAGTACTTTGTTATGGGAAGAACATGGAAAAAGTTTGATCATACCTGACCATCGCTGAATGGCCAGTGTCAAACTAAAGCCCTCTGAAATCAGAGATAATCCAGGATATTTCAGCAAGAGGAGCTGCACGGTCACCACAGCCACCTGTGCAAGCCCACTCTACTTGCGTGTCCCTATTGGCTCTGCGCAGGGCAGGGAGAGAGGCACCTGAAGATATATGAACCTTTATGTACCTCATCAGTATGCTCTGTCTGAGCTTTGAACAACTTAGAGCAGGCTGTGACCCTCTGTGGGATAGCCCTGGGCAGGCTGGGAGAGTGGGAAGGGAGGATACTGAGGGGATTTCTGGAGGAGTAGTTTAAAAGGGGGATTTGAAAAAAGAGGAGGCTGGATTCAGCTAAGAAGCAGGAATATTGCTTCTAGGAATTAAGAATAACAGGACAGAGAATGATCAGCCCTTCCAAGCCATCACTAACACTCATGTCATAGGCTTGGAGGTCCCAACGCTATGGTAAATCCAGATTTTCACAGCAGGAGAGAGACGAGGCCAGAGGAGGGCCCCAGCAGGAACTCTCTCAGAGCAGACCATGGTGTCCATGTGGGTATAGCTGGCAGGCTGCATACCTCAGGGTGTCTTGGGCCATGGCAGTGGATCGGTGGAGCTGAGAAAAGCTTTGTTTTTGGAAGAACAGCATTGAACAGAGGGCTCCCTTTGGGGTAAGGTGAATCCCTGGATGTGTCCTGGCCCCGTTTCAGCAAAGCTGCACTCTGCTGCAAGGACAAGCTTTTCCTGAGTGACTGGGAAGTCATGCTCAGCCCTTTGTGCTTGTTCTGCTGCACCAAAGCACCCTGCATCACCCTGCTGTCCCACTGTCCCTCTGCAGGAAACCAGCAGCCCCAAAGAAAAGACAATAAAATGGCTCTGGAGCAGCTGCATCTCACATAGCAAAAGCTGGTGGAGAAGCTCTTCTAGATATTCTGTCCTGCTTTGGTACCTGTATTTCCCCTACTCCTTTACAAGCACCAGTTTCTGAGGCAGCGAAGCCCTGTGACTCTGCAGCCCCCACACCAACACAAGCTGGCCAGAGGAGGGCCTGGCAAGAGGACTAGGAAATACTGTCACTTCGGCTGAGGTCACACTGCAGCCCATCTTTTACCCAGAGACCTCAAATGAAGAAACTGAAAATCAACATTGTAACAAACTCACATGTTATTCTCCATCCTGTCATTACCCTGAGTCAGACAGAGACAAGCAAAGAGCCTCTATGCAGGCTAGATTGTAATCGGAATGATGGAAAAGACCATTAGGTCATCTGGGCCATCTGCCCCCACCAACACACGCCTGTTCTCTGCTTCATGTTATCTAATGCTTAGCTTGGAGTGAGTCAAGTGATGCAGCTTCCAGTTTCCCACGGGAGAGTTTTCCTAATAAAACTAATAGCTGAGATGGAAATGTTTCCTGATATTCTGCCTAAATATGATGCTGCTCACACACATCCCATTACTCCTGCTGATCCTCCCATGGGGCCCTCTGAAAGCACATTTCTCCTTGGTATTCATACCCGTCACATTCCTGCTGACAGTTACTGCTATATTTTCCCTGGGTTGCCTTCTAGACAAGCTACATTTTACAGTATTGTGGTGATGACTCCAGACCCAAGGCGGCAAATAGCTTTCTTCATCCTTTGAACCTTTGGGCTCCTCCTCAGAAATCAGTTTTCCTGGAAATTCTAGTCAGGGGAATATTCTGGAGCAGTTTTCTTGCAAAATTAAGCCTGAAATTTGGAGAGATGGGCTCTTGAATGAAGAGCCTGTTTCCTGCCTTCTGAAGTTTCTCATAATGATTCTTTTTCTTTTGTTCTGATCTAGTTTCCCTTCTTTAAAATGTGGTATCTGTTTTCACCAGGGATTGCTGTCCATTTTCCACACTAAAGCTTGAAGTCCTAGAAGAACTTGTCATACCACTTTGGGAAAGGATTCAGGTGCCAGGTGGCCTTTGCTTGTAAAAGAGATTTGGTGTTTACTAATGAGGTGAAAGACAGATAGAGGGAGAGAGAGAGAGAGAGAGAGAGAGAGAGAGGAAGGGATAAGATATTAGAAGGAAGGGGTAAGATACACAGATTGATGTCCCTAGGAGCAAGGGAAGTAGCTATGACTTGGAAGCTTTCTAAAGACCTCAGTACATAAGGTCGGGCTTCTTTCCCTTTCTGAGAATAAGAAGCTTATTAAAATAAGTGGTTCTAAGGGTTGTGCAACCCCCCTGGTAGAGCAGCTCTCCTGCATCAGAATCCCCTCAGCCCCTAGTAAGCCACTCCTGCATACATGTATGTAAGACATGTTCCTCTCTGGACCTTGCTGTTGCTCAGCCTCCTACAGGTGAGCCAAGCACCCACAGCTCCTTGGAGCTTCCTCTGCAGAGCAAGGTGCTTGACTTCACCCTGAAAGCATGACTGGGGAGCATGTGGGTCCTAAGCTCATCCTAGAAAATGCAAAATGAGGGAAGAGACCTGTCTGCATCTCTGCTATAGTCAGAGACCACCCCTGCTAGAGGGGACAGCCCCACTGGGAAGGAAAAAGCAGAGTTCAGGGACATTGTTCTTGATACCTACCAGTCTCTGATGGGGTTTGGTTGCCATGAGGTGTTTGATTTGACTAAATGATGTATTGAGAGGAAGGACCTGCTCCCTGAATGAGTCAGGGGGACTCAGGGTGTGCAGAACTGCAGTATTTATCCTGAAACTGAGACCTGACTATCAAAGCACTTCTTACCAATTCTTTTAAATCTCCGACCTCTCCTTGTAAAAGCCCTTCCATCCTCAATGCCAGCAGCTCAGGGATGTTGCAGTCCCCAGGGGAAGGAGTGTCTTGCACAGAGCAGAAGGAACTGCAATCCAAGATGGTGCCTCTGTGTAGGTCAGATAAACAGAGCTGGGCCTGCAACAGGAAATTAATTTAAATTTATGAGAAATAATTTTTGCCTTGGTTGAATAAGAAGGGAGATCCTCCTTCTGTTCTTCATTAAGCAACAAAGGGTGAAACCAACAGCAAATTGTGTGCAAACCACCCAACTGTGGCCCTGAACTCCTGAAACATCTTTATTCACTTAATCTGGGATTCAGGAAATTCTCATCCAAGCCAGTTTTATTGGGTGGTTTGAATTGAGCTCTCAGCCTCCCAATCAGTAACAGATGAACAATTTTGCATAACATTTTTTCTTGTGGATTTTTGGCTCTGCTCTGTTCTTCCTAGTGGCTCAGCTGATGAAGCAGGCCTGTTGTTCATCCTTTCTGAGAAGCCTGCCTTGCTGCGATTCTGGGAACGTCCACAAGCTGCTCCAGGCTGCTGGAGGGAGATACTCGGAGGCCTGAGCAAGGCCAGGTTCCACCTTTCTCTATTCACCTTCACTGACTGCTCTTCTTCTCCCCATCTTCTCTTGTCCCCTCTCACCACCTCCCTCTTGACTCCTTCCTCCAGGGCTGGCACCAGATATGAAACCCATGAAGACCAATCAAAACCAGATCACAGGTGCTGAATTGTGGACAGTAGATGCTGATAAACTGTAACACAGCCTGACTGAGACATGCCGACATCTGGTGATAAAACATGAGGAGACAGGCCCCAGCCTGCTCTCTTGCAGGTAGGGTGGAAAGAAATGTGGCTGGAGCTGTGTGAGGAGAAAGGATGCTTTACAGGCTGGCCTGCCCTTCAGTGCCTCTCTGGACAGGTCACTACTGCACTTATTTTCATCATTCACTTCTGAGCATTGCACTTGTGACTGGGAGCTGAGTGCATGCCGATTTCAGTACTGCTGGGATACCTCTGGCACCAGCACCCACGTTGGCCCAGTGGGTGTGTGGATCACTGCAGGCATGCAAGGGTACCCCTGGCTGTGGGACGTGCTGGGCCTGGAGACCTTCCATGCACCATATGTGGACTCGTGGGCCACAATAGGTGTGTGCATGTGTGAGAGTGTGCATGCTAACCCCACAGCCAGGGTGGTTCCTGTCCACAGGCCTCCACAGCTCTACTGGGAACCCATGGCATCTGGGCTGCTGGGGAAAAGCAAAATGAGAAGGGCAAGACACTGGGGAAAAAAAAAAAAAAGAAAAAAAAAAATCATCTGAAGAAATTCCAGCCCTCTGGCAAGGAGCTGTGTGTGCTCACATATGCACACCCATGTATGTGCACGTGTGTTACTTGTCAGCATCTATCTACCTCCACCCTTGCCTCCTTGGCTGCCCCAAGCTGCCAGGACTCAGTTGAAGGCCAGCCAGGAAATGAAATAGGTGCTATGCAGCTCAGTGCAGCCCCCCGTGGCCCCGCAGGCTGGCTGCCCGTCGTGGGTGGGCTCCCTCACCTGCCCTTAGCCCCAGACATTCCTGCCGACCCCTTGGCAGCAGATTTTGCCATATGATGTTGCCGCCTGATATTTTGGCACTGTCAGTTCCCAGAATAACCTGGGCCAGAGCTGGGGAAAACACTCGCTCTACTGATGTGTTTGCTCAGACGCTTCAGCCCAGCCTTTTATTATTATAATGCCTCTGAGATCTGGGGCTTAGAGGGGGATTTGCTGCCATGTGCATGACAAAAAGAGTGACCTCAGCGACACCAGAGAGTGGAGAGTGTGTAGAACCTTTCTGGGCTCTGTGTAGGAGTGCTGCCTCCCTTCCTGGCTGCTTTCAGCTCCATATGCTGTCTTCACACATGGGTCTCCCTGTTAGTCCCTCCAGGGTGTTGAAAAGACCAGGCAGGAGAGAAGTATTCACACGAATGGATAACATTATTTGCAGAGGTCCCAGATTGACGTGTCCTGAATTTTAAGCATGCAAGTGATTTCCCTCACTCTGCAGGGTCTGCGGCTTCTCCTCTCTATCCCTTGGGGAGCTGGGCAAACAGCAACCAGTGAATCACCCCATCTGCATCAAGTGCTTACCTAGCACACTACATATCCAGGAGTGAAGGAGCTCCCTGCCCCATGGAGCTGTCAGCTCACCTACAGGAACTCTACCTTGACTCTGTACTTTTCTAGCCAGGTTTCTGCTGTGCAATTTGGTGGTCACCACAATGTGTTGCAGAGCTGGAGCTGAGTCAAATCGACATGTCAGAGATCATATTAGACATTCCCTCACTCACCCCAGTGAAATATTGGCCATCTTTTCGGCCTCATGGAGCAAAGTAGGCTGCAAACCCAATGGGAAAGGCAGGAAAAACAGTCATTAATAACTGTACTTAATTACAACTTAATTTCTTGAAAAATGTATTCGAAAGCAGCTGGCAACAAGTTAAACTATGTGGAAAGTTTGAAGAATAGCAGACCAGACATTAATTAGTCAACAGCCTCCAGAAAAGGTCAGGCTCTGGAAATATTTAAAGTTCCCATAATAAAATGAAATTTAATTCCAATGCTGAATTAAAACTTCATTGTAGATCTCCAGAAAATAAACTTCTTCCCCACAGACTGCACTGTACCTGTTTGAGGGAGACTTGCTCTTCACACACCGTAAAATATCAGTGGGGTTTCCCAAGCCATCTCTCCTAGTAACTTCATTTTGGTTTGAAATTCCATACTAGCAACTTCCTTTCCATCAAGGAGTAAGTATTGCTAGCATGAGACCTCTAATATTAACCTCTCTTATTTGCTGATAGGACTCTGTAATGCAGCATGACCTCTCTAGAAGCCTAGTACCACCAGTTAAAGCTGATCCCAAAGCCTGACTTGTGCATAGAGAGAGTCCCTTGTGAAGGCTGGGAGCATGTCCTGGGCATACAAGTGATTCAGCAGACAGAAAAGTCCCAAGAAGGAAATCAGTGAGTCTTCAGATAATTAGAAGCATCTACCAGTAACAGATGACACTCACCCAAGAGTCATTGGAAAGAAAGCCATTATCATGAGACATTTTCTATGCCCCTGAGGTTGAAATATTTCCTTGTGTCTACTGAGCTTGCTGTCTTTCCAACCCTGTCCTTATCCTGACCTTCAAGACTCCCTTTGGCAGATAAACTGCAGGAAAACCCATGCAGAGGAAGGTCTGGGTGCATTGGAATTGTCATGACATTAACTGGCCCATGCTACAGATTGCCTGATCTGACTGAACCCCATTGACAGACACCATTGCCTTTCTGCATAATGGTACCAATGTTCAGGTTGTGTGACATTGCATGAATTCCAGGTCTTCATGGGAAGAAGAGCATTCCTGGTCCTACAACATGGAAGCTACATGTTCCTACGGCACCTGCATGCTAATATGGCACCTGGGGGTTGTGGTTGATAGCAAGCTGAATATGAGCCAGCAGTGTGCCCTGGCAGTCAGGAGGGCCAACCATACTCTGGGATGCATCAAGCATGGCATTGCCAGTCGGTCAAGGGAAGTGATTGTCCCACTCTGCTATGCACTGATGCGGCCTCACCTCAAGCACGGTGTGCAGTTCTGGGCAGCACACTATAAAAAGGATGTGAAACTGTTGGAGAGTGTCCAGAGAAGGGCTACAAAGATGGTGAAGGGCTTAGAGGGGAAGACATATGAGGAGTGGCTGAGGTCTTGAACTTGGCCTGTTCAGCCTGGAAAAGAGGAGGCTGAGGGGAAGCCTCATTGCCACCTACAGCTTCCTCACGAGGGAGAGCAGAGGGGCAGTCACTGATCTCTTCTCTTTAGCGACCAGTGATAGGACCCGAGGGAATGGTGTCAGGGGAGGTTCAGGTTGCATATAAGAGGTTCTTCACTAAAAGGGTGACTGAGCCTGTCAGAGTTTAAGAAGCATTTGGACTGTGCTCTCAGTCATATGGTCTGAATTTTTGGGCAGACCTGTGTGGAGCAGGGAGTTGGACTCGATGATACTTGTGGGTCTCTTCCAAATCAGGATATTCTACGATTCTCTGTAACTGCCCATTTCTTACCTGTTCTGGCCGTTATTGCTCTCCTCTGCACTGTACTAAATTAGATGTATCTCCTTGGGAAGTGGGAGTGGGATAGGATGGGAGCTCACTGGTGGATGTTTTGTTGGCAGAAAGCAACATCACTGAATGTGCAACGTGCAGATTTTTACTGAATGTAGGCTGGTATCTGTGCTCTGCCCATTTTCCTGCTGTCTCACCTGCCCACCCAGCTCTCACAACCACAAGTCCCAGCCCTCCCCTGCTCCTCAGCCAATTCCAAAGCAGCTGGCAGGAAACAGTGGCTTCCAGGTTTGCAGGAAGTTATGAATAGTTGGTTTCAGAAATACCAAACTGTTTGGACTGCAGGTGTTTACAAAACAAAACATCTCAATAGTTCTCCTCCTGTGAAAGATTTCAAGAGGTCTGTATGTTAGCCCAATTCAGAACAAATCATTTTCCTAAGATTTCCTACAAACTGTTTTCAGGGCGTGCACTTCCGCCATGTGATGGCTAAGAACTGCCAGTGCTGAAAAGTTGTCAAAACTCTGGGGGCATATGTCAACCACCATAACATTGCTCTGTTCTTCTTTTCCCTTCTTGGTAGTTCTCCTGCAATGCAAATGGGAGAGGGAGGCAGCTACATTGTGGGAGATGAAGTCAAACATCCCATCATTAATATGGAGATAGGAAGCTGGAAAACAAAATTGCCGTTTCCCCCCCCCCCCCCCCCCCCATTTTTTTTTCCCAGTAGAACTTGTGATGTATTCTTTTGTAATCCCAATGTTGGACTGTTCTTCTGGAAGTGTGAAAGGTGTTTCTCTCTTCTTGCTTCCATCTGAAGATGCTTAGTCCATCTCTGCAGGATCTGTATGAGGTTACCAGAGAGGCCAGGCTGCCACGGCAAATCCAGTCCTGAGGGCTTTAACGGCCCAGCAGAAAGGATAATTTTATCTATAGTTCATTTTGGAGGAAGTTTCCATACCACATCATCTCAGCCATCCTCTGGCATCTAGAAGAGGGCATAACAGTTCCTGCTTCTAGCGGATCGGAGAGGTGGTCAGTGTGCTTGAAATTCCTGCTTCCAAGATAACTCTCACCTTGTACCAGACAGAGTGTGATTTGCTTATTGATCCATTTTGCAGGACACATCCCAAGAAAAGTGAGGTGGAAATGTGACAAAGAGATAAAAAAATGTCTGAAGAGTCTGACTCTCATGTGTTTCCCTTGGAGACACCAGCAGATGAAGGAGACCAACAGTTGTTTGGAAATCACTTTTCTGTCTGCTCCTGGGCTGATCAGGGTATGGAAGCAGAAATAGGTAAAGCAAGCTAAGCACAGGAACATGTGGGCTCCTGGACAGAGTGACAAAGTATCCTGAATCACCAGCTATTCTCGTGTGCCTGTCCCTCGCACAAGGGCTGAACAGCCAGCTGCAGGGTCCATGAATAAACAGTGGAGCATTTTGTGACTTGAGTTTTTGTGAGCTATCCCCAGGAGTCAGGCTGCCTGGCTAGGGTGAGTCACCTTTCTGCCCTAGGGGCCTGCTCTGCAGGGTGACAAATGACAAAGATGCTCTGCAGTAATGGCTCTTGAGAGCTTTTAATGTTAGCCAGCTGGATCGAGGCTTACTCCTTAGTACAAAAATACGAATCGAAGGGAAACACTGCAAGCAGCCAGCAAGGAGCTATACAAGACCCCAACCTTTCAGTCTGCAGAAAGGCATCACTAATCTCAGCTGATAGCAGGCAGAAAAGACTCCTGGCCCCGTCTTCTGTAGTGGGAAGTGAACCCCATCTCTAGGAAAGGAGGTAATCTCTGGGCTATGTCAACAATCCTAGCCTTGACATAAGCTAGGATAGTCCCAGTGCTGCTCTAACCTGCAGGTAGCTACCCACTCCCGCAAAAAAAAAAAAAAAAAAAAAAAAAAGCCAGCAGCATGCCATGTCTTCAACTCTTTTTCCCAGGAACCTATGCAGGGCATCTGTGAGGCTGCCAAGCATCTTCTTCACTATGACTCTGAAACCTTTTTTTTCCTCAACAGGCAGCAAGTGTTGTCAAAGCTGGCAGTTTAGTGGAACTGGGTGAGGAGTAAGTCAAGGAGTTAGAAGATTTTCCTTTGAAAATGGATTCATGATTTGTGTTTGTCAGTAGGTGGGAGTGTTTGGAGGAGCTAAGTAATCATGAAAACATTTACAAAACCCAGACATTTTGTGGATTTCACCACAAATTATCACAAAATCACAGAATCATCCAGGTTGGAAGAGACCTCTAAGATCACCTAGTCCAACCTCTGACCTAACACTAACAAGTCCTCCACTAAACCATATCACTAAGCTCTACCTCTAAACGTCTTTTAAAGACCTCCAGGGATGGTGACTCCACCACTTCCCTGGGCAGCCCATTCCAATGCCTCACAACCCTCTCAGTACGGAAGTTCTTCCTAATATCCAACCTAAAACACCCCTGGCGCAACTTTAGTCCATTCCCCCTCGTCCTGTCACCAGGCATGTGGGAGAATAGACCAACCCCCACCTCGCTACAGCCTCCTTTTAAGGTACCTATAGAGTGTGATAAGGTTGCCCCTGAGCCTCCTCTTCTCCAGGCTGAACAACCCCAGCTCCCTCAGCCACTCCTCATAAGACTTGTTCTCCAGACCCCTCACCAGCTTTGTTGCCCTTCTCTGGACTCGCTCAAGCACCTCCATGTCCTTTCTGTAGCGAGGGGCCCAAAACTGAACACAGTACTCGAGGTGCGGCCTCACCAGAGCCAGAGCACAGGGGGACAATCACTTCCCTAGCCCTGCTGGCCATACTGCTTCTTATACAAGCCAGGATGCTATTGGCCTTCTTGGCCACCTGAGCACACTGCTGGCTCATATTCAGCCGACTATCCACCAATACTCCCAGGTCCTTCTCTGCCAGGCAGCTTTCCAACCACTCAGCTCCCAGCCTGTAGCTCTGCTTGTGGTTGTTGTGCCCCAGGTGCAGGACCCAGCACTTGGCCTTGTTGAACTTCATACAGTTGGCCTCAGCCCATCGGTGCAACCTATCCAGATCCTCTGGCAAAGCCTTCCTACCCTTGAGCAGATCGACACACACACCTAACTTGGTGTCATCTGCAAACTTACTGAGGGTGCACTTGATCCCCTCATCCAGATCATCGATAAAGATATTAAAGAGGACTGGCCCTAGTACTGAGCCCTGTGGGACTCCTCTAGTGACCAGCCTCCAACTGGATTTAACTCCATTCACCACGACTCTTTGGACCCTGCTAGCCATCCAGTTTCTAACCCAACGAAGCATACGCCTGTCCAAGCCATGAGCAGACAGTTTCTTGAGGAGAATGCCATGGGAAATGGTGTCAAAAGCCTTACTGAAGTCAAGGTCAACCACATCCACAGCTTTTCCCTCATCCATCAAGCGTGTAACTGTCATAGAATGTGATCAGGTTTGTTAAGCAGGACCTGCCCTTCATAAACCCATGCTGACTGGGCCTGATCACCTGGTTGCCCTGCAAATGCCACATGGTGACACTCAAGATAATCTGCTCCCCTGAGCTTCCCTGGCACTGAGGTCAAACTAACAGGCCTATAGTTTCCTGGGTCTACCTTCCGGCCCTTCTTGTAGATGGGCATCACATTTGCTAGCTGCCTGTCAACTGGGATCTCCCTTGATAGCCAGGACTGCTGATAAATGATGGAAAGTGGCTTGGCCAGTTCTTCCGCCAGTTCTCTCAGTACCCTTTTTCTGTCCAACACAGCTAAGCCACATGTTCTTCGACAGCTGGGCTTGTTCAGCCTGGAGAAGAGGAGGCTCAGGGGTGACCTTATCGCTCTTTTTAGGTACCTCAAGGGAGGCTGTAGCGAGGTGGGGGTTGGCCTGTTCTCCCACGTGCCTGGTGACAGGACGAGGGGGAATGGGCTTAAGTTGAGCCAGGGGAGTTTTAGGTTAGATGTTAGGAAGAACTTCTTCACTGAAAGGGTTGTGAGGCACTGGAACAGGCTGCCCAGGGAAGTGGTGGAGTCACCATCCCTGGAAGTCTTCAAAAGACGTTTAGATGTAGAGCTTAGGGATATGGTTTAGTGGAGGGCTGTTAGCGTTAGGTTGGAGGTTGGACTCGATGACCTTGAGGTCTCTTCCAACCTAGAAAATTCTGTGATTCTGTGATTCTGTGTGATTTTTGATCTGCAGTTTATTAATCCACCATTTCCAGCAATCGTGTGGAGATGGCAATGGCCAGAAAGAGGAGACATGCCATTAGAGAACTATCAGATAAACAGGAGATGGGCAAGTGTTTGGAAGCTAAATGATTCCTCACGGCTTCATCACCTTGCTCAGCAGTCAAACAAATACAGAAGCATGGGGAAGAAGAAAGAGGAGACTGTGCCAGCTGTTCTTGGGAAGACAGAGACTTATGGAAGGCCATTTCAGCTCTACATGTGCACAATAAAATTACTGAACCCATTCTGGTACCCAGTATTTTGTGCCTGTCATCCTGACAGGGCTGCTGCCTCAGAGCTTGGTTGGAAAGGAGGAATAATGCCGGGATTGCCCATCACCAATAGCAGACACCAGACTAAATGGCATGCAAAAAGACAAGGTTTTATGTTCCTCATGGCTGAGTATGTGCCAACCACAATCCTCACAAGACTGCCCAGCAGCAGGGTGTATAGGAAGGAGAAAAGCTCTCAAAAGTCATGTTTTGTTGACACAAGCTAACGTGATTGGAGCAAAGAACTGGAGTACACCAGGCTTCCTTAGAAAGACCTGGCTGTGGGCATCTACGGAAACATGTAGTAGAAACATTAAGTCTGAACGAACATCTATGGGTTTCAAAGATCCAGAATAAATGTCAAAACAGATAACACATCAATGGTACTCAGTTCAGCAGATAATTCAGGTTTGTTTGCTTGTTTGTTTTAATAAAATCACGTTTGTCTCCTAAACTGTCTCTCACAGCTTCACACACAGTTCAACTGAAGTTGTATCTCTGTCTTTGGTCATACCAGCACAAAGCAATTTCTGGCCAGATTCAGAAAAACCACAGGCTTACTAGGCCAGGTGTCTCCATCTGCAAATGTTAATAAAGAATAATAATAGAGGGCAAAAGGTCTGTTTCTATAGAGTAAGCTAGTTTCTGGATTTTTCTGTATGTGTAGAGAGGTCTGCAGAGACACCCACACACCTGGGGACATCTGGAGATACATTTGCATGTAGTTGAGGAAAGTTCCAGCTTGTTATTCCAAACAAGAGCAGAAGCCCATCCCTTTTCATAGATGATTGGTCTGATTCCTCACAGAAGCTGCAAACACTGGTTAAATTAATGTTTTGGGATCTAACCGTGTACGTCAAAAAAAGGCTATGGCTCCTGATGTTCAGGGAACGATTGCCTCCATGCTTGCCATTCATAGGTCTCTCTATATGGTTCATGACATCTGATTCAGATTTTCTCTCTTGTTATAATCAATGCATATAGCAGCAGCTATAGCTAACACTGCCTAAGATTTTCCATTATACAGTCCTGTGGAATGGCTCATGGCTCCCTTCAGCCTTCAGTTTTGGAGCTGACATTTTAGGGGTTTGGGCTAGGAGTGAATTTTTTTGGAAATCAAAGAAGTCCCATTGTTAATAAAAGCTTATGATATTTTAATTTCTAACAGCTCCTACATCTCACTAGTCTGGGTAGATAGTGAAATGTGGCAGGGTGAAATGAACTTCCCGCTCCATGAAAACCCTTCATAACTGGAAAAGTTGGTTCCCTATCTCATGAAGCCAGATGGGACTACACATGGAAGCCATTCTGCCTGTCCTCTACTGGGACCATTGCAACGTCATGTTAATTCCAGCTAGCAAGGCAATGCACATCACTGGATTAAAGACCAAAAAATAGTAAGTCACCTAATTCAACCTCCTAGGTATCTCAAGCCTTTGAAGTTTGCCCTGATTTTTCTATGTTAAGGCTAATAATTTGGATAAAGCATTTCTTCTAGATAGCAGTTGAATCACTTGATTGAATCAGCACTGCTTTGTTAAAGAAAATATTCACTTCTTTGTTTGGTTGGGATTTTATGATGCTGCCAACAAGGATATTAATATCTTACACATTTGCTAATGTATTTTTTAACACAGAATAATTTCTGTGACTGTCTTGAGAATCAGCTTCCCATGGGGCAGTGTGGGAACCTGCAGGCAGAAGGAAGTGCCAAAATTGACAGGAGGAGATGGGATGACCTGAGCAAGCCCATCCAAAGCAGGGCACTGCCAGATTATGAGAGACAGGGTGAAATGCATGGCATCCTGACACCTCCAGAAAGGAGCAGTATGCCTGTGAGAGAAATTGAAACAATCATGTTCCCTCGGCCAGAGTTCAGGGATATCCTTCCTGATCCATCTCATCACTCCAGGGCAGGAATGATGGTGTTTCAGAGCAACCTGAGATCATTGCTTGCAGGACACTGGGCAAGCTGGAGGCTGCGTGGTGTGGAGACAGGGCAGTATTTGGGAGATGGGGGGAAACAGAGAGGCATGCAGACCAGGGTGGCAGGCATTGCTGTTTATCCTTTCTTCTGTTACAAAGACAAAAGTGACCTTGGTGCCTCTGAAAGGCAGCAAAGAGGGAACTCATCCCCACAAAGGGCACAGCTGGTATGCGCAGTCCACTACACAAAACTGCCTAGCCCAAAACTTGATGGCAATCAGAGAAATAATTGATCTGCAGCCCCACTTCCATCATTGTCTCTACTGACAAGGAGCAAGTGAAAACACTTCCCTGTAGAGAAGAGAAAACAGAAACAATTCTTTCAAAGATGGGTCTCTTAAATACTGGAGTGGGACCAGGGATTGTCAAACAGTGTGAAGGGCAATGCCCTTCGGTGGCAGCCCTAATGCAACCATGTTCTTGAATTAAATTTCAGAGGGACTGGATGTTCCTCTGCAGAACCACCATATCTTGAGCAGAGTGATGACATTGAAACCAAGTAAGAAATGTTGGCCAAGGGATAAAATATCCAGATCCAGAGTTTAAACTGGCTCTCTGGGGTTAGCTTGCTTGCAGTGGTGACATGTTTTCTTTAGCTTTCCTCTCACTGACCACTCTCACAGCTTGGAGGGGGGGTGACCGGGGGGGGGGGGGGGGGAGGGAGGAGTGACACTGTTTTTGCCTCACCACCCCATCCCAGAACCTGGATGAACCCAGCCTCTACCTTCCTAGTGAGTGAACTCCAAGCAACTTAACGCTGTGTTATTTCTTTTCTCCAGTTCTCAGTGTCCTTTTGACTATCCCTTCCCTCTGCCCCAGCTTCACAGGCTCCAGGGATTTGGTTCTGGCAAATAAGCTCAGGGAAGCAGGAGCTGACTGTTATATGACCCTTCTTGTAATTTGCTGGAAATCTTGTCCGTAGGATAAACAGACCAATGTTAACCTTTATATAGTAAATAAAACTCCAGTGAATGTGGCTACTTAACATGTTTAAAAGCTACATTTTCACTTCTAATATTAACACATTTTTAAGGAATTCTTTCTTTGGCAAAAGCCAAAAAAATATTTGTTTCCTGTTTCAGTAAATGGCATGGCAAAGCAAATCCATCTGATACTGACTCCCTGCTCCATACAGCTGATCCCCCTTTATCCTTGTTTACTGCAGGGATACTATTAAATACCTTCAGCCGCTCCTGCTTGCTGCAGATTTCCAGAGAGCCCATATCCTGTTTATAGCATCTCTGTCTTGGCTGCCTCCATGGGGGAGCTCCAAGCAGAAAAGAAAAAGTGAAGGAGACAAGGAAGGGATGCTGACATGTGGAAGGAAAGATAGGAGTTGGAGAGTTGTCTGCCTGGCATCTCCAAGCAGATCCTACTAAGAGCAACAGCAGCATAGCTAAGCATCTCCCCCAGGGGTCCCAACAACAACCTCTCCAAGGGAGAGGTGCTCTCAGCCCACATGGGAACATCTTTACAAGCTCCAGAGTGACTGGGCTCTTTTTGGCACCTGCATTAGTGATGGAGGGACCTGTCCCTATGCCGTTACACTGCAATGCTCTCCATTCACCAGGCATTTGTGCACTACTCACTATCCTTCTCTTGGAACTAGAAGATTCTGCAGCCCCCATGAAACCACTGATGCAACCCTTGCTTGACACCTTAGAGCCCAAAGCCATCAGTGCAATAAGAAGACACACAGAGCAGGCTTTGGAACCCTGACTTGTTTTGCTCTTCCAAGATGTTACTTACAGATGGAGCAGGGCTCCTGTGCTTCTTTCTGTAAGGCTAGAAAGCTTTGCACTTATCCAGCAGTCTGCACACAGCATTGCTGTCAGAGAGAGATGTTGCCATGGGACATGCAAGCCGTGCTGGGGTATGTGCTTATATACGCTTGTGCAAAATTTGCACACATTATCCCGTGATACCCACCTGGGACTCCGGCTTTTTTTTTTTTTCCCTTGATTAGAGCCTCAAAGCCATTTCTTGCTTCCTTTTCTAAGTGCTCTGTTGTTGCTTTGGAACTATGCATAATAACCCAGAATAGAAATGTGTGTGTGTGTTTTAAGCCACGTGCTTTCTGCAAGAGCATTCATTAGAGCAATAAAAGGCAGAATGATAATTAGCGAAGACAGGAAAGATTTTTGCACATCTTGCTGAGAGCAATCTTAATTTTGGTTTCTTGGCCAATGTCCCTGAACTGTGAGTGTTACGTCACATCCAACTTGTATTCAGAAGGAATGCAGAGGCTCCCAGCAACTCGCCAATATCTCCTAATGGGTAGAGCTTATTTGGGCAGTGCCTGAGGCTTGTTGGACACCAGACTTGGCAGGGAGGATTTGCCCTTGTGCTTCTGCAGACAGCTGATCACAGGGCCTGAACCAAAGCCAGCTGAAGCCAACATGCTCCTCAGCTGTGTGTTTCACAAAGCCAGATCCAAGGAGGTAAGCTGTGATATTCTGCATTGCACAGACTGAGTTTTAGGTGTTTTGCTCGAGATGGGGATTTGCAAGGCTACGTTCCCTCTGTAAGGAGCAGAGAAGCTGGGAAGGGGTCCCAGGCAGCTTCCAGCAGTGGGAACATTAGACCAGGAGACCACTGACAAGCCAGGGAGAAACTCAGAGGCACAGGCAGAGAGCAGGCATGGGAGGCCCTGGCTGAAGTCTAGAGGTTTTGGCTCTCAGCCGCACAAGGGAGCCCTGAGATCTGGTCCTCTCCTCCTAGATGGTTTATGTACGTTGCATTTGACAGACTCTGGATGAAAAGCATAAACAATGCAGGATCTCTAAGCAGAGTAATTTATGTACTGCAGGGTTTGTGTCACACACTGTGGCCTGCATTTAGGCACTGGTGGGTTAGGCAGCTTTTGTGGACCACTTCCAACTTCGACTCTCCTGGGGAAAGTGAAGAGCAAAGAAGATAATATGAAGAGTAACAGCCTTGCCAGTGCTTCCACAGTGAGTACCTCCCTAAATGAACTACCCTCCATCCATCATGACCCCTGTTTCAGTGCTGGGATCACCATGCACCTTCCAGCCAAGCCTGTGTATCATCATCAGGCCCTGCCAGACCCACCGGCATGGCAGTCTGCGTGTGACCACCCGCTGACCCAGCTTCAGCTGGGCCCGGCCACAGGCACTTCTGGGCCTACAACCTCCATAGGCACTGCCGGCCCTACAAGCCCCACAGGCAGTGCTGGCCCTACAACAACCATTGCAGTCCGGGCCTTGCTGTCCTGGTGACGTGAGCAAGGCCCATGGGAGCCAGCAGCTGGCAGACCTGGAACCACACGCCCTGCTGGCAGCCACCTGCCTTGGGCCATGTTCTCAGCTGCCCCCCATACAAGCAAGTTTTGTTCAGGGTGTGTGCAGGATGTGGGTTTTGTGACCTCTCCTGGGGAGAGGAGGCTCACTGTGCCCACCACTTCCCCGGCAGCTGCCGTGTGCGGGATGTAGAAAGCCCTCTTTGTGCTGGGAAAGGTGTCAGGTACTCAGCAGCTGAATCAGGGCTTTTCATCAGGCCGAGGGGCTGCTGGTTGAGGAATGCTGGCTCCGTCTGCAGCTGGCAGGGCTCTGCACAAGCTGTGCTAGGCAGCTCTGCCACACAGCCCGCAGCCTGCTCTTAACAAGGAGCTATCAGAGGGCTCAGGGCAGCAGCAGTGGGGTCTGCTGTGCAGGGAAGACGTTGCTATTGTTGAAGCCAGGGGAATGGCCAGGCATGCAGACAGCCCTCAAGGGGGAGAAATTGCCATGCTGTTTCAGGAGGCTTGTCCTGAATACAAGAAAGCCAGCAAGAGAAACAAAGTGCCCGGGACTGTGAAAGCAGCAGAGCATCTTGGATGGGATGCTGCGTGCAGGTCCTGCCGTCCCACATCACCCGGGAGTCAGGGAGTAATCAGAGATGCAAAGTGCAGCAAACCCTCAACACATGCCATAGCATGTCTGGGCAGCAGGATGAGAAGTGAATGTGGGGGGACAGCCCAGTGAGGCATGCTTTAAAAGAATAATTTCTCACCATGAAACATGGAGGATATTTTTAAAAGGGATACTTCTGAGAAACACATTTCAGCTCAGGCATGCATATAATTGTGCTTGCACATTTACTCTGATTTGAAGAGTCTGGGAATTTGCAGTATTTGGGGGGATATCTGCTTGTTCAAGCCTCATTATCATATCTTTGTTTTGGACCTATAAGTCAAGGAATCCAGAACTATAAAACTGACAGAACTACTTAGTATTCATAATTAAACCTGTCTCCCTCAAAACTGATTGTAATGACTGCTGTGAAAATTGACATTTCTCCCATAAATAATTGCAACTACTGTAAGAGGTATTTGGGTTTCAGTTCAGGCAGGGGTGACTGATCTAAGCCAGACAGTAATACATGGAGTTATGACTACTGGATGAGTTGTATAATTATTTTTGGGTTTGGTTTTAATAGATATCTTGTCATTTCTGCCCTTACTCCAAAGTCGTATGGAGAATTTAGTTCAAGAAGCTGCCAGTGGTGAGCTATTAACTCCCAGTGATCACAACACAATTAGCCAGAGTCTCTGGGGGAAGTGCTGTCTCCAAAATTGCTGGAGGCTGCTCAATGTTTGAAAGTGGGACTTCAAAATAAATAAATGAGGAGAGTTCATTTAAAGGCCCCTAAAGGCAAATTCATTTAAAGCTATAGCTTTGATATGGAAGCCATGTATGTGCCCATCAAAGAGGATTTAAAGATTGCATATCCTAAGAGGAAAAGCAGAAAGGCCCATGTGGGAATGAAAATCAACATAATTTGATTAAATGACAAAGTTTCATCATGTATTTGAACTGAATGGGATCCTTTAGAAAAAAAGGAAATCCAGCTTTAGCACATGGGCAATAGAAGCAAGCATAAAGAATGCCAGGGATTACATAACAAGGGAATTAGGTAGGATTTCATCAGTGCAAACGGAAAAAAAAAAAAAAGTTATGAAAGACAAAAAGAAAAATATATATATATATAAAGACATAAAATGAAATAAAATCTGATGATTGCGAGTAACTGGAAGCCTGGGAGAGAAACAGGGGGTGATGGCAACTATCAGTGTGAAGCTGAGTGCTTTCTACATATAGCTTGGGACTACAGAGGATCCTCGGGAGAAAACTACCGAAAAAAAAAAGAGAAATCTGCTCATTTCAGGTTATAAAATGAGGAATAGTGGAGTCAGAAGAAGGTGGTGGAATAAATTGACACACTGAAGAGCAGTAAGTCACTGGAACCCAACAATACATCCAAGACTTGAGTAGGAATGTAAGAATGAAGTGACTGAGATATTAACAAAAATATCCACATGAAGGTCTGTGCTCAGCATTCAGCAGCAATCAAAAAACCCAGAGAAATGGTAGGGCACAGCAGGGATGGGAATGAGGGGAATATGGAATATATTATAAAGTCATCACATAAGCCAGTGGGGTGTCCTCATCTGGAGCTGTTCCCTGGAGCTGTGGTCATCTCATGCCCCATGGAGTACAGGACAGCAGAGGGGCAGAAGGGCTGGGGGCACAGCGGTGGAGTCCACCAGCAAGACTTGGCAGGAGGACAGTTTGACATTGTGAGCAAGGAGGGGGAGGTGTTGTGATGGAGATACCTGCGTGACCTGGCAGTGAAGGTAGCTTGTACCCTTCTGTTGCAGTTCAAAAATGGGGTGGTAGGGAGTGAATCACTGTGGCTGAAAAGGAGATGTTTTGCTGTGGGACTTAGTGATGTGCCATGGTGCAGTTTTAGCAGCAATTAGTACAAGATCTACCAGCTAAGGAGGACTTACTTGGACATCCACAGCTTCTCCAGGAAGTTGCCAAGTGCAGGGAAACATAAAACGTATGATTGCCCTGGGGTGCTGCCAAGGGGAAATATACCCTCTCCACATGCCTACTGCAAGTCTCCCTAGCATCTGTCTGAGGTGGTACCAAGAGCCAGGAAATGCAGGAGGAAGGCTATAGCCATTGGGAAAGCAGGGCCTGTGGGGCAGGGTGGTGTGGGAACACATTTCCCCTGGGGAACAGAGATGAATGGGAAGGCAGCAAGAGACAGGAAAGAAATTTCCTTCAGAGCTTTGTGTTTTTCCTTGTCTTTGGTGGCTGAAGAGCTTTCACAGCCTTACCCCATTCTAGAAGGCCTGCTTTTGGTGTTTGTCCAGCATCATTGTCCAGGTTCTCTCCTGGCCATTGTATGTCCCCACAGGGAGCCCCCACAGCCTATCCTTAGGGCCTGAACTTGATGCAGTGGTTTAACATGGCAAGCAGCTCAGCACCACACAGCCATGTGCTTGCTCCCCACAGCAGGAGGGGGAGAGAATCAGAAAGAAAAGAAAAAAAAGAAAAAAAAAATCAGTTGAAATAAAAACATTTTAATGGGGCAGAAAAAGAAAGGAAAATAATAATAATAATAACAACAATGACAATAATAATAACATTATTATTATGGAATGAACAAAGCAAGTAACAAACAACACAATTCTCAGCACCCACCACCCACTGTTCAGCCTGTCCCCAAGCAGCAGCAGGCCCCCCCAGCCAACTCCCTCCAGTTTTATTGTTCCACATGACACTGCATGGTATGGGACATCCCTTTGGCCAGCTGAGGTCAGCTGTCCTGGTCCTGTCCCCTGCCCGCTCCTTGTGCACCCCCAGCCTCCCTGCAGGGCAGTGGGAGCAGCTGAGAAGTCCTTGACTCGGTGTAAGCACTGCTCAGCAACAACTAAAACATCAGTGTGTTATAAACACAATTTTTCTCCTAAATCCAAAACAAAGCACCATACCAGCCACTCTGAAGAAAATTAACTCTATCCCAGCTGAAATCTTTACACTTGAGGACAAAATGGAAAACTGCCCTGTGGATGCAGAGTTTATCCATCATCCAGCCTTTCTGTGGGTAGAGTCCTGACAGCAGAACCTTCAGGCCCCGAGAAACATCTGGGAGTGGGCTGTGACAGTGTTCTAAGGCCTCAGGGAACAGGAATCCATCCCCTTGATGGCTGTAGTGGACAAAAATAGGAGGGTTTCCACCTCTCTGGCACAGCAATCTTCCGAGTCAGGGCAGGAGATGTCCCAGCTCATTCTCTGCTTCAGCCGCAGAGCCAGTGCCTGAGCTCGTGGACCAGCCAGCTTTTCTGGGAGTCAAGGCTCAGTGAAGGAGAGGGTCTCCAGGAGATGATGACTCATGGTTGATCACTTCAGCTGGAGCTGGATTGAATCAATTCCTCTCTTCTGTGGCTCTGCCAGGTCTCATGGCCCAGGGAGGGGAGGAGAGAGGAGAAATAATGAGATTTCCCATCCAGAATTGTGGGGGATTTATAGCTGTTGTGATAACCTCGGCCGTTAGTGAGGCTCACAAAGAAACCTTGCTGATTTCCAAGTTACTAAACAACAAAATGAAAAGTCAGCATAAATCACCTCTGCTGACACAAGTGGCAGCTGTAGGGTCCCTGGGAGCTTTCTGCAAGGATATACAAGAGCCAGTGCTCAGGCATCTTGACTCCAGCTTTGACCAAGCCCAGGCCCTGCATGGGTTTTCCCCTTCTCTGAGCAGTCTGTGCCTCTGAGGCACATCTTTCCCTTCAGCAGAGGTGTGAAGCCGGGGTGTCCCAGCTATAAGCTGTGTGGATACAGCCCTCAGCAGAAGGGATCTGCCAGCACAAAGAGTTTGCCTCCTAAAGCCCAGACAAACACAGGGTCACATGCTTACAACATGCCATTGGTACAGCCCTCCATAAGCCACCTTGCCTGTGATCAGCCAGCCACAAAGTGCAGCTGCAGCACCCAGGGTACAGCTTCCAGGAGCACAAAGCCAAAATTTCCTTAGTGACTGCTAGTGCAAGGTGCAACAGCCACATATTGGGACTTTATGGGTTTGGGCAGGACATTGAGAAGCTCTTCTTCCCCAGCTTTGGGACCGGTCCCCACAGAGGTGCAGGATCCCCATCCATGGGGGTTTCCAGGACACAGCTAGACAAAGTCACAGATCTAGTGTTGAACATAGTCTTGCTGCTGGTGGGCTGTAAGACTGAAGGCCTTTGAGGCCTCTTCCACCAGCCCTGCTCTGACCCTGTGTTTCCAGCAGTATGTTTCCCCTGGGCATCATTGTCCCAGTCCAGGAATTTTTTTTTTTTATTTTTTTTTTTCTTGTATGCAGCCCCTTCAAACAGCTTTCAAATGCATTTTTTCCAAGAAAATGCCCACCATCCCCGGACCAGATGGAAGAGCTCATATCCTACAAACGTGACTGTTTTCCAGTGCTACTGCTGAAAATGAAGTAGGGGTTAAAAAACAAGAAAAAACACTAACAAAATGAAACCTTACATGGCAACAGGATATGCTGCAGTATGTTCTGTGGCAGCAGGGGAGCTGTTACGTGATGCACCAAATCAGGACATTGAACTTATGAGGAACTCAGTGGCTGTCAGGATCTGCATTGAATAAGGCAAAGACCACTTACCGTAATTGTTCATTTCTAGGATCACCTTCCAAGCCAAGGTTAACAAGAGGGCAGATCATAAAAGAGGTGCTTGCAAATTGGTAAATGGAAATAAAGAAATTATTGGCACAGATCTGTAACAACCACATTTGCTAGCTTGCTTGCTTTACTTTTTGTTCTATCAAATTAGCAGGTGCGGATAGTGAAGCAGGCTGAGTATCCCCAGACTTCTGTAAGTGAAGCCTGGTCATACATTGCTCCATCTCACTGTAAAAGACAACAGAGTGCCAAAGTGACTTGAGCAACAGCCCTGAAACTCTCTGTAAGATGAGGAGCAAATGCAAGTGATGAGAAGGGGAACAGGAAGTTTGATGTGTTCATTATCCTGACAAGATAAATTGGAGAAATCCCAACACACTGCAAACGCCGAATAGAGCAGGAAACATGCAAAGAGTCAAGTGTGCTTAGGATTATGGACAGAAATAATTAAAATTAATTCAAAATGAAAACACACAGCATCTGAAGATGTTTATACAAGCAAGCAAGGAAACATTTGTTAGGGGCAGAATCAGATAATTTGCAGTTTAGTGAAAAAGCAGTGGAAGGCTAAATGTAAGGGGCTTGGATATAGTACAAGTCACTGACTTTGGTGATACATTGCCACTGCAGCCTGCAGGAAGGGAGCCTGGACATGGTTTCAGGGGCATTTAGTGTCTCAGGTCTGTGGCTCCATGAACACTGACAGTTGGACAATGTTACCAGCATCAGCCTCAACTCAGGAAGCAGCCAAAGTCTCTGGACCAAAAACCTTAACAAAGCACTTGGTCCTTTCTTTTCCCATCCCTTTTCCCACAACCATTCCCGGAGCCAAACCATTCCCTGAGTTTGCCTGGATCATCTTCATGTACATATGATCAGAGATTGACAACTGTAATATGAAAAAAAAATACATTGGAATGTGAGATCAACCTGACTTTCCTTACTGGTTTCTTGTAACCAAACCAGTCTGCAGGCTCCAGGTCCTGCAAATTATCTTCCAATTTACACAGATTTTCATAAAATTAATAATTTCTTCCATATTCACAGATTAGTCTGGAGGGCATATTGCTCTTTGCAGAACAGGGGAATGCATGCTTTATGGTGATGACTGGTTTGAGGCTTACAAAGAGGAAAATGTTGTTTCTAGATAAGTAGCCCTATCACATCTCACACAGCACATGATGCAGCACCCCTCAAGCAGAATCCCCTACAACCTGCTCGTTTCCATTGGCTCTGGTAATGAACTTGTATCACCCAAATCAAACTTCTGGCCCTTGAGACTTAGGGGACATTACATTAGAGAGCTGGCTTTATTGACCAGGGTTATTAGCTATTGATTTAATAGTTAATCTTATGTTTCATAAAGAAGGCAGAGTCCCCAGCCTTCAAGGTTCTGCAGAACTTGCCCTGCCAAAATTTATGGGGTAAATCAGCACCATTCAGTGCCCAGAAGCATTTCACTGAGCTACCTGTGTGTGATACCACATGGGCAGGTGGGATTTCTTCAGAACTGTCCTACCTTTCCTTTGTGGCTGGGAAACCTCCCTGTGCCTCTAATGGATGCAGAAAAAATAACTTTCGGCACTAAATTCTGCCCCAGCTTGGAACTGGCCAGGACACAGAGGCACAGGAGGTGCCACAGAGTGCCCCAGACACCCAGCTCATCCTGGGTCCTGGCAGGGCTAGGCTTGACCTGCTGCCCATGGATAGTCTGCCCTGGCAGGGTCCTCCCTCCTGCCTAGTAATTAAAGGGTGGCCAAAGAGATCAAGATATATTTGTTTCCCAGATGATGCCTGGTTCTGTCTGAACCCTTCTCAGTCCATGATCCCAGCAGTTTCCTACAATGGGGACTTCCCGTGTCTGATAACATCCTGGTCTAATGGGAGGTGTCTCTGCCCACAGCAGGGTGTTGGAACTTCAGATGATCTTTAAGGTCCCCTCCAACCCAAACCACTCTGGTTCTGTGATTCTGAGATACTGTGGTGCTATGATCACGAAGCTGGATGCTGGCAACCCTTTTGGACAGCCTGCAGTTGCACCCCCTGTGATCCCAAGGGCTGCTGTGGGAGACAGAGGTTGGCACGTCTCATCCCTCCTCTCCAAACACTGCATTCATTAACAGCCTTGTTAGCTCTCATTCATCTCCTCAGGTAGGGGAAAGCCTTTCAAATCCTCCTCACAGAAGGGTTTTCCAAGCCCTCGCCATTCTTCTCATTCTTTGCTGAATCCCTGCAATTTCTTCAATAAATAGCTAAACGGTTTATGGGCTTTCTGTGGTGTGGGTCAGAAAAAACCTCTGGTCACATATATATAGTACTGTGAGACCAGCATGTTACTTTATAGCTTATATCAACTGCCAGCATTTCACATCCTTGCTCAATTTTCAGAAGTGTTACAATTTTGACCAGGAGATTCCCTGACTGTACAGGATGCATTTCCATGCAAGCCTCCTTGTGCTGACCTTATAATCTATGTGCAAGGAAGGAGCACAAAGGGCAGCACTGAGAAACATTTGGTGGGATAGCATGAGATAAGATAGGGTAGGATTCTATGGCATGGCACAGGGAGGAAATGGCTAGGGTTTGAAGGCAGAAGCTATGTTACTCTCATGACATGACCTGCTCCTCTCATCCTTGTCTGTGGGAGCTTCTTACACTCCTGATACCAACAGGAACAAGTCTGCGCTGTGTGGTTGTTCTCTCTTCCCAATAGGGGAAATGTGGTTTAATGGGGTTTTGTACCTCATAGACTGTTTGTTGTCATTTTTGCATGTAGGCTTCTGAAATGTTTCAAACAACTAAATACAATGCTCCTCTAGGTTTCCCCCGCTTGACACAAGGCTGCAGAGAAATCTCAGATTCTTGTTAATGCTGCCTGTCTGTAGGAGCAGAACAGGGAAGAAGAGTCACATGAAACACTCAAAAACCCTAGAGACTGAGGAGGGCCCATGTGGGGTCCTCAGTCCCACTGAGAAGCCCTTGTTTGGTAATAAAAATATTCCAAGTCATTTAATAAAACTTGACAAATGGCATGAAAGTGTTTCACAGCTCTGGTCATTTTCCCATCTGTGACGACCCAGGAACCAAACAGAGACGAGTTTGTAAAGGACTGTGGGGGAGCAGTGCTTATTAGATTACAAAGAACATGACTTGTTGTGAGAAAACCCAAAAAGTCATGTTTTTTGTCATGAAAGTCTAGGCTGTGGCAAATGCAATGCGTTAATCATGATGGATTTTTACTGGAAATCCATAATGCAGAGTACGGTCATTAAAGAGTTGGCCTTGTGCCCTGCTCCAGCCTCCTGCTTTGCCTGTGGTTGAGTAGCTATGAAGCTGCATGCTGAGATTATCCTTGCATGTACCAGAAGGAAAACTGGTGTGATCATCCCAGAAAAAGGGACTGCTGCGTCTTGCAGCAGGGCCTCTCTCCCACAACAGCCTCCCTTGTTGTGCTGAGGGCTGACAGGATCTTTTCTCTGATTTCTTGTTTCACATTTCTCCCTGCCTGATCCATCTCTTGTTCCTGCAGATAAATCACCCTCTTGTCCTCCTTGGGAAGCACGGTCTGTGATCACAAATGAGCCTGTCTCCAAAGGGCACAGTGATGCCAATCTGCTGCTTTTTTCACTTCTATATTTTTCCCTTCTCCTCCCTTTTGAAGGCTTTTTTTCTAACAGTTCTACTTTCCTTTTGGCTCAGAGGTTCCTCCTATGAACTTGCCACCCCTCCCAGCCTGCAATGATGCTTTCCCTTAGGTTAGCACCACTCGTCCATATGCACGAGGTCACTGTCTTATCAGGTGGGGTGGACAGTAGCTGCAGGTATGGTCCGGCTTCTTCAGGGGACACACAATATTAGCCACTAGTCCCTTTGCTGCCCAGCATGCCCCAGATGATGCTTGAGTGGCAGAAGCAGTTTAGGAGATGATAGTCATAAGGGAGGGTGAGGCCAGGGAGATGAGCCCATATCATTCATGCTGGGGATGGAGAATGGGCTCCTGAGAAAGCAGTGGGAAGGCACAGTCATCGGGGAGGACAGTGAGGGTGTCTGAGGGATGGACTGCTAGACAGGGCCCTGGTCCTTGACAGAGGGGGATGGAGAAACAAAAGGGAGGGAATCGCACCTAAGAGGAGGAATAAGAGCTGTCCAGGGGTGGGAAGAGGAAGGAGGTCAGGGAGGAAGGGCTTCAGCCACAGCCCTGAGTGGCAAAGGAAGCAATGAGAAAGAAGGCAGCAGCTCAGGGGTGGAAAGCCCTTGCCACAGCTGCAGGGGGATGTGCAAAGTGTGGCTTCCTCCATTGTCTCACACCCCAGCATGCCCTCTCTGCAACAACCCTGCCTCTGGGCTGTGGCGGGGTTAACCCCCCTGCAAGGCACTCAGATCTGCCCCATCTCACAGAGGGCATCGCAGCATGCAGGTCTCAGTGTGGTCCCCAGGAAAGGGGAAGAGAGCTGGGCCTCCCAAGGGACATCAATGCCTCAGGCCATATCCTGCGAGGTGTGGGCAAAACCCAGGCAAAACTCTGGAGGTTCCCTGCACACCCTTCAGCCTCTTCGTCAACACATTTCTCTTTAATGATCCTGCATGAAGGGGGGAAGCAACGAGCAATGCAAAACACAGAAGGGGGTACAAACATGCTGGCTCTGGCTCTGCAGTGGTGCCCAGAGCTTCAGGACCCTTTTCTGCATATTCTTTTGGGATTGTATTGCCTGATGCAGAGAGACATCCGGAGCCCTTTCCCAGCAGGAGCTTCAGCAGATCCCACTGCCCAACATGGGGATGCCACAAGTGACAAGAAAACAGTAAGGGGAGCTCTCCCTCCATCCCATCAGCTTGCTCTGCTTTCTTTGTGACTCTACCAGACTTGGCTTTTCTCTCCAGCTCCCTTTCATACTTGGTGCTCCCTTCCCATTTATTAACTCTGCAACCCGCCTGAGGAAATGTGCCCCCTGCGACAGCTCTGCACAGAGGATTTATGAGCCCAGCTCTCAGGGGAAGGAGTCTGGGCATAAATCACACAATATTTAGGAAAGTGATCTACATTTATTATACTTAATACTATATTTAACATGTCCAAGAGGACCTTATAAATCAGAGACAGTGCAGAGCTCAGTACAGGGTCCTGGGGGAACCCGTCTGCTCAGTGAACATGTGCAAAGCCTAAAATCAGCAAGAGCAAATTTATGTTTGAATTCTTTGCTAAGTTTATTCCCCTCTAATTAGGGCTGCATATCATGATGATGGTTTCCTGAATTGGGCTGGGGATTCGGTGCCCCGGTTTTACTTCCTCCCCCCACCAGCAGCTTCCCCGCTGGCAGCACACACAGCGGTGTGTGTGAGGGAAGCCCCCAGCCTCCTGACCCAGCTGCCAGCATCGCGCCAGAGAAGCCTTTAAGCATCTGTCACACTGAGGGGTGACAGCACCAGGCAGGCGGTCATTCCTCTTCTCCTAATCCCAGGTTAATGCACCATGCTCCAGCTCAGCATCAGCCTACTGCTGCAGGATCCTGAAAGAGATGTAAAGCCCTCTTGTATTTCACAGAGAGCCCTGACTCCCGCTTGGCCCTTGTCTCCTCTCCTGCTTCACTGGTAGCTAAAGCTCCTTCATCACAGGCCAGATGGATGTCTCCCAGCACACTCTTCTGGACCAGTCATTCTCCTTCATCTGCTTTTGCATCCTGAAATTTGCATTTCCCAAGCAGCTCCTGGCCAGTTTTCTGGATCTCAGCACCTTCACTACAGGTTCAAGGATCAGGAAAGGGGAGCCTTGATAGCCTGGTGATGGACATCCAAGGAGAAAGGCTTGGTAAATGAGGATTTGGATCCATAAAGCCTCATTGGGCATCCCCAAAGCTGTTTGGTCCCTTGGACAGAGGACTGATCTCCAGTCAGTGGCTCCACTGGTCATTTCCACCTGTAACAGGAACAGCAGCATTTCTGATCTCACCTGTGTGACATTTCCCAAGCCTGTGGATAAAAACAGCAAAAAACAGCACACAACTTTTTCCAACTGAAGGGTCCAGCTCTGACAGACACGAGAGAGCCTGAGAAAGGCAAAACACTCGGCTGTGTCTCCCAGTCCCCTTGGTTCCATGGCACACAGTGGCCCCATGGCTGCAGCCCACCAGAGACATATGCATGGCCAGGCCACCTCCTGTCACCCTCCGCCTGAAGCAGGCCCAGCATCTTCCCCAAAACAATCGAGCACTGGCTGTCCCCTCAGTGCCCTGCCGGGCACTGAGTGTATCCTGACGTTATGGGTTGCTAACAGGAGCAGCCAGCTCACTTCTTGACATGTTGTTTAAACCCAAGTGGATGTTGAAAAGCCCCATGCATTGTTCTGCCTGCGCTGAGAGGTTTATGCGGCAGGGCAGCCCTGCTGCTGACGCGCTGGAGGCTGGGCTTCTGGGGGGACTGGTGGGTCTCGGGCAGAGACAGCTTGCCAGCAGGCCCAGCGACATGCACAGCCAGAACATCTTGAAGCTGGAGCTTGATCTGTGGATAAGAGCTGTACAGCACAGAGGAGTGGATCTGTGACCCTGAGACGGCCAGTCCTTGCAGGCCAGTTCGTGTCCCACAGTGCTTCACAGGGGACACTTGTCCTGTCCCCACAGCAGGCTCATCCACAGGTCCCTCAAGCAGTGAGCCTGGCTGAGGGCACCGCACACCACCATGGGGATTTTCCATCTAACTGCTGAGTGTGGAGCCCACCAACGATGCTGAGGGAGCAGCCCCACCACTGGTGAGCGTGATGTGAGGAGGACAGGGTTAGGGTTAGAGGATAAGCAGGGGTCAGTCAGCCCAGCCTCCCAAAATGGGTGCCTCCAGCCTTAGGCACCCTAAAGATACCTTGGCACTCTCACAGAGGCAGTGCTAGCTAACTCACCAGCTGGTGCAGAGCTGGTGTCAACAGAGACATTTCCTCACCTTGTCAAGGTCCCCTCACCCCAGCCAGGCACACACATTGCAGCCAAGGTTTCCTCCTTCCCGGAGAGCCCTGCTGCCCAGGAGCTCTTGGCTGGGACTGGTGGCTAGCCCATGGCTCCTGCCTGCCTGCACAGCAGCCATGGGGCTGCCACACTCCCCACGGTTCTGCAGCCAGGTGCATGTGTGTCAGTCTGTCTATCTTCTCTCATGATTTTCCAGGAAAGCCATGTTGATTTACGAGCCGTGGACAGTGCTAGCTGAGTGCTCAGGAGGGCTTGATTACAGTTTCCCAGAGGAAGCTGTCTGTTTGGAGATGGCAAGGTGACAGGGTTTATACAGAACAGCACAATGTGTCTAAGCAAAGCTGTCAGCCAGAGACGGATGAAGTGATGGAGAAAGCCCATTACTTCATTCACACCTCAACAGGCAAACAATAAAACACTTACACATAGCAGTGGCTGAGGGGGAGGGGGTTCCCCAACCCCAACTTGCCAGACTGCAAAAATGCTGCAAGCTGCTGCAGAGTCATTTTCTGTTCTTCGCACTCAGCAGGATAGAGCAAAGGAAGGGACAGAAAGGAGAAGCATCAGGGAAGGAAGATGTGTCACCCTTTGTAAACAGGCCTCTGTTCCCTATGTGACCACCTTGTGATGGTCACAAGGTCAGTGACGGCTCCTGTGGTCTTAGCACTGCAGTCAGCCATGCCACCAGGAGCAGCTGGGGCTGGAAGAGGCTTAATGGAGGAAAGAAAGGCCAAGGGTGCTGGAAATGCTGTTAGCCCACACAGCCTGCTGCACAGAGTGACAAGGAAAGACATGGACGTTCCATAGGACCCGAGGGAATGGAGTCAAGCTGCAACAGGGGAGGTTCAGGTTGGATATCAGGAAGAGGTTCTTCACAAAGAGGCTGGTCACACACTGGAACAGGCTCCCCAGGGACACAATCACAGCACCAAGCCTGTTAGATTTTAAGAAGTGTTTGGACTGTGCCCTCAGTCATATGGTCTGAATTTTTGGGCAGACCTGTGTGGAGCAGGGTGTTGGACTTGATGACCCTTGTGGGTCCCTTCCAACTCAGGATATTCTATGATTCTGTGATTGTCTCAGCACCCAGCTCAGGACATGACATCTGCAGGGTGGCTGGTGCTTGCACCACTCAGGGTGAAGACCTGCCAACATGCTGAGACTGGGCGCTTGAGAAGAACCGTGTCCTTTGTGTGTGGTCATTTAGCCCAGCTGACCTGGGAGCAGTATATGGATTTGCACGGGGGCTACAACCACCTGCCCAGATACTCTGCCCAGAGCTCTCACTCTCCAATAAGGGTGAAAATCAGCATAGTTGTCAGTGGGGTGCAAAGAGCACAAAAAGATTTGGCAAAATGTATTTTTTCTTCCTTTAAATCAACTTACATGGAACTGCATAGGTCAGTGCTCCCGGCGCGTGGAGAAGGCTGTTACCCTGCTTCCTCAGGACAGCTACTGCAATGATAAAAGGTGGGAAAGCAACAGCCCAGCTTCCCCTCTGCACCTCTAGAGCAGTCCTGGAAAGGAAAAGGTGCAACCATCTTCTACAATCTGTTGTGCAATTGCAGGTCTGGTTTGCAAGAGCACTCAGAAAAGACTCTTGGGTCCCTGCGTAACCAGAGCTTCCACTGCCCCAAAGCAGTGGAAATGACATGTCCTGCATGGAAATGCTGCAGCTCAACCACGAGACCTCCACATATTGCCTCCAGACAGGGAGAAGACAAAGCAGTGGTACTCAGGGACATGACAACACCTCCTTGTTATGTCAGTTATCAGAGATGTGACAGGTGTGTACCAGGAACTGCTTGTTGCTAGAGTGCCTGGCCAAGGTCTGGTGGCAAGTCAGGCAATCCTGTGGAGCTGGGCCGACTGCACAAAACCTAGGACCAATGACCATTGTGCAGTAGAATGCCAGGATTGTGAAATCAGCAACGGGGCTGACACTTGGACATACTTGTCCTTGGCAGACACTCAAGTACCTGAAAATAATGACTCAGGATATGATTCTTCTTAGGAAGCCTATTTTGCCTCAGCGGGAGCTGAGTTGCACCTGCTTTGAACTCCTCAGCACATTAAATTCTTCTTGAAAACAGGAAGTTCATTACCTGACTGGCTTATGGGCTTTTTACAGGAAAGAGAAGCCTCTGATGTTCTCATGTGCAGAACTGGGGAAGGAGAACACAAGCATCATGGCTTGCTTATTGGCGCATCACACACTGCTTGGAAGCCTGGGCAGGGAGGGGCAGCAGCCAGATGTGGTGCCCAGCTGGTTCCTGCAGATCAAACTCAGCATCCTGTTGTGAAAGATCCAGTTGCTCTTAGGTATTGCCCTCAGCTGCAAACTCAGATAAAATTTTTGAGGAAACTCAGTAGTGACTAGACAAGGAGCTTTAAAGTTCAGTCTGCAAACTACACCATTTAAAATATAGGCTGGCAGTTATAATGACACAGTGACCCTGGATGTTGTCATTTGGTTAGAAGACTTGTCCTATACCTGTTTAAAAATCCCATTTCTGTGTGGGAAAAACTAGCTCTGCAGAAAATAACTAACTAACTAACTAAATAAATAAAATATTGCATAATTTTCTTTTCTGGGACACATTCTGATCCAATTTTTGCATGTTATTTCAGAGCACTCAACACATTATTGTAGGTGTTGATGATTTAACTCCACTGGATTTTGTTTCTTCCATGTAGTTTTCTACCTTTCTATTACTGCATTACTGGCTCTATTACGGCATGCCCTCCAGAGTGCAGTGCAATCAACTGCATTGAACATGAACCTGCAATCCTGTATTCATTCTCTCCTCTGCTGGGAGCTGGAGCTAGGTGATTTCCCCTCTTTCACCATCTCTCTGCAGTGAGGAAATACCCAGGGAAGGGCCCTTTGTCTCCACAACGTTCAGTCTACTCCCAGTCCTCTGCACCAGCAATTTGTGACTTCCACCTCTTTAGTTTTCTGTGTGCTGTTTATTAGCAGGACCAATCTATTTTGGTTTTAGTGGACAATGTAATAATGCACGTACACATAGGTTCAGATGCAACTCCTTGGAGGAGAAGATGATTGCATGGCAGAGGTAGATGCAGGATGAAGAAATCAGTGATTAGGTCTGTGACCCAACAAAAGCTGGGAGAACACTTCTGGGAAAGATTAGGTAGCAGATATGTAGCCAGTCATCAGAGATGATGGAAAGAAAAATGTTTCCTGGGGACCTCAGGAACCCTGTAGAAATCAGTGCCACTGAAAAAATTACTGAGCTGTAAGCCTCATGAAAGGGTCTGCCAGCCCAGCCACGGGGAGTGCTGTTTACAGATTCTCAAACTGCCTGACCCACCACACACAACTTAAATGTTGTCCTTTCAAATACTTTCTCAGGCCAACCTACTTAGGTTCTTACCTGTAATCAGAAGAGGTTTGAACAGTTTCAGGTTTGAGTCTCACAATTTTTGAGCTTGCATCAGCTTTACAGCCATAGTCTGCAGCAAGCTGTCTGTGCACAGTAATAGTAAGTGCACAGCTCTGGGACTGCACTTTCCATTCTCTCTAATGGAGTGTTTTTGGGAGAGTTTCAGAAAAAAAAAAAATAGAAATTAAAAAATCATAATTTTTGGAAAAAATCCCAGCCAAACTTGGCAGCAGAAAAGCAATATTTCATCAAAGTTGTATATTTTGAAAGAAATTCCCTTATTTCCAAGTAAAACAGTACTTTTCTGAATAATTGCATAGGATTACTTCTGAGCACATGAGATCAGAATGGCCCTGCATGGTAATAGGGATAAGACCAAGCACAATGCTGTCCCCATTCCCCTGTGCAGGTGGAGGTCTGATGTGCACCCACACTCACAAGAGGCTCAGCTGCATGCTGATGTCTCAGAGCCAGGTTCTTTATTAATGTAAATGTATTAAAAAATGAAAACTAATCCCTTCTCACCACCAATTCTTCCATCTCCGTGTCAGCATCACTCTGGGGATACAGCACCTTGCACATGCCTTGACATCCTTCTGGGGCATTGCATCCATTTGGGACATTGCAGTAGTTGTTTTTTCTTGCCTATTTCAGTAGGAAATGCAGACTTTCCTAATTCACTGCTTTTTAAAACCATGCTTATCAACATCTTTGTCTGTGCTTCTGAAAAATCTGGCATCCTGACAGATATGCTCAATGGCTCATTTTCAGATGTTACTGCCATGGACAGCTTCATGTTTTGCAACTCTGCAGCCTGAACTTCCAAGCAGGATTGTGCAATCCGTGTGTAAGACAGTGTCTGTCTGTCTGTCTGAAGTCAGAGCAACTTCCCAGGCAAAGGCAGCAAATGGCAGGCTCCTTCCGGATAAGAGTGAATCACCCACCTTGCTTGCACCAGTCAAACTTGTGATGCCTTCACTTTGCAAGGATGCTGATTTACTGAAATGCTTTATATTTGGGGATGAGAGGGTGATTGCTTCTAACCAGCTGTTTTTCTAAAGCAGTGTCGTGTTCTTAAAGAGTGAGGTCCTACAAGCAGAAACCCACAAAGTGGCCACTTCAGAAACTCTTTCCAGAGACACTCCTTGGCTGCAGACAGGTTTGTTTTGTGGCTGTGTTAAAATCTCCTTAGAGGGCAACTACTATCCAGTTCTTCTACCAGCAAACACTGCAGCTATATGTGGGCTTCTCCTGGCCAGCAACGTGATTTTTCCCACCTGCCCAGCAGTTGCAGCCAGGCCAGCAGTGCTTTTCAGAGTAGCAGTATGTTCATCCAGTGGAAAAGGGCCCATGAATTAAGTGATGCAGTAGTGATGCAGGAAAAACAGCATTAGGGGAGCAGATCATGTTTCTGACTTTGCCTCATATGCTGGTGGGAGCTAACCCTTTGCTGGCCATTGTGACTAGATTTGTCCCAAAATGAAATGTTTCTGGCATCTCCAATGCAGAATCTTTAATATGTGGACACAATGGTGGGTAAATTGCCTCATTTCATAATTTGCAGAAAATACTGTGTGTGGAGCTGTACAGACCTGGCTGGTCCTGTGCATTCAGGGCAGGGGCTCGCTGCAGGTGCAATCCATGCTGAGGGGCTGTTCTGTGTGGGATTGGCATGCAGTGGCGATATTCAGCCATGCCTTGACTGTTCTTAGAGCAAGCTCTAGAAATCTTCCCATTATCTCCTCTGCCTGAAGGAGCTGTGAGAGCTGGGCACTGTGCCTAGCCAGAGAAGGATCTGCTGGCTCCTGGAAAGAGCAAGCACAGCTCAGCCACAGGCAGCCATAGGTGAGCAGAGATGTCCCCTCTGCTTCCCTCTGCCTGCTGTTGTCCACTGCGCTCCCAGCCTGGCACAGAAGCTGTGTGAAATGTCCCTTTCGGAGCCTTCCTAAGACTTCCCCACTGTGATACAGGATGTCTTGTTTCTTTGCAGCTTGCATATCTGAATAGGTCTCCTCTCCTTGCCTCCCTCGGGTTGCTGTATGATGTGCAAAGATCCTGGCTCCCTGCTGGAGAAGTACTTCTGGAGAGGGAAGGAAGAGCTTTCAGAGCTGAAAATGAAAATTGCAGCCAGGGTCAGGACAGAGGCACAAAATATGATCAAAGCATATACCCTTGGAAAGAGCAATGAAGCTGGGAAATATTCCCTTGCATCCAAAACCCTCTGACCTTTTCCCTCTTCCTAAGCGAGACTTGTGGCCTGTACCTCCTGGGAGAAGACCACCCTTCTTCATGAGACAGTAACCATCCATCATGTTTCCCTGTCACCCTGCAGCCCTTTCCCTCAATTCTCTGAGTTTAGGGGGGTCACGTCTTCCTCCTCCTCCAGGGCTGGCATCCTCTTATATTGTCTCCTCTCTCACCTCCTGGTGATGCCATGTAGGAACCTTGTCTCATGTTTACCTCGGATCTGAATAACCTCCCCTGACCCATGAGCAACTGACTGCTGGGAGTTTGACTCCTTGCTATGCCATGTACAGAGGGAATGGAGGGGTACAGAGAATTCAAGGCCTGTGTGCAGATAAGTGCGTGTAGAGGTACATCACTTTCTTGCCTGCAAAGAGCTTATGAGAGCCAGCCAGTCCAAGCTGCCACTGCACCCCAGATGGGTTTCCTGGGGAAGCCTGGAGGAAGGGGAACTACTTTCTCTCGCACCCTGGCACAGCCAACCCCAGTAACTTCAGCTGACCTGGTGCAGGATCTGGAGGGCAGAAAGCCACCCATGAGGCTCGGTCCAAGTTGCAAGAATTTAGTCACTCCTTTTGGCCACGCAGGCGTGTATTATCAAACCTAAAAATCTGTCTGTCAGCATGGACAGGCCAATCCATTTCAAAAAAATAAAAATCAGTATTGCAATAGCATAAGATGGCATGGACACCACTAGAAAAACTGGTATATAATTATCTAAAGGAGAAATATCACAGCAAACTTAGTCACAGATAACAGGCAATACACATTACAGTGTCTGTAAGTAATAATGCAAAATGGTAAATAATTCTGCTAAAGCAAATTAACGCAGTACACACTATCGATGCATACTATACATCTATACTATGTATACTATATGTATATATGTATATATATGTATATATACATATACATTTATATATATACACATATGTATACTATACATAATATACATATACAGTACAACTACCTGTGCATCCAGGATACACGCACCAAGCATGTGAGCAGGGCAGTGTTTCTTCATTTCTGGATGCTGTAGGCGAAACAGTATCCATTCGACCCCATCTAACCACATGTGAAAGCACCATGTGAGGCAGTAGAAAATAATCATAGAACTGTAGAATATCCCAAGTTGTAAGTGACCCCCAAGGATCATCAAGTCCAATTCCTGGGTCCCAAAAGGACCACCCAAAAAATCAGACCATGTGTCTGAGAGCATTGTCTGAACACTTCTTGAACTCCAGCAGGCTCGGTGCCGTGACCACTACCCTGGGGAGCCTGTTCCAGTGCCCTACCACCTCTTGGTGAAGAACTCTTCCCTCATATCCAGCCTGAACCTTCCCTGTCACAGCTCCATGCCATTCCCTCAGGTCCTGTCACTGTCCCAAGAGAGCAGAGCTCAGCGTCTGCCCCTCCGCTCATGAGGGAGCTGCAGGCTGGCATGAGGCCTCCCCTCAGCCTGCTCTGCTCTGGGCTGAACAAACCAAAGGAACTCAGCTGCTCCTCATGTCTTGCCCTCCAGACCCTTCACCATCTTTGCAGCCCTCCTTGGATGTTCTCTAACAGTTTTATATCTTTCTTATGTAGCGGTGCCCAAAGCTGCACACAGTACTCGAGGTGAGGCCGCACCAGCACAGAGCAGAGCAGGGTGATCCCTTCCCTCGACCACCTAGTAGTGTCGTGCTTGATGCACCCTCCTGGCCACCGAGGCACACTGCTGGTTCATGTTCAGCTTGCTGTCAAACAAAACCCACAGATCCCTTTATGCAGGGCTGATCTCCAGCATCTCATCCTGCAGTCCATACATATAGCCAGGGTTGCCCCTTCTCAGGTGCAGAATATGGCATTTGTTCTTGTTAAACTTCATATTTCTGGTGATTGCCTGGCTCTCCAACCTGTCTAGATCTCTCTGCAAGATTCCCTTGAGGGAGTCAACAGTTCCACCAATCTGGGTGTTTTAATAATGTTACAAAACTCACAGCACTTTGTTTTGGTGCCATTCCAGCAGGACATTCAGATAATACGAAAAACTGCAGAAACAAATCTGAGTCTTGGCTCTCCACATCCTGGGATGTGCCCAACAAAATCCAAGAGATGGGCTGGCTTTACAGTACCTGCAGCTCAGTGGGATCAGAAGCAGGGGTTATCTGCTGCCTTTCACTACTCTGCTCCAACTGCCTTCCCAAAAATAATCCCCAATTCTTAGAGGATAAAGACCTCCAAGTTCCCTTAGTCTTCTTTTTGTTTTCTTTTCTTTTTTTTTTTTCTTCTAACTTCACCTTCTTTTCAGAGATTTCAGGATTGTCATTGTTTTGTTGTTGTTTGATTGATTTTTGTTTTGATTTTTCTTTTCCTTTTTTTTTTTTTTTTTTTTTTTTAATCTGGAAGTGGTGAAACAAAGAAAGCAAACACCAGACAGCACTTCCAGTCTCTTTGAAACAACAACCTGGGTGCATATTGCAATTCAACCCCCTCAAACCCTGCTCTTCCCACCCGGGTATCCCACACAAAACACTCACCTGAGGTTTCCTACCTTGGTCTGTGTCTTTCAGGGCTCAGCTGCCCAGCCTTCAGCCGTCATGGGAATGCCTGGTGGTTGGCATTGCATCCCACTGATCACGGGATGAAGCTCTTCTCATGCAGACCTTACACCTTGAACTGATGCACCACGCAAAAGTCAATGGGATGTGTGAGCTCAAGACATGGATTCAGGCACCTGTGTGTCCTGTCCATGAAATGGGGGGCTTGCCTAAGGTTGGGCAGCATGCTGTACTGGCACATAGGTGGTAGGGAATACCAAGACAGGACAGCACTGGAGCTAACACTGGTCTAGTCTCTGCACTGTCTGCCAGTCCCTGAGGAGGTTGCTTGAAGTTGGAGACAGCTTTCCGCACTTGGAACAGGTGCTAGAGCTTTCTCTTTAGATCAAGAAGTGCTGCGTTTCTTCAGAGCACCTCTGCAGGACATAGATTCCCACTTAGCGGTCAGAAGAGTTGCTTGACCATCCAGGCAAGGGTCTGATATCCTTGATTTTACTTCTCTCTGACAAGGAAGTAAGAATTGTTCCACAGGGAGCTTTGTAAGCTGTAAGAAAGGCCTTTCATAAGAGTTTGCTCTGGTGCCAGCAGCTTAGGAAAGCAGTCTTCTGGCTCTAACCAGTAGGCTCCCATGCACAAGCTGGCTAGTGTCACCGTTGCTCAGTGGTGGGATTATACTGAGTTTTTGTGGCCTTTGCCCAAACTGACCTCGGGTGAGACAGTCTTTGGGCAGCTGCTCGCATTGAGGTGCTGGCTCACCTGATCAAATCAGATGGGGACACCCCAAACACAAACCAGCCTTTAGCTGAATCCAATCTTCATGAACACCAAACCACAAAAGATTCTCAGAGGCAAAGAATACCTGAGTGCTCTGCACCCAAATAGATAGTTGGGAGGTAGCTATATTTTTGAAAACCTGCTGTGTTTAATTATTTTTGGCTAATTCAGGCCACAGAGGTTAAATGTATCTACACCCCAGCAATTTAAGTGCTGTACTTCCCATGCAGATGAAACAGAACAGAAAGATATTTTCAATCAGAAACTTTATAAGAAAAATGCTTTATGTGTAACCTAAGACTAAAGAGCCTATCCAGCAAGGTTCAGAGCTAGTAACATGTCTGGAGTGGAAATATAACAGTGGGGCACATTCCAAATAAGTCATTCACAATAAGACAAGAGGCTGTCACACAGTGGGCATCCAAACTGGCATGCAGCAGAGGTGATCCACTGCTGCTCATGCTGACAGGGTTAGTTACAGAGATCTGCAGGGGGGAACAGACATGGGCAGAGAGTGGCAGAAGCTGGAATATCTTCTCAAGTTAGTATGCAGTGCACCCAGGGAACCAGGAATTCATCTGGATCCTTCAGAGCAAATTTGGCAGCTCAAGGGAATGTGTTTTTACATGGGAATAAAGCTGCATTCCAAGTCCTTGATCTATTTGTGAGATACCTGACATCTGCTTACAAGATACCTGGTTAGAGTACAAAGTGTTTCCTTATGTTGCTCAAGATGCATGATCATCAATGGTGTGCGATCTTCAGTGGTGTGTGATCTTCAATGGGAGATGGTCAGTAGAAAAGCAATGCTGCTGGAGATGATTTTTGGCTGAAGCTGGTTTTCAGACACCTCCTATTAAACAGTCCTGGAAACAAACAGAACAAAAAAGATTTGGGGTAATTGCGGTGAGTATTCCTGCACAAAGCCATAGAGGCACTGTATCTCCATGCAGAGCAGGTCTGGAGAACAGAGCCATTTAAAGCGCAGTGCAAAAACCTCCTTTTTTGTCACTGTGCTATCATGGACAAGTGCAGAACATTTCTGGGACCAGAAAGTGCAGTTTTTTAGGATACCTGTGAGGCATGCAACACCAGGTTAGAAGTGTCAGGGGACAGCCAAACAAGCCACAAATGACTGCTTGTTGCAGTGGCTAGGTCTGGACTCCCCACAGAACTGACATTCTGCCTGCAAGAATGGGATGAAGGGAGAAGCAAATAAGTCCCTTTTTCTCTGTTTGGGTAGTTTCCTTTTGACAAATAATGGTTGTGGGTCAGGAGGGTCTGGTTTTACAGCCCCCATGTACCAGCCAGACATGCCAATAACTCTGCTCTGACGGATTACTGAAACCATTGCTCATTCTGCAAGGAAAAACAGAGGCTCATTGCAGTGAGGTATGTTACTCAGTCTCAGCATACAGAAGAGCTCCCTGTGTTAACTTTGCACACACTGCCTTGGTATGCATATCAGTGTCCTCTTTTACATGCATACGCTTCCCTTCACACATGTACGTCAGCCACATGTCCCGTGTGGCTGTCATCAGGAAGAGCCTTGCCACTCGTTCAGCAGCCCGTGGCCAGCAATCCCCGAGACCCTGCAGGAGCCAGAAAACCTTGAGAGGTGGCAGGCAAGAAGTGTCTAGCTTTGAACCAGTGATGGGTCAGGAGGGCTGTGACAGGAGATGAGTGAAGAGGAACCGCTCACTCGTGTGGTATTGAAGCATCTCCCAGTAGCACCACGATCCTCTCTGGTGCAGCACAAGAGCCAAAGCAGAGCTCCTCACTCAAAGGTGATCTCTGGAGTCTGGCATGAGGAACTGGTAAAGGATAAATGGAAAAAAAAACAATCAGCTGGGATGTTGTGGAGCCTCATCTGTGAGAGAAATGCTAAGTGAGAGGCACAGACTGCTCTCCTCCAGCTCAGCTGGAACCAGCCTGCCCCAGCCCAGCGGGGCTATGTCCCCAGCTGACAAGGAAGGTGGGGTGTCTCAGATCATTTCCTGCCACGCGATAGGATCTGGGAGCTCCTCATGCCAGCAGCAAGCTCTTTTGAACACCAGATGCAAGGCTAGGAGAGATAGATCCGTGCCAAAAGATGGAGGTGAGCCCCACTAAATATCCTGGTGCCATGCTCCACAGAAAACCTCCAGCTGAGAGAGGGGGCCTGGGATGTTCAGCATCCACAGGACACTGCTGGTCCCTCTGCCCAAGAAGAAGACACTGGAGACACTGCTGGTGACTTTCTTGCTTCTCCAGAGACTGAAGCCTCATATGCACTTGGTCACCAGCTCTGAAGCTGATTGAAAAAGAAAAGGGGCTGCTCTGGGAACAGGGAGATGACGAGCTCCTGGGTGCTGGCAGCTTGCTGCGCAGGAGCTGGGAGAAGCAGAGCCAGCTTAGTGGCTGCAGCTGGTGGAGATGGACCCGTCCTCTGCTGCTGCTCAGGAATGTGGCTCCAAGTGTAGCAGCAGGTGCTGGAAGGAGGGTTACACCACTCTTGCCCTCCAAGAAAAATATCAACCCCGCTCACCGAGGGGAAGGAGCAGGAGTGGCCTCCGCACAGCCAGATTTATGGGTCCCAGCAGGCCGGAAAAAATCCAGTGAACATTTCAGCAAATCCAGCCTCTGTCAGAAGTTACAGAGTGATAGGTGTAAGCCCCCGCCAGACCCACAGCTGCCACCCCTCCCTGTGCCGGCTCCGAGCAGCCGGTGAAGTCACCGTCACACCTCGGGGCTGTGGGAATTGTGGCCCGGGTTGCAGCAGGTTGCAGTGGGGTGCAGCACGGGCACCTCTGCAACGGGAAAAGCTTGGGTAGCACTTGGGGGGGGAGGGGTGCAAGGTGTCCTCGGCATCTGGAAGTGCACAGAGGGGGTAGGTTCTGTAATGAGCAGATGGGGCGCCTTTTAGGGGGCATGACCTCAGCCATGAGGTGCATAGGGCTTACTTACAGAAAATGATGGAGATGGGTCCAGGCTGATCCCAGTATCCCCTTCTAGGTCCCATCTAATCCCATCTCAGCTGGGCCACACTCTCTGGTGGGGTCTGCCAGACTGCCAGGGGTCACTGCCTCTTTGCACCCATGTACTGCCCACCAGGGGTGCTCATGAGGAACATCATGCAGAACCCCTTGGCTTGCATAGAGAGTCTGCTCCTTCAGGCAGGAGAGTGCTCCCCCTTCCAAAGGAACACTGGGAGCTCACATGGGCAAATGGTCACTGAGTGTTGAACAAATGAGCAAGAGGAAGGAAAAAATAGTAGAAATTCCCTTTAAAGTCACTAACATATCTATTTGTACTGCCCAGTGCTAGGCCTCTGCCTCCACTACCCCACTTGTCATTTCACGCAGACTGCAGACTCTTTGGGACAAGGACATGCTCCTTGAGTTTGGGAACGATCTGCCAAGCTGAGGGTGCTACCAGCTGTCAGGGGCTGGGAGGGACCCTCACACCCCATCGGGACCCTCACACCCCATCCATTCCCAGCCCCATTCATGCCCCACCGCAACACCCCTGGAGCAAACCCTGCCCTCTGCCATCTCCATGCCTATTTTGCACCAAAAAAAAAAAAAAAAAAAAAAAAAAAAAAAAAAAAAAACAGCCCTTATCCCAAGGTAATAATACTTTTGTCCCAGCATCTTATGGGGGAATGAAGGATGGGAGACAAGCCTCTGCCCTTACATAGACCCAAAACTGGCGTCTGCTGTGTGCCCTTCCCACACGTCCCACAGCAGAGGAGGTGTCTGCAACCCCCCAGATCCTCAGCTAGGATCTGCCTTTAGGCAGCCTCCAAAAAGAGGATGAGAGGAGGGAGCCTCCTGGCAGATCTTCTTTGTCTGAGACAGATAACAGCCCAGTTGCCTCCCCCATCTCCCCAGAAACCTGAGCGCCTGTCTGGAGACACAGCTCAGTGGAGAGGAGCGCTCAGTGCACAAAGCGAGGGGAAGATAAATCAGCCAACCCTGCACCCATGTCTGCCATGGTGGAGATTTACAGGGTGGGTGGGGAGCCCAGGGCAGTCGTTTGTTGTTCAGGGCTTGCTGGGAGAGGGACAATGTGACACAGAAGGTGCCACGGGTCATCTGGTGCAGGGTTTAGGGGGTCTTGATGGGGAGAACTTAGCCCCACATCCCAGTACCCAGGGCAGCATGGCACTGGGGCAAGGCTTCATGTGCTGAAATGCCTGGAGGCTAAAGACACAGAAGAAGGAGCAGGCACAGGAGGTGAAGCCCTTTTGATCAGTGCCTTCACGTCCTGGATCGGTTTGCTTTGTCTTGCTCATTCTGCTGAGACACCAAGGTTTTGCACATTGTTCACACAGCTCAGTTCCCCTTCCCAGAGGACACAGTTTGAAGGTCTGTTATGATCCTTTGGCTACGCAGAGGTCAGAGGATCCCTCCATCATCCCTGAAGCTGTGAAAGCCAATATGCAGGGGCCATGCAACTTTGGGGGGACGGGAAGCAAGCACAGAAGTACAAGAGAACAGTTTTTAGGATCATGCCTCACCTGCTGAGCTCTGTTATAAGTGTGAATAAGACGGAGAACTTCACAGGAGTTTCTCTGCATCCCTGTGCCTTTCACTCAGGGCCAATCCTGCTGTGCAACTCCCCAGGCTGGTACCCAGCCCCACTCCCTCACACAGACCTGCCACAGCCAACATTCAGTTCTGCTGCATCCACTCCTTCCACACTCATACCTGGCGCCCTGTGGGACCCCATATTCACCTGTATGCACCCCTGGTCCCTGCAGCAGCTGTGGCAGCAGAGCTTGGAGGAACCACATCCATGGAGGTATGCTGCGCCAACCAGCAGTCCAGGGTGAGACTCAGGACACCAGTTCAGGCTTTTTTTGCAAGTTTCTTTAGTGCCCTTTACCTTAGCTCCAAAGCAGACTGTGCTCAGCCAGGTCAGCTCCTTTGGAAAGGGCTCATGTTTCACTTTCCAAGTGCATCTGTCCATTTTAGCCAAGTTTCCTAGTGAAACAGGGGTCATGGGATAGCACTCTGTGCATCTGTGTATGTCTCTCAGTCCTCTGAAAACCTGCCCGGCTTCATCTCTAAGCATCCAGTACAATTCTGAGCGATATGATGTTCCTTGGAGAATTTTGGAAGGAGGGTGGAGGGGGTAATACTTCACAGAGGCCTGTAGGCTACATGACAAAATTCAGACCTTATTAACTATCACATAATCCCCACAGAGGCTGCTCTCTAGGCACAAACAACCAGGAAATCCAGCTCCAACATCTCTGCTTTTCCCAAATGGCTTCTTTTTCACACAGACTCCTCAAGAGTCTGTGTGAAGACTCCTCAGACAGCTCCTGGAGCTCCTGCACATGGGAGAGGCAGAGATTTGAGATCCGTGAGGATTTGAGATGCTTGTGAGGAACAGCTCCTGGGAAGCATGGCACAGTGTGGAGCTGTGCAAGATCTGCTCCTGGCTTCTCTCATCAGAGCCAGGAGTCAGCCCCAGCCATAGGTTTTGGAGCCAATTCTGCCTTGACTCTCCACCCTGGCCATCTCTTTACATGCATCCACCTCTTTGATTCCACCAGCCTGCCCATCTCCCTCTTTTGCTGCCTTGGGAAGAAGCACCAGATCAGGAGGTCTGAATAATCTTCTTCACCCCACAGCCTGAAATTCCTCCTCTGCCCTGAAGCTCTCTCGCACCTACCTCTGAGCATCCCCTGCATTCCCATGTCAACATCAGACACGGGCAGACCCTGGAATTAACAGAGGTCAACAGGGTGGATTAGCATGACCATATTTCAGCCACCACCCTAACACCCAGGTGTAGTGGGTTTACGTGGCAAGGTTTTGGCAGCAGGGGGCCATAGGGGTGGTTTCTGTGAGAAGGATCTAGAAGCTGCCCCATGCTTGGTACTGACCAGAGCCGAGCCAATAAGCGATGTTGTTTTGTGCCTCTGTGAGAGCATATTTAAGACAGGAGAAAAAATGCTGCGCCACACAGCAGCTGGGAGAGTGAGAGGAGTGAGGAACGGCCTTGCAGGCACCAAGGTCAGTGAAGAAGGAGGGGGAGAGGTGCTCCAGAAGCCAGAGCAGAAGTCCCCTGCAGCCTGTGGTGAGGACCGTGGTGAAGCAGGATGTCCCCCTGCAGCCCATGGAGTACCACGGTGGAGCAGGGTTCCACGCTGCAGCCCGTGGAGGAGACCACGGTGGAGCAGGTGGACCTGCACCGACGGAGGCTGCTGCCAGTGGAAGACCCCTGCCAGAGCAGATTCCAGGCCGGACCTGTAGCCCATGGAGAGGAGACCACACAGGAGCAGGTGAACCAGCAGGAGCTGCTGCCCGTTGGGGACCCAGGTCGGAGCAGTTTTCTCCTGAGGAATGGACCCCGTGGTATGGACCCATATCTGGAGCAGTTCTGGAAGAGCTGCTGCCTGTGGGAAGCCCACACCGGATCAGTTCATCAAGGACTGCATCCCGTGGGTGGGACCACAGCACAGGGGACGAGAGTGACCGAGAAGGAGCGGCAGAGAAGAAGTGCTGTAGACTGACTATAACCCCCATTCTCCCATTCCCCTGCGCCGCTTGGGGGGAGGAGGTGGAAGAGAGTGGATGGGGGGGAGGAAGGTGCTTTTGGTTTCTTTCCTTTGTTTCTCACTTCTCTAGCTTGTTAGTAATATGCAATAAATCTTACTATCTCCCTATGCCGAGTCTGTTTTGCCCGTTACAATAATTACTGCGTGATCTTCTTGTTCTTATCTCAACCTTTGAGCCCTTTTCATCATATTTTCTCCCCATTCCTCTTTGAGGAGGGGGAGTGAGAGAGCTGTTGTGGTGGAGCTCGGCTGCCCACTTGAGCGGAACCGCCACACCAGGTGATTCAGCCTCAGGAGAGCCACCTGCATTATTCTCCAGTGTGCTGCCCAGAGAGTGCGGAGCTGTGATAATGCCAGGCAGAAATGCAGACAAGAGTCACTCCGTCCCAAGGAAGAGGACAATTGCTGGGTTGGGTGTTGTGGAGAAGATCAGTGCTTGTCTAGAAAAGAAGACTGCTGTCTGAGGGCATATGTGCTGTATGCAACGGGCTCAGGCTTGAGCTAAATGAGGATGGGCAGGACGCAGGGGAGCTGCAGCATTGTTGCACCCAGCCCAGCAGGATGCTCTGTGCCAACAGGCTGTGCTCCATGCAGGCTGGGGGTAGCACATAGACACGTGTCATAGACTGCACAAAGGGATGTGAACATTGTACACAGCCTGAACATGTGCCTACAAGCTGTAGGTGTGCTATGAATACATATATATCCTCTTGCATATATAACATGCCCTAATCCACATGCTTTCTTCAGCTATTTTTTTTCCTGTTAAAGAGTGCAATTGTCAAGAAAGTTCATTTTTACAAACACAAGCTGAACATAAACAGTATTTTTCTCTATAAATAAATAAATAAATAAATAAATGTATGCATGTTTTGGAGCAGCTAAGCAAGGGGGAAGAGTAGTAAAGCGGACAGGAGATTGTGTCTGTCACAAAGTGTCCCTATAGCTATGTTCCTTGAGACTAGGAGTCCTCAGGGCCAGGTATGAGCCTGTGGCAGGCTGGGTTGGCCCAGGGCAGGCTGCCCTGTCCCACTGCCTTTGTGCTAAGGGGAACAAGGAACCCTCATTCTGCCTGTGCTGCAGAGAGCCCAAGAGTCATTTTTTAGTGGGACATAGAGGTGAGGCAATGACAGGAGTAGTATGGGGACATGTATGTGTCAGGGGACTGACAGGATAAGATCTTTCAAGATCTAAGCATCATTTAAATGACTGTAGAAGCCAGATAAAACAGCAAGTCCTTGTTCATTTAAAATAATAAAAAAAATCTCATTTAAAAGCTTGCTACCTTGTATTAAAAAGGGGTCTTGAATCCTTTGAATTCTCCCTCTGGGCAATCTGTAATCCCTCAGCTAAGTCCTCAGCCCTTTAATTAAGACCTCAGTCATTTAAATTGTTAATGAAGAGACATTTGGGGACTGTCATTCTCATTCTTGATTTCATCTTGTGCTCATTAGAGTCTCCTGATTAAAATTCATCATCTCGGAAGATATTTATAACTCTCTCTAGTCCTCGTTAATTCATAGCCACCTGCTCGGAAAGATATGGGGGACCTTATAGGCATTAGGCTGGTATGGAAGCTGGGATAATGCTGTGCTGGCTGATGGTGACAATGGTGGCCTCGGTGACAATGGCAGCCTCACACAGTACATGAAGAGATGTGAGGTTGCAAGGGATGCCACATAGGTAGAAGACAAGGTCAGTCAGACTGTTCCTAGTAGGGTGACAGGAAGGTGGCCAAGCTGCCACCAGCCAGATGTGCCAAAGAGGAGAGAGACCCAGTCCCACATCAGCATCCTGGAGGACAGGCAGACTTGGAGATGTTGAGCCAGAGAAAGAAAACACCCCACACCTCTCTCTGTGTCTCCCTGGTACACGTGGATCCTGTCTGTCCCCAAAGCCCAGCTAGGACATGGCCACTGAGCTTCCCAGGTTCTGGGTCCTATACTGGACCTGCCCGTCACTGAACTCCTTTCCTGAACATCACGAAAACTCATCCAGCCTCATGGACATGACCCCTGGATGGCACATAGCATCCTTTTCCCAGCAACTCCTCTCCCCCTCCCCAGCCTACGAGGGAGGGAACCCCAAAGCTCCCACCTTTTTTTTTTTTTTTCCAACCCTTGCCTCAGTTTGCCCTACTCTGGGTTTTACCTCTTCCTCTCCCACCATGTCCTCCTTTGCACCACCACACCTCCCAAAGCCAAGCAGAAAGATCTGCCTCCCCACTTCTCCTACCTCCTTTGCTAGCACTTGCATGTTGTCCTTAGCTTTTACTCTTCCCTACCCATGCTACGTCCCACCATTCCGTTTTTTCCTGTTCCTCACTGTCCCTCCAGTCTTGACATTTACCATGACTCTGCTGACCAGAGGGTTTCTCCCCTGTGCTCAGCCTATGTCTGGGAGAACCCTGGGTCCTTGGATCTGAGGACAAAGCCTGGGGATCAGAAATATCACAAGAGCATTCTCCTGAGTCGTTTCTCCTCTTGACCCAAAAGGAATCTTTTCCTTTGGGATACCCAATGTTTTTGCTTAGCCTCATATTCTTCTGCTTCAAGCCAGTCTTCAAATAAAAATACCCTGAGAAAATAGGAAAAGAGTTTTGTTTCAAGGCTGTCTAGTGAAATACTCCAGCACTTCTGATATTAGACATTTTACCTTGGAAATATCTCACAGGACCATGCTGACACTTTCACACACATCCAAATGACTGAAACCTGAACTCACAGCTCCTTCTAGTCCGGCTGAAATGCCGTTTTGGAGTTCCAGCTGGCTACTCCCACCGCAGCCCAGGTTTTGCTGCCCTGCAGCCCAGCTGAGGGCAGGGACAAGTCATCCTGGGCTCCTTCCACCATGTGTGTCACCACCAGCACTGTCTGCAGGAGCAGAATGTGGCTAACTGCCCTGCTGATCATGTGCAAGGCAGAGGAGAGCATGCAGCTGAGACACAATAGGGTGGTGGCTGAGCTGAGCTGGCTTTGCAGCAATCTCGAAGCAGGAAAATGTCTATGGGTTGCTGTGGACAACAGAGACAGTGAATAAGAAGGATGATAAATGCACTTTGAAGCTCTTTGCCTCTAGACAGACACATTTAAAAGTGACCTGTGAGGGACCTTCCCCTTTTGGTCCCAAATAATAGAAGCTTTGAATGGTTTTTAACATGGGGTTTATTCTCCTTCTGCTTTTTTGTTCCTATTAGAAATTCAGGTCCTTATGCAGGCTCCTGAATGAGCAAGTGAAATGAGGATGCAACAAGGAGTGAAGAGTGAACACAAGGGAATGAAAAATTATTTTTAAACACTTTCCAAAGTGCACGGTTTTTATACTGCTAGGGTGGGAGAGGACACTTTTGAATGCAGTTTGCTTTGTGCATGACAGATTTATTTAACTCCAATGATTGTCACACCTCAGACAAAGAAAGCCTTTGTTAAAGTTACAGCTCTCCATGGCAAGTAAACTCTATGCCCTTGCAGGAGTAAGGCCACTTTGCATGGAAGAATGAACTGCTTATTGAGGTGAAATGAGTCCAGAGCCCGCTGCCCACCAGGAAGCATGATCTGGGGTGGTCCGTTTTACACTAACTTCAAGCCTCAGCTCTGTCCCTAATAGCCAGGAGGGCATGAAAACTGCATGTGTCCAGCCCAAGAAGCAGGGGGTCTCCTAAGCAATGGAAAGAGCTGTGATCTGGGCCAGAAATGCCCAGTTGACATCAGCTTTCCTTTAACTTCCCAAAAGGGCACATTTCTGATTGAGTCTGCCCAGGCAGCATTTGAGCAAACATCACGTGTGATACCAAAAGACATCTTTTTGCTATCATGAGTTCTTTTGATATAACAGGTGACCTCCCATCTACCTGGGCTGACCAGTGCTACCCAGGCTACCCCAGAGCTGGTGCTCTCTGCCTAGTGCTGGGTCCCTGGGCTTTCTCTAAGGCAGGCAGTACCCTTAGAAGGCTGTTTTGGAAACAGGACTGTAGCCTGGGATTCAGGATCACTGAGCAGAATTGTCTGTCTCTGCACCTACAGGTTTTTTTCTGTATCTCCCAAATCCACAAAAGGCATCCATTTCCTAGGATCCTCTTGGTATAAATCCCATGAAGTCCCTCAGCCTTTCCAGGACCAAGTTGTGATTGTTTGATGTGTAACAGGCAAGGACTGATGGTTTGGAAAAGGGCTGTGCAGGCCAACACACTCCACTGTCTTCTCCAGGCAAGGAGTAGGGGAAGGAGCCATCTTCTGCTAATGGGAACATTACTGTGACAAATCTCACCCAGCCTTAGCAGAGGACATAAATCTCACTTAGGTCAAAAACTGAACACCAACCCTTTCAGTTTTTGACACACACGCACACACACGCACACACACATACACACACACACAAAAAAAAAAAAACAAAGCCAGATAAGTAAGCCAATACTGACTGGTGGTGGGAAAGGGACACAGCAAGGCTCTACATGCACACTTCTCTCCCTAGCAGCATATAGCCCAGTCAAGCCCCCATTATTCTTCTTGACCAGTTCCTACCGAGCTGTACAGACAGTGGCAGGGGAAAGGGCTGTCAGGCGGCCGTAGGGCTTCTCTGATTCAGCCAGGTAGCCAAGGCCTCAGACTCTTGGATTGGTTGCATGACATCAAGGCATGCATGGCATCATGGCATGCATGGCATCATGGCGTGTACAGCATCACGGCGTGCATGACATCACAGCATTCATGGTATCATGGAGTGCATGGCAGGAAGCACGCTGAGCTGGCAGTGTGACCCAGCCATAGCCCATGCTGATGATGTCCCTCAGCTCTTCCCACATGGAGTGATGGGCCATGAACAAGCCCCAGCCACCCACCTTTGGCTTTCTCATCCAAGCAACTGCCTTGGACCCTGTGTCTGGGCTCTGGAGGTGTACATGTGCGATGTGGCACGGGTATGGCCCTGTGCAGCCCAGGCGTCGTGGCTGGGACCCTGCAACACCCACTCAGCATGGGAGCAGACACCGCAAGCCGCTGCCTCCCTCTTGTGGGCAAATTCAGGGAAGGACGGCGAGCACCCAGAGAGCCCTGGCAAGACCAGCATCCACAACAACACCCCCAGCACCTGGCCACACCAAACAGGGAGCCCCCACCAGGCATGCTGTGCTCTCCAGCATCTAGAAAACAAACGTGTAGGGCCCCAAAAGGCTCATGCACAGCCCCTCTTGGTGGTCTCCTATACCTGAACAGTGTCCCCCCCCGGTGGTCTCATACATTCAGGTCGTGCTCTCTGTGGGTGCTGATACTGGGTCTGAGATGAATGAGGGGAGCAAAGGATACACAACAGTGTGTGGACTGCAGTTCTTTGGGCTATCTGTAGCAGGCCTCTTGGCCCTTTGGTTGGAGAAGGCTGGGCTCCACCACAGGCAGAGAAGGATGGTTGGGGCTAGTTGGGGGACAGAGGAAGAAACCAGGCTGTCCTTTGCAATAACTGACCCACATACTTGGGAGTGATGCAACGGTGAAGGTCAGAGCAGCAGCTGGACCTGCTGGACCACTGGGATCTGAGGTTCCCTTGTTGGAAACCCAGGTTGCTGCAAGCCTGGGAGCCTCCAAGGCTTTGAAAGGTCATCTGGGTCCCCACTGAAGACAACAACATGGGAATGAAAGGAAAAAGGGAAATCCAGGGAGTGGAAGGCCAAATGACCAATTAAAATCTCTGTGGGCACGGTGGGTGGCAGGACATCCCCAGCTGCCCCTAGAGATGTTGAACATACCCAAGGGGATGTTTTACAAGGGCTGACAATGAAAAGTAAAAAGCTGAACAGAAATAGCCAGGGGAACTGAGCAAGAATATGCAAACTCAGCTATGAGCTGCAAGGAAATGATAAAGGCCAGGGAAAAACAGTGAGAAATAACACTGCCAAGAGGGCTATTGGGAATAAGAAGGAATTTTGCAAATTGCAGCAAAGGGAAAGCAAATATAGTGTGAGTCAGCCCATTAATAAATGAGAGAGGAACACAAATTAATGAGAATTCAGAAGCAGCTGAGGTACTGACCTGCTTTCAGATTTTTTGTTGCATTCCCAACACATCAGGGTTTTCTGAAGCATTAACCCTTTCCTCTGTACCCTGCAGTACTGGGCATGACATTGGCCAGTTCAGAAAGGCTGGGATTTCCAAAGGAGCCTGTGGCACTACTATGGCCTCATTCCAAGTCCTTTGTGTATTTCTGCAAAGCTTCATTACAGCTGAACTGCAAGTGTCCATGAACATCTATCACAGCTGCCATGTGTTGCTCCCCATGGGGCACCCGTTGCCTGCAAACACCCATTCACATGTGGTTGTGCTTGTGTTAGAGTCTGGTAAAGGTCTTCTCTTGCACATGCTCCAGACCTCTTATTCATTTTCCCTATCTGGTTATTTTGTATGTTGATCCTATTTGCCTTGAAACATTTTTCAGCTCTTCTTTTACAAGAAGACTTCCTGAGGTCTTTTCATACCTGAACTGTCCTTTGATCCTATGAACATATAAGTCTATGGACCTGCAACCCTATAGCAATTGGCCTAACAGCTGAGATGGCTTCTTTCTACAGATTTGACTTGCCTTTACCCTAGAGCATGGAAACACCAGCAATGATGGCACTCCAGTGCACTCACAGTGTATTCACTCAAGGTCAAGGGTCTGTGTGCAGCCATGCAGCCAAATTGCCAAGAGTGTCAGATTGAGCTCGTCTGGGCTGTGAGCTTGTATCCTGTATTTTTAACCTGACCTCCTCTTGACCTTGATGTCTGCAGCTACAAGTGGAGCCTTAGAGCCAAAAGCCTCTCAATCAGTGATGGGGATCCAGTAAGATGCTCCTAATTGTTTACAAACAACTATCATAACACCCACCATCAGTTCAGAGCCAGTTATCACCCCTGCCCTGGTGGCAGGCCAAGACACAGGGCACAAGGAGCAGGCTATGAATGCAGATCCCCAGAGAACCCAGAGGATCTGCTTGGTCCCATTTGGTTCCTTTCTGTTTTGCAAAGCACCAGGGAATCAGTCCACCTAGCCCGTCTCCCTGGGCATTTCACGTTTTACCCAAATTAAATTTTTCCCGCCCTCCCCAAGCACGCATTTGGCCCTTGCTCCTGTAGAGCCCTTTAGGAAGATGCCCCAGAGGTAGCTTTTTAAGACAGATTCAGAAACAGAGTTAAGCTACAGAGCAGGGTATAGCTTTTCCTTTACTCACATCACCTCCCATCCAAACCATAGTCAAGCTGCTCACAGGGCACCGTTAAACTCCAAAATAGCATGAAATTGGCTTAAGCCACTTGCAATCTTGTTTAAATATTACATTTGTTAATTTGGTTTATAGGCCTTCTGCTTTCAGGGTGTTTAAGTTGCTTTCAAAACAGTCTGTCAACATTTTTCCTCTGCAACTAGGAGGATTTCTAGGATTTCACAAGACTCCAGCATCTCAGGTTGTTAGGAAAACAACATATTGGTGGCACCTTAGCATACACTAGCACCCATGTGGGCTCATGCAGGGGTTTGTGAGTTCCCAGCAGTATTACAGCACCTATAGGATTGCCAGTCACACATGTGAAACAGTTCAACAGTCTTTAAAACATCAGGCTCCAAAAATCATGAGACTCTCTTAAAAATCATGATTCTTTAATAGATTTTGTATTATTATTATTGTTTGTCTCCAGCAACTAGGACTTTAAGGAAAATGTTAATTATAGAGACACTTGCAATAATATCACCCAAGTTGGCAACGTTATGCCTGGTAGAGCTAGGACTGCAGCCATGGATTCATTCTTGGGTTTTAACACTTTTCAGAACCTTCAGAAAATTTCACCTTTTGAATAAAAATGTCCCATTTTTTTAATATTTCTAGCTACTGTTGCTGATATGTCTCCACAATATTAATGCAAAACAAACAAACAAAAAAAAAATTATTTTCTCATATTTCCCTCATTTTATTGTTAAAAACAAGTAGTGTGATGCAGTTGCCCAACCCAGCTCCACATCCACCAAGCCACCTATGGTGGACACAAGCCCTTGGCCCAAGGATATCTCAGAAAAAGGATATCTCATGGAAAAATATCTCAAGGATATCTCATGGGAAGAGATGCAAGGGAAGGGCACCTTCTGCTCTTATATTCTCTGAAACAGCACTGGTACGATCAGGGCAGGTGGAGAAAACAATGTAAAACTGCAGCTGAACAGCAAGCCCTGCACCTAAATACCTAGGCCTGGAAGTGAGATCTGACCCTGGCTCTTCTGTTCAAGGCCTGCCACAGGTGGGTCTCAGAGCAAGGCCTGTTATTAAGGCCTATTATGAGACACTGTTTTCAGTTACTTACATTTTTGCCAGACTTTAACTGTTGGGCTATCTCCCTTCTCAGCCAGCTACAGTGCTGACTGCCTTTGTAGTCACCGGAGAGAAATAGGAGATTCAGTGAATAATAATAATAATCAATAAATAAATACAATCACATCATCCTGAGACAAGCATTGCAGGTAAGACAAAGTTTCTTGGCATTCACTCTGTAAGGTGCCTGCATGATGGGCTCTCCCATAGCTGCCTGGTGCCGACAGAAGACTTAATGAACCCTCCCTAAGTTGCTCTTTAGGGCTGCACTGTCTGAAGGGTAAATCTAAGCCAGAAAGTTTGGGCCAAGGGGAAAGAGTTTTTGGCATTTCCTTAAAAATTTTGTCTGTGTGCATGTGTGTGCCTATATGGCAAAGCTGTCACAAGTTTGTCTATGTTGTAAGCATTATGAAGATTTCAGTTGACACACACACATACATAAAGCAGACCCAAGGAGCTGGTTTTCTGCTCCTGCCTGTTCTACATTTTGTGGTGATGCAATGTCAATGAATGAATGGCATCCTATTGCATTATCAACCACAGGCATTATACATTTGAGGGTAATAGACATCAGACTCAAGACGAACCCTCTCTAGATTTTTGCAAGACTTTTTTGCTTGCTCCACATAGTCCAGCAAAGGAGAAGTAGGTGGGAAAAAAAGCTGATAGAAATGGACCAGAAGAAGAAGGCAATATGAGGTGAGATTTTAAAATAAAATTGTTGACATAGCATAGGAAAAAAAAAAAAAATCCTCTCAGCACAAAAAGCAGGTTAAGTAGGATTGGAGAGGGAGGCACAAAAAAATGAGGTGTCCAGCAGCACGGCCTGCAAATGTTCCTGGCAGATGATCATAGAATCATTAAGGCTGGAAAAGAGATCATTTGGTCCAACCACCCCCTTACCCACAATATTGCCCATTTAAACCATGTCCCTAAGCACCACATCCAATCTTTCCTTAAACATCCCCAGGGATGGTGACTCCACCACCTCCCTGGGCAACCTGTCCCAATGCCTGACCACTCTTTCTGAGAAGAAATGCCTCCTCATTTCCAACCTGAACCTCACCTGGCACAACTTGAGGCCATTCCCTCTAGTCCTATCACTAGTCATCTGCAAGAAGAGGCCGACCCCCAGCTCCCCACACCTTCCCTTCAGGCAATTGCAGAGAACAATAAGGTCCCCCCTGAGCCTTCTCTTCTCCAGACCAAAGAACCCCAGCTCCCTCAGCCGCTCCTCACAGGACTTGTGCTCCAGGCCCTTCACCAGCTCCGCAGCCCTTCTCTGGACACGCTTCAGGGCCTCGATGTCCTTCTGGTAGTGAGGGGTGCAAAGCTGAACACAGCACTCGAGGTGCGGCCTCACCAGAGCAGAGTACAGAGGGACAATCACACCCCTGGCCCTGCTGGCTGCACTGTTCCTGATACAACCAGGCAAGCATCGACCAACACCCCCAGGTCCTTTTCCTCTGCACAGCTTTCCAGCCACTCTGCCCCAGGCCTGTAACACTGCATGGGGTTCTTGTGGCCAAAGTGCAGGACCCAGCACTTGACCATGTTGAGCCTCATCCCATCGGCCTCAGCCCATGGCAGTAACTAGAATGAGGGTCAGCTGATATTATGGTTGCCAGGTGCCTGGTGGCTGTGCCTGGGCTTGACAGAGGACTGTACTCCTCGAGAAATCTTAGTCCAGCTATATCAGACCTTAATTCTCCCTCTGTGCCAGATGAAAATGTTGGTGTGTGGCACATTTTCCTCTTCATCCCATCACCTGGTGAGGGAGGAAGGAGAAATGGTAGAAGGGAAGAGAAGAGAGACAGATGATAAACTACACAGCCAATTCCAGCTGTGAAATTTGCAAGAGACAGGACCTGCCCTCCGTGGGCACTGAGAACCAGCACTCAGTTACAGTAAGACCCACAGTTTCATCACAGGTGAAAAGCCACACAATCGAAGGAAATTCCTGATTTGAACCAACCACAGGGCACAGACTCTTACACTTGAGCTAGATGTCTGTAAGCATGGCTGTGCTGAAAGAAAGGAACTTGGCATATTGCTAGATGGAGTCCAAAACTATCCCAAGCCCTCCAGCTGCCTGAGCATCTCTGACCTTTCTCCAGATTTGCATGCTGGCACTGAGATCTGCCAGGTGGAGAACAAGGGAAATGATTGCCAGGACCAGGCGAAATGACTTGGGAAATTGTTTGAATACTCAACTGTACCTATTTGTACTTCTCCCAACCATCAGATGCAGAAAAGAGAAGATTAACAAGAGGGACAGGAGACCCCTACTCCCAGCACACCAGCAGTGAAAGGAAAGGAGACACCAGGAGACACATCCACCACCAATGAGAAGACCCAGAAGAAATGGATCTGGTCAGTTTAAGCCCTTGCTTTTAGCAAAAACATCACAGTTTCATCGAGGCCAACTTGCTCAGGTACAAACTTCACCCTAACTTAAAAGTAATGCAGATCTCTCAAATAAACATACCTCTCAGATAGTGCTGGCTGCAGAGAGACGTGGGGATAGGTGCCAGCATCATTGACCTGCTGGTGGCCTGTTCTGGTGGCTGGACAGAAATGGAAAAGGGGTGGCAAGTCTTCTCCTGGTGAGAGGTGCTGAGGGCTGGGTGCATGGGGTCGGGCAGGTACCAGCAGACGGCTCTGCACCGCGGCCCGGCGCGGCTAGATGGCACTGTGTACACTTCCAGGAGTTAGACGTCCAAACTCATCTTCCATGCCTGAAATCTTAATACCCTGAGCAGTTTTTAGACCCCGTCGAACCTCTCCTCCGAGAAGCAGCTTATCTGTGGGCTGTTGGGAGTTTTGTGATGGCCAGGACGCAGGTGACCTTCCTGTGGAGGAAAACGCTGGTAGAATTTTCTGTTTCAGGACATCTTGGCAAAAGTTAGTATGCATTAGAAATGAGAAAATACAATTTCCACCCACCCACAAGCAGCAGAGGCAGGACCTGGGGAGTCAGACTAAGACTGGGCTCATACCATTATACCTGTGTTCATGTCCTTTTTATCTACACAACCCCACACAGTGTGGGAGATGGGGACCTGAATTTGGGCTGCCAAACACTGAGAAACCCATCTCATCTAGTCTAGTAGCAAAGCCAGACACACACATGCTTTGTCTGGAGGAGAGCCTACACAGATCCCACTGAAATAATGACCATGATCTTCTGCAGCCCTGGTAGGAAGTTTTCTCACCCAAGCAAAGAGTAGAGAAGAAAAAAAAAAAAAAAAAAAAAAAAAAAAAAAAAAAAAAAGGAAAGAGCATTAGATATGACCAGAGGAGTAGATGGGCAGGCAGCAGATGGGACCATGCAGGTTTGCCACTTTGGTGACTTGAGATTTGTTTTGCCAACCTGAGATAAGAAGGATTATCTGCAATCCAAAGAGCAGGCTTTGCAAAACAGTCTGTCCCCTCGCTCCCCTTTTCTCCCAGCTGGTGGGCTTAAAGCAGAAGGCTGCACCACAGCAGAGCAGAGTCCTCCTGAACTCCCTTGCTCCAAAGCCACCAGCCTGGGAGTGCCAGGGCCAGCTGGGAGCCCACCACTCCCCACCAGCGGGCTGTACAGGAGTCGGGGAGTTTAACAGCTCAGGAGTTGGGCTCCCATGTCCTTCTCTTGTTGCCAGCTGGTCAGGCGGGCTGCCAAGGGTATGCTGGCAGGAAACCGGGCAGGTTTCCATTGGGATTTCATCCACAGCAGCAACACTCCAGGGAATATTGCTATCCTGATGAGTCAGCAGTCTCTGGTGGGAGATGGGCTGCCTGCTGGAGGGGTTAATGCCCAGGGCTCGGGAAAGGTGCGAGTCCCCAGCCAGGCAGGTGCTGGCTAATCCATTCCCCACCCGGAGGCCTCCCTGTAATCTGTTACAGTCAGCGTTTGCCCTGAGGCCATGGATCTGATATCTCATCTGAGCATGGTGTCAGTATTAACTATTATAACTCTGGATATTCTTGTTAGCCATGCAAATGTACAGCCACTGGGGTGGCTAACTTTTTGTTCTCAGCCACATCCTGTGGCAAATCGTTTGCCTGCTGAACCCTGTGCAGAGACACTCCTGTTTGCCAGCCCCTGGGCACCACCTGTTCATCCCTGCATGCCATCGTTATCTACAGAGCAGACCATCCCTGGTGCCCTCCCTTGCACCACTCCGTATTTGATACCATGAAATTTTGGCCATATTGCAAAAGTCAGTGTTTTTCAGTGGGCTGGAGACAGGAATAGGGAAAGCAGAGTGGAGATGGTGGGTCCCTCCCCAGTCCACCCCAGAAAGGTGGCTGGGCTGTTTGCCATGCATCTGCTCATGACAGAGTCCGTCCCTGTCCACAGGAAATGCATACATGGAGAAGTCCCATCCCACATGAACAAGCACTGCACACCAAGCCCCTTGTGGGCAGTCCAGCACTGAGGTCAAATACACCCACCCTGTAGAACAGCAAAAGGTAAATGGTTTCTAAAATGTGCCAGAGTTGGGGTAAAAGGTGGCTTTCTGCTCCAGCTATGTGTGAGGCTCCTATTTATCACACGGGAAGCAGGTGTAGAGCTCAAATGGAGACCAAATGGCAGCAGGACAGATAAATGTTAACAGCACAAAAATCAGCAAGTGCTGCACTGAGCTCTGTAGTGTCATTAATAAAACAAACATACGAAAAAAAATCTCTGTTTCAACACATAGCCAAAAATGTAGAGTGTCATGCTATCAGGGATCTTTTGCCCGCTGAATACTCGCCGCTCTGTTTGGGTTCATGCTAAAATACTCCAACATGCTTTCAATTTTTTTTTATTATTTTATTTTTTATAAATGCTCAAACTTTCCTGTCACAAATTATTCTTGGCATGGTTACAAGTAGGAAAAAAAAAAAAATAGAAAGAAAAATGGTTTATGAGATATTTTGGTTGTATGGTTTTTTTCTACTCTAACATGCGGTGAAAGTTCAGGAATTCTCACCTTTTTCCACCCAAAAAACCCTTCCACCCAAAAACCCCTTCCACCCAAAAGCTCAACCTCCAGTACCTTTGACATGATCTCACTTTCACAGTCTGTGCACTTGGAAAGCACATTACCACAAAGAAAGCTTGGTCCTATCTCCCTCTGTGGCCTCCTCTTTCATCCCTTCCCCCCCCCTCCAAAACAAAACAAAACAAAACAAAAGCCTAGGACTATTATAAGAACAGGCTGGCATTAGCAACCCCAGTCATGAAAAAGCATAACTCAAGGCTCTGCAAAATTATGACTTTGGCATAAAAATCTGAATTAAATCAGCAATAAACAAGTCTTACTCTCCTTTTGTTCCTGGGTGCTCTCAGGTTGTGGTTTTGAACCATGAAGACTAGAAATTTCTTGGGGGACAGGCTAAGAAAGCAAATTTTTATGCAAGCACACAATGCCACTAAGCTGAAAATTCAAGGAAAATAGTGAGCATCACCAAGAATCATAAAGAGCCTTGCTGCAAGATTTGGCACCTCTGACAGCCCAGCAGAAATATCCCCACCTCATGGGAGTTCAGGGGCAGTTTTAGGATAATTAACCACCAAGCACAAAGTCCAAGCAAAACTAATTACTTTCACAGAACAAAAAAGATTGTTTTACAGGCACTGTTGTTCTTTGCCCTGTCTCTTCTGGAAAATGGCAGCAGTTACATGAAATCAATTTTATTAACTGTCAGTGCTATGAAAGGATTTACAGAAAAGGACTGTTTGATGGTCTTTTATTAGACCCCATGTCCACTACCAGAGCTGACAAGCTGGACATACCAGACTGAATGAGGATAGTCTCTGAGCTAAAGACCTTTCACAGACTGGTAGAGATTCAGATCAGAAAGGTCTGGTGTGCCTGAGGCAGAGCACTTCTTCCTCTAGTGAGCTGAGCTCTTGACTTTTAGCAGTATCTATAGGAGTCACTTGAGTGCATAGGCCTGGTGATACCTCACTCAGAGAGCTGGTTTTCTTCCTGTAGAAATCATTGTGCTGGGTTGGCTTGGAGAAAGGCAAGACGCAGACCTCAGTCCAAACACACCTGCCTTCCTAACACCTTGCAGTGCTGCTGCAGCATCAATACTCCCCAGCATCTTGCATCTTCTGCTCAGGTGTCTCTGCAGAGACCAGCACCCTGAGGACACCCAGCAAAGGGAGCCAAAAACACCTGAAAACACAGTCCAGTTGTTATTTCACTCTCATGCTTTCTGTTCCAGGAAAGACAGCCCCTGCAAGGTGTTATGCTTGCTGAAGGCACAACTCATCATCCTTCAATGGGGGACCCAATCAAGAGTCCATCACTTGCTCCATGGGTTATGAGAAAACCAAGACCTTCAACATAAGTCTTTTGCTTAGTGGTGGCTTTTGTTTGCTAGGCATCCCTGTCCCAGCTGAGTGACAGAGATGTCAGGAATTTGTCACCTGGGATGAAGGATGAGGTTCATTTCAGATCCAGATGTCCTAGAGCTGTGCATGGGCATGGAACAAGGAGCAGAGCAGTGCCTTGGACGCCCTGCAGCCTGGCCCTTTGGGGACAGATTGCCTCTATGGCCCCAGACATGGGGAGGTCTCGCCTTGCTGGAGATTGTTTGGGTAAGTTGTGATGGATCGTGCTCTGATGTCGAGAGTCGAGGTGCAGGAGGAGACTGAGAAACTTAACATTGGAAATGTTTTAAAGCAAAGGGAACATCAAAAGATCTCCAGGAAATGGCAAACACCCAGAGTTCAGCAATCTCTGAAACAGATCCCCTCCTCCCATCTCCATGTCTGGATAAGAAAGACTCCCAAGACAAAGGGCAATCAAGATCAGAGAAGATGGTAAGCTATAAATCAGCCACCTCTCTCTTTTCACTTCCCTCCCTCTGCCCTCCAGGCTCAGGAAACCCGTGGAGCTGCAGACACAAATTCAAACAGGCAAATGATTCCTCTGGTGTGCTCCATGAGGGACTCACCACAGCACAGCACCCAGGCCTTCCTCCAAATGTTCACAGGGATGCTGGATGGGAAGTACAAGACACTGTCTCTGGGGCTGCAGCTGATTTTATCTGACTTGCCATATTTAGCCACTTGCACAAAAGCCAAATCAGCCTCAAGACCCTCAGACTCATCCTCTAACTTTGGAAGTGTTTTTCTATAAATCTGAGAGGATTAATAGAAGGCCCTTCCTGGCTAGAAGGCCTCAGCTCCAGCAGGGCTCAGCACTGTATGCACAGGCACAAGGCAGAAGGAGCAGTATTGGTCATGCTGGTTAGCATGACCAATGGGCACACATCAGAACTGGGCCCCTGGCACGTGTCTCAGAGGGGCATTTACCCAACAGCTCATCAGAAACTGCTCTCTGGTGCAAGGCAGCCACCTCTCCTGATGAGCAGGCAGGCAGGGGTGAACCAGCCCTGCAATCCCATGGTTTTAACACCCAGATTCGTTTCTCAGGTCTTCAGAGTCACAGAAGGTGTTTATGATGTTGGCTGAGCCTCTTAGTGTTGTTGACACCAGGATGGGCCCCTTCCCCTCCATACCCCAAGTCTCCTCCACCTCTGAGCACACTGCTGCAATGCGAGGTACAGCAAACGGGTGGTCTGCCTGAGGAGAGATGGGAGAGAAAGGGAGGAAGAGGAAAAAAATTAAGTACAGGACAGGATTTACCCTTCAAGAGGGCCCACAGTAAAGCAGCTACTCAGGGAACACAGCATGTCTCCAGTGTAAGGGGATACGGACCTTGGTGGGTGCTGGCTCTGGTTCAGGGAAGATGTTTTATGAGCACGCATGCATTAGTGCAGTTGCCAGGTTACCAGGCAGACAAACTATGTTCAGCCTTTCTGGCCAAGATCTAATGCCCACAGGGCTGTGGGTCAGAAGCAGAGGTGCCGGCAGCCCCCATCTGTGCATCAAGCTCTAGTATGGCCTTAAGGCAGAACAGGAGTCCAAAGACAAGAAGTAAGAAAAAGAGAGATGCTGGGAGGGGCACTGAGTAGCACCCCCTGGTGAGTGCCATGCCTGGGGTACCCCTGATCTGAGCAGACTGACCATGCCCAGTTCCATCATCTATCCAGAATTCCCTGTGGCAAAGGCAAGCTATCACAGAAAGGGACAGGATGACTCTCATTTTTGATATTTGCCTCAGCTCTCAGATTTGCCAGGCACTCCTCCTTGCTTGCTTTCATCCATAGGAAAGCAGATTTGTCATGCTCTATCTCCCCACTTCCAGGTAGGTTGGCTCCTAACTTAGAGCCTCTCGACTTTCTGACTCATAGAGGAACATGTCAGCTGCTTGGGTAGGATCTGGACTTCATTACCATCATACTTAATCGCATAGGCTTTATTTAGGGACCTGGCTCCCGAGTCCCACTGGGGAAATTTGGCTCCTAAGTCCCTGTAACTGCCTACTTCTTTGACCACCTGCAGTTAATCACAGGAGAAGAAATAACCAGACTGTTTGGGTATGTGAGTGGAAACCAGTTTGAAGAAATACCCGCAGATGATACCTAACAAACAGTCCCTGGAACTTGGCTGGAGCACAGTGTCAGGAGAACTGAACATGAACCCTTACTTTCCCAGCATCCCATCCCAAAGCTGGGTTCTTCACTGATAAGGTAAATGACAAGAAAGATTGGCTAAAAGAGGTTGGGAGGCAGGTCTTTCTGCTAACTCTGCAATTGTTTCAGTGTGTCATATGGGGCTATCAGTGCCTCTGCACAGGTTTGTGGTGGGTAGGAGGGATTCACATTTCTTCCTTTGCTCAACCGTGCTACTGTTAACAGCCAAAGCTGCACTGCATGGGAAGAGCCAGGAGACACCGTGCAACTCCTCCACCACTAGAGACAGCTCCTTGGGAATGGTGTGAGTCTGGGATGGCCCCCACACAGAAGGAAGGTAGCACTGATGCTGGATTGAACCCTAGCAGCAGGCACCCATGTACACTCAGCTTGGGGAAGGTTGCAGCAGGTGCAAAGACTGTGTCTGCATTAGCTCATTTGCTTTGGAGAGTCCAGGGGCTGTTCAGACCAAGCCGCTTAGCTCTGGAGCAGCCTTGCATGCCAAATCCTCAGACTATCACACTGCTCCTACAGCCTCCCACAAAAAAAAAAAAAAAAAAAACCTGCTTGGGAGCTTGCAGGTAGCCAGGTGACCCATCTTTCCTGAGGGTCCCACACCAGGGTCCTCCCACTCCTGAAACTGGGAGGGTTTAGGACAGTGGGCATCCCCATCCAACCCTATTCTTGGTGATGGCCCATCAGTGGGAAATGAGTAACAGAAAGGGAGCCCTTGCTGCAGGAGTGGGGTGACTGCCAAGCCCCAGGGGTGGGGACCAGCTCTGGACCCTACTGGGAACATGCCCTGTTAAGGGGAACAAGTGCCCAAGACAGGATTTCCTGCTGTTAGATGCTCTCATCGGCACACCTCAATATCTTCCATGGTATCAGAATGTCTGTAAGAATGGGAAGGAGCAAAGGGCATTGCTGTGGTTCTTCTCTGGTTTGGCAGGCAGTGCCAGTTCTGGCGAGATAAACTGCGGATCATGGACAGACACAGAGAATAAGGAGGTGTTGGGAGAAAGAGGCAGGACTAGATGACTTCGAAGGGCCATGGAGGGAGCAATGCTCTGTTGAATTGGAATAGGCACAAGTAGCATTAGGATACAAGTCTGGAAGAACAGCAGGAGGGGTTAAGCCCTGCAAGCATGCTGGAGTGGAGCAAAGCTCCTGGTGGGGTGGGCTGGTAGGGAAAGGTTTGGGGCAGCCAGGCAGGGAAAGGCTGCGTGCAGAGGACAACACCTGTGGGGACATGATTTAGGTGGATATGTAGGGCACAAGGGGGTCCAGGGACAAAAGGCAGATATGCCTCAGGCACAGGGGGAGCAGAGGGGTTTGTGGAGCAGCATCCAGCAGGGGGGCAGGAGAGGGGGTCCTTTAGGCCAGGGGATCAGCATGGGCTGCATGGCAGAGCGAGTGCATGGGGGCAGCCATGGCAGGGACAAAGCTCCTGGCTGCGGAGGCATGGGGCTGGCAGAGCCCGTGTTGCCCTTGGTGGAGGGGCGTCAGCCTGGAGGTGTTTCCCAGGCACCAAGCCACCAGGGCCTCCCCCGAGGGCTGTAACTCCAGTTCGGCCCTGGTCCCGCTGTCAGGCCCTGAGCCCAGAGCTTGTTATTGCAGGTGCAGTGCCGCCCTCCCACTGGCCTGTCCCTGTCCCTTCCCTGTGCCTTTCCCCCCAGCTGCCCCCCACACCAGCCATCCCCCCAAGGAGGTGTCCCCACGGTGCCCAGCGACCCATCCTGCTGGCCCGCATCCTGGTGCCCAGATCTGCAGGGCAGGTCCCCATGGCACCTGCTCCCCTTGCCTCTCCCCCTGCTTTCCTCCCCTCCTGCCACCTCTCCATGTCTTTGCCACTCTGCCTTCTCCAGAAGCCTCCTCCCCGCTTCTCTCAGCCCTCCCAGAACCCCCACACCGCATGCAGGCACTGCCTTACACCCACCTCCACATCCATCCCTGCCTCTCCCTTGCCCTCCTAGCTCCAAACCCAGGTGCCCTCCAAACACCTCCCGTGCTGCGGCATCTCCCCCAAGGCCACGCCGGCCCCACTGGGATCCCCTGGGGGCTGCCAGAATTCAGGGGCTGCCCCTGGACCTCCAAAACACCTCTGCTGGCAGCACCAGCCCTGCAGGCTCCAGGGCTGGGCACTGCAGCTGCATGTGGCGCAGGCAGGGAGTTTGTGATTTTATTCCCTTTGGAGTGGAGCCAGGCGTCAAGCTGAACACCCCCTCCTGTTAAAAACATCTCTTTGACATCTTTAATGACCTCAGCTTGGGGAGGCAGCAGCTCTGGAGAGCGGAGTGCCACTGACTGGTGCTCAGCAGCTCAGTCAAGCAGTCCCTGGGCCTCCCTGGGCTCTTCTAGCCCCTCTTCCAGCTCTTCTCTGCTGGGTTTTGTTTGTGAGGTTAACCAGGGACTGCTTTCATGCCTCCATGCTGCGTCTTATCACACACCAAGTGTTTGCAAGCCCTCTACCCTGTGCCCAGCTTTTCCCAGGGCTAGAGCTTAGTTCCTCTCCTTCGTAGCTCACGTGCTGCTGAGGCCACCTTTTTCCTTGGCTGTCTGCACAGCTCCCTCCTTTCTGCTTTGTGGGGGACAGAGGAGTGCAGGCATGGAGGCAATTACAGGCACAGCCTGGTAAAGCCCTGTGTTCCCATGCCCTGGCCTTGGCCTTGCCTAAACACCTTGAAGCATTCCAGCACTGAGCTCAAAAGGACAAATAGTCCCACGGTGAGTTAAAAGCTTGTGAGCCTGAGTCTCTCATGTGCTGCACTGGCAGCTCCTGAGAGTCCCAGCAGGTATTTCAAATGCAGAGCTCCAAATGTTTTAAATATGAAACTGCCGTGAGCAGTATCAAAATAAATACTGAAAATTAGAAAAAGCCCCCCTAGGGAAAAAAAAAAAAAAAAAAAAAAAAAAGGAGCAGCAGTGATTTGCATCTGCTGGCAATGAGCAGAACCTCTGCCCATGCATGCAGGCTCACTGCAGCTGCCATCACAGCTCTGAAATAAGGTAACACTCTGGAAGTGTCAGGCAGGAGCAGACTGACTCAGAGAGGTTTATGAAGTAGGAAGTTCATAAGGCTTCTAGCAGAGCTTGGTGTCCTGATGTCCCTTCAGCTCAGCAGTGAGGAATGGGGTGAAAGTTGATGAATGAACACATGGTATAGGAGTGGTGGAAGGTGCTGAACGGGCTGCAGAAAGCTGGAGAAGGCAGAAATGTTTGTGTTTGAATTAATGCCCCAATGTGTGAATGCTGGAAGCTCAGGATGCAGAAAGCCAAGAAAGAAAAAGGAGTCATGGTGGTCAGGGCTGTCTTCTCCAGCCAGCTCCCCCAGACTTCTATAGGGTGTACTCCACTACAGGGGTACTCAGAGGCTTGTGCTCCATGCAGGTGTGGGGACAGCTTCATGGTAAGAGCTGTCTCCCACGGCACTCCAGCATCCACTCACAAAGACAGAGTGGGGACACCCTGGCTGCTGGTATCACCTGCTTGCTCCCCGCAGGGTCCTGCACCAGCTGTCATGTATCTGCAAGCAGTCTGAAACCAGACAGCAGATCCCCATCCAAACTCAAGGAAGCTTTAAGCCCTATCTTCTCCCAGCCTGCTGTGGGGTCATCGCTTCTAGATGGTGGTGGCTCCTATTGCACTTGCATCTCTTTGAATCATGTGCCCAGCCCAAAAGCATCAGTCACAAAGGCTGGTATCAGCCAGTGCTGGAGTTTAAGGTATGGACTTGAAATAAAGCACTCAGCTAAGGCAGCTAGTTTTGCTGGCACCCTTCTCCAGTCCGAGCCTCAATCATCTCCAAAGCAGCTGGAGCTTACTTGCAAGTGTCTGTCTGTGATGGAAGGGATCTCTTGCGTCTTTGTCCTCGTGTTCCTTAAAAAATAGAAGGGCAAGAGCAGAGAAGACCCTCTAAGGGAGGAAAGATTGGTCCTCCCATAGAAGCACATGGGACACTAAGCTCAGCGGAATGAAAGAGAGTTGCAGGGTAGACAAAGACATGATTAGAATTATATCTCCAGAAAAGGAGGCAGTAGCCCAGAAGAGGCTGGGAAACTGGATCATGGAGCAGCCTGGCAGCCTGGCCTCAGAAATGACAATGGAATGAGACCTCTTAGGGACACAGAGAACAATTGCCACAAAGCCACCGAGTCACTAAAGACTGGCCAGGAAGTACAGAAAAGGCAAGGAGAGATGGGTCTGTAGACTGGTTTTCAGTTCTAATCTTTCCTCAAGTTAATGTTCTGCATTTTCCTTCCTTACCTGTTCCAATTTCTGTCCTAAAAATACCTTGTGCATTAGTTAGAAGACCTGGAGAAGGTCTGGCTTGAAAGCAGAGGTCTGGTCCCATCACCACAAGGTACTTCTGGCCTCGTGCTTTTTGGGGCTGTTGAAATAATACTCCCAGACCTTCATCAGACTTATTAACCCAACCCCTCGTTCATCTTCTACCTCTTGATTCATGCCTGGACAGAGATGTATGAGAAAGAGCATTTGAGTGTCATCTGAACCTCTTGGTCAAGGCCCAAAACAGAGCACTGACCTTTCGTACATGAACTCTGTGGATCCCAGCCTGCTATGGCACGACAGCAGAGCATGTGTGGCACAGCTGAAAGGAGCCCACTGGGGATCCCAGTCTGAAGGCAGGTGCACTTCTGACTGTCCCTTTGAGAAAAACCTTGTGAGCATTTCACAGTGTTCCTGAGATGCTGATTTTCTCAGAGTGCACAGGTGCCAGAAGATGATAAACATGCCATTCAACTGCAGATGCAGGGAGAAGGAAATGGTCCTCAGTGCAACGTGAGTGGAAAATAGGGGGTCACCACACAGCTGCAAAACCCTGGCAGAAGGTGCATCTCCCAGAACAGCTGGCCTTGGCTGCCTTGTCTAGTCCCATTCTGCTTCTTCACTGAGCCTAAATGCATCCCTGGTGTTGTTCCAGCAGGACTGCAGCACAGCATGGCTCATGATTAACCAGTTTATAGCCAGAGATAGGAGATGCCTTAATCTGACAGCCAAAAGCAATGCAATAGCTGCTTGGTATTGTCATAGTGTACTTGTGCCCTGTGAACCCGGACCCTTATCCTGCAGTCAGCTGAGAGTCTGGGGATGGAGCTATTCAACTTCACATTTGATTTTTCATCTTAGGGTGCTCATCCCTCTTGTCCTCTGGCCAGGAGTGCAGGTGGCTCAGGACATGGTCTTGTGAAGTTTCAGGAGTCTCTCTCTTTTTCTCTCCACCACCAAGTTGCCCTGAGCTCCTTGGCCTTCCAGCATTGTCATGGCCCCACTTCCTTCTCACCTCTGAAATACGAATTCAGACACCCTCCTCCCTGAGAATGGTTCCTCTTTTGCCTGCTCCAGAGCAGATGCACCTTTTTGCTGTCTCCACAGGACCCTGCTTCCAGCCTGCTCAGAGATATGTGTCTGATACAACCAGAGACCTTCCAGGTGCCTGAGGCCTCAATCCATTTTTCCACCATTTGGTCCACTTAGAGAGTTTGGGCCCATCCTTGTGCCACACACAGGGAGCCTGGGTGTTGTCTTGGCTGATCAAATCGTGTAGCAGTCATCTACTTTTCTGCTGTACACAGCTTCATTCACACCAAATAAGTTTGTCCTTCAAGAATCAGGGATTTATTTTTTTTGCATATGGATTTTTCTCCCCATCCTACACAACGTCCTGAGCTCCTGTTTCTCTGCCAGACCAAATTGGACTTTTCCTACCAGGCTCCCATTTATTTGGGAAAGGTCTGGAAGGGGAAAGAAGGAAAGGGTTATCCTGCAGAAACACCCTGTGCCCAGCTCAGACCTCTCCCAACATCATGTCAACTCCTATGCTAGCCAACTCTCAGTGCTTGTTTGTCTAGTATCTTTCTGCTGTGGCTTATTTTCACAGAATCACAGAATTTCTAGGTTGGAAGAGACCTTAAGATCATCGAGTCCAACCTCTGACCTAATACTAACAGTCCCCACTAAACCATATCCCTAAGCTCTACATCTAAACGTCTTTTAAAGACTTCCAGAGATGGTGACTCCACCACTTCCCTGGGCAAAAATTTTGCTCTAACCTGGCACAATCAGACAGATTCATGCTGGGTGTGCTAACATGGCCTTAATCAGGTAGGCAGCAACTGAATCACATTGATTCATATATATTCTATTGTTCTATGATTCAGTCTTCCTCTGGGGTTGTAGTGGAGTTTATATTCAGCAACAGGACTACTTTTTGACATCTGAAAGATGGCTTCATCTGGAGGCTATCCAGACCAAGGCCTTGTCATGCAAGGAACTATAGGAAAACACGTCCATGGGAGAGATCTACATTTGGGCAGATGAGTCACCACTGAAGGCAGTAGAATATGGATACCAAACAGGTGGAGACACTCTAGAGCGGGGGGGTATGGGGGGGGGGGGGGAGCTGTTTAAGGACCCCCTCTCAACAGACCGAGTAATTTAAAATCACCATTTTATTAAAAAAAAAAAAAAAAAAAAGGTGGTGGTGGTGTGGTGGTGATATGTTGTCATTTTTCCCACTTTCTGTCCCTTTTTTGCTGCTGAGCTACAGAGAAGGGGCAGTTTGGAGGGGTTCCACTCTTGTCCTCTCTCACTACCTTCCCCAACCTCTAGAAAGCATTAAAACAATAGTATATCAGCTGTCTCTCCCTGATCTCCTGTTCAAGAAAGAAAACGAAGAACATGGAAAGCTGGTAGAATAGAAGAAAAAGTAAGAAAGGCAGGGGACAGTATGCCCTGCCAAGGGATTTTACATAAAGAGTGCCATACAATCTTTGTGTGTGGTGTCTGGAAGAAGGTTTTGCCCCTCTTGCAGGCTGATCCTTGTCTCCCCTCTGCCCAGCTTGCCCAGATGGGATTTGCTGTGTGGCTCTTTGCCTCTTGCCCTCCTGCCCGGTTTCCCAGTCATCACATTTTTTCCAGTCCCTTGGCTGTATGACCTGTTCCATAACAAGCTCCAGTCTCGCACTGATAGCATTCAAGGTTTTTGGGGCCACAGAGACTGGCCCCAGAAAACCTCTCCTTCACCTTTCATACCTCTTCCCTTCAGGCCCTGTCTGTCCAGGCATCACTTGTCCCAGTTTGCCTTAGGACTTATAGCACAGCTGTTCCTTACAGCTCATGACTTTGGCCTGCCCCTGGCAGCAGCTGTGCAGACAGTGGGAACATGTCGCTGGCCTCTATGTGCTGTGCTTTACATGAAAGAAAAGTTTTGCCCCTAATCTACACACACAAAATAAATAAATAAATAAAAATACATGTAATACATAAGTAGCTCACCCGGTGGGAATACTGTAATTTCAGATGTTGACAGATTTTGAAAGACAAATATCTCCTAGCAGCTCCTGTAAGGATGTCTTCAGTCAAGTCTTGCAGGAATCTCAGTGTCCAACAAGCAGACCTCCTAGCCTCTGCATGTCTTAGCAAACTCAGATCTTGGATTTGCAAAACAAGACCAGTGACTCATCTCAAGAGCTTGCAGAGGGCTCAGAAATGTGGTATACGAGAAAAAAAGAGTTTCTTAGGTCTGCAAAGAAACATAACCCAATGAGAGGCACTTATCTACACTGCTTCCAACATGACGTGGATTCCACCAAGATGTAATCTGGGGGCTGTTTGGAAGCACAGAATCTCATGGTTCAAGTAGGGCAGTGACTTTGAAGAGCAAGAGTGGCCTTCAGGGCTTTGCAGATCAAAGCTACCACAAACACAGTTAAATCAGCCACGGCAATACAGCAAGAACATTGTCCAGCCTAGCAAGAATGGGCACTTCACCTTCTACCCCACAGGAGCCATCCCATCTGCTGGTTAGAGGCCATGTGGGGGTGAGAAGAGCTGCACAGAGGCAACAGACCCCCTCCCAGGGCCATTGGAACATGTCAACATTGGTTTCACTGTGATTTGGGCCCAGACACAGAAATCTCCAAGTTCCCCATGATGTAGCCAGGCAGCACTGCTGGCAGGCAGCCCTCAGCAGGGTGGGCAGCGGGAAGGGTTCAGGCATGTCTCCTTTGGCCCTCTGCCTGCTTCCCATCAGAAATGCAGAGAACTGAACCCTGTCCATGAAAACTTTTCAATTTTGTTGAGTCAGCAAAGGTGTAGGCAGGTTTTGTGGCTTGCCTGCAAGTGAATGCTGGTTGATTCTCGCCTTCCTCTAGAAGGTCCAGGCTGACCTCAGGCTCTGTTTTCACCGCAAGCATGTTACATCCTGCAGGTACTGGCCCACTGCCTCATGCCCAGATGAGGGCTGGAGTTTTGCAGACAGGAACTCTAGGGTTAAAAGCCATTTCATGCTAATATTGTCCATAAACTCATGTGAGAGATGAAGGCAAGTCCCTTCAGTGACAGGAAGCTGCTTTTATCACCCTGTGCTGATAATGTGGCAGGAGGCAGCCACTGCCTCTTTGCCAGCCTGGGAAAAGAGAGCCACAAAGCATCCTGCCTGTGGGAGGCTGTTCTCGGGACCATGCCCCGTGCTGCAGATCTGTGAGTGCAGTGCCCAGGGGTACAGAGTGCAGGGGTAGGCTGGAGCTGCCCAGGCTCTGGAGCTTCAATATCATCCTCTGTGCAGACAGTAAGGTCACTACCCTCTTGCTGTGGCTGTATTTGGGAGTGGACAAGGGTATCTGTGCCAGCGGTGCCTGTGGACAAAGCTGAGCCGACCAGCTCTCCATGGCTTGTAGGTAATCTTCCAGATTACCTACAAAGCAAAGCATCTTGTGCTTTACCAGGGAGAACAGACTGGCTCTAGCCCCATGCAAAGGGCATGTAGTGCAACTGTGCAGAAAAAGGCCATGAAGTTCAAATCCTCTGTGCTGGTAGGAGAGCCTGCTCTGCCTCCCAGGTGCTGCCCTGAGGGCTAGGTAACGCTCCCGTCTGCGCAGAGCCCATGTCTGCCATGTTTCACTCTTCAGGATTCATGCTCATCTGCCCCACTGTCCCCCCTTGGCATCCCCTGCAGGTGCCTGGATTGTCCTGGTACAGCACTCCTGACAGTGCTGCTCTCACCCAGGGAAAAGCCCTTTCACCTTTCATGCTCTCCACAGAGCAGAACCAGGGAACAGACACGTCCCCATCTGCACCCGCGCACCGGTGGTGATACCTCGCTTGGTCCAAAATGTCTGTGATTCTCCAAAGGCACAGCGCAGCTTGGAGGGCTGGTGGGGAGCAGACTTGGTGCCCCTTCCCAAACTTGTCCTGTTGCAAAGATTTCTTGGCAACAGGGGATTGGGATTTGATATCAGTTCTTCCCTACAACCACTGTGCCCAGCATCTGCTCTCCTCCCCAGAGCTCTCTGCACACATTCCCATAGCGCTTCCAGCCTGGGACTATCTCCCTGCTTCCAGCACTGTTGCCTGCCACCACAGCTCGTCCCACCCAGCTCCTCGGCACATCCTGGATGATTAAACCCGGCTGGTGTTACTGTCTTCCTCCCACACCCATCCCTGGGCATACGCCTTCTGGGGCCAGTGTGGGCAGCCCAGCTCCCAGGGCTCTTGGAAAGAGTTTGTCCTGGGAGATAAGGGAGTAAGGGAGCTGCTTGCCACTGTGGTGACAGGGAGTTGCCCTGCCAGACTGTGCTTTATCCCAAACCAAACAGCCTGGCCTGCTCCAGAAGTTATAAACAGATGCTGAGGCAAGGCGCTGGCTCTGGGAGGGTCTGGGAAGGGGAGAGGATTTGGTATCTGGCTTCCTGGAGAGCCACAGCCCTGGGGAATCTGCTGAGCCTCCCATGGTAACACCCCAAATAGCACCGGGAGGAAGCAGCTGCCCAGGGCGGCTGCAGGGCTGGGCACAGAGAGGACAAGGCAGCCCGCCAGGGAGCAGGCTCAATGATCCAGCTGAGATGGCTGTCACCCCCAGGCCTCTTTTCTCCCCCACCATTGGCAAAAGAAGCTATTCCACGATGCCAGGGATGGGTCAGTGAGAAGCACAGGGCTCAGCTGGCCAAAGCAAACATCGTGGCTGCATGGTCTGGGCTGTGCTGGAGCTGCCCAGGGTGTCACAGATCCCCTTCCTGCCCAGGGGAATGAAGGCAAGGAGTGAAAGCCAGGTACCCAATTGCCCCAGCCTTTGTGAGTCCCTGTGCAACCTGGTTTCTGGCCATTTCCAACATGTGTGTGAAACTGGGGTGCAACAGCGGAGCAAACAGCATCGCAATGATCCATTTAGGAGATCACAGGCACACAGAGGGATGTCCACGACTCCCTACCCCATGCAGGTTGAGGAAAAAAGCCATCCTTTCACCCTTATTTTGTCCACTTGCCTTTATTACCCAACAGCACAAGAATTTAGAAAACTCCGGAAATTAAGATGAGGTCTACATTACAAAGAGGCCGTATTCACCTTAAGTCCTTGCATGAGGATCTCCACTTGGCTGCTCCAGGCACTGGCCTCTGCCATGGGGGCACTGATGCAGAAGGCAGTTCAGCAACATTTAATTAAAAGTGGGCCAGGTCCCTTGCAAGGGGCTTTATGCCAAAAGGGACTTGCAAGGGATTTATGCCATGGGCTTATGCCTCCCCCTTCTTTCTGATACTGAGAAAAAAAGTGGAAGGAATTTGTATTTCATGAGGAGAGTATTTTGCTCAATTTTCCCTGCAGAAATGTTGGTAAGGTGGAAGTAGGACCACCTAGCTGACTCAAGGTTTTACAGAGGAATAAGGGGATGTTGCATGTTTTGTCTTCACAGCTCTGTGACAAGAAGGCAGAATCTGTCCTTTAAGGCTTCATTTAGTCAAAATATTAATTTGTTCACTGGAGTTTACAGAAGCCTCAGACAAAGCAGTCTGGAAAAGTCCAGTTCCTTACAAATACCTTAGATTTCATCCCCATCTGCTCAGCAGTGTCAGTGTTTTACTTCCCTTGTCACCATCAAGTCTTCCAGCCTAAACAAGGCCCAAAATGTGAACACAAACATCCAGTCAGGGGAAAAAAATAGAACGAGAGAGTGGAGCAGAACAGCAGCTCTCACACCATCTGCTCCTCTGATAAAGGAGCAGGGCGGGATGACAGCCAAGGCTGTGTTTTGTTCCCTTTGCAGGTTGTCTCCAGCAAGCCCTTCTCGTGGCTCTGCAGGTCGGGTTCTCCCTTGGCCTCTCCAGTGAGCTGGGCTCTCTCGAGAAAAGTGATACCTAGACACTGGCTCAGGCTGATGCCTCCCAAGGTTTCTCAACACAAGGGACTGTAAGTTTTCCATCTGCCTCTGTGCCCATGCCATTGTCTTTTAAGCTGTCACCAGATTGTATGACAAAATAATCACCTGTCTTCACTTTGTCGTGTTACAGCTCTTTCTGATTCCCATGTCTAGCCCATGTCCTAGTGGGCCCATGCTTTTCACCCAGTACCCAGATGCACTGCCAGGCTCATACAGGCACATGAGCTTAACTTCACTCCTGAAATATGAACTTGCATGCATTATCTACAGGGGGAAGAAACTGTTTTGGAGAAAATATGTTTGGGAGTTGGACAGGCAAATGTGGCCAGCAGGTACGCATGACCAGGGCACACAATCTTACAGGCAGCCACAAGCCACCATGGGCTTGACTGAAGTGAAAGGCAGGTTACAATGGCACCGAGGGAGATTCACCTTAGAGACAGTATCCAATTTCACTCAGATAGACGCAGTGGCAAGGTGACTCTGCCACAGGTTTGGGGCTGTAAACTGTGGGAAGGGAACAGCTGAGGGTCTGTGGAGGAAGTTTACAGAATCACAGAATCACAGGATTGTCTAGTTTGGAAGAGACCTCCAAGATCACCGAGTCCAACCTCTGACCTAACACTAACAAGTCCTCCACTAAACCATATCACTAAGCTCTACATCTAAATGGCTTTTAAAGACCTCCAGGGATGGTGACTTCACCACTTCCTGGGCAGCCCATTCCAATGCCTCACAACCCTCTCAGTACGGAAGTTCTTCCTAATATCCAACCTAAAACACCCCTGGCATAACTTTAGCCCATTCCCTTTCATCCTGTCACCAGGCACGTGGGAGAATAGACCAACCCCCACCTCACTACAGCCTCCTTTAAGGTCCCTATAGAGTGTGATAAGGTTGCCCCTGAGCCTCCTCTTCTCCAGGCAGAACAACCCCAGCTCCCTCAGCCGCTCCTCGTAGGACTTGTTCTCCAGACCCCTTACCAGCTTCGTTGCCCTTCTCTGGACTTGCTCAAGCACCTCCATGTCCTTTCTGTAGGGAGGGGCCAAAAACTGAACACAGTACTCGAACTACGGCCTCACCAGAGCACAGGGGGACAATTACTTCCCTAGACCTGCTTCCAGGCTTACATGCCAGGAAGTCCAGCCTAAGCTCACCGTCTTTTGCATTTGCACTGGCTTTAAAAATTTTATAAAACTTCTTCAGTGGCTGGTGCCTGAGCTAAAGCAGCCCAAGCACCCATCACCTTTCCCATGAAGTAGCCCTGCTAAAGTTTTGGCATCTGCCCAGCTGCAGAACTCGCCTGATTTGAGGAAGCTGTGGTATAGAATTGTCCTGCTGCTTTGGGCTGTGGTTTCCAGTGCTCAGAGACACCCTTCCTGGCAACCTCCTGAGGACAGCAGTGGCCAGGGTATGTTATCAGGCAGGTACCCACGAGCTGTGTCTCTCTGCCCTCCTGCCACAGCAGATACATGAGCAGTGTATTGATATTTATTTTTTATTTACTATTTTTTTTATTTACTATTTTATTTATTTACTATATTTTTTATTTACTATTGTATTGTATTGATACATGAGCAGGGCCTTGCTGAAGTGACTCACATCTCCCCAAACAACCATTTCAGGCTGTCTACAGGTTCAGGAAAGCATTACTTCAGTGGCTCACTGTTGGCATACATCTAGACCAAAGGCAGACTCGGGGACCCAGCGTCGTAGCCACACAGGACATTTATGTATCCTCCTGCTACACTCCCATGGGAGGCTCAGATGCCAGGGCCTGGCTGGCACCATCCCAAGTGCTCTCAGCAGAGGGGTGCAGCTGCTGATACATCCCCTTACACCACACCTGTGAGCAGAAGCACACTCGGCTACATCGGCTGAAGAGAAGTTTTAACAAGAGCACTGGGCTCCATAAGAGGAGATTTACACTCCGTGCTGGTCAGCCATCTCTCACAGCTTTCTACTGGCTTCACACGCTTGCTTGGTAATCAGGCCCTGCACCCGACAGTTAACAAAAGCAATATATTATCAGCCAAGCTGCAATCACCCGCCCTGCCACAGCCCCACGCTGCAACCTTCTGACGTTAACCCCAATTAACTCCCCCCACAGCCAGGCTGCACAGACAGACCACCTTGACTTGCCTCAAACATTCCACTCTCATGGGTGACAGGGCCCATATTTGCCAAGACCCCCCACACAAGGGTCTCATATCAGTACGTACAAGTGAAGCCTCATGAGGACTGAGAGTTCCCTGCAGCAGCATTTACAGGGGTGCTTTCCAGTCACAAGGCACTGCGTGACCCCAGAACAAACATCACAGTCCTCTTGTGGACCCAGGTTGTTGCAGACTCACAGGGAACCCAGCCTCAGCCCAGCTTGTCCACATCAGCCCAGCGTAGGGCTAAAGCTTGTCACCAGCCTTGCTTGCTGCTGTCCTGTCGGTCTTGCACACTCTGGTGAGCGCACTGTTGCACCCAGCAGGCACCCAGCCTCACAACATGCTCCTTCCCCTTGCAGAAGCCTCCATGCCCAGGGTTCACCCCACGTGGGACCCTCTCAGCACCCAATGCACGGCAAGCTGGTAACGCAGTGGGAGCCAAGAGGCCACCTATGCCACTGCCACTGCCATGGGTGGGAGCACTGGTAGAGGTCCCTTCACTTCCACAGGGCCCTGGGCATCTGGAGGAGCCCAGGATCAGTGGGTGTCACCTTGTGCCCTTGTGGCCCCAGTATGAAAGGATCAGCTGCAATAATTGAGGCAATGAGGTGGGAGGAATGTGAAATACACTGCAAAACAGCAAGCTGAGAGATGTGAGGTGACCACAGTCAGATCACTTTGGACTGACTCAGAGCCCCCAGTGATTTCCCAAATGCACCCTCCTTCCATGCCCAGCCCTGAGCCATGCAGACCTGGGAAGAGGAGTGCAGAACAATCAGCCCTTTGAGAAACCTAAACCACTTTCTCCAACACCTCTGAACTCTGTCAGGAACATCCTTCGTCAGAAAGCTTCAAGTGCCAAGAAGCTCCCCTTAAGGGTAAATCTGCCTCATGCTGTCAGGAGCAAAGCTGCTCAGGTTCACATTGCTTCTTAAGGTGAATGTGTGGTGTGTTTTACCAGCTAATTATGAAATTGCAGGCTGCTCCAGAGGCAAAGAGAGGCATTTTATTGTGAGCAGAAGAATTAATCATACCTGGGGCAGTACAGATGTCAGCAAAAAACAATGCAGAAAGGATTTCTCAGGAAGATTGCTTGACATAAATAGGAAGGTTTTTTTCAGGTCTTTTTAGATATAAATGAAAGATACTCGATTGCTTTTGTGACCCTTGTTTTTACCCCTGCTTTTACCCCTAGATCTAAAAGGGGTGTGTGCTGGAACTGAAAACAGAAGGAAAACCAATATTTTACTCAAGAAATGGAAACTCCCCAAGTCTGCTGTAGCACTAACTCATGACATGTCCTGTATAGTTTATGGCAGAGATTAAACAACACAAAGGATAAAACATTTCAAAAATGGCATTTAACTAGGAAAACAAGAACAGACTAGACTTCAAACCTTCACTTGTGCAATGCTGAGCTGTTTTGCTCTCTGCTCCAGCATTCAGGTTGTGTGCAAGGAAATACCTCTGGCTGCTGTTTGCATATGTGCAACATGGAGTTTCATCACACCATTTTGTTTGTTACAGAGTAAATCCCCTAGGTAACACAACCACCCCCTTTTCTGTCCTTTCTTTATGCATTTTTCTCTCATTGGCTGTGTTACCCTGGTCCCCAGGGATATGCTCTCCCATGGTTGTTTCCCATTTGGAGGCTGCATATGCATGCCCTGGGGAATCAGTCCTCTAGTTCACTGCAGGCTTTCACTATATTTTAGAAAGCTATGGTCAGCCAAGCTCTGTTGAACATGGGTTTATATGAGTTTGCTCCATCAGCCAGATCTACTCTGTAATGCAGAGAAAGCAGCAGCAGGTCTGAGCATTGGGAACACAGTATCTTCCTGGCAGTGCTGGGACTATTGCTCCAGCTAAGGAGGGAAAGAAGAAATGGTGATAAATGCAAGAATAGAGGTTAAAAAGCAAAACAGAAAATCTGTAGTGTCTTGTGTGAAACCAAGTCACATACATGGAAAGTGAAGAGAAAAAGGAAGAAGATACAGGCTACACTGAGTGGGGCTAAATAAAGAACAGGATGCTCCCTGACAGGGGGTGTGTTTGGTGATAAAGGATATTCCCAAAATTTGCTATCAAACCTCTTCTCAGAGCTCCATCTAGGACATCAGGACAATAGGCATCCCCCATCCTCCTCATGCCTTCCTCCCATGCACCCCACGTGGAGGCCTGTCCACAACCGTAACACTATGTCACTGACTTGACATCAGCAAATGACAGCTAGTAACAAAGTGAAGAGGATGGGAAGCATAGCCACAGTATCAGGATGCATTAGGGACACAAGACTCCCCCAGGGATATGCCTTGAACAGCAGGTGAAGATGGTGAATATTGCATAGCAAAGATGTAGCACTTCCTTCTCCAAGCTTTCTTTACCAAAAAACATTTTTGATTTTAGGAGGCTCTGCCCATGCTCTTGTCTCCCTGAGGGGTTGGGATAGGAGCACCAACGTCAGTCCAAACTACAGAGACGTGATCATGAGAAGCCTGCTCTTTCCCTCTTTGTTATCCTTCTTTGTCACACATGAATGACGCATACAAGTGTACAGTGATGTCGTTTACCTGCATGTGCTCCCATACCCATGCCGATGACATCAGAGTCTCAGGGTTTGCACAGGGGACCCATTACCAGGAAATGACTTCTCTTTAAACATGAGGAAAACTCGGTGCAGCCTTTGTAGCTTCTAGTCCAACAAGCTGTAATATTCACAGGAATGAGACTCGGATTTCTAATTATTGGCTGAGTTATTTGTAGCTTCATATATTTTAAGGCCAGAAGGGACCATCATCTAGTCTGGCCTCCTTAAATGGAAAGCTCCATAACCAACAACCAATTCCCTGAGCTTCATTACAGTAATGAGCTCAGGAGTCCTGCCGTCTCGTCTCCTGCTCTGACTGCTAAGACCTCGCCATGCCAAACACAGCTGCTCAGATCTGCCTCCAGCTCTGAAGGGAGGTCTAAGAGTTCCTTCTGAATAGGTAATAAATCAAATATCAACATCCACACTGACTGGGGAAGTGTGTGTCTGGGCTGGGAGGTTTGGGGGGCAATGGAGGATGAAGTACCTGACTGCCGGCCTGTGGCTTTGTCCCATGCGCTGCTGGCCCCTCTCCTGCCCGTGCCTGTGCCCAGTCACCCAGGGCTGATGGACATGGCCAGCTCTCTGATCTCACAGGAGAGCTTTCCCACACACAGGCTCCTTCTTAATCTGCAACTCACTTTGACAGAAGCCTTAGCCGGGGTCCGCACGCTGAGACGGGCCCGGCCGCCTCGCAGGTGTTGAGGCTGCTCCCCTCCCCTAGGCCACGGGGCTGGCAGAAGAGAGGTGGCAGAGCCCCAGAGCCAGCCCCAGCACCAGCACCAGGGCAGGGGATGCCCCTTCTTCTTGGGGAAGGCCCTGGCTGTGCTGTGAAGTGGCTCACTGACTCACTCAGCCTGCCCAATGGGGCCTTTGGGCCCTGGGTGCTCACTGCCTCACCCAGAAGCAAGTGCCAGCAAGGATGCGAGTGAAGCCAGCAGCTCATGCTGCCCGGAGGGACAGAGCAAGCATGCCAAGCTGTTTTGGAGCACAGCATTTGGAAAGGGATAACACAGGATGATGCGAAGCATGTTTGAGCTTCCACGTACGCAAGCACGGCACTTCAGCACTCAGGATTTGTGAGGTACCATGGCTACTGGAGCCCCTCTGGGCCTGCTCCTGGCTGGTCCATGGAGGGCTTTGCTTTGCAGTGCTGTAGGGTTATTCTGGGGGAGTGACAGGAAACCACTGGCACTCACCAGCCACCGGCCTGGTCCCAAACCCTGGCCACTGCATATCAGCACACTCTGCTCCTACCAGCCCTGGGCACAATAGCAGGGATCATCCCAAGGCATGCAGTGCTGGTAACCAGAGACCCAGTGGGGCCGTGTGGAGGCCATGCAGCAGCTCTGGCAGCCTTTGTCCCTGCCCCGGACCTTAGATTGAATGGTATCAGGAAAAACATGGTGACTGCTCTGTGGTGTGTGAGACACAACCATTGAAAAAACACACGACACCTCCCTTGGCAAAGTGAGGGATGGTGGCCTCCAACTTCTGGCACCAAACCACAGGAGATACAGCCCATCTCTCCATGGGTTCATAGGAAACCACCCAGCTCTGGCATGGCACAGAGCTGTGGGTAAGAAGAGCTCTCTGAACTAGGACATGGCTGCAACCCCCAGCGTGAGTGGATGCTCAAAGGCTGGGGTGGAAATGAGAAAGAAGGGGCCCTGGAACAGGAGAAGGGTTGGTGCTGGTTCTCAGGGTCCAGAGGGGGTGGGCAGGATTTGGAGATCAGCCACCTAAGCAACATGCAATGGAGGCCAGCCCCACACTCATACCCATTGGATGCTCCAGGCCAGCAGCCAAGGGCAGAGGCTCATTGAGGACAGGATATTAATAGTCTTTTTAGACTGGGGGACTGGTGTTCATGCATTCTTCCAGGTGTCTTCTTTGACCACTATAGGAATTTGTTTTTTGAGAGGCACCAGTGGCAGAAGGGAGCAGCCTGGAGGGCTTTTGTTTTTTCCATTCAGGCCTCCCACTTTTAGAGCAAAATAAGTAGTTATGGCCACCTTCAGCAATCACAGCTATGGCGTGATGGATGGGTTGGAATGGGATGGGATCAGGCACAGACAACTTCATGAAAACTGAAGGCCACTCACAGCATGACCAGCTCATGGAGGAAGAAGCAGGAAAGAGTTGTTCCAAGTCCTTGGTCAGGACACTAACCACAGCCTGTCTGCAACATGACTGCTGGAAGGAGGCAGAGAAGCAAGAAGCCAACAAAACCAGAGTTTTAGACATGTTGCCTGGAGGCAGCCATAAATATTATCAGCAGAAAAGCATTCATCCCATCAATCAGCAAGGCTTTGCAGAGTACCATGGGCACTTCCCACACACCAGCTTGAACTGTGCTGGCTATGGCACCCCTGTGAGTCACCACCCCGGAGTCTACCTGGTGGGATGAGTTGGCTGCTGGTCACACTGCACAGCACAAGTTGCTTAACTGTGTTTCCACAGCTACCACCCATCCTTCCCTGCTGCCATGGTGTTTGCAGTGATAACAGAGGCAGCTCAAGACTTCTCCTTCCTTCAGGCAAGAGGCAATTCTGTTGCAGCAGAGGAGCAGGCTCTGGGAAGGATGAGGGCTGCATTAGAGGTGTGGCACAGAGAGTATGAAGTTTTGGGGAACTCTGCTCACCTGTGCCTTCAGTTGGCCCAGCCGTCACCCCATGTATCCTTACATGTCTCCATCACCTCCTTGGGTGCCAGGCACACAGATGGGACATAACAGGTGTGTTGACACGAAGGTACAGTGAGGGATCTGCTGCTAATCCCATCTCTTTTGCTGCTCAGATTCCCAGATTTTTGTTTGCTTGATTCTCACCACAGAAGCCTAAACTCATGAGACAGACTTATGAGGGTGTGCAGAGCCCTACAAAACCCAGCCCAGTCTCTTCAGGGCCCAGTAAGATGCATCCCCATGGACAGCATTTCAGTATGGAGATGTGAGATACAGGCAGACAGAGCTTTCTCCCAACCTGGCCTCCTTGGAGTTCAGTAGAGTACATTATAAGGGCAGGACAGACTGTAGCAGCCTGGAAACCCCCTGCCTCACCCCAGTCCATGCAGCAACAGGCAGGGCAGGAGCCTAATGTGAAGTTCTGCTGTTCTCCACAGCACCATGTAAAAGCTGGGGTTGGGGAGAAGGGCAGCAGGTTGAAGCCTCCATCTGCATGCCCTTCACTACCTGCAGAAACACTGCTACCTCCATTGTTTGGGGGACCAAGAGTCCTGATCAGACTGGATGTCTGAGGGGAATATGCAGTGCAAGCTGAAGGCTGCTACAGAGAAGCACACATACACAGAGAGGTATGAAAAAAGCCCAGCTCCTACAGGCCTTGCTGGACAGACTGTGACTTCTATTCCTGGGCAGCTATTGCCAGTGCAAAGCACAAAGTATTGTTGTCAACCTAAACTGGTCATGTCAAGCATGTTCTCATCAGCCTTTATGCTCAGTTGGTGCTTTTCTGTAGCAGAGAATGTCAAGATGAAGAAACTGAGGCTCACAGGCACACGAGGCTGGAGACTTTGAGGACCACAGTCATCACCACATTGCTTCACACCAGCATCTTCATCAAGCCTAGCTCTACTAATGTGAGCCTTTTTTAACCAGATTAGGGCTCAGCCAGATGAGCTTTCAGTATGAGGAGAAAAGGAATGCTTATCCAAGGCCCTTGCTTACAATTCTTTGGCCTTGAGACCAAAGCATGAAGCAGTGGGGGTAAAATACAGGAGAGAGGAGAACAGGGAGTTTTGAATTAAACATAGCTGGAGCTTCTCCTGTGAGATATGAAGAGCCATACCCCAAAGTGTCTGCTTCTCCCACACGACTATGCAGGGACCTCACTCCCAACCAAGGACACACGTCTCCAGCTGCTCTGCAGTGCTCTGCTGCCTCTTCACCACTCACTGGACTTCTCGTGGGCGCACAGAGCCCTGCTGCACCATCATTTGCTGCCCAGCTCGAGCAGGACAAGCTCCACCAAGCAGAGCAGTGAGGACAGCTGGTTTCACCTGGCCTGGGAGCTCCGACGGTGGGGAAGGAGCAACTTCATCCACCCCGAGCTCACACAAAAGGTAATTGCCAGCCCATGGGAAAGAGGAGACTTGCCTGCTGGGGAGGGGCTGGGCAGTCTCAGGCAGTCAGTGACTTATTGCAGGCTCCTGGGGTGATGAATTGTGGCTAATTGTGGGCAGGTGACAAAGGGAAAGGGAGCAGAGACATTTTCTCCCCTGGCAGCTGCTTCCCAGCCCTGCCCCCTCCTTTCACTGTTCCTTTCAGGCCCATTTGAATTGTGAAAACACAGTGCTTTCCAAAAACCTGCTGAACTCCCTCTGAGGGCTCCTCTCCTGCTCCTACCCTTCCCATCACTTTGCTTTCCAGAAGGCTGCACCATGTGGCAGCCCTTACAGTGCCACAGCACACCATGACAGCAGCTGTCCACCTTCCCCAGACCCACTGCTCCAGGTCCTGCTCCCCAGCCCCAATGCAGAGGGCTCACCTGGGTGGGATGAATGGCACCACATTCCAGCTATCCTCAGTATCCCACTGAAGGAAACACCAGGTGGTACAGCCCTGGGGTGGCTCTGATTTGGACCCTGCTGAACGGAAAGGTCAATTGGACCCACACCTTACTCTGATCTAAGGTCAGGTCACAGAATCATAGAAGCATAGAATGGCTTGGGTTGGAAGGGACCTTAAAGATCATCCAGTTCCAACCCCCCTGTCATTGGCAGGTATGCCACCCACTAGATCAGGTTGCCCAGGGCCTCATCGAACCTGGCCTTGAACACCTTCAGGGATGGGGCATCCACAACCTCTCTGGGCAACCTGTTCCAGTGCCTCACCACCAGAAGGACTGGGTAGAAAACAGAGCATGTGAGGGCAGGATCCAAGGATTCAGTAGATAAGCTTTGTTCAGCAAGCACTGAAAAGCCAGGAGGCAACAGGTGCCCAAAGGTCCATGTTGGACCCTACAGGAATGACACAGGCTGCCTGACCTTATCCCACACTGCTGGTAGCTCTTTCATCCTTGCTCCATTCAAATGTTCCAGGGATCTACACTAATAGGGGAAACACTAACAAAGGACACTAGTAAATACATAAAATAAATATATACAATAAATACAATATATAATATTATATTAAATATAATAAATAGAAACAGCAGACAAAGAGTTTTCACTGCATTGGCAAGCCCTGGATTTCCAGAGATCCCTCAGGACACAGAGGTGGGTGAGTGCAATGACCCTTTGGAGAGGCTGGTTCATACATAGGGCAGCACCAAGCAAGGTCTGGCCCTAAGCCAGACTGAGCCCACCACAAGAGTTCAGGATTCCTGTGGGATCTGCAGCCCTGGACATATTTGTGACTGGCTCTAAGTGCTGGTTGTACAAGTCAACCAGGGCAGACACTCCATACCCATCCCACTCCAGACTGCATTCATGAGGGGTGTCCTCAATTTCTCCATGCTGCGTTCTGCATTTCTTCACTTCCCACTTCCCCTCAGACAGCCTCTCTCACACTCGCCCTCTTCTTTGCAGCTTGTCAGAAGATGATACCCACATTGGAAAAGCAGTTTTAAATAAAGTCTTACAAGGTGGATGAAATTAGCAAGTAACCTGCTACACAAAAGAACTAGAATTAACTCTTTACTGTGCCCTACAGGGGCTGCTCCACTCCTTTCACCCACCATCCACCCTAAGCCACTGAACATTTGAACTCAATTAATAGTATGATGGTAATTTTTTGGAGTGACCTGGCAAATATCCGTTAACGTGCACTGACTGGTTTTATCACATGCTTGGAAATTATGGGTATTTGCCTGTAAATTCACTGTTTCCATCTCATCCAACCACAAATGTCCAAAAATTAAAAGCACATTAAATTCAGTCCCAGTAGGAAGCCTCCCAGAAAGGTGTCTCTGTGCACTGAAATGCTGCAGTACAAAATGGGGAGACAACTGTGTGATCAAAAATGATTGCTGCCAGGCTCTCTGGCAACCAGGCTATTTCAGGGGTGAAAGAAATCAGAACTTAAAATAGGTGAGGTTATAAGTGAGCTCTGTCCAAGTTTGTGCAGTTGACTTGGGGTATCTCCAATGATCTTGGTATGATTAAGCTCATGACAGCTGCATGACCTTGAGAGCACATCTGCAAGGCTGTCATGAGACAACTGAGACCCAAAATGTCCCCAAATGATTTTCTGAGTCAGTCAGAAAGTGCCCTCTGACTTTGGCATCCATGGCAAATCTTTCTCTGGGCATGCTGATCTGCCTGGATGTTTTGGAGCAGACCAGAAGAGGTATCATAAGAGTTATTCCGAGGCAGAAACCTGGTGTATGCTCAGACAGTTGTAGTGTGCTGAAAGTCTCAGCAAAAATCAATAACAGTTCAGATTTTAGCAGGTACCTGTCTGCTGAAAAACATCTGCCCTCCTTGCTTGCAAAAACCTACTCTGAATAATGAGGGACTCGCTTACCACCCTACATACCCAGGTAAAGACTTTGTCCCAGAGATCAATGGTGACAAAACAGGAGAGCCATACCTGCTTGATGGGCACTCTCTACACACCCTACACAGGGAGACTTACAGACCAGCACCCCTCAAAAGCAGACAAAGGTTCAACCAACATAGAAACCTAATTACGTGTGGCCTGGAGATAGCTTTACCCACAACACTTCCAGCCCTCCCTCTGCCCAGAGAAATGGGTTTATCAAGGCAATAATGAAGGTCCATTTGAAACTGCTAGGTAGCCCAGACCAGCTGGTATTAACTCACTGTCTTACATCACTTGTGTTTGGTTTCACACCAAGCAGGTGCCTCCACACTCCCACTCCAGAAAAGCCACAGAAGCTTTGCCACCCATCCCACACAGCTGCAGTGTCCCTGTGGCACTGCCATGTCCCTAGGGTGGGGTGGGAGGAGGTTTCCACTTTTGACAGCTACTGGCTGGCCCAAGGCACTGCTGCTTCAAGTGTCCCATCCACACAGTGGATGAATTAGATATTTAGGGGACAACTGCTCTCATCCTGAAGAGCCAAACCAGGCAGTCTGAGATTAGAGGGTGCTCCAGGGTTGTTGAGGCTGATGCTGTCAACCTTGTCCCATGCTGACTTCCAGAGGTCCCATCTACCTTCTGCAAGCAAAGAGCAGAAAACACTGCTAGCAGAGGCAAAAGTAAATTATTTCAGGAGGCTGAAGGCATTGTTTTATGCCAGAGGTCACCTGTACATCTGCCCTGATTCCCACTGTCTCTGTCAGTATGCTAGGGCTGGAATCACCCCTGTGATTTCTGCCTGGCTAGAGCTCAACCCTGGGCTGTGGTTGGAGTTAGCCTGCTGCACTTCTGCACTGCCCACTGCTACCAAAGGAGGCAATCTGGTCTGGAAGGACAAAGTGAGGAAGAAAGAATGGACGTAATGTATGTAATAGACGTAATGTCCCTGGGTCTGTATTAGGGACTGGTGCATTTCTCTCCTTGCTGTGCAAATATGATACAACTGCTTCCCTCACCTCCACTGCCCTGAGATGCCTGATGGGCCAGGAGCTGGGAGCAGGGCCAGCTCTACTAGAGAAAAAGCCATGTTTGCTGGAGAGAAGAGGAGAGGAGGGGAAAGAGTCAGCATCCCTGTTCCCCATACACTGACTGAGTAGCTTGTAGCTGCTGCCCAGACCAGGAGAGACCTGCACTGCAATGTGTAAAGGACTTAAACCTCTACCATTTCCAGGGCAGTGAGACAGCTATTCTCCAAGGACACATCTGCCTCCCTGTGTTCCTTCTTTGTGAGGCTGGCCCATGGTGGCCACACTTCACCACCTTCCTGCTATGGAGATTCAAGGAGCTTTCTGTGCTCTGGTCTCCTGGCCCTTTCTTTATCCACACCAGCACTGTGGATGCTGGCCAGCTGCTAACACTGCCATGGCTCCTTGCAGAGTTCCTCCTTCCTAGATTGCAGATGCAGCATGAAGCCTGTGTGGCAGAAATCATAGAATCATTCAGTTTGGAAAAGACCTCTAAGATCACCTAGTCCAACCTTTAGATCATCCAGTCCAACTTTTATGCACTCCCCCAGCACAGCTCTACCCCCAGGTTTCACAAGGGCAGCAGGTAACCACCTTGGCTTATGCACAGAGCATCCTTTCATCTCCAGGGATGGAGAGTGCTATGCACTAGGAAAAAGTACACATCCAGTCCTGTCCCTGTTCTAAATCTCTCCCTGCCTGTGATCTTCTGTGATTGACTGCACAGCTTTAAATAGCCAGACATCCTCCCTCCCTTTGCCGTGGTGCTCCCGGCCCCAAAACTGCAAGAGGGCTGGGAGCTGCCCTGTCTACTCCAATAGCCCATTTCCCTATTTAGGATTGGGAATTGCATTGCTGCCCCAAGGCTGTGGCTAAGGGGCTTCAGAGATGGTCCTTCCAGGGGACCAGGCACTGCAGGAACCAGCCCCCTTGGCTGGCCCTGCTCCCCACAGCTCCACACTAGTGTCACAGCAGCTGCTGCAGCCAGCCCAGACAGTGCCTGGGCTGCAAATCTGTCCAAGCCCCCTTTTGCTCCCTGCTTCTGCACGGGCCCACCAGCACCCGGCACCACTTGGTGCATGTTTGTCTGTCTGCCTGTCTCCTTTGAAAGCGGTTTCCATAGGAACAGGCACGACAGCAGCCCACTGCAGCGTGGTTCTGGTGCATTATCCAGCATGAAAGCACACAGCTGCACCGTATTGTCAGGCAGCTGTTCCCACATCCCCTGGTGCTCAGCACTGCTGTTGGAGCATTTCAAGGCCACTTGGCCACTGGGACACAGCGGTGCTGCTGGTCCCCCTGCATCGGGACCCAGCTAGGGCTAGAGATGCTTCCTTGGGGAGGGAATTCAGCTCAGCTCATTCAGCTGCAGCACTTGAGTGATTCCCAGCAGTGCTGTAAGTGATGTGGCAGAACCCTGCCCCACTCTCTGCTTCCACATTCAGGTCTTGCAGTTGCTCCCAGGCAGCACAGCATGAACCCCAGCTAGCTCCCCCAGGGCACCTCAGCAGCATCTCAGTCGGGGCCAAGGCCCTCTGGGCAAGGGCACGAGGAGCTTGCGGAGCAGGGGATCGCAGGCGCTGGAACCCATCTGTGTGTGTGGCATCAGCCCAGCGGGACCTGGCCGGCTCCGCGGCTGCTCGGCGTGGGATTGGCAGTGCACAGTAGCACAAGCGGCTGCACGGGGGGCCTGGAGAGGGCTGGAGCTGGATGGAGGGTGAGGCGTGGAGCATCTCCCAGCCAGGCGCTGCCAACAGAGCTGCTGTTAAGGCCCTGCCAAAACTGCTCCCAGCTGGGAGAAGCATAGCTCCCCGTCCTCCCTCCTGCCCAGTCCCCCAACACCCGGCTGCAGCTGCCTCTCCCAACACTGAAGGGCGCTCTCTGAAGCCCCGGCTTATTGCAATGCCTCAGGGAGGATTGGGAAAGGGCTCAGCAGCCCCCAGCCAGCTCCCCCAGTGCCTCTCTGTGCCTGCACCCACCCTGGGTGCTGTGTGTCTGCAGCATGGGCACCCCTGGGAATGTCTGGGCAGAAGGGCTCAGCTGTAGGGTAGAATCCTGTCCTTTCAAAAGGTCTTTCAGCTGGGACAAAAATCCCTTCGGACGTTTGTCCTTTTGGGACAAAACTTCCTTTGGAAGCCAGACATTCCCCTGCAGCTCCTGAAAGGCCAGGCCAAGCCAGGAGCTGCAGGTCTGTCTTGCTGCTTCTTCCCAACCAGTTCACCATATTTCCCCATTCCTTCCCTGATGTCCCATCCCTGTGGTGATGACAGGGAGACAGACGGTGAGGAAGAGGAAAGAGGTTTGGTGACAAGGGGCAGAGTGGGGTGGGCAGGTGACAGAGAGCATGGAGGAAGCACAGGGGGCAGGAGAGGAGGAGAATGGGACAGGAAAGGACTTTTACAATTCACTGCTCCACTAACCCTGTAACTAGAGACGTCTTTGCCTGGATGTGACAGACAGCTGGTGGTCAACAAGGACCTTCTCCTCCGGATGGAGGACAGGGAAAGGTGGCTGGGGCAGCCCCAGCAGGCAGAAAAACCCATCTGCCCCATGCTGCCCCAGCTCCCATCAATCCTGGGAGCAGCCCATATGCAGCTGTGCCCCTGTCACATTTGTTATGGGGCAATAATGTCATATTTGTTATGCCTGCAAGCATCCTGAACCCACATCTCAACTTGCTATCACATTGGGCTAGGGGCACAGAACAGCGAGCAGGATCAGACCTGAGCCCAGTTTCTGCAGGTTCTGAAGATTTGAGGTCCTGCAATTTTGGACAGACTGGGTTTCAGGTGTTTTCGAGGTGGTGGGACATGCTACCAGGAACAGATCATGGCACAACATGGGCTGCACTGTACGTGGCCCAGCAGATCCCATCTCTGTGGTTCTTGGGGCTTCTAAGCACTCAGTCCCACCCTGCTAGCCTTGACCTATCCACAGCATGCAGGTATCCCACACGATTGTAAGCTCCTTTCCTGGTTCAGAGAGGGCAATCCAGCACTCTCCAGCACAACACCACCACTCCCCAACCCCCAGGACTCTACCCAGCCTCTGCAGTATGTGCCAAAAGGAGCATATGTCTCATGAGGTGATGACTCCCTTGAAGAGGGAGAAGACCTGGATGTCCCCAGGAATCTTTCCCCACATCCTGTATGCTGCAGTGGTTTAGAGGGAGAGGAGAGAAGGTCAGATTTGGGACAGAGAGCTCATTCAGGTTTGCCATACCACAGAGAAGGGTCAAAACAGGACACATACTTCCCCCTGAAAGTCTAGCACCACAGAGCTAAAAAAAGGGTTACTTTTAGGGACGACTTCTGTTAATCAAACTCAGTTTGAAGCTTGACTTCCTTTCAGCTAAAGAGGTGCTGGAGAAAAATCTTTCTGGACATCTGTGAATGGGAATTTTTTTTTTTTTAATTAAAAAAAAAAAAAAAAAGTAGTTGCCCTGGGTCATCCTGTGTATTTTGACAGCATGTTTTGGGGCCAGAGAAGAACCTCCCACTGGTGCTGGTCATGTCAACCTTGCAAGCTGCAGCCTTTGGTCAATACCTCTCCATGAGATATTTCTTTTTGTTCTCACTCCAGGGAGAAGCTGGGAACAGCCATGTGGGAAGGATAGCCAGCAAAAAGGGACCTTGTGGAGCATCCTCCTGACATAGGCACTTTGGCAAGTCCTCTCCTGCTATCTCAGGGTCTGATGGAGGAGCTAATGCTGGTGCTCCATAGCAGAAAAAGAACTGAAGAACTAACTGAACAAGACCAAGCTTTCTACCTTGTTCCTTGAATAGCATCTGAAGGAAAAAAAAAAAAGTGAGAATTGTCCATTAATGGGTGGTTTTCAAGAAACAGTCAGCATTTCACCTGACTGCATTCTTTTCATTAAAACACTTGCTTTCAGAATAAATTTAAGGTGTCTTATATTGAAAATAAAAGAGAGCAAGCCAGAAGGTTTGCAGCTGAGAGGGGTATTGCAACATCTCCAAGTCAAGGGAAAGCTGGTAGACCCTGCAGTCAGCTGAAGAATGCAAACCCAGGACACCTGCATGACAAGCATCACCCAGCAGCTGAAAGAAATATCAGATTGTCATTTTTGGCCAAAAAGCCCGAATGGCCCATAAAAACAAATGTCCTGCCCTGCTCGAACCTGTTCAAACTTGTACATAGATTCAAGAACATGTACATACTGCCCCATATGGGCATGCACAGATGCCCTCACATGTTCACAGACACGTTTACACATAGATGTGCTGTACTGACCATGCTCACTTGCAGCTGGCCTTTGAATATTGGCCTGGCAATGTTTGTGGAGATGCAGGTAAGGAGCTCTGCTAATTGTTCCTACTCAGTAGGCCACTCTGCAAGAACTCTCTAAGATGCAGTAGCATGGAAATGAGCAAGGCCAGAAGAATCCAGGGGGAATTGCTCACTTGGCATCCCAGCCAAGTAAGGCCCAAAGCAGCCCCTCCTGTCCATTCTGCCCCAGCAGTGGGCTCCTGCATCCTCTGCCCCCCACTCAGCAGAAGCTCCTTGGCATGTAACTTGTTAACGCAGTGCAGAGCTTGGCCCCAAAGACTGGCATAGAGCCAGAGCATACAAGCAAGCCCCTGCTACACACACCAGAAAGACAATTGTGACTGACAGCACCTGGGCCTTGGCCCGGAGATGCTGCTCCAGCCGACATCCTGAGCAGCAAGGCCAGGTTGGGCTCTGCGAGATGCTGTTTGCATGGCATTATTGTTCCATGGGAAACTGGCTGTCTTCCTGCTCTTCATCTGTCAGCAGGATTTTCAGAGAATATGCTCCCAAATATGAAGTGAATGTGGCAGGCTGGGCTGGAGCCCTTTGCTAGAAACCTGGATGTCAGAGTGTGTCCGGTTTAATCCCAGAGTCTGTGAGAATCAGTATAAAGTAGCATATCAAGTGAACTTTTCACTCTGTGGCAGGAGGGATTACCACAGCCCCTTTGTTTGTTGTGCACTGCGTAACTGAAAACACTTTAACCCTTTATTGCAGCCCTTCGGCACTAAGTACCCATGAAAATTCCTAGGCAAACTGCAGCTGTTTCACTCTCCGCTGGGGGGGGGGAGACGGGTACACTCATTTTTTAAAAGCTGCCTTTCCTGGTCTCCCTCTCAGCTAGGGAAGTGGGTTCTGCTTTAAAATGCTTCATGACCAAACTTCCTGTGAAGGTTTTGTGCTAGGCAAATGTGTTTCCAGCCACATGAGGTGGTGAAGGCAGCCCCAGCTGCTTCTAACTTGTGCATAACCCAGGCCTTGTGAAGGCAGGGAGGAGACTCTACCAGTGAGATGTACAAGCAAGTTTTGCAGCTATAAAGCACCAATTACAGCCCTTTCAGCACCCACATAGCTCACCAGTCTGTCATCTTTTACGGCCCAGTGTTAGTGCAGTTCCAAGGAGAAAAAATATACAAGAATACCCTGCCAAAATATTAAAGTGAGATCATTTTTATTAGAAATGTTCCCTTTAGGGAGGCAAATTCTGATGTGAAGCAAACCAGAAAAGTTATTCTGTTTTAAAATGAAGGAAAATATAAATTCTGGTCTCTGAAAAGATTCTTTATTTGATCAATCACTGGTGCTGGCCCTCCATCGGTCTTGATCCTTTTCCCTATAAAATGTCTCAAAATTTCAGCAATATGGGAGAAGTCTCTGGGTGTCAAAGTGTAACAATTTCAATGTTCTTTTTCCTACTCAATAACTTTCCTGCAGTTGGAGAAAATGAATGGGAAATATAATGGGTAAAAGGCAGAGCAAAACTCCAGGGCATGACTCATCTCATTGCCCTCAGCTGCAAATTGAGATGAAAGAAGGAAAACATCCCATTTCCATTTTCACAAGAAGGACTTTGAAATCCATGCTGAAAAGCTAAGTTTGAAAGACAAATGGACTTTCCACCTCACTGGCAACTGGAGGAAAAAAACATATCCTGGGAGAAGAGAAGGAAAAAAAAAAAAAAAGGCTTTCTCCCTTAGGAAGTTGCTGGTCTGTCCCCTACATTGTCTTCTCAGCAATAATGAGAATCCAGCTGGGCAACCCCTCACTCATCCCCTGATATCATCTTTAACACCAGCTCATGTGTAAGGCCTAGAGGAGTTTTCTGGAGGCATTTTAAATTAATTCATGTGGCTTCAGCACAATGGCTATATCCCAGTATTCATGTCCAGCACAACAAGTGGGCCCTGAAGTGCTTGAAAGCGAGTTGTCCAGTCCAGCCCAGCCCCTGAGCTCTCCAGACAGACAACCTGTACCTCTGCAGAGCAGTTCAAAGCACAGACCTGGGGCACCTGCTTATCTGGAGCTTATCTGGAGTTTAGCAGGCCCTTTAGACTCCCTGGCCCTTCTGGGACCAGTCGGTGTATCCAAAAGCTGCATCCATCCAGATGTGTGTCTGTATCCAAACAGATGCCTAAACTCACATCTTCCTTGCCACAGCCTGGGTGCAGAGCATGTCATCACCAGCACATGAAGAGATGCATCACAAAACAGCCTTTTTTCTTTTTTCTTTTTTTTTTGAGTTTCCTTGACCGTCCATCCTCGTCCCTCAGGGAGGAGGTAAGCATGCCCACCCCAAAAGGGGTGTGGGGATGCAGCAATAAAGCCAAGTCAGGCTGTCTCAGAGTATAGAAATTTTCCCATCACTGAGATATTAAAGTTTAGTCTCTTAAAGTTCATGTAAAAAAGACACCAGGCTGGACCCAGGATGAGGACAAAGTGAGGGACAGCCTGGCCTCCACTGTGCTGGAGGGCAGAGAGACATGGGTCTCTGAATCCCTCAGCAGACTATTGCTGTGTTTAATCCCCTGGGTGATAACATCTCTTCCTCATTTCTAGTCAGAGTTTGCTGAGCTTCAATTTCAAACTGAAAGGTATTGTTATACCCTTTCCTATTTTTTTCACTGGATTAAACAATCATACCCAAACAAGCATCTCTTCCTCTTGGAGGTGCGACATGAATTTCAGAGATGTAGTTTCTTAAACTCTTGCTGCAAAGTGGGTCCTGCTGTTGTTTGCCAGCTTCATTTTGGGACATGGCAATGGCACTGCTGACACCGAGTGCTCCCATTGTCAGAGCATTGTTGTTAAAACAACAGCCACCTCCTCAACACTTCTCTGCTTGGACCTCTGGGGCTGCTGAACCCATCTGCGTCTCTCCTCGTCCATGCACACAAAGTGTTTCCCTAAAGATGTGGCACAGCCAGATCATTGAATGTGTTCCATCTGTGACTCTGTCCCTCCCTCCCCTATCAGCAGTCAGTCAATACCTTTGCCTTTGGAAAAGACCTCATGAGGAACTCTTTTCTTTTACTTTCACTCATTTCCCTATTATTTTAACAGTCCTTTTTCCAGAGATATTGAGCAAACCTCTGGCTGGTAAAGAACTTGTTCATTTTTAGGAGGGTCCCAATTCTCTCTCACTTTTTTTCTCCTCTTCTAGAAAAGAAGATACTGTGTTTTCACATGGCAGATGCTGTTTGTTGATAAACTGCAGCCAACTCTCACTCAGCCAACTCTCAACTCTCACTGTGTCTTCAGGCACAAAGATGAGATCTTGCATGGGTCCATTCTGAATTAGCAGTAGCTTGGGCTTGGCTGACTTCCAGAGAATTCCTCCCTGCTCAGTCAGGAGACACTTCCCACCCTTGTAATTTGTTGTTTTAACAAAATCCTATGACTTTTGTCTGCTCCGTGTTTCCCTGCTTCTTCTCCTCATCCTAAGAGTGACTGTGCTCAGTGCCCCCCAGGTCTTCACATCTTCCTGGCAAGATGAAGATGCACTGGACATCAAGAAATGAATAGTACCCATAAACCACTAAATACATCCATCCTCACCTCCCCATTAGTTCCCCATTTGTTACTCCCAAGCACTGGACAGGTGACTCAACCTCATGGGAAAAACTTCAGTCCTAGAAGGCAGGTGACCCAAGAGTTCCCAGAGTGCCAGTATTTGGTGCAGAAGGATCAGGAGGAAGGTGATGAGACCACGACAGGCCTGCTGTGAGCACACATAAGAATTCAAATGAGTGAGAAGTCCATGCATGGGGAGGGATGCAGATGTGCCCAAGCCCCATGGGGCATACTTGGTAAAGAACATGTGTAAGAGAGCACGTATCAGTGGGTGCATAAGCCATGGGGGAGGATGATGAAGAAGTGCACGGCCCCACAGTAACTTGGTTGGGCATCACATGCAGCATTCCATATGCTTTAGGACACAGGGGCATGTTCACATGCAGGCTGTGCAACAGTGCATGGGGAACACGTGTCCCAAAGGGTTGTGATGATGTGAGTTTGACAGGCAGGTTGTGAACACACATGAGTGAGCTGAGTCTGTGAGAACACATGGGGGCAGGGAGGAGGAAGAGGATGCCGCACACAGATAGTGCTCGGAGACATTGTGGATTACTGCTGCTAATACCTCTGGTAGGAACAGAAGTCTGCTGGCTGGGAGCGGGAGCTGAAAGCTGAGCCCCTTTTTATATTTCTCTGTTCCCGCCTGCACTAATCCCTTTGAGCCCCAGGAAAAAGCTGCAGAGAAATCAAACGGGCTGTTCATTCTGCCCTAGCATACCCGGGATTAATTAATTTGGGATTTGTGGGAAGTCACAAGGTCATGCTCCCCCCACTGGCAGATCTGGCTCTGCAAGGCAATGGTAGGGGGCTGAGTGGCCCCATCTGGGGGAAATGCCCCAGCACATCATGGCCTGGAGCAGGTCCTTGAGATGGCCACCCTGGCAGGGTGCTGATCGTTGAGCAGGGTCTGACCCAGGGTGCCAGGCCATGGGAAAGCATCAGGGTGAGGGAAACTGGCAGGCAGCAACTGTGTCCATGTCCCACAGAGATCAGCCCCCAGCTAGAGGCAGTGGGGAGTCCTGCCTTAGGCTGCCTTAGGCTGGACCCTTCCAGGAAAACCATATCACAGAATCACAGAATCACAGAATTTCTAGGTTGGAAGAGACCTCAAGATCATCGAGTCCAACCTCTGACCTAACACTAACAGTCCCCACTAAGCCATATCCCTAAGCTCTACATCTAAACATCTTTTAAAGACTTCCAGGGATGGTGACTCCACCACTTCCCTGGGCAGCCTGTTCCAACGTCTAACAACCCTTTCGGTAAAGAAGTTCTTCCTAACATCCAACCTAAAACTTCCCTGGCACAGCTTAAGCCCATTCCCCCTTCGTCCTGTCACCAGGCACGTGGAAGAACCATGTTTCACTGTCTGTCTGCATGGCCTGCTGCTTGCACCAACAGAGAAGCAGAAGCACACCAAAGAAGTATCTATCCCCAACAGTAAGCACCATACTTCATCCCAAGTGTGGTCCTTACTGTTCTGTGGGACAAGAGGATGGGGCAGGAGAGATGAGAAGCTGGTCTTGGATGAGGAAAGCAGCACTGTCCTGGACTCATCAACATTTTGAGAGATAGGGGCAGAGAAAAGACAGACAGCCTGTAGATATCTCCTCTGTGATGGGCAGATAGAGAAACATGCCAGGTAGGAAGGACTAGAAAGGGTGAAAATGCAAGACCAACAGGGCTGGAGACAGAGCGCCTCAGTACAGAAAAACCTGTACCTCGAAGGAAACCAGAGACCTGCACTGGGACCACCTTAGATGACAACACAGCAAGGCAGAGGTCTTTCTCCCCAAGACGATAGGGTCGTTAGTCAGTTGGTGCCATAGACAGACACACCTCCGTAGTCCCTCAGATCACCAAGGCATAGCTAATAGGAATAACCTGCCATCATGCTCTTTTCCTGAATAATCCTCTTGTCTACTCCAAGTCTTGGTGTGCAAACATTTGGCTCCTGCCACTGGTCAGGACTCATGCACAATTCCCTCTTGTCATTATGCACATTGCACTGTTTGCCCCACTTATCCCTCCCAAGCAGGGAGCTGTGATTGCAATTTGAAGACAGTGTCTCAGATGCCAAATCCCCTGTTTCCACTATTAGCGGTTACTTAAATGATTCAGAAATTTGTTTTCAGGGAGTAGTTTAGCTTATGATGTGGGTTTTCTGAGTGTTTGCCTAGGAAAACTCATTCTCAAGAGAGCACATGCATTTCAAACTGTAATTGAATATTTGTGGTCATTTGTTTGGGCTATATCTGCCCAGCACTTGCAAGGAAACTTCATTTATTTGCACCCAAAGTGTTTTGGAATCCAGAACTAGCATTTGTTCCAACTGCATTGAAAATTATGCTCAAGTCTAGATGCTCTTGGTACCAGGTCTGGCCAGTTCAAGGGCAGAACATTTTGTGAAAGAATGTGGGGCCATGCACTGCACATGCTACAGAGGAAACAAGAGCCCAGCACAGGGAATTTCAGGGTACAGAAGTATGAGTGCTAAGCCTGTGGCCGTGAAGGGACAACATAGGAAGGAAACGGTGACTTCTAGCCCCTCGGAAGGGACACGGGAAGCCCAGGACCTTTGCTTTCAGGGTTGGAGTGGTCATTAAATCAGCCCTCCAGCTACTAACACCCAAATGAAAGGAGTCTCGTGTGAACAGGAACCAAAACTGGTCCAGCAACAAGACCTGGTCCTCATCCCCTCATGGACAGCTATTTGCCACAGTAACATTGAGTTCATGAGATACAGACAGTTTTGAAGCTGGCCAAATGAAGGTGCTTGATTTGTTTCATGCTGTCTCTGGCTTCAAGGGACACTTTTTATCACCTTGCTCCAGCCACAGCAAATTCCTTTTGACACATTTGAACCCTTAAAAAAATGGTTTGCCTGATCACTGGCCTTCTGCTAGGCTGAAGAGCTCTGTACAAGCCTGAACCTTACCTCTCCAAACCAACATGACCAGCCTTGCAATCCTCTGGCTCATAGGTCTGGACTTTCTTCTCTCCCACCTCTACTCCAAGCCCCCCTGGAGCAGCCCAAAATTCAAAATGCCAGCCAAGCATGGAAGCCTGAGGCTGGCTGCATTGACAATACAGCAGCTCCTTGCCCATCTCCAAGAATTTTTCTGAGACAGGGATATATCTGGTGGCAGACAAAAGCCCTCATCCAACAGCAACGTATTTGCAGTATGGTTTGTAGTGGTGGCATCATGAGGTACCTGCACCAGGCAGCACAGACATGCACTCCCAGTACACCAGGTAAGCAGCAGCCTCTGGGCAGTGTGGGCAGGATCAGGCATGAGAATGCCTCCTGATACACAGTCCCCAATCTGTGAATCAGTCCCCAACCTTTGGTCCCTTGGCAGCACCACAGATGCGATGACTGTGGCCACCGTATCATTCCTTGGGGTTATTCCAAAGTGAAATGGTGCTGTACTGTTGGGTGTGAAAAATTGCCTGAGGATTACTGTAGACAGAAACTCCTATTTGGGGTCAATAAGGATCAAAAACCTCATGGAACAGAGGCATTTCAGCTGCCTCTCCTCTGCTATAATGCAGTGTGTCCTAAAACCAGAGATCTTGCTTTCCAGTGGTCAAACAGACATGTCTTCTCTCTAGTCTGTCTCAGCAGGAGTGAAAGCTGAGAAAGTAAAGGCCAACAAACAGGCCTCTCACACATCTGGGTGGTCTAGCTGATGTACAAAGCTCTTGCTTAGCATGAAGAGCCCTCCTGAGGAACAGCCTGCCCACAGGCAGAAGAGACTGCCCCAAGTGCAGACAGACAAGGAACCAGGAAGAGGATCTTCACTGAGAGGGTGGTTGCACGCTGGAACAGGCTCCCCAGGGAAGTAGTCACTGCACCAAGCCTGTTGGAGTTTAAGAAGCATTTGGACTGTGCACTTAGTCACATGGTCTAAACTTTTGGGTAGACCTGTGTGGTGCCAGGAGTTGGACTCAATGATCCTTATAGGTCCTCTCCAACTTGGAATATTCTATGATTCTATGACAGGCAGCAGCTCTTGACCTGCTGTACCCCAGAGCTCACTGAGCCCCAAATTCTGTCCTCAGCTCAGTATCAGCCTGTCTATGAGATGTACCTGAAACACCCCATGTCTGAGTCAGCTAGCATAATTGTGCAAATTGCTCATATGAAATGGTCTGAGAGCTCAGAGCCAGGGGAGTGTTTTCCCCACCCCTCTGTCCCACAGAAACCTGGGCACACACATCAAGCATGGTCAAAGGCCTCTCTAGGAAGGACTGGAGGTAAGACATGAGATGGAGCCTTTTTTCTCAGAAAGCAGCAGCAATGAAAGGGCCTTAGGTGATTGTGGAAACAACATGATCAGACCACAAGCTTCCAGGACAAAAGGGAGCTTAGCAGGCAAACAATCTTGTGGGCTTAGCAAAGGAGCAGTGAATAGAGGAGAACCAGCTGATCTCCATGTGTGGTGTAAGCAAGTCCATCACAGCAATATGGGCATGGCTCTGCTGTCTGCACTTGGAAGCAGTTGTTGGCAACATGGAGGCAATGCAGAAAGGATGCAGAAGAACAATGGGTGCTCAAGAACTGCTTCCAAGTGAAAGATGGCAGCAGCTTTGGGTTGTCTGCAAGATGCTCAAGGTGTGGCTTGACCTGGATGCCCCCAGGGAGGTTACTCAGAGCAGACAGGTCTCAGTTCTGCAGAGGCCAAATGGTGAAATGCAGCAGACACACATACTTTTCGGAGGGGAAACAGTAAAATATGGGAACAGCAAACTTGAGGACGAGGATGCTCACTGATTCTCTGGACCCAGGGCTGGCCATCTCTCTTCTGGAAACCCTGCTCCAGATTTGGCCATGGATCTGGGCTAGACTAACACCCGTTCAGTGAGGTCCTGTCAGAATGGGAGACCAGAGAGACAGACTTGTCCCTCCATGCCACGCTCTCCATCTTGCACAGCTTAGGGGAACATAAAGATCAAGAGGGTGCACAAGACATAGTGTAGGTCTGTCTCTTTTTTTTTTGGACAGGGCCTTAGATAAAGAGCAGGAGCAAGGATTAATGCAGTTGTTGCCACAGGCTGCTGCACTACAAGTTTTTTTCTGCTGGAGCAGAGAAGGTTAAAGCACTCAAACCTGCCCACCTTTGTCTGGCAACTGATCCAGAAGCTTGTCCCTCCCTGGATACATGAGCCTGGCCTGCTTGCTTGTCTTCTCCAGTGTCTGCTCCTCACCTGCACAGCCCGAGCATGTCATTGATGGCTGGTTTTGGGTGTCTGGAAGCCCTCCTGGTGTGGCAGGGGCTGGGGCTGGTATTCTGACCTTGTGGCTGTCTTCCTGATACTGTTATCAACCTGGCATGGCCTCGGGTTTCACAGGGACCAGTGTTATCCATCAGGGTTTGCCAGGAAAGAAATTGCTGGGGAAGCAGCACTGCCTGAATTCGAGGTGCATCTGTCCTCCAGGGCAGCCTTTCTTGCACCATGGGACCCCCAGCCCTGCAGTGAGGCCAAGCCATCGCATTTCCATGCTTGAACTCTTCCAGAGGTTGTATGAAGCCCACAGCAGCCTATCCCAGCATCCTCTGCCCTGTCCCATCAGCTTGTGGGGCCACTCTGCCACTGCCACCCAGTACACAGCGGCGCAGATATGCTTCTGCATCCAGCCACAGGTTTAGGTGTGAGCAAAATCTGAGAAAGACATGTCAAGAAAAGCCTCAGCAGTATCAGAATATAACAACTGCTGCAAGGGAATGAAGAAAAATTGAGCTCATTCATCCCACCCCCCCTTAATGGCCAGCAGGACATGATATGGGGAAGCAAAAATCACAGGAACTAAAATACGTGTCCTGGCTGTGCTTCAGATACAACCCAGCCTCTGACAGACAGTAGCTGAGGAGCTTTGTGAGCCAGAGGTTGTTGGATGAATCTGTCCCCCATGGTTTTATCTGCTTGTTTTCTGGAGCCTTTAATGCACTTGGCCTTCCCAAATGCTGTGTAGCAGAAAAATACTTCCTTTAGCAGGATTTAAACCTACTAGCATCTCCCCTTCACAAAGCCTGCTTCTCAACCCATTCTTATCTCAGAAAATAACATTCACTCTTAGGCTGTGACAAAGCAAGAAGATGCAAAAAAAAGCACGGGAGATGCAAAACCTCCACAGCAATAAGCCTTCTTCCAAGTTAATGTTCACATGTCTACTCATTTGGTCCTTTGTCATAATATTGACAATCTACTTGGTGCAGAAGTCAGTTCACTGACCTTTAGCTTCCTAGGTCTTACTTTCAAAAACTGGTATCATATTTACTGGTTTCCAGTCTTCTAGGACAGAAATTTGGACAGCAGGGCCCACAAAGCACTTAACTCCACTGCAAGCAAATGCAGTATACCCTGGAGACTGTTTCTATCCAGTTTATCACTTCATTTTGTCCTTCGGTCAGATCCACAAGGTGCTGAGTGTAAGGAGACGCACCTGAAGTGCTTCTACACGAACGCACGCAGTATGAGGAATAAAATGGATGAGCTAGAAGTCCTGGCCCAGTCCCGCAACTATGACATCATCGGCATAAGCGAAACCTGGTGGGATGAGTCCTGTGACTGGGGTGTTGCGATAGATGGTTACAGGCTCTTCAGGAGGGACAGGCAGGGTAGGCGAGCTGGTGGGGTGGCGATGTATGTGAAGCAGGGGCTGGACTGTGTGGAACTTCAGGTCAGCAATGGCAAAGTTGAGAGCCTCTGGGTAAGGATCAAGGGACGAACGAATAAAGGGGATGTCGTTGTGGGAGTCTATTACGGACCGCCTGGCCAGGACGATAGCGCCGATAAATTATTCTTTACAGAACTAAGAGAGGCCTCGAGATTAACTCCCCTTGTCCTTATGGGGGACTTCAACTCGCCAGACGTTAACTGGGAGTGCCACACAGCTGACACAAGCAAGTCCAGGAGGTTCATGAAGCACCTAGATGATAACTTCTTGGTGCAGGTGCTAACGGAGCCAACTAGGAAAGGAGCCCTCCTAGACCTGTTGCTAGAAAACAGAGAGGGTCTGGTGGGAGATGTGGTGATTGGTGGCCGCCTTGGTCATAGCGACCACGAAGTGGTTGAGTTCAAAATTTACGGTGACAGAAGGAAAAGTGCCACCAAAACCTCATCCCTAGATATGGGGAAAGCGGACTTCAGGCTGCTCAGGGAACTAGTCAGCAAGGTCCCCTGGGAAACTGCTCTTGAAGGCCTCGATGTCCACCAGTGCTGGTCATTCTTTAAGCGATGCCTCCTAGAAGCACAAGATCAGGCAATTCCTAAATATCGCAAGTCAGGCAGGTGGGGCAGGAGGCCGGCGTGGCTGACCAGGAACATTCTAATGGAGATTAGGCAGAAACAGAGAGTGTTTCACTACTGGAAGGAGGGCCAGGTGTCACGGAAAGAATACAGGGATGCTGTTCGTGTTTGTAGGGAGAAAATTCGTGTGGCCAAAGCACACCTAGAGTTGAAGCTGGCTGTGTCTGTGAGAGAAAATAAAAAGGGTTTTTTTAGATATGTGAATGGAAAAAGGAGAACTAAAGAATACATAGGGCCGCTCCTTGATGGGGAAGGTCTCCTCACAGACAATGACATAGGCAAAGCAGAGACGCTTAACGCCTTCTTTGCCTCTGTCTTCAATGCCGATGATGGGCTTCGGGACCCAGGGTGCCCTGAGCTGGAGGACTGGGATGGTGGGGATGACAAACTCCCAACCGACCCTGAACGTGTGTGGGATTTGCTACTCCACCTGGATCCCTACAAGTCCATGGGTCCGGATGGGATTCATCCCCGGGTGCTGAAAGAGCTGGCGGACGTCATCGTGGAACCTCTCTCAATTATTTTTCAACGATCCTGGGAATTTGGAGAGGTCCCGGTAGACTGGAAGCTGGCAAATGTTGTGCCGATTTTCAAGAAGGGTCAGAAAGAAGACCCTAGCAATTACAGGCCTGTCAGTCTCAAGTCAGTGCCTGGTAAAATCATGGAGAAGATGGTTCTCGAACTTATTGAGGCGCACCTGGGGGACAAAGCAGTCATTGGTCCCAGCCAGCATGGGTTTGTGAAGGGTAGGTCCTGCCTAACTAACCTGATTTCCTTTTATGATAAGATCACTCGTATGGTGGACCAAGGGAAACCAGCTGATGTGATTTTTTTGGACTTCAGTAAGGCTTTTGACATGGTTTCCCATAGGATCCTACTGGACAAAATGTCCACCATACAGCTAAATAAAAACATCATACGATGGGTGAGCAATTGGCCAACGGGCAGGGCCCAAAGGGTTATGGTAAATGGGGCTGCGTCAGGCTGGCGGGTGGTCACCAGTGGGGTCCCTCAAGGCTCCATTTTAGGGCCGGTACTTTTCAATATTTTTATAAACGATCTGGATGTAGGAATAGAAGGTATTTTGAGCAAGTTTGCTGATGACACCAAACTTGGAGGAGTTGTGGACTCAAATGAGGGTGGAAAGGCCTTGCAGAGGGATCTGGATAGGTTGGAGAGCTGGGCGATAAGTTCAATAAGAGCAAGTGCCGGGTCCTGCACCTGGGACGGGGAAACCCTGGCTGCACGTACAGACTGGGCTATGAGACGCTGGAGAGCAGCCTAGAAGAGAGGGATCTGGGGGTCGTGGTAGACAGCAAGTTGAATATGAGCCAGCAGTGTGTCCTGGCAGCCAGGAGGGCCAACCGTGTCCTGGGGTGCATCAAGCACGGCATCGCTAGTAGGTCAAGGGAGGTGAGTGTCCCGCTCTACTCTGCGCTGGTGCGGCCTCACCTCGAGTACTGTGTGCAGTTCTGGGCACCACAGTATAAAAAGGACATGAAACTGTTGGAGAGTGTCCAGAGGAAGGCTACAAAGATGGTGAAAGGCCTGGAGGGGAAGACGTACGAAGAACGGCTGAGGTCACTGGGCCTGTTCAGCCTGGAGAAGAGGAGGCTGAGGGGAGACCTCATCACAGTCTACAACTTCCTCGTAAGGGGGTGTCAAGAGGCAGGAGACCTTTTCTCCATTAACACCAGTGACAGGACCCGTGGGAACGGGGTTAAGCTGAAGCAGGGGAAATTTAGGCTTGACATCAGGAGGGGGTTCTTCACAGAGAGGGTGGTTGCACACTGGAACAGGCTCCCCAGGGAAGTGGTCACTGCACCGAGCCTGTCTGAATTTAAGAAGAGATTGGACTGTGCACTTAGTCACATGGTCTAAACTTTTGGGTAGACCTGTGCGGTGTCAAGAGTTGGACTTGATGATCCTTAAGGGTCCCTTCCAACTCAGGATATTCTATGATTCTATGATTTTGCAACTTTCCAGCTTGAATCTTTAGCGCTAGGTGATTTCTCAGCTCTTTCCAGGGAAGCAGTGCTACAAACTCCAGTAAGAGGGAAGGATTCCCACACAGCTGTGTTAACTTCTTCCACTGGTGGGTGTAGGGCATCTCCCTGCCCAGTCTGCAGTAATTGTGAATCACTTTGGGGCTGCCTATTACCTCTTCCCTGGGCAGGGAGCCCCAGCTACTCTTTGGTTCTGCTCTGGAAGCAGGTACCATCCCACAGGACAGAGGCTGGGGCAGGCAAGCAGGCTCCTGTCTAGTTTCAGGGACCAGGATAAATCCAAGCAAAGAAAAAGGGTATTTGCCAGATGCAGCTTTACTCAGGGGAACAGAAGGTACCTAAGGAAGGCAGCATTTCCCATTAGTTGCTTCAGAGGCAACGTGTGCATTGTGTTCATATGCCATGCTTATTCCATCCCACTAGGGAAACACCTGCTTCTCACAGCTCTGCTGGCTGCATTATTTCAGGGGAAATGAGATGATAAGGCCATGTATGTGCCTGACCCTGCAGGCAAGCAAGGGTGCGCAAGGTGCATATGTCACCCATCAAAAGAGAGAAGGGAAGATTTTGTACCTCTCACTGATTCCAGTGAGGAGTTACTCTCCCAGGTGAAGCCCCTGCTCATGCCTCCCTACTGCCAGAGCAGTAGCAAGTTTCTCCCATGCCAGAACCAGTGAAGAAAGCCATTCCTCTGCAGAACATTTCTTCCCCACTGGCAGGGATGTAGCACTAGCCCATCAGCTCCCTGGGAGTACGGCAGGTGAAGCCAAATACTTTTGCTAATCCCAGCTCCGAAGAGCTGCTCTCAGGTTACAGATGATGTGAATAGGATCTATGTTCCAGGGTGATCAGACTTCCTGGAATTTCTGCAGGACCAGTTATCTGTTCCTGTAACCATCTGCAGCTGAATGTGCTGGTATGGCCCAAGTCCAAAATGCCCCCATCCCTTCAGAGCCTGATCTAATGTCTGGGTGAAACACGGCTGGCAGCAGGAAACCTACCCTGCAGCTTCACACATGGGTCTCCATTATTGAACAGCCAGAGCACCTCTGAAACTTGATCTCCTCAGCCTCCAACAGCCCAGACAAGAAGAGACAAAGAGACCCTCGGCCACCGGACGTGCCGAATGTGACTCCCTTACTTAGAACCAACCACAACCTGACACTGCCCTTGCAGATTCATTTAGGGTTGACTCAGCTCCCTTGCATCACTGAGAGCTTGCAGCACTCCTGAAATGTCCCCATGCTGTCCCTGTTCTTAGAGGAGTGTCTCAGATGAGGAGGAATCCTCACGTTGCAGCCTGCTACTCTCCTAATAGGACCGATGCCTCTTTTGGATGTCAAGAGGTACCCAGGGCTGGGCTGATGGTGAGATATTGTCCTTTGCTCACAGCTCACCAGCAAAGTGAATTCACACAGCAAACAGCCCAAGTCATGTGAATGCAGCTACTGAATTTCCTGCTGTGCACCTTGCTGAAGATGCTGCAGCCTGGCACTGCAGTACGCACTGGTGTTTTCACTCCATCACTGCCAGTGCTGGCTTTTTGGAAGGAGCACAGCGACATGCCTTAAGGTCTTCAGGCACCCCTGCAGGACTTGGAGGCCACGCAGGCTGAACCCTGTCCACAGGCTATTCTACTGCTAACCAGGCAGCTTCCAAGTAGCACCCTGTTCTGCAGCCATCCCATGTGTTATGGCAGCAGAGCTGTGCAGACTGAGCAGATGTGAGGTGCATCACCCTTCTGTGAGCTTTGGAGATCAGCAGATGCAGTTACACTCGTTAAATAGCACTGTGATTCTGTGATTCTCTTGTATTCACATGAAAAGAGCTTTCATGCAGGACTGGTGTCCAAACTTGGGTTTGACAAGAGCAAACCCGTGAGGGCCAGAGAATGTTGCTGAGCTGCCCCAATTCATGGCGTGCACTCCTCCCTACGCTTCTCTCCTCTACACTGGCCTGGTCAGGCCTCACCTGGAGTACTGTGCCCAGTTCTGGGCTCCCCGGTACAAAAAAAGACAGGGATCTCCTGGAAAGAGTCCAGCGGAGCACCACAAAGGGGTCTGGAGCATCTCCCCTATGAGGAAAGGCTGAGAGACCTGGGTCTGTTCAGCCTGGAGAAAAGAAGGGTATCTTATTAATGTTTACAAATACTTTAAGTGTGGGAGATAGAGAGATCTGGCCAACCTCTTTTCAGTGGTTTCTGGGGACAGGACAAAGGGCAATGGCCACAAAATGTATCATAGGATGTTCTGCAACAATATGAGAAAGAATTTCTTCACAGACTGGGTGATGGAGCACTGGAACAGGCTGCCCAGGGAGGTTGTAGAGTCTCCTTCTCTGGAGATATTCAAGGCCCATCTAGACACCTACCTGGGCAACCTGCTCTAGGAAACCTGCTTTGGCAGGTGGGTTGAACCTGCTATATCTTGAGGTCCCTTCCAACCCTTACAATACTGTAATTCTGTGATTCTATGACCAGCCCACACAGGAGATATGGCTTGCTACAGCTGCCAGAGCCCACCATCCTGCCAGGGTCTGTGTGCTGCTACTGGGACAAACACCACATAAGGAACATGGAAGCACTTTACCTGGTGTGTCCTGGGCAGAAAGGAAGTGACAGTTCCACTACCAGCAAGTCCAAATCCTGCTACTATTCTAGATGCTCATCGGGCAGAGGCTGAGGATGATGGGCAGCACAAAGCAGCACACAATAACCTTCCTGGTGACAGACAAGGCCATGCAGGCCCTCCCAGCTGCTGCCAGGTCCCTCACCCATGGAGCTGAGGCCTGCAAGCCAGGCAGTGTGATGGTGGCACCCCAGTCTGTGTCCAGCCTGCTGGGGCAGAGTCATCCTGAAGAAGCAGAGCAGGGTTTCTAGGAGAACTCCAGCTTCGCCATTGCAATCTGGCTCCTGGAGAGCTGCCTGTGTCCTGGGGAATGTGGCTTCTGACTGAACTCCAAAGGCTTTTGCAAGCCTTTCAATCCCAAACACAGAGGCTGAAAAGGGGTGAGTGCCCCCGTGGAGGGGAGAGCAGTGGGATGGGATTAGATCGGACCCTAACGACGCGCTTTCAGCTGCAGTGTCTGAGCAGTGCCGAGAGAGGTTAGGATTAGGGGAAATCGTTTCAGACCAAAAGGGAGTTAAGCAGTTCTCTCCTCACACACACAGAGGGGGCACCCCCAACTCTCTCCCCTGCAAAAGGCCATGCTGGGGGCAGGAGGCAGGGGGCAGCCTTTGTCCCTTTGATTCAAAGCAGAGGGTAATTAGGTAACGGACTTAGGGCCCAGGGAGCACCATTCCCCGCCTCCACAGGGATCTCTCCTTCTTTCTCTGATTTCTTTCATCCTCCACTCAAGCTCCTAAATCTATCTTTAGTAGGCTGTTAATTGAATTAGCCCAGCACCTTTCATTGGGAACAACTTCAGACAATTTCAATACAGGATGATTGCTTTTTACAACCTCTATATGGGTTTTAACAGCAACCACAGGGTTTTGTTTAACACAGAGATGAGACAATTTATTCTGGATGCCTCTCATGAACAAGTCAAGAAGTGGGATCGAGTCGGGTTGGGCGCCTTGCAGACCAATACTTCATCCCCTGTCCGAGGTAGCATATGGGCAGAGTGCCCAGTGTGTGATTCCTGGTGTTTGTAACCTCACATTACTACAGAACCCTTGGACAGGTGCACACACAACTTTGGAGGCCACAGCACTCATTCTAGCCCTACTGGTACATCTCAGCTGGGCTAGCAAAGGGGTTGAGGCAGCCCTTTAGGGAAAGGGAAGACATTGCTGCTATTCCCGTAATCACCCCCATCATTTTCCACACTTGCATGATTCCCCCACAATGTAGAGATGCAGGCACCAAACACTGCCACATCTTTATTGCTCACTCATCTCCTCTTTCTCTCTCTTTTATGCATTCACATAAGATGTTCTGGAATTGCCTCTGTTAACATCCCATACCTACATTTTTAAGTGACATCAGTTTCCATCAGGATAACAGTCTGGATGGGCCCTTTTAAGCCCAGGATCTTTGTGGAGGAATTTCTTTCACACGGCCTGAGAGAAAGAGACCAGATGTGTCTCTGTACCTGCTACATCTCCATTTATATGTGTGTGTACTGCCTGCCACGTGGGATGGCTGAGCTCCTGTCCCTTACCTCCCCTAGGAGGAACTGTCCTGATCAAACACAAACTGCTGCTGGATAGATGCCAGCCCCACAGACTGCAACGACATGCAGTACCCCTGTCTTTCTGGTGGCTCATGACTTCAGGATATCTTCCAGAGATGTTGAGATAGTTGCATTAGCAATTCCTACAGACAGCAGTTTTGTGAAAATGAGGCTGTCTGTATGGTTTGCATGCAGATCTGGCTACTCCAGGCCCATCCCCTGAAAGACAAGCCTGAGGAGACAGCCTCTGAATTGCCAAATTTCTACTCTGCCCAATGAGCTGCCCACAGAGGGGTTATGTGGCAACTTTCCCAAAGGGAGAAAATGGCACAGAATGAGCCTTACCCTGCCTCCTCCTCCCTGTTTCCCATCTTACTTGTCTGGCAACACTTAATAATGAACGTGTCACAAAGTGGGACTGGTATGGAGTATTCAGCCCATGAAAGTGAGCAGCCTTTCTGTGCTCATATTCCAACCTCTGCTGTAATTTGGTCAAGGAATTGGTCTTGGAATTGCCACAGACCAGCTCTGTGTCTGCTTTAAGTCACAGATGAGCTCTGAGAGGTCAAAAGCCCTGCAGGGGCAAAGGAAGTGGCTCCAAACACCTCAGGAGAAGCGATCTGGTCTTTGCCTAGAGATTTCACCCAACCCATTCTTGCACCCATCCCGTGAGCTAATTAAGTGGAAGAGGCAATAATATATTTATTAAGAAGAGCACAAAGACTCCAGGAGCATATAAACAGGACTGTGCAATTAATTACCCTTTTCATGACTGAAAACATCAGTTTCTTTATCCCAGCCCAGAGCTGTTCGTTATGAAAATATTTCATCTCTGCTAAGGCTCAGGTGTATGACCCTTCACCTTGTGCCCTCGTTCCTGTGTCCACAGGGACGGAGCAGTGCCAGAAGGTGTGTGACTCCAACAGGGAGCATCTGCAAGTCTTATTATACAGGTGTTAAATGGCAAATGGCACATAAGTCTCTGGGAGGGTTTAGGGTTGTCTCCCAGTTCACCCCATCTTCCACTATGCAACTGCAGCAGTGGGGCCATGGAGTACTCTCCCCAGTGCCACGACTTGCAGCATATCTCAGGCCCAGCTTTACAAACACTGATGCCCCAGGGGGAACTGCCTAGTTTGAAGCCTGCTGGCACTGCCAGGCATGGAGATAAATGCTGCTCACCATAGCTCAGAGGCAGAGCGCTTTGCAGCCTCGCATCTTAGGAGCAGAGGAGCGGGCTATTGTTCCCAAAGAGCCTGAGAAGCCAGATGTGATGGGCATCCCAGGAAGATATCAGAATGGAGGACATCAGTCTGGATTTATGGCCTTGGGAGACAACAGCTGGAAATAAAAGCACAACATGTGGGAGCACAGAGGGCAGAGACAGGAGGAGGGGATCAAAGCATGGAAGGTATTTGCACTTAAGGATGGAGCAGATGTGCTTCAGTCTCTATTTTGCTTGTAGTATAGATATGTGACAGCCAAAAGCAAGCAGACCTCTGAGGAAACAGAGAAGATATTACAGATTTCAGGGGATTTCATTCTCATCCTTGCATATGTCCTCCAAACCAAGACACACCATCCAACATCTGTCTTTCCATCTGAGAGAGAACAGTAGCATCTCACCCAGCACCCTGGCCAGTAAGGTGGGGGGTTAGGCTGGAACCTGAAGGCAAATAATAGACATGTTGAAGTGCAGAAGAGACAGTCAGATGCCTTCCCAAGTGACAAATCCACATTTGCAGAGGTGGAAGTATGGCCAGTGCACCTGAAAAGACAATCATAACTTGTACAGACTGGTGGAAAAACATCTGTGTATGCAGACTGCCTGTCATGGCATAAGCTGAAAGGCAATAAAACAGCCCAGGTTCTTTAATTCTATGTTTGTCACAGGAAAGTTATAGGATCTGTAAGACCCATGTTATATAAAGACAAGGCATTGCTTGCTGTCCTTCTGTTTGTGTTCACAGCTGCTGGGGGATCTCACCCTTGCAAAGCGCAGCACTGTGTATGTACAACCTTCTCTCTGTGTTGGAAAGAGTAGGAAGATTTGTGTCTCATGATGCTCCCACAGTACTTTCTCCAATACCTACTGTGTTAAAAAAATATCCAGGCCTCATTTTGCTAGGTGCTGGAAATGCACTTACAGGCAGTCTAGGGTAGAAAGAAATTTATCCAGAATCCTACAGGGAAAAAATGACAAATTCAGGAACTGAATTAATTCAGGGCACACCTGCCTAATACCTCCAGACCATTTTTTCTCTCCTGCTATCTTTCATTTAATTCACACTTTGGAATAGTACTGAGTAATTACAGATGTTCTGGGCAAACCTGCAGGTTACACCTTTAGCTGCACTGCTCATGATTTGCAAGGCAGAATGTGTAGAAGTAAAGAAGACTTGGAAGAAGTAATTTGAAAATCATTTCCCATGATGACTTATAAAACTGAACAAAAATATAGGTCAGATAGAACCTCTGGAGGTCTCTTGAACAACACCGTTCTCAACGCAAAATTTGAATTTAGATCAGATTGTTTGGGCCTTGTATAGTTGAGGGGTGAAAATCTCCAAGGATGAAAATCTTTGGGCCTCTTGGGGCCCCTGTTCCACTGCTTGACTGCTTTCAGGATTGATGCATTTTTCCTTATGTCCCATCAGAATTTCTCATGGTGCAACATGCTCTCATCGCTGCTGTCTGTGTGCACCTGTCTTGTCTATGTGCAACTCTGTGTACCTGAGTTGTCTTTTTCTTCTGTGGAGTCCTCTTTAGGTATTGGCACAGGCAGTTACATGCCCCTCAAGCTCCTTTTCTCCATGTCCAGCAAGCCTGGTTCCTTTCACCTCTTCTCAGTCATTACACGTTCCAGCCCCTAACCATCTCTATGGCCCTCAGTTTCACCCATTCCAGTGTTCAGCCAACTTTCTTTGCGGAGTAGCCCAAAACAGGACACAATATCCATATTTGTCCTTCCCAGTGTACTGTCGTGTGAGGTCAATCCATCCCAAGTACCAAAATTTGCATTTGTCCTGACCCTCATGACTTTCCCGCCTGCCTATTTCTCAGTCATGTTGAGGTTCCTCTGAATAGCAGCTCTGGCCTCCAACATACTGACCACTTCCCTCAATTTAGTGTCACCCACAGACTTGCTGTGGTTACATTCCCTCCTCTCATTTCGGTCACAGCAACATAGGGAGTCTTCACTTCATCCTCCTAAATGGAAAAACTGGACGTCTCCAAAGAGAAAAGGCCTGTGATTTTGGTCAAGTATTGTATTGGTCAGTGCATCACCCAGCATGTCTTTGGAGAGAAGGGTTGAGATGGTTTCAGAAAGCAGTGAGCCAAGCCTGCTCCTGGGTGAAGTACCTGAGTGCTCCATACTGTTAAGCTCCTGGTAGGAAATACAGCCTGAATACCAGGTGGTGAATGTCTGCTTATTTTGGAGCTCTGAACACTGCTGTCAGCATTTTTTCTTTGTTGACCATCACTTATGCTTCTGCATAAGCTAAAGCTTTCTTTCCAAGGACCTCTCAGGCCAGGTTACAAAAGAAGCTGCAGCCAAAGAGGCAAGACCAAACCAGCAGAGCAGCCAAATGCATCATGTCATGGGCACAGGTCCAGAACCTGCCTCCTCCCCAATAAACTATTTAGCTGTATGCCCTGCCTACAGCCCCTAACACCACAAACCATGGGGTGAAACCTCTCCAAGTGGCATGCAGAGCTTGAAGCCGCTCCTCTGTCTGGCAGCTGTAGCAATACTTCAGCTCCATAGTTCAGGTCTGAGACCTGAGCTGGGACCAGTACTTGGGGCAGGCCTGATATACGGACTGTCCACAAGCCCTTAAAGGCAGATAAAACAAATCCTTCACTGGGGTACAATGTGGGATATAAATTGCAGTGAGGGATACCAGAGGGTGAGATTATGGGGAAAATGTTTAGCAGAAGTAGGAGCAGAAGAGCAAGAGCTTGTTGTCTGTGACCTAGGTCTCCAGGGTGGTCTTCAGACCACAGTGACCTTAGCAGGAGAGCTCGGCCATGTGCTTCTTGACAAGCTCAACTTCACCCCCGAATCCAAGAAGCTGCTGGGCTGCAGTTCCTTTGGTGTCTTTCCAGGTAAAAGCATGTTGAGATGGACAGCACAGCCTTTCCTATCTTCTTCTCCATTACTGTTGGACAATAGAGGTCCTTAAGTGCAACAGAGACAAGCTGACCATGCACAGTCAAGAGGGGAAGCCCTGTAAGGTGCAGAGAAGTCCAGAAAAAAGTGTATGCCTCTCGGAGAGCTCCTACCTCCCCCTGCCCAAAGGCAGACACCTCGGGGCCAAGGCAGCAGCAGGAGGCAGCCCCCGTCTCTGCCCTGTGGTGCCAGGACAGGTGAAGGCAAGTGCCTGAGCTGCCAGCACCACAAGCAGGGTGCACGCAGCAGGGAGCTGGTGGCAGACCCCGACAGCCGGGCAGCCCACAGCTGAGAGCTGTCAGGCAGCTGCCCGCTAGAGTGGGCTGGACAGCCTCACTGGCAGGAAGATCAAGGGCTGGAAGGTGGGAGGAGGACAATAGTCCATTTGGGGACTGAGCAGAAAAGGGCAGAGTCTGATGTAGAAGGAGGTTACACAGGGAGGAAGAGCCTGCATGGTGTGATGAGGGATGCCTGGAAATACACAGGGAATCTGGGCTGTTCTCTACCAGCCTGGGCAATGACAGGATCCCTTCCCACAGATGCTCAGGACAGGACAAGCTGTGCAGAGCAACATGAGGTGCTGCAACCCTTTTATGTCACACCAGGGCATCATGCAGGGGGAACCTCAATGATCCTGGGGCCAGCCAGGGCTAAGGTTCCACAAATAACCTCAGAAACACAATAGGCAGCAAAAACGTGTCGCTTAATCACAGATAAACACATAATCTACTCAGGTTTCTCCAGGGGGAATCCAGAAACGGCGAGCACACCGGAGAGGAGGTAAACAACAAGTGAAAGGGAGAAAGAAAAATCCACCAGCAGAGACGAAAGCAAGACAGTAAATCACAGGGGCTCCTGCTCTTCTCATGACCCTCACATTCTCTTCCCTGCCTGGAAAAGTTCAGCCAGGATCTTGGCAAGGAGGCACTTAGAAACCAGGAGTGTAAAGCCCGACCAGAAGCCTCACCGAGCAGCTAGATTTCTGTCAGACACCTCTGCATCTCTGCCAAGGCATGTGGAGAAGTGGCTGGAGATCCACCTGCTGGGCCCAAGCAGTCAGTTGCCAAGATCTGCACTTCAGCACCTGGCCCTGCAGCTCACTCCAACCCCAGGAAAGCAAAGGTCTCAGCTTTCTAGACCTGCACTTTGGACATAGCCATACTGGTGGAGACCATCCACCAGTCCCACTGCAAAACCCAGTTCCCCCAGAAAGGAATAAGAAAGGACACTGTGACCCGAGCTTAGTGAAGACAACCATTCTCATCCAGGCAAAACTATTCAGAGAGCAATGGGATGAAGATGCGCAGATGGTCTGGAGTAAGAAAGCGGTAGGCATTTCCTCCTTTCTTGACAGTGCCTCCTGACAGACCGCACAGTCCCGCGTTGGTCTGCCAGAGCAGATTCGCAAATGAGTGCAGGCACAAGAATGCAGTGGGAGTACAGACTCCTTTGAACATCCTTGCCACGGCACGGCCAGTGGGAACACATACCCGGAGAGGCCAAGCTGGGAGATAGCCACTGCTATGAGATCTGCCGTGAAATCGGTTCCCGGGAACGTTCTGCCAACCAGCCACGGCTTTCCTGGCAGGAGTAAATATTCACCAAAACAAAAAAAAAGATCTTGCTTTTTGTTTGGGATGTGAAAGTAAATTAAATCTGAATAATATCTTTGCCCTTTGCACTCCTGCCCCAGCCCTCCAAGGCCCATTTGAGCACTTGAGCTTTCGCAGGTCCTTGTAGTATGGATGTTGGGTGTTGCTCACTGGAGAAGCACCCTTTCTAAAAAAGAGAAGCATCAGGCACAAAAGCCTCCACAAGAGCAGTTGCTGTCCCCTGACTTCGGGTTCCCTTAGCTCTTTCCCTGGTGCAGGCATCTCTGTGCTGCCAGCACAGTGCAATACCCTGACGGCAACACTTAAGTGAGACTCATCACGGTTCACCCTTCTCCAGCACCAAACAAGGTTACTGATGGATTAGGATTAGGTTTTTAGGTACAAACCTGAAACCAAAAGGTGACAAGTACAAACTTGTAAAGTCACTTGGACTTGTGGCCACCTGAAAACCTTCCCGGGTGTCCCCCCTCAAGGTGCAGCCCAGACACCAGGAACAGGAGGCTCAGCACTGGTGACAAAGCCTGCTCTCACCCTTGAAAACCAGGCAGGGTCTGGCCCCACCATGGAATGCACAGTCCTGTCCAAGTATGTGTCAGTATGGACTGTCCCTCTATTCAAATGCTATGTCCCAGGTGCTCCAGACAAAATCAGGACATTCCCCACCCCCTCTCAAAGCAATGGGTGGCCTACCTGGGAGTAAGTGATGATCTTCTAGGGTCTGGCACCAGGGGTGCAGGACTGCTGCCCAGGCCCAGTTCCTGTGCTGTGCTAACAGGTATACAAAAAACAGAATATACAGAATATTCTCCAGCCACCAGCCAAACATCCCTCCTGCTAAATGCATGACCTCTCTAAATTACCAGCTTTCTGTAGAGACCACACATAATGCCCGTGGATAAATCTCCCCTCTCCGGTTTCCGTTTCCATGAGGCCAAACTGCTGGCTCACACCTTCCTCTGCTCTTCATGGGGCATCATGCCCTGAACGAGAAAAGCCACCTGCTGCTTCACTTCCTTCCTGAGACCCCCACAAGGGACCACAGACCCAGCTCCCCAGGTCCCCCTGCAGCCCCAGCAATGCTTAAGAAGCTCCACCAGTCCGGGCTGAAGGAGAGCCCAAGCAGCAGCACGGGGAGGATGCTTGTGAGAGCAGAGGCAATTTTGCATACCCTCTGAAAAGACTAGAAAGATGCAGCTTTCCCAAGCACGTGCAGCCCATCAGTGAGGACTCATGGTCCTTTTCCCAAAGGTTTACTTGACCTCCAGCCTGGATGCAGCCATCCATGGGACAGGAGATCAGATCACACAGCCAGGACCATCACAGGTGGGTTTGAATCCTGTCGGAAATGGAGGCCAATTAGTAACAGAGAAGATGTGAAAGCATATCAGTGGAGGGATACTGGGTTGGATGGACCTGGCCAGATAACTGGGGATAGGGGGAAACTTGTGTGGGTGGACTGGGACCCCAAAACTTACAGCCGGAGACTGAGAGGGAGGGTGGAAGTCTCTGGAGGGCGAAGGACTAGAGGTGAAAGAAGGGTTCCTTGTGTGTAAATGTTAGGAGCTGGTGGCAGAGGGGGTGACAGGATGTCACAGTGGCATCTGTGGCTAGAAGTGGTGCTGCCACATCCCCCAGTCACATGAGGGCAGGAGACCCCCAACCTTACAAGCATCAGTGCAGACACTGGCGTGTCTTCTGAGCAAAGGTCACAAGGCCAGAGAGAGCCAAGCTTCCTTTCTTCAACACTGCCTCAGTCAAGTTGTTCCAAACTAGCCATAACTCACCTTCAAATAAGCAGGCTGAGCCTCTTTGAAGCCTAAACCCTGCCCAGAGGGGCTGCAGAGACCATGAGTCAGTCCTGTATTTATAGTGAGGCAGGAGCCAGGCAGGTGTTGGGGGCTAACAAGGGCACAACAGACACTGCACTCCCCTGGCCTGAGAAGTTATTTTTCCTTCAAGGAGTGAACATTTCCTGTGCCCCAGCCGTTCCCCATCTCCCTCCTCCCCAGGCAGCTGCACAGGTCCCACTGTCCCCAGGACTGCTGCACCAGATGGATGTGGCCTCCCGTGGGGACTGAGGGACCCATGCCTGCCCAACACAGCCACAGGACTGGCAGCATCCCAGGCAGCAGGGCACTTCAGAGATGTCCCAAAACAAAGCTGTGGTGGGGGAGCTCCCTTCATGCACAGCTTGTCCCCAGCCTCACCGTGGCAGGGGCTGCAGGGTGCATCACTCAGAGGCTCACGGCATGCTGTCCTGGAGGGCTGGGAAAGCCTCCACTCACACATGCTTCCTGCAGCAGACTCCCAGCTCACTTCCACCTGTTTCCGATAAGCTTGCTAATCCAGCCCCATAATGATTCTTTATTAATGGATGCTGCTGTCTTCATTACATGCCTTAATTAGTGTTTTGTGAGCAAATTCAAGGGGATAAGAAGCGTGTCACATTTTCCAATGGGGGGTTTGAGCTCAGCTACCAAAATAACTTTTGTCTGTGAAGCCGGAGTTCCTGTTTCACCCTGCCTGTAAACCATCATCACAAGAGCTGTTTCTGCCTAATCTGGCAGGCAAGCTGGATGAGCTGAGCTGCTGCCCACTGCCCAGCCTCCCCTCCCTTCCTCTCTGGCTGGGCTCGCTGAAGTCCCACGAGCCAAGATGAATTTCAGTCATGCACGGACTTGAAAAGAGATCTGTTGTCGGGAATCAAAAATCCTGGAAAAGTCCAGTCTGCTGCTGCCCTGCTCACCGGACTGCTCTCCCCCAGCCACACTGTCTGCCTGGGAAGGGCATCTGGGGCTGCTGTGGTCCCTGATGGCTACTGAGACAGACCCACCTTCCTCGGGGAAACAGCAAAATCCCATCAGATTCTGTTTTCTCCTGACTCCAGGTGGGAGTGACGTGGGAAAGCTCTGGCACAGGAGGCATCAGGATCCATGGAGCACATCCACAGCAGGAGCAGAGCCCAGCCATCCCCAGCCTTCCTGCTCTTTGTTTCAGCACAGGCCCACATAGGCAGTGCTGCTGGGCTGCCCTCTACTCCACCCAAAAGGGAAAAAAGCCAAAATAGTTTGTTAATGTGCCCAGTACCACTGCTGGTCTGGGCCAGATGTGTCCATGGCTGGCACAGCCTGTTCTGCACCCAGCACCCCAGGGTAAGGGCTCCTCCGGGGGCAGCACATCTCCCAGTGCTCTGGGCACCCACTGGGCTGCAAAGAGGTGCTTTGGGACCAGCCCTATCCCACTTGCAAAGGGGAGAGCAAACAGAGACACAGCCCTGGTCCTCCTGCCCAGCATCCTGGGGCCAGCCAGCATCCCATCATCACAGCATGCATCTGGAGACCTTCTACAACTTCACACATCCCTGACCCAGTCTCCAAGCCCTCTTTATCCTGATCCAACGTATGCACTGATTTTGTCAAAATACCAGGGCTTTGTGTTTTCCTAAATTTCCTAAAATCTAATCTCATCTTTTTTTAAAAAAAAGTGTTGCTTGCCATCATTTCCAAGCTGTTTGCAGTCACAGCCTGAGCATGTCCCTGGGATTCCTCCTGGATTCTGTCTGATCCCAGGGTCATAATGCCAGGGAGAGGGAAGGATCCAGCACTGGGGAAAGCTCTCCTGCATGAAGCTCCCGGCTCATGCCAGCCCCAGTGCATTACAAGGGGAACAGAGTCTCACTGCAGCAGCATAGTGAGCTCGCATGAGCACAGATCATCTGCCCAGGTGCTGCAGTCATCTCCTCCTGCATTAACCCTGTGACATTCCCCCAAACACATCTTGGTTCCCATTAGGGCTTTCCCACTTTCCACAAGAGTGAAATGAACCAAAACTTGCCCCTTCGTCATGGCTCCGAGGAGAATTTAATTCCAAGGTTCAAAGCTTCCCGATCCCTTCCTAGATAAAAGAGTGATCTGCAAAAGGGGATGAGCTGGTTAATAAAAGCTGAAGAATAAAGCAGGACAGAGGACTGTTCCTATACAGCACAGCACAGCAGGAGAGAAGCGGCTTTTCTCTGTGCGAGCCTTTCCCCAGTTAATAATTACAGGCCAGGACTGCCAGTTCCAACCCGCTGCTCTGCAAGAAAAGGCAATTAATTTAAGACTAATAGGATTTTAAATTCAAAACAATCCCAAGTGAGTTTGCATGGCGGGCTGTGAATATGCCAGAGAGCCAGCCAGCAGCAGGCGGGGATAGAGGTTGGATTTGGCAGAGCAGCTGGAGGAATTAAGGATGAGGAGATGAAACTTTGTCTTCTGCAACCACTGGGCTGGTAATGGCAGCTCTTCATTCACAAGGCAGCTCAGCGGGGGGCTCTCCTCAATGGGAGCACGGCGAGAGGGCATTTCATTGAGCCAACGCCAGTGGCAGTGGCTGGATGTAAAAAGGAGCTGCTAGCCCATGTCAAGCCCAGACCACCTCTGCCACCACGGCCAAGGGACTGCAGCTCTCCAGGCACCTGCAGCTCAGCCTGCAACACCACAGACACTCTGGGCTCATGCAAGCACCTCACAGCTGGGTTTCCATCTCCCATCCCAGATAGGCTGGTGCAAAACTTCCTCCCAGTCCCTGAGGGAGTCTCCAGCTTGCAAAGCTCAGGAAAACAGCGATGCCATGGCCCCTGTCCGAGGAGAGGGCTGGGAGGGCAGAGCAGGGAGCCATCTGTCATGCGAGTTGTGTAGTGATGGTGGGGTATAGACAGACACAGGGGCACTGCCTTCATCCCCTCCCTGGAGCCCTGCTGACTCACCAGCATCTGCAGAGAGATGCTGGAGCAGGAAAGGGTCTCTGTGGAGCCACCCAGTACCAGAAGTGCATATAAAAACAAGAGAGCAAGGAAAAGAGTAAAGTGCTCTGCTATGGGTTGTGCTGGCAGGGATCTGCTCCCCACAGGGCTCTGAAGCCTAACTGCCCAGAGCTGTGATGAGGCTGGAGCCCACAGCTCCTGCCTCTCAGGCTGGGACAGAAACCCTTCAAGGAGCACAACTGACCACTGCTGCAAGGAAAAGCTCTTCTAAGACTAAAAGTGCCTCTCCCAAAGTGTCAGCATTAAGGTATCTCTCCATTTTTCTCCAGAGCAGTTGTAGAAGTGGGCTCAGGCTCCCAAGTAGGCTTATATGTCACAACACATCCAAATATCCTCGTGACATCTGGGTCTTGGCATCTGATGTAACTGGAGCAACTTTCATGCAGGGAGCTCTGAGACATGGGGATCACCCTGTGCAGTTTCAGTGCCATCAGCCATCATGTGAGCAGCTTCAGCTCACCATGCCTATGCAAGGCAGGAAGAGGGAGGCTACATTTAGGAACACACAGCTCTTCTATACATGCATGAGTGCCTTACGTTTCCCAAATTTTACGAAGCTCCCCATGCAAGTCAGTGGGATTTCTGTTAAGCCCTCTCAAGATCCCACATAATTCAGACTGGTAAATAAGAACTGATGGTGTCTGTGCAGTGCCCTGCACTAACCTCAGTGCCTCTAGGACATGGAGAACCACTCATGTTGAACCACAGCTGTCCTGTCCCCTGCCAGCTCCCCGGGGAATTGCTGTCCAGATGAGGGGCTGAGGTCACGTCTCACACACCATGTTGGTCTCCAGGGCAAGACCAACGGAAATTATGGCCTTTGGCCAGCCATGGGAGATGTTCAAGAGAACGATGAAGAAGAGCTTCCCAATGCCAGATTGTTCCTCCATCAAACTTCCCCCACCCACAGGCTCCAAACCTGTAGAAACTTTTTCCTAGCCTATACCATGCAATCGCCTCCACTTGGCCTTATTTTAAGAGCTCATTTTTAATAAATTTCCCACTTTTCCTAGCAAAATAAACCCGAAACACCAGCCTGGGCTACAACTCTGACTTCATCTATGGGAGCTGGCTGAGTTGTGAAGCACTCAGTGGTGGTTCTTTCGGTGTGGGAACCAGTGGGCACCTACCTGTAGTGGGTGAAGTTTCTCCAGGCAGACTCAGGGCACACAAGGACCCACAAGCCAGGGGAGGGTTTCCTTGAAATGTCTTTGTCACTAGCTACAGGAAGGACATAGCCTCATAGGCCAAGGCTCTGCATCAAGCAGGGGACTGGTACAGTAGTGATACCACATGAACAAGATGATAATTGGTCCTGCCAATTTGCTATCATCAGATGAGTCCCAGACAGACAGACGTAGCAGGGAGAGGTAGGGATGGAGCAGAACAAGACACCAAGCACACAAGACTGTGACTATGGAGGGAGGATGAGGAGGGTGGGCTGGTATATTGCCCCACTGCAAAAAGTTGCTTGTCCTTGCAGAGTTGATAAAGGAAGCTGTCAGGATAGTGAGTGAATGTAGGGCAGTAGACAAGGAGGTGCAGTGGAGCAGTGAGTGGAGGGAGATGCCAGGGGCCTGGGGAAAGTCATTACCAAGGCTCCCCGATATCTTTCAGTATCCTCCCATGTGAAATAAGAAGGAAAATAAAGTCTTCCTTGGATGAAGGTCTTGGTGAAAAGGGACTGGAGTACTGACCGATCTAACATAAATGGCCAGACCAAGTTGCTCTAGTTTGGATGGACTTCTCTGGGACAGCAACCAGCTGCTTCTTTCATAAGAGGAGCAAAGCTTCATCCCAGCTACATGTCATGATGAGACAGAGCGCACCCAAACACATCCAGGGTGCTGTTCTGCTCTAACCATGCTGTGCAGAGAGTGTGGACCCTGTACCGGTCTGGGACTGGAGACAAAGGAAGCCTGGGGAAAACACAGATAAAATGTTTATTGGAGCTGGAAGAGGACTTCATATCCCTGATGCAGAGACAGCAGCCAAGGAATGGGCCAAGGAATTACTAGAAAGCATTGCCCAGTGGAGAACAGTCACTCCATGGAGCAGGAGCTCTTAGTACCTGTGGCTTATGCCACTGTAGGGAAAACTAAAAGGTAGCAAGACAGGCAGAAAGAAAACATGTTTTTTTCCAAGAGCAAAAACAGTAAAGGGCTCATGGCTGAAGGAGGAGAAGCCTGTCAGGACATGATGCAGAGCTCTGCTGCTGACATGGGGTCAGCACAGCTGAGAAGAAGCCCGTTCTCCTGAGTCAGTAACGTCGACTGGGTTTTGGTTGCTCAGAGGACCAGTGACAAATGCTGGCCACCAGCCATTCAAATAAACAGTAGGCAGCCAGCTGGCCAATGGCCACTCAAATAACCAGCCCCAAGCTAAAAAAATACAGTAAGCTAGTAAATTTAGTAACCTAAAGAGAAACATTCCTCTACCAACCAGCATGCAAATAAGCCAGAAGGGGATATAGAGCTGACACAGTTCCCTGTTAGGCTTTTGATATTCAATGGCCCTTATCCAACTGGCTGCCAGATACTTATTTGCATTGGAACAGGAAACAAATTTTTCTCCTATTTATACTGCTTACCTCAGGAATAAACTAATTACTGTTATAAAATCCCATTCCCACAGTGTCCAGCACACATCTGTAACCCCTGGAAGCGACAAACACACACAACTTGCCAGCTGGACTGTCCCATCAAAATGGCCAAATCCCAAATTGCTTTTTAGTTGGCTCTCCCCACTGGATGATGAAGCAAAGACTCTGCTGCAAATACCTCCACCATGTCAGCTGTTCACCTTGTCCGTAAACAGATCACTGCTACAAAATGCTCCTCCCAAACTGCCCCATGCACATCAAGACACCAGGAGGGCAGGAAAAAGGAGCAGGGAGCAAAGTGCCCATGTTTCAGTTCCTGCAGCCAAGGACAGGGCCAGCTGGTTGGTCCAGCAGGTGTGGGGTGGCTGGGATGGAGATGGTCCAGCTGCACCAAGGCCTAGACATGCCACTAGATGGAGTTAAACAGTGAGACAGCCCCATGTCCCTGTCCAGATGCCGAGGTGGTCTCCAGTGGAGTTGGACTGTGACTCTGCTGGGAGATGAGGTTTCCTGAGGTCCAAGCCCCAGAATGGTAGAATTCATCCCACCCTCATGCACGCATGCAAGTGCCACGCTATGTGCTGCTAGCCCTAAAGTACCCAACACCTTTCCTAGCACAGAAATCCTGTGGGGTGCCTTCCCACCAGCATAAACACAGGAGGAAGCTCCAACATCAGATCATTGCCCTGAAGGTATGAAGGGTCCCAGAAGCCATGGCCATGCCCAGAGGTCCTAGTCTGGGTGGGCCAGACGATACCCAGCAGTGCAGCAAGAGGCCAGGCTTCCAAGGACACAGTGGTTTGGCCAACTTTCAGCATACATTTTGCAGGATTTGCTGTTTCCTTCAAGATCCAGCTGCTGGAGTCAGGGGATTAGTGAAGAAAGGCTGCATCCTTCTGCTTTATCCCTGGCTGACCCATGGGGTTGTAAAGACTTTCTCGTAATGTGCAGCTTGCAGATGGCATCTAAGGAGTGTGCAGAGTATATGCTTTGATTTCATCTAGTTTTTAAAGCTAGACTTGTGACCTGCCAGATCTTGATGCATGAACACTTGAAAGCACGTGAGAGCCACTTTCTTCACTGCAAACTGTCCATTGCCTTTCCCTCCCCCCCTCCCCCCCACATAGGTCCTGGCCATCCTGCTCTGCTTGGCAAAGCTGCCTTAACAGAGCCCTGCTCACCTGATCTAGCAGACACCCTGCCCTTGTCAGGATGTCTGGCCATGGCATTGGTTCTGAAGGGTTCTTCAGGGCTCCACTTGGCTCCCTGGATTTGGAGGCAGGGAAGAAATGACAGGTGACACCTGGTCCCCTGTCTGAACTGGCTCAGTCAGACATGGCCACATGCACTAGGCACAGGTTGAAGAGTTTCTGCACAGGGCTAGGAACTGGCATAATGAAGTGAAAGGACTTGCAACTCAGGGAGGGTATACCTGACATACTTTCAGGTTCCAGGTTGGAGGGGAGCTTAAAATTCATTTAATTCCATAGGCAAGGACACCTCCCACGAGACCAGGTTGCTCCAAGACCCTTCCAACCTGGCCTTGAACACTTCCAAGGATGGAGCATCAACAGCTACTCTGGGCAGCCAGTTCCAGTGCCTCACCACCCTCTGAGTGAATAATTTCTTATAGCTAATCTAAAATGACCCTCTTTTAGTTTAAAGCCATTACTCCTTGTCCTATCACCACACCCCCTAACAAAGAGTCTCTCCCCAGCTTTTCTGTGGGCCTCCTTAAGGTACTGGAAAGACACTGGAAGGCCTTCTTTTCTCCAGGCTGAACAACCCCAACTCCCTCAGCCTGTATCTGTATGAGAGGCGCTCCAGCCCCATGATCATCTTTGTGGTCCTCCTCTGGACTCGTTCTAATACCTCAGTGTCCTTCTTGTGCTGGGGGCTGAGCACAATACTCCAGGTGGGGTCTCATGAGAGCAAACCAGAGGGGGTCAATCACCTCCCTTGACCTGCTGGCCATACTTCTTTTGGTGCAGCTCAGCATACAGTTGGCTTTCTGGATTGAAAAGGCACACTGCCAGGTCATGTTCAGTTTTCTGTCCACCAATACCCCCAAGTCCTTCTTTGCAGGGCTGCTCTCAATCCACTCATCATTCATCCTCAGGGGGTACTGGACCCAGAGAGTCCTGGAGAGCAGCTCTAAGTGTTAGCGGTCCTGTGAGAAGGGAAGATGACTCGTGGGATCAGCTAATCATCCAGTCTTTGCTAAAAGTCTCGTGAAGGTTTTTGTCCACTAGAGCCCAACTTCTATCAAGGGAGAGGCTTTATGGACAGCATGATGGAGGGGCTAGGAGTTAGCCCCTCACTTTTCTGATCTACATTTGGATGGCCAAATCCAAAGAAAGTTGAAAGAGAGAGAGAAAGAGAGAAAGAGAGAAAGAGAGAAGAGAGAGAGAGAGAGAGAGAGAGAGAGAGAGAGAGAGAGAGGAGAGAGAGAGAGAGAGAGAGAGAGAGAGAGAGAGAGAGAGAGAAAGAAAGAAAGAAAGAAAGAAAGAAAGAAAGAAAGAAAGAAAGAAAGAAAGAAAGAAAGAAAGAAAGAAAGAAAGAAAGAAAGAAAGAAAGAAAGAAAGAAAGAAAGAAAGAAAGAAAGAAGGACAAAAAAGTATCTTTAACATCACTAGGGCTTTTGACAAGGGGCCAGACATGTCCCAGGCACCAGCCCAAGGCATCCCTGTGTGGGACAGCTCAGGTAAAGAGCATCTGTGATGGAGCAGAAACCCAAGAAAATAGCCATAGGAAACTCAGAGGGACATGTGGTCTTGCTTGATGCCATAAAAGGGACCACAATGTCTGTTTGGTCACCAGATATCTGAACAACTATAGTGAAATGAGCTGTAAGGACACCCAGACAAAGAAATCCAGCCCAAATGGCTTGCTAAGCTGCCAGGTAGTCCTTGCAGAAAGCATGGTTGAGATGAGCTAAAGGGGCTGTCCTGGTCTTCCTTGAAGCCATCAGCTTTGCATGAAGCTGATAAAGGAGCACAGAGCTCACAGCTGCAGGGCACGACCAATCCTTTGCAGATGGGAGAGACAGAAAGTGGGGCAACAGCAGCTTGAGGTGTGAGATACGGGAGCTAGAGCAACCAGTGCTGGGCAAGGGAGGCAAGAGAGAAGTGGTACATGGGCTGGAGCTGGCCAAAGATGATATGTGATATCTTAGTGATAAGGTTTAGTGGAGGACTTATTAGTGTTAGGTCAGAGGTTGTACTCGATGATCCTAAGGTCTCTTCCAACCTAGACAATTCTGTGCTTCTGTGATTCTATGAAGATGGCCCGCAGGGAAAGATGGAAATTTGTCATTGCAAGTGTAGAAAGACCCCTCTCACAACCTAGGGCATGGCTGAAGGGGATATGTGAGGTCAGGATGTCCTCTGAGCTCAGACAGCAACTTAGAAACTCTGTGCTGTAAGATCTGAGCTGTTTCAGAGCTGGCAAACCCAACCCAGCAGAATGCCAAATCCCCTCCCCACCTGCCAAATCCCAAATCCAGGCACCTTCCCTGTGATGTGAGCAGAGACAGCATTGCCTCAAGGCCTAGAGTCCACCCAAGCTGGACAGAGAACCTCTGAGATTTTAGGGAAGCCAGTGGTGTTCCTGGGGACATTTCTACTGCTCTCCTCCCCATACAGAATCATATGTTCACAGAATGTTTCTGCACGGTGCTGCTCTCCACAGCAGGCTCTGAGCTGCCCCTAGGAATCCCAGTGAGACCCAGAGTTCAAGGCCCTGTACAGTAGATGATGCCTCAGATAACCCTAAACAAAAAGAATGGATAAGAGAATGGATTTAGCATTTGAAAGACATCCATTCTCAGGAGGGCCATGGTTGAAATTCATGCTTAAATTAAAAATAAATAAATAAATAAATCATTTTATTCATTCAGAAAAATGCAAAAACCTTTCCTTTGTCTGTTATGCCAAAAAGAAAGCAAAGCCTATAGGCCATGATCTACCAAAAGCCCTTTTCAGAAACGTGCTCCTGAGGGAGCTGACAGAAGTAGGAGACCTAACTGGCTTGCAGCAAGAGAGACGTGAAAAAAATGTAACTGGTGTGGCCAGGCCTGGAAATGTTCAGAGGGACAGCACAGACTTGAGGACCTCTGATGGCTCTGTTGAGTCAGCACTGAACTAACAGGCAGATTTCTCCTCCGCTTTGGTCTTGGCAACATACATGATAAACAGGGCCAGGGGATACACACAAAACCATCCAGATCTCCTTGTGACCATCTCAGACCTGTTACAGCCCACCAAAGCCCTTGGGCCTCCCCCTGTCCATGACCTACCTGTCCCTACTGTCAGGTACCACAGCTTCCACCATGTGTGTAACCCCGTACTCTCCCACTCACAAGCTCAGCCTCATGTCAGGCTATCCCCAGACATGTTAGTACAAGGTCGTTGCCACCCAAGTTCATGAGCTTCACTTCATGCTCAGCTGGAACCCAGCACCATTGCCAGGTCCCCACTTCCAACTCCTGTCTCTTGTTCTATGGACCAAGTGTCTGATGAGTCCTCACACGTGTCTGGAGGCAAGTCACCACCACATGGAGCCAGCAGAGACCAGAACAGAGAGGCACTCAGAGTGGATTAGATTTGAGATTGGGTTAATTGCGCCTTTCCATCATCTGTTTGACTTGGGATAGATCCAAAGCATGTGAACAAATTCCCCCCATGCACGCTACGTTGCTGACAAGAGGATATTGCATCTGGTTTGAATATGGCAAGTAGTGGCTGCAGAGGCACAGACAGTGTGGAGCTGCTTGAAATACAGCACACACTTCCTTGTGCTCCAGCCCCTCTGGACCATGTGCCCCATTATGGTGCAAGACCCCACCCTGTGTCCCTTGGGTTTTCCACTAGCTCCAAACACTGTTATCTCAGGCCCTCATCACCCTGGCCTACGTCACTGCCACCACCAGGCAGCTACTGCCCCTGGCCAGCAGGCAGGAGCAGGAGGACAACAACCCCTCAGACTAGCCCAAGGCAACATTCATGGGGCAGATTGGAAAGGTCAGGATGGCTGCGGATGACACAGATGAAATGTTGGTGCTCCCTGGTGTCAGGAAAGGGTGGGAAGGGAAATGCAATGGAAGAGAAAGCTAGGTGGATGCCAAAGGATTATTTCTCTAATGCTCCCTAGAGTCCCCTGTCAGTCCTTGGGCAGTGGTGTGATCACAGCAGGGGTGAAGCACAGGAGACATGAAATGACTGGCTCACAAGATGTCCCCATGGTTCTGAGGCTGGCTCAGGAGGGATTGGTGCTGATGCCAGGAGGATTTCAGCAGAGAAAGTATCCTTTGGTCTTGTGTCACTGGCTGGGGCTTGCTACAGCCCCAGGCTCATGAAGGACCAGAGGCAGCCTCTAGGGCAGGGGCACACAGCACTGGGGTGCTGGTGAGGTGGGAGAGCACAGGATGCCCTCCTTTCCTCTGTATTCACACCCTGATCTGCAGCTAGCACAGGTCAGAGGCTTTGCACAGGCTTCAATGAAGCAAGAGAGGTTCACACCTTTGCAACGTTGCCTTAAGACATGGGAGCCTGCAATAGCTCTTTGCATAGAACCACTCAGAGCATGGTGCCGGGCGGCTGCTGGAGGCACCGGGCAGCAGGCTCAGTGAAGGGACACCCTGGCAGAGGGAGAGTCAGGTACTAGGGAAGATACGGGGTGGAAAAACACTTTTCCCAGGATGAACCAAGGAAATAAAAGGGCATCTGGGGTTGAGCCACAACAATGGCATTTGGAAAAACAGCTTTCACTCACAGATGACCCAAAATTCAAAAGTAAACTGAAATAAAGCCTGAACCCCAGTCCCTTTCTCCACAATCTTTCAGTTTTGTGCTTTTCAGGAGGGAGATCGGAAACTATTGACCTACATTAAGGCGCTCCCCAATGCATTCTCGTTTTGGTTTGGCTCACCAGGACATGTGCCCCTGACATGAGCTGGTTGCTTTGTTGGTCCCTGCAGCAGCACTCCAGAGGAGGACTGGGAGATGATGGATGTGCACTGAGTTCCCTACTGGGCAATTGTTGCTGGTATGTGCCACCATCCATCTCTGCCCCAACACTTAGCTCCTGTCATCTCTCACTGTGAGCACGTGCAGAAGTGTCTCAGAGACTGGAGATGGGGAAGCCTGAAGCTTTCCAATTCCAGAGTGCATGGGGGTTTGGCACTGCCTGGACGGCAAAGGGGCTTTCCGTGCTGCCACCACCAACCGTCACAGCCCATCTTAGGCTCACTCTGTCTCCCACAGTGCCGAGCACAAAGGAATGCCAACGTCTGGGCCAGGAGATCTGTGTAGGGCCCTTCCTCCTCCTTGCAGGACAGCTGAGCTCTGATTTGCACAGGTGTTGAGCACCATCCATCCCTGGCGGCTCTCAGAGCTGTCACAATCACTCAGCACCGCCCAGGATCTGGCCTTTTTTCCCCGTTCTTTTATGAAGACATTATTTTATGGCTTGTTAATTTGTACTTTTTCAAGCTTTTAACAGGGAGCAGGGGCCAAGTCCCTAGGCAGCCCATTGGCCGTGAGGAATCCCATTTGGTATCATATAAATTATTGCAGATATTACTAATATTGCGTGTATTGTGTAAATACTGACTAAATGTTTGAAAAACACAAATAAATACAAGCTGAGCTGATGGCTGGAGCAGCTGCCTATGAGCCATTCCGGGCCCTGGGGGAAAGAATCCACATTTTAAACTAATGTGTAAATATGTAACCTGCCTCCATCCCCTGCCAGATCGGCATGAGCAGTCCTTGGAACCGGCCCAGTCCCTCAGCTGCACGGTTATGATTTAACAACAGCTATAAATACATCTCATACACTGGGCAACTGCACAAACAAGTGTTCACCTGGCAGCAAGGGGTCACCAAGGAGTCTCCCACCTGAGACCACTGAACACAGGGGCTAGAGTGCTGCCTGGAAACCCAAGGGCTCCCGGGTCTTCAAAGCCTCCCTCAGTTCCTGGGCCTGATCAGCCAAAGGCAGCAGACCCCAGCGCTGCACATTGTGGCCAGGTACGAGCTGATGGGCCATCAGTGACAGCAAGGCAGCTGCCTCCCGAGCCCAACTGCTTCCTTGCCAAGCAATCTTCCCTTTTCAATGGTGGTCCCTCCCCTTGTTTGCCAGCTCTTTCTTGCTGTTCCACATTGCTGCAAGGAAGTCAGAGTCCCCCAGAGTTCTGGTCCCTCAGAGCCACCCCAAGTCCCAGAACAACCTGCCCCTTGCCAGAGGGAGAAAAGACTGGCCAAGCCTCTAAGTCCTGGCATCCTACCAGCCTCCCCGCCTCTGAGGCTGGAAACTTCCAGCCTCTCCCCATCAGTTCCCAGTTCCACCCATCACCCAGAGCTGGCTCTGAGAGGGACAAGGAACTTCATTAACCCCTTCCCATCCCAAACCAGGGGTACTTCAGCTTGTTCCCTTGGAACAGTAGATGAAGGGTAGAACCACAGGCTGCAGACAAGGGAGAAGAGATAGCCTGCATCCCTGGAGTTTGCTTTTGTTGGGCATGGGCTGACTGTGGTTTTTGTCTGTTTGTTTTGTTTTGTTGTTTTTCCCACTTTTTCCATGATCTTCCCCAACCATCTTGATCAAATTTAACTTACAGACACTAGTCTGGATACAAACACCTTTGTGTTTGCCTAGAGCCACAGAGCTCCTGCAGAGGGTGAGGGCTGCTAAAGTGTTCACAAACAACAGCGTGAGGCAGATTTGCTCCTCAGCTGATGGATGGCAGTGTGGCAGAGGTGGTGCCAGGCTGTATAATGGGTCACATCACCAGGGACTGCAGAGGGAGGTGCCAGGAGCTGCAGGGCCTCCAGCACCCTGCCTGCAGGCAGGCAGTGCAGGCAAGGAGTAAGAGGCAAAGCTGTGCCAGGAAGATATGAGTCAAGGCAATAAGGTCATTGCTGTGGGATCCACTCGAGATGCTTCTGGGTGGATGCCTGTCCCCTGAAGGGAAACATGGGATTTAACGCCATTTCTCTTGAGAAAGGTGAAGATCCTGGTGCGGATTCCCATTTCCAAAGCCACAGTTATTCTTTGGGTATGGGATGCCTGCTCTGATCTTGGCTGCAAATAATTCAGGTCAAAGACTAAGGCCACATCATCTCCACCAGACCAAAAACTGCAGCAAGACTTTTCCCAGCTTCGCCTGCCTACTACCCCCTCTCTGGTACAGCCAGAGAGATGCTTCCCCACTGATTTTCTTAGCTGCTCCCACATCCTGGGGATCTGCCAAGCAGCTTGTGAGCTTGTATACTCCTGGAGATGGCAGTCGCCATAGACCCCTCCTGGCATTTCTCTTCCCTGACTCCTCTAAACCCTACTCTGACTCCTCCAAGCCCCTGCAGTTGCTGTAGGGGACACAGGTGCCCAGGCCTGGCTCAGCAGCAAAAAATCCCCGTCCCAAGTCTACCCATTTGACTCTTACATGTCACACCTTTGTGCTCTTTTATAGGTCCAGGCATGGGTCAATGACCAAATGCAGCAGATGGAGCCAAGCAGGGTGAGAGACCAGGGAAAGGACAGTGCTGGAATGCTCTGTGCATCAGGGCCTAGCTCTGCCTCTGTAAATACAGATTAAAGTAATAAACTCAGAAAGATCTAGCATTTGGCAGGGCCTACGAAGAACTGATGCTTGACCAGCACTGAGCTTACAGGCACACCCAAATAAATAGCATTGTTTATAAGGACTGAAAATTAAAAATTAAGGGCCGAGACTTTCAAAGCTCCCTGAGGAGCCCTCAAGCTGAATTCCCATAAAAAATGAATGGCATGAAATCTCATCCTTACATTTCTCTGGAGTGATAAGAGCTATTCATTGTGCAATCAATTGAAGAAAATCATAATTATTTATACTAAAAAAATCCTAAGTAATTTCACTGCTATGGAGAGTTTAATTTAGCAATAAATCTAGCAAATAAACTGCCTACCAACTGAGTAAGAGAAATGACTGTAAAATTCAGCAGATTAGCTAACACATTGCAAAGTAAATTCACTTCTTATTATCTGCTGGGAATTGAAAGCCACCAGTTTAAATTCATTTACTCTAGTTTGAATTTTAAGTAATTTATGTGAGGTTTTGCATGCAACGGGTTTTCTTTCAGTACAGATCTTTATTCAGCAATGAAATGGAACGAAGTTTGTACCATCACAGGCTTTCAACAAAATCATGCGCTGTCAATCAAACTACATTGAACACTGCTCCTTATTAACACTGCCTCAATTTTGTCAAGAGAAAAACATCCAGGAAAAAAATTTGATTCAGAGATTTTGGCCCTTCCTAGAAGTCTCTGCTGAGTTTCTATATATTTGCACATGCCATCAGGATCCCCTGCCATCACCCCTCACATGGAGAAAATTGATCAATTCCATATCAGGCACCTTCATCCCACCTTTTGTGTGGTCTGCTGAGGATGAGATAGGTGGTGCATGGGCCACATGAAAAGCCACCTCTAGAGAAATGCCATAGAGTGAGCTGATCCCATACAAACACACACAAGTGCACACACATTCTGGCCTGCAGGTCCCCCACCCACCCTGACCGCCCATGTCTGTACTGCAGGTGTGCAGTGCGAGGTCTTGGAAGCCACATGGGCATCCCTGCAAGCAGCCAGGAGGGACACTCCTCCTCATCCCATGCACATACAGGGTTTCATTCTGTGTCAACATGGACAAACTGGCATTCCCAGTTCAGCTCACATGCAGCAGGAGCTGTGTTGTGGTAGGCACTTTTACATGTCTGCTCCACATCTTCAGAGATCACCCATGCTGAATAAGCATGTGAAACACCCCCAGGACACCAAATGATATGGTTGAGCCCTATACTCTTCTCCAAACACAATGCCTGCCTTGGTCCTCTCTCCATGGTTTGTCTATAGCAAGGCATTCCACCTCTGGCTCCATTCAGCAGATGGATCCTACAGCCACACAAACAGCTACTTTAATTCCAGATTGGATCAGCAGCATCACTCATGCCCAGGTGTTGTCCTTGTTTGGGGAATCTGATCCACAATAGTAGTTTTGAAAGTCATCTGAAAACCTAAGCATTGGTCCCATCACAATTCTGGAGGAATCATGTTCCATTCTTCTTTAGGTTCCTCTGAAACCCTCCCCACCTTCAGGGCTTTACAGAAGCATAAGTCCAAGATCAAATCAGACGTACCATCAGAAGCCACTGCAGATAAGAGTTCCCAAGAAAAAGTCTGGTTTGGCAGAGTTGTAAGGAAAAAGGAGCAGGAGGCTGCAAGTCGCAACCCCAAACATATGAACAGCCTGGTTATCCTGAATTAGTGATTTCCTTTTCAAGAGGTGCTACAGTAAAGGGAAATATAAGTGGAAATCTCTTGAAACTACTTCTCTGATTTGAAACTGTTTCTCTGATTTGAGACATTTCTGATCATCCCAAACCAAAAATGATAAGAAAGGAGACTTCAGGCTCTAAATGTTTACTGTTACAGGGAATCAAGAAGGACAGGGCAATAAAGTGGCATGGGATGCCGCAACACAGGCCGGATACATGTTTCTTGGGGCTGAAGGGTGTAAGCAACACTTAATGTTTTCAGAGAGCAGTTTCCAATGTTCACCACACATGGTACAGAATACTTTTCTCACAAACTGCTAGCCTAAGCCTTCCCTGGCTCACAGTCTTGCTCCCTCTTCTCCATCAAAGACTTCAGATGGTTTCCAGCTACGCCTGATGTATAAATAAGGATTTTGCCTAAAGAACTGTCCTTGCAGCCTCCAACAAGTAGGAAGTGCCACAATAGTCATCTAGAGTGTCTCCCACTGTCATCCCTTCTTCATGATGCTCAGGGGAGAAAGATGGTTCGATCACATCAACACACTGCCCCAGAGGTCACTGAGGTCAAAACCCAATGAAATTACTTGCTGAATTCAGCACATCAATGCTAACTAAAACCCTGGTCTTCCCCACAGGCTACATCCCACCATGCCATCATATGCCCACTCCGTGCACTGAGCAGACCCAAGGAAGGACTAATCTACAGATCTGGAAAATGCCAGGCCACCTCCAAAGCAGTATCAGTGATGAGTGGGAAGATTGAAGTGTGAGGCCCAGCTCCATCCCATTCCACTTCCATTGGCTTCACCATCAACAAAAGGCTTCACCATGAACAGAGTGCGTTGTATGTGCATCACCTTCCTGTGGCTGGTTAGGAGCTGCCTCGCAGCTCCACAGAGCCCAGAGGGGCTGGGCCCACGATGGCTCACACTGGCCCCAGACCCTGTGGGCCACCATGACTACCTCACAGGCCCAGGCTCGTGGCCAGTGGCCACGTTCCGTTACACATGGCTGTGTCCCCCTCTAGTGGCGTGTCCCAGCCAACACACACCCGGCCACCACTGAGCAGGCAGGATGCGCTTGCCCTTGACATGGTCGCCACGAATTCAGGCCTTGACCACCCATCAGTTCAGTGGTCCCACGCTGGGTGGAAGCAGTCAGGGCTATGATGCACAAAGTAGCCCTCCAAGAAGAAGCAGTGCTGCTGCCCTGTATCACATGCCAACCTCCTTTGGCCCCAGCAGGGCAAGTTTTTCCTATAGGGAAGGGCTGGTCCATAAAGGTAAGCAGGGCCTTTCCAGGCCCCAACCTTCCCAAGCAGCCAGACTAGGAGGGCCTGGAGAATGGCTCGGCCAATTGGCAGGACAATGTCACATTCAGTCATAGGTACCAGGGGGCGTAACGTCTCCACTTTCTCATATTAAGGGTTGCTTTTTTGAGAGAGAGAGAGAGGGAGAGAAAGGGCTGGGAGGATTAAATGGAATTCCGTTCAGGCAGCTGCTGCCAGCAGATGAGGAGATGAGTAACTATCTGGGCTGTGTGGCTAGCATGGTGCCTCCACATCACAGCTGGCACCTTGCTCTCTGCATTACTACTGCCTTGGGCTTCCTTAACAGTCCTGGTTTCATGTCCCCGCAATCCAGAGCATCACCCCAGGGCAGGATCAAAACCTGTTTCCTTGCTTCATTTGTAGCAGAAGATGGTGTTTATTAGTGAAAAACAGCAAGTAAGGCTCCCTGTCAGATGTGTGCTTGTGCGTGTGTGTGATGGGACAATGATGTTCTGTTGTCCTAAACATTTTAAGTTTCTTTTGCTTGCCGATTCTGTTTCTGTATATACTTGTAGAGTAAGCAATGCAGACAGCACTGGTTCATTCAAGAGAGCAGAACCATGTTGAATTGGTGCAGCATTTCATTTGTTGTGAGGAAGGACCCACTCTTGTTTTTGAAGCAGTGGTAACCATAATTGCTCTGAGATGCTGGGACACCCTGGGAATCCACAAGTGAGCCATATTCTTAGAAATTTATTTCACCAAACTAATTTTCAACATGTAATAAAATTTGGATATGCATACAGAGCACTGTGACTCCTTCCATTATGTGACATCCCATTTGTACTGAGTGTAGTCAGAGCTCAATCAGATAATAGAAGTTGCTGTTGGCTAGCTGGCTGAGAGAGCATTTGACTTAATTCATACAAACACCTCAAGACAAAACTCAATGAGCTGCATACATCTCCCAAGAACTACGTTCAGCAAGTACCGAGGAGCACATTAAAGAGCATTCGTCTGGATTTAACTGCATGTGCTGAGAAATGCCTGGAAGAGCAGTAGGAGATAAATTATTTTCTCCAACACTTCCTTCTAAACTGGGGGACCTCAAACTAGATGTCCTTGTGCACCTAGAATTGGAGTCCACCAAAAAGGTGCTTTGAGTGCTGCAGGCTTTACTAGCATTCATGTGAGGCTCCATTTCTCTCCTGCACCTCTGGAGAGGCACTGCTTGGAAATCAGAGCTCTAAATATTTTTCAATTTTCTTGAAAACTAGACATTTCCACAAGCAACAGAAAACAATAATCTAGAGGAAAAAAAAAAAAAAAATTTGGGGAGGGGAATAGAAATGAAAACTTTTGACTCTTTCTACTTATTTTAGCAGGCCTGAATCCATGCACACTGGCCACTCTGTACTGGTCATCTCAGCTTGGTAGAAGTCCAGCGAGATGGTTAAACTTCTTCCCTTTGGCTTTTCCTAATACCAAAAATGCACCAAGGTATTTCCTGAATCATGCAACATTTTGGAGCTTTATGAAGACTGTCACCTCATACAACATTTCTAGGATGGAAGATGACCCATATATCAATGTCAGTATTTACAGCTGGGAGTCCTTTGAACCCCTCAAGTCACCCACAACTGCACTTATGAATTCTGGCATCTGTGACAGCAGCTCTGTTGCCCTGGGTAGCCTGATTTTCTGCTGTCATTTCGCCTTCAGAGACACCCACAGAATATGCCTCAAATCAGCAAGCAGCTCACAAATTTCATTTTGAGTCCTCCTCACATGGGCTGCCAGGGATGAATTCCTCTCACCCAACTGCACTCACCCAAAGAAGTCCAGTATTGAGAACTTACATGGGCTCCTCTACAGCTTTGCCAAGCATTCTGCAAGAATGATCCCCTAGGAAAGACAGGGTGAATGCCCACTAGAGAGGCCATCATTCCTCCATGGATTAGGAAGGGACTCTGGCCAATTATCTTTGATAAATTGAGACCTAATTTTTTTCAGGTGGCTAAAGTTAAGTGAGACATGTTCAACCTTTTGTGCAGACCTGCAGTGCTGTGATGGACTGCCATGCATGAGATGGTGCTGCTACACCCTTAATGACCCTATTCCCTGAGCTGCTGCTTACCCAGACAGAGTGGTGATGCACGCACCCACAGCCTGTCTCCACTGCTGTGTTTCTGTACTCTGCCTTCTGCTCTTGACTTCTGCAAGACTGAAGGGTGCCTCTGTTAGTATGCTCCTGGTAGGTAGTCCCCAAGCACCGTACTTCAGTGTCTGCCTCGCTAATGCCAGCCTGGTAGGACTCCTGTGTCTCAGCACTCAGTTGTCCACCCTGTGGCTGGATGCTCTTGTGATCCTGGTAACCCACAGTGCTCTTCATGCATCCAGAGCACAAAGCCCAGGTTCTGTCCCTTTCATGGGAGAGGGCAGTGGGTCTCACAGCCCCAGAAACAGAGCTCAGTTCCTGCTTAGTTCTCACCAGCCATTCCTTCACTGACCTTTGCCCAGAAATCCCCCAAGGAGTTACTCTGGAGGTGCATTTCCCTTTATCAGGGGGACAAGATGTTGCTTCAGAATAGATCACCACATGCTTATTGAGTACAAGGAACATTCTCCTTCCCCAAAGATGCAATCTCTTTCCTCAAGGAGGCATGACTCCTGCTGATTGCCCATGACTTGTCCTCCAAATGTGTTGAGTTTCCCTTCTCTTTCCTTCAGCCATTTAATTCTATCCTACTAATATATGTGAACATGTGCCTTTCTGATCCCATCTTCTCCCCAGATTTTCTGTGTCTGAGCCACTCTGTTTTTCCCACGTTTCCCTAGCTCTGTGCTGTTTAAGACCTATCTCTTTGTTCTGCTCTGGAAAATCCCAGTGCTGCAAATGGGGCACAGGCAATGGATGCAGCACTGCCAGTGTGGGACTGACTTCCCATCCTCTGACCTATGAGGCATTTTCCTGACTTCAGGATCAAAACATTTGCATTCATAGGCAAAACATATGCACATACCCACAGGCATTGCTCCCCTCTACCATCCCATTCTTGGTAACATCTGTTAAGAGGTTTTCTGGAAGTACATCTGTCCCATGACTCAGGAACCCAGCTAAATGCAGTATGCTAAATGATTCCAGAGACTGTCTCTCATGGATCTCTTGGATCTGCACTTTTGAACCTCTGATCTGCAAATCCCTACTTCATCAAGATCCACAAAAAGTAGCTCATCAACCTGGAGTCTGCTAGCAGTACAGTTAAATTGCTTTGCAAGGGCCTATATTGCCTCAGGAAATGTTTTCAGACTCTGTAAACCAAAACAGGTTGACAGCCACTGACCAGAGGTTGGGGATTCTGTAGCACATCTAAGATGATTCAGACACTCTGCACTTCTCGAGCTGAAATGTTAATAAGAAACTATTGACTTTAGTTGGGATGTTGACCTGAGAAGGAAGTCCTGACCAAGAAAAGAAATGAAGTCAATATTTACCAGATGGGATAATAAATCTCCATTTATGATCAATGCAAAATGCAGTGGATGCGTTGCTATATACAGTCCACCAGGTAAACAAAACCACTGCACTCCGTTTATTTCAATAAGATGCAAGTAATTCGCTGAGATATTCAGGGTAACATGTAACTGAGATGTTCTGAGGGCGGTTCCCAGCCTATGGCTAAATAACCTGACACCTCTAAGTGATGTGGAACGTTTCTAGCTTTTGCTGCAGGCAAAACCAAAAGTTAGACAGTGCTACCCTAATCATTCCCAGATTACTGGGATTGTTTCTGCTGGGTCCCTGCCCCACAGCAACGCAGCCTGGGTGAGAGGCAGAGGCAAGGAGGCCACCTGAACACAGCTGGGGAGGGTGGGTGCAAGGGGGGGCCTATTCCACAGCCCTTCCCAGCCTTCACAACACAGGCAAGGGGCAGCTGAATGTCCACAAGGAAAAATTCACCCTCCCGTGTCTACCAACAAAGTGACTTTACCAGGCAGGAGATCAGTGGCTGCCGCCTTCCATGTGCATTAGATGGCTTTATTGTCCAGTCTTCTGTTCACCTCCATAAGAAAGAGCCATAAAACTCTGCCTTTCTTCCCCGCCACAAACCTTTCAAGCTTCACTGATTAAGTTTGCATTGTATGTAGCTAGCTATTAAAGCCAAGCATTTACGGTCCTTCCAGTTTTGCAGGATAATTTCAGAAGCAATAGCTTCAAATGAAGTCCTTTGCTGCAGTTGAATAACCTGATTTGTACAAATATTTTAACAAAAATCTGGACTATTCTGATCTCTATGTGGCTTCCCTCCCCTCCTAAGAATAATTGCACCAGATCCTCCAAGACACAGGATAAACACAGTGGTTTCACTTTATTATAACAAAGTATAGATTTTTCACTGCTGCGTCACCAGGTCTCTCACTCTCCTTTGTCTCTGAAAGGTTTTGTTTTCATCATTTTACCACCATATTTACGTAGAAATGTGCTGGACAGCTGAGGGGATTTTACCGTCTCTAACATTTCCTGTTCTGTTGTTTAATTAGTCATTTTTTAAAAAGAACGTTACTTAACATAAGAAATTTCCTGCTCACAAGAAAAAATGAAGTCCAAGAGCCCGGACAGCACAACACTGTCATGCAAGCTTCAGTCCTGACATGTTTCAAGCAAAACAAAGATTTGGATAGGAAAACAGACTCAATTATCGATTGCATTTCAGTGAAGTGCTGTTCAAAGCTGATGTGAATGCAGGAACCTCAGTTATCTCTCGAAGCCCAGCCCTGAATCTTCCTCCCAGTCAGGAGACAGTGCCCTGTTCAAGTGCCTTTGTCAGCCAGAAGAAGTTGTAAAACCACAGCTTTGCTCCATGGGCATCTGAGGAACCCAGTTAAACAAAGGACCAGCTCTCCAGGAGACACTTGAAGGTTGCTCATATCAGATTCCTGTTTCCTCTTCCTTGTGGATATAGATTGTATATTACACCAATAAAAGAAATGGTTCAGCATAAACTTTCGGACCTCCTGGTTATGGATGCGGAGGGGAAATGAAGTCAAGTGAAACATTCCTTACTCAGGAACAGGGAAGGCAGGCTTTTGGCAGTGTTTTGGCATATGTCTGACAGCCAAAGACAGAAGAAACTCTGGTTCTTATTGATGTTCCGTATGGCCTTCAAAGAGCTTTCCAAGGCTGTTTCACAGTCTCTCTGTGGAAGGAAAAATGGGGAATTCATGCACAGGGAAGACAGACAACTTGGATCAGATGAAGCAGAGGACTTTGGTCCTGGACTTCTCCATGGGCACAGACAATCTCACTTGCCTCTGTCTGCCCTCAGCCTAGGAAGAATCTTGGCAGCTTTTTCCAGGCTCTAGTGCACATTTTCTCTCAGTGCTTGAGATTTAGAGGATTTTCTCCTGCAGCATTTTATTCACCATCAATAGACACAATATCCCAATCAGCACTTGTCCTTTCTTCGATTTCTTCTGTTCCTTCCCACATCAAGGTTTCTGTTCCCAGAAGGCTGTCTCCTTGAAGCCAATGGGGACAGGGAATGATGGCACAAAGGGGCAAGTGTTACATACCTGCTAGAGACCATATAGGTCATACTATCCTAAAACAAAGCTGCCTTGTCCACCCTGTTCCTTGAGACCAGACCTCCCTCAAACTCTGGCCACTGCCTGGTGTTGTGCGAGTTGTCTGGGCCAAAACCATGGCAGCGAGAGCACAAATGGGTTGAGTGGTGCCAAGAGGGAGCTGGAATGAGACACATCCCCACAGCCTGCTTGAGAATGGTCACACACAAGGAAAGGAATGAGGATGCCACTTAAGCTGAGCTCCTCAACATTGCTTACAAAACCTGAAGGAGGACCAGGACTGCAATGTGCTGAGCGTCTCCAACTCCACCACAAGTCACAGATGGGCAGAGGTGTTTGCTCCTGCCAGCTCCTTGCCTGGCCATCACCAGCCTGCAAGACCCTGTGCGATCCTGGGGACCACATCCCCTACTCCCACCCTGCTCAGTTGAGTGTGGCTTCCCCCCAGCTCCTGCAAGGGAGGATGAAGTCTTGATGCTCCTGAGTGCCTGGGGGTATAATAAGCACCAAAGAGGATCCAGTCATGGTGTTATGTATCCAACCAGCTTGCAATCTCATTTTCTCCCTGGGCTGGGTGAGTAGGGCAAAGGTTGCAGTAGCTGGCTGTCACTCTGGCTCACTGCATATGCACCAGTGTGTGCTCCAGTCATCCAGCACCTGGATCAAGATTTGTTTCAGCAGCACCACATACAGTCTGCTTGGTTTGGATGGTGCCCAGGTGAGTGGTGAAGCCAATTGTGATATATTTTAAACTCTAGAGTCTGGAGTTGTGAAACAACCTCCTTTGAAGGTAGTACAAGCCAGGGGGCAATTCATTCACAGCCCTGTGAAAAATGATATATTTGGCTGGTGGAAAACTTGGCTCTTCTGTAATGGGTTGGTTTGAAGGCATTCACCACATTCAGGGATGCTCTTAAATTCCTGTACAGACAACTCTCATGGATTCACCATAGGCACTCACATGCCTTTTCCCAGAGAAATGTTCATAGTGTGTTCACATCCAAAAGAAAAGACCTTAAATCCCAAGCCATTCTGCTTTTTGCAATGCCATACTTGACAATAAATTCAGAGGAGTGAATTTTCCAGCACTGGCACTGGATTTGGAGTGATGGTATGGCATATTTGTTAGGACTGAATGTCTGCATCTGTGGTTTCCGAAAACTCACACAAATAAATGCACACCCCCAAGCATGCAGACTGAAGTGCTCTGCAACCCACACAGCTTCCTGATGCAGCTGAAGGAAAACCATCTTCACAAGTCATGATTTTCTTGTGACCATCGTCCTGTATTTGGTACACCCCTGTCAACCAGCTGAGCAGGGGTTACAGCAACCACTCGTTTTCCGTTTATAATGAACTGGACACAGTTCTTTTGTCGGAGTAATTTTCATTTTCCAAGGCTGCTTCTGTTTGTGAACTGCACTCATATACAGCACCTTCTCTGAGCAGTCATCAGAGCAGCTCTGAAATGTTTGGATAGTTTGAAATAAATTTCATCAGAAAAACCACAAGTTTCTATAAAGGAGCACAATTGTCCTGTGTTTTCTGGTTTGGAAGCTCTCAGAACAGCTCCTCCTTTCTCCAGGACAGGATTAATACATGTACTGTTGCTAAGTGTCCAATATTTATGTTCCATTAAGTTCAAAACAGAATTTATTTCTATTCATTGTAAACCCCTGCAGCCTCAGGTTCAGTCATGAGTTTTGCCTCAGTCTTTCTCACAGCTCTTCTCCTCATCACGTGGTCAAGGCCACTGTCCATGCTGCAGGCTACTCCACTTTCAATCCCATTCAAAAAGCCCCATGGGCCTCAGAAAGTCAAAAAGAACCTGTGAGAGACCTCCTGCAGCCTCTGTGACTACTAGCACTGGTCAGATCCAGGAACTGAGCCACAGTGCTACCTGCCTGCACTTATGCTTCAGGGTAGCTGTACATACATCATTTAAATCCTTTGCACAGTCCTTTGCAAGCTCTGCACTTTCACACTGGTCACAGATTAGGTCTCAGAGTTGGAAACCCTCATCCTGCTACCACAGCTGGGAATTTTTCCTTGCCTGAGATATGGCAACGGTAATTCTCTGCAGCCTTTGAATCCAGAAGCACCTGGACAGGCCTATGAAATACCTCTTAGGTGCATGCTATTCATCTTCCCATCCACTGAAATACGTAAACATCAAAAGAAGCATTCTTATCTAATGGGGTTTTGATGTTCATTAAAGCAAGACATTAACTGTAACAAACAGCAACACCCTGCAGCACTGGGGAATGACAGCAGGTGCTGAGCCCCAAGACACACTGGGGGTGACAAGGGTTGGTCACCCCATGGATGCTGTCCTGTGTGGGTGGCAAAGGAGTGGCTTCACTGTGTCCACTCTAAACCAGTTCACAAGACCAGGAAACCTTGTTTCTCTTTAAACACTTTTCTTTACCTTCCCCTTTCTCAACTCCAAACAAGCTGTGCTTCAAAGTCTTCACTACAGCAACCTGGCATCTTCTGACCACAAGGTCAAAAGTATCTTGTTTGCAGGTAATTACTGAGCAGCATTTCATGGCATCTCTGAAAGGGCCAAGGGATTCCCCTTGTTCTTGGTGAGTGGCCATTTCCAAAGTCTATCCGTTCACACTCATCACCTCCTCCACCATGGAGGATGTAAAATAAACACCCCTCCTGCCCCGCCACTCTCTTATCAGCTCTGCAGACAGCTCACCCAGCACTTCCCTTCGGGGTGACTAACTTCAGATGTGCTTCATCTGCCCCCTCTCAGGCACAGGGCTCCCATCCATCCCCCTGCAAACACCCAAACCCCGACGCATCCCATGGAGATGATCTAATGCTGTGACTGCTGCAAACAACCTCATGGTCATGCACAAATCCACATCTGCCATGTGTGGACAATTCCTTCCTGTGGGGTAAGCTGGGGTGTTCCCTCTGCTCTACCTGCTCCCCTGGGGACAGGTGGCTTGAACCCACCACAGCAGCTGGAGGACATCCCGCAGCTCCTGGGCCAAGGGAAGGCACCAAGGCAGACATGTCACAGGCAGAAGGTGGAAAGTAAAGGAGAGAGCAGATCTGGGGAAGAAGCAGAGAACACAAATCTCCAAGGGTGCGAGGGCCAAGTGGCTGAAACCTCTGCTGCTACTAACAGAGAAAAGAACCAGGTGAAGACCGCACGATCTGCTACATCTCCCTGGCTCACCTAACCAACCCTTAACTCAGAGCCAGGTGCTGGGAGGGGACTTCATGGGGCAGAAGAGCATCTTGCATGACCCTCAGCACATGGGGCTCTAATGAAGGTGAGGGAGCCCAGACCTTGGGAAATCAAACCATGGTATCTCACAGTCTTCCAGCCCAGGCCAGGTACCTGCTGTGCCATCCTGCCATCAGGGCTGCTCTGGGAAGAGCCACGGCATTCCCTGAGCCTGCCAGCAGCACTGCCAGCTTTAGCACCTCAGCCAGGGATGCTCCTTGGGCCACAGGTATGCGTCATGCCTCTGGGATCCCTGCAGAGGTCCAGGGCCATGCTCACCCATCTGAATTCTGTTGGACTCTTTGGTGTTGGCTTTTGTGGGGCAATAAGGCACCCGAGGTCCAAACACTTGTGAGTGCACACTATTTGTGTGCACTTACATGGCTCTGGCAGCCCAGCCAGGCACCTCTAACCTCTCTTACCCATTAGCTTTTCAGCCAGGTCTTGCCTTCCTGATGACTTCACTCAACACTCGGAGGCATTAGAAGCAAGAGGAAAGCCACGGTTTTGTCTTGCACAATGAGCCAGATTAATCAGCTTCACTTGCACTGAATTACCTAGTCGGGGCTCACAGCGACAGCCTCCAATTCACCTGCCCACCAGCCAGTGTCCCGCTTTCAACCAAGATCATCAGCGAGAACACGAAGCTAGATGAATGACTAGGTGAGGGTGGGCTGCAGCCTGTCAGGAGCTAGAAAATACGTCAAAGCACTTTGAAATTAAATCCTCACTTTGACAGGGAACTAATGCAGAGATTTTAAAGTAGGTGTAATATACTTAGGCATGTGTGCAGCACAGTGCAAGTTGCCTTGATTTGAATAAGTGTGCTCCAGCTATGCTGTGAGCAGGAAAATTGGGCTGAAAAGACAAAGGGAATTTTGAATAGCTCCAAACCAGCTTGGCAAGATTTTAGAAATGGTAGCAAGAGGTTTTAGTAACGGACCTAACTAATAGCATTGACAGGAGGAGATTTGGTGCACAGTTGTTTGCTGCTTGGGATCTTGGGTTTCACTCCTAGCAGCCATCTCATGACATCTTGTGTTGGTCCTGGCTTTAAATTGAGTCATTTGTGCCCATGTGGTCTGTGGGGGATAGATGGAGACATGGCAGATGGGGAAAGAGATGGGGATTCCCACTGCATCCCCTGGCCTCCAGGGCCAGCAAACCAGGCTGCTGGGATTCCCAGCAGTTGACCTTTCTAGACAACTTCAGGTGTGGATTTAATCCTTAATGCTTGTTCAAGCATCCTCCTCCACATGCTCAATGCCCAGCACTAGGCACTGCAGGGACAGACCTGTGGTGACACAAAGAGGGTGTGTGGCCCTGTCCCGATGCCAGCTCCGGCTGCTATTCCCTACTGACAGTAATCCCCCAGGACCTCCCTCTTTTCAGTTTTCAGATGACGAAGTCAGGAGCTGCCTAATTGTGGCGAACCCTCAGAAACCTCTCCTTGGGAGACTCCTTCCAACACAAGTGGAGGCAGTTCATGGGATGCCCAGGTTTCTCCCAGCGCTACGGAAAACCGAGGCACCACCGTACTCCATCCCGAGCCCCGCGGCCCGCTGCCGGCGGTGGAGCGGCACCGGGGGGGGAATCGCAGGCGGGCAGCGCAGCGCGGCGAGGGGACGCCACCGGTGCCGCCCCGGGGGTGTCCCCAGCGGCGGGACCCGCCCCGGGAGCCGCAGTCTGGGGCCGCCCCCGGGGCTGCCCCCGCCTCCGGCCCGCCCCCGGCCCACCGCTCCATCCCGGGATGGGCCGGCCGAGCTGACAGTCGGGCTCGGCGGCCGCCGCGGGCGCATCTACCGGGCAGCGCCCGCCGCCAGCCGCCGCCGCTCCTGCCCGGCGCACACCTGCGGCGGCGGCTGCCTGGGGGCCGTGGGCCGGGCGGGCGCCGCCACCGTCGCCGCCGTCGTCGCCGCCGTCGTCGTCGTCGCCGCCGCCGTCGTCGTCGCGCTCTGCTCCGCTCCGCTCCTTCCTTCCCTGCCTGCCTGCCCTCCAGGATGAGCCCGGAGTATTTCCTGCGCTCCTTGCTGCTCATCATCCTCGCAACCTTCTCGGCCAACGCCAGCAACTGGCTGTGAGTAGCCGCGGGCGAGGGGAAGCCGCCGCCGCCACTTGTTGCTTCCCCCCGGGGGCGGCCGAGCAGGTGCCGCGGGGCCCGGCAGCATCCCCCCCGCGGGGGTCGCGCCCCGTCGCTGCCCAGCTTCGGAGCGGGGCGGCGGCGGAGCTCGGGCTCCCGGCCCCGGGTCAGCCCGCGGGGGGCTCCGGGCTGTCGCCCCCTCCGAGCCGGCGGGGCCGGGACTGGCGGCCCGGCGGCCCCGGCAGGTGGGCTGCAGGGATGCAGACCATGCCCGGCTGCTCGGCTCCCGCGCCTCGTCGAGGCCGCTCACCGGCTCGCTTGAGGGGCATGAAAGACCCCTCTTTCTCCTTTTGTTCTTCAGTTACTCGGTTGGGCTGCGCTGGGGAGCCGAGGTCGGGCCCCCGGGTCAGAGCAGGGCCTGGGGCTTGGCGAGGCGCCCCGTGAGGGCCATCGGTCCAGGGAAGGACTTGTCAGGGCCAGGGCGGCTGCTGCGGCCGAGCTGGGCTTGCTCGCGCACTGGCCCCGGGGACCCGTTGCAGGTCAGGCTGCGCGTGTCTTGGCTCCCGCTGCCCCCCGAGCACAGTCAAGGGGCCGTGGGGGGCTGCTGCGTGCTGTGGAGGAGCCCGGTGACATTGGTTACCCGCTGAGCAAACACTGAAATAATGTCTAAGGTAAACAGGGGTGGAAATCGTTCTGGAAAATTCCTGCACATTTGCCAAGGCTGAGGGGCTGTCTTCTGGGGAGACCCCCAGGGCAGAGGGGACGGAGTGTGACAGCGCGTTCCCTCAAAGCTCTGAGGCACTGCTTCCTCCTAATAAATCTTGTCTTTTGGGAGACACTATTTGCCCCGCTCCCAGCGTCACCGGCTGCTGTGCTCGCAGGCTGAACTCAGATCCCGGTGCTTGCACCAAGCGAACCTGCTGTCAGGCTGGGCATGTGGGCCGCATCCAGCTTGCTTCCCCAGGCCTCCATCAGCAAGGGCAGGCACACCACAGACCCCCAGGGAGACCCCAGGGCTGGAGGCTGGGGCTGCCAACGCAAAAGCTCCCTGGTGGCTTGCACCTCTCCCAACAATCACACCCAGGCAGGCATGGACCCAGAAGCATGTCCCCTGAGCGGCACAAGGAGTGCCCTCTGTGATTCCCATCTCTCCTGCCTTTAGGTTTGGTTTGCTGGAGACTGCAGGAGGTGGATTGGTTTTGGAGGATGCTCCCTACGGCTGGGGAAAGCTGGCACCAGGTCAGCAGTATTCTCCCAGTGTCCTGCTGATGGGAAAAGGTGCTCACCCTCGGGCAGCTGGCTGGGATGTGTTAGCACTCAGCCCTCCTCCCCCCTGTTTTGCCAGATGGAGCGACTTGTGCTCCGATAGTCTCTAGCAAAGAGGTGGGTGGATCGCAGCAGCTATCAAGGTAGTCTTTAAGCTGTCACGCCTCTGGTGAAGGTACATCGGAAAGAGTGGGAGTGCTTTTCCCGCAGGGAGAAAGTCCGGAGGAAGCCCTGCAGGATGACTGCAGGTCCCCGGGGAGGAGCAGCCTCTGCTCGCCCAGGATGGGCATGGGGAAGCACCTGGCGAAGGAGGGGTTCGGTGTTAAACCACAGCAGCAGGGTCAGCTCCACATGGGTGTGCGGAGGGGGAGTCCTGGCACATGGCTGCAGGGCTGGGGCTGGTGGGGAGAAGTGGGAAGATGAGGCAGGCAGAGGGGTGGCTCACTGCGACAAGCGGCAGCACTGTGTGCAGCCAGCCGTGCTTGCAGCACGACGAGAGCACAGCACGAGGGGTGGGCGTGGGGGGTTCATCCATGGGAGAACGGAGGGCTCATTCCTGCCAACAGGGGAGGAAAAGCAGATACAGCTCAGTGCGTTCAAAAGAAAGGTTCAACTTTTTGATGTTACAAATGTATTGTGATAAAAGGATCATCCCCCGCTCAGTGCTTTTTATTCTTTGCCTTTAGGATTAAGACAATTCCCATTGTTTATCTTCTCACATCAGAAACAAAGGCTGCTGGAGGCAATAAACAGAGTTAGAAGGATCCCAGGAGTTATCAGATATTCAAGGAATGAGTATGCCTCGTATGTCTTTGCAAAGCTGCATGTGTCATGCGTGTGGGCTCCAGCATGCTCTGCTTTATCGCAGTGCTGCCTGGGTGCTGCCCACTCGCGCCCAGCATCTGGAGGCTGGATCCAGCTGGCGCACGGTGCTGGGTGCGCGCCTGGCCAGGTGCATACTTCTGCACGTACGTGTGTGCACTGGGTGGCAGCGCACAGTGAAGTTTGCTTTTCCAGAAACCTGCTGGATTAGTGATTAAGCTCAGTGTGCCTTTCACAAGACGAGGCTTTTTCTAAAGCGTCTTTTGACCTGTCGGGACTCGCATTCCCTGAGCGCTTCGGAAACGCCACTTGCAACACTTGAGCTGAAGGTTTTCGGCAAGCCCAGCTCAGTGAGGTAGGGCTCATCAGGACCCTGCACACGGTGCCTTCTGAGCCCCATCCCACCTGGAAGAGGATGGTGTCAGCATCTCTGCCAGGCATTGCTCTGCTGCTGCACATTTCAAGCTGGAAGGGACTTTGCCAGATCTTTTCATTAAATGGACTGAGATACTTTCTATCTGGCTAGGAAGTAAACCTCAGGTGTGTTTTCTCAGTGTCTGAGCTCGGGGAGTTGCTGTTGGGCTCACCGCCTGTCCAAAAAAGCTGTGACATACAAATTTGAAGAGATGCTCTGTTCCCCCTTCCAATGAAAGCTTCAGACTTGCTTTTCCTTCTGCCTTTTGGGGCTCGGAGTGCTTTAAGCCTTCCCCTTAAAGCAGGCAAAGAATTGTAAAGTGAAGTAAAGGGCTGTAGCTGATTATGCTTGTGCATAAAGGGCAGGTCCCTCTCCCTTCTGTGTTTCCTCTGGAGGACTCCAGGGACTTGCTTTACCCATGGGACGAGCTGCAATTCGAAGCAACTTGCATGTCACGGCCTCAGTTCAGCTCTTGAACCTATGCATGCAGGAACGTGACTGAATTTGGAAGCATGTTCGGACAGAGGTGCAGCAACATCCTGGTGCTGGGGGTGTTCTCAGAGGGTTCAGCCAAACGCCCAGCACTGCACGGGCTGAGTGCCTCTTGGAAGTGGCCCAGGGAGAGCTGGGCCCTTGTCTTGGCAGGAGGTAAGGGGTGATTTATTTAACTCTTTGGGGGCTGGTGGGGAGCAGAAACCCACCTGAAGAGGTGAACTAGAACATATGTGAAGTGGGGATAAATGCAGGTTTCTCTTAACTGCGTATGGCACTGGGGCTGCTGTTACCTGTAGCTATTTGGGTTGTTGGAGCAGTTGTAGCCTTGAGAATCAATTCCCCTGCCTGAAAAGCTTCAAGAGGCAACAGGGCAGGGGTCCCTTATGGGCAGGGCCCTGGTTATCTAGCTCTCTGGGAGTCATTGCAGCCTCTCTCCCTCTTCCTGCTGTTACACATCCAGAACTGGCTTTGGAGGAGGCTCTCCATGCACTCTGAATAGTAGGAGATGTGATTATGCTGCTGCAGAGCAGGGTGTGCCACCGGCAGCTCCATCTACCCCCTATTTACAGGAGTTTAAAGCTTCCGATTGGGCTTGAGACTTGGCTTAAAGGGCCAGGAGCACAGCTGGGCTTTTAAAAGCCTTTAAATAATGAAACTGCCTATTCTTGGGAAAGCTTGGAGACCTTGCAAGCGTCCTAACAAGCCTGGCTAAGCAGCTAATAGCAACGACTTTTGAGGGCTGGAGAGAGAGGGATAAAAAGATTTTTTTTCTGTAGCCCCTGTGATGTTTCACTGAACATCACAAGGTGCTTGACAAACACAGGGCCCAATGCTCTCTGCTCACCCCTGCCAGCTTTGCAGAGGGGATATTGCAGGAGCAGCCTGGGTAGCCCTATACACTAATCTTCTGCCGGTTTTGGGTCACTGCACAACGTAGGGGTTGTAGAAGAAGCAGGCCTAGGTCCTCTACTTGCATTTCTCTGTTCTTAAACCAGACTCAATTTTTAAGGTGAATCTCCCCAGCTTTGCTAGCAGAGTTTGCTTCACCTCAAGCCTGGTTGGGTTCCATTTTGCGTGAGATTCTTTGCAATGTCTTTGTGACCCTCCCATTTTCCACTCAACTATGAACCAGCCCAGCATTTTCCCAGTGGATGCCACGCTGTTGCAGCCCTCATTCAGCAGGTGCAAGTAGCTCCGGGGCAGATCTGCTTCTGCCAAGCCCTGCTCCCCTCCCCATGTGCTTTTTGGTGCGAGGACGGTGTCGGGAAGGTTCCCCAGTCTCATCTGCTCTGGCAGCTAGGGCAGTGGATTGCACAAAGTGGGTCTGATGGAGAATTTCCTTGCTTCAAGGGCTGCTGGGGGGCTGGATGAAGGGTTCTCTGCTGCAGGGGTGCCCAGAGCCCCTTTACGTTGTTCTGGGAATCCTGCTGGGGCTGCAGGCACAGCACTTAGGGCTCCCCTGCCCATGCACTGCATGGTTAATTAACACCGGGGGTGCTGGGACCCTGCATGCTTATTCCCAAGGGATTTGGGGAGGCAGACCTAAATCAGCAGCCTCCACTGAATTGAATGATTCTTTTTTTCAATACTTGAAAAAAAAAAATCCTGCCACTTTTGACAAAAGCAGCTAAGTTTAGCTCAGCTATTGAAACAGACTGCCCTTAAGGGTTGCATCCTGCAGAGGCAAGAGACCTTTGCAAATCTCGACACTGAACTCCCAGGCTTGTCTTTGAGCTCTGCCAGGATGGAGGAGGGATTGATGCCCTCCCGCTCCTCAGTGAGGATGGGCATTGTTCTTTCCCTAAGGACACCTCAAATAAAACTATACCCTAATCTTCAGGAGCCATATTCTAGGGAGGAGGGACATGGGTCGGATAAAGCTACCCTGTATCCTACGGTGTGCAAAGACAGGATCTGGTCAGCTCCATGTGCAAGCAATGGCAAGAAGCAGATTTCTTCTTTGCAATGGTTTGTGGTGGATCCATGAGTCAGAACCAGGCTTTTGTATTGCAGCAAAAAAATGCTTATGCTACTCTGCAGAGAGCTGTTGTCCTCTCAATTAATCCTTCCTTGTAGATGGAGGGAAATACATTACAGCCATTTGTTTGGGCTTGTTTAAAATGTGAAACTGCTGAGCAACCTTGGAGGTTAGCCATTTCCAGGAGGTTCCTCCATATTTCCTTAGAAGTGCAACACCACAGGCTCTTACAATACTCGATTTTCATTATAATTTTTTTTAAGCTGAAAGCCTTGCGAATCCACAGAGATCTCAATTATCCAAGGCTGCTTGAATGGCAGGCCCTACCCTGGCTACAAAGTGCAGGCCACCTCTGATTGCCTCCAGGTGTGGGGTGCATGCCCCCCATTCCTGTGGGTGACCCCCAGTTGCATCCTCCGGGCTCCCCAGGAGTGGCTGCTGTGGTTTGCAGCTGGGAAGGTACTGTGCAGCATCTGGCAGCCTCAGCAGAACTGGAGCCAGTATTGTGCTTTCATTAAATTACTCGGGGAAAAAATTAATTGAGCATCTTGGCCAATGGAAACCAGCCTGGGGTCTGTTGGAAGTTGGGTGAGATCAAACTAATCCTGAAAAAAGGGCTTCTCTCACCATGTGTTTGCAAATTTGGATTGAAATGAAAAACTTGTCAGAATTTCTCCAACCAGGTCTAGCCTGAAGTGCTGCACAAGGCGAATTCCCACATGGCTCAGACATGTGGCCCACACTTGCTTCCTCTTGCAGTCAGTCCTTGCTGCTGTGCTCAAGCACAGGAGAAGATCCTATTGGCTTATAAAGGGAGATGCTGTAAAGGATGCTTCCTGCACAGCTAAAGTAGATTCCCAAAGTGGATTCTGCCCTCAGGGTTGGCTCAGCTTGCCAATTCTGCTCTTCTCCATCACAAAGTGTAGGTGCTGAGCCAGGGCACCAGGCTGTCCTGGGACCCACAACCAGGCCCCCTGGCTGTCCCCAGGGGTTGGGGGGCCAGCATTGCCTGTGACAGCTTGCTAAGGGTGAAACCACATCCTAGAAGCTGCAGGGCAGCTGGTGGAGAGTCCCTAGCTGGGCTAGAGCCCCGTGGGGTTCGCTCCCTGCCAGCCCTGGTCAGATCATGGTGAGCACGGTGGCCCTGGGGGACTGCTTTGGCAGCCATTAATTGGAGGTGGAGAATCGGGTGTGAAAAACATGGTTTCAGTCAAGAGATTAAATATGCAGTAACTGGCAGGAAGGACAGAGCCGGAGAGCTGCTTTTCTTCCAGGGAAGAAACCAGACAGGCTTTTGGATGACGGCATTGTAAATCATGGTTTACATTTACAAGCGACAGAAAGGAAGGACATCTAATCCCCAGGGGGAGAGGCGTCTAGTCTCTGGGGGGGGACGGGGGATGGCATGTCCTGCTGCAGGGCCACCAGCTGCACTGGGGCAGCCTTGCAGGTCTTCAGCAACACCCACCATGGGCACAGGTGGAGGCTGGTGGCTGCCTTCCCTGCTCCAGCAGCACAGAGATACTGAAGCATTTTCCTTCTCTCCTCTTTTCTTCTCTCCTCTCACTTGTTTTGGCTGGAACAACCCCTTTATGGCCTTAGCCAGGCAGGTAGCCCAGGAGGACAGGGTGTTTGCTGAGCAGGGCGAAGCTTCTGACTCATCTGACTGCTCAGCATCTCTGATAGGGGGCCACAGGCCTGGCTGTCACCAACTTTAGGAAAATGTTCTCCAAATGAGACAACATGAGGAATTTTCACACCTGAAACTCAATTTCAGATGTTTCTTGGTTGTTTTGTGTGTGTGTTGTTGTTGTTTAAAAACCAAGATTTCTGCTCACTTCAGGACATCTGCTGCATCTTCCCCAAACCGCCTCTACTGAGAATCCATCCGTGACTCACATTTCCACACCTTTCCATGGCAGCCAATCCCCTCCCCTCTCCTTCTGCCTCTACCTGCCAGCCTCTGCGGCAGAAATTATCATCACTTTTATTTAAGTAGGGCTTTCTTTTTTCCTTTTCAAATCTCCCTGGCTTTGAGGTTTCCCTGTTTGCCATCTCACCGAGTGGATCAACTGCAAATACGTAAATTGTGGGACTTCAACCTTGATCTGTATGCTGTGGATGGATATAAAAGAATGGCTTTCTGTCGGTTTTATGTTAAGTCAGTGATTTTTAATAAAAGGGAGCTTGTTCTGTGAGTGACTTGTCTGGATGTAAAGGCAGGAGAAAAGAAATACAAATCTGATGATGAAGCAAGAAGACAAGACTTGAACAAATGACTTGGGCAGGAGCTACCCCTTGAAACATTCTTTGCCCAGTCTTGGTAAGGGAAGAAATTATGCTATTGTTTGTGGGTTTTTTTTTGTTTGTTTGTTTGTTTTTCCACAAGCAGGGCTGTTCTGAGGCTGCCTGTAAGACTTAAATCATAGTCTAGAGCCCTGCTCATCTACAGAGAAATCAAGATGTGATATTGAGATGGAGATTGCACTGAGACCTTGCAGAGGACAGCTTTGCTTTGGTTCACTCCTGGTGTGCTGGTCCTACTGCATGTGCACAAAGGCAGAGAAGGTAGAAGTCTGTGGCTTCTACCACCTCAATCCAGGAAAAAAAAATTCCTGGATGGGGAAAAAAAATCCTGGTGGGGGCAGAGCACCTTTCCCAGCTCTTATCTTGCCCCACAGCTGCCACAGAGAAGGGAAAGGCAGTGAGATGTTCCTGTGTCATGCCCCTGAACATGACACGGACAGGTGCCACCTGAAAGACTCAAAGCAGTCCCATACTTGACAAATATCCTTCCTTGCATCCTTGATTTGACCTAGAGACTAGGGTTGGAGCTGCCCCCTCTGGTTGGAGCCTTTTTTTTGAAAGCAGAGACGGTACCAGAGGGTGTGGGAGGCTGAAGGTAAGCTGGGAGTCTCCTGGGGCTGTGGCATTTCAGGCACAGCTGCCTTCATCCCCGGGGGGGCAGATGTGCATGGGCCGAGGAGGAATGATGGGGGAGAGAGGCCACAGCATCATTCTGGATAGCTTCACCTCATTTGCCTGCCTTGCAAAACAAATTATCAGACATGCTCTTGGAGAACTGTATCCATCTTTGAAGCATCTTTGTCCTTCATTTTATCATCCCAAATACCATTAAGTGCCTGTTGGGGAGGTGTCTTATCAGGCACATCTACTTGGAAAGGCTTGAAAGGCTCTTGTCATCCTTCTCTCCATGTGTACTTTGAATTTATAGCTCCACATTGCTTGGAGAATCCCATTGAGCTGGGAAATATATTAGAAAAGGAGATGGTGCCCCTATCTCCTTTGCTCCTAAGCAGAGCTGATGTTAGGTGCCTGCAGCGGGGCTGGGCACTGGCTCACCAGCAGGACCAGCCATGCTGCTTTCCAGGAGCAGGTTCCCTCCTGCAAAAAATACTGCTTAAGTCATGGGGGATGGGGAGTGGGCAAAAAAAGGCAGATTAGCACAAGGGGATGGTGCTAGAGGCAGAATCTGGTTTTCTTGTCTTCCAGGCTCAAAGCTGATCACCCAACTCGCAGTGTCTCGGGATGAATCTGATTGCATTGCTGTGCACTGGCTTCCCTGTGCACAAACTGAAATGACAGCTGGGTGAGGGAGCGAACAGGGCTGTCATGGGCTCAGCATCAAGTGTCCTGAACGATCCCAAGGGACATTTGCTGCCTTTGTTTTGGCCCAGCCACATGCAGCAGGGTGCAGAAGCAGCAAACATTGCTCCCAGTGTCCAGGGCCACAGCACAGCACCAGGAGCACTGCTCGCATCGTGGGGCTGGCAGAAAGGTGACGAGCCATGGGTTTGCTCACTCGTGGTAGGGTTTTCAAGTTAGCTGTGTACATCAGGCAGTCATGCAGCTGGTCCTCTGCAAAGACTGGGCCCTTAGAGGAGCAGAAACCCTTGGGCAGAGCTGCTTAGCTGGTATAAAGGCTAGAAAAGAGCTTGGCTCTGAAACCACAGCAGCCTGCCACTTCCCACTGTCCGAGAGGCATTGCATCAAGTGACCTCCATGCATGAGGAAAGCTGAATGCTTTTGACGGCTAGCCATGCAGACTCCCCACGGACACTGCAAGCCAACACGGCTTTCTCACCATCTCCCACAGCCCCCAGTTGTAAGCATGAAACCAAGCTGGTGAATAATTCTGCTGATGCACGGAAGAGAAAATCCTGCTCCCTCCTCCTGGGGCAGGCTGGCATAGCTAATGGGAGGAAGAGGCTATGACAGCTTGATCTTGTGGCTGAAGTCAGCAGATCTGGCTCCTGGGACACATGGGAACAGGCAGGAAGCAGGAGCCACTTTTGAACAGTCACTTCTCAGAGGCAAGCAGTGCTTCAAAGGCAAAATCCTTAGTAGGATGTCGTAACTTTGGAGGAGGAGAAAAAAAACACAAGCAAACAAAAAACCCGCAAGCTCTGTAGGGCTGAGAAATGCAGAGTCAAGGAATGAGCTTTCCAAAAAGCCTTTGCTCAGTACTCACATCACTCAGCACGGGCAAGGTAGCAATGTGAGCTTTTTGGTGCTGGTGATTCCTGAGAATGTTAGAGCTCAGTGTGGCTGGAGGGTGCGAGTATGAGCTGTGCCTGCCCAGGGATTGCTGCCCTGTGGCAACACAGGGTGACACCAGTGGCAGTGGCACTTGAAGCAGGTGCCATCAGCCACAGGAAGGAGGGAGGTGTCTGGGCACATGCCTGCACCCGCACTAGCGTGGATAATCTTAGAAAATCGGGGTTTATCCTACAGCCTGGATGAGTTGTGGGGGGTCTATCTTATAACCCATCTAGGGCTGGGGCAGGAGGCTGAGCCTGGGAAACTGGCGCACATGGAGATGGATGCAAGATGTGGTGGGTTGGGTTACTGCAGTGTGCAGTGCACTCAGCTGCTTGGTGGGGAGCTGCCAGGAGCTTGCGGGATGCTCACCCAAAAAGGGGCAGCTCTCCCTTTCCCTAATGCCACCACTGGAGAGCAACTCTGTAAGTCCTGCTGAGCATGGGGCCATGGAAAACTGAGCATGTGGCCAGCTCTTCCAAGTCACCAAATCCCTGGCAGCTACTTTTGGGAGCCGGATCAGTGCAGGAGGTGCTCAGCACATGCAGTTTTGTCCCCAGTGGGCTTCTGGCTCCATTCTCCCCACTTCAAGCCCTGCTTGAACCCCAAGTTACAGAAAACCTGGCAGCTCCCAGAGGCTATCCTCAGGCGCTGGAGGAGCTAAAAGCAGGCTCCAGGAGGGAAGTGGTTTGGAGGGAGATGTTTGTCAGTGATGAGCACACTGCCACGCTGCGGGAGCCGTGTGGCAGCTGGAACTGGCAGCCAAGTGGCTGTCCTGCTTATTTTGGCTGACTTCAGAGACCTCTGGCTTTTCCTAGTAGCACTTGGATATGCTGGTACTCAGGAGACCTGACCAGGCACATTCAGACAACACCGAAAATATCCTCCATGTAGGCAACAGAGGCAAAGGGGAGTCAGCAGCTGGGCTCTCTAAGAGACAGGGGACCAGGCTGCCACAGGATGGTTGTTTTGCTTGGCCTTGCTCTCTGCCATGCAGAAATGCATCCCGTGGAGCAACTGCAGTGGCACTTTTAAGGTGACCCAGGTGAGGGGATGACAGGCTTGGGTCTCCTCACCTCCTGCTGAACATGAGTGTGTGCTCCCCCAGTCCCTGCCTCCTAACCCGTTGCACTGGCCGTTGTGGCAGGTACCTGGCAAAGCTGTCTTCGGTGGGGAGCATCTCTGAGGAGGAGACCTGTGAGAAGCTGAAGGGCCTGATCCAGCGCCAGGTGCAGATGTGCAAGAGGAACCTGGAGGTGATGGACTCGGTGCGGCGCGGAGCCCAGCTGGCCATTGAGGAGTGCCAGTACCAGTTCCGCAACCGCCGCTGGAACTGCTCTACTCTGGACACACTGCCTGTCTTCGGCAAGGTGGTAACACAAGGTGAGCCAGGCAGACATGCATGGGGTGCTGCAGCACAGGGGAGAAGCTCCAACAGCCCGGCCAGGTCCTTTGGGCTGCAGGGGGGTTTCATTTGCCACCGAGCCAGCAGCTGCAGAGAGTAGGGAACAGCCCTGCACTTGGTCCTGGGGCTCACAGCCCTTCCCTGGGCATTGCAGCAAAGCTCTTCAGACTGTGCTGGCAGCAGCATATCGAGGCCCTTGTGGTTCCTCAGTTGCTGGATGGTTGCTCTGCTGAATCTTTTTCACACCCAGTGGGTGCCCATCATACGTAGGCACCAAGGAGGCATCAGCCCCAGGCATCCAGCCTGGAGCTTTTACAAAGACATGCCAAGTTCGAGCAGGACCATAACGTTGCTCAGTGGCCCCGTCTCCATCCTGCTGAGCCAAGGAGCTTTGCTCTGCAAAGCCACAGCTGCAGCAAGATGCTGGATGTATTCAGTCTCTTCTCTGGGCAGCACCACAGTGGTGACTGCTGCCAAACAGCGCTGCTCTCCAACAGAGCCATCTGCGTGCAAGGCCTTGTGAGGACAGCCCTCTGCCGCCCAGCAAGAGTAAAACACGCCGTGGCTGGACCCTCTTTGGAGCAGCATCGGCTGCCACCACCACACTGCCAGCGTTTCAGGGAGGATTTATGGCCAGGACAGCACCTGGCCCCTGCGATCCCAGCTGCACAAAGGCATCCTGGGGGCACAGGGCTGTGACCAAACCAAGTGAGGGCCTAGAGTCTCAGGGTGAGGAGCCGGAGGGGAAGGCCACTCCAGCACCCCCAGAGACCTCCACAGAGGCCCTTGCATCCCCTCGGGTGCCACCCAACCTCTGATGCACTGAGCACCTTCCCATCTAGGGAACCGGTCAAAGCTGTCACCAGCTCCTTGTTTAACTTTCCTCCCCTCAATACAGGGGTGAAGAGCTCTTCTTGTGAAGGTTCAGGACTGGAAATACCAGAAATACCAGAAACTGAAAGTCGCCTCTTTTTAGTCAGCCACAGCACAAACAGACCAACATGATCCTACCATTAACCTCGATTAACTTGGAGGCAGTTCAGTCCCACCGCTAGCTGGGCCTTCCCCAGCCACTGCTGCTTGGCCACCAAAGCCTGGGCTGCGACCACCAAAGTAGCTGCCCTCTGTCCAACCGGTGAGCCAGGGAGGTATCTGCCACCCCCACCTCTGTCTTCACACAGCCCTAACACATGGCTACCCAACACACCAGCCTTCCTCTTTGGAGAGGAGCTGTGTCCTTAGCCCCCCTCGGCCTCAGAGGCTGGTGGGTGTTTGGGTTTTGCAAGAGCTGACAGCCACGATCCCAGGCTGTGCCGCCCCTGGGATTTGTGTCCAGAGGTCTCCCCATGCAGATGGTTCAAATGAGTTCTTTCTCTCTGGGTGCCACCACACAGGTAGTGCAAGAAAGTGGAGGGAAGGGAGTGCTCCTCAGGACTGGGCTGTGATAGTAGAGCTTTGCAGGCTGTTTTTTGGAGATGTCTACAGCTCCGGGATGCTGTGTGTCAACGACAAGGGTCTGCAGCTGCAGGGGGCAGTCCTGGATATCAGGAGCAGTGCAGAAGTATAACTGGGGTGCCAGAGGGCTCTCATGAAGGGGTGCCCTGTGAGCACCAGGCAGGACAGTCACCCCATGTAGGCTCAGGAGAGCTCTCCCCATGCTGGCGATGCAGCCTTTGCATCTCTCTCACTGCCAGGTTAAAATCTTACCCATCACATTCAGGTTTTAACCTTGCAGGGCAGTTCCCAGCTCCTTGGCCATTGCAAGATGGGGCTTTTGCTGCTGCAAGCAGCGTAGGTTCCTCTGCTGGGACTGGTGCGGGCTTGGGACCAAGCATGACAGGCTTGGGACCAAGCCTGTCATCCCCACATCATGCCTGGGAGTGGGGAGGATGAGTCCTGCATGTGGGACCGCATCGCTGGGGAAGAGGAGACAGGGCAAAGGGATCGATTTGCTAGCTCTGTATGCGTGTTTTGCTAAGAGTCCATTTTCAGACCAGATTTTCAAGAGGCATTATGTGCAACACCAGGGCAAGGAGGAATGGGGAGAAGAGGCGCATGTAGCAGCCCAGCCCAGCCTTGGCCACCTGAGATGCACAGCTTCTCACATGCCCCGGCCCTCCTGCCATGTTTTCCACCATTGTTTGTGCCGTTGCAGGGACGCGGGAGGCAGCATTCGTCTATGCCATCTCTTCAGCAGGGGTGGCCTTTGCAGTGACCCGTGCCTGCAGCAGCGGTGAGCTGGACAAGTGTGGCTGCGACCGCACAGTGCAGGGGGGCAGCCCACAGGGTGAGTACACACAGCGCGGGAGCTGTGTGGGGATGCAAAGCGACCAAGCATAGCAATGCCCACTCTTGGGGGGCCACCCTTAAGAGAAATGTAACATATATATATATAAATAAAAAGAAAGACACCTGGGAGCACAGCCCAAAGGATCTTGTCTCCTCCCCCCTCAAAGGGCCGCCCTTCTCAGGCTTCCCCAGTCTGGTGACTCACATGGGCAGCCCAGCCTGGTGGAGAGCAAGACAGAAGTGGGCAGATGAGCAGTAGTTTAGCAAGAGCAGGGTTGAAAGGGATGAGCAAGGCAGGCTGGTGTTTGGCATCGTGTCTCACCCATGCCCTGTGCCTTAGGCTTCCAGTGGTCTGGCTGCTCCGACAACATCGCCTATGGTGTGGCCTTCTCACAGTCCTTCGTCGACGTCCGTGAGAGGAGCAAAGGGGCCTCTTCCAACAGAGCGCTAATGAACCTCCACAACAACGAGGCAGGGAGGAAGGTAATGGTGAGGGGGTACCCAGGCAGCCCAGCAGGGTCTGCAGCCACTGCTTGAGTCCCTTTGGCTTCACTTTTAAACCCTCTATGTCCCACAGAGCCCTGTCCCTTTCTGTCCCACCTTCCTGCTGCATCCATCCCGTGCTGACCATCCTGTCTCCTTTCTCAAATGTGCTCCTCCAGGCGATCCTCAACAACATGCGGGTGGAGTGTAAGTGTCATGGTGTGTCAGGCTCGTGCGAGTTCAAGACGTGCTGGAAAGCCATGCCCCCCTTCCGCAAAGTGGGCAACGTGCTGAAGGAGAAATTTGATGGTGCCACGGAGGTCGAGCAGAGTGAGATCGGCTCCACCAAAGTGCTGGTGCCAAAAAACTCCCAGTTCAAACCGCACACAGACGAGGACCTTGTCTACCTGGACTCCAGCCCTGACTTCTGTGACCATGACCTCAAGAATGGGGTGCTGGGCACCAGTGGCCGGCAGTGCAACAAGACCTCCAAGGCCATCGATGGCTGTGAGCTCATGTGCTGTGGTCGGGGCTTTCATACGGACGAAGTGGAGGTTGTGGAAAGGTGCAGCTGCAAATTCCACTGGTGCTGCTCCGTCAAGTGCAAACCCTGCCATCGGGTGGTGGAAATCCATACGTGCCGGTGATGCATAGAGGGGAGCTCCAGTCCATTCCCCTCTCTAAGTGACCCTGCTTCTCTCTTGCCCCAGGGCCAGGACTGAGGAAGTGGCCCAGACGCTGCAAGGAGATTGCAGCTCTTTACAGAGACAGAGCCCCAGAGGAAAACAGATTTTAAAGAAAAAAAAATATTTAAAGTTAAAAAAAAAAAGCAATTGTTGTATTTTTGTTTGTTTGCTTTATTTATTGTTGAAGCCAAAGCCCCACAGTGGCCTCCCGAGCCAGCAGGGATGTGCCTGATCTCACCAGGTGGCCAGGGACCTGCACGATGCCTGCTCTCATCGGACGAGTTCCTACTGCCTCCAGAGCATTGTGAATGGGCGATGGCTAAGCTGAGGCTGGCGTTAGGCACTCAGTATCTTCTATCACAATGATTTGTATTTGTTTAAGGCATGCACTAAGCAGCCCGGAGCACTGCTTGGCTCAGATGAGCCTTGAGAGGCGATGGAGTGCAGCCAGTATGTGCAGCTTGGGGCATGGCAGGAGATGGGGAGATGGCAACAGGGTGGCACTGTCCTTGGGTCTTAATGGCAACACAGAGAGACCATCTAGAGCTATGAGAATATGGAGGGGATGTGGCACACTCCTGAATGCCCTTGTTGTGGGATGCTGAAAGGCCTCCTGGGCAGCAGCTAGCTTTTGGAGCAGCTCTGGCAGCTGCTGTGATTTACAGAAGCTCCTCAGCAGCTGCCCAGGCTGTCAAGGGACACCACATCCCCACTCGACTCCCCTTCCCCTTGCAAACCCATTTACCCCCTCACTGCTCCAGCACCTCACTGTGCTGGAGCCTGTGGAGAGGGTGCAGGGAGGCTGTGGTACCTGCAATTCAAGGAAGAGATGGGAGCTAGTGGCAGGAAATCCCAGGGATCCCACCACCAGGTCTCCTCCTCTTCCTCTGTGTGTGCTTTCCCCAGGGCATTCTCCACAGCCAGTGAGGGGTCCTGGGGACAAGGTTGGACACAGCCAGTCCCCAGCCTAGTTTTTACCAAGAAAAGCAGAAGTTTAAAGTGAAGCAATTGCTGGGGTGAGGGGAAGACACTGCAGGGGGACATGCAATGCTCATGCTCTGCTGCTACTGCTGCCTCATCCTCAGGCAGTGTGGGAGGAAGGCTGAGCCCAAGGGATGCTGCTGCGTGTGCCCCATGTGCAGGGATTTAGTGCAGCAGAGCCCCAGCTGCCCTGTGCCCGCAGCAGCGCCACAGGGACAAAGTGCTGTCCTGCCCGCTCCCACCTCCCCGCCACCTGGTGCAGCATCCTTGCTGCTAGGCTGCAGGACGAAATATTTGGAGAACTAATAAGCAGTGGGGCACTGCGAGGGGAGGTGGAAAGCGAACCAGTTTTCTGCAAGTTGAGAGGCAAAGGGAGCAAAGAAAAAGCCCCAAATGGTACCTCAAGCCAAGACGAACATCTGCCCAGAGTGCCAGGAGCCACTGTGGGGTGGCACTGCATTTGCTGTGTGAGCAGGGAGCGCCCACGTGCAGCCAGCCCATTCCCCTCTGCCCACCTCAGTCCAGAAAAGCCCAGAGTCGTGACCATCACCATCTGGGCTGGGGGTCCTTGCAAACCTGCAGCCTTATTTTTCTTCCCTGTTTTGCCTCGAGAGGGGAAAGGTTAGGGGAACACGCAGACATACATTAAATCCCGTCTGTGCTGTGGCAGTGATGGGCTGGGGGAGAGGCTGTTGTCGCTGGAAGGTCTCCAGACACCATACGGCTGGAAGGCTTCTGACAGCTGACTTGATGCAGCAGCGCTGCAGCTCCCAGGGCCAAGCCGTGTGCCTGGAGCAGGCCCCTGCTCGCTTCCTCCACACCACGGCAAAGGGGAGGCTTGCACCAAGGGACCCGCCTGTCACCCAGCTGCCCAGCTCCCCAGACCTTCAGCAGGGGGCACCGGGTGGCAGCAGGGGGCTGGCACCCAGCAGAAACCCCAAGGTGGAGCCACCACAGGTTGAGGCATTTTCATGCAAGCTGGAGATGTTTGAGCAGGGCAGCACAGAGCAGGGGCTGTCTCGCCTAGAATCTGCTGGGGATCTTGGCTCCGCTCCCCCACCCTCCGGCTCTCCAGGTCCCAAGGCTGCAAGCTCTCAAGTACCTTGGAGACTGCTCCTCCTCTTCCCAGCTCATGCAGAAGAGGCCACAGACCTCAAGCCACTAGCCAAGTGTTCTGCTCGTTGTCCATCTAGGACGAGGGCCAAAGCTGAACAAGACAATCCAGATCAGTGTGTAGATAATCTCTGCATACGGGATTTTTTTTCAAACTGCGATGAAAGCTGAGCCCTGTAAATGTCACCCAGAGATACCCTGGCTCTGCAGCGCTCTGGCTCTTCTCATAACTAAATTTCAGCAGTGGGTTAGGAGTGGGAATGCTTTTTTTTTTTTTTTTTTCTCATATTTACTTTGTCTATTAAATAATGAGTTTGTGCTGAATTAGCCACAGGGTTTTCTTTTCCTAGCAATCAGGCTCCGCTGGGCTGCGTGAACCCAGCACGCTGCGAACAGGAGATGGTCATCGGTCTTCTCCTGTGAGGCCTCACCCAGGAGGAGAGGTGCCCACGTGGCACAGTGCAAAGGGGACACTGAGGCCCAGCCTGGGCTGTCCTCGTCCTTCCTGAGGAACCTCCCAACCTCAGGCGATGCTAGCATTTGGGCCACAAGCTGCATCTCTGCTTTCTCAGCAGTGTTTCCCCTTGTTGGGCTCCTGGTGAGCATGCAGCCATCAGTTGCTGTGATCATTGCTCAGGCAGGTCCTGTTTATGCTCTTCTGAGAGGCTGCAGCCCTGTGCCAGGGCAGGGGAGAGGGGGACCCAACAGTGCTGAGGGTAGCAGATTGCCCCAGCTCATGCAGCCAAGCCTGGGTAGGAGCTTGCTCCCTCATCTTCTGCCTCAACCACTTGACACACTGCTGGCTTAAGAGGCCACTTATCTTAGATTTCAGTATGTCCAACTTCCTCCTATAGGCAGGGTGCTGATATTTGTCTCCTTAACGCAGTGCTTTCCTCCCCTGCCAAGGGGCCAGAGCCACTGTGCAGGGTCAGCTAGAGTATTGGAAACATCCTGCCAGTTCCCAAGGTTTGGGCTGGGGGGCAAGAACTGCCCACAGACATAGAGCCAGGTATCTGTCAGGTACTCGTCTCCACCCCTGCACTGTGGGATGCTGGATTTGGAGGGGTTCTGACGCCAGGTGCCCAATCCACTCCACACTGACCCCATCAGCACGTTCCACTCATCCCTCTGCAAGTCAGGGGCACTCAGCTGCCAGGCTCAAGCCAAGAAGCATGGCTGAAGGCAGTCAGAAAGCACCATCACACCCTGCTCATCTCAGCCAAGGGGACAAACGGCGTTCGGTCATTCCACAGGAAGAGCATCACCTCTTAGCCCCACGCTGTCCCACACACCGCCAAGTACCCCCAGAATGCCAGCGCTGAGTGCCTCTGTACTGGAGCTACCTGCTCCAGCACCTTGGTGTGCTGCTGGGCCCGCATGCACCCTGCCCTGCCCCTTTTGGTAGTTGTAGCTCTCTCTTTTTGTGCTCTCCAAGGGCATTAATACTCCCATGGCAGCTCAGCCCTCCTTTGAGCAGCATTCACTGTAGAACTGATGGCTTCTCTCACTTTGGCCTCTGTGGGTGGCAGGGATTAAGGCTTTTTTCTTATTATTTATATTTTAACTTTTGTTGCAGGAATAGGATGGTAGGATAGGATAAAACGAGCCCGACGCCTCGTTTTATCCTATAGGAAAGGAAATACCTTTCCTTTCTGCCACTTTCAAATGGCTCCTCTCTTCCTTATGGATCCTGTCCCACAACCTCCCCAGCTCCATCTCTTCCCCTCACCAAACCAGCTTCAGCCCCAGGTGAGGGACTGTGTCCATTTGCCCCCGACACCTCCCCGTACAAGGGTAGAACAAGGACCCCCTTCTTGCCCTTGCTGGCACAGAGAGCTGCCAGCTCCTCTGCAACCCTAGAGGAGAAGGATGCTCCTGACCCCCTCCTCCAGTGCTCCCCAGGCCTGTGACATCTCTCTTGCCCACTCAGACATCCCTGACATCCCCCATGCGACCCTGAATGTCCCCCTAAGTCTCTGCTCACTGCTGCTGCCCGTCCCATGCCACCAGCCTCCCTGACCCACTGCATTTGGGCCAAGAGCCCACCCCTTCACACAATCCTCCCTGTACCAACCCCACAGCCCCAGTCCCCAGCCCCTCGGACATCCTCTGCTCTGCCTGCTGAGCTCATCTCCCCTCCGAGGACTCGCAGCCCAATGCCTCCACCCCGCCTCTCCTGCTCGTAACTTCCTGGGTGTCCCACTGCCAACTCAAGATCATCATGGTGAAAACAGGACTTCCCCTCCAAGTCCTCCCCACCGTGCTTCAGTGGATGGGTAACTCCAAGAGTTTTTTTCCTATTCCCCAAACTCCCAACTTCAGCACCGTCTTCTGCTCCTTCCCTCTTCTGGGAATCCCACCCCATGTATCACTGTATGCTCAACCTTGGCTGTTCCATGCTTCTCTGCACTTCACATTTGCCACATCTTTGCCCTCCAGTCTAAGCAGGACATGGCCAAGCACATGGGCAGATCTCCTCTTTCCCTCCTGCTGTCTTGGCCACACCACGCTCACGCCCTTTGCTGGCTGTGAACACTTCTATCACTCCCAACTATCTCATCCTCCCTCCCCAGGCATGCTCAGACACCCTGCTGCTCTACTTCCAAAGCAGCGAAGTCACTGTGGGTACTGGGCTGCAGAGCACAAATTAGCACTTGCATCCTTTCCCTCCCCTACACCATACAAGAACATAGCAGCAAATTCCTCTGTGTATTTCCTCCTGCATTGGACTTGGGCTCTTTCCTAAGAATGGCAGCACTCTGCACCCTGGTAGTGGTGCGCACAGCAGTTTTCCTGTATCTCCTGCTCTCCCTCTATCCACATGAATTTACTGAAGTCAGCTGGCCATAGAGAAGCCAGGCAATGAAGGTGGCAGGATGCAAGAGCCTGGGACTAGGCAGGACAGGTGCTTTTCTCCCTGCTTGGGCAAACAACAGAAGAGGATTAGGCCTCCTTACATCATGGGAATCAGAAAGGATGAGTCCCACCTCAGCGCCTACACCAGGGTGCTCCAACTTGTGTTCACCGAAGATGTCAGCAGTGTCTCGGCTCCAGGGTGCTCCCCCCAGCAGCCCCAAAGCCACAGCAGCACGGCACTGCAGGACGCCCAGCAGAGCAGAGCTGTGCCTCTGACAGCAGCAATCCCAGAACAGCAGGAGGGCACCCAGCCAGCACGCCTTGGAGAGGCCTCCCGACCCTGACTGCTAAAATCCTGCTTTAAGTACAGGAAAATAAATTGTGCAACCTGCCTCAGATGGGATCGTAACACCCCGTGAAGGCAGAGCAGGAGGAAGGGGCAGGAGCTGGGCTGAGGATCGGGCCTGCATCACAGCATTTAGCCCAGACTCTGCTCATAGCTGGCATTTCACCAGCACTGACAACACGTCCTGCCCTCCTCTTCTCTCACAGGCGTGCCCGGGATGTTTCACCCCTCCAAAGCCCCTCCTCAGGGGTCCTGGAGATGTGGCCAAACACATCCTCATGTCTGCACGTGGACCTCAGGAGCCACGAGTTCAACACGGACTGTCCTTCATCACATCAAAGGAGCAGCTTGGGGAGCTGCATGGAGCCGAACACCCCAGTCCCTACCTCGTTGTCAGTCAGGAGCAACAGAGCTCAGTGTTCCTCCAGTGCCCAGGAACCCCAAGGTGCCAGTCCCCACCAGTCTGACCCAGCCAGATATTCCTCAAGAGGAATTCCTCAAGAGCAATAGGCTCTGAATTTGTTTTCATGGCTCTGTCCAGGCTGCTGCAAGGAAATTCCCTTTCTCCCTGGTGTCTCTTGGCTCGTTCCTCAGATGCCACTACTTGAACAAGGCAGAGTTTGCTAGCAGGGGGTGTCTGCTTCATGGAAAGTAAGAAACAGGCACTTCAACAGGGGGGCTGAAGCGGGACTGCATGCTCAAAGCAGAGGAAGGGCTGCAGTGCCATCTCCTCTCTGCAGCCAGGAGGAACATCCCACGATTCAGCCTCAAGAGGTGAAGGAGGCTAGACAAAACCAGGGATCCCTGACAACATGGGGGAACATTTGGGTTAAATCACCCTCAGGACAGTGATACTGCGACAATTAACACTCACTGGAAATAGTCCAGTGCATGGTAACACTGCAGGCAAGACAGTTCATTTTGGTGATCTGGAGAGATCCTGGGACATTGGTCCTTGCTTTTTCAGACATCTGAGCCTTTGCTCCTTTCTCAACTATGTCTTTACTAGGTAAGTGAGAGCTATTATAGCAGGGTCTAATAAGGAAGGGTTTGGAAAATCCAGTGTCTTCAGCTGTCCCAGTCTCCTTAAGCTGGGTGACAGCCAAACTCCATGGAAGGTCTCATCATTGCTTTCAGAAGGGGCTGGAGGAAGGCTGACCTTATATGACTGCTGGTGTACAGAGCAGGAAACAAAACCAGAGTGGCTTGTCACCTGTCTCACCCCCCCCCCAGATGACCAGAAGATGGTCTCATAGAGGTACCTGCAGTCTGCCAGAACAGCACCACTGCTCGCCAGGGAGGAGTTCAATGGTTTTGTCACTTCTTCACCAGACCACAGCCAAGAGACCATCAGCTTCTCCAGTTCCCATCCTTAGGCCTGCAAGATGACTTCAGCTACTTGTAGGTACAAGCATTACCTTGGAGTCCAGAACCAGAAGAAACACAACTTGCTCTCACCACAAGTCAAGGAAATGGCAGGAAAAGTGCTGTGACCAGGGAAGCACCAAAACTGCAACTGCATTTTCCCTCTCATCTATGGCTTCCACCAAAGCAAACAAGAAGACTCGGCGCCTTCCCGTGCACACACTTTGCAGCCTATAAACCTCAACTTCTCTGAAGGAGAGAAAGTTGGTGCATGGAAGTTTATCGGTCAATGCTTCTTGAACCTGAAAATTAAAAAATTTAAAAGGAAGTTTTCAGGCTGCTTCTGAAAAAGACAGCTCAGGCACCCTGTTGCACTGCAAAAAGTTGTTTGCTGAGCTACCGTCTTAGAAGGAAGATGTGCAGAAAATTAAATGTGGCAGGATTATAGATGTCCTCAAACTTGAAACTTGGCTATAAAACAAGAGATGTCCAAAGACCACCACAGAAATATAAAACATGTTCAGAGCAGTGCCAGAGGTCAAGGCACTGTGGTTTACATCCAGCTCAGTTGGAAGAGTGAAAAAATCTGTAATTCTGCATAAAAAGGAACATCAGCATTTATATTGCCTTGTGGTATTACCACGGGAAATTGTCACACAGACAAGCTGAGACCAACCAGAGGGGGACCGTCACCTTGCAAGAACACTCTGAAGGTGTTCTGAGTCTCCACTTGCAGCAGTGTTACTGTGCAAACCAGAAATACAACACTCTCCAGGCTCAGGGGAGCCTGCAAAAATGCATCTCAGAGGCTTCACAGTGCAACTTTCTATTCTAGACCTCTGGAAAGAGCAAGCGAGCTCTGGAAAGTCAGAGGCAGGTGAACTCAAATACTTCATCTTTTGCTTCATGAGCAACAAGCCATGCTTCCTTTCACCTGGTTTGCTTTGCTTTGAAGCATAAGGCGTATTTGTTTCAAGCCCAGGAGAAGATGCTCCTTGGTCTACAGTAATAAAGACAAGTGGGGAATGAAGTGGAGGTCTTGCAGCTGCAGGGCTGTGTCCTGTATACAGAGAAGCTGTTATGGTGGTACCGTGTATCTGGTGTTTCATCAAAGCTGAGAGAAGAAAGACACCGAGTCTGGGTGGGAAACAGGGTGAACAAGTAACCAACAGGGTAAAAGAAGGAAGCAAACGCACAACCCACTACACAACAGGAAGATGCACACTCTCAAGTGAAGTGAGACCACACAGGGGGAGGCAGGACACAGGCCCCCCCAGGATGCTCTTATAAATGAGATTTGAGATGACTGTGGGGAAAGGTAGAAGAGTCACAGAGAAAGAGCAGCAGTGGCAGCCATGCAGATAGCTGATTTGGGACTCAGCCTGGTGGAAGCACTCTGCTTTCTGTGGCCAGCTGGAAAACCTGCAGCTGTTTTATTTCCACCAGGAAACCCAGAATATCCAGGAGGGCATCAGAGCTGAATTAGATGCAAAATAAATCAGTCCTCTGTGTCTTTTTTTCTCCCAATAGAGTCACTTTGCCACCTCAATTTCCCACCTGCTGCGGCTACGAAGAGTCCAGACGATAGAAAAAGCGTGCCAGGATGCTTGTACGTATGGGTGTCCCTGCTATGGGCTGCCTGCGGACTCAGGAAGGCAACGCAACAGTTACCCTCTGCTCTCTGACTTCTGCTTTTTCTTATCAAAAGGTTGGTGTGTATTACTGTACCTGCAAACCATACGGTGGTGAGAATGCAACCCTGGGCTCCTTGGCCAGAGCTGGAGGCAGCAATTGCTCACACAGGAACCCTGATAAGAGCAGACAGGCATGTAAAGGGAGGGGATCCTCAATGCCAGGAGAGCTGTGAGAGCTGCCATCTAAAGGCTCTAGCAGGTGATGAAGGTGGAAGCTACAACACACCATGTGGAGGGAGTAGGGATCCAGACCAACATGTAGGCAAGGAGGCAAAAGGAAACAAGAAGATTTTGGAGCTGGGGAGCCTGTCCAGGCAGAAGGTTTGGGGGCAGAGGCAGTGGTGACGGTTCTGTGACTTACCCAAGCCCTCAATGAGTTTCTCAGCCAGCATGAGCTAGAAACCTCCGGGCAGACAGCCCAGGAAAAGCTGAGCTCTGGACTAGCAAGAATGGTGCCTGAAGAGCAGATGAAGCAGAGGTTGTACGAACCAGTTAAGAGCAAGGGCAGTGGGAAAAATGTACGTGAAATTTTTGTGTGCTGGGGATTTGAGAGCAGCCCTTTGGAGGTGCTCCCCTTGCTGCCCAGGCGTCCCACTCCCCTCACAAAGCAGTTTCTGGCCACATTGCCTGCATCATCCCAGCCCATGTGTGTCCCCATGGAGATCCCTCAGCTCCATGGAGGTGAGAGCAGAAGTAGATGCTGGTTGAGGTAGGTGGAGAGCGGCTGTTTCACTGCTGCTGGCAAACACTTGGCACAGTGGATGTTTGGGGGAGCTCAGTTCTGCCAGGTGCCAAGCACACACAACCCAGCACACTGAAGGAGAAAGGGAAGGACCTCGGTGTTCGGCCAGAGATGGCACTGGGCATTTCATGGTCATCCGAGCACAACAGCCATTTCCAGGGGTGTTCTCGGGTACAGGGGCAGGCTCTGCTGATGTTTTTCTAGCCCAACTCAACTTGGGAGTGTCTGTTTCGCACCTTGACATAGCTTGGCCCTGAGATTAATTCTGGAAGTGCAACAAAAATCCCCTCCAATAAACAAATTCACAATGATCCTAATGATGCCAACCTCTTTGGTTTTCCTTTGTAGCAACCAATGACGAAGCCACCTTGAGCTGTTTTTCCCCATCCTATTTCTGTCTTCATCTCCCATTTCCTTCTATCCAATATTACCTTCCAAATTCCAGCTCTGATCCTCAGATAATTCAAACATATTGCATTGCTTTAAGAACTGTTATTTTATCCCTTTCACCTGCCACTTTTCTTTTAGATAAACACTCGTAACTCCCAACATATCACTTTAACTCTGGAAACACTTTAACACTTTAACTCTGGAAGTAGAACCAGAAGACTTTCACAAGGGAAACTCTCCTTTTCTTCTGTGCTTCATGCATTAAGCCAAGAGAAATGTCACCTGCTTTAGCATTGTCTTCATATCATTTTATTTAAGCTCTGTCTAATAATTTCACCAACTTCTAGGGTTATTGTAACTGTTCAGGCTGGACATGTGGTGTAAAGCTGTCTTAAATCACAGCATCTTGTTGAGGATTACTTATTTCTCTAATGCTTCCTGCCCCGACTATCACCTCTCAGGACTGGCCTTCAGCACCCAAAGACCTGATCTGCCCACAGGATCCCAGATTACAATGCAGGCATACATTTCACCCATTCTCCATCCAAATGCAGTAGGCAAGGACAGCACCAAGATCAGGAACTGAGCAAAATGACTCCACATGAGAAGCGTTTTTCTGGTGCTCCTTCCATATCTCTGCCAGAATGCAAAGTCCAGCCCTGTCCTCATTGTCAGATCTGAGCTCAAAGCTGCTCCAGCATCACCCATTGCACATCACCAGTGTCCAGGCGAACCACAAACAACCTGTGGTAGAGTTGAGGAGCAACCAAAACACGGCGCAGAGGGAAAAAGTTGCAATCTAGAAATCCCTTTCCCCCCTACAAACAAAACTCAGGAGCACTTCACTTACCATTTTCACATCTATCACTCAGGGATCCCTGCTCTGCTCCTTGGACATAGCCATGCCTGCCCTGCTCAGGACCCAGATCCACCTCCTGCAATCACAGGACCAGCTAAATCACCATCCTTCACAACAGCTGATCCCTTATCTTCCCAGCCTGAACCACCTAAAAAACTGTTCTTTCCCCAAATTTGCCTCCTTCAGGACACTAGACCAAAGGGATTTGGGGTCAATTTGCTAATTTAGGGCTTTTGCAGGGAAATCAGCCACCTTGCACAGTTTCTGCGAGAGCCCAGAACTGACAACAGCCATTCAGGTGTGCTGCAAGGAGACCAGCAGTGAACATCACCCTCTCCACCTCACAACAACCAGACCAACACTGAGTGAGTCCTGCTGAAAATCCCACATTGGCCAACTGCTCCTCCCTGCTGGGAGCACCACAATGCACCAGAGCATGATGAAGATTAAGAGACCCTGGGCAAGTGTGTGTGAAGTGGGCAGGCAGCCACAGTGGTAGTAGGCAATGTTGGCTGCTGCAGGGCAAGCATCTGTCCAGCTGCCACTGCCAGCAGCCTGGCTCTCTGCCTCCCATAACAGCACCAACATGACCTGTTTGGTACCATCCCAGTCCAGAGGGAACATGTCACGTAGGGGGCAGGCAAAGCAGTGCAGATAGAAGATACTAAGAGCACAGCTTTGTCACTCCCGCATGAAGGCATCTCCTGCTATTAACCAGAGGATGCAGCACTTTCTGGCACCCTTCTCCAGGACCACCTTCACCATCAGACATCGTTTTGGGGAAGAATGGCCACAACACAAGGCTCTTGGAAGGTCTCACACTAACACAGACTCCTGGCCTCACCATGGGCCTCCACACCATACCCCCTTCCCAGTGGAAGCCCAAACACAGGCCCCAGAAGCCACCCGTGGGACCCAAGTACTGACATGAGGTGCAGCCACTCAGAAACACCCCATGGCCTGGGGGCACCCCACAGCCCGGGAGCACCACACAGCTCTCCAAAAGCTGTCTCCCATGCCATGTACCTCAGGAGGCTGCCAGGAGGTGGCCAAGTTAACAGGGCCACTCCACACTGAGATCCACCCACCTCACCTAGGGTCACAGCCGATCCATGTCACTATGTTGCTCTGAGTCATCCACTTCCAGTCACTGAAATGGCCTCAAAGTTTGCACAGATGGTGCTTAATCTGAGTTTGGACAATGGACATTTGGGCTTTAAATGACAATTTCTAACCAAAAGCATGGGGATGGAGGGGAGGCAGGGCAGGAGCGGCCACAGGCCAGCAGAGGATGGAGGTCAGCAAGAGCAGTGAGCCAGACAATGCTCAGCACCCAGCAGGGATGCAGGAGCTGGAGAGGCTCAGAGCAAGTCAATGCTAAATTCCAGTGGGATGAGGACCAAGATTTAATGTCCTGCAGGGACCTAAGCCTGCCTGGGGCTTTCTGTCCTTGACCTCCCCATGCACAGCATCCAAGGGGTTGCTGTAGGTCAACAGCATGGCCCTGGCTGCAAGAGAGACAGTGGGGTGGTTGGTGGCCCCTTCCCAGACCACGTTCCAAAGGCCAGGACAGCATATAGCTGCTCCTCTTCCCACCCTATGTCCCATCCTGCTCTGGGAAAGCACAGGTCTCCATCAGCCCCCTTCCATCCCAAGCACGGCGAGCAGCAGTGTTTGTCTTCCACGACTGGCCACGATACAGAACAATTCTCTGTCCAGCCAAAGGGCAACACCCAGCACCCTGCAACATGTACCCAGGGCTCCTGTGCTGGCATGGCTGGAGGTCTCTGAAACGCTCTGTACAATGCATGTGGACACTGTTTTCAAGGCCTTTCCTCTCCTGGCCATGCTCAGCTGGACTCACATGCAAGAGGGGAATCAGACCCTTGAACACCACTACCCCAGGCCCGAGGCCTTTGCAGGACCAGATGCCACCAGGTGGCAGGCACGGGGGCAGAGCAGTTCAGCATGGGTGAGCAGAAACCCTCCCGCAGGGCAAAACCCTTCTCTCCCACCGCTCATCCTTCCCAGCCCCTAGCACCACGAGTCAGAGCTCCAGGGGTTTAAAGGCCGGCATTAGAGCAAACCTGGGATGGGGCAGGGAGAGCCAACAGAGCTCAGCATGAGGACTGGGCAGTGGGGAAAGCCTCGCAGCAGGAGGTGCAGCAAATCCTGGGGGCTGATGGGTTAATGGACCCAACAGACAGATGCCCATGGAGGGAGACACAGGGCAGGTGCTAGTATCCTATTACTGCTTTCCTGCCTCTCCCCTGTCAAATCCTCCTCTCTAGCCCAGAAGAGATGGCATGGGGCAGGAACGGGGGGGAGGGAGGGGGGGTGCTCCTTCTCCACAAAAACTACATCAGTCCCAGGGCTTCTGAGCAGCTGGGGCATGGCTGAGAAGCCTCCACTCTCTGCGAGTTATGTGGGGCTGACACAGCCGGGAGGCACCAAGGTCTCAGCAGAGCAGAATGGGGCCAGTCCCCCCTCCCCCCCAGCTGCGCTTGCTGTCCCCGCCACATGTTCACATCCATTCGACAGAGCCCTGCACTTCAGGAGCAATTAGCAGCAGAGTTGAACTAATTCCCCGCATGGCAGGTCCAACACAAACAGCGCGCGTGCTGGCCTGTGCCCCACACCTCTATGCACATTCACCTCTGTGTTTCGGAGGGCCAGGGCACCCCTGCCAAGAGCAACACAAATAACCCGCCGCTTCTCCAGGTTAAGAGGCAGCCCTGGAGGCTTGGAGTTTGGTGGCCAGGCTGCGTGCAGGCTCTGCAGCCAGCAGAAAGACAGCCTCTGTTAGCAGCCTGGGTCACGGCGGAGGCAGGCAACAAGGGTTCGAGTATTCGTGGCCTGTCCCCGAGGCCAGGCGCGAAGGAGGCAGCAGTGAGGGAGTCCCCTCATTGTGGCCCCCACGGAGCAGTGCTCTGGGGGCCACTGGAGCAGAGGGAAGAAGGCACTTGCAAACAGCACCTGCAGGGTGTTTGTCCATCCCACGCAGGCACAGCCAAGGCTCCAGCAGCTGAAATAACAAGCAGAGGGGAATGCTGCCGGGCCCCCCTGCCTCAGCATTGGTCCCTGCTGCCAGGCCTAGGCACTGCTGGGTCGTGGGCTGGGGAGTCACCATGGTGAAGTGAGGCTCACTCAATCCTACCTGGAGCCACAGACGCTCCTGGGTCTGGTGACAGGCCCCAGCAGTGTTTTGGGACTCGCCCAAGAACTCCTGCTCCTGTTTGAACCTCGCGGTGCTGCAATGCAAGTGGGGCTGCCAGCTCCTTCTGAGGCGCATTGCAATTTTTCAGTGCAAAAAGTTCAGAGTTGAGACTGCCCCCTCTGTGCCCTGTGGAGCTCACGCTGGCACCACCGCAGTTTAGACATACCTGACCCTGTTTTATAGTGTCCCCCTGCACGAAGGTACGACAGCCCTGGAAATGCATCTAAACCCAGCCCACAGCCACACACACCTGAGATGCCTCACAGCAAATCTATCCTCAGCAGCTGCTGCAAGCAGCAGGATCAGGGAAAGGGAGTTCTCGTCCTGCAGCACAGCTACTCAGACAACGCTGGCCCACACATGCCAAGGATATAGGGCCAGAGCAGGGCAGGAGACTGCCTTCAGGGCAAGCTGTACTCTGGTGCCTAGGAGAGAACGTAGGACTTGTCCTGTGACAATAAAGGGGCCCCAGGGACTCCAGAAGACAAACTCACTGACGGCTGAAGATTGGAGTGGAGATGGCATCAAATCCTGCCCCTAGCATCACAGCCTGCTTGGGGTCAGCTCTGACTGAAGCCCCCTGACACAGGGAGTGCGCTACCAGGTCACATCACACTGAGCAGGTCGGGGCCACCTGCCCCGTGCAGTGAGAGGGCAGCAGCCCAGCACCCACCTGAGCCAGTGTACAAGGAGAGGAGCCAAGAGCAACTGCAGGACAGCACCTCACAGGGTCACAGCAGTGCCGAGCACCAGGTCAGTGTGTGCTGGGCATCCTACCCGGCCTCAGAAAGGCTGCAACCCTGGTGCAGCAACTGCTCACTGCTCCTGTAGCTTAGGCCATAGCTCTCCCACCCAGCACCTAGGCAGGACTGTGCTGGGGGCACCCACTACAAGTGAAATGAGAGTTGCTTCACCAAGCATCAGCCTAGCAGTAGGCCCATATCCCCATCTCACACATGTGGCCAGGGACAAACGTCTGCCTTCAAAAACTCTCTGACAGGCAGAGGGTTGCTCGCCCATCCTGCCTGTACTTCCCCAACAGCCCCATGGCATAGCAGTGGGGTATCCACATCTACCCTGCAGAAACTGAGCTCATGCAGCCTGTCCAGACAAACGGACAGGCATCTCCAAGTGCCACAGGCACAGACAAGTCTTCAGACTCAGTATGCAAAGTCCTCTGCAAGCAGAGCTGTGTCTGGCCCCTGTTGGGACGCACTGCCAGAGACCTGGGCAGAGTGATCCCTGGTTCCAGACTCACGCTCACACATACAGCAAAACCAAGCCATGTGCCTCTATGAAAGCCCCCAGCTGCTGCACCATGCAGATGATAGAGGTCCTGAGGTCAAGCTATTAAGCCTCCTATCTGATAAAACACTTAAACTGCTCAGTGATCTTGGGCAGGCAACCCTACGGGGGAGCGTGGTGGAGAGGTAGAGGGACTTGAAGTAAATGATGCTGCACACTGAGGAGCTCCAGTGCTGCCAGAAGATGCCAAGGGCTGGTGAAGCTGCAAGAGACAGAGAGCCTGGGGGGCTGCCAGCGGGCTGGGAAGGCCTGGGGCACAAAGCAGCCCCTCTTCTGTCAGTGCCCAGCCCTTGGCTACTTGCCACCATGCCCACAGCTTTCAGGCCCTACTTCTCTGAATGCATTTGCAAAGCCAGAGGATAAGGAGGCAAGGGCAGGGGCTTGCAGATGAGGTGGATGGACGCACGTTCTGGCCTCAATGGGCTGTATCTGGCAGGACCAGGCTGTACTTGAGTACTTAACCCCAGGGAACAGGGCTGGATCCAGTGCTTAGCATCTCCCTCAGGAAGGGGAGCCACGTGTTTTCCACTTCTCCAGCACACTCAGTGGCTGGGTTCAGCTGTTGCTACATCCCCAGGGTCATCTTCAGCAGCATGGGCAAGAGGAGGAAACAGGAGGCCATAAAACATGAAACTTGCTCTGAGACTGGCTGTACAGACACCACACCAGTGCTGGCTCATTTCAGGAGTTCTCCTGCCTCCCTGACACTCCTAGGACATCTGCCCACCTATCTGCACCCTACCTTCCAAGCCTCACACAAAGCTTTCATGGAAAAGAGAAAAGACAGGGCTCTTTATGGAGGAATAAACCTTCAAAAGCCACAAGCAGAGCTGGCTCCACAAGCTCCAGGCTGGCCGGGTCTGACCCGGTACGCAGCACCACACAAGGTACAGATTTCCACCAATTCGTTCTCCTCCCTAAAGGCATGGGACAGGCAATGAAGGAGCCAGAAACATGGCTGCACTCAGATGCCTGCACTGAGAAAGTCTGGAGCAAGTCCCCAGCCCTCAGGTAGCACTGTGACCCCTACCAGGCTTACCTGAGCCTCCAACAAGCCTGGGTGCCGCAGGACTCTGGCCACCCCTTAGCACTGCCACACCTGCAACGCACCTCCACACATGCCTCCTTCTGCAGGGGGCTGGGACAGGCGGTGACCGTCACCTCTGGCCACTGCAAGAGGTCACTCAAAGCAACTTCAAGGTTGCCCTTACCTTGACTCTCTGCAGGGCAGAGATAGACAACGCTCCATGACACCAGGTCTGTTAGACAAGAACTGTTGTTCTCGCAACCAAATTGCCACTGGTCACAAGACAGGAGCGGGGCCAGGTCCATTGTCTGGGTGGGCTGTTTAACAACAGCATGACACATTAACCCATGCCAGAGCCACAGCAGAAGGAAATTAGAAGGGAGAAGACTATGGACCAAGAGACACTTGAAACAAGTGAGATTAAAGCAGGAATCAAAGCCCAGGGGCTCTTCTGCAGATCCCAAGCCTGCTTCAGGCAGCAGGGCAGGTACCCTGCTGCAGAGGTCTGAGGAAGGACCTGAGCAGGAAGCGGATCCCCACAGCATCACTCCAAGGCTTTCCTGCATTCACAGCCAGGCTTATCATCAAAGCAAGCATATCAATGCTGGCACACAAGCACTGGATTTGTTGCCCTGCACTGTGGACATATCCAGTGGTCCAGATCCTTCCCCACTGCCCCCAGCAGGGTGAGGCAAGCATTAGCCTCAGCGAGAGCTGGGACTCTCTGCAGCACCACAGCCAGCACCAGACAGGCAACCCCAAGGCAAATCATCCTCCATAGAGGGGCTGGGAGCAGGATGGGCTTGATCAAGTCACAGAATCAAAGCTCACCAGTTCATGAGCCCCCATGAGCAATACAGTCCCATTTTTAAAAGCAATACTGCTGTATATACACAGCAGCTGAGCTCTAGCCAGACACTATAGCCACATTTTCAAAGATCTTGCAGTTCTTCGAGACAGATTCAAGTCTGGAGAGATGTTCAGAGGCAGCTTTTTGGACACCTAAGCATCTGCATCCATCAGGATCTTAAATCACTTTGGCATTTTGCAGAAGTCTCATGCTCTGCAGCAGAAGTAGTGACATTCCCAGGTTCCCTGGACAAGTGTTGCCCAGGAACAGTCATTTGGAGCTGGCAGCAGCTCTTCCACATCACCCAGGACACATCAGTCTGGCACATTTAAGCTTTTTCACTCTCAGGAGAGGGAAGATGCTCCCACTGTTTTGCTGAACCCTCAGAAGTCCCAGCTCACAGACCTGAGCAGCATCTTCTCTTTGCACAAGATCATGAAAAGGTCCAGGAGCCAAAGCTGGAAGAGGGATCAGTCTCGCGACAGTGCCCTTGCTGGGACAAGTCTGTTCCATCTACCTCCACAATTTTGTTTACTGACGAGGCTGAACCACTGCAGGCTCACTGGGGGAAACAGCAAAGCAGAGACATGGACAGAGCAAGCTGAACACGTCGGAGGCTTCACAGAATCATCTAGGTTGGAAGAGACCTCCAAGATCACCAAGTCCAACCTCTGACCTAACACTAACAAGTCCTCCACTAAACCATATCACTGAGCTCTACATTTTAAATGTCTTTTAAAGACCTCCAGGGATGGTGACTCCACCACTTCCCTGGGCAACCCGTTCCATTGCCTAACAACCCTTTCAGTAAAGAAGTTCTTCCTAATATCCAACCTAAACCTCCCCTGGTGCAACTTTAGCCCATTGCCCCTCATCCTGTTGCCAGGCACGTGGGAGAACAGACCAACCCCCACCTCTCTACAGCCTCCTTTAAGGTACCTATAGAGAGCAATAAGGTCACCCCTGAGCCTCCTCTTCTCCAGGCAGAACAACCCCAGCTCCCTCAGCCGCTCCTCGTAGGACTTGTTATCCAGGCCCCTCACCAGCTTTGCTGCCCTTCTCTAGACCCGCTCAAGCACCTCGATGTCCTTCTTGTAGCGAGGGGCCCAAAACTGAACACAGTACTCGAGGTGCGGCCTCACCAGAGCCGAGTACATGGGGACAATCACTTCCCTAGCCCTGCTGGCCACACTGCTTCTTATGCAAGCCAGGATGCTGTTGGCCTTCTTGGCCACCTGAGCACACTGCTGGCTCATATTCAGCCGACTATCCACCATCACTCCCAGGTCCTACTTTGCCTGGCAGCTCTCCAACCACTCATCTCCCAGCCTGTAGCTCTGCTTGGGGTTGTTGTGCCCCAGGTGCAGGACCCGACACTTGGCCTTGTTAAACTTCATGCAGTTGGCCTCAGCCTATCCAGGTCCACCGGCAGAGCCTTCCTACCCTCAAGCAGATCGACACAAACACCTAACTTGGTGTCATCTGCAAACTTACTGAGGGTGCACTCAATGCCCTCTTCCAGATCATCAATAAAAATATTAAAGAGGACTGGCCGTAGTACTGAGCCCTGTGGGACTCCTCTAGTGACTGGCCTCCAGCTGGGTTTGACTACACTCACCACAACTCTTTGGGCCCGGCTATCCAGCCAGTTTCTAACCCAATGAAGCATACGCCAGTCCAAGCCATGAGCAGCCAATTGCTTGCTGCAAGGAAGGAGGTGAGGAAGTGTGTGGGCAGCATCATAGCAGGAATAAGGGGCACCTGAGAGGGACTCAGCACCTTCTGCCTGCCCAATGCAGAAACTACAACCCCGGGGACACAGCCCTGGGGCAAGCAGGCACTAAGGAAGCAGGCAGATGAGCCCTTCCAGCAGCTGGGGAGATGCAGGGAGACCCAGGTGGCTCAGCACTGTACATCGGGGCAAGCAAACTCCTGCTCAACCTCCTCACTTCTCTCCTCTTCCTCCTGATCCTCTCTAAACTAGGGCCGGGTTCAACGGGAGGAAGCCAAAAGCAACAGAGCCGAGGCTGCTCCCTGAGCCTGGCGACAGCAGGCGCCCAGCTGGATGCTGCTAATTCAGGCACTCTGTTGATGGCGGAGCCCCGGCGCAGTTGTAAACAGCTTGGCAGTTTGTACACTCCCCAGTATCAATGTTATACAAAGGAGCTGGAAATGTAAATGATTGCACTAGACCTACAGCCGGAGGCTGCTGGTGCACAGACGGCCCCTGGTAAAAAAAAAAAAAAAAAAAAAAAAAAAAAAAAAAAAAAAGAACTCCAACTCGCTTCTTGGCACTGTGAAGCACGCCTGACTGTGGCCAGGAGCAGGGAGCAAACCTTTTACGTGTTTGCCATCTAGCGGGCTTGGGAAACCCTGCACAGAGGCACTGCCCTGGGGTACGAAGCCCCATTGGGCACAGGATTGGCACCAAGTCTCTGCGATTTAGCAAAGGCAGACCAATTCGGTCACTGCTCATCCCACTGATGCTCTGCAATGAAGTGAGGCAAGGCGGTCGGACCCAGACACTGCAAAGCATCCTGCTGCTGCAATTCCAGCTCCTGAGATAACATCGTGGGGCAAGACAACCTCCATCAGGGCAGGGGCTGTACCTACGTGCTGGGAGCCTGCAAATCCAGCACAAGACAGTTGAAGCAGACATCTCAAGAAAGCAAGGATGCCACATGCATTGCATCTGCTTTGTCTGTTTGCAGAAGGGACCACATATGATTTTTTGGATATTTTTTTTTTTTTTTTTTTTTAAATCAGCCATTTCAAGGGAAAGGAGCTTCACATTTACAGGACATTCCCAGCCAGCTTGGCTGCTGGCTCAATTAAAGACCATTTGGGCTATGTATGCCTATGAAGGCTGCAGCCCCAGAGTCCACTCGAGCGTCTTTAGGATTGTAAAGAAAAGGGGACATAAAAAGGGAAGAAAGGAAAACACACTCCACTATGTCATGGCACAAGTAAACTGTTCTAATTTTCACCCAAGTAACAATTGCAAAAGAAGAAAAAAAGTTTGTTCAGCTGTAGTTAAGGTTGAACAAACACAACGCTAATCACTTTTGCTTCACCTCTTGGAAAAGGCTCTAGAAGAGTGTTAGAGCCTTTAAATAATAATAAAATAAATAAACAGTACCAACTCTGAGCCATTCGGAAAGCTCTGAGGAGCTGGTGATGTTTCACACACACCCCCGGGAGGGTGGTTTAAAAGCCTGTGTCCTGGGGCAGGCAGCCAGCCCAGCTCTCCCACACCTGCTCGGGAGGTTGTGGTGAGGTCAGCCCAGCCTCACCAGCACGTTTGCAGCCTCCAAAATGCTTCAACCCACCCGCACACTACCCCATGGGAAGGACAGGGCAGCAAAAGCTTTGTGACCATGGCAGGTGCCTTCGTAAGGCACAACTGCTGGCAGATCCCATGGCACCCCAAGCATCTGCAGGGCACCTTGAGCACAGGGGATCTGCTGCCCAGCTGTGTCCCACTGCCCGCATCACTGCTGGCATCCCTTGCTCCGCACAGCTCCCTACGGAGGGCACCTGCAGGTCCCACTCCAGGGAACAAAGATTTAAGAGGCAGCTCAAAAGGACTATGGGCAAAACCAGGGCAATAGGAAGAACAGAAGAAAGCCGGTGAGTGGGGGCAGACAGCAATTACAGAGGACACAAGGCAGGTAGAAGGAAGGGAAACCTTTAGGTACAACAGAAGAGGAACAGAGTCAGAGGATATGAGGAAGGCAAAGAGGGAACTAATACATGGGGAAGGAAAGGCAGAGGGGAAGTGACAGGACCTCCAAACGCCTCCTCCAGCCTCCCAGGGATGATTTGTGACAGTGCAGGGATTGCCTGGGATTTACCGGAGCAGTGGAAGCCTCTTTGGGAACACCAGGCTGGCCCCAAGCTGCTCCTTTTCGCTCACTCGTCAACCCCAGCAGGCCCTGCTCACCCCAGAGGCCAGGCTCGCACCACCTCCCTCAGACCTCACTGCTGCCTCTGGTCCCTTCCAGCCTCACCCACAGCTCCAGGGACAGCACTGCAGTCACCCTGTGTCCAACAAACACGAGGAGAACAGAGAGCCTCTGTCCCAGGCGCTGGATTGAGTCCCAGGAAAAGCTGCCATGAGCACGAAGGCAGGGACAGCATCGCGGCTGATGCTGCGGAGAGGTTAGTGGCAGGGGCCCTGATGACCCCTGGGCCGAGCAGCAGTGACAAACTCCAGGTTGTGTCTTGCAGCCAACTGTCCCCACGCGTCCCCCACTGCGAAGGAGGTGACAAATTACTGTCTTTGTTATTGGAGCGCATACCAAATCAGGGTGATCAGTATTTGTCAGACGAGGGAAGAAAAATATATTGCGCAAAACATTACAAGGTTTATTTTAAGAGCTTTAAAAATCAGTCAGTGCCAGGTTCATAAGCACCTCTTGGGACAGTTGGCCCTGGTTTGCTATAAGAGGCTTATTTTTTTTTTTTTTTTTTTTTTAAGTAGTCTTCTCCCCTCTTTTTACTTTAACTCAAACAAAAAAGCCTGCTGCCTCCAGTGCATCAGTAACAATGCCGGCCCTATGGGAGGACAAGTGCTGTGCTAAGCAGTGCCAGCTTTACCCCAGCCTTAGCAAGAGACACAAGCTCCTGCAGCATGCTGAGCTACCTCAGCTAAATTCAGGGGGATCACCTCAGACAGTGGCATGAACGAGCTCTCCCTCTTGTGAGGAAGCTTCCACAATTCCAGTGATCAAAGGGAAATGCTGCAGTAAGCCTGAATAACAGGCAGAACACCTGCATGCCACCACAAGATGAGGCTGTTTCACTTCCAGGAACACCACCTGAAGGGCCACATCCTGAACAAATCCCCGCAGAGGTGCAGAGGCATCGCAGCACGCACCTCTCTGGGTCACCTCTGGCTCTGGAGATGAATCATGCTTTGCCACCAGTCCCAGCTCCTCCAGTGACTGCATTTCTGTGAAAATCCTGCTAACGTCTATCACAGCAGAGGCAGTTTAGCTTTATCATCCTCAGAAGGTGTTTTTTGCCCTCAAAAACACTTCCAGTGCTCCCCAGCCCCATAAAAATCACGCCTATGGCTAGCAATCCCTGCCTGGCTTAACCCCAGAGCCCTGCTCCTGATGCAGAAAGAGGCAGTGTTACAGAAAAGGCTTTCTTCTTATGCTTGAGCCAGATCTTCAGCTGCTAGGAAGCTGCAATTACTCTGAGTTACACCGAATGAAGGGAACAGATGCTCCAGAGGACAAGGCAGATGATGTGCCTGTATCCTGCCATCCAGAGTGAGACACTGCCACCATGCAGGATAGAGGTTTCCAGAGCTGCACCCCAAGGACGTGGGACAAGGGCAGTGACCGCACAACTGTACCTGCCCACCAGCCCTTCTGCCTCTTCCTGCACCTGCGTTTTGGGAAGCCTCCTGGCTCTTTCTCCGCAGCCACACTGCTCAGGCACAGCCAGCACAGGACTGCAAGGGAAGAATAGAAATTCTCCCCTTCCCCCATACATGCTTTGGTGAGCATCACCACCCCAAAGAGTTGTTGATATCCTCCAACAGGTTGAACACTGGCTTCTCAGTGTCCTGGACCTGTACAGAAACTTATCCAGGAAAGAGGAGCCAGTTTTGATGAACCAGTTTCAATGATTATTTCAGCAGCAACATTTGGGATTCCTTCACTGCTGGGACATCTGGAGGCACCCTGCTGATGTCCCACGTTTTTATACAGCTCATCCCCTCTAACTACTGCTGGGGAAATACAACCCCACCAGGCAACAGGTGGGAATATCTGGGGTCAGCCCAGCAGGAGTACGCTACACAAACCTGCACAACATTAGTCCAACTCTGACCAGTCACCAGCAGAAGTATAGATGGGGACAGTACACTCACTGTATACTTAAGGGCTTAGGCTTTCTGCTTGCACATTTACAGCCACAACTCTTTTACACAAGTGCTTCTATAGCCTGAAAAACACAGCACATGGATGCACAGAAGGATCAAGCAGATGAACGCACACCTCATATGTACAGGTGGTAACACCACACTGTGCTAACACAACCCGCAGCAGTACTTTGATTTTCTCAAAACCAAGTAAAAGCTAGAAACGCACAAGTAACAAGAGGAAGTATTTTCACAGAAGCATAAATCCTAAAGTCAGGAAATTGAGATGTAAAAATGAAGCAGGTATTATAACTTATATACTTTTAGTAATAGTATAGCTTATACTTTTTAGTAATATACTATTACTGCTTATATAGCCTATCCCAGCACAAATACTGGTGGCAAGGGTGTTATTAAAGATGACAGTAAATCTGTGCTACACAGCTCAAGCCCATCTCTTACCAGAGCCCGGGAGGAAGTGCTTTAAGGCCTCTGACCTGCACCTGCCCAATCCTGTACCCCTACACCTCGCCCTGAAACACCCAGCCAGTCATCCCCAACGCAGGGCACCAAGCTCTGGGGTTCTTCCAGCTGATTCATTCAGCTCTCATCCAGCTTTGCCAGCTGCCAACACGACCCAGGCAGCCCTGCCAGCTGTCCTGAATGCCCCGAGGGCTGCTGGAGTCAAGTCCCCAGTGTCCCACACCGCTGCAAGCACTGCTCACCTCCAGAAGCCCGCCGAGTGTGGTGCTGGGAGCGCTGCTCCCACATCCTGCAGCAGCCCTTGCAGGAGGCTGACGTCAGTAAAATGGGCTGATTTTTCATTTCAGCCATCCAGTCTGAAACCACCAGAGGGCAGCTTGAAACAGAACCGTTTAAGGGCTGCCCACAAGAAATACTCCATTTCCAAGCACCCAAAGCTGCTTGCCCAGGTATGGCACAATAGGTTAAACGCAGCCCACCACACACTGCCTGCCTTTGGGTGCAGTGAGCTGAGCGTTAACAGCTCAGGGAAGGCCCCTACCTGGCTGCAAAGCGGTTCTAGGGACCTTTAGGTCTTTTTGGTCCTTAGCAGCAATGTTCCCTATCAAAGCTTACCTTGACAATCCAGGCCAAAGAAAACCTTGGGGAAAGCAGAATACTTCACTAGCTTCCAGGGATCACTAGATAAGGGGTAATCCAACAAACACGCTGCCTTTGTTACTGGCAACCTCCAACAAAGCAGAGAAGCAGGCAGAGGGCACCCTTATCAGGCCAGACCTAAAAACACATAAATCTATATCCAAGAGTTATCAAAATCAGACACGAGTCCTGCCGCAGCACGGGGAGTTTCATTCCCCTGCCACCATCCAGATGTCCTCTGTCTGGGACAAGGGCTTCCCCCCACACCACGCTATTTATCCAGGTCCATGCAGATGCCAAATGTTCTTCTCAATTTTACCTCACTACAGCAAGCAGGAGCTGGCCTGTAAGCATCAGAAAGAATCCCAAGGAAGAAAAGGAAGGAGGTCCTGGACTCAGTGGTACATCTATGGCAGGGCAGCAGGATCTCTCGCTAAGATAACCTGGCTGTTGAGCTTGAGCCTGTGCCCTGTTACCAGTTTCTTGCACAATCCTGGACAAGTCATTTAGGGCACGAGTTCACGAAGTTGTTGGTTGGTTGGAGCTCCTGTGATCAGGCTTCTCCCAGGTGGGGTTTCAGGAACTGATGCAGCTCATGAAAAGGACAACTCACAGCAGGAACTAAGGGAACTAAGCCAGCAGAAATACACCACCAGGAAAAGAGCCCTGCTCCTTTTGCCAGCCAAAAGAGATTTATTCTTAGTTTAACCACTTTATGATTCCTTTTTACAGTTTCAGAAGCAATAATTTCCTCTTAGGTGCTTGATCCTCTCCATGAAACTTAAGTCCTTAACAAGGTGCCCAGGCATTCAAGCAGTGACTTGCAGGCTTCAGATGGACCAGAGGAAGAAGAGAAGCAACAGGGAGAAACGTTTCTTGGAGGAAGACAAGCGTAGGTGGCAGGCGAAAGCAAAGCAGTGCACCTCCCCAGCACAGGACCCCAGGTAAAATAGCCATGCAGGAAGAGAAGCCAGTGAGCATGAGTTAAGGCTACAGGAAGGCTGGGTCAGGGCAGTGCTGACAACAGCACTCTCAGTCCCACTCAGTCTGTTTTGAAAAGGAGGCAGCTGCTACCAGCTGCAAAGCAAGGCCTAGATGGTGGCCAAGTAGCAGAGGACATTGCTGTCTCTTGATAACATGCCAAAATCATCAGTCTGTTTTTAGCTGCATCTACAGCAGCAAATGGCAGAGACAACAGGAATGTGTTCACCGAGTGAAACCATACCCAGCAGTAACCACACGTTTTTTTGGGTGGCCTTCAAACTCACTCTAGCCAGGTCCCACAGACACAAACCCAGTGAACTGATGAAGTACAATATCCAATTCAAACACGCTAGAGACATGGGCTCGCTTGCTCTTGCCCATTTCCCCGTGGGGCCACAGGAAGCTGTGCACACTGAGGAAGCAGTGGTGCTGCTGAGCAGCTGCACGAGGACAGGGAGAGGCTCGATGCGAGGCTGCTCGCAGGACAGCACAGGAGGGGACACTTCCCTCCTGTCCTCCCAGCCCAGGAGCTGCCATGTTTGCAGTGTACACCTAATACAACTCCAGCTAGCATGCTCTGGGATGTTAACCAGAATGCATGGTTTACGGACAGCTTGGAGATTGGCTTCGAAAGCACATTGACCTGACTTAACTGATGGAGGTGGCTGCACCTCATCACATCTCCCCCCAGGAGCCCACTAAGGAAGGAAGAGCAGACAGACACAATTCAAGCAGAGTGCAAACAAAGACAGCCATCCCAGGTCAGATGAGGCAGCACACTGACAACAGGTAGCATTTGCTAAGTGGTGCACTCTCATTTGACCCATGCCATAAAACATGCTCCAAAGGTGCTGGTAAAGATGCAGTTGCACCTCAGAGGTCTTATCAAGCATGCTCATCTTTCCTTGCACAATGTGCTTACGCATAAGGCACACCACTGACAGCAAGAATGAGCACATTACTCAGAAGAAAAGGGAGAACAGGATTAAAGAGTGACTGAACAGATTAACACCTTCCTGGGAAAGCTGCAGAACTGTCTCCCTATCCAGCTCCAAGAGGCTTAAGAAAAGATCCCAGCTGCAGATAGAGTGGCAAACCCCACAGCAAACATGCCCTTAACTGTAACTGTGAAACAGCTTCCCCTAAAACCGCTGGACTTGACAGAGCAAACATAGCCCCTGGGCCGGTAGGACAGGAGGGAAGCATCCCCTCCTGTGCTGTTCTGGGAGCAGCTTCACATCAAGCCCTGCCCTGCTCAGCAGCATCACTGCTTCCACAGCATGCACTGCTTCCTGCACAGCTCCACAGGGAAACAGGCAAGGGACAGAGAGAGAAGGCTCCTCACTTCTGTAATGTTCCTGATGGCACATCATGGGGATGCTGGCAGAAGAAGAAACAGCCATCAGTGTGGCACGATATTAGCATCAATTTGAATTATCACAGCCAGAGATGATGCCTGCACCAAGAGCTACAGAAACAGCAGGGTTAGGTAAATCAGCTTACACATGGTAGGGAATTTCCACACATTAACTGAATCAGCAAGGAAGGGACAGAGCACAAGGATGTGCCAAAATCATCTCCTGCTAGGGACAGGTGGCAACTGCTGCCCTGCAGCTCAGCAGTCATCACCCCTGGATTCCAACCTCATTTTGTATTTCTGATGCAAGCATGTCTCTTAAAAGAAAGGCAGGACTTACACTAAATACTTGCCTATTAGTTGATAGTTTTCAACTTCCATATTTCAACTCAAACAACTGTACAGTGAGAAAACAAACTGATTCATGCCACTTGTCACCACAGCACACATGTTTACATGATACAGACAAACTGGTCAGACTGTGTGTGCTCCCACCTCCTCCCTACGCCTCCACTCTGGCTCTCCTCTTACCTCCTTCCTTGCAGTGGTTTTGGTACCAGCCTGACCACAAAAATAAGCACTAGAGTCTACTAGTTCAGCAGGAAAAGTATCCTGCAAGGTGTTTTTCCGTGCAATTAGCGAATGTAATCATCTCCTGGTATAGCCAAACAGAGATTGTGTGGGCAGGCAGCTGAGGCAGCGACAGTCACTGCTCCAGAGACACCAAGCAGCTGCTCAGGATACAAAGCCACTTGCTTGAAGCAACCAACAGAAACAAGAGCTCCATTCGCAATCTGCTTTTAAGCAAACTGATTTAACATTAGGAATTAAAGGATTCACATGAGAGCCTAACTGAAAAAACAGAATTCACTAACCTGTATTTTTGTGCAGGAAGAAGTGGCTGCTTAGCAGAACAGGTACATGGCTGACCAACAGGTCTCATTAGGAGAGTGCTGGGCATCCCAGCCACTGGAACTGAGGCATTAAAACAAGAACCTGCTCTGTGGTTTCCATGCAGCCTTCAGCCCTTTGAGAAGTTTTAACACAATTCTCAGATGCCTTCCCATCAGACTTTTGGCCATTTACAAGAGCCACTGCTAACACAGGGAGCGCTTGGTTCAAAAGCCAGCTCAGACCATGTACTGCTTGCACTAGTAATGAGCTATCACGGGTACCTTGAGTCTTCTCAGGCAAGAAAGCTGATAACATGGGGCTGTGGGTGCATCTTGGGATAGGCAACTACTCTACTATAAAAAGCAGTAATACAAGGCAATTGCAGCTCAAGCCACCTACTAGCTTGCCACACCAGTATCAATGGAAGTTCCCAAGTCCTCCTGCTGCATTTAAGACCTTTGCTTTCAAATATGCTAGCCAAAAATGGCAAACCCAAAAGGGGATAAGAGTGGTTTCTCCACCACCACCACTTTTACCAAACCCAGCGACACAAAGCACACCTCGCAGCCCTGGTTTGGGAGGGACCTCATCACTAAGCTGAACAGAAAGGACATGGTGTGAAAGAGCCCCCAAGCTAAACCATTTGAGCTTGTTCAGCCAATTCTAGCACTTTGTCCTCTCTCTGGACTGGGACAGCTATATACTAACATAAGCTACCAGCCAAACCTCCACAAAGCTAATGCAACACAGAGGAAGGAAGCAGCAGCACTCTCTGGAGAGGTTTTTTCCATCATCTAGCACCTTAAGGATTTCCTCAAAAGACAAGTTAAGCCACGTGACACCCGAACAACAAGCACAGCCTGTTTGATTAGCCAAACTGACCTGGAGGAAAGGACCGACACAGGTCACTGCCAGAAAACACATGCAGGAGGAGCATAGCAACCTATCAGCTATAGGCAACTTCGTATCCAAGACCAAAAAAGTTTGGCAGAGTAAACCTGCTACTTGAAAGCAAAAGTCCTAAAGGACTCTCCTTGCATTTCAGAAGGAATTTCCCACCTGATTTCATGCAAGCAATCCTCTGTCCACTTTGGCCTGGCTGCCAACTTTAGACATTAATTAGGTTTAGCAACTGGAGGATGTAGGAGCCCATCTGAGCCTGCTGTAAGCAAAAGGAACAGCCACCAGTGCTGGGCTGTCAGTGAGCATCACACATAGAGCAGTACCTTCAGCTGCGAGCCAGAGAGCTACAGACAACTCTCCCCACAGAAGACAGCAACTAAAAACTGAACTGCAAAGCTGAACAGCAGCACTAATTGCTAAAAAGTGAAAAGCTCATGTTTTACGCTGAGCTTCTGGATTACAGTACCCAAAAGTCAGCTTCTTAAATTACAAGTTACCTTCAACGAAGCTCTTTGGAGTATGTTTTTAGTAATTAACGCACATTATACATCAACAGTGCGAGACCTCCTTCCTTCGCAGAATATACCAAGATGTGCAGTAAGTCTGTGCACTTTCAAATAGGAGATAAGTATCATATCATTTCCTCCTTTATGGATTTTTGTTATCTGCTCATGAATGGCACGCAACAGGAAACTTCACAGAGACCACCTCCCAGACAGAAGAGGTACAAGAGCCCAGTAATTCCCCAGAGCCTACCTTTACAATTTGGAATCAAGCATAAGTGCTCCCTTATTAAAGGAGCACTGTGCCCCACCCACCCTTCAGATTTGGGTACGACAGCAGTGACTGCCACAGATCCCAACCATCTTAACAGAACTGAGGCCAGCAGCACAGAGGAAGGAAGGTGTAAACTGATAGCATTAGGCATTAAGGAAAGGCCCAGACTAACTTGTAAGGACCAGAGAGGGGCTCACAAAGGACAAAAGTCATGTATTCACAAGTCCCTCACACAAAGACAAAGGAAATAACTACCCTCAGGCAGGCTCGTGAAGATATTTTATGTTTAATACATCTGAAAAGAATGCATATACAAAGAACTTAGACATGAAAAAGCAATGGTTCAATACTAATGAGTTGACAAGAAATTGGAGTTTGGGAAGATGGAGAAGATTCCCTAAGTCTTAAAAGAAAAAAAAAATTGCAAGCCAAAGTGTGTTTTTTTGGTAAAATCCTTAATAACACTGCAGTCTACACGAAGATCCTGCACACAATCCTTATAGGACTGTAGCCCATCTTGCAGGTTCAATGTTACTTACAAACAAAATGCAGAAAAAGGGGATTCCCTTAACTGGTCCCTACATGGTGCCACACTGAACACTAGAAAACCCTCCAAGAGCCCTCCTTGCAGTTCCTTCCTACTGACACAGGTCTGTATTTCCACCCCTCCTTGAGGGATGCTGGCCCACCCAGCACAAGATGCACCACCAAGACCAGCTCCGAAACTTGTTTTAATGCAGAATGGGTCCTTTCAATGTCTAAACAGCAGTGTATACACTGGTCATTTTAAGCATTTCTCAAATAATTAAGGACTGGCAGAAGATGGACTTGTTAAAAGCCAACTGAGTTAGTGTGGCATGTTTAAAAATGTGCTGTTATTTCTTCATCTTGTGACAAAAAGTTTACGAAGAGACTGGCAAGCTAATTTCAAGTCTGATGGTGCATCCAGAGAAAAGGATTCTTCTATTCCTAAGACTTTATAATTTAGAGGATAGGGTAGAAATTTACGACCTGCAGAGTAGAAAGCCAGGAGGAGAAATACAAGGCAAATTCAGAGGAGATGCAAGTGCATTTTCTACATTCCTCCTTAGATGAGCACCAGCTTGGGACATCTTACTTTCCTGTATTTGTCTGTAGTATGAAAGTCTGCTGACACACAGGCTGCTGGCTGACTGCAGAACAGCCCTAGGAGTTCTTGAAACCAGAACCAAGTCTTCCCAGACTGATATAAGGGACAAGACTTCAATAAAACAGCCTAGAATTAGTCTGTTACAGAAAAAAAGTCATCACAAGCATTGCTGGATTTTAAACAAAAAAATTAGAAACAAGTAAACAAAATAAAAAACTAGTATTGATCAGTGTTTTCCGATACTACATAATTACTCAAAATTAACTAGTTTAACTGAATTGAGGGGACACCGGGGAATAAACACTAACATTCTCATCTCACACAGGGATCGTGTGGGGGAGATGGGAGTGCAGGGCATTTGTCATTATTGCAAAAACAAAATTTTAAAATTTGTATCTTTAGTTTGATTTAAACATTGCTTTTAGTATGACATCAAACACCAGCTTTGCAGAAGGGGCTTTGGAGGGACGTTCATAGCAGCACACACCTGCGAGTCTTCTTCGGCTCCGGAGGCTCCAGGGCAGCCAATATCGCCTCATCAAATACATTCTTTAGGCCTTTCTGAAAAGGGGCAAAGAGAGAAAGGGGCAGTCTCATTTTTGAGTTCACATAAACAAAACCAGAGAGAGCCAAGTGGCAGACAGACCCTGCTAGCAAGTGGTTGAGGTTTGCCATCTGGACCTCCCAGAGCCTCCTCTGCTCATCCAGGGGCTGCCCAAGCAGTGCAGCTGCGGTTAGCAGGTCCTCAGCAGAGCATCTGCTTTGCTGAGCAGGAACAAAGTCCTTTGAGAATGGACCAGTATACTCCACAAGAAGCAAACGTGTACTGAAGTCATATACCCAATGCGGATTTTATGGTTAGTTGGCTAGTAACACATTTCACATGCTAATGACAAAGCAGAAAGTGCTGCATTCGAATGAAGAGCTTGGTCCGGAACACACTGAGCATGGCAGTGCAGACACCCGTGTGTCAGGAGAGAGAAGAGACAAGGCAAGCATGCAACAATCAATTGCTCCAGTACACGCTGTGGTCAGGCCTCTGGCCCCACGCACCCCATGGTTAAGAAGCAGCCAGGTGGAGCCCAGAAGCTGTGCATGGTATCGGAGAAGTCAAAATGGGAGGAGTACAAAGCAGATACATTGCATAAGGGTTAAACTGAAGCCAGGAAGTGCAAATCAGAATAAAGTTTCATCACTCCTTTATACAAACAACCGCAATTTTTAATTTCAAAATTTAAAGAAACTACAATTGACGTTTTCTCCTTAAAACAATAAAAATCAGAAGCGTAAGAGTAAGAAGCAGCTTTACATCTTACAGTAACAGGCTTTAAGGATCTATTACTGAAATGTTCTACCATGTTAGTGAAAGCAAGAAGTTTAACAGTTCATAAAGCAGCAGCAAATACATTGATATTTCCTTCCCAAGGACTTACAAATACTCCACTACAGCACGGACAGCCAAAGCAATAGCAACAGAAAAACATCTCACTGCACAAAGGAGAACCAGAAAATCCTTCACATTACAGCGTAACTTGCAGATCACCGTTTCATGTACTTTTGTCATGCAAATACATTTAACAAGAGTCACAAGTAGAAATTGAAAATACGCATCGCTTCTTCCAGCTGGATTCAGGAAGATCAGACATGTCTTACTCTGTCAATCTTTCTTTAAAATAATGATGTAATCAGATCCTTTCCCCCAACAGCCTGAATTATAAAGCTACCCACATCTGGCAACCCAAGCAGTAGAGAGTTAAGCGAGTCCAGTTCACATTCCACAGTCACGATGTTTTACTAAAGATCTTAAGTATGGTTTTCAGTCCAAGAGCTAATACAGAGGTTGCTCTAAAATGGTAAGCAGACACAACGGCTTTCAATAAAGGTGGTTTTATTCGTTTTTAACCAGGTTTCTACAGTAGTGGGACAGAGGAAGCAGCAGCAAGAGGGGAAGGAGAAAGCTTAGAATATACAGCACTTCCTTTTGGGCTGAGTTTCCGGAGGCTCGAGGGCAGCTAGGATAGCCTCATCAAACACATTCTTCAGACCTCTCTACAAGACAGAGGGGAGGAGAAAAAACAGCAGCCAGGTTAGAGGGTTAGAGAAAAACAAGCAGATACAAAGAGCATTCAGGACAGAGCAGACTGAATTCACAGAGGCAGTAAAAATATTTACTTGGCAAAAAACAAATTAGGTCCCAGGCAGAAATCTCATTTAGATGACCAGGAAGTCAGACAAACAGGCAAAACATGTGACAGGCCATCAAGTTCGACAAAATGAACACCCAAAAGGGCAGAGGCACAAACATAGCAGCAATTGGCAGAGACAAACAGGGAAGGAGCTGCACAAGGAGCAGTGGCTACCCCTGTACTGTACATTCAGTAAACTGTAGTGAATATAAACTTAGTGAGATTAGAGGGGAACAAACATGTTGGAGAGCAGCTTGCCCCAACACAGAGGCCCAAAGGGTTGCCCAAACACCTCCTTTTGTAGTCACCCACTGTGGGTGACCCACTGCACATAAGATGCAGGGACTCGCTGCTCCTATCTACTAGGACAGCAGCCAGTCCGGTCCGGAGCAAAGGCTCCAAATAATTCTGCTCTGTGAATTCAGTCTCTGAATAACTGAAGATTTCCAAAGAGCTGGGAAAACAGTCTGGGACTGAAGCAGTACCTCTCTAATAAGCCATCATCACCTTCAGACACTGGCTACTGGTCATGTAAGAAGTGATGCAGTACCTTACCTAACACTGCTATGCTGACACTAGGAGCCAGCTACAGGAATGATGCATTTCAGTTATTCAGTTAGTTACCATGGGAAGTATAACCACTCAAGTCCAGGAAGACAGACACAGTGTTAGGACTGGAATAACAGAGATCCAACACCACACCAGGAGTCACATAGCTGCCAGAAGCCTGCGGGGATTACACCAGAGCACAAAGCACGCCTTGCATTTGCTGGAAGCACAACAGAAACACCAAAGCACACGGCCACCCCCACATAGCTCTGCCAAGCTACAGGTGAACACCAGAGGTGAAACCTGGCTTACTTTGGGCTAACTGGACTCGCCTAAATCTACTGTCATGAGCACAACCTTCATAAATTCAGAACTGCTTTACACCAGCCAAAGAACAGAAAAGTTTAAGTTGCTTTCTGCAAGTAACTTAATTTCTGCAAAATTAAGATTTCTTTTTTAAAAGGAAGATCATTCAAATGTAACAGATTTCTCCCTCACAGGTTAAACTAGACATATATATCTTTTAGCAAGTCTTTTACTGAAGCACACGCATGGGAGATCTAAGACAATTCTATCTGGAAGCATTTAAGTCCATCAAATTACATGCAAGATTATACTTGAAAGTACGTGAGCTGTCTAAGGAAGTCATCATGTACAATAGTTCCATACATTCTCTCCAGCCTTTTTTTTTTTTAAAGCATTGCAACCCATACTGATTAAAAACCTATAGAGTTCAAATAAATAATGCCTAAATTGAGTATGAAAGTAGATTTCCTTTCTCCATAAGATTAAGGCTGTCATATAGACTCAATTGTAAGATGTTAAAAAGAACTCAGAGGAATAGTCAAGAAAAATAGGCTTCCTTAATTCTACTACTCATGGGTTCCTTCATTTTCCTAGCCCACAAAAATGGGAATCGATAAAGTGGAGAAAAATCAGGGGCAAAGTTGTTGTGAAAGTAAGACTAGAATCAGAAGTCCAGATGACAGAAGAATAACCCCATGAAGGGAGCAGTGTCCGACACCACAGCACACAGCCTTGGTGCTCTGGTTCAAGTAACACTGGTTCCTGAGCTGGACTGGGAAGCCAGCTGAACTCAGGCTCCCCTTATTCACAGAGGGTTTAAGACACTTTATAAATCTGGCTGTGTCAAAATCATCAACTATGTTCAAGTCCAACATCAGGAAAAAAATAAGGAACCAAATTCAAAATGTTCCTGTGTGTCAGGTACTGGCACTGAGCTACAGAAAGTTACTCAGACTTGTATCAAATATACCAAGCAACAATCAGTCATTTTATTTGTAAGCTGTTTGTCAGTCATCCTTCCCTAAAACAGAACATTATCTACCTTTACAGTAGTATTTGGGTATTATTTTGTAGATGTAATTGAAGAAACTGAAACAGATCTACTTCACTGCATTCATCACAAAAAGGGATTCTACACCTATAAGAAAATAAGGGAATAAAACTCACTCCTCACCATTACACATTCAAACTCAAGAAGGTAAAAGATACCGTCTCTATAAAAAACACTCAAACTCAGCCTCTTACAGCTCACCTACTACTTTCAGAAATGACTCTTCCCCATAGGCAAACAAAACCTTCCTTCCAGAAAAACACATACTCCAGCTCTACAATGTTATGATTATTTGCTATTGCAGTGCCAAAGTCATTTGCGAGGTAGTGGGAAGGCCGAAGACTACCTAGGCTGCTGAGGTGAACCGTGTAGATGGATGCTAAGGGAAAGACTGGAACTACCCAGCTGAGTCTAGCTTCAGTTGAAACCAACTGCTACAACTCTGCCTTGCAGGCAGGAAAACCACCCTCCTGGCTAGGACGGCCAGCCACCTTCTGTGTTCAGCAAGCTGCCAGCTAGATCACTGCTGGAAACTTCAAACATCCCTTTGCAGAGAACCTATGTTTCTGCTTGGCAGCTATTGCCAACAGACTGAGGAAGAGATGTTTTGTGGTGAAAGTCAAAAAATGAAGTAGAAGAGAACAGAGCAGAAGCAGACTGACTAGTCTTTCAGGTGAGAAGGCTTCTGAACCCTCCTACCAGGTTATTCTCTCTCTGAAACCACTGTCGGGTGTACAATTGCTAGTACTCTGCAAGAAATTCAGGCTGAACTTCCCAGCATAGAAAGCTGTTCCCTGCAACTGATGCAGTTAGTTTATCTGGAAATAAAAAGAACAAAATGGCTTCCATGCCATTTGAGCAGATCAAACAAGGCCAGCCTAAAGCTACAGAAGAATGCATCTCCCTGACCAACTTAAGACAAAAATCCTAGTACCCATTTAACCAGTGAGTAGGTTCTACAGCCTAGTTAGCAGCAGCGTTCAAGCTGTGCAACAGACACCAGCTAAAACGGTATTTGAGGACTAAACAGCTATAGGAGAATTACGGTTCAAGCACCAATAGCCCTCCGTTTGCACATGGGCACTAAGGAGGCACAGCCAAGGCTACCTTTTGCTTAGAGATTCCCAGGATGAACTATAGTATGCCTTACCACAACACATCCAGTACCAGTGTCCTGCTAAATTCCCTCAAAAGCCTCTTCTCAGCAATCACTCAGGCAAAGCTTTGTTACAAAAAGTCTCAGGAACCCAAACAAAAGAGCCACCATGCAATCTGGGCAAAAGGTGCAAGACACACTGAACTTCAGGCTTCATAAAGTTCAGCAATAAAGCTTTGTGCTCAAGATACTATAGATCAATACACAAAAAAAAAGTAGAAGAGCAAGACTTGATACTGTGCACCTTTAGTTCCATGCACATCAGGTAGGGACAAATTCATATTTAATGCGCTGTGAAGAGTTGAAATAAATTCTGCAAAAGTAGGCACAAGATTAAGTTTTGGAGGCATCCAAAGACAGCATTCCAGCTAGCCAGTCAATGGTTACTTCCCACCCCAGTATTCCTGACTTAAAGGAAAAGAACTGTTGGGTTTCCTGGCCTCAAGTAAGCAGTTTTAGTTGTTTTTAGACTCGTTTTCACAAGTTAGTTCATAGCACCACCATGTTGACATCTTAAGAACTATTTGATAGTTATTTTCTGTTTCAATAGAACCTTCATCTTAAGGCAGATAAAGGAAATGTACATCACCACAGACTAGATGGTGAGAAGAAAAAGGAAGCTCTCACAGGAAGAGAGAGAAGATTTCACAGCTAGGAAGGCTTCTATTCTTAGAAGAGAACTTACTTTGCTGAGATATAAACCACTCATCTGAGAAGTGTTATTTTGTTTTTGCCTGCTCTCTTCAGTAGTGAACTGCATTCTGTGTTCTAACCCACTCGTTGTCCATAACAAGCCCTCTAAGTTTTTGAGGGCTATTTTGCTCCAACACAAAAGCAAACTAAGCAAGCAAACCCTCCTCCATCTCCCCTCTACACTATGCCTAATCTTTACAGGCTGATTTGCTTGTACCACTGCCAGCTCCTCATGCCTGAGAACAACAGGACAGAGAAAGCTACCGTGCCAACAGCAGAAAGAGCTCACATCCTTTCACATTCATACTGAACTGTTCTTCCCCTGTAACTGAAAAAAAAAAAAAGTATGGAATACAAACAAGCAGAAACAGTCAAAGACCAACTCTTACCTGCGTAAGTGCAGAGCATTCAACATATTTAACAGCCTTCAGGTCCCGGGCCAGTTTTTCAGCCGTCTCTGGAGTTATGGGCTTCTGCTTGTTCTTGGCAAGTTTCTCAATTGTTGAGGGATCATCTCTTAGATCAATTTGGGTCCCAACAAGCAGGAAAGGAGTCTTTGGACAATGGTGAGTAATCTCAGGTACCCACTAAGGAGAGAAGATTTTTAAGTATTTGTTACTGACTACCTAGATTAATTCCCTTAGGTATTTCTAAAATCACTGCACCAGCTCTTCCCTTTCTAGACAGAGGGAAACAAACCTTTTCTTTCACATTTTCAAATGAAGAAGGAGACACCACTGAAAAACAGACCAGAAATACATCTGTCTGCGGATAGCTGAGAGGTCGTAATCTATCATAATCTTCCTGACCTAGAAGAGGAGAAAATTAACAGCATTAGAGGCAGACATTAAAGTATCACCCTTTACAGGTTGCTAGAATACATATTGCAGCACAAAAGCATTATTGTGAGTAATCCTAACTCTTAAGCAAATACACATGCCCTGAATCCAAACATTAAGGAGCCTAGTTTTCAAATACAGAATACAGTCAGTTGCTACGTAATAACAAGCTGCTTAAAGTCACAGGAGAACATGGAAGTCAGGAGTATGCTCTAACAAATTGAGATCCAGTAGCCACAGACTGCAGAATGCTTTCCTCAGTTACAACAAAGTCTTCTGCACCTGTTCTATCCATTAAATGGATTTTGCAATGTATTTTGCCATCAAATTTCATTAACATGCACAAACAGTTTTGTTCAGCAGTTCCCAACTGATACTTGCAAACATCTAGTAAAGTGTCCTTTGAGCAGTAAAACAATGCTGCTGTTATGGGAATAATCAGGCTGTCCAGCAGCATTCCCCCAAAAACACATCGAAGTCCCAGTGCAGGCTGTGTTTCAAAGGAAGCCAGGCTTTCTTTTGTGTCAGACAGCAGGCAGTCCTTAGAGTGCACCATTAGCACTGACTCACTAGCTCACCTCTGGGCAAGTTTGTTTTTATACCTGCCCAATTCCGATTTTTTAGAAAGCAAAGCAAACCTCACACTTAAGGAGCTGCTGTATGAACTGGCAACCAGTTAAGAAACTTGTTCAAAAGACCTCAGATTACAACTAGTGGTCTCTTGGCCACGGAGGACAAAGACCTCCGAGACTTGGAAGTAGCTGATTCAACACCTGGGACATCTCAGTGCGAGATGACCTACAGTTTGAAGACAGATGCCTAAAAAAGCTTGTTAAAGCTATGGTGCTTGGCTGGACACAGATGAACTAAGCACTGACCAAAACACTTCGCTGCAATTAGCAGTGTACTCCAAAAAGCTGTCTTCATGGTAGAAAAACAAATATTTTATTGTAAAAGTCATTAACATGGATTTCATCCTTAATTATTTATTTATTTTTAAGTTCTGTGACTTGTGATAGCTACTGTTTAGCAAAAAGATGGGTGACTCCTGAAGTGCCAAGCCTTCCATTCCAGAAGCCTGACTCCAAAAGGAAAGCCGTTATATCCACAAGCTCATCAAGTCACTTATATGCACTCAGCCATTTGGTAAGCCTGCAGGACTACTAGATGGGTCACTGCACTCAGGGGCTGACAGCATGAATGTGTACTTCTGCACAAGCTCTGGTTTCCAAAGGCCTGAGCCATGAGAACCTCAGTAGTACAACAGGCAGCAGGACTAAAACACAGCTCTTACTGGTACCAGTGAACAGCTCCAAAACTAAGCAGGTACCAGACCCCTGAGTATTGTAAGAATACAGTAGACCAGGGTAAAAACAGCTGGGAAGAGCCACATTGAGTTCTACGAAGTCAATTTTAGGTAACAAGTTACTAACTAAGGTCTCCTGAAGAATCATACATTGAATAATTCAGATGCTGCTGTACTGCTCTGGTGTTATTATGGGGTGGGGACTGGGTAATTAACAATTTAACCAGTTTCTAACCTGTCCCATTAAGTTTTCCATGCTATATAATAAACATAGATAGTAGTTTAATCACTGTATATTTCTCCAGTCAGAAACGGAAATATAATCTAGTAAATATGAAGAATTGTGCAGATTTGCAATTTTAAAAAGCACATATAGGGCTTATGAAGCCCCATACAACATCCAGATTTCATCCACCTTATGGCACCAAAGACAAGCCACATGGGCATCTAAGAGGTTCCACTGCTTGTCATCCTCTCTCGACATTTGGCAAAAAATAGGCTATTTACTAAACAAACAACAAAAAAAAAAATCACACACAGTCCGTATATTTTCTTCAGTTTTCTTCTTTACTTCTGTTTAAATAAGACAAAACCTCTTATCCACCAGGTAATCCCTAAATTAGAAGTAAAAGTTTGAAACTTGTTATGTACTGTCACGAAATAGAACAGCTCTACAAGAAGGTTGGTTGGTTTGTTTAATGAACTCAATTTAGCAACTCCCAAAAGCTCAGGAAAGTAGAATAAAGATTTTTCCCTTTTATTTAAAAAAAAAAAAAAAAAAACTGTATGTCTTCATGTTCAACATCATAACTAAAAGTTGGGGTGTTACAATGATGCAAACACTTGATTTCTCACCTGCAGTATCAAATAGGCCTAGGGTGTAAGGCTCTCCTCCAATCATCACTGTTACAGCATAGTTATCAAAAACCTGTTAAGAAAGCATATTAAGAGGTTGTGAATAAGCCATCATCCTACTCACCTTGCCAGACGACCTCCAGTTTGTGTAACAGTCATCTAAGCAGGACAACAGAATCCATCAGGCTTACTATGCTGCTATTAACAGGACAATTCAATTTGGAATGGGGATGCAAGAGTTGTTTCCATGAGGTACCTAAAGCAAAGGCACACTAGATACACCACTGAGTGTAACTGGGTAAAAGCCACTGAACAACATACCTCTAACAGCTCTTGCCTGTAATTGAGGTTTCCCACATTGCCACAGAAATTTCAACCTTCACACTTACACCCAATAACACATGTCCCCACTAAGACAGAAGTGATGACCTTCAGTCTTGCCTTACTTACATCCTTCAGGACAGAGCTATGGGATTACTACTCATAGGACTGCAGTCCTCTGAAGTTCATCTTTCTGAACATCAAGGGAACACAATTCAGACCCCATCTTTTCAGCAGAAATTTATCCTCCAACTTTGGAGGAAAGCATCCCCAGTAATGCAGCCAGTCAAAATCAGTATGTGCCAAATTCACATCCCTAATCTAAATGTAGAATCCAGCTCTGGAAGATCAAGTCATGGTGTCTCTGTGCAGCAGCCAGCACAACAGTCCTGTCCACAAGAGGAGCCATGCTACACAGGTCAAATGCTAACCCTGCACCAGAAATGGTTGACCAAGTAACTTGTTTACAACACTGCTGATCATGAGGACCTATCCAAAGCTTTTTCATTCAAAACCTGCATACTCATTAAGGAGTCTGCTGTCTGAGGTCAGCATCCATAGACCAAAGACCACTGCATCTTCAAAACCACGACAGACTATTTCAGAAGTTACGACCACTGAGAACCATTCCCACTGAAACAAAAGCTGCCTCTGCATTCTGCAAGATTACTCAGAGACGGTTGAGATCCGAGTAAGGATTGGCAGCAGGCTACACTTCAGCACAAACCTGAAGGCTCAGAAGCTCTCACAGGTGACAAACTGCAGCATTAATTTAAAGCAGGTCACACTCAACTTGAAAGCTTTTCATGAAGTGAGAGAAGGAAGAACATGGAGAAATGAGCTGTCACATGCGCTTATAATAAAGGCTTAAGAGTCCAGGTCCTTGAAAAACTCCCACTAAATTCTGAGGCTAAGACCCGCAAGACAGCACTTCAAATGTGAACTTTCAAGAGCTCATCAGATCAGTCTCCTTTCCAGACAGTTGTCCTGGTTAAAGCAATACCTGACACCACACTCATTTTTTCAAACTGGCACAACTCACTGTGACTGAGAAGCTGTATGCAGGAAGCTGCATGTCCCCAGCTGAAAGCCCACCTTCCAGACTACTTTGGATAAGCTTTCAAGATGTTAAGTACTGTACTACATTTCAACACACAGGTCCATTATCCGCAGCCCAATCCCTTCCAGACTAACAACCCAGAAAGCATCCGGTTACAAGCAAGACCTTCAGCCTGGAGGAGGGCAGCGGGCATTTCACTGGGCATATGCAACATATGACGACCACTGCTCCAAGACTGAGAAATACAGCTCAGGATGAAAACTCTCCTGCTAGGTACAGACCAGGAGACTGGTATGCCCCCATCAAAGGTCAGAACATTTCTTCTTCTTCTTCGAGACCTCAGCAGGCAGTCAGAAGTTTAACCCCCCAGAGACGCTCAACCAGGACTCCTGCTTGACTCTGTTCCTCTACTATCCCCTTATTTTGCCCATCGAACAGCAAGTTTAAAATACTATTTGGAGCTGCCCATTTTTAGGAGCATTAACATTTGGTTTGTTTTTATGTTCCCTGTTTGTTTTTAAAGGTACAGTCACTATTGAAAAGGTCTGGGGTTCAGCACTAAGAAGAGACCAAGGTTATGAGGCTAGCCTTCAAACAAACCTGGAAGCTACAGACCCAGCACAACCCACAATTTTATTTTCAGTTGAGCCAAACAAGCTAAAACCCAGAGTAGCCATTAGCCAGACAAAAAGTTTCAATTCCTGCCAGCACAAGGCAGCCCTTTACAGCAGGAAGCCTGAACTTTTGTGGTACAGGGCTCACACCTGCCCTACCATTCCCCAGACAAGTTTCTTGCTACCTTTTCTGAAAATAGGAATGAAAACCATGCATGGACCTCAGCACCAGCATGAAATTCATCTCCCACCAGGAAACACCCTCAAGAAAGAGACAGAACCGCAAAGCAAGTAAACTTATCTAGCAGTCTGAACTGTTACAAACATCAGCGTTTTGCTCCTATTATTGTTCATAAGTACCACTAAGCACAGTGACCACATGTGGTTTATCTCAGCACCTCCTGTATTCAGTATTGCATAAGCAGAAGGACTCAGCCGAAAGCAGGCTGACTTCTTCATTACAGCACTCCACATACCATGAGACACACTCAACGAAGGGTGCCTGCTATCTTCTTCTCTCAGACACCTCACAGTAGTGTGCAACAGGATTTGCTGTTAGATCAGCAGTATAACTGCAGCAGGACTCCCAGTGCTGGTTGGCTCACTGGCCTCGAGCCACCGCCCATATTTACCATGCTCCAGAGCAAAACTTTATCTCCAGGTTTTCCTGCTTAACCATTTCTGTTACACAGTCTGACTTTATTCTAGGGTCTTTCTTACATGTCTCCTTCTTCAGCCACAAACATTTCACGGACATTTGGGTTTGCTCTCAGCTTGCTTTCATTTGGGAACAATGCTGTTATATTTCTTTTCCTGTTTATCACTAGAAGCAGGAGCCTGAATATCAGAGGTTACTTACCAGTTTCCAGAGTTTGAAATAAGCAGGGTTAGAAATAAGACTGTGATATTCCCAGAACAATGTGTTTCTTGAGCCATGAGGTTCAGAGGTAAATAGTATTTCAGAAGCATTGGACAGCTTTAGAATGGACCCAAATTAAGCCTTAGCACACCTTGAAAACACTTCTCTGGCAAGTAACTTAATTTCTTGGAGTAACTTTTCCACATAGTTTCTTACCAGGGATTTATAGACAGTACTACCATCTGCAGGACAGCAAATTTAAAGAGTATATTTTGAAGCCTCATGAGTTTAAGATTAAAACTTTTCAACATAATTAAGGGTAATTTCACTAGGGATAAGTATAGAAGCTGTTGGCTGCCTGCCCAAACTCACTCATCACTTTCATTTTGTCATGACCATAAAGACTAGCTTAAATAGGGCAAGCAGAATTCCATAGGTTCAGTATGCAACATGGCTGTCCTAAAAGCACCACAACAAGATACTCAGCACCACTCAGAAAAGCTAGAGAATGGTGAAGCGCCCCCACTAGCTCATAACAAGAGGATCTCCATGACAGGCTGAACTTAGGTCTCCATGCCCACAACACAACCCTCAGGTTGGTCACTGCATCCAAGCTGAATACACTTAGGTTTGGGGTACTTCAAGCTTCCTCTTCAGCTCCAGATCTACAACTAAAACAAAAGGAATATCAAACCCATGAAAGTCCATCCCATTCTAGGAAACCTCAAATTTAGCAAGCTGAAGATCTTCAGAGAGTGTAGAAAGACAACAGCTAAAAAAAAAGAGGCATGGAAGCTCACTGCAACTTCTCTTCCACAAAGACAGGATTTTTTTTTTTTTTTTAAACTAGCTGCTATTTTGAAAGAGGCATCAGGAAGGAGCTACCCAGTAACTCAGAGGAGTTATCTACTCTTTTAAGTTGCTTTACAATAGCAGAAAAGATCATTTACCCCAAAAAAAACCTGAACTATCTCACTGTCAGCATGCCAATCTTGCATATCCAATATTAAGAGCAGCATCACTTCCCTATTAGAAAAATAACACATGTGCCTCAGCCAAACTGCTCTAAACTTGATTTTTAGATAAGCCAAAGGATTCAATCTCAGAAATCTGACCCTGTAATACTCAGAGGTTACTGAAGCGTGTTACATGGAGATAGAAATAGCAAAGGACTACACAAAGTTAAGTATCTGGATGTACAACTGGAATGACATTGTGCAGTCTAGATGCAAACATGACTTCAGCCAAACGTGAGAGAAATAACTAGACATGCTCTGTAGTTCACCGCATGACCTATGGACCTCTCAGAGTTGCAAAGCAAAAAAAATCAGCATCAGTAACAGTAATCAGAAACAGTAACTGTGGTCACTGGCTGTTCTAGCAGCATGAAGCACTAGTTTCCCTAAAAGTGAAGGCCTAAAAATGAAGGTACAGCTACAACTGAGCTCAGCAAGCTGGATAGCAAGAGTTCCTGCTGCTCACTCCCCACTTAACAGTTCCAGCAACTGCAAGTGATCTTATTCACAGAGCCCAGCTGATGGCCACCAAAGAGAACCCAGATGCTACAAATAGTCAAAACAGCATACAGACTACATGCATGAAAAGAATCCCAGCACTACCAGGTAATAGCAAAAGTCAGTAGCAGCAGCATACCAAGCTGATCATTACTTTTCCATGTGTTAGTCTCCAACATGCTGTAAGAACAAGCGTTAAGGTGTTCATGCCATAAAGGAAGGAAACTCATGCTGCCCAACCCCATCACACCAAAAGAACAACTGGAGCTGTTTCAGCACTCACCGTTGGTACATATTCCGATGGGAATTTATTTGTTGTGTAAGAAATTAAGAGACAGGTTTTACCAACAGCGCCATCGCCCACAACTACACACTTAATTGTCTGCATAGCTCACGTCTGCTATAGTATCAACTCCAACGTAAACCTGAAAGAAAACAAGAGAAGTATTTAGAGGTTTTTCATTCTCACTGTATAGCAGGTTGTCATTGATAAGCTTCAGCCAGAGCCCAAGCTCCCTAACAGGACGCATGGGATCTGAACACAAGACATTCCTAGATGGTGGTTGATACAGTCTCTCCACCATACACACACCCCAGAGGATTTTCATATATGCAAATTCCTCCATATAGCCAGCCTCCCCACTGCATACAACTGCCAAATACCAGCCAAGATTTTATTTGGCATAGTCACTTCTCATGCTAGGCAGAAGAACCAGGTAAATTACGTCACTCCTGTACACAGTGTGGTTTTTGCTTAGTTACCCAGAGCTGGGAGAAAAAACAATCTTTGCCTTCCCAGAGTGTTTCTAATCCATAAAAATATCCAGCCTTAGATACACTGAAAGGTAGAAGTGTGAGCTTGGGTCTCAATAGCTGCTAAGTAAAACACATCTCACAAGGAAATACAGCACTATGAGTTTTGAAACTACTTTATGGCATAAAAATAAGCAGGGATAGACAGAAGCAAACATGACATGATTAATCCTCCTCCCCCCCCCCCCTTTTTTTTTTGAAGGTTCAAGTACAATTCTAAAATCTCTGGGTCACGGTTGCTACTTAAGCAAATACTTTGATCCCCACTTGGAAGTGGTGACTGAACTGAGGAACTCAGCAGCACCAGACCCCGAGCAATCTCATTACTCCCTGGACACAAGATCTGGAAGCAGCCAGCTGCTGCAACGCTGCCCCGCCACAGGATTTTATTATTGGAACTAAATCAATATTTACCTTGACACCTCAATCAATATTTGCCTATCAATACTTCTAAACCTTAGCTTGCTGCCTCCAGTGCCAGACAGCTGCCCTTGATTAAGATGTCATTTTAATTAGAAAAATACAAGGCCTTCAGTTATTTCTTTTCCACGTACAGATATGAAATCCTGACACAAGGCTTGCTGGAGTCAAAGTCGCCACCGAGTTTCAAACACTTCCATATTACTGAAGTTTATAGCAGCAAAGATTTGCTAACTGAATTATTCTCAGCCAGGGTGCAGGGGGGGAGCATAGGACAAGACACTACAAGTTGCTAGCCTAAAGCATTGCCACCATTTTGTGGGGCAAGGATGTCGCTGTGGCTCTCATTTCTGGGTAACTGCATAAAAAAAATTGAGCTGATCCCTACAGAACCATGCTACCAGGACCTTCCTGGAGATCTCCCTTTTCTGAATGACCTGGTAGAGAGAAAAATGTAGTTCCAGATTTTGAGCACTCCGGTCATAGTAAGCAATACAATTGGATACAGCACAGCTTATGTGGGAAGGTAATTGCTAATGACTCAGAACAAACAGCATCAGCAGCTCTTCTTCACATGCTGTAGGGATGCTCCAAGACTGAGCCAGCCATCTTCAAATGAACCATCTCAAAAGATGCCCAGACAAGCATTCAGCAGTGCCAATGCATGGCCCAGGTAGCAGGCTTTGAGTTCTTTTCAGCACTAGTAGATCAAGTACAATAAAGCACACCAGATGGGGTTTTCCAGCCATTTCTAGCTTGCTTTTTTCAGTTCCAAGTGGAATCTATTATGCTGCTCACCCAAATTCAAATCTCTGCTCCAGCTGGCCTTGCTCGTCCCAGGCACTGGGACAAGCAGAGGAGCACACCCACCTCCTGGTTACACTGCCAGCTGCTGCCACCCCTTCAGAGGAAGCCACACTCACTTGCCACCCCTCTGGCAGACACCTACCCCTCCGTCCTGCCTTCCTCCCTCCTTCCCAATTCTCCTCCTCTTCTATTCCCCCTGTAATCTGCAGGTTCCTCATCTCCAAGGTAGCCTTTCCATAAGCCCACAGCACACTAACAGAAGAACCCAGCACTCTGAAGCACATCCTGTGCATTGCAACATCCCAACCCAATTAACTACAAATTGCTGCGTGTGCACTCGTACAGGAAAAGCTCACGTATGCCTTCATAAAAAAGGGGTGTAACTGATATTATTCACTAAGCCTCATTGCTCCAGAGGACCTCAGTCAAGCAGTAACAAAGCAACATCTGCATTACAAGGTGCATCAGATCACAACTGCACTGCAGACCCCACGTTTTTCTGCCCTTGGCCACAGCCAGGTCCCCACACCAGCTCCAGGTGAGATGATGCTCTGCTCTTACCGGGGGCTCAGGTCAGACCCTTCCTTCCCCTGTGACCGAAAACACAAGCTGGACACGCACCGTGCACGCCGGCAGCAATATGCCTGAAGCTGTCAGGTCAGGCACGTGCATCAATGCAGCCTGTGCAGCACAGGGCATCAGCAGTCCCAGAGGATCTCATAGAGAAGCGCTGCTCGCCCTCACCACACACCTCCTGCCAGCAGGACAGACCAGGCTGCAAATGCTGCAGCGCAAAGCAGGACCTGAACTGCACAGCAGGGGTCTGGATAAGTCAGGGTAGGTTTTCTTAAAGGAAGAAAAGAAGATTTACTCCAAAACACAGAAATTCTAACAGGCTGACTGCTGCTTCTCTACAGATATTTAATTCACCCCACATTGAAGTGAAAGCCATTCTGCTCTATAGGATTGCTGCCTTCAAGGACCAAATCGCATTCGAGCACATCCATTACGTAAAGGGAATCTTCCCACATTTTGATAAATGGATATATAAATTCACTTCTAAACACTGAAATAAGGTGACCTAAGTTTTAAGCAGATTTAGACTGCTAAGCATAGGCCTCCAAAGTTTTACTGGTGGGAAAGCAGAGTTGTTGAATAAGTCATTTTACTTGGATTAGAAGGCTTTCCGTATTTCCTGGATGAGCTACTTGATGTTCTCCACTTCTAGCAGGTCCACAAGACACAGCTGAAAACAAAGTCATTTTTAGGGAGCTATCTGCTCTGTACTATCTGAGCACCTATTCCTCCATAGGAGGAAAAAAACAAACATTTAGAGACACATACATCAAGTTGTGACATGAAAAGAAATAGTCCAATACGAGATACAACTGGAAAATAACTCTTCCCCAAAGCGAATGCTATGGAAGGGAGAAAAAGTTCCAAGTTTCTGTCTCCTCCCCGCAAAGCGTCTAACAGAAGTAAATCTACTTATAGGACACCCAGCAGGACCAGAAAGCACTCAATTTTTTTTTTAATGTCTGAGGGAATTGAGATAGACTGGAAAGCACCCAGTGTGAGTGCAGGAAGTAGACTGAGCCATGTAGTTGAGCCTTTCAGTCAAGCCCAGAAAAGAAAGCTGAATATAACACAACTTAACTTAGGTCTGCTCAACAAGGCTTTTTTTAAACCTAAATTCATTTAATTTTCCAAACCTCTTTGTATTATAATCTTGAATAATAAAAAAAAAAAATCAGTGCTTCAGTAAAAAATGTTAACTGATCATACTTCTAACATTCATTACATTTTCACCTGTTCAGCATGTGATTTCACAGAACTCAGAAGCATCCCAGAAAAATAGGATCTAGCTTTCTGGAACCTGAGAGTTACAACATCTGGTATCTACAAATTCATCACACAGTCCTCCTATTCCAGGACAAGTAGGTCCATTTTTCAGAATTTTGCTGAAAGTTGCAACTGACAAATACAAATGTTAGGATGAACACCTAACCAAAGTGCCCCATGCAATACTGCACTAAGAGGCGTTACACATCCACACCAAGGAAAGCCTGGAACTGCACCCATTCTCAGCACAGGCCTGAACACACACCAGACGACATCTGCCAGACAACAAAAACCTGAAGCAACCCATTGCAGGCTACCACTTACCAGCACAATTGGGAGAAACGCTGGCCCAAAGAGCTGCAGCCCCTCCCATGCGAGCCATTTTCCCATTACAATGGCAAACACACAAAGCAAAGCATTGCTACAGGAGCTGCTTAGTTTTAAAAAACAGCACGTAATTCACAGTAGTTACGATATATTCCAGTTACAATGTGAAGTACTAACTGAAGGGTTAGTGAAATGGTGTCATGCTTCATATAGAAGTGCTCCCTACTACACTATGGAGCACAAACCTTCGCGATCCCACCGTCACTCCTGATGCACAAGTTTCAAGCGACTGAACTGCTCAAGATTCATTTTTTGAGCTACTAATTTCTGTGTTCAGGTTAAAATGTGTACCTTCCTCTAGCCAAAGGAAACCAAGTTGTCAAATCTGTCCACACATCCTGTACTAGCTTCCTGCCGAGCCACGGCAGCACCGCGACTTCCTCTTCACGCAGCACTGCGATTGCTGCCATTTCAGCACATGGCGGCTGAGCCCCGTTCGCTGCAAGCTGGCGATCGAGAACCATTTCACGATGCTCTTTAGCACGCACCATTAACGCACAAGCCAAGGCTTGAGCAGCCTGTCACAGCTTCAGAGCCTGCTCCGCACTGCAACAAAACAAGCACAGCCATTTCTGGAGACTGAAAAGACCACAAAAACTTTTTTCCAAACAATGGCTTTACAGTAAACAGTGCATCCATCTAACTCCTCTGGGGTCAAAGCAGTCAGAACAACACTATACAGAGGATTTTTATCCATGCCGATCTGTTAAACACTCATCCTTCCACACTACCTTTCATTTCATATCTTATAAAAGAAATATTTCTAAATAAAGAATGTGACTGATCTAGGAACAAGTTCTCAAACAAAATCCCATCCATTTCAAGGCACTGCACCCAAAAGCGCTGCCCCTTCACCACCTCCCCTGTCCCCACCAGAGAGCAACACTTTTGCTTTTGAAACCGAGAAGTCTTCCATACCATGTGCACTGCAGTGCCATAATCTGTTAGTAGTATCCCAGCAGTCAGGTTTGCCCCACCAGAGACACCTACCAATATCATGGAGAAAGTTACATGCCTGTATTGCAAAGCCAGCAGAGCAGCAGACACTCCAGCTCCGAGATCCACACAAACAGCTCTCCAAAGCCCACAAAGCACACAAGCTCAGCTGTCAGCAGGAGGCTGGACCTGTTGGTGACCCCTCTGTTGCCACACATGGCACAAAACACCAGCAGAAGTAGCCCTCTGAGACGGACTCCAAGAATAGCAAACAGACACAGAAGTCAAAACTAGTTTGAGGAGCTGCATTACCATGGGCAGTATTTCCCTCTGCAAGCATACAACAGCCGTTTCCAAAAGTCACCCAAAATTTCTCAAGCCCACCTTCCAGCTTGCTAGGAGTCTTCTTCATGGAGGAGACACCTCACCCCACAAGTATGCTAGCATAGAAGCAGCAGATATCCAACATGATACATGAAACGTAAAAGACACATAAACCACTTAGTGCCCAACATTACCTGCCCACTCGTCTGTAGCACTGACTGCTGCAGGCACACAGCATCCCTTAGATTCAAGTCAGGCTGAGGGCCTGGGGGTTCAATTTCTTAAACAGAGCTTAAAAAAAAAAAAATTGTCAAGCTACAAACAGCACAGCAGTAGCACTCCCCTCAGAGCAAAGGATGAAGTTTAAGGCAAAATCTGCAAAGAGCAGGAGACTTGCTTAAACAGTCTTGTACCAAATCAGTTAAGGGTCTTGAAAAAATATCCTTCTTTTTGAGGATTTTTTGACCTGACAATAAAAATTCAGACACTCCTTTAAATCCTATCTCAAAACGTACACTCTGCAATATAGAGACATCTCAGCTAGAAACAGCTAACATTCAGTTTATAGAGAAGTTATCTAATTACAAGACATACATCCAAAAAGCTGTTGCTACAAGGTGCTCTCAAGACAACCACAAGACTTCTGGTGAAGACCCATCCTTTGCCATCACCAACAGCCCCAGTCTCAGTGTGCAGCAGAAAAAAATGACAGCAGAAGGGACCCATGGTCCCTACCACCACGAGGGCAGGATGGGCTCTGTGACAGACCTCAGTCTGACGATGGTCTCAGGACCACAAAGGCTGCCCTCAGTACAGGAACACCAGCTCAACATAGGGGCGCACCAAGTTCCCAGACACATAGTCAAAGTCTGCCACTTGACAAAACTTGACTATCCCAACATCTACATTGTTTCCAAGCAACTTTTTTTTCTGGACAAGTTACTATGAGTTACCAAAGGAGAAGTCCAAGGTGTTCTTAAAACACAACTGCCCAAGACGAGCTGTTTTATATGCCTAATGCAACTTTTCTAATTAAGCACTGAGCGACAGCTACTTTGCACTACTTCTTAAAAGCTCCTCACAACAAACCAGAGGAGCAGAGATGTGCACAGGACAGGAATTAAAGACAGCTGGCTGGGGGAATTTTAAAAACCCAAACCTAAACTACTAGCAGCGTTATACCACCTTTCAAGTTCAACAATTAAAAAAAAAGGCAGTTGGTAGCCACACCATTGCATTTTAGTCCTACGTTTGAAAGAAGAGCTACCCGTGAAGCCCAGTCAAACAGTAAGCATGACTCAATGGGCCCTGTGCTGCTACAGCAGTCCCAGTGATCCTGTGCTGCAAGGCTGACATCTGCTCATGTGCTTCAGTGCTGGCACTGCCAGTTCGTCCTGCTTTGTACCTCAGAGCAAATTACAGCAGATGTAAGCTGACAACAGTAACCTTTCCTTTAACATCAACTCAACAGGAAAAGGCAAGAGTGCAAGATGGCTGCACCGCCAAAACCAGCCAGCAGCACCGGGAAAACCCCGCCCTTATTAAGCACCAAAAAGCATATGTGCTTGCATTAAGTTCTTATTTTTGTCAAGGACATCTTGAGATTTTACTCTTCGCTAACTGCCCCACAGGATGCTGTTTTACTCTACCGTGTAACAAAATCCTGTTCGGTATCCTCATTCTGTGTTAAGCAGTCCTAGCTAAATGACCTCAGGTTCGTGCCACTAAGTTACAAATACGATGCAGAGCAGCCCTGTGCTGCTGTTTGCACTACTGACTTATCACAGCGCACACTCACCTCGATGTTTCCCTGCCAGTGGCAGAGCTGACATTGGCAGAACTGTTATTTTGATGCATATTTGTTCACAGCGGCAGCCACCCTGCATGCACATCAGCATTGCTGTTATGTTTGGGGAGCGGTACAGCTGCTGGGGCTCCACGCACACAAACTGCCCGGTGTCTGGAGGAAGCAGCACACCGGGGGGCAGCTCAGGCCTATCAGCAACACTGCCAAGGAGTGAAGAGATGAAGCTTTAATAGCATTCCAGAAGAGACTTTTCATCAACACTGACCCACCTCGGTGTTTCTATTAAAGCTAATGAAGCAGCTGGCGAACTAAAACAGCTAAAGCCAGAACTAAAGCAGCAGAGGGTGCCTGGCACCCAGCAGCCGCAGGAGGAAGCAGTGCAGCCCTGCCTCACAGCACAATAGATCTCAGTAGTTGGCACACACAGACACAACACCTCCTGCTCCAGGGCATGGAAGAAGAGGATCCTCCTGAGAGCCCCTCTGCCTAGGCTGAGCAACACAAGCAGTGAAGTCACTGAACTGGAGCCGACTGACTGAACCACAGACAGAGGATGCCCACTGGCATGACACAGCCAAGCACCTCCACAGCCAGGCTTCTCCACTGCGAACAGCTACACAAGCATATGAAGTGGTGGGTGCCTTCCTCCCTTACATCCAAGAACTGCAAGAGTGGTTCCATTATTTCCTTCCAAAACAGACCACATCGTTGGACAAAACCACAGCACCTTTCAACCCAAGATCTGAGTGGTTCAAGACAGCCCATTACAGGAGGTGCCCGTTGTGGCACCCGAAACCACTGCCACACACACAGCTGACTGCTTCTGAGCCTCCACCAGGCTCACGCCACCACCGCTTGAGCTTGGCCCTGACCCTGATTCAGCCCAGTGAAAGCCGCCACCCAGCCATAGTTTGGTCTACGCTTCGAAACCTGCAATCTGACCACGTGCGCAGAAGACTCAATACAGACAAATGTGGTATCTGCACACCGCTTCCAAACAGAAAGGCTCAACAGAAGGCCCGGTGCACACAGAAATCGCACAAGAAGCAAGCATTTGTCTTTTTTCCATGAGATGAGAACAGAGTTCAGAATAATTTATGCTGGGAATTATGCCTTACCATTCAAAAGAAATGGTGGTAAATTAGCAACACAACAGCTTAAAAATAGAACAATGCTTCCGAAAAGCTTTTGCACATCTAGCTCATTTTCTCTTTATAAAGCCACTTTAGAGAAGTCAGTAATGCCTCATGAAAAACAGTGACTTTACTGATGAGGAAACGGGTTAAACGGTATTTTGGAGCTTTTAAAACTTCTTTAAAGCAGAAATCATAACCTGAAACTCAAAAGGAAGAGCACAAAGGTCAATTACATGACAACACAGTTGAAACTCTGCTTCCCACATTCGTTATTTTAAGCTTATTGCATACCCAGGACTAAGTAAACTCAGTTCTTCCATCCAACATCCATCTAAAGGACCCACCACCAGAACCTGGGAATACCTTGCCTTAATGCACATTCTGTCACTTTTTTGCTTTCTGGTCTCTGATTTTGGCCAGTAACCCAGGTACCATCAGAAAGGTACAAAAGTGGTTACAAGAACTTCCCAAGGCAGCTGCTGCAACAGGGCGTCCACAGATACTCCAGAAGGTTTAAGCCCTAGGAAGTACTGCCACTGCTACCCTTAGCTCATATGGTATAAACTATTTTATACATGGCTTGAAGGAAGCCACCTAATTAACTGATGATAGGATGCAGAAGTATAGCTGCTTTAAATTCCTGTTAAAATTTCAGTATAAAAGCTAATCTAGTCATTATGTCATTTTATTTGTTGTATACTAAATAATAAAAATAGGTTTTTTTATACACATTTAGCATAACGGGGTGACAGTAGCCATGGCAGAAGCCTAGAATACACTAAGTGGATAAAGAAAGCTTCTTGCTAGACAGAGTACTAGAACACAATTTCACTTCTATTTACTTTGACAGCAACCTCACCTTCCAGAAAGAGGTGTTCTTTCCTCAGAAGCCAGGCCTCAAGCATGAGGATAACTACATCCCTCTACAACTACTCTTTACAGGCCATCGCTGTAGAAGCTGGGATGGCTGAAATTCATATGATCGAGCATAAAGACGAAGCAAAAGCTGGGCCAAACCCAGAAGGCAGGCAGATGGACTAGCAGGACTGAAGGGTGCAGGAGCACAGACGACTGAAAGCTGCAAGCACTTGTAGTATAAAACAGATAACCAAAACTGCAGTGATGTGTATTCAGTATATTGTACAGGTTTTCAGAAGCCTGAAGCAGTGCTGGAACCTATTATACCAATACATTGTATCAACTTTGAAGCCTGTAGGGCAACAGATAACTGATGAAAAGATTTTAATTAAATGTCCCAGCTGTCTACGCTCATAAGACTTGGAAATTTTTTTTCAGTACAATTCCATTTTAACTAGAAGGAGCTGTAATATCAGGATTAGCAGCCAGCTGCACACCGCACTCAGCACCAGCCTTGTACACGTTTCCTAGGAAAGTAAGAAAAAGATAGAGGCACGCTCATCTGGGAAATCCCTACAAGTTTCAGATGACTCCGTTTCTCTTTACAAGTGATCTTTTAGTAGAAGATCTACAGTTTTATTCTAGATACTCCAGGGATTTCACAACAGATCTACTTCACAACAAAAACAAACATTTCAAAACTGGCCATCAGTCTTAGGTAAGCAAATAACCCAAACCTGCATATGTAATGAATCAAAAGCATCAGGTACAGGTCATGAATAACCAAGTTCAAAGTACGCAAATCTAACAATTAAAATTTCTGCCTAAAACATGTTAGCAAACTGCAAGCAAGTTTTATCTTGCATTACAGTAGTTTTTATTCCTTGCCAAGACTTAAAAATGCTTTTCCTCCTTATTACTGAGGCACATACGGAGTAAACACTTTGAACAAAGAATGATTTCACAATTAACAATATATTGATTCAAGCCTTATGGTCATCCGTATGACCTGTTTCAGACACATATTTGCCTTCCCCATAATGGGTACAATAACAAAGAGCAGTTTGCAAAGAAGAACAACAGATTTTCCACATATAGTTATCCAAACATGAAGACTTTCTATCTAAAGTTGCTTTTGCAATTGAACCTTTCGCTAACCAAAAGAGGCAATTTAAAGTGCTTTACTGAACTATTCCAATCAGTAACACTTCAAGCTTGACAAAGGCTTTAAATACTCTTCTAAAGAAAGGAAATTTAGGGTATTTCTATTTCACATTTTGAATAAGGACAGTTAGCACCTCTTTTTCTAGGGGAGAGAAAACATTCACAGATGAACAGGAGAGAAAGACGATCATAGATGGTCAGACCGAACTACTTTTGACTCCACAGTCGTCACCGGTCTCCTCATTAAGGCCTCGTCTTTACGGCGCTTTGTCGAAGGATGGTAGCAGAGCAGCTCTAGGGGTTGCAGTACCCACCCGGACAGGGCAAACGCACCATTTTGCAACTCTTTCTTAAGGACGGCTTTCACAACCCTAGCTGTTAGGCTCACAGCCACCTGGCTGCAGAGGGCATCCCCCCGCTGCCACCAGGTCCCACCGGCCTCACGCCTACCACCGCGACAGCTCCACAAGGCGCTGCGGCAGCCCCTTCACCTTACAATCGGGGCTCCAAAACCGAAAGGGAAAAACGCGCCTCAGCAGCGGCCCTCGGCGCACCGCCACCGCCTCCTGCGCTCGCCGACACCGGGAGCGGGCCCCGGGGCAGGGCAGCGGAACGGAGCGCCCCCCGCCGCCCCTCCGGCCCAGGGGGCCGCAGCGGGGCCTCGCACAGCGCCGCGAGCTGGGCGGCGCTCGCCCCCGGAAGGAGCGGGAGGCCCGAGCCCCGCCAGCACCGGCCCCGGCCTCCCCGCAGCCCAGCCGCCGCTCCCCGCCAGGTGCCGAGGCACCGGCATTTCCCCTCCCTTCCCCCCCTCCCCTCCCCCTGCTCCGCTCCCCTCCCGGCGGGGCCCGAGGGGGCCTCCGGGCCCAGCCCTTCCTGCTGCCGCCGCTCCCCAGCGCCGAGGCCCCGCCGCAGCGGGCGGAGGAGGAGGAGGCGGCGGCCGAGCTCCGCCGACCCGGGCACCGCCGCACGCCCCCCCCCCCCCCAGGCGCACCCCTACGGGCAGAGCCCCGGCTGAGGAGGCCCCGCACGCACAGCGCGGCACCGGGAGGGCGGCGCCCGGCCGGCCCCGAGCGCTAACCCCCTCCCGCCCCCCCCCCCCCCTCGCGGCGCGGCTCCCCCCGGCCGGGGGCTGCGGGGGGCGGAGGGGCCCGGCCCGTGCCCCGCTCACCTCCGCGTCTCCAACGGGCGTTGGCAGCTCGCTGCGGGGTCTCCTCGGCTCAGGCACAGGGGCACGCCGCCGCTGACGTCATCACGCAGCGGGCTGGGGGGCGGGGCCTCGCCGACTCGGGCGGGGTTTGCGCGGCCGGCGATGACGTCACCCGGCGGGGGGGCCGAGGGCACCGCGGGGCCGCCTCGGCAGGGCCCGGAGCGGCCTCGGGGCTGGGGGTCCCCGCCCCCTGCCCCCCGCCCAGGCCGCTAGGGCAGTGCCGAGGCGGCCAAATAGCGCTGCCGTCCCGGCAGGGACTTCGGCGGAGGAGAGCCCGGCCGCCGTGTCCTGTAGGCCGGGTGTCCCCGCCCCGCCAGCCCTCTGAGTGAAAAGCACTGCCCTTCAGGAGCACCCGGAGAAAAGCTCCGGGCCCTGCTAATTTAAGAAGCACGAACCAAAAAGCGGCCTTTCTGACTGTTTAGAGGCATGTTTAGATGCATTGGATCCTTAAAAGCCAGGAAGACCTGTTGGTCTTGTAGTGTGGCTCAGGAAGGCGAAGTGGTAGCAGCAGGAAGCTTGGGGTTAAAAGTCCCTACAACAAACAGCTGAAAACCATCGGGCAGGGCTGAGAAGCCTCCGTGCCCCTCCTCTGATCCTGCCTGCAGTGCCCAGCCCTGGTTCTGTGCCTACTGCAATAGACAAGATGTACAGACGGGCCATGAGCAGGAGCTGAAACGCTTTTAGCAGATCAGAGAGATGTTTCCCACACTCTCCGTACCGTTTATGCCATCAAGCCATTAATAAATCCATCTTTCTGGACCAAAAGAAGACATCAAGGTTCATGTCAGCAAACATCAGCTCCGGGGTGCATGTCCAAGAGAGGATCAGATGTTCAGAGTATCTTTCTGTCATCCCTTATAAGCAAGCCCCATTTTATCTGCACATCCAAAGACGGAGCAAAACCACTCTGCCCAGTGCTAATGGCATCAGAAGCACATCTATGTCTGCTGCCAGAACCGCCCATCCCCAGGGGGTTTGGAGCAGGCTGTTGGCTTCAGACCACACTCACTCATGGAAGTGCAAGTGGAAAGAAATATTTTCAAAATACCGTGTCCAGGCGGATTCCTACCTACAGCTGCTGTTTCCAAAGCCAGAAAGCTGCACCACACCATCCCCACTGACTGCAGTGGCACTGTTTCAGGAGGAGGAAGGGCTGTTCGCACAGCGGTGTTCCTTGTTGCAACCAGTTTTGCCCAAAAAACATATAAATTCAAAATTTCCAATGTCACCAAGTCCATTCTTAGCTTGTATGTGGACTAACTCAGGACAGTCAGTGTCCTCAAATGCAAAAGCATTAAATTAATCTTGGGTGTATACAGAGGAAACTGAATGGAAACAGGTCTCAAAGGAGAAGGCTGACTTTTAACCTTTTTTCCAGGAATTGCGTTACATACAGGAGCTGCAACAGTCAGTTAGCCTTCTCCCCCTTCCCTCCCAGTGAATGTAGCTTGGTATGCCCTCAGGAGCATACCAAAAAAAGAACCCTGGAAAGACAGCCAGGGTTCTTTTAAAGTTCAAAGCCCCACAGTTCCTTGCTATGACTTATGCAGAAGTTCAAAATGAAAAAAAAAAAAAAACTCCCCAGATGCACAGAATGAAACCCTCAGCACAGCAGTGTTTTCTGAAATGAGTCAGACACCTGCTGCCTCATTCACTCCTCACCTACATGTTTGCTCCTCCAAGCAAAGAGGGCACACGTTCGTGCAAATGCAAGGCATGAGAGATGTGTGGGAGCACGGAGCAGCCGGCACCTCACTTGTAGACAGCTCGGACCTTCTCTCTATGGCACTGCGTCGCGCTGACTCCTCCCAGTTGCTGTTTGGTGCCTTGTTCATGATGAAATTCCTGCCCCATTGATCCAAAATGCATCAAGGGCACAGTAGAGGCTGAACCAAGTGGATGCACTCATGAGCCTGGAGGTACTGAAGAGATCCTCCCTCCCCAAGCTGTCTCAGTGTTTTTGCCAACACTGGCTTCCCTGTTCTCATGTAATTGATACGTTACCGAGATGTGATACTGGAGTAGAAACTCATCCTGCTGCAAGTACCACAGGAGGCTCCAGTTTGGCACATTTCACCTGTCCGCCACCAGCTCCATCCCTGCCTGTTTTACATGGGGTGGGTTGCTTGACTCTGCAGCAGTGCCCCACACAAGCTCGTGACCTCCGCGTCTCTCACCTTTTGATACTTTCTGTGTATTTTCATACAGCCATAGTGATTTCACTCTTCTGCTACAAACCCAAGGGAAACACCTTTGCCACACCTAAAGTGACAGGGAGCTGCAGCCGCCAGGTTTGGCCACATAGAATGACCTGAGGTAGCAGAGGGCTCAGGACAAGGAGTAGAGCTGGAAGAAGGCTGGCTCAGAGCACTAACCCTCCGTGACAGACAGCTGTCACTCCAACAGCAAGTGCTGGCACCCAGGGGAACTGCAGTGGGGCATGGGGGAGTTCTGGAGCACAGGGGGTCAGGGCCTTTGCTGGAGGTATGAAGTCATGCTGACAGCATACCAAATAACAAGCTGCAAAGGACAGAAGGCTGTGAACATCACCCTAATCCCCTTGTGCATGTACATTAACATACAGCTTTTCATAGCATCATAGAATGATTAAGGTTGGAAAAGACCTCCAAGATCATCTGGTCCAACCTATCACTACTGTTGTCACCCACTAAACCATGTCCCCAAGCACCATGTCCAACCTTTCCTTGAACACCCCCAGGGATGGTGACTCCACCACCTCCCTGGGCAACCTGTCCCAATCAATGCCTGACCACTCTTTCCAAGAAGAAATGTCTCCTCATTTCCAACCTGAACCGTCCCTGGCACAACTTTAGGCCTTTCCATCTAGTCCTAGTTTTAAAAACAGAAACAACCAGGGCAGGAATACCCTCCTCCCAGAGGAGCATAAATCACCACACAAGAAGCTCCCTGATGTTGCTGTAATTAGCACCACAGAAAAACCCATACAATAATTAACTTTCTCCCTTCCCAGTTAAGATTTAATATCATGCAGCAAAATAAGACCTGAAGTGATGAAACAAGCAGAAAAAGATCTGGACAGATTGGAGAGCTGGGCGATCACCAACCACATGAAGTTTAACAAAAGCAAGTGCCAGGTCCTGCACCTGGGACAGGGCAACCCTGGCTTTACGTACAGACCGGCGATGAGACGCTGGGGAGCAGCCCTGCAGAGAGGGATCTGGGGGCTGTGGCTGACAGCAAGTTGAATATGAGCCAGCAGTGTGCCCTGGCATCCAGGAGGGCCAACCATATCCTGGGGTGCATCAAGCATGGCATTGCTAGTCAGTTGAGGGAGGTGATTGTCCTGCTCTACTCTGCACTGGTGCAGCCTCACCTCGAGTACTGTGTGCAGTTCTGGGCACCACAGTACAAGAAGGACATGAAACTGTTGTAGAGTGTCCAGAGGAGGGCGACGAAGATGGTGAAGGGCCTAGAGGGGAAGACGAATGAGGAGTGGCTGAGGGCACTGGGCCTGTTCAGCCTGGAGAAGAGGAGGCTGAGGGGAGACCTCATCATGGTCTACAACCTCCTTGTGAGGGGGAGTGGGGAGGCAGGTGACCTATTCCCTGTAAACACCAGTGATAGGACCAGTGGGAACGGTGTTAAGCTGAGGCAGGGGAAGGTTAGGCTGGACATCAGGAAGAGGTTCTTCACCGAGACACTGGTTGCACACTGGAACAGGCTCCCCAGTGAAGTAGTCACTGCACCAAGCCTGTCTGAATTTAAAAAGTGATTGGATTGTGCACTTAGTTACAGGGTCTAAACTTTTGGGTAGACCTGTGCGGTGCTAGGAGTTGGACTTGATAAACTTTACAGGTCCCTTCCAACTTGGGATATTCTATGATTCTATGAAAAAAACAAAACACACTGTCAAATTAGGCACTCGTGACTTGATAAGGAATTAATTATGCCCTGGTCTAATAACAACACACTGCTTTTAATCTGCCCTGTGCTCCAAGCAAGGAAGGGCATGCTGGGAAAAGCTGCTTGAAAAGTCCTGCACTGCCCGAGGACTGGGCTGCTGCCAGGGCCTGCCACCGGGACAGGGCTGACCTAGGGTGATGGCAGTACCAGGACAGGAGAAAGCCCAGGACAGGAGGGACGCAGGCTGTGGGGAAGCTTTGTCACACCCCTGTGAGACCAGGACACCTTCTGGGGGGCCAGATCCAGCTGGCCAGGATGGCTCCAGCGTGCGCAGCAGCGGGATGCAGGAGGAGAGGTTAGGAAATAGTGGCCAGGAGTCAGGAAGGTCCGATCAGGTCCCAGCTTGGGTCCACTCCAGGTCATGCTAGCCTCATCATCCCAGGGATGACCTGCACCCCTCAGATGTGCTGCTCTTCCCCTTGCAGGAGGGAATAGCTCTTCCCACAGGGAATTGGTGCTGCCAGCCCTCAGGGGCACGGGGACCTTCTCCAACAAGTGCATGCTCCTCACCATGAAGGGAAGGCAAAAATCTGCTGTATGGGTAATACATGCTGGTAGCTGGAGAGGCTGCAGTGAGCAAAGCCATCTCCCTGGGGAGGAGCAGCGCTGCCAATGCTAGCAGCCCCAGCCCGTAAAACTGGGCACTGGGGCGGTTTGCAGTTCTTCAGCCAGGCAGGACAACGCTCTTCTCCTGCTGCCTTAAAAGTGAGGAGAGTCCAACTCCACCGAGAAGCCACACCTCCATCCCTGCTGGGCCCAGACCCCAGGGGCACAGTTCTCTGGGCACTGAGGGTAGGCATCTCCTCAGCTCCGATCTCTGCCTCTCCCCAGCTCTTCGTGGAAAATAGAGGCTGGAGATGGCTTACCAGCCCCACACACCACTGAGCCTCCCTGGTAAAGCAGGACTTCGATCATGCAGACAGGACACAGGACCCATCTTGGAGATCATCTGAGATCAAGTTTGATTCGTTTCATTTTCTCCAGTGCTCTGGTACAGATACATCCAGTGTAAGCGGCCCCTGCACACTCCTGTCTCACTCTGGCAGCTCAGCCACTCAATGCCAAGAGGAAATCACAGAATCACAGAACAGCTTAGGTTGGAAAGGACCTTAAATTCCAACCACCCTGCCATGGCCAGGGATGCCACTCACCAGATCAGGTTGCCCAGGGCCTCATCCAACCTGGCCTTGAACACCTCCAGGGATGGGGCATCCACCACCTCTCTGGGTAGCCTGTTCCAGTGCCTCACCACCCTCTGAGTGTAGAATTTCCTCCTAACCTCTAATCTAAATCTCCCCTCTTTTAGTTTAAAGCCATTCCCCCTCGTCCTATCATTGTCTGCCTGAGCAAAAATTCGCACTCCATCTTTTTTTTTTTTTATAAGCCCCCTTTAAGTGTAAGAAGCTGCAACGAGGTCACCCCAGAGCCTTCTCTTCTCCAGGCTAAACATTCCCAGCTCCCTCAGCCTTTCCTCACAGAATGTACAAGGGCTGTGGAACACCAACCTTCCGAACCATGGACAGCAGCCAGCCTGACAGTCTGAAGCCTGCCTGGCACTTTTGAGGATGCTCTTCCAAAACTAGGGGGCTCCAGGCCACCCCATGCTCGAGGCTCAGGGGTTCAGACTCTGCACCAGCTGGGACAGAGACCCATATACTCAAGTCACAACAGACCTTTCTGCGTGGGGTTTTGACCACTCTTCCCAGGCCACAGGGCTTCCTAAATATGCGTGTTTTAATGAGGGCCCAAATCCAGCCCTGAAATCATTACCTGCCGCAAGCAGTCACACTGAGGTACACCACAGCCAGACAGGTAAGACACATTTTGTAGCACTACCACATCCGCCCCAAGCATGTTTGCTTTTTGCCCCAAGCCCTCTTGAAATTACTCCACCTGATATTATCTGCCACTTGATACAGCTTGGTGTAAGTCAAAGAAATAAGTTACTCGATTACTAGAAAATCCAGTAAGACTGAATTCAGAATTAGTCTCATTAAAGCACAGAGCAAGTACTTGCAGCATCAGCATGTTTGTTTCTTGGTCTCTTTCCTTGCCCTGCCTTTGGCAGCACCCAGGCACTGCCCATCTGCTCAGAGGTCATGCGTGGTCACCACAGTTTGCATCACTTGGTGAGACCCTGGAAGTTGGGCTCTGTACACAGGGGCAGCACAGCCTGCCGGCTCAGCAGCTTGTCCAGGATGTTTATTTCAGCATCTCGCCTCTCGATGTCCTCAAACGGAGTCCAGGACATGTCGTGCTGGAGCTTATAGGCACCAAGAAACTCGTGGGGACTGGTCCCCCACTCCTGGAGGAGAAAGGACAGATTCACATCACTACTCAGGTTCCCTCGAAGCTGGACTGTGCTTATGGCCCCTCTGTCTGGGCTGGCTTGCCCTTCCACCTCTGAGGCAGTCCCAGCTACACAACTCCACCATTTTCTAACGTAAAAATAGGATCAACTACCCCAAGTCTAAGGCTGGATCAAGCTACAGTGCTGCTGACACAGGGAGGCTTGGGGATTCAACATCACCCCAACCTGTGCAGAGCTCTTCTACCCTGCTCTGTACTTTGCTCTGCTTTCTCTGAAGTCCTCGCTCTGCACATAAGAAAAGTGGTACCTGGGAGGAAGACACCCCTGACACTAACCCCACCACTCAAGGGCAGAGCCATCCCCATTTCCCATAGAAACAAAACACCAAGCTGCAAACCAGCCCAGCCCCTGGGCTGAAGCACTTGAACAAACTGTGCTGCCACACAGCCGCGCTGGACAGGGAAGGCCCAGGGCATGTTTGCAGTTCATTACTTTCAAAGCACTGCAAAGACTGAATTCAGGTCTACCTGCCATACATCTCACCCACCTTCTACCAGCATCTAAGAGAACTTCATAAAATGGCTCTTACACCAGCAGGTAACTCAGACCAAGAACACTACCAAATGGGCAAGGGCCCACTAATATTTCCATCAAGCTAGTGCTTTTCTCTGAGTTCCAGAAGTGCCCAAGCACTAGAAACTTGTTGTTTTTCTCCTCTCCCAGTTCCTCCAAAGCTGTTACCGCGCACCTTAGGAGACAGGAGGGAGAAGTATCTTTGGCCACTCTCCCGCCTATACAGGTAGTAAATGTTTCCTGGCTTCTTCACAAAGTTGCAGGCCACGTGGTGCAAGTCAGCGTCTCTGTTAGCTTCCTCCAATACCTAAAAAACAAATTTAAGATTTCTAGGTGAAATATAACTTATTTGCACGCTATCACATCTGCCTAAAACACTGCTTGCATGGCCTTGCCCTCCCAGCACAGTTCTGGCTTCACACAGCACATCTTCACTCACCCCAGGAAGCGGATGCTTTCCAAAGGGACAATTTATTTTCTGTTTCCTCATCTGAGCTGAACCCTGGGGCTCATGCACCACTCTACCAAGGTGGAGTTACCTCCAAGCAACAGCAACATCTTCACAACCTCAGGTTCACCTCCACACCTCATCCCACCATGTGCTGGGCTCATTCCTTGCCTCCACACACGGTCACCAGGCCCTGCAGAGGTCACCTGGGGAAGGGACAGCAAACAAATGGGAATTCAGCTTCCCAGCGTCCTCCAGCTGACTGCTCTATGGCTCCAGCAGATAATGACCAAACGACACACTCGCCCTGATGGCTGCGGGCCAGTTGCAGTGACTGGCAGCTCCTTTCTCACTCCAATCCTTCTCTTTGCTTCCAGAACTCATGATTGCAGCCCCAGGGGTGAAGGCAGAACCGAGGACAGCCGAGCCCCACTGTGTTTGTGGCCAGGTCTGACTGCTCTGGCAAAAGAGCCTGGACAAACTCAAGAGCTGAGACGTGGCCAATCACTGGGGAAAAACTCATCTGTTCTGTACCAGGTCCTCGTTGGAGCATGACCCACAGGCTGCAGGGACAGGAGATTCCCATCACACAGCCACCACTGACGCCTGAGCTGCTCTGGTCTGACCCCCAGCTCCCATTGCTCCTGAGAAAGACGTTGGTCTGCGCAGGCTGAAGTCCTCCTTGCTATGCAGAGGAAAGTCCCAAAAACATCTCCCCCGCCCCCAGCTGGTACCAGACAATAAACCTTCATTGTGTCCCCACTGAACCTTCTCTGTTTGGCTTCTGGCAATGATTCGCATCCAGGTTGCAGATTGTTCCAAATGCTTTGCCATCACCTACGAAGCTACTTTTTCCTTCCTGTTTCCTCACAGCCAACATGCAAGCTCAAGGCAATGATCTCCCCGCCCAGCCACCATGAGACCTGCCCTCACCTTCCGAGCCTGCTCCTGCAAATACCGGATCTGCTCGGCAATGACGGTCAGGCGGTTGCAGGCGTTTGCTCGGACGAAGTCACCCGCCTGCAAGGAAGAATGGGGCTGTTCAGGACCGGGGCAGCCAGGGCTCTCTCTGGACACTTCCACGCCAGAGATCTGGACGTGCGCTGGAGAAGCCATGGCCACAGCCTCGCTCAGGGCTTGGACAGGGCTGTGGTGCTGCAGGAGTTGCCCAGGGAGCTCTGAGCCCACCAGCCTGGCAGGGGGACACCCAGGCACCCCCAGGAAGGGAAATGACAGCCACAGGGCCAGGAGGAGGCACCGGGATGCCTGGGGCCGCAGCCAGCAGCAGAGGGGGCGGTGGGAATTTCCAGGAGACTCTGCTAGGCCAAGAGGCAGCGGGACGCGCTGGGAGAAGGCAGGAGGATGTACTGGGGTGACTGGGAGGCACTGGGGGAGGCAGCAGGACACAGCAAGGGGCACTCAGGAAGGCAGCAGGACACACCGGGAGGCACTAGGGGAGGCAGGACAGACTGGGAGGCACTGGGAGGCACAGGGGGAGGCAGCAGGACACGGCACAAGGCACGGGACAGGGGGCCCCAGGAGACGGAGGGCGGCACTGGGTGCAGCGGCCCCGGGACCGGCGCTGTCCCGGGAGGCCCTGGAGGAGGCCGGGCAGCAGCGGGACACCGGCCGCCTGCGCAGCCCCACACCCGCCCCAGCCGCTTCCCCTCACCTGCTGCACCTGCCGGGCCAGGGCCACCAGGTCCCCCGGGTCCCCGACGCGGGCGGCCCGCCCGGCGCCGCCCTCCGCCAGGGCCAGGGCCAGGCCCGCGCCGCCGCCGCCGCCGCCGCCGGGCTCCGCTCCCCCCGCCGCCGCCATGCCGGGGACAGGGGCGGGGCCTCCAGGGGGCGGGGCCTGACGGAGGGGCGGGACATCTCGGGGGCGGGGCCTCCCGGAGGGGCGGGGCTTGCCAAGGCTGGGCCATGGCGCTGGCGGGGCGGCTGCTGCCGCTGCTGCCGCTGCTGGCGTGGGCGGCGGGGCCCCCGGAGCCGGTGGGGCCCTCGGAGCCGGCCGAGCCCCCGCTGCCGGCCGAGCCCCCGGACGCGCTGTTCGCCGCCGGCGCCGAGGCGTACGCGCGGGGCGATTGGCCCGGCGTGGTGCTGCACATGGAGCGGGCGCTGCGTGCCCGCGCCGCGCTGCGCTCCCGGCTGCTGCGGTGCCGCCTGCGCTGCGCCAACGCCACGGCCGGGCCGGCGGAGGAGCCCCGGCCCCAGCCCGAGCCCGAGCCCCCGCTCCGCGACCTCCTCTTCTTCCGGGGGCTGCTGCGGCGCGCTGCCTGCCTGCGGCGCTGCGGCCCCGCCGCGCCCTCCAGGTACCGCCTGGGCGAGGAGCTGGAGCGCGAGTTCCGCAAGCGCAGCCCCTACAACTACCTCCAGGTCGCCTACTTCAAGGTACGGCCCGCGGGCGGGGGCGGCGGGGAGCGCCCCGCGGGGTCTCCCGGGAGCGGAGCTCCGCGGGCGGGGGGACGCCGGGGGTGTCCCGGGCCCCGGGAGGGGGCGATGCTGGGGGCCGGGGCTCGGGGGCTGGCGGCCGCCCTGGCGGCGGGGGTCGGGAGGCGGCCCCGGGCCCTCCCCGCCCTCCCCGGCTCCCCCCGCGGTGCCACGTCGGGCCTGGCCGCGGCCCTGCTGGAGGAGCCGCGGCAGCGGGGCAGAGCCGGGCTGCTGCTTTTTGGGTAGGGAGCAGCTGGACAGGACGATCCCGGGGGTCTTTTCTGACCTTCACCGTGCTATTCTGTGACCCCGTCGGGTCCCTGGGGAGCTTGCCCTCAGCACCGTGCGCATGGGCCGTGGACAAACAGGAGGAGGTTTCGGTCCCGGTTCCTCATGCCTCCTGCCACCCCCCACCCAGATCAACAAGGTGGCGAAGGCTGTGGCAGCGGCGCACACCTTCTTTGTGGCCAACCCTGAGCATGTGGAGATGAAGCAGAACCTGGAGTACTACCAGATGATGGCGGGCGTCAAGGAGGCCGACTTCATTGACCTGGAGGCCAGGCCACACATGGTGAGCACCCCATCCACGGGTTTTATCCGCAGGGGTTAGAAAGATGGATTGTGTTGGCTGGGATCGTGGCAACAAGCCTAAAATTCATGGCCATGGCTGGGTGTGGGGAAGAGGAGATGGGTCTGCCACCAAGAGGCGCTGGGCAGCATTGGCTGAGTGACTTTGAGGGCACTTCTGGGATGGTGACAAGGGCTTTCCTGCAGCAGGGGCTGTGGCAGGAGTAAGGTTCCCCTCTCCCAGGGACGCCCTCGGTGCTGTTGCGGCCCTGCAGTGAGGGGATGTTGCAAAGAGCAGCAGACCCCACAGTCATTCCTTAGCCTGGTTCTCCACAGACTGAATTTCGACTAGGCGTGAGGTTTTACACAGAGGAGCAGCCCGCTGCAGCTGTCCTGCACCTAGAGAAGGCACTGGAGGAGTACTTTGTGGCAGACACTGAGTGCCGCGCACTCTGTGAGGGGCCCTATGACTACGAAGGCTACAACTACCTGGAGTACAACGCAGATCTTTTCCAGGCCATGACAGGTAGGAGTGCATGTACAGCATCCTGCCTGACAGCCTGGGGACTCCCCTGATTTCCCTGTGGGGTGAGCATGCATCTCATCCTGAAAAGAGCAAGCCCTATCCTAGATTTTCCTAGGAGGATCCTGATCAGTAAGTTGCAGGAGGTGTTTCTACCTGCTCAGTGCTGGGGATGCTGCCCATGATCCACCACATACTCCTAGAGGGACCAGCAGAGGGTCACCAGGACACAAGACTGGGAAGCTGGGGCTGGGTATGAGGAACACCTCCTTCCCTGGAGGGTGGCACACCTATGGCACCAGCCCTGTCAGAGGAGACCACCATCCCTGTGGGGTTCTGACACTGAAGAGCCCTGGTGCAGTGCTGGCACCAGGTGGTTGGAGTGGGGACCCCCAAGGTCCCATCCACCAGCCCTTTGGTGACATCACCAGCAAGTGGTGACGTTGGTATTTTTTTTCCTACCAGATCACTACATGCAGGTGCTGAGCTGCAAGCAGGGCTGCGTTACAGAGCTCGCCTCACAGCCTGGCCGGGAAAAGCCCCTGGAGGATTTCCTGCCCTCGCACTTCAACTACCTGCAGTTTGCCTACTACAACAGTAAGTAGCTTGTTGCCCCATCCTCTGCTGGCTGGGACTCCAGCACATGGCACTGCTGTCATCACCACGGACAATGTGCTCTAGGGTAGAAATAAAGGGCAGGCCCTTCTCCATGGGCAGGAATGTGCCGCAGGACAGCTGGGTCTTGCTGCCCTTGGTTGCAGTAAGTCTCCGTCCCCCTTTAGATGCCAAATTCCCAGGAAGCTTCACTACAGCCTAGAGAAGAATATTCTTTTTCTCCTGCCAACTTTCAACCTCAAACTCCAAATGACAGAGGCACCCTCCAGAAGAGTTAGTTATAACCCAGGCGAATGCACCTCTTTTTTTTGTTGTTGTTGTTCTCCTCCTTAGAAAAAGTTGAATTAGTTCTTTGCGTGTTTCTCCAGAAAAAGGAAAAAAAATGAACCCCAAGAAGACTGAAAGGATGGAATACTGTAGATGAAAGTAGGTCAGAGTGCTTAAGTGACTGAAAATTGCAGCTTGGTCTGGAAATGGTTGGGTGTTGCTGTTTGGAAATAGGCTTTAAGATATAATTTCCAGGCATGAAAACTACCCAGCCAGTGGCATTGATTTCTGGTGAGGTGGAGGTGGGCGAGGGCCTTGGGCTGTTACTTTCCCTTTGTGTCAGTGGTTATCTTTCCTCCAGAGTATCTACCCTTGCTTGCAAGGGAGACCTTTTGCAGAATAAGAGTTTTCTCTGTTGTTTCTCCTCTGCATCCCCATTTACTCTTTCTGATGCACTGTTTGAAAGCGTCCAGCCTTAGAGCTTATGATCTGTTTATTCTGCATTAGACTGAGCTTGCCAGTGTATCGTCTCCCTGATGACTAGCCCCTGCCAAACCCCTTTCATCCTTCCCAGTTGCTGTCCCAGCAGCAGATCATGCTTGTGCCAAAGCTGGACACCAGCAAGGCAGGGAAAATACATGCCATAACAGTTCTGTTTCTCTTTCCAGGTGGGAATTACGAAAAAGCAATTGAATGCACCAAAACCTACTTGCTCTTCTTCCCGAACGATGAGGTGATGAACCAGAATTTGGCCTATTATACTGCTGTCCTGGGGGAAGACCTGGCCAGGCCCATTGAACCACGAGAGGTGGGTGACCATCTGGGATGAGACATTGTGGGGACAGGTTCTGTCCTCTTGGGGCTCACAGCCTTTGCAGCTGTTTCACAGTCAGCTCTGGGTGGGCTTGCAGTGGGAGCGGTCACCCTCCATCAGCAGGGCAGAGAGGAGAGGATGAATGAGAGACCTACTGGTCTCAGACCAAAAAGAGTCTGACTGATCCACGCCCATGAGTGTACTTCACATCTCTCTCTGTCTCCTGTCCTGGGCAGTGTAACAGAGCTGGTGGTTTTGTGAGCAAGTCCCAAGGCAAATCTGTTCTCTGTGCTGCTGTGTCAGGGCAGATAGGAGGGAATACTGCTTGTTAACAGCTGGAACTTAGCTGAGACTGAAAAACATCACTGACTAAATAGCTTTGGCCAATTTACATGGCCAAGTGAACGCTTGATTGCTTACACAAATTGAACAGCACTCCTGGGAGAGGTATAGGAGAGGCAAACAGTCTTTTTTGTGAAGGCATGTATTTGAGAAGATCAAACCCACCTCTTCGACATGATTGAACAACTGAAGTGAATTTTCTTTAGAAGGAAAGAATCTCACTTCAAAATAGCTGGGGCCAAAGGCTCTGGTGCTACCTTAGAGGTGGTAGACGGGAATTCAGGTCTCTGCCATGCATCAAATGGGGCACAAAAGGGAATCTGCTTCTCCAGAGCCTTCTGCAGGAGGGACATGTGTCCCCTTCCATGTGCCTGTGTCTCCCTCATCCTATCCCTAGGGCTCATCCACATAGGAAAGTTCAACCAGGATGGGGAAGTCACTTGCTCCCCAGCTGCCAGAGAGTCCAGGAAACCAGAGCAGTGGGTCTGGAGGGAGGCCCATGGGAGCAATGCAAATCCCACACCCTCCTGCCCTCACTCAGGATGTTTCCAGAGCACTTGTGCAGTGCCCTGACCCATCCCTCTTGTCCCTTTCCCCAGGAGATCCAGGCATACCGCCAGCGAAGCCTGATGGAGAAGGAGCTGCTCTTCTTCAGCTACGATGTCTTTGGGATCCCATTTGTGGACCCGGTGAGTGGCATTAGACCTGGCTGGTCGTGGCAGTCAGGGGTGTGTCTGCAGGGGAAAGGGATGTGCTGTTTGTGTCCGAGCTGGATCCTTGTCCAGCTCCTGCTGTTGCTGTTGTTGTGGCTGCAGGACACGTGGACCCCCGAGGAGGTGATACCAAAGAGGCTGCGAGAGAAACAAAAGTGAGCAGCTGCATGAGCCTTCCTGATGGGGAGGAAACCAGTGGGGAGTACCCCGCTGCCTTCCTGGGATTTGGGCTGAACTGGGGGGCTGCAGAGTCACTGCCAGGGAAGTTATTTGATGTTGGAGCTGGGAGAGGCTGCTGGAGGGCAGCACTTGGTTCTCCAGCTTGGCCCTTGGGTCACGGGGTTGAGTAGGCCACCATGAGTGGCTTGGGGCAGGGGGGTGAGGGCTGTGCGGAGATGACATGCTCCCACCTTGGGTTTTGTCACCAGCCCCTAGACACAACTTGTCCTGTCCTTGCCTTGGCATGCCTTGTTCCTGACATGGGGACAGTGGGGCTGTGGAGCTGATGGCCCATGTGTGCCCAGGGTAGAGCGGGAGACGGCGGCACGCATCTCGGAGGAGATCGGCAACCTCATGAAGGAGATCGAGACGCTGGTGGAGGAGAAGGCAAAGGAGTCTGCTGATATAAGCAAGTTCATCCGAGAAGGTGCGGGGTGCTGTGGGTCAGGGGAGGTAGGAAAGGGACCTCTGTGTCCCCAGTGCCAGCCTCCAGTCCATCCAGGCAGGTGGTGGCAGGAGCAGGCAAAAGGCTCTGGCTAACCACAGCACCCCCACCAGTGCTGTATGCTGGGGCCAGCAGCCCCCAGCCCCATCCACGTTCCTTCCTGATCCCATTTGTGCCGTAGGTGGCCCCTTGGTGTACGAGGGAGCCAGCGTCACCATGAACTCCAAGGCCTTGAATGGCTCGCAACGTGTCGTGGTGGATGGGGTCCTGTCAGCTGAGGAGTGCCGGGAGCTTCAGAGGCTGACCAACGTGAGCATGGGGAGGGGAGGAATGGGCAGAAATGGGGCAGGGTCTGATGCTGAAGGGTCACGTCCCGTGGTTCAGAAGTCAGATGGGATAACGTCGGCTGGGTTTTGCAGGCAGCGGCCTCGGCTGGGGACGGCTATCGTGGGAAGACATCTCCTCACACTCCCAGTGAGACCTTCTATGGCGTGACTGTCCTGAAGGCCCTCAAGGTTAGGATGTCTGTGGGGAGGGGAAGAAACAAGCTGCAGTGATGAGGGAGGGGACTCTGAAGGCAGGCAGCTGCCACTGCAGGCCTCCTGGGGCTGCCTCAGTTGCCATGCCAGGTTCCACAAGGGCTCCTGCCCCAGGGCAGTCAGCAGCTGAGCCCATGTCCTGTCTGTCCCCTGCAGCTGGGCCAGGAGGGCAAGGTTCCCCTGCAGAGTGCCCACCTCTACTACAACGTGACAGAGAAGGTGCGGCACATGATGGAGTCCTACTTCCGCCTGGAGGTCCCACTCCACTTCTCTTACTCCCACCTGGTGTGCCGCACAGCCATCGAGGGTGAGTACAGCCGCAGGGAAGTATGACACAAGGAGAATCGGGGTACCTGCTCTCCTATCTCATTTCTTAAAAGGAAGGTGTGGGGAGCTTGTCCCTAAGTCTGGCTGGGGAGATGAGCAGCCCTGTTGGCTCTCCAGGCAGCTTCATACCCTGCTGGGTTTTGGTGCTTGGAGGCGTTTGGGGTTGGGTGTAGGGGGAGGCTGTCTGGAGGGCAGGAAGAAATGCCATGAGATAAGTCCATAGACTTGCGCTACCCATATGACCAAGTTCCAGTGAGTGGAAGGGCATTAGGCTACAGGTGACCTTGTTATCTCCATACATGTGCTTGGGGACAGGTCACCGCCCTACAGGGACAGACTGGTCCTGAAATGCTAGGTCTTGTTGCACCCTAGATAAGCAAGAAGGCCGGAGTGACAATAGTCACGAGGTGCATGTGGACAACTGCATCCTCAATGCAGAGGCCATGGTGTGTGTGAAGGAACCACCAGCCTACACCTTCCGGGATTACAGGTACTGAGGTGTTTGTGGGCCAGAACTTCTCTGTCTGAGGGCGTTAAGGCTTAGTGGCAGGTGGGCCAGTAGCCCCTGGGGTGAAAGGGCAGCCCATGCTGGGCTCTCCTGCCTCCATCTCTTGCTGTTGGGGAGCTCCAGACATACCTGCTTGCTGAGTTGTGGTCTGGGGTGATGGATGTCACCTCTGCTTGTCCCCTGCTTTCTTTAGTGCTATCCTCTACCTCAATGGGGACTTTGAAGGGGGAGCTTTCTACTTCACAGAGCTGGATGCCAAGACGGAGACTGTAAGTACCTCAGCTCCCCGTGCATCTGTCAGCAGCCCCATTACCACACCCCACTCCTGCTCGCTGGCTGCCAGCCTGCTGCTGTCCTCTGGGACAGTCCTCCATGTCAGTGCAAGGGGTTAATGTGAGTCGGGGGCTGACTTGCCCCCTTGCCCCACCTGGTGTAGCAAGTCCAGACCAGCCTCTCCCTTGCAGGCAGAGGTGCAGCCCCAGTGCGGCCGTGCCGTGGGCTTCTCCTCTGGTTCAGAGAACCCCCATGGCGTCAAGGCTGTGACCAAAGGCCAGCGCTGCGCCATCGCCCTCTGGTTCACCCTGGACCCACGGCACAGCGAGCGGGTGAGCACCTCAGCCCACTCTTCCCTGGCAGCAAGAACATTTTTGGGACTGTCATCCCATACCCTTTGTGGAAGCAAGGGGTAGCAGGGTCTGACGTGAGCTCTGGTCTGCAGGAGCGTGTGCAGGCTGATGACCTGGTGAAGATGCTTTTCAGGGTGGAGGAGGTGGACTTGCTGCAGGAGACCGGCACAGAGCAGGAGCCACCACCTGTCACCACCACTGATGGCTTGCATGCAGCAAGGAAGGATGAGCTCTGACACTCCTTGTGCAGGGTCCTAGCCTTGCCATGGGCCTGCCCTGCTCTGCCAGCACCACCAGCTTCAGCCTTTTGGGACACTGTTGTAGCACGCAGCTTTGGCTGCTGGGCCCTGGGGTGCCAGATGGGACTTACCTTGTGGCCAATACACCCTGTGCAGGAGGGGGAGCTGGAGGTGCCCTGTGCTGCTCCATGGCATCTGCCCCCCCGCACCAGAGCTGCCACTGACCTCAGCGTGCCCTGGAGAGGAGCAGCCAAACTCAGGGGGGGTAGGAGGGAGATGTGGGGCAAAGGGAGGGGGGAGGCTCTCTTATGGTTGAGGACTCAAGTACCAAGGTAGCAGTGTGGGGCTGAGGGGGCTGGAGTCACTCTAAACGTGCCTTACTGCTTTGCTCGAGCCCACTCCACACCACCACTACTTCAGTGCCTTCTGCAGAGAATGGGTGAATAAAGGTTGTCTTTTCCAAGAAGCTGCTCGCAGCACAGCTCCCCTGGTGGCATACTCCCTGCCGTGCCATCAGCCACCGTTTGGGCCTTGCAACCCTGTTGCTGTCCAGGCGAGGGCAGCAGCCCCAACGCTGGCGGGCAGCACCCAGCGGCTCCTGGCATCTGCCATGCAGCAACCCCAAGGCAGCGGCTGCGGGAGGTGCTGGGGACCGGGTGCCTCAGCTGGTAAGCACAGTGCCCCGGGCTTAAAATAAGGCTTGTTGCCCCGCAGCGCTGGGGATGGGGCATGGTGGGGAGCAGGGGCTCCCTGTGCATGCCCAGTGACCCAACCCCTGCAGGGTTTGGCCCCCAGTCCTGCTGGAAAGTGGGCAAGCATGTCTGCTGTGCCACTCACCTAGGGCAGCACCCCGAGAAGTTTTGGCAGCGCAATGGGGCCCCTAGATTAGCCCCGCAGCAACCCCCTGGGCAGCAGGGGCTTGGAAGGGACCCATGATCTTCTTGCTGTAAGTAGGAGGGAGCTGGGGCTGGCATGGCAGGGGCTAGTTCACCCCACTTTGGCTTCCCATTGCCCCGGGCGGGGGCTCTGCCCTCATACTGAACAAGAAGGACATTGAGCACCAGCCGAACAGGGCAGCGAATTGTTCCCGGGGGTGCTGGGTGCCTCAGCCATTACCATAACCATCCAGGGAATGTGAGTAATGGTCCCACCACCAGCCGCCTGCAAGGGGGCCCTGCACTGGTGCTTGGAGGGGGCGAAGGGCTGCTCCGGTGACCAGGGCTGGGGACTTGGGCACAGGCAGGTGGCCGTGAGGTTGCTTTCTTTGGGTGGGCTCCAGCAGCAGCTCATGCCCTCCACCAGGAGCAGTTCCCCGCTGTCCCCCCGAGCACGGCAGCTTGTCCAGGGGAGGCATCCAGCCCCCTGCCAGCCAGCCCTGAGCGTGAGCTGACTGCAGATGAGGCCAGGCGGTTAAAGATTGCCAGGCCCCACAGGAGGCCAGCGTCCCTCCGGCCCTACGGCTGCCCGCACCCACCACCTATCGGGCCATGATGGGGAACTCTGTGCCAACCCCAGCTTCGTGTCAGGGGGCTGACAGAGCAGCCTCACGCCCCTCAGCCTTGTGCCAGGCCACCTGCGTGCCCTGGCCCCGTGCCAGATTCCTACAGCTGCCCCCGCGGCAGGGGGGTCCTGGCCCCATCAGCCTCCCCCTGCCATCCCATGCTGCTCCGGACCCTGGGGCACGCTGTGTCCCCCATTGGTTTCCCTGGGGGTCCCCATCTCCCCGATCCCCTCAGGGCCCCTCCGCCTCTCCCCTCCGGGGTCCCTCCTCTCGGGGAGACTCTCCCTCACCCCGTGCAGCCCTGGGACCCCCCCCCCCCCATCTCCCCGGGCCCCTCAGCCCCTCCTGCGGCCCGAGGGAGGGCGGAGCGGGGCGGGCCCGGACACCGCCCCCGGGTCGAGCCGGGCCGGGCCGGGCCGAGGCGGGCGCAGCGCGGCGGCGATGGGCGGCGGGGCGCGGGAGCTGGCCGGGTACCTGGCGGCGCTGGGCGGGTGGGTGGCGGCGCTGGCCGCCGCGGCGCTGCCCCAGTGGCGGCAGAGCTCGTACGCCGGGGACGCCATCATCACCGCCGTGGGGCTGCACGAAGGGCTGTGGATGAGCTGCGCCGCCCAGAGCACCGGGCAGGTGCAGTGCCGCCTCCACGACTCGCTCCTCTCCCTCGACGGTGCGTACAGCGCGGACGGGGCCCCGGGGTCCGACACCCACAGGGTTGAAGCCCCCCTGCACGCGTCTGAGCCGCCCGCTGTGGCTCAGAGCCCCCCTACCCCGCACTACCCCCTCCTGGTGGGTTTGAGCTCCCCTGGCCCCTCCGGTGCTCCTAGCAGGTCTGAGTCCTTCCTCCCACCGTGTCGAAGCCCCTCTAATGGGCCCCAGCTCCCCGATCTGCCCATTTTGTGGGTCCGAGCCTTCCCCAGCCCCACGGGCTCTGAGCTCCCCCTGGGCCCCTCTTAGGTCTGGGCACTGCACAGGTCTGAGCTCCTCTGGCCGCTGCAGTAGGTCAGAGCCCACCCCCAGCCCTGTGCTCCCTGATGTCCTCTTCTGTGGGTCTGAGTCCTGCTATAGTTCTGAGCCCTTCATGCTCCTCACTGTTTGAGCCCCACAATGCACCCACGGTTTGCTACGTGTTAGAGCCCCATCGTAGGCCTGAGCCCATCTTATGCTCCTGGGTTTGAGCCCCTCTGTGTGGCTTTGTCCCCTTGGCCTCTGTGGGTTTCAGCCCCAAGGCAGGTGTCACGCAGGGGAATGGCAGCTGCTTGGTGGGGACATCACTTGGGGACACGGTGCTGCTGTGGGCACAGTGCCGTGGTTCCCACCCCAGGAACTCACAGCGAGAAGAGGAGCATGGTAGGGAAGAAGGTCGGGGTGTGGCTGCATGGAGTTGGGAGAGGTGCCCTGAGGTGAGCCGAGGTCTGGCACCACACGATGCCTCTGGGCACAGGAGCAGTGTGTGGCTGGCTCCTGCCCCTGACAGCACAGGGGAACAAGGGTTAAGGACCAGGGTTAAGGACCAGTTCATCCTGCTGGGAGGTGACTTTGCTTTGCAGACCACTGTGGCTGAAAGCTCCTGCTGTTGAGCAGCTTTGTCTTCCCCCCCTGCAGTTCACATCCAGACCTCCCGGGCTCTCATGGTTATTTCTCTCCTCCTGGGTTTCTTTGGCATCATTGTGAGTGTCGTGGGCATGAAATGCACCAAAGTTGGTGAAGAGGATCCCGTTACCAAGAGCCGCATTGCTGTTGCTGGGGGTGTCCTCTTTATCCTCTCTGGTAAGTGGCTGGGCAGGTCCAGTCCATGGGTCCTTGCCCTTCTTCAATGCAAAAGAGCTCAGACAGCTTTTAAAGACTTGTTGGCAGAGAAAGGGAAGAGGGAACAGTTTGGTGATGGGCTGGGTGTTGCTGATGTTCAGTGTTTGATGTCCAGGTCTGTGTACGTTAGCAGCTGTGTCCCTGTATGCAACACAGGTCACCTATGAGTTCTTCAGTGCCAGCACCCCGATCAACGCAAGGTAGGAGTTGTACCCCCAGCCTGAGGGGAACTCTTTGAATCCCAGCTTGTCCCCAACATACCTGCATGTTTTGTGGGTTTGGGCAAGGCGCCGGGCAGGCAGATGTGCCTGCAGCCAGGGCAGTATTGGGGCTGTGCCAGTGCCACCCTGCAGTTGTGACACTATGAAAGTCCTTCCAGCACTTTCAGTCCTGGTTTTAAGCAGCTGAATAAGTTTTAATCTTAGTGCCACTGCTGACTTTACACTGAGACAGCGTAAGAGTGGTCATGTGGGGTTTCAGCACATGGGAGGAAAAAAATGTGGGGGAAGATCCCGATAGCTGCAGGGAATCCTAAAAGCAAGATCAGGCCAATGTGAAGCATGGGGGGGCTGGAGAGAAGGACACCCAGCTTCTGCCTCAACACTGCCAGCAGCCTCCTAGTGGCTTTGAGGGCCTGGGTGTCACTGAGGTCCCTGTTTCTCTTTGTACCTCTGCCTTTTTCACTCCCAGTCCTCCTCCCTGATGTCCCCGTCTCTCTTGCCACAGGTACGAATTCGGCTCAGCATTGTTCATTGGCTGGGGGGCCGCCAGCCTCACCATACTGGGGGGCTCTCTCCTGTGCTGTTCCTGCCCCACCAAGGAGCGGCAAGGACAGCAGTACTATCGGCAGTCACAGCCCTCAACAGCTCGGGAGTACGTCTGATCCCTAACCCTGCTCTCCCTCTGCCACCAAACGCCTCCCTCCCTTCCCAAGAGCAGGCCAGACCCCGGTGCTCCCACTCGGCACAGCAGATGCTGCACGGTCCCTGGGCACCATGCGAGACCTTTCATCTGCTCCAGACACACCTATTTCTCAGGGGCTTTTCCAGCTTCCAGGTTACAGCACTGCATGAAGTGCAAACCTCTAGATTTTTATTTTTGTTCAGTTCCTGAATCCAGCACCGCCAGGCTCCCCAGAGGAGGTTGCATGTCCACCCCCAGCCCTGAGCTGCTGGGGCTGTGGGTGGTTGGGCCATGTCCCGTGGCGCTGGCCGCTGTGCCCCGTGCCACTTTGGCAGGTGCTGGTCCTGCGGGGGTGTGCAGCACAGAGGCGCTTTGTGTCGCAACCCCCACGCCACACGCGGCTGTCCCTGTGTGCCTCAGTGTGTCTTGCAGCCTTGCCGTCAGGAGCTAGTGCAGAGTTTTTCTCGATTTTCCAGGGAAAAGGATGCTGCCAGCCTGTGTTGGACTCAAGCAGCAGGAAGGTCACCCCATGGCTTGATGCCCTTGTGCCCTGGCCTTGGGGTCTTAGGAAACATTCCTGCTTTCAGGGTGCAATTATTCCCTGCCTGACTGCTGCCCCAAAGCAACATTTTATTCATTAATTCTCGTTTTGAGCTCAAGAGGAATTAGACACCACTCTGGCCATTGGCAGCCTGGCAGTTGCTGGTGCTCCAGCTGGGCTCTGTCACCTAAAATCTGACCTGGGCGCATTTTTCACCAGACACAAGTCCGTGGCCTTGTCAAGCAGAAGAACAAACTCTGGTATTGGTCAAATTAAAGCAGGCAAAAAAGGGGACTTTGAGCCACAAGCAGTGGTTTGTTTTTATTTTTGTGCCCAGAGCAGCTCTTTCAGGTAACTCAGAGATGGACAGACCTGTGAATTTTGATGTCTCCCTGCTGTTTCCAAATCCCCCTTCCCCAACAGGATCCCCTGGACAGGATTCCCTGGAGCGTGCAGTGAAGTCTTTAAGCTCAGGAGCACTAATTGCCACCACCTCTGTGTACTGCGTCTTGGCTGTTACTAACTGCTCTGAACCTCCATCACTCCAATTTCTTCTGTAAATCCCCCGAAGGCCCTGTACTGCCAGCTATCCGTCTGTTGTGTGTGGTATGCCAGCTAAACCACAGGAAACCAAACGGTGGAAATGATCCAAAAAGTCTGTGTGGTTTCTTTTTGTGTTTCATTTTTAATTACTATTTTTTTAATCCCAATTACCCAAGTAGTTGATTTCTCCCTGCTTATTTTTGCTTTATGCCTGTGTGCTGCTTTGATTCCTGGCTAAATTTTGCCAGTTATCCCCTGTCTGCATCCCCACATTAAAGGACGGCATCATCTCCTCGTGTTGGAGGGGAAGCCACGCGGTTTCTGCCCTGGGGTTGGTTTCTCTCTGGCAGGCAGGACTAACAGCCCTCTCTCTCTTTTGACTTGCAGACCCCATGTAAAAATATCTTCACCCGTCAGGGGAGAGCAGTGCTTGTAGTCTGTCTTCACCCATCGGGGAGAGCAGTGCTTGGTCAGCTGAACCCAGCTGATGGGTTTCCCCTCAAAAAATACACACCAAAGCTACTGCTGTGAGGACTGAAAAGGAAAATAATGCTTTACAAAAATAATAGCTGAAATATGTTTTTATATAAAGAGCACAGCGTTGTGTAGAAGAATGTTTTTATTCTTTTAATATGAAATTACATTAACTTTTCTATGTGATGGACACAGTGGGAATGGCACTGTTCGGGATTTTAATTTTTTTTTCCTAATTGTTTGTACTAAAAATTGTGACTCAGTAGAATTAAAGTATTTCCAACTATGGGCATCTTTTTAAAGTTGTCTCGTTGTCCCCCCATCCAAATCTGGGCCTCTTCTGAACAGTGCCATGCAAGCGACCACTCTGCCGGACTGTGGCAGCCTCCTGCATGGCGAGGTCTGGGCAGGGGCTTCCACCAGATGACTTCCCTGTGCCAAATATTTTTGCCTGTTGCTGGTTCTTGGGGCAGCACAGTGGCCAATGCCCTCCTTTTGGCATGTGGGGAGGCATCGGAAATAATTGGGGCTCATAATAGCTTGCCATGAAGACTTGAGCCATGCTAAGCGGAACTTTTGCAGGTGCTCACAGACAGGTGCTATCTCTCAAGCCTTTTGTCATGTGTCACCCTAAAAGTACAAAGCGTGGCATTGAAGACAGCTTAATTTAGCCTTAAACCCATGGGAAATCCCAGCTGTCCCATTCGGGGGGGCTGGCCCAGCACCTCAGCAGGGCCCTTCCTGGCTTGAAAGCAGCATCCTCTGCTATCCCCTCTCACATGGGGGCTTCAGGCTGGGCTCTCCTTCCCTAAGAATTCCCATTCTTCAGCACAGTACTAAAACACATGAAAAAAAAAAAAAAAATCTGGAAGAGGAGCCCTGCAAGCTGTAGTCTCTTTTCCAAGAATTCAGGGCTTGGTCATACCTCACTGGGCCTGTCCTCTGCCATCCTCCCCTGTCCTGCCCATGGCAGCTGGCTCACAGATACACCCTGTAGTCCCCCAAAACAGAGATCTGGGGTCCCTGGTGACTCCTGTGACATCACCAGAGGCCTTGCGAGGGCTCAGCCCTGCGACTCCCTGGGAACAGCCACATCGGCTGGAGGCGCATCAGAGAGGGGGGAAAAAATAGCTGAGCTGCAGCAGCGAGAACGTGTTTGTGGGCATAAAGGCCCCCACTGTCCTCCAGACAATCCCTTGTGTGTTTTGCACATGGCAAAGTGGAACAAAATATGGGAAAGAGCTGCCAGACTTGCTATGATGGCCCACAGCTCCTCTTGCACTGCGTGGGATCTGCCTCCATCCAAATCACGCTGCACAGAGTAAAAAGAGCAGTTTGGGGCTTCTTTTATCTTTTTATTTGCTTCTTATATAACCATTATGATGAAGAGTAGTTAGGTTTCTGGTTGTACTTTTTGGTGGCTTGCTTGCTTCCAAACACTGGGAAATAGTATTCATTTTATTCATTTTTCCATCTCCCGTCTGGAGGAAAACCTCTTTGGCTCTCTTTTTCTTCCATTTGTAGACATACAAGACTCCCTGCATGGCATGCTAAAACAGAAAGGCTCAGGCGCTCTGTCAGCAATATTTCTTATGCACCAGTTTTACAAACCAAGTAGGAAACCAGATCTGACCTTCATCCAGTCTTCACTCACCAGAGGAATTTAATTACTTATATTCTGATAGATTTGCCCCCTGCCTGTATCTTTTCATACCTCAAAAGATTTCAACTGAGAATCAAATCATGTCATACATAAGAAACTGACTGATTAAAAGAGCAGAAAATAAAAGCAAGCATATTTTATAATATGATATAATAGAGGTGATGCAGCAAGATGCTTTGTAAGAAAGCAAGAGCAAAAGTAATTTTTCCAGGTAGTAAGGAATCAGTGAACAAACCTGCAGGTTTTGGGACAGCATGAGGCAGCTGAGGTACCTAGGCAGTGCTTTCGAGTCTCAGCAATAGCCCACAATAATGCATCTGGCTGACCAGGCACAGTTACCTGACCTGTAACCACCAGCAAAGAGTGACGGCTGATAATGGCCCAGAGGTTTTACAGGATCCATTAAGTGAGGCTTTGTCCTTTAGAGCCTTTTCTTGCCTCCCTCCCTAAAGAGCTTTGAACTGGGGGGGGGGGGGAGGGGGGGGGGGGGGCAAGGCTGGAGAAGGAATCGCAGTTCTGCTTGAACTGGCAAGTGCTTTGGTCTTGCTGCCTTTAGGCTAATCTCTCTAATTAGTTCAAAACCTATAACATCTTTGGGAGATGAGAAATACTGGACCATTTCACAGCTAGATACCTGATGGATAGCACTAGTTTTCTTCTTCAATAGAAAAAAAAAAAAAAAAAAAAAAAAAAAGGGGGTCTTAATTATTGACTGCACGCCTGGCCAAAGGTTTGAATTATCCCCCTTGCAACAGACTGCATTTTTTGTCTTCCTGCCACCTCTGACCCTGTTGCATCAGTACTGTGAAGCCAACATGTTTTAGGCCACTCATCCACGAGCAGTAATTAAAAGGCACGATTAAAGAACAGGGGATAATTGCCCAGGACACAAAGTCCCCCACCTGGGGAGTGTTTCTCCACGGCCCCAGCTGGTTCCCACAGGTGTCAAGATGTGGTATTTTTTGGAGGCCGACCTCTGTTCCCAGCCCATTACCTTTTTAACCACAGGGCCCCCCATCATGCCTTGAGCACAAAGCATACCTGACGTGACCTGGGGAAACATTAAATAGCCCCGTGCAGGCATGGGCTTGCAGTGCAGCTGGGCTCTGTTGGGCACTGTGCTTCCTGGGCTCCATCAGGCACCTCTGGATGGGTCAGCATCAAATCCCACCGGTGCTCGAAAACCTTCAGGACCCACTTGAGGATCCCTGAAGAGCTTTTGCCGTTGTCCTACGCCTGCAAGGAGGAGCCTGATCACACAATGAAGGTAAGGCTTCCCTAGCACCTCTTCATTGCTGAAAGGGTTCAGGGCTGAATTTAACCCCCCGCACTGCTTGCTGTGTGGGCTCTCCTCTCACCTCCGTTGTGCCACCAAGCAGGTCATGAGCTCAGAGCCTGTGGAGGACAAGGCACGATGCTGCCAGCTGGGGCTAGGAGGGGAGGGCACTTGTGGACATCCTGATCCCACCAGCAGAAAACCTCTCCCAGAAGCCATTTTGCAGCAGACCGTGCTGAGCAATGCTCCCCAAGCAGTACTGCTGCCATTGCCTCTCCTGAAAGCTCTACCTGTGCCAAAGCACTGCCAGGCAGCCCCAGCATGTACCTGGCTGGTGCCTGCTCCCACCTCACTACAGCCTGGCTCTCTTCTGCTTCTTCCAAAAGGAGAACAGGGCTGCTCAGCCCTGTCTGCTCTTCATGACGTGGAAGAGGCAGTAGGGACAGACAGATGGGTGGTGGAGCTTATGAGGAATTTACTCATGCCACATGATGAGTAAAGGTAGCAGCTGGTGAATGCATGAGTTACCCATCTATGTTCTGTCCTGGAGGAAGACAGGATGCTTCCCACATGCACATGCATGGACACATGCATACCACCAGCTCTCCTTCGCCCTAAACATCATTATTTCCCCATAAAACTCTTCCAAACACAATGAAAACAGAATGAAGCTGGCAGCTCTACCACCTGCTGCACCAGCCAAGGTTCAGGCAGTAAAACTAAGCTGTTTTGGAGTTATCCAAGTGCAAACAATGACTGAGAGTTTCCTCCACGGAATATTTTTTTTTCTTCCTTTTCACTTAACTCAAATAGCTGAACAGATTTTCTTCAAAGCCTGCAAAACAGTCAGGGTCTAATAGAAAGAAGAAAGGTTATGGGGAGTTAGCTCAGAAGGTGGCCTGGGAAATTAAAAGAGCATTGTAAATTGGGGTCTAAGAAGCTGCCTGTTAATAGCAGAGGGAAGCTGATGGAGATGTTCAAAGACAGTGTGAGTGGTACCTCCACTCCCAGAAGGTGTCCCAAGAGAGGATCTTGTGGGAGATTTTTCTCACTAGGCTCAGGGCACCATGCCCTGCTTCCTGGCCCTGCCCCTAGAGCAGGCAGTGTCTGCACAAAGGGCACAGACCCTACAATGGTGAACATCACCCCACAACATACATGGGGTCAGGGCTGCTTAACCCATGCAGCTCAGAGACCCATGTGATTTCATTAATAGTATATCTATTTAACAATTGCTCAGATCATAGGGTCTGACAACGGTCGCTGTTTGACAATAGTTTCCAAAGAATGCTTAATTCCCAAAGGGGCAACACTAAGGGTTGGCAACTGTAGGTGGTCTATGTGGAAGAGGTGACTGCAAAATGAACATACCCCAAAGGCCCTATCTACGCGCAAAATTGGTGGTTCAGCCTCAGCCTAGGTTACCTGAGCACTTTGGAAGCACTGAGGACCATGGGATGGATTCCAGGTGTTATAGCATCATAGCATCATAGCTATGTTTGAAAAGACCTTCAAGATCACCAAGTGCAACCACCAACCTGAGCTACAGAGTCCTGTCAATACACCACATCCTTTAGTGCCACCTCCACATGTCTCTTCACTGTCTCCAGGGATGGGGGCTCCATCACCTCCCTGGACAGCCCATCCCAATGCTTGACCACCCTCTCCATGAAGAAATTATTCCTAATATCCAATCTAAAACTCCCCGGGACAACTTGAGACCTTCCAAGCAGCTCTTAGGGATCCAGCACTCTGACCCAGGCAGTGCTTTGTCCTCAGAGGATCAGGTTCCTGGGAAGTGGCCAGAGCAGAGGCAGCAGACATCTCTGTGCCCTTGCAGGTGTCCCCATGATTGCAGTCTTGCAGATGATGGCGTTCGGTCTCACTCTCCTCTCAACTCTCTTCCTCCTCCTGGCCACATGCACTGACTGCTGGATGGTGAATGCTGATGACAGCTTAGAGGTGAGTAGAGCAGCTGTGATCATAGTTGAGAGCCAGGTTAGTGCCTTGATATCTGTGGGGTTGCATCATGACTCCACTGGACTGGAGGGGGAACATGGTGGGATAAGCCCACCACTTTCTGCGTGAGCTGGAGGACCAGGAAAATACTAGAGCAGAAGGAAGGGAGAGACAAAGAACAGGATATGGTGGTGAGAGCCTGAAGATCTGCCTTGCTGGGTTGGGATATTCCCGAGGAGCAGGGGGGCTTTTGAGTGCTTTCTGCTTTGAGCATCTTTCTCCTGCTTCCAGGTGAGCCACAAATGCCGGGGGCTTTGGAGAGAATGTGTCACCAACATGCAGGATGGGGTCAGGACCTGTGACCAATATGACTCCATTTTGGCAGACCATCCAGGTAAACTAGCAGGGTCTGGAGGTGGAGGCGTTACTGTACATCATTAACCCTTTTCTAGCAGGAGGCAAATGCTTTGCCTATTCCACCAAATCCCTTTAATCTCTCACGAATAGCCACAAAGGCACTTTTAAGTTCTCAGCTAAAAGTATTCCCTTTGAGAAGATGACTCTCACTGTGAAGGGCTGACCTTTGTGTCTGAGCATTGCAGGCCTCTTGCCCCACCAGCATGGCCAGGACAGTAGCCCAAGGACCTGACACATCTGCTGAGCAAGGGCACGAAGCTGTGCTGAGAGGCCAACACACCACAGAGGTGGTTTGGCCCAGCTCCAGCCTGCTCCACCATTTCCTGGTGGGATTTGCAACCCCCTCTCATCTTAGGAAAAGAAAATTTCTTTAGGAAAGGGGAGCCTGACATGAGTCAAAGCAGTTGTACTGAGTGGATGCAGGCATTTGAGGGAGGGTGGTGAGGGCCATGCCCACTGGCCAAGGCCTTGTGTCCTCAGTTCATGGACAGACACAGCATGGTAAGGCCTGCATGGGACACATCAGGCCCTGCACAGGAGAGCTCTTGTCCTTTAAAGAATGCTAGTGTGGGACAGCACAGATTTGTACAGAGGAGAAGGGAATGTGAAGTTAGCATGGACTACGTGTGGATTTCTGTATTGCTCTGGGGAAAAAGCTTTGCAGGGAGAAGTCACATCACACACGCAGTGATGTGAAGGTCTCAAGGAAACGACCATATCCCAGATGCTGACTGGTGCACCTTAAGTTGTTTGGTTTGTTGAGCTGAGCTGATAACAGGCTGATTAAGTCCTGTTGCATGGTTTCTGATGAGCACCCTGGCTGTAGTACATACATGGTGAGTGGCACATAGGGCTGGGGGAATGTCCTAGTGTCAACATCTCCTACAGATATGCCCAGCAGCAAGCTGGGTGACTCTAGCAGGGCCACAAGCAGCAGTTGGGGAGGGGGGAGGCAGATCCTCTGATCATTCTTCAGTCCCCTGTCTTTTTTTTTTCCCCCCAGTGAAGATTGTGGTGACACGGACGCTGCTGATCACAGCAGACCTCCTGGTGGGCCTGGCCTTGGCAACTTTGCTCCTTGGGCTCGACTGCATCAAGTTCCTCAAGGAAGATCCTCATGCGAAACTGAGGATGTGCTATGGGGCTGGTGTCATCCTTGGCATTGGAAGTGCGTGGCTGGGAGTGCTTAGGGGGCAGCTGGACCTTATGGCCCATAGGGAGCTAAAGGCAACCTCAGAGGGGCCCTGGAGTTGTATGGCTCTCCCTTAACTGGCCCTATTCCTCACAGGCATCCTGGGCCTGGTGGGCTCCGTATGGTATGCAGTGGATGTCTACGTGGAGAGGGCCATGCTGATGTCACACAATGTATTCCTGGGAGTCCACTATGACTTCGGGTGGTCTTGCTGGCTGGGGATGGCTGGCTCAACAGGCTGCTTCATGGCATCCATCCTGCTGACCTGCTGCCTCTACACTTGTTCAGGTCAGTCCATATTGCCCTGGGTTGCCCCATCCCACAGCAGGGGGCTTGTTGTCCTGCATGGCCCCTGTGTTACATCCCTGACTCTCTCCTGCAAGGCCCCAGTGCCCGCCAGGAGCCCCTGAGGTTCCCCCAGCGCCGAATTGTCACCAGCAAGATGTACACCATGGACTCCCGTGTGTGATGGGCAGCAGCATCTCCCTGCACCCAGTCCGTTGCATGATGCTCACCCCAAGTCTGAACCCATTAAAGCACCATCATCTACTCCAGGACATCTCTGCAACTGCTCTAGGACTCCGATTTCAGGGCTCCAGGCAGGGCCTGAACAAGCTATAGCATCAGCAGCTGCAAAAAGTGGGCATGCTGCAGAAGCAAGTCACAGACAAAGAGGTGTTACTGCCAATTCCAGCCACGTTGATTCAAAAATAAAACCTAGAAAAGTGGTGGTTTATGAAAAGAGGCTCCTCACTGATGCCGGAAAAGAGAGAAGGAGGTCTCTGTGTGGGTGGGGGAAAGCTTAACATCCCTCCCAATTTAATTCCTTATTTTCCCATCATTAACACGAGGGGAGCAGTTCAGGACCCTTCCAGATCACACAGCTCAATTCAGTACCTCATATGACCCCATATGAAACCTGGGGTCCTAAGTTCCTGCTTCCCCCTGCATGCAACAGCACCCCAGCTAGATTGCTCCTGCCACCCCAAAGCCCCTTGGGGAGCTCTCACCACCTTGAGGGTGACAGAAGCAAAGCAGCTCCTGGTCACTGCGCCACTGCTGCTTTGGAGGAGGTGAGCAAAAAGCCTCAACTGCATAGAGCAACACTGACTCCACGTGGCTGCTGGCCCCGATGATGCAGCAGGCTGCTGGAAGTTGCCCCTGCACTCAGAAATTTGGTAGCATACATGCCATTTAGAAACTGGGTAAAGCCAGTAGCCTGGAGCATTCAATAATGTTATCATGGGGTTATCATTAGAGTAACTCCACAACCACATAGAGGCAATTTGAAAACTAGTGGAGGTGCTCTTCATGCAGAGCTGGGTACTGAAGCCCATGCAAAAAGAATTCTGTTTTCCAAATGAATTACCCTTCTTCACTCACAAAACACTTTGAAAATAAGCGTGAACCTCCAAAACACCCTCTCCCCCATTGGCTGTGATTTAAATCTCCCCATTTCAAGCTCAGCTCCTCTGCTCAACAGCCAAAGGTGATGTGCAATCCAGGAAGCCTCACTTCCTGCCCATATGACAGCACCACACTGCCTGCTTCTTCCTCTATGAGGATGCTGGGGCCCTCTGCCACGCTCCTTGGGGAAAGTTCATCTCTAACTGCAAAGGTGAGCCTGGAGAGAAAAGTCACTCCTCCCTGCTCTGCTCAGTCTTTGTCCTATCCCTTACTTCTTAGCCAAAGATCAGCAGACAAACCATATGGCAGTGAAAGGAGGTTGGACCAGGTCTGTGGTCCGAAGAACTGGTAGCTTACAGGAGACACCTCCACTGCTCTAAGGGACACAGGCAGCCAGCAGCATGTTAAAAGGCATTTAGAGACACAGCATTGGGTTCTTAATGGTTGGCACTTGAGCACATAGGAAAGCAATTAAAAAGAGCAAGCATTTGCATGATAAAAGCAAAGAGCTCATTAGTGCATAGAAAGGAAAAAGCTACAGTTCCCATTCAAAGCTGTGAGACAACTCCGATGCCACTGGGTGCTCCTCACTAGCAGCTTTGCATTCATCACCAGTAAATTTATTACAAGCACACAGCACACTGCTCTGCAAGGCTGGGCAGGACCAAGTGAGCCACACCTGGGCTAAGAAACAGCTCTGGATTTCCAGCAGGCCCCGAGCAGCCCTGACTCACACACACACCTGGCTTGCTGCAAGGTCTAATCAGAGGAGCCAGCTTCTCTGTGAAGCACAGCTCAAGTTTCCATGCTCACTGAACCCCAGCATAAGAGCAATTCAGTCACAGCAGAGAAGCATGTCACCACCTGGACTTGCCTGTGGGAAGCACAGCCTGGGAGCTCCAACATCTGCTTGTCAGAAGCTCACACTGAGCAGAGCATGAGTTAAATCAAATCCATGCACACTTGAGATTGCTCTCCCCTTTTGGAAGGGAAGCTCAGCTTCAAACCCAGCTGGAGACCTATGTTTTCTTCTGGTTTGCCCTAGGTTCCCTCCCCACACAGCAGTTAAGGGGGGCAGCAACTTTTGCAGTGACTCACCTTTGAAAACATCACATCCACATCCTAGTAAGTCAGGAGCAACAGCGCTTTGCATCATACCAGATGATGAGTGCCCCCCCTTCCCAAAAGGGCTCCCACATCACCTCTTTTCTGCAGTGGTCATATTCCATTGAGGACATAGCTGAGCTTCTCCAGCAAACAGCTTTTGGAAACACACGTGGATGACACTAAGCACCTCCCCTCATCATCCTCTGGCCTTTCCATTGAGTTGTATCAGGATATAATTACACCATTTTCAGAAGTTTGTGACTGACCATCCTTACAAAGCCGGCAAGTGTCAAATTCGAGACTACCTTCCTCAAGGAGATTGATGACAAAACTTAATTCAGCAGGAGGAAGAAACCTTTCAGCCACCCATGGCCTTGGAGAGGTGGAAGCAAAGGCCCCTGCTCAAAGAGGTCTCACTTAACAAGAGAAACAGATTTCAGCCTCTGCATTTAACTCACCAGTTTCACAAACTGGTGTTTTTACAGAGAAACTCCCATCATATAACACCTGCTGCTTAAGGTATCAGCAACCCTCCAGTCATTACACTGGAAGCCAGGGCACCAGCACTAACAAATGACCACTTGCACTGCACCCAGGGGTGTCTAGCACAAGCCAGGGCCCTTCCACCCACTGCAGCCTATGGGAAGGGTGTGAGGCAACAGCAGCCTCCCACTGAGCAGCCAGCCCTGCACCAAGAGCCGTCATCTCCCTGAGCCCTCAGTCCCAGGCTGTGACTTTCACAGAGCTGCTAAGCTCATGTGCAACAAGAGGCTCTGTAGACCTCTCAGTCTGTTTTACCACAACAGCCTGAATGAGGAAGCATGTTACAAACCCAAATTCCCTTGCAGTAAGGTAAGGAATAGACAGGCAGCCAGAAGCAGGCTCCAGGAAGTCAAGTACAGGAAGCAAGCATCTTAGGGTCACACAGATTTCACTTAGGTTTCACTGAAGAGAGCTGAGGACACTTAAAATTGAAGAGTGTATGAGTTCAACATAGTTTTGATAGATATCCAAATACATCATGCTGAAAAAAAATAAAGCAGTCTTTTTCAAAGCCTCTTATGAATGCTTAACTTACATGCTTTCCATACAAAAGTGGGTTTCAAACAACCAAGCACACACTAATTCTTTAAGACCTTTATTAACAGATGCTTGCAGTTTGACTTGAAAAAATCAGGTGTACATTTCATACAAATTAAAAATGAGGTTCTTAAAAATCTCAACTTGACCAGATATGAAACAATTTAAAAACCTTTAAAGGTGTATTGAGAAAAAACAGACTTTTAAAAAACGTGTTTATCGTTTCCAAAAGGAGACTTCTTTAGGTAAAAATAATAAAAACCCCATGCTGCATAGATAATGCAGATAGTTCTAGTAATCTGGTCAACAGCAAAAAGCAAGCACTTAAGGTCTTCAGTTCCAATTCTTTTGTTCATTTCTTATTGCTGGAATTTCATTTTCTTTTCTTCTTCATTTCTTAGGTCTTTTCTTTGATGACTAAACTGAAAGAAAAAAGGGACAGGTATAATCAGATATAAATGTTTTGTCTACCAAGACTCACCTGCAATTTAAATTCACACTGAGCTTTCATACACACAGAAGAATCTTATCAGCTACAGCTCTTAAATTAGTCCAGCACATCAGCCCACTTTCCAGTGATCAAAACTGCCAGCTGCTATGCAAAATAAGTGCAAAGAATTCCAGGAAAGAAAAAAAATTAACAGAACGTAACTCTATCTACACCTCTCCCTGCACTGGCCTCCTGCTTCAGACTCTTTCACGACAGCCTCTTGGAGAACGCTCCTCAAATCAGGCACTGCAGACACACAGAACTCTACCGTACACTCGTCTGGAAACAAAGCTGGTAAACTCTGAGGAAACTCCTGGGAAGTCAGGAGAACAACTTAAGATCCGCAAAAGATGGCTGAACGGCAAACCTCCACCTATGCCGAACAGAGGTAGAACAGCTTCACTATGCACCAGAAATCACGATTTATATTCCCCAATACTAGCAAATAGATAGAAAAAGCAAAATAAAGCGTTGTGTTTTTTCTTTCTTTGAAGCCTGCTAGTTAAGGAATTCATCCAGCTTGCCTCAATCATTAAGATTAACAGCAGGATAATACAAAGGCTCACGTCAGGCACACAGAAAATGCTGCAGCAAGACATAGAGGTATAAAATAAGTTATTTGTACAACAAATTCAGCAGCATCCGAGCCCTTGAAGTAGGAGTCCCTAAGACCTCATAGTTGGAGAGGTCTATAGCTACTAATGACACCAAACTACTGCTCCTGCATTCCCTATTCTTCCCAGTAATGTATCCATTCATTAACATTCTCACCAGGATCTAAATAAGTCTGAATGCTGGCCTTCGAAGGCAGAAGAGCAATGAGTGAAACAACAGGAATGGGATACGAACTCTGGTTAACAAAGGAAATACAGAAGAGGAAGAACAGACAAGGAAGGTGCCAGAAACAAAGCAGAAGATAGAACAAGTAAACTGTTCTGGCAATGAAAATCCCCAAATTAGCAAGCGAATCCATCAGAAGACAGCACCAAGCTAGCATCAAATCACAACTAGCTTACTTTGCAATGAAGGCAACGTTTTTAATATCGACCTTAACACCAAGCCACACCAGTACTTCAGTCTAGGAAAGTGAAGCCTCCAGCTGAATGCAACATCAACCACAGATACAACTGCTGCCAGCATTTTTGTTCAGATAAAAAGCCACTACCAAGTTATTCCTGCACATTCTACATTAACTTACTAGAAATGAATCCCTAGATGTCTTAATGCCATCCAAATGCCCTTTGGGACATAGCAGTAAAAGCCAACATGCTTACAGTCTCAAGCAAATCCTAGTACCTCTGCATACCTGTTTCTCCTAGCAGGATACTTACAGCTCACTATACCAGCATCACTTGAACTACTATTTCTGGGTGAATGAAAACTGTCATAAGCCTGGGTTACTGACTGTAGCCAAGATTTTAAGATTAGCAATACTCTAGGCAATGATTCCACCAGTGAAAATCAGAGCTTTGTAACTGAGTCCTCCCAATTAACCAGCATTTAGACAGCAAAATCTCACAGCTCAGTTCTGCAGAACTTGGTAAGTGCACTAAGTGTGACCAGCTCAGTTACAATACACATTAGCAAAAATAGTTCAAATCTCTCAAGGCAAAAATTAAGAGGAAAGCGTCCAAAGAAAAAGGTCAACCATCAGATCGTATCCTCAAAAACATCCCGGCACGCACCCGGATGATGGTAGAGATGGTAAGCCGGTATTTACTCAGCCCCGCCCTGCTCGGCCTCGGGAGCGGACGTGTTCTCAGCTGGTGGTTCGGCTGTCTTCGTCTCTTTGCCATCTTGTGGTTTAGGGTTCTCTGGGCGTCTGCGTCTGTAGTTGAAGTTACGACGGTACCGACGTTGAGGTGGCTGCTGACTTTGGGTCTCATCCCCTTGGTTCTCTTTATCTTCCTCATTTCCATCCTCTCTGGGCTGTCTTTGACGAGGAGGACCCCTGAAAGTCAAGCTAGGCTTTAACAATGCAGCATCTGACCATCGCGATGTTCTGTCTGTGTTGCTAAAGCTCAAGGTAAAAGAAAAAGAGTTGATCTGCAGCATACCTGCGAAATCGTGGTCTATAACCTCGATACATGTTCTGCCTGACTGGTCTGCCTTGTTCTCCTGCACCCTGGTTGTCAGCACCCTGGAAGACATTAGGCAACAAACCATCTTAGCCACATGCAAAATCATTACCACCACAACTAGCCAAACCATGGAGAGCCTGCTGTAAGCCAGGAGGGCTGACCGCTGAAGTCTGAAGCATACAATAAGGTGGATAGTGGTCCCAGTGCATACAAGTATGCACTACGCAGAATCTATTGTTTTTCCAGTTAATTATACAGAAAGTTAACACTAATTTGATCACACTGCTTTTCAAGAGTAGTGACTAAGACCTCCAGCATATTACTATCTGCTCAAGCATTTCATCTTACTGCTAAGCCTTATGGAACAGATCTTGAGCATCCACAAAGAATGGCAAAGAGCTGCACCCCATCACCATGCTCCAAAGAAATCAAGTCAGCACAGCACCACGCAAACATTACCTCCACTATCTCTCCCTGCACGGGAGGGTTGGAATATTGTGGTCGACGCCCGTAGGGCCTACGCATGTAGTAAGGTGGGTACCGCCGCCTGCGGTAGGGGCGACGTTGTTGGGCTTGGCCTTCCGGGATGTTCTCTGCTCCTTCATTCTTTTCCCCACTCTCACTGTTCTGGTAGTTTTGCTGGTAGTTGCGTGGAGGACCCCTGCGACGTGGATATCGTCTGTAATGGTTACGGTCTGCTGCGTATTTACTGCCTTGCACTGGAACTCCACCAGGGCCTGTAACATTAGCTGCCTCCGCACCCTACAGAGCAGGAAGAGTGTTAGGTAAGCAGTGAGCACCAAATCAGTTACAGCATAATATAATATAGTACTGAGCAACAATTTACATCCACATTTGTAAAGCAATGAAAACCCATTAATCTCCCTGGATGTCATCAGGCATCGACTCAAACCACAGGCACCACAACAAAGCCTGCAGACCAAGTTTTCTGTGCATACTCTAACACCTGAGATGTGTTTACCTTTTCTCCTTCAACCACATCAAACTCCACGGTCTCTCCATCTCCTACGCTGCGGAGGTACTTCCTGGGGTTATTCTTCTTTATGGCAGTCTAACAACATAATATTGCAGAATTACATTTACAGGCACAGCATTAAAATACTACTTAGCATGTCTGAAGACCTTTTTTTAAAGGAATTTAAGTATTTATTCCTTAAGATGTCATCCTCCTGAACAAGTAATTAAACCACAGTGAAAACTCAAAGTCAAATTCATGTTTTACTACAATTTTGGCCTATCTGAAGCTCTTCCACTGCCTAAAAATATCTGACAATATGCTTTCTGCTAGTTGAGAAGTTGAAAAAGCAGTTTGAAGAGATATAAAGAAACCACAAAACCAATGCAAACTGAACAAGAACTTGATCACTAAGCAACCCATAGTATCTGTACGTTCCCATGAAGTATGCACACCAATACAAAAAGCTTGCTTTGGGTTTTCCCATCATGTAATCAGGTTTCTATCCCTCTACTTCCCACAAGAATATGCAGTAGCCTACACTCAACTGAGGCTGTCCCAGACTACATGAACACATCAATAACCAGAAATCAAGAGACTTCCTTCTCTGAGGCTTCCGATACTCTTGCTTCAGCCACAGTATTTTATTTACCAACTAACTGCAAATCTACTCTAGCTGAATGTTATACACCAATCATTACACTTTCCACAGTGTCAATACTAGAAAACTCTTTGTCTAAGTGTCTGCGTGTTAAATGACACTACTGGAAAATGCTGAATTTTCTATGCTGTTGAGCAGTGTTTTTTTTGACAGGTGAGAGTGCCCTATGTGCACTATTCTCAGCCATATGCTATTTGCCAAATACTTTAACTGAACAGTAAGACAAGTGAAACAACTTTACAAATAAATGCCAGCAATAGCGTTCAGCTAGATTTCTTCCCTAAATCAAACAAAATCTACAGAAAAATGTGTCCAAAATTTTCAGCATATAATGATTTTAGGGAGAGATGAGAAACCTTACTACAACAGCAGCAGAGTGTAATACATCTTCATGAGAAACCAGCTTAGTAATGACGATGAGAAGGAGCATACACAGCCTAGAACATGATCATTTATTTCAAATTAAACCCCAAAACTGTTTTATCATGAAAATTGCTACATTAAAACAAGCCACTGCCAAACTGTGCTGTTAGAAACTGACAGTAGTTATACGACAAGTCTAGAAATCTGACAATAAGTCAAGGTCCCTTACGGGTTACCCTACTTGCAAATCAAGTAATGAAGTCCAACCGCTTTGCTTTCCTTCAGGGTATATATTCCTGCCTCCGTCCACAGAAAACCAGTTGAGTCTCTTGGACTTTCTCCACTGCCCATTACAGAATAATGTTTTATTAATAAATGCCTCCACAGTTTTATTATGTTTAAAAACACTGAGCTGGTCACACTGATTTACAAGTCAGACACAACAGACTCAATGAAGGCCTATCTGCTCTATGAAATAAACCACAGATGCATCACAGTCTCACTTTGTGCTACCCACAGGTTATATTTAAATGATTATGTCTGATTGAAAATACATCTACTAAAATGTTTATAAACTTTCATTGAAAGCTTGGAGTAAAAAAAAAATCCATAGAAGTTCTGCCAAAAAAAAAAAAAAAAGAAAAAAAAACACACCTTCACTGGTTCATTCCTATTACAACCCAATTCATTTTTCCCTCTCTGCTGCACGTTTTTCTTTTAGCTGTATTTCTATAGTCTGTAAACCCACAAGACAACTTAAATGGACTTTAGATAGCTATTCCCAAGTTGGGGTACTATAATTTCCATCACTATATAGCATCAGCCTACTCCACCCTAAAGTCCTGATGATGGATGCATGTGGATATGCAAGACCTCCAACCACGAGCAAGCTCTACGTGCATCCTATCAATGAGAAACAGTCACTTGTGTTAAAGTAACAGTTCTTGGAAACTTGAGGTACTTTCACCCCCTCAGATCCACTTAGGTAAGGTTGTGCAGAGCACGTCTCAGATAGGTAACATGTTTTTCAGTTTCCAGAGGATCTTACCTGATGGACAAACACATCTTCCTTGGTGTCATTCCTGTAAGACAACACAAAATTGAAATTCAGATGTCAAGTACACAGTAAGCCCAGTTTTAAAATGCAGCTGTTTAGCGGTGGGATCAAAACAGCAAACTGTCAAGACAAGTAGCTTCCAGCATCAGCACTACTCTTCAACCTGCTCTTAACTGTTCTCTTATTAGCTTACTGCTTAAAGGAAAGATTTTATCAGGTAGCCTATGCAAGGTTTAGAGTACACACTGAAGTCCTGTAAGACTCTCATGAAAGCATTTCTCCTCTCTCCATCCTTGCAATCCCACCAGTAGAGAGGCTTGAAGAAGAAAAACACCTGACAGTCCACAGTGACCAGTCCATCATTTCTGGTAACACCGTGGGGGAGATGTGCCATTGCAGGCTATGAAAACCATTTGAGTCTTGCTTCACTGGTCACATTTCCTACAGCCTGCAACAGTGAGCTGCAGCGACCTTGTGAGGACAGCTCCATGGACAGCTGCTGACCAGAGCACAAGACACATTCCTGCTGCGAAGCAAGGCAAGCACCCTGTGCGCATACATCACACTGGCTTCCTGCTGACAACCACCTGCGACCACTTCAGTTACCTCCTCTCAGCCATGCTGCTTCCTTCACCTACGGAGCAACACCATTAACTGATCAGCACTCCACTGAAGAAAGGCAGTGGGGTTATTCAAGTCTCACTTGCGAACACAGAGAAAGACAACCTTGGGCTTCTCTACTCACAAGAAACAGAAAACATCACGAATCTGTACCTCTAACCTAAACAAGAATCCAAAAGCATCTTTCAGGGCGATCACGCCATAGCTTCCACAACTGCCATGCTGAGCAAGGCCAGGCAACCACAATCAGTACCAAATGAAGTCAGGAAAGTTTCTGTTCTGCAATTAAGCAGCACAGTTGAAACGGCCTCCACAATGATTTGAGAGCTGTACTCACCATTTCCACCACTCATAACAAGCTCAGAGCCCCACATTCAAGGTCACATCACACCAACCAAACCTCGCTGTGGTGTTAGTTTCAAGTCATTCCACAGACTCATGAATCAACAGCAAAGTGCCTTTTATTTCCCAGAATGACTGGTTAAAGGCACAGCAAAGCAAGCTTGTGTCAAAGTATGCTCATAACTGATTTTTTTATGTTTATTTTTTTAATAAAATAAAGCCTCACCATTGGCTTTAAAATGCGAGAATGACAACTGTGACTTTTCCAAAACTCAATCCAAGCTATGGCTATTCTGGCAGACAGCACCACTAAAAGGCACCTTGTTTCCTTACAGAGCTGATGCCTGAAAATACTACAGGCCTCCAAGTTTACTGTAGTAAAGACAACAGAAAGGACTAGAGAAGAGCAAGTGTGATCATCAGGAGGCATCTTATCTCCAGCCGCCGGTGATGCAGCATTGAGAAGCCCTTGAAAGCCAGAGCCTAAATACTTGCTTGTTCACCATACAAGATCTCTAAAGAGATGCACCAATAGCTGATAACCTTCAGGAAAGTAACAGCTTTCAGTAAAGATGCTTGCTATCCTTCTGCACTCTCAGCTGAACAGCAGCATCAAGAAGCACTCACCACCTATGCTCTTCAAGTGTGGATGCTCTATACTCTTGCCCAACTTAGATTTTTGGCAACAATACCAGATGTTTGTCACTAGGGTCCTTTTTCAACGGCTGTTCCATTTGAGAGTATATTGAAGTTTTAGATAAATGAATGACTCAGGTACACACAAGTAATTCAAGGTGTATACGTGATTAGTTAGAAAGTTTACTGGTTAATTTCAAAGCCCGGTGCATGATTCCTGTACTAAGATGGCATTTTCCAGCAACCACATCTAGAAGCAGTAAGTGTACTGCCACTCAGATGGCGCAGGAATAACAGCAGCTATCACATTCTCAACCAAAATATGAAACAGCACAGAAGACCCCCATTCTGACGCCCTAACAACCTGGTTAGTTCATCTCAGTACTAACTAGATGATATTTCCATCAATACCTTTAACTGCGTTAAAAGAACATTTAGACAAGCAGACCAACTGTGCATGAAAATGTAGCAATGCTGCAAATACAAAGCCAGCCATCAATGTGCAGTTCCAATTTGTTAGCAGGACAGTTAACAGTGTCCTGCATATCCATTTATTACTTTGACAACTGGAAGAAACCACTGACAGAATTTAAACTAATATTTCAGAAAAAAAAATGCACTTCAACATTAAAATAACACAGTAAATACTTGAAGCTCACATGCACCTAGAAAGCTGAATTTTAGTTGCAAAGCTTGTTTTAGCTGCAAGCGTACCCGACTGAAGCAAAGACAAGCAAGAGCAGAAGCTCTCGCAATTTCCCTTGTATCAAGTGAGAGAGATTCCAGAGCTGTGGAAATGTCCTCCAGTTCAGTTCTCAGGCTGCAGCTCTAATCTCCTGATAACATGAGATCATGCTGTGTTTCTCATTAAAAATGGCAACCTCAGGGATTAAACAGCTGCCAAAACAATATGAGTGGGGAAGCCATTCAGATGTTTTAACTAGCTGCTGTTGCTTCCGTGCCTGACTCACATAACTGAGCACTTCCACTACTGAGTGGAGCCGAGAAAAGGCTTCCCTAGAGGTAGAGTTTGTGGCCTGTAACTTTATAGGCACTTACAAGAAGAGCAAGAGACGCTAAAGCTAACAACAGACAGCTATTCAGCACCCAACGTTCAAACGCTATACGGGGAACTGGACAGGTTCAGCAAGTCACACACAAAACCAGCTAAGGAGCTCAGACGATACTTAAGACAAGGCCAAAAGGTACCACGTAGATAAAAAGACAATCTTTAGAACAAAGCTAAATAAGAAGACCAGTAGCTACACTTGCTTCCCCAGAAAAGGATTCCCAAGCCTTCTGTCAAATACTGTTAGAGAGGGTTTGAAGCCACCCAGCTGCAATACGTCTTTCTTCAGCTTGTTTCAGACTTTAACCCACTTGTTCAACTTACACTCAACACCTTCCTGATCCAAAAAGCCTTATACTGCCATAGAAGAAGAAAGAAGACCCTCCAGTAGCAAATACATTATCCTATGTCTTTCCCCATTTCTGGTAGATGCATTCCTGCGGAGGTGCTTAAGGGGAAAACAGCTCCTACAAATACAGCCTCTGCAAATAACCCACACACCGGCTGATAGGATTTCCGTTTCTTTCCAGAAGGGCCTAGCAGAGCAATTCCAGAACTCCTGCGCTACTCAGCAGCTTCACTGCTACGCTAACCTGAAGTCTATGTACACACCCTTAAGCGTCCAGATTTGCTCTTTAAATCACCTACTGTCAGAAAGAGAACCTCCCAGGCGTTTGTTTCTCGAGGCCCATCCACGCACTCCAGCCTTATGACAGAAAAGCAGCCCGAACTTTGCACATTTCCCTGTACGGTCGCAGCTTCCCGAGGGCAGCACGCTTCTAGGCGCCTCCAGCTATTCCCAGCCCAGCTCTTGCCGGCAGCCGGCCTTCCCCAACCCCGAGGAGCCCGGGGAAGGCCCCGCCGGGCCCCGGGGCCGCGCTCACCTGTTGATGAAGCCGTAACCGTTCCGTACGTTGAACCATTTCACTGTTCCCAAAACCTTCGTTGCTGGGAAGGGAGCGACAAAAGAGAAGAGGGGAGAGAAGGGGGGGGTTGCGGGGCGTCAGGCGCGGCACGTGGCGGGGCGGCGCACACAAAGGCCCCGCGTGGCGGACATTTTGCGCCGCGCCGCCCCGCCCCCACCCGCCGACACGCGGGGCCCGGCGGCGCGCGCGCGGCGGGGCGCGCGCCCAACGGCCGCGAGGGGAGGGGGGCGGGGGGAAGGGGGCGCGCGGCGCTCTGAGGAGGCGCGCGCGGCCCCGCGGGGGGGGGGGGGGAAAGGGACGCGCGCACCGCCGAGGCCCTCTCCTCCCGTCCCCTCCCCGCCGCCGCCGCGGCCCCCTCCGTGCCTCACCGATGACCTTCTTGTCCCCGCCGGCGGGAGGCGCCGCCGAGGCCAGGCCGCTGCCCCCGTTCCCGGTGCCGCCGTTGGGCTTGGAGTCGGCGGGGGCGGCGGCGGGGGCCGCCGCGGGGACGGGGGCGGCGGGCGGCTGGGTCTCGGCCTCGCTGCTCATGGCGGCGGCTGTTCGGTGCGGGCGGTGGTGGTGACTGGCTGTTTGCGCCGCCTCCCGCGGTGTGATGGTGACTGAGGCCGGCCGTGGGGGGGCTGCTCCCTGCTCCGGGCTCGCTGAGCTCCGCTCTCCGCTCCCGATACCGATCGAACTGGCCACAATGGCGGCCCGCACCGGCTAGCCACCCCGCGCGCCCCGCCCGCGCGCCCCGCCATTGGCCGGCCGCGCTGCCCGTCAGGCGGCGCGCCGCTCCCATTGGCCCTTCTCGTCCCGGCGGCAGCCCCCTCGCCGCGCGCCCGTTGGCGGCGGCACCTGCCTTTCCTCAGCAGCGCGCGCGCCCATTGGCCGCTCGGGCGGCGGCGGCCGGGCTCCTCTTCCTTCCCCGCCCACCCCCAGGCTCCGCCCCCGCCCCCTGATTGGCCGCCGCTGCCGCCGTTCGCCCCGCGGCTCCCGCCCCTGCGGGCCTGGCGGGGACCGGGCGCGCGGCCACGCGGCCGGGAGCGCCCCGAGCACGCGCCCGCGGCCGGGGCCCGGCGGGGAACCGGGAACGGCCCCGAGGGGGCGGGGGGGGATCCCTCCGCGCTGCAGGCGGGCAGGGCGATGCCATCACGCCGGACTCCATCTGCTTGTGTTAACGTGGCTCCCCGAGGAGCTCCTCTGGTCACTCCTCGCAGGGCAGTTTCCCCAGATAACCGCCTCCTCATGGAGCTATTTCAGAGCCAGGCCGCAGCCCCGGGTCAGAGGTCTCTTCAGAGCCTTGCCTTTAATCAGCCTTTTCCTGTGCCTCCGGCCCTTCCCTGCAGTGACACCTCTCTGCAGTGCCGGGGTGTGGAGGCATGGGGCTGCCCCAGGAACGCCTTCCCCTGAACCCTTCCTCCCCCTGGGGCAGCGGGGAAAGCACCAGTGCCAGGTTCCTTCTGATGGAGCCCTTTCTCCACTGACCACCTTTCCTCCCCTCTTTGCCTTCATCTCCTGTGGCTTCGCTTTACAGCGACGCAGAGAAACCTCTGCTGGATTCTCTACAAGGTCCAAGGGAAACAGAGTGTTCTTGTGCACCAAGTTATTCTCCTTATGCACGTGAACTGTGGTTGTTGGCTGCAGACTGACAGCCCTGCCCTTGGCGACGTGATTCCTTCCATGTTAGAGGAGGGAAAGGTCAACAGCAACCACCAAGAACAGAGCCAAGGTCTCCGCAGGACCCATCACTGCACCATCTTTGCTGAACCATCTTTGCCACCAGTGCGCTAAGCGTCCCCTTGGGGTCAGCCCTTCAGCACTCTTACAATGACCACTGAGTCCCGGCCGGATAAGGGCTTGGATGGGGCCCTGCCAAGGCAGCACTTAGTCACAGGGTGCAAAGAGATGGTGCCTCGCTGCTCATCCTGGATGGAGAAGCTTCCAGGTGAGCTGTGTTGCCAAGCAGCAGGTACTTCCCAGCTCAGCCCCATGCCCCTCACCTCCCCAGGCTCTAGCAAAGAGCCTACACAGTCCAAAACACATCTGCTTAGGGTATGACAGACTGCTAGCCTCTCTTGGAAGCTGACTGCTTCTGCTGATTCAGGCTGTCTAATGGGCTTCCCAGCCCTGCAAGGCAGGCAATCTATGGACAAAGAAGGAGAGAGAGCATGTGATGCCGTGACCAAAATAATTAGAGACCTGATGGAAATCCCTGACAAAACGCAGGGCTTGATTAATGGACAACCCAAAACAAGTCATGTAACTGTTTCAAACCAACAACAGTTGCTGTGGGTTTACAGACACAGGTCTTGTCAAGCTAACTTGGTATCTTCTTCCATAAGATCTCCAACTCAGCCATTGAAGGAAAGATCTTAATCCAGCGACACAGTCCTGTAGGGGGTCTGCATCCATATCACAACCTTTATCAAGAAACTAGAGTGGCATCAAACCTGGATGGCATTCAATAAATTGAGAAAATTGACAAAATATAATGGCATATAGAGTCAGATAAAATAGAGGGTCAAAACAATTTATCAGTTTTATCAATAACTGGCAAGAAATCTTCAGATCTGCAGTAAGATGCCAGTAAGGATTTATGGGTCACACACCTACAGAATGCGTGGGCCACAGATTGCTAGCGAGCAGGGCATGAGAGTCTTTTGAGGAGAGGCACCTGCAGGGTCTAAAGGCTAACCTGGTACTCAGGTGTACAGAGACAGACAGAAATACATGTACCACCTCCAGTAGGAACGTCCATACTTGGAGGAAGATACTGGAGCTCAGAGAGAATAACGATCATCTGCTCTACAGCAGATTCCAGGATTTGCTTCACATATGACTGAAGGATGACTTCATCCCAGGGAATTAAACCCAAAAATGTGGTAGTTGAGAGAACTTTCAGCCAGCAAGTAAGGAACAGCAACGGTTGGAAAGCTGAAACTCAGCATGTTCAGTGTCCGAGGGGGACAAACATAACCAGGAATCTAATTCACCATTCAACTTTCAAGAGGTTACAATGGATTTACCACTGTTAGAAATTACTTTTGGGAAGCTGTGTGGCTCCTGCTATGCAGGAAGAAAGACTGGCTGATCACAGTGATACAAATACATCAGGTTGAGAAAGTGCTCCTCTGCCTGGACCTAGAAATAGGTTCCCTGGTGAAAAAGCACGGTGAATTTGGGTACCCACAGCCAGACCATGAACCTCAGCACTGCAGCGGGCAGGCAGCACGTCTATGAGCCACCTGTAGCTAAGCTCATGCCTAACCCCATAGGGAAAGGACATCTGGACACATTTCCTGAGCAGGAACACCTGAATTTTGTCTTATTTTTTCGGTCACCTCTACCTCACAGCTGTTATTTGGGTCCAGTTTTCTCCTCCATAGGAGGAATTTTCAACCCTCATCTCCTATGAGATAGCCCCATGCAGTTTCTTGGCCCGGAGAGGAAAGGTACGCTCTGTTTCTTCATCACCTGACATACTGCAGCTACAAAAAATGCTTTGGGCTGCGGAGAAGCGAGTGCGACTGTCCTCAGCAGCTGTGCAACCACAGGAATAGGGACATGGAAGGCCTGACTACCAGAGCCTATCATAAACATTTTAAACAGTTGTTACATAAAAGAGGACACCAAAGCTTGCCTGAAGGATCTCTCCTCCAATACATCAGCATTTGCTCTCCAGCAGCAAGTAAAGAACAAGCTACCTGCACAGACCATGCCTCCCTGAGACAGCCCCACACAGCACACCATAGGCAAAGATCATAAAACATTCTTGCTGCCCAAGGAGCCATGGGGCGTATCAGGATAGGATGAGGCAATTGCACGTGATCAAACAGACTTTGTCCAACCTCTTTTATACTTAACCTGCTGCACGAGAAAACTCACCTTGAAGCCCAGCCCCCACGAGGGGAGCTTTCAAGTCACCCAGCAGGTGAGTTTGCAAACCCAGTCTGAGATTGGCAGTTTTTCCACAAACCTGCAGCCTTGATGGTGTTCTTTGCAAACATGAAGAAAACGGAGCCCTGATTTTTACTCCTACAGCACAATCATTCTCTGCTTCCCAGCCCAAAGGCCTTCTATAACATCCTTGTAACACCCAGGTAAATTCCTGTAACACCTGTGACACAAAGCAGCCCGATGGCCTAGCACTGGGATGTGCCAGGGGAGGGTTTACAGCATAACTCACCTCGGAGCCCAGCAAACTCATGCTGATAAAGCCTTTATGCTGTACCAATCTCCTGTGCTTCAATAAAGCTGCATGTAAAAAGGTTCTAGACATTCCTAAGATGCTAAGAACCTCTCTGCCAGGCAGTCTTATTTACCTGCCAAGGAAAAGAACTGGTGTAACACAGATCTGCCATGTTCCTTTCACCCCTTCTTTCCAGCAGCAATGCCTCTCAATACCATGCACAGAACGTGTTCCCTATTGGATCAGCTAAGGGCAATGCACACTGCAGACACAGTAGACAGTAAAAACCCAGTAACCCTTCTCACCCAAAGAATCCATTCCCAAGCATGTTAACTGATGTCCACTACATTGGTATTTACCACAATCCTTTATTTACATTTGAATGTGTTAAAAAAATATAGATGCCAATTATTAAATAACTTCAGGAGAACGTCAAGAGCGCAGGTCTGGCCTGTAAAGAGGACAAGGACAGTGAGGGAAGTGGCTGGAACTGAAACTGCATGGAGCCAGCAAAGGCCTCCCAACCACCAGTGAAGGAACACTGAAACAAAGGAGAATAAACAGGTCCAAATCATAGAACCACAGAATAGTTTGGGTTGAAAGGGACCTTAAAGATCATCTAGTTCCAACTCCCTGCCATGGGCAGGGAGGGCTGGGACACTTCCCACCAGACCAGGTTGCTCCAAGCCCCATCCAACCTGGCCTTGAACACTTCCAGGGATAGGGCATCCACAGTTTCTCCAGGTAGCCTGTTCCAGTGCCTCACCACCCCTCAGAGAGAATTTCTTCCTTGTAGCTAATCTAAATCTACCCTGTTGTAGTTTAAAGCCATTACTTCTTGTCCTATTGCTATGCTCCCCAGTGAAGAGTCCCCTTCCATGAGGAATGCTTGATGGCCATCTGTAATGTCGTACAACAGCAGCAGGACTGCGCGGTGGCACTGAAGCGAGCACTGCCTGCTGCATGCACCAGGTCATGCCAAACCTGTCTACAAGACCTAGGGAACCAGGGAGTCTTTCTGGGTCTCCATTCCAGTCTACTTAAAACCAACAGCGGTGTTTGTTTCACCGGGCTGATTTTAAAGGATCTTGACAAATAACTGATTTAGCTGTCTGAAGCTGGGTGAGACAAACCCCATTCTTGCCCAGAGGCCACTGACAGGCAGCAGCATACACAAAGGCAGCTCCCAAGACCTGGTTAGGAAGTAAGCACGGTGGCACCAGCCGCACACCCACACCTTCCAGTCTCAAGGATGTTGACCACAGATCATGTACAAAGGCTCCAAAGATCAACGGGTCTGGATCTAAGGATCCCACTCATGAGCACAGGTCTCTTCATCTGCAAGAAAGCCTGCTTAACAAGGTTGTCCCTATCTTCAAAAGCCTATAAATGCCACCAGAAGTACCAGGAAAATGAAAGAATGATTACATTCCCTATTGTCACTTCATCAAATAGGAGAAATATCTGAAGCACTGCAGATCTGAAAGACTTAACCCCGGCAACAGGGATGCATTTTCACAGGTAATTCCAGACACCTTTGGCAATTGTTTAACAAAAAGTCAAAAATTTTGCAGTTACTTTTTCAGCGCCTGCCTGCTGAAATTTGGAAAATCAGCAACCAAAAGCTAATACAGCAGATTTTTGACAAGCTGCAGCCTGACATATTGAAATCTGGTCAGACTTGCTTAAATGCTCATGTTGTTTTTTTATTTTTTTTCTATTTTTTGTGTGTGTGTGTTTTTGTTGGTGTTTTTTTTTTTATTAACAGTGAAGTGGGCAAACAAATATAAACAGAATACTGTACTGAGCTCAGTCTTGTAGCTACTGATTTAAACAAAACGAAGCCTGGGCCATAGTAAATGCTGGAAACATCTCCCTTTGTAATGACAGGGGTATCTTCCTGAATTAAGGTAAAGCGATGCAAAATGATAATCCCTTGGCCCTCCAGTGGTAACTGTCCTATGGCTGTAGTGAGCAAGAAGGCTCAAGTCTTCTCTTCCCCCAGCACTTCTTTTCTTGATCTTTGCTTGCACCAAACATGGACGCTCTACTTTCTGTAGAATTAGGAGAGTTCACCAAACTGCAGGTCAAAGTGAACCCCCTAATCCCTGCAAGTTGCCTGAGTAATACCAGCTGCATTCCTGTTGCAGGTCTCTTTTCATCCACTGGTTTCTAAAGCTGAGGCTCCAAGGCAGTCTAACCCCACCCAAGGCAGGGCTGCCATGACCCCATCTTCCCTCAGACAGCAGCCACAAAATCCTGTCCCTCTAATGCTGCCTTTGGTCTTTATGTAGCCTGAAGGGAAACAGCATCAGGGAGTTGAGCTGGTAAAAATTCTATTAGAATTATATTAGAGGTGTGTTTTCGGCTGGTTTCAGTGTCAGTGAGATGAGCCAACTTTATGCAGACTCAGATGAATGTGAAAACAAGCCAAGAGAAAAGTAAGAAACGTGGCAGCCCATGTTTCACTTGCACTGGATGCCTCAGAAGACAGACTTACCACATTTCTGTTCCATTGCTTTACATTTCCCCACACTGGGAGATCACAACTGGCAGCTTGGGTTTGTTATTTGGACCTGTAGGCACATTCTGGGAACAAACAAACATAGAATGTTACACCTTATGAAAAAAGCAAACCCAGTGAGTGACAGGTAATTGAAGACTGGCTAAGAGGCATCTGTGCAACACCAGGAACATGGAAACTTAGAGCTCTGGGCAGCATATAAGCACCTTCACGTATCTTGGCAATGAACAATCCAGTGAACATTCTCGTACACCAGTTTGGCATACAGACCAGACCCTGATCCTTTGCATGGATAAGATGTAAGAGAGCAAAAACTGGGGAGCTCCTCGTGAGATACAACAGAGAAGATATCACTTAGATGTCACTTAGGGCCGCTCTGGTTTATGTACCTTTAAAGTTACCAGTTAGAGCTGCAACAAGCAAAGTAAACTGATATTCGTACAGAAGGGGAATCCAAACAACAGATAGTCACAAGGCATCCCCTATTCTGAACCCCTTGTTCATGAAAGAGCAGCCAAGTCCAGGAGAACTTCTTAGTTAATTCCTTTAGTTTCCCACTCCCTGCAGTGATGTACATCCTATCAGCACAGACCACAACCCTTCTTCCATCAGTGCTTTTAGTGAAAAATGTTAGCAACAAAGGGCTAGCAACTGTATCACGCTGCATAGTTCCTTGCACGGGACCTTTTCTCAATACCTAACAGCTGGCAGCTCTGTGTTTGTCCCACTTTTTGGATTCTTTGATGGCCCTTGCACACAGTTCCCCACGCAAAGCAGGAGTGTATCATGAAATCACTGTCAGCTGTATCGTATAAAACACTGTTTGTTAAGTCCACTCACCATCCTGCCATGACACCCAGTCGTGGTGTATTCCATACAGGGTAACCACCATGTCTGAACATATTTATCTAGAGCTCCTGGAAGCCCATCAGAAGACTTAACTTTTCTTATTACATATGCTGATCACAGATCAGCAGAACTGATGATTTAGTATCCATTGAACAATCCTAGGCAATGGCACAGAAGTGATCTGCTTTACTCTCCTGTCTGAGTTGCTGATGGAACAGCTTTTCAATTTAGCTTCCTGAACAAATGCAAAGCACTGCAAATAAAGCCACAAGAATAAAATCCCCACTCAAAGACTAACCAGCAACAACGGGATCACAGCATTTCTAAAGTCAATCTAAATGACAGACTTTGTCACAACAGTTTCCTATTATCTTATTAACGATGACAACCAGTAACACCAGTTACCATCACTGGTATTCCCTGGTAACCGTTAAACAGACAGCAGGAGAGAACAGAAAAACCCTTGTTGCTCTCCCACATGACTTTCCAACACAGACATTCACAGAGAATAAAGGCAAATTCAACTTACTTCAATTTTTCTCATTACCAACAGTCCATCAACGATTTTACCTAGAATGAGAAAATGGATCCACTTCAATATGGCCTGTTTCCACCTTTGCTGCCCTCCCCAGCACGTATATGATTTTTTTTTCCTCTCCAGAAAGCACCATGCAGCGTATAGTAATTGGGCACTTCACGGTTTGCTACTGATCTCTAAACTGATGAAAGAAACAATCCCTCTTAAAACATTTGCCACATTCAGAACACATGCGTGTTTTCCCCTCACACTGGTGGCATGTGTAGAAAACTAGGTTTTGAGACTTACCTCCACCAGTTGTGGTAAAATACAGCATGAGCTGTACAACCATCAGCGCATGTATCAACTCCATCAACACACTATGTGTAACGATGCAAAAATGGCAGAGAATAATATCAAGAGTTACTCAAGAATTAGAGGAAGTAGTAAACAGGACAAGAGCTTAACATCTGGCCTTGAAACCCTACAGCTCAAGAGGAAGTACATGGAAATGTAACTCCCCAGAACCACATTTGTTCTACAAACTCAGCTCAAAGCTCCACTCTCCGACAGTGGAGAAGAAAGGTAACCCTTCACCCATCTGCACTGGCATGAGGACTTATGTAGTAACATAATACACTGATCAAAGAACTGAATCTGGATGAAAGCTGTGAAAAAATGTTTCATTTCACCAGTGGTCCATCTCAGTATCTGGCTGCACAAATACCTCTGCTGGCACAAATGATGGGGAAGGAACAAGCAGTCCATGGCTGTTCATTTCAGCAGCTGTGCCACAGAGTGCATCCACGAGCCAGTATACCAGGCCTGCGTGACAGATACTCACCGAACACAACGTGTTTCCCATCCAACCAGTCACATTTGGAGCACGTAATGAAAAACTGACAGCCATTAGTACTTGGACCACTGTTTGCCTGGGGGTTGAGAATGTCAGAATACAAAATTAGGACTTCCCAAAGCTGAAGGCAAAGATATCGCATATAAGAAAGAGCTGTTGCTTAAGAACTAACCTAGGTTTTTTATTTTTTTTTTATTTTTTAAGTTTATTGCTATACAAACCAAAGAAAACAAGACATTTATTTGCAGGAGAGTACCCTGTGCTTGGACACAGTGTACTACCAAGTCAGTCCTGCCAATGTGTGCAAGAGCCACGTCAACTTCTTCTTATGATAATTCTACAAAGGCACCTTCAGCACAAGACTGTGCCGAAACCTGGGATCCAGAGCATGTTCCTGAAAAAGGGCTGAACTTTTTGGTGATGAGTACTTACTGGCTGCAGTATTATCCTGGGGAAAACTGAAAGCCAGAAACCAGGACAGAAAAAAAAGAAGCTGATTTCTGCTATTTGGAAGTTTGCCTAAGTAGAAAAAAGGTACCTGTTATGACGGTCAGGATCAGAAAGCTAATGATCATGCCAACACAGGGTTCACAGGAATGACATGATGCACTGAGTAATTCAGAGCTGAATGCAACACCCAGAGCATTTGGTCTCTCCTACAAAAACATCTCTGCAACACTCAAGTCCATCTCAATTTTTCCAAATCTCTTTTGCCAATCAGGAGACACTAAGGCACATTTTTGTGCTGATGAGTGAATTGTGCAAGTCCTGCACCTAGCAGGGCTACAGGGCTGTAGCAGGGCTACACAGGACACAGTCACACTGGATCTTTTCCTTAGTGCCAATCTAAGGCTAATCCCTTTGGCTGTGATGGACCTTGAACAACTCCAGAGCCATGCTGCTTTAACACAAAGCTGGCAATACCAGCATGGCATCCCTTCTCACATACTGTGGTACACTGCTTGCTTAGCTGTGTTGTGACAGATCTGTTTGGACCATATTTTGAACAGGGTGAATATCAAATCCAAATGGTAAATGTCCAAAACAAGTAATTTTAAGGACAAGACAGCTAGAAGAGTGGAGGGAAAAGCAGTTGTAGTCAGGAACATTTGGTTCTGGCCCCACTTGCTTTCTACTCCCAGAAAACAGTGTATTGTTCCTACCAGACAACATGCAATGGTTGCAGTTTTCCTACAGTGTTGAACAGGAAGCATATGTTCTGAAAGATACCATGGTAACACTGTTATGGCTTTGAAACTCCCAAATCTCTCTGTTTCATCCTTGCTAAGGTCAGTGTTTAATAAAAGTATCGGGGAAGAAAAAAAAACAGCACTTGCCACTGTTCAAAAACGTCAATAATCAAGCTATTCTGAAAGCTGATCAAACAAAGCCTGCCCCTGAACTCCAACAGGTAAGGAAAAAGGATGCTGCAGGATCAGGACTTCAGTGTTACTCGACACATTAACCCATGAGTAACCTGACTGGTACTTACAAAGCTGGTCTTTCAGACCTTATATCCAGTGATAGAGATTTCTGCTGTCTGGCAAACATTTTATACATTTAGGAAAAGCATAGAGAGAAAGTAACAAAAGCTTTTAAATCTTAATTTTATACTTACCATAGAAAGCAGACCAGGAGCAGAGTGTTTCAGCTTGAAGTTTTCGTCTGCAAAAGGACCTCTATATATACTGGCTACTCCAGTGCCATCTCCCTGCATCAGAGAGGGATTAGTCAGCTACAGCATTTGTTCTGTAGCACGAATTTCAAATAACCAAGCAAAAGCAGTGTTAAACTCAGCCCAAAATGGATGCTGTACTGCCATTTATATACAACAGTGATGAACATGTTCAGATGTTTCATTTCTGAAGAGAAACTGTGACTGGATTCTAACTACACAGTACATCATTTGTCATCAATATGCTGGCAGAAACCCAAAGAGATATAAGGATTAAGTCCAAGCCTCTCAGTGCAATGAAGTCATAGATTGCTTGGTATGGAACCACCTGGTCTTAACAGGCACTCCAGGGAAAAGGGAGGGGAGGAAGTATTGGCTGGTAGAACAAGGAAAGCAGAAGTGGAAGTGGAAGAAACTGGCTGATGTCACGCTTATTTCACCTTACTTTCTGTGACTCTGCTGAAAATAGGGAAGTGCCCCCTTTGTTCAGTTTTTAGCAGCTACTGTCTGCAAAGTCACAAGCAAGGGCAGTTTCTAAAGTACAGAGCTTCTCATTTTTGCTGTACTTTCTACCAAGTTGAGGTATCTTGTACTTAACTACAAGTGCTTGCTCTCAGTCCTCAACATATTTATAAATCAAAGCAGCATGGCCTGTAACTGCTGCAGATTGCAAGCTTTGACTGCTCATGAGGTTATGACTTTGCACAAGCCTGACAGACAACTCATAGAGATATAGCTTGTGGGATCACTGAAAGGCCGCCCTGACTTCTGGTCCAACCCTACAGAGAAATTCCTGTACAGTGCCAGCAGAGACTCTTCAGTAAAATGGCCTTAAAATGGTGCATTGAGGAACCCTTCAGAGAAAGCTGTGGAAGCAATGCAACCAGATACCTCTGGCATGGTCAGTTAAATTTACTATTCTGACTGTAATTTCCCTTTCTGCGTTGATATTCTGCTTGCTTTAGCCCCATTTATTCTGGCTTGATGTACTCTGTCTCCCTGTATTGCCTTTCTACCTAACATATACTTTCTTTATTAGGCCAGACTTAATAGGAAAATAAGTGCTAATAATATAAGAGGCACAGCTCCGCATCTTTTGATGTGCTTGCCTAGTCCTTGCTCCTTTTCCTGCAGCATCACAACTGGGGACTGCCTAAATACCTGGTGTGGCTAAGCTGCCCCCTGTACAGTTAGTTCTCTCAGTGACTTTCACACAGCCAAGTTTTGCATTTAAAAAAATAATAATAATCTTTTACCACACCCTTCAGATTTCAAATAGTTCCAGAAATGAAGTAACTACTGGGTCTTAGGACAGTGAAGACTCAGTGGTCTTACAGCCTCGCCTAAATACCCTGCTTTTCCCCCCATGGTAACACTGCAGGCACAAATACTCTCTGCTATTTTTAGACAATTCACTAGCAAAAAAGTTAGGTTTGATTTAAACTCTCTTGCATTAGACACTCTGTTCCTGTACTAGGGTATTGTCTTCACAAAGACATTGGAAATCCACAGGCTCTCTTCCTGGGCAGACAGGAGAAAGGAGGACAGCAGGATAAAAAAAAATAAAAATATCTCTGCAAGTTTAAAAAGCCTCTAGCTATACTGCCATTCTATTTTACAGAAGAAATATTATGGGGAAGGAGAAGATATTTTCACCCAAGACTACAGAGTTGTTTTCAAGTACATTACTATCTGTTGCAGTAAGTCGGTAGCAATGCTGTGAGGAAGCCTCCAGTTACCACCGGATGCCTCAAAACAGAGAGGGAGATACCATGAATCAGCATGGACCCTGGAAAAGAGTTGCATATGCACCATGTAGGAAAAAATACATAAGCAATATAGCAATACATACGTTTACAAAGTCACCTCCTTGGATCATGAAATCCTTTATTACCCTAGAAAAGTAAAATGATACTTAGTAGAAAAATGCCTCAAACAGCTTAATATGCATTAAAAAGAAGTTATGTCTTACAACACAGAGAAAGTCATCAGGGTCTATGAATGTTACAGTCTACAACCAACAGTGAATATTAACTACTGGTTGGTATCAGGTAATTTGGGTCTGTATCGGAGGAATGGGAGGGGTGTGCAGGGGTGGTAGCTCCTGGTGAAAAGAGACTGGAAGCTGCCCCCCATGACATATAAAGCCAGTTCCAGATGGCTCCAAAAGGGATTTGTCACTTGTCAAAGCCAACCCAACAAGCAATGTTGTTTGTGCTTCCATAATAACAAATTTAAGAAAATAAAAAGACACTAATTGGCAGCTGTGAGAGAAAAGTCAGAAAATGTGAGAGAAGGAAACCTGCAGACACCAAGGTCAGTGCAGGAGGTGCTTCGGGCATGCAGCACAAGTTCCCCTGCAGCCTGCGGAGAGGCCCCTGGTGCAGCAGGCTGCCCCCCTGCAGCCCATGGGTCTCCACATGGAGCAGATCTCCATGCTGCAGCCCGTGGAGGAGCCCCTGGTGGAGCAGGTGGATGTGGGGGGTGCTGCTGCCTGTGGGGAACCCACAATGGAGTTGCTCTTGAAGAGCTGCTGCCTGTGAACAGCCCCCACAGGATCAGTTTGGGAAGGATGGCATAGTGTGGGAGGGACCCCACACTGTAGGCAGGGCGGAGAGTGACTGTGGAGGAGCAGCACAAGGTGCTCCACTGACCACAACCCCCATTCCCTGTTCCTTGCACCGCTTAGGAGGAAGTACAACAGAGACTGAAGTTGAACCAGGGAAGAAGGGTGGGGATAGTGTTTTTAGTTTCCTTTTAGTTCTCACTATTGTACTTTGATATTAATTGGCAAAAAAATACATTAATCTTCCCAAAGCCAAGTCTGTTTTGCCCATGATGTTAATTGTGAACCACTTCACCGTCCTTATCTCAATTGGGAGCTGTTTTATTGCATCTTCTCCCCACCATCTTGCTGAGTAGTGGGAGAGCAGCTTGGTGGGCACCCAGCCAATGCCAATCCACCACAGGGACCATTGCTGTTCAACAAGAGACACAGATACATAACAGATACAAGGAAATGATCTCTCATCTGGCAGACCAGGAATGGAGAAACCCTCTGCAGTGACCTGTGGTATGCATTTGACAGCGTCCCCAAATCCTCCAGAGGAACAGTATTAGCCATGACCACCTACAAATGCCTCCTACACCAATAATGCCCTTGGGACAGGTCTGAAAATCATGCTTAACTCATACTTCTATTTAAACTTCTAAGCAAAAGCAGAAGTACCTGTGGAAAGTGCTTCCTTTATAACCTATAGGAACACCATCTTTCCTGCAAGGAAATAAAAAGGAAAATTGTTACCACTTACTGGGTATCCCAACACTAAACCCTCCCAGGAGTTTAGAGTCCTGAATGGTTGTCCTGTACATTAGGAACTCCCTTGATATACAACCCACCTCCAGCAGTGCCTGCTGGGTCCTAACATGCAGTGATTCTATCAGAGACCAAGGGAAACCCTGAATGGGCTCTGCACATTAAATGACATGGTTGCTTATGACACCCATCTCAAAATCTTAACAGGATACCGTTGTAATTTGCAGCACATACAGGTGGGATTTGCAGGCAATGTACTTTTAGAGCAACTGGAGTATGACCAAAGTCAAGCCCAAAGGGGAAAGTGCACCATCTCTGTGACCAACCAAGCTAATCACTTTCAGCAGAGCAGATTTCTGCAAGTCTTTCATTTTATAGCAGCATAGTAAAGAAAGCTTCCCAGTGGGCCTTCTTTCTAGTCACCCAGCCCTGTTTTTCTGAGTATGCTACTTAAAAGAATATAACCCACGTACCTGAATTCACCTGTACAAAACTGCCTGGAAAAGAAAAAAAATACAGAAGACCAGAGGAATCATCAGTAACTGCTCATCACTTCCATTTCTAAACAGAGCTTTGCAGAGATATTGAGGTTTAGGTATTTAACACTGAGATTGTAAGAGACAGTGAATGTGGAGCAGGACAGCACGTTCCACAGGGGACAGGGCATAATCACTTTTCCGGAACTGGGAAATCCACGTGGTACATCCTGTAATCAATGACAGAGAATGGGGTGGCAAGGAGTTTTTACCATGATGTTAAGGCACTCTCTTTAGTAAACACAGTGAGCGTATCAGAAGCTCCACAGAGGGAGCAGAGAGGGACCAGAGCCCTTCACCTTCAAGCCAGAAAGGCTCCGCTGGGGGTTAGGATGCTGCATGGTCACGGACAGCTCTGTGCGGACAGAGAGCTGAAGCGGGTGCAGTGGCCCTGACAAGCCGTCACTAACACCACAACACCCCTGCACCGTGAAGCCTCTAGAGCCTGGCTCCAGGCCGGCAGCCCCGTGCCAAGCCTGCAGGCCCGCCGGCTGCTCCTCACCTGAAGTTCTCCGCAGTTTTGGGCACGACGTCGGCGAACAGCTCGATCTTCATGCGGCCGACCTCCTGCAGAGAGAGAGCGAGAGCAGCCCAGCTCAGCCACCCGCCGCGGGCCTGAAGACCCCGCCGCGCCCCACCGAGCCCCTCTCCCCGCCCCAGGCCCGCCGCCCGGCGCCACCTGCCCGCCGATGGTGACATCGAAGAACACCACGGGGTTGCTGGGGTTGGCCGCCAGCACCGCCATGGCGCCCGGAAGCGGCAGCGGGAGGCGGGGCCGCGCTCCCTCGGGCGGCCGGGCGGGACGGCAGGCGTCACCGCTACGTCACGGGGCTGATGGCAGAGCACGTCACACCGCCATGACGTCACAGCAGCACGTAGCGGCCACTCGTTGCAGTGCCACAGCGCGGCCTGACGTCACCGCCGCCCTGTCACGGCCCCAGCACAGAGGGGCTGGGGGTGCCCCGGCTCCATCTTGTCCTGGCTGCCCGCAGCAGGGTGCCCAGGCCCGTGCCCAGGCAGCTGCAGAGGCTCTCTAAGGAGGAGACTCCACAGCCCCTCTGGGCAGCCCGTGCCAGGGCTGCGACACCCACACAGCACGGGAGGGCTCCCCGGTGCTCGGCTGGGACCGCCCGGGCTCTAGTTTGTCCCGTCGCCCCTTGTCCTGGCACCGGGCACTGCCGAACAGGGCCTGGCTCCGTCCTCCGTGCACCCTTCAGGCCCACCAGGTCCTTCCCTGCCAAGCTGCTGTCCACTGGGTGTCCCCAGCATGTCCCGGCGCTGGGGTTGTTCCCAGATGCAGGCCCTTGAGCTTCTTCTCCTGGTTCAACTTCAGGAGGTTCCTGCGGCCCATTTCTCCAGCCTGCCCAGGTCCCTCTGGATGGCAGCACCACCTCCTGGTGTATCCGCTGCTCCCCTCAGTTCTGTGTCAGCTGCAAACTCTACCCCACCGTCCAGATAGTTAATGAGGACTGGGCACGGTATAGAGCCATGTGGTAAACCTCTAGCTACTTCACCTCCAACTAGACTTTTCACCACTTTGCCCTCCTCCTTGCCTCTCTTTGAAGACAGCAGTGACATTTGCTTTCCTCCACGCTTTGGGCACTCCTCCCAGTTGCCACAATTGATCAAGGATTATCAAGGGTGGCCTCTCAGTGCCATCTGCCACAGCCCTCCAACTCAACTTTGCACCACTGATCACCACCCTCTGGACCAAGACAGTTTTTAATGCACCTCACTGTCTGCCCATCCAGCCCATATGTCAGCAGCTTCCCTACAAGAATCCTATGGGAGACTGTATCATTGGCCATTCTGAAGCCCAGGAAGGCAATATCCACTGCTCTCCCCTCATCCATCAGGCTCGTCTTTTCATTGTAGGAGTTTATCAAGTTCATCAAGCATGACTTCTCCTTGGTGAACACATACCGATTACTCCTGATGGTTTTCTGGCTCTTCATGTTCCTAGAAATGGTTTTCAGGATATGCTGCTCCAGCCCTTCTGCAAGGATCAAGGTAAGGCTGATCATCCTGTAGTTCCCTCTCCTCCTTGCATCAGGCATTCCCTCTTCCATCAGGCCATGTGGAATTTTCTATGTCCAATTTGCTGAAGTATTCCCTGACTTGATCCTGTTCTGCCAAGGGCACATCCTCCTTGCTCCAGCTTTCTCCCCCGGTCTCTGGGAGCTAGGACTCCTGAAGGCCAGCCCTGCTGAAAAAGACTGAGACAAAGCATGTATTTGGTCTTCAGCCTTTTCCATCCTGTGTAACTCCATTCATTCAGCAGTGGGCCCCATTTTCCCTAGTCTTCCTTTTATCACCAATGTACTCATGGAAGCCCTTCTACTTGTCTTTGACATCCCTGGCCAGATTCAATTCCATCTGAGCTTTAGCTCTCCTAATTTCATCCCTGGGGGCGATGAAATTGCTTGGACAATGTTTTTATGTTCCACCATGGTTACTTGTCCTTGCTTCCACCCTCTGTAGGCTTCCTTTTTGTGTTTGAGTTTCACCAGGAGCTTCTTGTTCATCTGCTGCAGGTCTCCTGGCAGTTTTGGCTGACTTCTCTTTGTTGGGAGGCATTGCCCTAGACCTTGGAGTACGTGATCCTTCCATATTAAGCAGGTTTCCTGTAACCAGCTCTGTTGGGCCCCTCTTACCTCCAGAACCCTATGCCTTGGGGCTCTTCCAAGCAGATTCTTGAAAATACCAGAATCTGCTCCCCTGAAGCCCAAAGCTATGTGCTTGCTTTTCACCTTTCTCCCTGCCCACAGCATTCTGACCTCCACCATTTCATGGCCACTACAGCCAAGACTGCCATTGATTATGACCTTGACTTTCAGATAATATTTTGATGAAACTCTCAGTGTCTACCACACCCTTCAGGCTGCATTCCTTACTCTCTCAGAGACTCTGCATGTGACTGGATATTGAGCTGACTTTATTCTCCAAACATGCTTATTTGGAAGAATGCACCCACAAGTCACAGTCAAGGTGCAATGATTGGCAGTCCCACTCAGGCTCTGCAATAAGGTATGCATTTATATATTTTTTTCACATATTTGACTCAACATCATAGCATTTTGCACCAAATATAGTAAAAATGGAAGGTTGAGCACAACAGTGTGGGAGATTGGTTTTATAGCAACGTAGGATGACTCTAACAGATGGTGCTTTATTGTATGCACCCCATGACAAGTGGCTTGGTAAAGAGAATGAGCGAATGACTACCTCATAAGAGAGAGAGTTACTGTTGGATGCAAATTTATTTTAATATTTTCCTGTAGCACCAAGGAAATTGTGTATGCATTCCTGACATAGCCAAAAGCACTTTGCTACAGGGAAATGGAGAATGCAGGCACACAGCTTGCTCAAAAGGCAGATCTTTGTTTCAAATTTCAATATTTCAGGAACAAAGTTTTTATATTTATATACAGTTTTTTATACATTCATATTCCTAATACGTTTTCCTGGATGTGTGACCCCTGAAATGAGTGTTAAAGTTTAAAAAGCTTGTCTTCACACAGAGGAACAATGACAAGTGGGAGAACCAGAATAATATCCAGGCCCTGCTACTGCCAGGGCTGCCCAGGAGAACCTCAGATGTGAAACCTGTCAGGATGAGTCAATGAGAGCTTCTCCCCCTGCTCCTTTCCCTCTTTCTCTCCCCAGTTCCTCCCCTGCCCTCTCCTCTCTCTGGGTCTAGGGATATGGGTCACATTATGGGATGCAAGGGAAGAGACTTTCAGGATCTCACTAAACTTACTATTGGATGTTTAGGGGAGGAACCAAAGGTGGAGAAAAGTGGGGATCAATGGGGTTTGGGGAGGAATAAACCTGGGGAAGGAAATAATTAAAATAAAAAAAAGATACATAAACAGATTACCAGTCAGTATATGCCCTACCCTGATCAGCATGGTCTGTCTCGTCTTCTCATTAAATTCCATCTCTACCACTTTTCCTGTGTCAGGAGCCTTTTATTCTGTGTGCATGTATGTGAATGGGGGTCTCCATGCCAGCAGCTGGATTGGGACTGGGGGCCATGTGCCAGCTGCCATTGTGTGATCAGTAGAGAGTTATCAAGCCAGCCTTGCTGATGAACAGCTTCAGAGGCTTGGGAGCCAGGAGTCTGTGTGTAACTCTGGGGATGAGGCTCCAGGAGCATTTAGCTGATGGAGGCCCCAGGGGTTTCCAGGCCTCCTGCTGGCTTTCATACCACTGTCATCATGTCAGTCGTGCTGTGAACCTGAAGGCTCACATCAGCAGCCCACAAGCTGCAGCAACATCAAGGTGTGTTACACGCTATGGCAGCACCAGGCAGGCTGAAAGGCGCACACAGGCTTTAGAATGAGCTCCTTTTTTTTGCAAGTTTTAGGAAGAGCTGAGAGGATGACAGAACAAGCAATGGCTATAAGTAGTAAGCTCGTATTGATAAACTTGCCTTTTCTTTATTTATTCTTTTTTTTTTTTTTTTTTGGCCTACCTATCTCTCGTGTAGCCGCAGGAGGGCACCTTATCCCCTCATTTGCTCCTAATTCCCTGGGAAGTGGCGAGGAGACCGTAAGCAGCTATTTCCTAGTAGACAGCATAAAGGGAAACACTCCTCCTCGACTGAAGATATATCAGAGAACAGAGCTTAACTCAAAGTTGTAAAGCAAATACTAATAAAAGTTGCTTGGTTTTACACTTTTGCATGCATTAAAAATGTGCTGGCAGGGCAATGGCTTGCCCTGTCTTTAGCAGCAAAAAATGCCCATGTCAGGTCTCATAACCAAGGGAAGTAATGAAATAAACATAGGAAAAAAATCTTGAGATGGCTGATCAGTATGGGAAGGCTGACAGTCCCAAGCGTAAGCACTGCTTTAACTTTTCTGCTTCTGCATCTCAGATGTTGACAGTTTAGCATGAAACACTGAGGCCAGGTATCTGCATGTAACATATTTCCAAGAGATTTCCAAGATTTCTCAATCATATATTGAGTGCTGACAGGCTTCAATTTTTATATTTAATTATTTTTATTATTATTTTTCTGTCCTTTCTCACATGTCAACCTAAACTCACATGATCAAAGTTCAGCAAGAGTATTAAAGTTTCTGCTATTATTACCATAATGACCAGTTGTCATAGACTTCTGTGAAGGAGTTTATTTCCTTTTTACTTCTCCATTCCTCTCATCATTCCTCATTCATCTCATCAATAGTCATTGTTCCACCAATGCAGCAGTCCCCAAGATACTGGTTTATGAAATCATAAACCTACAAAATCACATAGACTAGAGAACAACACAAATCTACTCCAAACTCACAATCAGAGCAGATCCAGTTAAGAGCAGCTTGCTCAGAGCCTTGCCTGTTGAGTATTATCTCCAGGGGTGGAAATCCCTTCACCTGTCTGGGTCCCTCTTCCAGCATTTGACCACACTCATAGAAAACAAACAAAGAAACAAACAAAAAAGCATATTTCTTCAATCAAGTTGTAATTTTCATCTTGCAGCTTGTGCCTATTACCTCTTATCCCAGCCCCTGCAATGGGTTGTCTCAAACCCTCACTCTTAGCAAGCACAGTTTTTCCAGGAGCTCTGGAGGGACTGGGTGACCCTTGCAGACAGCAGCCTACTCAGCCTTACATCGGCACCAGCAGGGCTCAGCATCCCTCATACAAAGTACTGTGGCCAGGTCCGAGTAAATGAAGATGCACAGGAGCCCACCACAGGGCTCCAGCTACCACCAAGGCTCACAAACCCTTGTACAAAGCAGTTTGCCTGGACCCAACACACCGATGGACCTCACCGACCCTCGCACACAGCAGGGCAGCAAATGCTGGTGCATCAGCAGAGCTTGCCCATGCTGGTGAGCCCAGGTGTGGTGCAGCAGCAGGGCTCAGCATCCCTTGCACCCAGCTGTGTGCTCAGCCCTCTGGTGCTGGCAAGTCACGAGAACCCTTGTGCATAGCAGGAAACTGATTCACCAGCTACTAGAAGGAGTCGTTGATACTCACATACAGCAGTATACTCTGTCCATCGGGGGAATTTGTCCATCTGTTGTATTAGTGGAATTTGGAAACTTTTACATACAACAGCACAATCATTCTCAGCGCACAGAGGGGACTTGGTGACCTTCATGCACTGCAGTGCATCTGGTGCCCGGGCAGGAGGAGGGAGGATCAGCATCCATCACTCAGCAGCCCAGCACCCAGCCGCAAAGTGCTGTTGGACCTCGTCGATACTCATGCACAACAGCTTTTCCAGCCCTGATATCGGTGCAGATGAGTGACCCTCACACACAGCAGAGCAGTGAAGGCCAGGGGATCAACAGACTTCAGAAACCCTCGCCACAGCATGGAAACAAGTCTAGGGTGGGCACACTGTTGTGGGATGGAGACTGAAACCCACTGCTGCACGGTGACTAGGTTCACTGCTCTGACTGTAGCTTCAGGCTGCTGCACTTGGCTAATCCTAACCGATACCACAACTCTAACTCTAAGCCTAACCCTAAAACTCAGTGCATGTTTGGGTGCACCAGTGACCCTTTCTTGTGCCTCTGTGCATCCCTGGATTGCTGGATATCTCCTGGAGGGAAACCCAGACCATACAGGTGTCCATTTTGGGACACCTGTACCCTTTGGTTTGCTTTTCAGTGTACTCAGTCTCCACGAGTGCACCTTTTGGCACACCCTGATCCCCACAGTGCACCTGTTGCACTGCCCCCACACCGCTTGGCATCCATTTTGTCTTGGTGCATCACGTAACCCCTTGTTTTACAGATGCTCAGGTCTCCTGGGCCCCTTTTCAGGGATGCCCCAGAGCCCTTGAAGTGTCTTCTGTTGCATCCCCTACTCCTGGGACCATCTTTGGATGTGCTCTTGACTTCTCATTGTGCCTTCTGAGGTTCTCCAAGGCTTTTGGTAGGCCTTATAGGGCTCTCCTGGACCAGTGGGTGTGCATATTTGGGTACACCAGACCTCTCACTTAGAGTTTTGGGGCAATTTGGACCCCTTAGTGCATCTTTTGGAGTGTTGTTGCCTACCCTGTTTGCCATCTTGGGTGCTCTGTCTTCCTCAGATTGCCTTTGGACACCTCCCAGAGCCCTGGGCACGCCTCTTGGTGTCTCTGGAACCCTGGGTGCATATTTCAGCACTCACCAGTGCAATCTGTTTCTTTTCTCAGTGTGCCTTTCAGTACATCTGAACCCCCTTGGTGTGCCTTTGGGACACCCTGGATGCCTCCATTTCTTTGTTAGGGTGTTCGAAGACCCTGTATGAGCCTTTTGAGGTGGCTCTGCACCCCTTGATCTGCCTTTTACTGCTCCCCCAACTCATGGCTGTGCCTTATGGGGTACCCCATCCTCTTTGTGTGCTTTCAGGGTACCTCTGGACTGTTGCAGGTACCTTTTGAGACACCCCAGAGTCCTCAGTATCACTTTGGGTGGGCTGTAATAGACTCTCACAATGACATCCGATTTATTTCCTTATCCCTTAGTCCATACCCAGAGGCTCTAAACAGTGTCACCCCCAGCTGCAAGCTCCGTACAGCGCAGCCCCTCCATTACCTGCAGCATCAGCCCCCTGCCTTGCCTGTCCCTCTTGAAGATCCTGTAACCGTCCATCACAGCACAGCAGCCACTGGGCTCTTCCCACCAGGCTACACTTACGCCAATGATGCCGTAGCTCTGGGACTGAGACAAGGCTTCTAGCCCCTCTTGTTTTTCCCTTGTGCTGCGTGCGTTGGTGTAGCAACATTTCCAGCGTGCTCCAGTGTACCCAGCACCTCACAAAGCAGACTGAAGGATCTCGCTGGCACAGTCTCATAAGTTTATCACTGCTAAGCCTGTTTTTATCCCTTTCCCCTTCAAATCTAGCACCTTTCTCACCTAAGAAACTTGATTATGAGATTCAAAGGGACAAGAGACAGCTTTTATGCATTCAAATTGTGGCTACCCAGCTGAGCACCTACTGCCCACACCTGCTCTGCTGTGTGCAGGGAGAGGCAGGCACAAGGGAAAGGCCTCCCTTGCCCCTCAGTGGGCCCCAAGTCTCTCTGCTCCCCCATGCACGCTCAGATCCTCTTCATCCTCTTCAGAGATGTTCCACTTCCCTTCCTTGGGAGAACAGATCTCCTCTCTTCCCATTTGGGACTGCTTTTCTCCTTACCATGGTCCTCTGTGACAGCTCAGATCTCCTCCAGGCTGATTCACTTTTTCTGAGGACTTCCTCCCTCCTCCTTTGACAGCCTTAGTTCCCCCTCATGGGAATGGTAATTCTTACTTGTCCACTCTGTGCTCAGCTCCCCTCCATGCATGCTCATATCTCTTCCATTCACACTTATATGTGTGCAGAACATCCCCCCCCAGCACATGCTCTGATCCTTTCTGCTTCCCTCTTTGCATGCAGAGCCCCTGTACACCCACCTTCCTTTCTCTTCCTGCTGTGCCCCTTCTGATTCCACCCCTCCATCCTCCAGTGCCCTCCCTTCCTCCCAGTGCACCTCCAGCCTCAGCTCTGAGCACTCACATTTCATCCATTCTCCTCCCCAGACTCATGCAAAACTAAATGGAGAAGTATGAGCATGCAAAAGGAGGAACAAATAGTACCTGAGCACAGACAGAGGGGAATGGAGAAAAGTGGGCACACAGCAGAATGTAGGGGAATTTCTCCAAGTTTTATTTACAAAATTCATAGTTTTGGACTGGACAGGGAATTAGGGTTCAGGGGGGACATATGTCTCACCCCACATCTCTTCCTTTTTACTGAGTTTGTCTGCAAATTCCAGCCTCCCAGGTGGATGCATCCCAGGTGGATCTGGGATGACACACACACAGTTAGGGTTAGGTGAGGTTAAAAAAAAAAAAAAAGATGTTGAATAATTTAGTTGAAAGATATCACAAAAATCACCAAGTAAGTCATTTGGCAATTCTCCCTCCTGCAGTCCTTGTCACCTGATGGCAAGCCCAAATCCTTGCAGTCCAGTGAGGGTGTATTTTACAAACATCTCTCTCTGTTTACAAGTTCTCAGAGCTGATGCTCTGACTCTCCTCCTGCAGCTGGGAGGCTGTGGTGTCTCCAGGCGAGGCTACATTTAAGTACCCAATCTCAGAAGGCTGAGAAGGCGATAAGCAAAAGGACGAGTCTTGGCTTTCGGCTCCTCCTTCGGGCTTCACGGTGCTGAGAGAGTCTGGCAGTTCTTGTGATGGGAAGCTGAAAACAAATTTCCTCTCAAATCATTCTGCAAACTCCAACTCTCTGCTACCTGCATAGCCCCAGTGCTCCTCCCAGCACCGCTGTGAGGCAGCACAGGGTCAAGACAGTTTGCCTGGGCTAAGGCTCCAGCACTCTTCCTCCAGCATGTAGCTGACAGCCCGTTTCCCCCAGAGCATACTCTGACTTGTGACACTGTCCATCACCCACATTAGCACCCAAAGGCCACAAGCAGGACCACTGTGCCAAGTCTCTAGCAAAGACTAGAATGCTCTGCTTTCCCCATTAGTGTGCTCACCTCCCGCTTTTTGGGGTGGATTGGGGTATTCCTTGCTACGCCAGAGGCTGAGAAATAGCTCAGGGTCCCTCCTGCCCCCTTGCCCACTAGTCATGAAACTATCCTGGGACATGGGTCATACAGCTCCAGGCAGCAACCGTCCTCTAAGCCTCATGACCTCTCATGTAAAAACACTTCTCCAAATTCACTGGGCACGAAGCTGACGATGTCACAGCAAGTGCTGGAATTTACACAGTCATGTGAGCCTCACTTCTAAATCCTGGTGTTTCCTGACATATTTTGAAAATTTTACTTCTCCATCCTATCAGTTTCATGGGGTCTTTTTAATACCATTTCCCTTGTAACTAGACCAAAAAAAAGGGGGGGGGGGAGAAAAAGAACCTTGGTTGTAAAAGCACAGAGTGGAGCATTTGTTTTGACTGCCAAAATGCACAATTTCTGCATTGCCACATGCAAATTAAAATTATTTTCCTTCTTGTTTTACCCCATAATACCTGGTACGGGGAGATGGCAACACCTTACTCTGTAGCTGCCGTTCAGAGAAGTTAACACCCTTCAAGTCCTGGAATGATAAACAGAGACTTTCAAAGTAGGAGGTATGTATCAGATCCTCAGTTTCAACACACAGTCTGGGTCTTGAAAGTGCCCCCCACTTCACAGCTTGTTCCCCAACTCCCCAGCTCCACAGAGGTAAGAATCTTATATTTGTTTTCTGGGTCTGAATCTAAACTAAAAACAAACAAACAAACAGCCCAGCTCAAAGAAACAGAAAGAAATGAAATGCAATGGAGCACACAGACAGCTATTTCTACCAGGTCCTGAAAGCACTTTGTTTCATTTGTAATCACGTGTTTCCGCTTTGGGCTCCTTTTAAATTTCAAAATGTACCAATAAACTTCCATATCCACCTGTTTTATCTGGAGAGTTGTTGAAACAAAATCTTTGACTTTCCTGGATTTTTCCCATTTCTCCTCCCTAAATTTTTTGTTAATTTGTTCAATCCAGAGCTGAGTTTATAGGTAAGACATGCTTTGTTCAGTTCAGTTTAGTCACTACTGTCCGTCAGCTTTGTCTGAGGTTTTCCTGGCTCACAGAAATAACATACCTAACTCCCTACCACAATGTTCTGGGTTATTCAGAATTTTAAAGCTAGCTTCAAAATGGCCAGGCCCCAATTACTGAAGTCTTTTAACAGCGCTAAAACTGAAACAGAGACAATGTGAACTTAGGGAACTCTCTTCTGTGGGAAACACAGGTACCCACTCACCGACCTCACTTACTCTCTAGAGGTTTGCTGCCAACCAGGGGCTTGTATCAGGGTTGCTACCAAGAGACTACCGAGCCTTGGGCAGCCCACAGACTGCTATCGCCTGCTGTTGTTTCATCTGGGTACCAATGACACTGTCGAGAGCAGTTCAAGGTGTATCAGGAAGGACTACGGAGCCCTTGGAGCAGCTGTAAGAGGCTCTGAAGTACTGGTGCTCTACTGTCCGATCCTACCAGTCAAAAGGCTTTGAAAGGAGCAGCTGAATCCAGCAGATCAATGCATGGGACTGGTACCTTAGCCAGGGATTTGGCTTTTTAGACCATGGGACTATCTTTGAGAAACCTGGTGTACTGGGGACAGATGGGGTCCATCTGTTGGAGGTAAGAAAGAGCATCTTTGGTTACAGGCCTGCTAACTGGTGAAGAGGCCTTTGCACTGAAGTTACCAGTGGAGAGGAACCTCAATCCACTCAGCTCTTACTGGTTTGATGCCAGTGCCAGCAATAGATGCTCGGAGCCAGGAAAGGGATCAGAGGTCTGTGGGATAACACTTGAAGAGCAGCACAAAGTAATTCCAGCCACTTCATCCAAAAAAACAGTTTCACTAGGGGTCCAACTTAAGTGCCTCTGCACAAATGTATGCAGCATGGGAAATGAACACTGGGAACTGGAAGTTTTAGTTAAATCTCATGGCTGTATCACTGACCTCAGTGAGACACGGCATACCTGGGATGCTAGGATAGATGGTTACAGGCTCTGCAACACAGGGAGGCAGGGAAGGAGAGGAGATGGGATAGCCATGTACACTAGGGAATGCCTTGACTGCATGGAGCTGGGCGAGGACAATAAAAAGGTTGAGTGTCTCTGTCTTAAGTGTCAGGGAAAAGGCCTACGAGACAGATATTATGGTGGGAGTCTGTTACAGAGCACCCAGTCAGGATGAAGAAGCAGATTAATCATTCAGTAAGCTACTAGAAGTCTCACTAACCCTTGTTCTTGGGGTGGGGGGGGACTTCAACTTCCCAGACATCTACTGGAAATACAACACAGCAGAGCGGATACAGTCTAGAAGACTCCCAGACTGTGTGGAGGATAGTTTCTCGACACAAATGGTGAGTGAGCCAGCTAAGGAAGGTGCCCCACTTGTTTTGCTGTTTGCAAGGAGGGAAGCACTTGTGAGTGAAGGACAGTTGGAGGCTGTCTTGGAGACAGCGATCATGAAAGGATCCTTGATGAAGTAAGGGAGGCAGTTCTCAATTACTTCACGGTCACTGTGGCCAGGACAGCCACCGATCGCCAGTTCACCCACAAGACCCTCTCTGTTTTACCAACAACAAATCTAGGAGAGCACCTTTCCTAGTTGGCTTCCATAGTGCCCATACCAAGTAGTTATCTCCAACATGCTTTAGAAACTTCCTGGAGCTGTCTGTATCCACTGTGTGGTATTCCCAGTTAACATCTGGCAAGCTGAAGTCACACTAAAGGATACGAACAAGTCTAGAGAAATCCCTCAATTCCCTACAGAACAATACACCTGTCCTATAGGCCATCCAGCCACGATGATGACAGACTCCCACATCTGCATTATTTGCTTTTCCTGTAATCCTTACCCAGAGGCTCTCAATCATGTCATCTCCAACTGCAAGCAGCATACAGCCCCACCCCTCCTTTACGTGCAGCATCAGCTCCTCACCTCGCCTGCCCTTGCTATGTCTCCTGAAGACCCTAAAGCCGTCCATCACAGCTCTCCAGTCACTGGACTCTTCCCACCAAGTCTCCCTTATGCCAATGATATCATAGGTGTGAGATTGAGCCAAAGCTTCCAGTTCTGTTCCTCATACCGTGTGCACTAGCATACAAATATTTCAAATACACTTCAGTGTATTCAGTGAAAGCTCTGATCAGCACAATATTCCTCAAAGACTGTCATGCTGTCCCATAGCTTATCACTAGTGAGCCTGATTTTATCCCTCTTCCCCTTCAAACCTAGTTTAATGCTCTTTCACTCAGCCACACGAACTTGTAAGCAAAACTCTTTCCCCCCTTTAAGAAAGGTGAATCCTACCAGGCCCCAGCAGGCCTGGTGTCACGTAGACTACCGCATGATAAAAAAGCCAAATTCTGCCAGTGACACCAGCCTTGGAACCACGTATGGATAAGCCAGATCCGCCTGCTTATTTTGATATAATTCCGTACAATTCAAAGGATAGAGGATAATTCTGCTGGCACCCATGATCTCTTTACCAATATCTCAAAGGATCCCAAAGGCTCTGAAGTCTCCTTTAATCACCCTTGGACTTCTCATCATAAATTTGTCGCTACCCACATGAAAAAGCAAGGGCAGATAATAATGAGTGCCATACCAGGCTAGGAGGTCAGCTACCCCTGAAGTCCATCCTCAATGACAAAGCCATTGCAGTCTACTGCGGGCTTGGCGTCACTTCCCACCCAAAGGAGAGGATCGGTTCAACCCTTCCCTGGCACCTCAGCTGCAGCTTGGATACTGACCCACTCTCAGGACATCAGCTCCTGTAACCTGTCTGCTCAGAGGGTCTCACCTCTGTGTTGGGAGCGTGGATGCTCCTCATGGCGCGCTGCGAGGTGGGCACGTGGCTGGAGAGCTGCAGTTTGCTCTCATGCAGCCCCATGTTCTCCTCATCCAGGATCTTCACTCTGGGCACGTTGTATACAAGGCATAAGTTATTTCCCATCCAGGCACACTGTGCTTTCAAAAGGGCATTTTCTTTTTCAAACTCAGACCCTTTTGCCTGCACAGCCTTCAGCTGCATGCCAAGGGCCTAACTAAATCCCACAGCAACGAAAGCCCCAGCATTAGTGACTGAGGCATAATCCAGGCTTTCCTCCAGACATAACAGGGATTTCTTCAGAGAAAGGAAAATAAAAACAAAGAAGTACTAGGATTAGGCAGGTTTCCAGGGGCATCTCACCAAGACATCATTAGGAGCCTACCTGCTCTGCAGGGTGGCAATCGTAGACCTGGTGCTCCAAGGCGTCTCCTCTTGGTCAGTTATCTTCTGGAGGAGTCGTCTTCTTTCCTGGAGTAATTTCTCATTCTCAGTAGTGATCTGTGCAATCAGCACCTTCCCCTGAGTGTTGTTGCAGAAGGGAACAACAACCAGCAGTTACGCTTTGTTCTTCTCTATCCACTCAAAGTGTCTTACCAAAAGAATCACCATCAAGCATGTTCCCTAGGAGGGAAAGCCCTTGATGTGTTCTCTTACCTTTTCTACTTGGAGTTTTGACTCACTGAGCTCACTTTCAAGCTGCTTAATTCTGCTGTCCCTTTGTTTCACCTCATGGATGAACGTCTCTTTGGCTCTGCGGATCTTGTCTTTGTGGCGGAGCTGCATTTCATTATATTTCCTGAAGAGGCACAGAGACAAACTTAAGGCCATGAAATCTTTTTGTGTTCTGGGTCAAAAACAAGGCAGATGTTCTGTGTTTATTCGGGCTTTTCCAAGCACGAACTGGCAGCCATCTACCAAGCTCTACATGTATTTGGCTTCCCAGTTAAAGGCAGAATGAGCACACCAGCTCACTGGTAACCAGCAACACTGGGGTTAAATATTTTTCTTTCCTGAGACTTGCGATTGCTGCTCTCCCCTTGTATCCTGTCCATTTAGGCAGGAAAGACTTCCTTTTTTTTTTTTTTTTTTTTTAAATTAATTTTCCTTTCTGTCCCAGTTGGAAAATATCATACAAAAGTCTCTATCAGATTAGGGACGTTTGCATACATTTGCTCAAAACTCATGAGAAAAACACTACCGGGCTTCAAATTAGTTCAAAAGTATTCTGATGGGAAAAAGCAGATCCATGAAGCCCCTCTGCCCAGACCCTAAACAGCAGCACCCACAGCTCTCCTTAGACACCCTCTCATTTTGCACACTGCTTTAGCTGCCAAGAGGAACACGAAGTAGCAGCAGATGTGTGATGCATAACCTAATTGCACAAAAGGGCACCAGGTTAAGGCTAGTATCTCAGTGCTAAATGTCCTGAACAGGAGAGACATGAACGGCTACAGAACAGTGATGGCGTGTGTGACCACCAGAGCAATTCCTGGGAAATTTGTCTTCATGTTCCCTGATGCTTCAGTCCTTACCTGATGTACAGATCTTTCTGGTTCAAAAGACGGACTCCTTCCTCATAAAGAGCTTTGTTTTCCTCCTTCAGCAGTGAAAGCTGCTCTGAAAGCTTCTGGTTCTCCTTGTGACATTGGAGATGCTGGAAGAGTTATTTTTTATTTGTGTGTCCTCAGCTACAGCAGCCCTCTGCCTCCTTTTCAGGCTGGTCTCTCTTGCAGTCTGTCATTAATCCTCACATTCCCCGTGACAGATAATATCCATCCATCCTGCTTCCCAACCTCCCTGCTGCCAAAGCCACTGCCTCCTCCTGCATCAGGTTTACGTGGCAAGGCTTTGGTAGCAACAGGACAGTGGGGTGGCCTCTGTGAGCACAGCCCAGCAGCAGTCCCGTGTCAGAGAAAGGCCAGTCCCAGACAGCTCCAAAAGGGACCTGCCACTGCCCAAAGCCCACCCGATGAGCACCGTTGGTTGTGCCTCTGGGAGACCACATCAGAGAAAGGGAAAAAACTGCTGTGCAACAGCAGCTGGGAGAGAGAACAACAGAGAGAAACAGAGAGCGAGAGAGCAGTGTGGTGTTCAGCTGCCCATCAGGGTGAAACCACCACACCTCCCCAAAAAGAAGGTGGAATATGAACTTCTGTGCTGCTGGGGGACCACAGGCTTCAACAGGGCAGAGGAAGACAATGCATCCTGCCAGACAGTGAACTCTACCAAAATTTTCCTGTGAAAATCTCCATGCTTCATGAGAAAATGGGATGGCCTTTTTCTCTCTCTCTTCAAGCCCTCCTTCCCTGCCCTCACAGTTGCATCCCCAGGAAACCTACTCAAGATGGGATGGTGCTTTTCCTCCAGTTCTTTTTTTAAGTCAATGGGATCTGTAATTGCTCAGCACTTGGCTGGCTTTGGCCATATTTCACCAGTTCCCACACACAGATTTCATACTGGAATGGTCCCATTTACCCACACAAATTGTTCCCTAGAGTTCAGTCTGCCCTGGAGCCAGCCACCAGTACAGCATCACCTTGGGTGATGTGGACGTGTCCGTGCTGCAGCTCACCTCACTCGAATCAGTTTTCCTCTCATCTTCTAGGGCATGCAGAGTCTTGGCCTGCAGCTCCACATGCATCTTGGCCAGTGATGCCTCTGTCTCATGCGAATGCCGGAGCTGCTGCCGCAGCTCCTCCACCTGTTGCTCCAGGAGCTTCCTAAAAGCACGTCGGTGTGACAGTGAGACACAGACACAGAGGCCAGCCCATGGTGTCCCACCATGAATTGAAGGCCAGCTGTGGTCTAAAAACAACATCGTGCCTGCATCCACACCTGCCCTGGACAACTCTGAGGGTAAGTAGAAAGAAACGAGCACATCCCACGTGTCCCCATGTCCTAGTGCCCTGCAAAACGGCGACTGTCCTATCTGGGAATGTCAAACCCAGTGTGAACACAGCTGTGCTGGGACACTGCAGGAACAGCTGCTGGCGTCTAGAAGATAAATAATCACTGAACCAAAATCACTGGGCTGGCTGGAAAGGCACATGCACCTTTTGAGGCAGCTGAAGTCTCCACAAATGTTTTAATTTTTTTTTAGGGGATTCTGTCTGGCACGGACACTTGGAGACTGTCTATCACAGACACAAAAGAAAAGATGGGAGGCAAAAATCAGCAACTCTGTGAGCCCACCTAGGGCCAGGCATGGAGCTGCAGAAGGTAGCTGGGAACACAGAAGCATTTGCTGGCTGGCACACACCTCTTCTCCACTCACAGCACAGTTCTTACCCAGCTCTGGGTACCTTTTCAGCAGCTCCTCACGGAGTTCTTGCTGCACTCGAGCTTCGTTTTCTCGAGCCTCCTTCAATTCCTCCTCCAGGAGTTTCTTGTCTGAAACACGGGTCTCTGCCAGCAGGAGCTGGTGTTGTGAATCCTTCAACTTCTGATGGAGCTTTGAGATCTCAGATTAAAATGGGACATGGATTAAATTTTCTGAATTTAACAAGCCAGTACTTGGACCCAAAATGAATAATATTTTTAAATGGCTATCAATTAGTTTGGATCAGATACTATGTCATGAATTAGCAACATGTTTTTATTTTTATTTTTACACTTAAATCAATGCTGTACCCTTCAAAAACAAACCCAAAGATTAGTCAGGAACACAGAAGAACTGATGCTATAGAAAACATAAGCTTTTGTAACTCACTAGACTGTGAACAGCAGCCAGGGTCCTCTGTGAGGACATGATCCAGATTCCCTACATCTGCCAGCCCCACTATAAGTATTCTCAGATACCGAACTTTAGAGTCAGGAGTTAAGGCATCCAATTTGCTTTCTATTGTCTTAATTATGCATCCACTATTAACCAATATGTCTCTTAAAATACTCAGCCAACCTCCCAGGTGATCTCAAACTAGTAAAATAGACTTCAGGGAGCTGATTTGTGAGCTGCTAGGGCTTCTTCTTCTGAACTGCAGCTACATAAAACTGCTAAAAATATACCTAATATACGTAAAATATAGCTAAGATGTTACCTTAGTCCATGTTGATGAGTTACCTGTTTTTGTGCTTCATACACTTTGGACTTCTCCTGTATAAGTTTCTCTTGCAGGCTGCTCTGCAATTTATCAGCATGGAAGCATTTCAAGAGCTCTTGTTCAAGTTCTTTGACCTTCTGCTGACTTTTTTCCAACTGTGCTGAGAGAGAGGAGCATGTCTCAGTTGTGTCTGAGAGCTTTGCCCGAGCTTGCTTCAGTTCAACTTTGACCTGAGTTTCAAAAGAAGAAATCAAGTCTGAACTTCTATATATATTATCTGAAATGTCTGGATCTAGAACAGGGAAACAGGATTACCAGACACTGAAAAAGAATAAAAGAATAAATACAGGGACCAAGTACACCATATTTATTTGGAGGTGGTGCAATTCCATGGAGCTGAGGCAGAGGATGCTTGACAGCATCAGCTACTGCACGGTCAGAACATTTCTTGGGCAAAAACTGGAGAGAGACCAATACATTCATAGACTCAAATAGTCACTAGTGCTAACAAGAACACAAATGAGACCCAGTTTCTTCAAATCATCACTTCAGACCTCCCATAGCTTGTAAAATGATCACAGAATCATTAAGGTTGGAAAAGACCTCCAAGATCATCTGGTCCAACCATCCCCTACCACCAAGGTCACCTACTAAACCATTTCCTAAGCACCACCTCCAACCCTTCCTTAAATACCCCCAGGGATGGTGACTTCACCACCTCCCTGGGCAACCCCTTCCAATGCCTGACCATTCTTTCTGAGAAGGAATTTATCCTAATTTCCAACCTAAACCTCCCCTGGTGCAACTTGAGGCCATTCCCTCTAGTTTCCTGTGAGAAGAGGCCAACCCCGAGCTCCCCACACCTTCCCCTCAGGCAGTTGCAGAGAGCAATAAGGTCCCCCCTGAGCCTCCTCTTCTCCAAACCAAATGCCCCCAGTTCCCTCAGCCACTCCTCACAGGACTTGTGTTCCGGGCCCTTCACCAGCTCCGCAGCCCTTCTCTGGACACGGTCCAGGGCCTCGATGTCCTTCTTGTAGTGAGGGGCCCAAAACTGAACACAGTACTCGAGGTGCGGCCTCACCAGAGCAGAGTTCAGGGGGACGATCACCTTCCTGGCCCTGCTGGCTGCACTACTCCTGACACAAGCCAAGAGGCCGTTGGCTTTCTTGGCCACCTGGGTACACTGCTGGCTCATGTTCAGGTGAGCATCGACCAACACCCCCAGGTCCTTTTCCTCTGCACAGCTTACCAGCCACTCTGCCCCAAGCCTGTAAAGCTACATGGGGTTCTTGTGGCCAAAGTGCAGGACCCAGCCCTTAGCCATGTTGAACCTCATCCCATTGGCCTCTGCCCATCGACCCAACCTGCCCAGGTCCCTCTGCAGGGCCTACCAACCCTCCAGCAGATTGACACTTCCTCCCCCAACCTGGTGTCATCTGCAAACTTACTGAGGGTGCACTCAATTTCCTCATCCAAGTAATCAATAAAGATATTAACAAGGATGGACCCCAACACCAACCCCTGGGGAACACCACTGGTGGCCAGCTGGATTTTACCCCGTTCACCACCACTCTCTGGGCCTGGCCGCCCAGCCAGTTTTTAACCCAGCAGAGTGTACCTGTCCCAGCCATGGGCTGCCATCTTCTCCAGGAAAATGTTGTGGGAAACCACGCCAAAGGCCTTGCTGAAGTCTAGGCAGATTATGCCAACAGCCTTTCCCTCATCCACCAGGAGGGTCACCTGGTCACAGAAGGAGATGAGGTTGGTCAGGCAGGACTTGCTTTTCATGAACTCATGCTGGCTGGGCCTGATCCCCACATTGTCTTGCACATGTTGTGTGATTGCATTCAAGATGACCTGTTCCACCACCTTTCCTGGCACTGAGGTGATGCTTTCCTCAAGCAGTTATCCCTGCTCTGTTCCTACCTTGGTGCATTCCTGCTGGAGCAAGAGATTTTGCTTTTGTAAGTCAACATTTTTCTCCCTTTCATATCTCAGCTCCCTCTCAGCTGAGCTGCACAAATTCTGAACTCGACGCAAGTCCTGCCGCAGCTGCTGCACTTCTACCTCCTGCTGTTGGAATCTCTCTTCAGACATACTCTGCAGGAACAGCAAAACAAAGGTCATGGGAGAAGTGATTTAAAGGAAGGATAAAGACTGGTAATTAAGAAAGGTGAGGATTGCAAAAGTATGCCAGTAGACTTTATGGGCATTTAAGTAGGAAAAGGGGTACAGTATTTCTTCTGATTCCCACCCAAGCAGGTCACTGCCACAACACCATAACCTGTGTCCTACCCTGTCCATCTCCACGGAGAAGCTTATACAGCTCTAGAGGTTGAAGGAGAAGATGCAATAACCTGGATCAGGCAAGAAATCCCCGTTAAAGCTAACCTAGCAAACTAAAGAAAAACAATGCAGGTTGCTCTTAACTCAGATATCTGATGCTGAACTGGTTTCTGATGTTGTTGCAGAGTTTTGTGACAGTCTTGCTAAGCACAAGTGGTGCACCCAGACACAACTTCCAGAGGTAGGAGGAACAAAGTGGGTCCTGCAGCAGTGCAGGACACTGACACAGTGCAACAGCAGCCTGGACACCTTGGAGTGGTCACCCACTTCTGTCACAGGAAAACAGGTTTACAATAGCTTTCAGAAAATGACTGAGCTCTTCGGTCCCCCATCTTCTTGAAAGTGCACTGTACACAGATTAGAAGCTCTATGTTTGGTGTATCAAAATCCTTCTTCTTCCCAGCATCAATTTCAGCCATCTGGTGATCTGCATTCTTGCCTTGCAGCTTCACCTTCTGTTCTTGGGACCAGGTGAAGTCCCCTGAAGATCAAGCTTACATTCTCAATAAATGTCCAGCTGTGTGGGAACCCTTTGTTTGGTGCTCTTGGATCTGGCAATGTCATTTGTTCCCAGATGTTCCCCCAACAGGGATTTGTTCTCACCTTATCCTGTTAGGATCCTTTTCTGTATCCCCTCTACACCTCTTATCTTGCTCTAGAAGACAGTACACTTTTCTGGTCTGCTCTAACTGTACAAATGTGATGCATCTTGGTATCAAGCGCAGCTCTGATCCTCTTTTGCACTCCCACTCCTGCCTGCAGGCCCTCCTGTCCTCTCTTCGCTTCCAAACTCCCACACATAACCATTGCTTATCTTAAAACTTCCCAGCCTGGGTTTCTTCATCATTTCTTCTTGATAGGGCTAGCTGCTCTTCCCCTCCTTCTTTAGCTCTTGCAGTAAGACAGGTGAACAACTTGCATTTAAAGCAGATAAACACAGCAGCACACAGCCCTTGCCTGCCGCCTGGTAGAGCAATTGGCAAGCAGTAACCGAGGCTGCAGCAAAATCCAGGGGCTTGTGAGCTGCCACTTGGTGTCAGCAGTTGATGAGTTCAGGCACAGCAGTACAAAAGCAGAAAACCCCAAGGGCAGTGGAATAGTTTCTGATGGTCTTGTAAGGGCAAGACCATTATGGGAACAGAAAGCCAGCTCTGTTGCTCACACTCCAAAAGGGAGATAAGAAAGAGCTCTAAAAAAGTCAAAAATATTATCTGAGGACTCTATAACTTATTTCTTTCACCTGCAGTAAGAGAGGCATTCAGTTTATCCAAGTTCTCATTACGTCCAAAAACATGACAGAAGGAAATCATTACATTTGCTCATTCCCAAGCATTTTTCCCAAGGAAATCAGCCTGCCTCTCATCTCCTGCTGTAGTGTGTTAACACTACAGCACTGCAAGAACTGGCTGATGCTGGAGATGTCAAAGATTGCAAAACTGTCCATACCTGTTTAATGCTCCCATTTAAGCTGCCTGCAGAGCTCTGTGACACAAGAAACCTGTTGTCTCCATGGACCATGCCTTGATTCGTCCTCAAAGTCTCTTCAACTATGCTGTCAAGCTGCTCCCTGGTAGTCAGGATATCTTGCTTTAGCTTGGCAATTTCTTCCAATAACAACTGTTTTTCTTCATTGTTCTCCTTTAGCTGCTTTTCTAGCTCCTCTCTCTTCTTGTTGCTTTCTAGTAATTCAGAACTTGAAGAAGAAATAGTAAATCAAAGAGATAACTATACACATCCATGGGAAATCACTCTCTGAACAGAAAACTAGGGATATGAGAGTCCAGTGAAATCCCAGGGATTTTAATCCTGGGGACTAGCAGTTCTGGGCAAGGTTCAGTCTCCCACAGACACTGATCCACAAAACTATGTATCCAAAGGGTCAGCTCCCAGTCATTAGTTACTAGTTTAACTGCTATGCAAAGAAACACTCGCATGGGCCCATGTGAACCGTTCCGCACCAACAAGCAGCACCAGAGCACTCACACAGTGCCTTGCTGCATGGAAGTAGGGGCTCAGCTCTCCCCATCAGCTGTCTGACTTATCCTGATCCAAACTATACGACCTTACAAGCTAATATACCTGTCTTATCCCAATTTTTACTTTATCTCAGTACTGAGCTAGCCAGGTAATTGAGAGCTGACTATAACCATACTGGATTTAATCCATACTTTTACTTATTAATGAAAGTTTGAGCATGGATGCTTTAACTTCAAATTTGTACTGGTCTACCGAAAAAGGGGAGTGAAGGAATACCCCTGACATCTGCTGAAACCTGTTCTTCAAGGATCACTGAAATTCAGAGCAGGATGTACAACATAAGCTGTTGGCAGTGGTTAGGCCCAAGAAGCCTTAACCCATGATGGGAACTCTTTGGGACCACAGTAGTCCAAATGCTACCTAACTCAAAGAGAAAAAGCCCACTGCCAAAGAATAGCTCTCATTTACGCTGTTCAGAATGTGGAGCAGGTGCAGAAAAAAAAAAAAAAAAAAGGCTTACTGCTGATTGATCATGATATCACTAAGGGAAATGCTTATTCATCAAAAATCCCTACAGAGAGCTGATTACCTTATACCTTAGAGGAAGGCACAAACTCCTGTGCCCGTTCTTGCCAGAAGAAACACTCTGGATTTTGAAAAGACTGAACAATTAATCATCAAAGATAAATGGCAGAAAGTACCACAGGCCTTTTTAAGGTTTACCGTACAAGTTCTTGTTCATCCGTCAAGTTTTGGATCTGCTCTTCCAAAAATACTACTTTAGCCATCTGCTCTTCATGTGTCTTTTCATCTGTACATAAATTTTCATGTTGCTGCTCAGGTTTGTTAATCTGCTCACTTTCTTGTACAAGTTCAGAGGCCTGCAAGGTCAGAAACACCATGACTTTCATTTTCTTCACTCTCATTGAAATATTCCAAACAGTATAACACAGCCTGGGGACTCCATCAAGCAAAGGTCTGTTATTCTGCAGCTGAATTATTGTAGCTCTTGACCTCTGAAGATATATATACAAGTTTTCCATCATGGGAGGCAGCTGTGTGTAAACTATCACCAAATCACAGTTATTATTTGATTTCATCCTTCTGTTGGCCATCTGTAATTCTCAGTGCTTTATATCACATGCCACATTTCTTTACAAAACTAGCAACTCTTGGAAAAACAGAGAGAGCATCCTCCAACCAAAGCCAAACCAAATCAACTTTCTGTGGATGGCTGCTCTCCTCTTTCAGTGTCACCTATGCCTTAACATGGCAATGGCAGACCCAAACCCAAAGCCTGAGACACAGAGCAAACACACAGAAAATAAAAGGGATGAAAAAGAAAAGAAGGGATGAGGAATGCGTAAGAACACGGGAACTCCCAAACTGGACTGGAACCAGGATCTGCCTAGCCTAGTATTTGCTTCTAAGCAGTGGCGAAACCAAATCCTTCAAAGGACAATGCTGTTAAACCCAGAGTTATTACTCTGTTTCGTAAAATTTGTGGTTTTGTTGTTGTTGTGTGTTTGTTTAAATCAATAGCTCTTTTTAAGTATATACTAGCACAAATATTTTAATTCCAGGTCTTCTTATCCACCCTCAGATGTGTTTGTTTATACTGAACAATGCAGACAAGCAGCTTCTATCTGCAGCAGACACTAGAAGGACGGTGATTCCTTTACATTTCTCACCTTTGTATCTAACAAAGCATTATCTTTTTGTAGCTTCTCGTGGAATATGTTAAAGAAATCCCTGTTTGCTGATAATCTTTGCAGACTCTGGAGGTCATTATAATGGCTTCTATGGTCTGGTTTTGAGTCAGGCAACCCATGTTAAAGAAAGCAGTTAGCAATGAAATACCTCTAACTATAAGCTCAGAGAAAGCTTTCTCCTCTCAAATGTCCGGAAATCTTTTAAAAAACAAGAAAAAGGTTCCAACAAATGCAAACAGCTCTGTGTATAGCATTGTCCCATGGCACATCACATACATAGTCGTTATTAAAAGCTACAAGGACTAAAATAATTAGTTTGAAATTACTAGGCCCTTTCTATGTTTTGGACATCCCAACAAACAACATCGAACAACCTCAAATCTTGATCTCCAGGTGCATATTACTCATAACAGCCCAATAAATTCATGCCAGGCTCACTTCCAGCACTCTGTTGGAAGATGTTTTGTCCCGGTATAGCCGCTCTAACAAAAGGGGATGAATGCATTTGTGAAGTCAATGATCCTACCAAACACATGCAAGTCCTCTATTTCCAAGATGATTACAGCCATCCAGCCTAACACAGGCCACTGGATTTCATCTCATGATCCCTTTAATGGAGAAATAGCCTGCTCTGCAGCTTAAGCAAAACCACCAGCCAACAGGTGGCTGAATGACAAACAAATTCACAGATATATACAATTTTGATTAAAAGGTCCCTGGACTATGAGTAGATTAAACTACTGGGATGCAGAGGTTAGAGTGACCTCTCCTGTTCTTCCCATCATCTCCAAATCAGACGATTCCTTTTTTTATATCTTATTTATAGACTGACCTAGCCACTTCCTAACCTGCTTTTCCACAAAGCCTGGTCTGCAACATGAGCTTTCCAATGTGAGTTTGTTGCCTAAGTTCTACAAAAGACCTGCCCTCTAGATGACACCATTCCTCCAGCAAGACTTTGGCATGCATGCAATTACACCAACAGTTCAGACCCTCCCTGGTTTTTACTTATGTTTAAGGAAGCAATATGACTTACAGCTTTTAATTAAAATACTCAATCTGAAAACTCTTTCTCTGTCCTCTACAGAAGAGGGCTTTGGCTATAGACTTTGAATTACTGTTTTGTTATTAGATTCACTGAAAGAAAAAATATATTATGGAGTTAGAGACAGTTCCATTAAAACAGTTAGATTTAAAACCATCTGCCAAATAAGCTTTGGAACTGGCTGGACTAGAGAAATGAGTCAACAGAATTCCACGCAACACCCTTGGAGGGCAACTGTTATGTTTTATGGAGTCACAAAGGCAACTGTCTCCTGCAGGGAGTCACACTGTAGGAACTATGTGCAGATTCTCCTGAAAGAGCAGAGCCTTTAGAAAAATTTTCCACTTCTCAAACTACAAAATACACAGTTCCTGGGAGAACAGCACAATATTGTAGTTGATGCACATCTGACTGCCCAGTACCTTCTTCTCAGCCTTCAGATCTTCCCGCAACAGTTCAAGTTCAGATGCAAGTTGTTTTCTCCATTCTCTCCGCTCTCCCAGCTGACTTCCCAACTTTTCTATTGTTTCCTGACAGCTTTCCAGCATCTGGAACAAGCAAGATTAAGAATGACTTCCACAGCATCCTTTATTCTAGAAAAAAAGAGAAATAAATTGCAGAAAATAAGTCTTCTAGAAAGATGAGACTGGGAAAAATAGTCCTGCTGGCAACATTCGAGGGCTCCTACACCTTTTATCTAGAGTTGGCTAGACACCTCTGGAGCATTCACCTGACCCAAGGTACCTGAGCAAGCTGATCTCCCCCACGCTATAAGCTCTGTCTTCTCCCACAAAAGAAACCTGACTAACAAGTAACAAACTCCAGCTGTCTGACTAGCATCATCTGACCAGAAAGTAACAAACAGACAGCAAAGCCAGCCCAAAACTAGCTGCGAATCAGCCTCATGGCAAGCATACCTATATGCTACGCTGGTTTCACTAATCTCTAAATAATGGTCAAGCAGAACTTCAGGTCTTGATGTTCCTCTACATGTGTAAACCTTTCACCCTCACAGGGAAGTCAACATTCTCCTCAGCTTGCAGTGCTGATAGCAAGACAATCTCTTAAGAGAGCATTCAAAGAAATGAGCTATCACAGAGATAATGTGGGCATGCTGGATATCTTTGGAGGAAAACAGCTATCTGCCTCGCATGAGCTGATGGAATACAAATTCTCAGAAGATGACAAAGAGCATTCACATTAGATGCTCATTTAATACATTTCTAAACAAATGAATGTATTTCCCAAGGAAAACCTCTTACCTCTTGCATCTCCTGTGCTCCATCAGACAACGCCTGCTCTTCCCCACTCATCTCAGCTTTGTTCTTCTGCACTTCAAGTAACTCTGTCTCTAAACTCATGATCTTAACATACACAAACCATAAGTTAAAACCAAACCAGTACCCGCAACTAGTAGTGAATTTGCTCCTTGTGCAGCAGTTACAGAATAAACCCTGTGCTTGAAAGTGAGGACTGGGGGGGGATGTGGGTAGCTGCCAACACAGGCTAGCTGCAGCTCACGTGTTTCATCCTGCTGCTTCAAAGGCTGAACAGGTCATCCAGGGCCAAGTAGGCAAATGAAAGAACCCTGCTTCACAAAAGGAGAGAAACAACCCAGATATGTGGTTAAAATTCAAGGCCTCTACAGCTTGTGGGCCTTCTACATGTTGCTCTCTCAGCACACAGGATGCCACGAGACCCTATACAAAGGCACCCTTGACTAACACCATGGACCATCCTCCTTTCCCACAGTCTCATGATGCTCAGGTAGAAGTGCCCAATCCCCACAGCTGATCTCATCCAAGCAGACCTTGGACCCAGTCCCTGGACCTGTCCTAGTCCCTCCACCACCCAGAGGAGGTTGTAACTCCCTCCTGCAAGGTTCCAAGGGCTCTGGACGCTGACATGTACTCTTCTCCTGGCAGACGAGAGGCGTCTGGACAAAGATGCCCTCCGAGTTTGCCCGTCCACCAGAGGAGTCTTCCAGTGCAGGGGCCCTGGTGGCAATTATTATCAGTCCTGCCGTTTTAAAGGGTTTATCTGAGCTAGATAGTCCAATTTCCACAGTCCAATTTCCCCTCCTGATATGGTTCTTGCAGATCCTTTTGAAAAATGGGAGTCTTGGCACTAACGGCCCAGGCCTGCCCCACTGCTAGCCAGCACAGCAATCAGCAGCCTTTCCTTGCAGCTTCTTACACTTGGGGGGGGGGGGGGGGGGGGGGAAATTGTGCTGATTTTCCTGTTTCTAAACCACCAAGCTGGCCTCCCCATTGAACAGGCTGGACTTTCATGAGGCTGCAGAGCAAGTGGAAGTGGATGAAGTCCAGCTACAGTGGATGAAGTCCGGCCTCAGTGTTCATCTGTCCACCACATACACCATAACATACAAAGAACATGCACCTGTTCCACAGCACGTTCACAGGCTTTATGTCTCTCTCTTTCTCCTTTCTCTGCATATATTCAGATCCCATTTTTCATTCCTTTTCAACAGGAAGCCAAAAGGAAGTGCCAAGTCTCTGCAAAACTCGGTTCTTTTTCAGTGATTACAAAGCAGCATGTCAAAGCTCAAGAGAGCTTTGCTTCCACTGACAGGCTTCAGGCACAAGATGGCTCTGTTGAAGCTCCCAGCAAGGAACAATCTCTAACAGAGGGCAGCTGATGTATTGTTTTCTAAGATAGATGATGTTACCAAACCAGGTGTTAAATGCACATTCATAGAGTGAAACACCCAGGCCTCTGACAGAAACCTGCTTTCTCTTCCGTGACCAGATGACAGTTTGTGGTTCAACAAGACTTTGGAGCTGTGGAAGGAATCTCAGGAACAAAACAAACTTCCCCTCCCTAGCTACCAATCAACCTTTGCTTAGGAAGCTGATACCCAGCTATGCATTTCAATTATTTTGCTTATTTTTCCCCAAGCCATTAAGTTTTAAGCATTTAAGCTGGGCAGGTAAGTCCCATGCAAGTGGCAGAACAATACCACATTGTATCCTGGTGTCCTCGTTCTGTGTCAGTGGCCTAACCAGCCAGGACTTTTGTAGGCTTGCCAAAACAGAAAAGACTCCCAGGTCCTTTTCACACAGTGCAGCCTGGCAAACACCCAGGGGCACTGCTTTCTCCAGGCTCCAGCACACATGCCTCTGTGCGGTTCTTCCCTCATTACAGCCAAGGTATCCAAAAGCCACTCAGAGCTGAAGGATGCAGCTTTGCATCCTCCATCTGAGCAGAGGCTGGATCTAGCCAAGGTTTAACCCCCTCCTCTTCCATCCCACAGTCTGTCTCACCTGTCTCTCCGCTGCCCTTTTCAGCTCTTTTTTGTACCCAGCAGAACGCAGCTCCAAGCTAACACCAGCCAAAATGCTTTGCATCTCCTTGACTACTTGGTGCCCCCCACTGCGCTCGCTCTGCATTCCCAAGAATTCTTTTAACAACAGACTGAGGGAAGAAGGGATTTCCCCAAACTGCAAATGCATTTTGTTTGATTTGTGGAGAGTTGATTTATTCTACTTCAGTGAGAAAAGTGAGAAACATTTGAATGTGTGCTGAACAAATGCTCCATTCAATTTAAATAAAAGCCTTGTCATGGTGGACAGACCTGCTGCCATTCCCATCACGGTCAGTGTCTTCCCTCGGCTCCTCAGCTATACCTTTCTAAACATAACATCTGCTGGGGTCTTTCAGGAGATATTTGAACACACCTTCAGTCTGTTTTACTGTCATTACACAATTTTCCCTTACAGCTAGAGGTTACTTCAAAGGAAGACAAGATAAATTACTTGTAATGATTCATCTTGGAGATGTGTGGCTGCTTGCCCATTCACATGGGAAATACCTTCACACTTGTACCACCTCCTACATTGCAGTGTAACACAACAGAAAGTGTGTGGATATGTCAAAGCGCCACTCCTGACTCAAAAACCTGTGTCCTTCCTTCTCACCTCAGAAATCCAAGGTTCTCTTGGGACACCATGGACTGGTCCTGCTGCCTGGCAGCTTCAGAACATCTCTTTCCCACAGACAGATGGGAGAGGGCTACGCAGCCCAAGGAAGAACCCTTGGCCAGGTAGCAAGGCCTTGAGCTTGCCAGTGGAAAAGATCTCCTCCACCAGCCTCTTTGGAGGAAAAGCTGCCAACCCACCTAGAAGCAAAAACAGGTCCTGGCTCACTCTGTTCGTTTTGCCTAGAAATTAGCAGAGAGGACCTGTCCTAAGACCTGTTTGACTGCCCTGTCTGTAGCAGACCACGTGTCCTGGCAGCAACAATGCACAAATGCTGCAGACAGCATCTCCTTTGGGGCAAGCAGTTACTAAGCGGTCAGAAAGCACAGGTGTTCCTCGCAAAGCTACCTCCAGGAGGATGGAAAGTCCCTAATCAAATCAGAGCTAAAGAGCACCCTGACAAAGGTGGCATCAGAAGTCAAAAAGTGCAGCGTTTCATCACCAGCATGCTTAACCAGTGACCTTTCCTGGGTTCAGGTGGCACCAATGCCCCACAGGGACCACATTCTCTGTTGGACAGGTCTGAAGAAGAGAGAGGGACTGAAGTTAAAGTGAACTTGCTCTTCAGCAGGAACTGCAGAAGCAGAAACAATCATCCGAGGTGGAAAAGCAATTCCTAAAGGAGACCGATGCAAAAGTCTGGCAGGAACACTGATGCTACCTAGGACAGCTTCTCAGGGGAAACAAATGCTTCCAAACTACAAGAGGCTCAAAAGAAATAGCTCCAGAGAAAAATGAGGCAATTCAAACTTGAACTACAAAGGCTTTGCTTCAGCTCAGAGAAGAAACCAATGCTAGTACAGTCCACATGTACAGAAAAGGCGGTTTGTGAAGGGAGCATTGACTGGTCTTGTGGATCCAGGATGTAAGTTGGCTACTTAACAGTTCTTGTGCAAGCATGAAAAAGGGGAATAGAAGCTGGAAAAGACAATGTTGCTGTACCTCCACAGGGGGAATCTGTACCTCCAAGCAAGAGTCATTTACTCACTGCTATAATTATTTTTTCTCCCACTTTTCTGAAACTGGCAGATTTTGCTAGTTGTATTTCTTGTCAAACTAAACAAAGGAGCATGCAGCTTTAGGTCAAGCAACATTTTATTTTACCAATGAATATGCAGAGAGAAAAGCAGCTAGAATTAAACAAAACCAAACAGCATTTCTTCCATTTCTTACTTACTTTCCAGTGAAGTCCCTCCACTTCACTCTCAAACTGTTCCTTTTCCTGCTTTGTTTGGATCTGTGTCTCTCCCAGAATTGATTCCAGCTCTTCGTTGTGCTCAACCAAATCCTCATGCTCCTGCTCAAGATTTTGCAGCTTGTGAAGGAGCTGTGAATTCCTGCCCTCAATGTTTTCAATCACCTCCCGGCACCTGCACACCAAAGACCAGTATCACTGAGGCTGAAACTGCTATGTGAACACATCAGCACACAGACAGATCACTTACCTCTTGACAAACCACCAAGCAAGGAAGACCCAATGTGTTTTCCACTGTGTGATATCTATCCTGCTAATTCTGAGTCTCAGACCCAGCATGACCTGTCCCTGTTCTCATTTAGGTGGTGATGTGTGGAATTATTGGCGATGCGTTCTGCATGAGTAACGATGAGGGTCTGTGGAGAGAACTGGTCGGGCAGGAGGATGCTAACAGCAGAAAGCCAATGACAAAGTCAGCCTCATGAAGTGGGGGAACAAGCATGGGCATTTGAAAGGGAAAAGAGACAGAGGGATTGGATCAGACAGCCCTTTCCTCCTTGAACATGCTAGAAGAGATTTAGCAGCAGCAATTTCCTAAGCAGGCCACAGGAGAACAAAAATTTGATTTCCCTCAAAAATCCCAGTTTACACATGGAAGTCTGAAAGCCAAGTGTCTTGGTACACCCCTGGACAGCAACCAAATCCAGAGGAAATCCTCCCAGCAGCAAAACAGCTTCAAAAACAACGCTTTTGTCTGCAGGGATCCACAAAAGACCAACACCTATTCTTTTAGGAAAACAAAAAACTGGAGAATGTGCCAGAAAACAGCCTGTATTCTTAATAGCAAGGACTACACACCCACTCACAACTGCATTACCTCCAAACGTTCAAATCTGGGAGCAAAGGAACAAAACTGGTACCAAAGAATATTCTAAAGAACCCAATACTTAAACGCACCCTGCAAGACAGAATATCAGCAACCAGAGTGCCAGACAAGCCACTAGAAAAAGACAATATACAAAGTACTTATATACTGCAAACCTTTTATGAAGTGTTTCACTACTCTGATATCTGTCTTCTTGATCTGAACCAGCTTTGCCTGAAGTGTGGTCCCCTTCAACCCTCCCTTCATCCTTTGTGCCCTGTGCATAAAGAGAAAATGAAGTTACTACACAATTAAGACTCAAATCTTAGCATGACATGATTCTAAAGCTACCTAAGTCCCTCATAAATGAATGGGACAAGAAAACACGAGCTGCATCAGCTGCAACTACTCATATTAGATAATCCACTGGCTATAATAGCAAAACCTTCCAAGGCCTGTAACAGCTATGAAGGCACCAGTGGGTACAAGCTTACACCTACAGATGTGCTCTACACATAAGATTTATGTTGGGCATACCAAATAAACTGATGTCCCATACACAGAAAGGAAAACACAAGCATTTCTGCACAACAAGCTATGCTTCTTCATTTATGACAGGGGATTAAAATGCAGAGTGGGGCCTGTTTGCTCTATTTGCTTTTTACAGTAGTGAACAAAAGGCCCTTTAAAGTACCTGTAGTTGCAACATGCTCAATTCTTCAGTCTCAACTGGTGTAGACAATGGAAATCCTTGCTTCTCACCCTTTTGATACTCACAGATCTCCTCTTTGAGCTGGTCAACCTTCAAAAGAAAAACACTTGCTCGTATTTTTGATTGATTTTCATCTTGCTGTCTTAGAAAACTAAGATCCTCCTCAAACTTGACACAGATAATTGTTGATTTATTAATATTAACCACTCAGCTTGAGGGATTGGCTGAGGAGCTCACATGGCTGCTATAGCCAAGTGGCCTCAGACTATTTGAGAGGTAAAGAGAAGTAAAATGGGTAATACCACACTGCATTAAAAAGCAAGCATTTTTTCTTCATTTAAGTTGTTGATTGTGCATGTGTTGTGCATCCCCTCTTACCAAACAGGACTGAATGCCAAGGGGAAGACTGATCACAACCACTATTTCTAAGACTGTCTTTGCTGTTATTGATAGGATCAATATAACATTCCTAATAGCAGGTAAGCATTCACACCACACAGCCACCAATCATTCACACGCTTACTCTCAGTTACTGAGATTAGCTCAGTTAGTTACTGAACAGCAAGACATGGGATGGCAAAAGTAATTACATACTACTGAGAATCCATTATAGGCTGCTGAAGGACTAATACAAAGAATTTGAGAATTAAGAACAGAAGCAAAATTTGTGCCAAATTACATGTTTTAATATTCATTTAATATTTATTTCCTATTGCCAATCTCATTAAGGAACTACTCTGTTGATAAAGATTACAACATTTAGAGAAACCAATGCTTAATATATCAGCCACCTAAGTAATAGCAATGACATTCCACACAAAATGAAAAGTAACAAGTTTATCTTCTACTGAGCCAACCCGCAAAACTACATTAAAAAGCCAAAGAGGCTGAGAGGTATCAACACATGAGCAAAAAATAAAAATAATTTGAAAAATAGGGTTTTAAACTAAACTTACTTCTTTTCTTTATTAACAATCCCCAAGAAGATGTAGAACTGTTGCTGCCTCTGTTTATCCACCTAATTTTGTGCAAACAACAGCTAGTACCAGAAAGCATCCATCTGATCCTGAATGCTGTGCACAAGAAACCAAGCATCTCAGGAGCCCTAAAGCACATACTCAGTTTGAGCATAAACAGACCCCTCCATGATCAAAGTACCACCGATCTCATCCTGCACTGAAAGATACTATGATAGCTGATTTTTTTTATTATTATTATTACTTTTAGGGCTGCAGTAACAGCGGCTGCCTTAAAACATGCTTTGAGTATTTATTCTGCCAGTTTCCTGGTGTTTGTTACTACATGAGCCACAAAACATCAGAGCTGCAGTTCTGGAAATACTCATTAAAGAAAAAAGAGAGGAAATACAAAGGCAGGGCAGGATAAGGAGCACATCTAAGCCTCAGGAGCCAACCCAGGAATAGTGGCTCCACAGCAGGCCTGGAGAAGGAGCCAGGACAAGATGGGTACTCACCAAATCAAGGAATGCTTTTCTTTCCAAGTCAAGCATTTGGACCCGTGTTCGCAGTGCCAGAATTTCCTTGTCCAGCCTGCTGTTGTGCTCCATGGCCTTCTGTAGCGCAGTCCTGTCTGGACAGAGCACACACAGGCTGCTCACCAACACTTCCTTGGCCCTTGACCATCATCAAGCTCAGAGCAGAGCTATTGCATGAATACTGTTTCTGAAATTACATTGCCCTTACGTACAGGTATTTGGGAGCACAGCACAGAGAGCAGTTCCCGATACATGCGGGAACACCATTCTCTTACTCATACCGTAGAGGTTTATGTTTCTGGAGATCCAGGTTCGCCATCAGTGCTACTAAGCCATGCTGTTTACTGCAGGATCACAGCAGTCTCTCCATAGTTATTCCAAGGAATAACTTTACTTCTAGATCAGGGAAAACACCTTGCCTCAGACATGTAGGTATGGGTTTCAAGAAGAGCAACAGTAAGTTTTGGAAAACTCCAAACAGGTTTTGTTTAATTTTATTTTAAAACTTCTTCTAGAAATTTCTGGCAAGTATCATCCCACAAAATCACAGCAAAGCATGCAACATGAAAGGGGGTGAGCACTGGGAACAGTTCATGCAGGGGGATGTTTGCTCTGAAAGGGACAGCACAGCACCTGTGAAATGCTGCACAAGCCCTGCAGAGGGTGGGGGATAGTCCAGCCAGACTCAAAACTCTTTTTATTTTTTAAACCAAGGTAAAGATAAGCACCCTGGGGGGTCCATGCCACGAATGTCTGAAAAAGTAAGAGTATACACAAGTGTGGCAGGGACGCTCTACTCCTGCACTTGGCACAGGACTTGCTCAGGCTTCTGAGCCACAGGAGGCCTCGAGGTGATTGTCCCTTGAACCGGGCAGCTCGCCACCAACAGTGCCAGGTGGATGCCCACGGCCATGACCACGAACAAAGGGAGGTACTGCCTGAAAGCAGGTACCCATTGAAATCCCTCATGGGGAAATGACGGATCACATTGGAGCTCGAGAACAACATGATAAGGAATCTGAGTATGACTAGGAGCCAGTCACTTTATCTTATAAATAGAGTGGCCAGAGAAAGCTTATTTGAGCTCTCCGGGGATCACACTGGGCTGTGACCCTCGATCTCCTGCTGAGCTGGGGCACCTCTCAGGACCTCCTCGAGGACCACAGCTCCTCCACAAACACTGACAAAGGAGAAGGGTGAGACATTCACTGAAAAGGGGGAAAAAACCTGAAAGCGCATGACTATGTAAAGAACACTTCCCCCCCACATCCCGCTGTAAGTCTCACATGAACATTTCCATTATCAAATTTTTAACTAAATCTGTTTGTATTGCAGCAAATACTGTTGAATCCTTGTGTTGAATTGGCTGACGATTAAGTGCTGTTAAGACTCATACAATTCAATCTTGTGATTTACCATTAAAGTATTAATAAATCTTAAATTGCTGCTAAATCAAAGTTGTGCAAAAATCTATTTGCAACAATAAGCCTTAGTCCCGTATGTATTAGATTATGTATAAGGGAGGAGTCTAAGCTCTGCTGTAACACAGCGGTCCTTGGGCATTTGTCACTTTAGCTCAGGGCTCAAGCTCACCTTCAAGTTCAAATTCCACGACCAGCCACCATGCACACGCGAGCTATGCTCTAGTTCAAACTCCAGCCAGAATCAGCAGCATGGGCAGACCTGATGCCTGTCCACAAAATATACTTCAAACGGTTTGGAAAAGTTACCTTATCAGTGAGAAACTTCCAACTTCAGCTTAAAATTCATGACTTGCTATGAGCAGGAACTACAATGTGAATATACCAGTGTTGTGCTAACATTAGTATTTATGGCATGACCAGAGAGTAAAAATCATTGTATACCAACCCATCAAGTCTGAATCAATATGCATATGCAACCATCACACCAATTGACACAGACCATCTAGTATTTCAAATGGCAGAATCAGGAAAAAGATGTTTGTATTAGAAACATTGACAGAAACATGCCTGACTGAGTGCATGTACACTGGTATTCTGCTCCTAAAAGTAGAACTATAGAGAAGTAGAGAAGCCAGTTTTCCTTACAGAAATGATGAACGCGATTTTTCCCTTTTCAACTTAAACTTGACTTTTTGTCAGGCAAAAATAAAAATATACCTATTTTCTTGGTTCTAAACTAGAGGGAAAAAAATAAAACAACAACAACACACCCCACTTTCAAACAGGGATTTTGCTATTGGATTTTCAGTTTTGTAATTTAAAATAAAAGTGAAGAAACACTTCCTACCAAAGCATTCATTTTGCTTAAAAGTTGTCTACCGTTACAGATAAAATGTTGGATCTTCTCCACTTATAAATTGGTCGACTTACCACTCTTTCTCCATTCACGCACCCCTTCTTCCCAGCTCTCAGGCACTTGCAGGGCTGACCACAAGGCAGTTTCTGCAAGGTCAACAAAGAGACAGTTTTGCTGTGGCAATTCATTTGCATGTTTTTGAACAACAGCAAAAAAAAAAAGCAACATTTTTGATACACTTCTTTGTTAAATATAGAGTTGTAAGAAAATTAAAAAAATGAAAAATAAGAAGCAGACATCTAGACCACTGCACACGACTTAAAATCTCCAATCACCATCACCAACACCCAATAACTGAGCTACAAACTGCCCAGGAGCAATCTTGTATTTTCTCATCAATGCAAGCAAGCAGCTGCAAGTAATCACTGAACCAAAATACACTGCTTAAGTGGAATCTTATTGAAGATCAGAGATTTCATTTAGTTTTCTATTTAAAAATCAGTTTATTTACAAAGCATTTGGTTCTGTAGCGCATGGGGAAGAGAAGGCATGCAGATATACATCATCGGGGAAGTCACTGAGATGTTATAGCACTAATCTTGCACACTAATACAGCATAATAAACCACACAGACATAGCAAGCATGAAACCCTTACTCACAGTTTGGAAAGTCTTACATTCATTTGATACTTAGGAATTTTATAGAACACAGATTCCCCACTCAGGCTAAGATCCAGGGAGAGGAGTCATGCTGCAGCCTGTCCGAAATCTGGAGAAGCAGTATGGTTTGGAGGCTGCAACACAACATTCACTCTGTGCCCACGAATGCATGCGTACCAATCAATAGGCAAAGCAGATAACTGCAGGGTGCTTTGATTAAAAAGCTGCCAACGATGGGTTTGGAGGCTGGCTAGAAGGTTTAGTGACTACACCTGAGTGTGATGCACAAGCTGCGAGGTCAGCATCGTGATCTGCCATCACCCTGCCCACGTTGGTACCAGTCTCCTTAAGAGAGCAGCTGCTGCAAAGGTGATGGGGCAGTATCACACCTTGCTGCTCTCAGCTGAAATTCTGTATCACAGATTTTGGGACAATTTGAGTAACAGAAAGAGCATCTAGAAACCAGTGTTTTGCTGGGGGAGCCTCCTGTTGGAGGCAACAGTGAAGGACCTGGCTTTAGGGATCATTCCACTGGGACCTTTACCAAACAGTTTCACTTTTTTCCAAAAAACAGTTATTATTATTATTTTTTTTTGTCAGTATTTAAATGTAATTTAAAAAAAATGGAATACTGCAGGGCTGGACAATAACAGATGTTTCAATACGGAGGTTAAACACTTTCAAGGAGGTTAAATGAGTATTAGCAGTTGTAAGAATCCAACCAGTCACTTCAAGACCATTGACAAGCCTTGGTTATGAGCTCTTGCTAATGACCCCTAAAGGAGGTAGCATTCCAAAAATAGCACCTGGAGAACCTGGAGATGGGTGGTTCAGACATGCTGACACTGTGTATGAGTTATTTTAGCTGTTTTGTTTCTGGAGCAAGTTACCATTTCTTCTCAATCCCCTTCTGTGTTGTGTATTTCTCCCTTTGTACAAGCCAGGGAGAGGAATTAAGTCAAGACGCTGCTGCTACTCCTATCAAAGATCAGATTGCCCCATGTTCTGGCTTTCCACACTCCAGATTCATCCTGACTGTGTTTCTGCATTCAGGTCTCCTAGGTACTGAAGCAACCCTTGAAGCAGATTTCTCCTCATTACAAGGACATGGGACGGCCTTTCTCCAGTTCCCCTGGGTGAGAAGTGCAAGGCTCACACTGAACAGGGGTGGGTTAAATGCAGGCCAGTAATTAGGAGTGGCACACAGCCACACAAGAAGCACTGACGTATTTTGCTCTGCTCCTTTCTTTGTGTATCCAGCTCATCTGTCAGCCTCCAGATCCCTTTGTGGACCACCAGCAGCTTCTGCATGGCCTCAGCCAGCTCTCATTCAACTCTTACATGTGATGCCTGTTCCCTCTCCAGCTCCTCTCTGTAGGACTGGAGCACACAATCTAATGCTCCAGTGGAAATGAGATAACCCTCCTGGTGACAGGAGATCCCCCCTCCACGCTCCTCTGGGCCCACCAGAACAGGGGTGGTGACACAAACAGAAATCAGGTGATCTTGCAGAGGCAAGAGACACACATGTAGAGGGTGACACCTTGCCACGGACAGGTGTCAAAGAGCAGACATTGAACAGCATGCCACGGCTGCTTCCTACAAAGCTCTGTTTTTCTTTCCTTGAGACAATGCTGTTAATTAAGGTGCACTTTCAAGCACATTTGAAGACAAGGACGAATGATTACAGACAGCACATAGAAAAATCTATATATGGGGGGTTTCCAAGCTGAGGGTTCCATCACACCCTGTGAGTATCTGCTCCAAGAACAAGTCAGTTCTGCATGTTTGTTGTCCCATGGCTGTTGTGAGAGCTGGTCCCAACCAAGCCCAGCAATGGAAACCTTCTCTTCCAGCCTACAAAATGTTCCTAGTCTGTGAGCCAGACACTTCACCCACTGACCTGGTGTTTGTGCCGAGAAGTAATTTCAGCTGATATAAAAAGGGCTGTTCCTCACAGCCATGACTTTGGTCTGCTCTGTCTCCAGTATGTTTTATTTGTGGCTAGAATGAAAGGCACATGAATACTTACAGCACTTACAGCCCCAACCCAGACATCTCACACTGGTGAGATGTTAGCCCTGGCTCTCAGCAGAAGTTAGTAACTCATGTGTAGCACCAGGCTCATAAGATTGCACAGCCTGCAGTTCAAAGCACACTCCCAACCTGTCAGCAAAAAACACTAAGTAACCTCACAGTGTGCTCAAGAACAGACCCACTGCTTGAAATCTCAGCTACATGTCACGTCATCAGCAAGCAACGTGCAGATGTACTACCTCATTTATCATCTCTTCTGCATGCTGCATGGATTTGTACTGTTGTTGGAGTTCATCTTCCAATGTCTGATGAATGTGATCAAACTCACCCTTGCATAGAAAGAGATTTTAATAGATCAATACCACAAGAAAGCATGCTGCCACGGACACCAGGGTGTAGTATGCTCAGTTTTAACATACCTTCATTAACAAGGGGTTGTAATCATACCTTAAAGGACAAGTTTCAACCTGAGATATACCACATCCCTGGGAAAATCCTCAGTTGTCTATTATACTTTGCTAGTACTCTACAGGCCCACTACATATTTTTTTTTAAAGCCAGGATCTCCTTGGCAACTTCCTTTTTGAGCATAGTGGCCCAGCTTTGCTCCCAGAAATCTATGGTAGATTTACTCGATCAGTGTAGCGGTGGGTTACTTCCTCATGCCCTACTCTTTTGAACTGCTTACCAAGTTAACAGATTCCTCCTGCTCCTGTGATCTGTGCACATGAATCAGCATCAAGGATTTGCTTCTACTCAGGTTAGTTGTCATTAACATTTTTGCAGCTTGATGCTAGAGAGGTGTGTGCTTGTACATGCCAGGTTTCTCTGGCACTACTCAAAGTGTTTTCCCACCTAGGTATCAGGATGACTACACAAAAATGCATGTTTGTACCCAGGGTTTCGACTGAGGATGCATTAAAAAAAAATCAGCTATGCTTAAGCAGTCTAGCAAAAAAAAAAAAAAAAAACATATTAATTTCCATAACAAACAGAAACTTATTTGGACTTTCGGTATAAGGTTGAACAAGCACGTAAGTTTGTTTGAGAATTAGAAAGGTTACACGTTCCAGTTAACAGAGTAATGAGAACAATTAACCTTTTCACTTGAAACACTGCTGTGACTCTAATGATCCTGTAGAACAAATGTGTGATGTTACCCAGGAGAAAGAAGTGCTTAATCAACAGTTTCTAGCTCACAAGCATGAACACCAATGACATCATTTGGGGAGAAAAAACAGTCTGCTTTAGAAATTGTTTTCCTGAAAAGCACATCTTCAGAGTCTTTCACCTGGTTTTAAAAACACAGAAAGAAAGGTGTCCAGTGTAAGAACCGCAGAGAAGTTCTGTTTGATTCAGAATGAGGAGCATTAACCTTATAATATATTTTGATCATGCAAGAATACACTTGCCTTTCCAAGCCTCATTCTTCTAAACAGCTGTATGAAAATTGGATAAAAGTCAGGTATTTACAGGCCTGTCTTTACATAACGGGGGAGTCTAGCACTGTGTAACAGGAGGAATTCAAGAAAAGTCCACATTGTTCTTCACATGTAGACTATACTATCTCTACGGACCAGACTTTGCCCTGGCTTCGTCCTTCACCCAGCACAGCTGCAACAATACACTCTCCAATTTTACCCAGTAGTCAACGCCAGCCTTGTTACAGAAACATATTGTGCGGTCATTATGGAAGCATCAGAAAGAATGGTCTGAGAGCGAGCAGCTAGGAGAAGCTGTTGCTGCAGACACCGTATGCCACAACAGAAGTTTGAATGCATAACTGCTGTAGCTCTTTTCCAGGAAGCCTGCAGCCAGGTGTAGAGGGCATTCAGCCCCAGAGTGGATGGAGAAATAGGAAGGAATGAGAGCAGAAGGAGAAAGCAGGACTTCCATCCCTAACCCCTATTTGCAGTCCTGCTCCTTGCCTGCTTGCTCTTCCGGCTCCAGGAACCTGTCTTCACTGCTCAGTGGCCAGCTCCAACACAAGGATGGAAAGTCATTCATTTACTCAGGGAGAGAAACATGCAAGTGGAATTCCTCTGAAGTGATCAACAGAAGGGACCTGAACTTACACCTTACATGGGTACGTGCTTTATCCGCAGGCTGTTAGACAGAAGTCCCCATCAGCTACGCGTTCAGAAGGATGAGCTCCATGCAGGAAGGCCTGGATTCAATACCGGACTTGGAGGCATCTACATTCCTCATTTGACCTGGCTCTACTTCTCTTACTCAGACGTGGCAGTGAAGGAAGTGCAAACCCGATCACTCCTCGTAAATGCTCAGTAGCAGATGTGGTTAACTGGCATTTCACTGGAAGGTTACAGCTCTGCTTCCTCTTAACTACAGTGAGGTTTCTATTACAATGCTTCATCAGAAAAATGGTCTGTTTGCAGCAAACATTTGTATTAAGTGACAGACATTTACATGCAGATTATTCACGATTCACAGAGAGACATTTTCTAACAAGGAGGGGGAGGCAACATCTCAGGGAAGTATCTCTCCCTCACTGTAAGCAAACTCGTTGATTCTGAGGAAAATACCTATATCTGAAGGTGTTATTGTACCACTAATGAACCATGAATAACACATAACCTGGTAACAGTTAGGCAGACTGGGACTCTCCAGCCAGAAAGGGATGCTCTTGAGGTCAGTATAATCCTGAGTGGCACAGCAAAGACAGACAAGAGGCAATTGTTCACTGCCTTGAATGCAAGAGCTGGAGAGCATTAAGCAAAGCCCAGCGATGGCACAGTAAAACAAAGGAACGTGTCAGTAACTGAACCTTGCTGCAAAATGTTGAGGATGTAAGAAAACTGCATGGCGTCAACAAGCAACCACATTCACAGAAGAGAAAAATTAATCACGGACTAATAAATACAAAGATAGCACCTACAGTTCAGACACTTAACAGCACTGGAGGCAAGGGGGATATTTCAGATGTACTACCACTAAATTTTTGCCCTTATGCAGTCCTCTGAGATTCAGATGGTGCAATGCAGTCCAAACCAAGCTGAGCTTCGCAGCAGGCCTGACAAGCCCCCCTCCTTAAGTGTGCTCACCCAAAAGAGGCCAAGAAGCTTTTCAACTCCAACCAGTTTATCAGAATGAAAAACTATAAACCCAACTTTTTAACTATAGAAAAGTCAAGGTAGTGACAGAAATGAAACGGTCTGCCCACAGATCTTCCACCTGCTGATGCCCTAGCAGGCAGCCCTTGCTTCCGACAAACAGTTGGGTGTCACCAAGCCCTGCCATCTCCTCTGTTCCCAGTTCTGGCTGGCTGTGCTCTGCAGGGGCTGCAGCTCCAAGCCCTCCTGCATCTCCCTTTCAGCCCAGAGCTCACCCACTGCGTCCCTATGCAGGAACAGCTCCCCCCACCCCAAAGCACAACCTGGTCCAGCCACTTCTAAAGTGGCAGAAGGAGATTGGGAAGAGTAAGAGAAACTGAACATTCTGTATCACAAATGCTGCAGTCTAAACAGGCTCTTGACCTAGCCCAGGGCAGCAACGTTTATGCTCCTACACATCTGACAGCCATGACTGTCAAAATGAAGTTAGGGCTGAGGTGAGTATTGCACAAGGGCAGACTGAGCGTTGCACAGCAGAGCCAACAAGCACAGCAATGCAGGAGAACTGCAAATGAGGAACTACAATGGCCAGGAGCTCCTGGGCCCCAGTTCCCTTTAACAGTCATATTCAGGAGTAGGTGGAAGTCGGTGTCAAAGTTGCTGGGAGGGAGATTGCCCTAGTTGAGGTAGGTGGTCACAAACTGCCTCTCTGACACACCAGAGCTGCTGTTCCTCCACCATTTGTCCGTTTTGTCATCTTGACCTCAAAAGTAAGGGTCAAGATGTAGATGGTCTTCCCCTAGCCTGCCAACCACCAAGTCATGTTGTCAAATTTATTTACAGAACAAAATCTGTAAGCAGAGGTTTACTTAACTTCCATCCTCTAGCTCCGCAGCTAGAAGACAAGGAAGGAGTTTTAACCTCACCTTAGAGTACAGGGAAGGTTTTTCTTAAATTAATGACTGTCAAGGGAATTCTCTCACCTGTAATTAAATAATGGATCATCAGGAAATCTGGATCAGTAGGAAGCCATTATAGCCCAATGAAGATATTCAGACCCAATTATATCACAAATTCTTCAACATTCTCTCAAAAATAATTCTATTCATTATCCCTATGCAAGACCTGGGAGCAAATCAAGCATAAACATAAACTAAATGAAAACTAATACAGAAATAAACCTCATCACTAACAATCCATAGATAGAAGAATAATTTTTAATTTAAAAATCTCAAAGATATTCTTTTCCCCAGCATGCTTTCAGACAGTCTGAGCAGCTAAAGCAGGGTGTACCTGAAGCTGTGCAGCACACAGCCTGTCTATGTAGCTGTGTGAATTCAACTTCTGATCTGTGATCTCCAGTTTCTCCAGCAGCACTGTTCTTTCTACCAGTAAATAAGCAATCTGTTCGCTGGCATTACTGTGAGCTATTTCGGACAAGCCTTCCTGTTCCAGCATCTCCTTGACCTCCTTCAGCTGGGCTTCTGCAAGACAAGGCTTTCTGTGAGCACAAGAAGAAAGGAAGCCCGGTTCCCTGAGGATCTGTGCCCCAGGTTCTCTAAACACCACGACAGCCCCAGTTTCTCCTGGAACCCTCCAACAGCTCACAAAAATTCTAGTCTGTTCTCCTGCTTCCCAGCTTCCTTGCTCCCTCCTATCCCCCACTCTCTCCTACCATGGTAGTCCTATTCCCACCATTGTGACATTCCCGCTCGCACCCACTACACTGCCTGACAAGCAAATGACAGGACCTGCTACATCTGAATTCTCCTGCCCTTAAGAGGGGTGAGTTGTTATGACCATTTACCTCCACCCAGCAGCTATGCTTCACCAACCTTTTTGTCCTTGACACTCTTACCCCCTAACACACTTTGGTGGAAACTAAACAGATTAAAAAAGCATTAAGAGAAACCAAGCAGATGAGCAGGCAATCACATAAGCAGTTTCTTTAGAAAGAAGAGACACAAAATACCATATCACTCATATAAACAGAATTTTCCTAAGAGCTTTTTTCCCCCGTGCACATTCCTCCAAAACCAGCTGTAATCCCACAGGCTAAGGACAACTTCTTGGTAACGCAAACCTGCTTTTTGGAGGTCTCCTGTAAGATTAAACAAGCAAAAATTCCTTTCAGAATTAAATTACCAATTACTATTTATCCCAAAGTTACAGCTAGGAAGACTCTGTACTAGGAAAAACTTCAAGATTCAATGGCTTTTGAGGTAAACAGATCATAACGGTATTTGTTTACAGCTAGGCACTGCTTTGTTTGGGGCCACAGCTGACTCTACTGCCCAGGTTACAAGCACTATACAGTTGTGTTTACACTTCTCCAGGTACATTTGTCAGAAGAAACGTGCAGGAAAAAAAAAAAAAAAAACACAATACAAGAGGTTTCCTATTTGGTTTGAACTCCATTTTGCAGCATGCTCAGGATCATTTGTTTAAAAAAAAAAAATACACAAGAACCCCTCACTTTGGTTGGCAATTCATCCACCTGGAGAGCATGAGGATGCCTTCGTCTCCTTCGTGGCCATGGCAGCAATTCCTGCACTGGATCTATTAGCTTGTTAATCTAAAGAAGGGCTTTGAAAACCTCCCTATGTAAACACTGCTCATTTCTCATCAGTCTTTTCTCCAGTAATTTAATTAACATTAAAAAGGAAAACTATTCCCAATTTCTAGCCCAAAATAGTTTATAAATGCTTCCAAGAGCTGTAGGATGGGAATCAGGGAGTTGCGGGGTTTGTGTTGACAAGGGTGGCATAGTCACACTCCTTCACTGCTTAGGGAGCTAAGCCTCAGAAGTTACACAGAACAAGTATTTCTCATACTCTTACACAGAATACATATACAGCTTTGGACAAGCCTGCTCTGCACTTTCACACACTGGATTTAACAGGGGACCCAGCACAATCACACCCTAAGGCTCAAATCAATTGCTTGTTTCCACTCTGCACTTTGCAGCTGGCTCTGTCCAGCCCTATGGATGGAAAACACCCTGCGGTTTCCCATTCACCCTCCCTGTGGTTATGAATTACAGCTTGTTCAATGAAGAGGTAAAGCATGGCTCTCTTGCAGCTTTCCTGTATGAAGGAGAACAAAATATTGCAGTTTACAGTTTAAAAATAACTGACCCCTTGTTCCATATGCCTTATGAAGAACCCACAGCTCACACTAAACTGAGAAACCCACATGGCCTCCAAGCTGCCTCACAGATTCCTCCCACTGACAATCCAAACTGGGGTTCTTGCATCTTCCCCTGGTAGCTGCTTTGCTTAAAGACAGAAGCAGGACAGCAGGTGAAAGGGACTCACACAACTCACACAAGTTGAGCTCACAGAAGAACTCACAAAACTACTCCTATATGGACAGTTTTGCTTGAAGGTACTTCCCTTGCATGCAGCCTGCAAAACAATACTATGCTACATAGATGTGGCAACATGATCTAGAAATCTTCCACAGGCTGAAGAGGAAAAAAAAAAAAAAAAGATCTGTGAGGATGAGAGGACACTGCAGCACAAAGCACAAATTACCTTCCTGTAAAAGCCCACTGGTTCCTTACAAGCATCTCACAAACCCCTTCTGTATTATATCATATGTGACCTAGCAAAGAGAGCAAACACCTTGAATGATCAATGTCAGTGCCCTGATGTGCTCCCACAAGCACATACCTACTGCACCTCTGCTTCTCTGAAGTGAGCTTTGTTTCTGCAAAGGTGTCTTACCTTTGTAAAGCAAGAGAGGAAGTTTCTCTACCTAATGCACAGAAATGTGCAATTCACAGATACCACACCCACCACAGAAGCCGTGTCCTCTCATCCATGCAGGGGACATTTAAGCAGTACAGCTGTCACAACAAACGAGCTCAGGCTACGACGATTCTTTTTGTTTCACTCCTTAAATCATGGCAAGGCCCCAACAGCATCCTGTTTTACTTCTGTTACATCTGTTTTTCATAAAAGCTTTGGTAATTCTGTGCATGAGTTTTCGATCTGCCCTCCAAAAACACTGAAGCATATCAGATGAGAACCATCAGAAATGGATTATGAAGTGCCTCGAGGAAAGGAAAAATGTCACTCTGGGCAGAGGAACCAAATGAGGTAAAGCTCAGATCAATAGCTCAGCATAAAACCAGGCACGGCAGGAACTCTGCGGGCCCGTTCCAGGCAAGAAATAAATATATAAGCATAAACTTGCTTTTATCATCAGAAACAGCTTTTGGCAGATCAAATTGTTCACAGCAATCCTAGGACCAAGCACAGCTTCTGATCTGTTTGGGTGTTTTTTTGGAAGAGGGAGCATGCTCAGCCCCCACAGTCCACCCAAGTGATGTCCCGCATTTACCCAAGTCTTTGCACCTCTTTTGAGGGCACTTTTCCTTCCTGGTCTCCGAAGCGTGTTCTCCCAGCTGCCACTGGCCTGCCCTGCACTCCAGATCTGGACAGATCCTGTCCACTTGCACCTCGCCACTCATGCTGATCCTCTGGCTGCACCACAGGCTTCAACCAGCCACTGTCCTCAACTACCCTTTCCCATCTGAACTCATTTCAAGCCTCCCAAAAGCTCCCTGCCGTGGCCCTCTGGAGTAGCCTTACTCACATTTTTTGTTTAACAATCCCAGTGAGCTGGGGTCTTCCTTTTCACAAGACTCCTTCTCCAGCCCTGTTTTGTTAAAGCCTGATCTGCAGTATCATGTTGTCCCTCCTAAAGAGAAAACAAGAGGTGCAATAAGACCCAGAGGGCAACCGACCCTCAGCCTGCTCTGCACCCCGCAGAACACGGGAGGAACCTCTCGGCTGGTTTGCACAAACTCCAGGAGAAAGCAGAGGCCCATGGAACAAACGTGGTGATGCAGCACTGAACTGTGCAGCCACACAGCAGAGGTGGATCAGAGAACCGGAGCAGGTAAAGGACTGAGCAAGCACAGCTGCTAAGGCACAAGCACATTCCTCAACATGCTCAGCAGCTCTGTGCCAGAGATGGCCAGTGTTTTTTTTGTGTTTTGTTTTGTTTTGTAAAGGAGGAAGGATAGGTGGGGAGGAAACAGAACGGAAAGAGAAAAATGGCAGAAATAACAAATATTCACAGAGCAAGAAATGACCCACATGAACTCCTACCAGCTAAGTCACATAGTGCCCAGAGCCAGGGACCTCCGAGCACTCTGGAGCAATCACTGTCAACAGACAACTTGAGCATCCACTTCTGTGTCAGTCAGTACCTTCAGAGGGAAAAGCCGACACACAGACACAAACATGCAAGGACCCAGGACACAGACTCAAAGGTATCTCAGATCTGTCCAACGTGAGGCTGCTGCCTGGCACCAGACCACAAAGCATGCCTACAGCCCTCAAGCTGCCCCCCCCCAGCAGTCTCACATCACCCTCGAAGGAGCTGGAGGTGGGATAGGAAGATGATGAACTTCACTCCTGGAAGAAAGGGACTCCAGTCCTCCCTCCAGCACCTCTCCCTGGATCTCTAGGGACATGCTGGCACATGCAGACACGGTAGTTCAGCCACAATCCAAGCTGCTGCCTTGCACAGCCAATAACAGTGCCTGCTTGTCACCTGTTGCACCCTTCCATGGCCAGCAGCTGCCTTGCACAAGCCAAAAGGCCAGTTCCACAAGGAAGCTATCCATAAGCACCCCAAAACACACCAAGGCTGGTATCTCTCACTGTGGAGAACACCCTAGTGGAAGACAGGGCTTTATCGACGTATCCATACCACTGGCCAGATCACTAAGCCGCCAGTATGTGTTGCAGAACTGCAGCTACCGCCATCAGTAAGGCAATAACAGGTCTTAAAAACCAAAGTCTGGCAGCAACATCCCAAAATAAACTTCTCCAGAAAGCTGTGTGAAACCACCATACAGCACCAAAGCACCATGGAACCACAGGAACTCCTCAGGAATTGCAGGCTGGTAATAACTTGGTCACAACTAGGAACCCAACAATATCGTGGTCACAGATGTCAGCTTCCATTTCAGTGTTAATCATTGCTCAACAGCCATGAGAATCCTTTAAAAATGGACAAAGTTGAAAAGAGCAGAGCCACCACGAGGAAACAAATGTAAATACAGCTTTGTAGACGTTTTCATCACGCGCCTGCCACCTCGTGGGAAAGATGAGGGAAGAATCAGCAATAAAATTCTCTACCCCTAGCGTAATCACTGGGTCATTTCAAAGCCTTGCGCACCAGCACTCAACAGTACAGTACAGCTCTTGGAGCCCAGAGGTGCCAGAGGACCAGATTTTCAGACAGTGCTTAAGCTCACCTATCTTTTAAGCGTCACTTCACCAGACATGCTCCCTGAAACCTGCATGCTGACCAGAGCCAAACGCTCAGACCTGCAATAAATTTCCCCGAACTCCTATATTCACTGCCCCAAATAAAGCATGCATAACAAAGACCCTGTTCAAGCTATGTTTCTCACCCCCAGTCTCGCCACTGGCCCAGGATAATACATACCACAGAAGGAAGAGCTAACGGTAACAGCGTGCTGCTAGCAGCACTCAAAGCGCAAGAGAAGACTCATAAGACTGAAGAAAATCAAGAACAAAACAACCCCAGGTTTGAGAGAGAAGCAGATCATTTGAAGTGAAATAATTTGCTCTAAACAGAACAACTACATGAAAATAAGCACAAACTACAAGTTTTGAATCACTGTTGCAAACATATCTGTCCTTCAAAGTTGTTTTTAAAAACTATGGGCCTTGTCTAAACCAAAGCCAATGAATGGCAAAGTTGCTTCATTGACTTCAGTAGGAGCACAGCTCAACACTCAGCTACCGGACAACTTAGAGTAGGAAGATGAACAGTACAATCCATTCTGTTCTTCAGACATGCTCTGAAAGATACTTTGTGTGACAATGCATCTACATGAGGTGAGAAACTGTCCAACTTACTGAATAAAGCCAGTAAAAGCAGACAAGAATCACTAAGTCGATTACAAAACAATTTTAATGCTTCAGTTTCATCAACACTTCTGCCAACCTCCCAAAAAAATAAGCCATGAACGCTTGTCTCACAGAACTCATTGAGAAACGTTGTTCTTCCTGCAAAGAAGCTTTCAGCCAGCTCTGCTGGAAAACCTGTAGAGCACTACCTGGCAATGCATCCCCTTGGACTGTGCTTCAGAGCGAAAGGATTACCCTGCTGCAGCTGCATCAGCTCATCTCTCAGGTGCTCGTTTTCTTTGTCATACTCCATGATGACGTTGTCCCATTCCTCTGTCAGGTTACGGACATGGCCCACGTAGCTTTCCACCTAGAAAACATGAAAACGTCCCTATGCTTCAGCATGCTTACGACCAGCTCAGAAACTTACTCATCAGCAAGTTACTGGCACGAGTAACTCTCAAGCTCCCTTCACCCCCAAGATTTACAAGATAAACTCAACCATTTGCACAACACTACGCTTTGTGCCATTTTAGAATCCGGGGACATTTTGTTAGGGAGGCAGCCTTTCAACTAGAAAGGCCCCATTTCTCTCCCCCACACCCCTTTTTTCTTAAAAAAAAAAAAAAAAAAAAAAAAAAAAAAGGTCTTATCAGAAGAGACACAGAAAGGCTCAGCATTGGGCAGCAAAGCAGACCTGGCACAACGAGCCGGCCTTTAACCAGATTCACCGGCGGGCGCAGGGGACGTGCACTGGCCCCGCACTGGCCCCGCTCTCGGGCAGGTTTTTTGGCGTGGGGACCAGAGGCCCGCTGACAGGAGCGGGGCAGCCCGAGGCCCGCTGCCGGCAGCCGTGCACTTGACAACAGGGCCGAGAGGAAAGCGCCCGCCAGCCGGCACCGCGCCCCGTTACACGCCGCGGGCACGGGAGGCGAGAGGCGCAGCGGTAACGCCGCACCGGCAGCCCCGCGGCCGGGAGCCGGCCCTTACTTCTCGCAGCTCCCCCGCACGCCGCCGCTCGAGCTCTCCGAGCCAGGCCCGGCTGCTCCGCCCGCGGGGGAACCGAGACGGGCCGTAAGCGGCGGGCGGGACGCCGCGGCCCGGGCGCTGCCGGGCAACCCGCGGGCACCCCCCGGCACCGTGCGGCGCGGGCCCGGGCCCCGCCACGGCCCCCCCGGCACGGCGGGATCCGTGGCAACGGCGGGGGGGGGGCGAGCGCGACGCCGATTGGCCGGGGGAGCCGTCACTCAGGCCTGCGAGCGAGAGGCCCGCCCCCCGAGCAGGCCCCCGAGGGGTCCCGGCAAAATGGCCCAGCCCCGCCACGGCCTCCTGCGGGCTCCAAGAGGTGGAGCCTGGGGCTTCCCTCCTCCATAACCCCCTCACAAAGGGCAGAGTACCAAGATGACATTCGTTGCACTTCTTCCACCACTTATTCTAACAGTGCTTCAAGGGTGTGCTTAATTTACTCGGACCTGACTTTATGTAATTCTCACCTTTGCCAGCCCACCTCTGTTTGTAAGTGCAAGATTCAAAATAAGGCAACAGAAACCTCTAAGCTAGCAGGACCATACATTCATATTGATCATGCACCAAAAGATTAAAACAGGCAGCTTTCTGAGTGCACAAGCACATACAATACACGTGCAGCACATTCTGTTTTTTCCTAAGCACTTTACCTTCTTGCACTTTGACAGGTACTTCCCACATCTGATCACAGTCTCCATTTCAGTTTCTTAAAACACACTCTGCTGTTACCCTACAGACAGGAGGTGGCCTTTTACTCCCTGATAGTGCAGGTTGGCCAGGTCTCCAGTGTTAACAGGAATATTCAGCACCAGCCACGTGCGCATCACTTGTGCTGGCAGATTCTCCCTTCAGATCAACCACTTTTAACAACCACTACAGACCTCTGCAGGTATCAGTCCCGGCCATACATAAAGTATTGTTTCCTTCTCCTAAACTGCTAGCTCTCTCAGCTCTCCTGAGGAACCTGGGCTATTTCTTCCACCACTAAATACATGTATAACCTGCTTGCAAACTGTAAGTCTTTCAGGCACCCCTCCTGCTCTGCTGAGCCCGTTCTCATGCTCTTTTCAGCTTCTTGTTCTGCTGGGTTTCTTTTCCTCATTGAGCAAACCTATTCTCAGGTGATCGGTGCTGTCGTAACAGCACTTCTTCCTGTTGCCTTCTTGTGTGCTCAGTGGTTTTAAGATCATAGAATGGCTCGGGTTGGAAGGGACCTTAAGGATGAGATGATCCTCACCTTTGGAGAGGACTCAGTGTGAGAATTGCACTACAGTGTATTTTCTTTGTTTACAGAATTACAGTAAATTCATTTTGAGGAAAGTATGCAAAAAGGCACGCATTGGACAACAGTAGATATGCAATTAAATTTATTGTTTCTCTTTTCTAACTCTGTAATTAATGGCACATTTAACCAGCTTCTAAGCATACATTCCTCATGCTTACAATAAGCAATCACATGGAAGCAGGATTTAGGGAAAATCTGGAATCCCACAGTTCTAACTGGCTCCCTCTTTAACTCCATCCCAACAGCTAACAAGTACTTTCCTCCCGAGGCTGATCACTAACCACCTGTTCCCAAACCTGACACTGCCACTTATCCTCTGTGCTGCATGTCCCTTCACCTTTATGCCCCCCAGCAATCTGGGAACACTCACGCTGGAAAGAACATCACTGAGCAAAGCTGCTCTAAGGACACCATTACAGTACCTATTTGGCTGCTCTTTTGCTCTTGCCACTCTCCAGTTCCTCCCAGCTCAGCTTGAACAGCACTTCCTGCAACAGGTACTCAAGAGGACTCAGCTCAAAGAAAATAACCACAACTGCAGCAACTGCTACCATTTCTGCTCTGAAAAGTGTTTGTAGGCAGAGTTCTTGAAGTGTGGGTCCACAGGATCTATCTCAGAGTAACAGATGCTCTCCACCATTGCCCATTGTTACCACGATGGTCTCCTTCCTTTTTGCCACGCTGGTTTCACCATCCACTTTCAATACCAGTCCATTGCCAGCACTACAGTTCCACTCCAGTGTGTAACAGAACATCTTATTTCCTGCAGAGCTCCATTCTTTCCATCCAACATTTCAAAAAGAAACTTTAAAGAGGCAGATTCAGAAAAATCATTTATAGACATATGGATACCATTTCTCCACCTCCCAGTTCTCCTAAGCCCATGGGGCAGAAATATAGCAGTATGCCTGTTCCTTTTCTACAAACTAAAACAATTTAATTTATCATCCTTTGGAATGTTTTCACTTCTGTGTATTTTACTTTTTCAAAGCAATCAACAATAACCATCACCAAGCTGTAGAAAAGTAGACAGTTTTGGACGGCAGCCTTTTCCATAGCGTGATTCTATTTACCTGGAATAGAGAACTGCTCCAGTTCCACTCCCTCTCTAGTACAACTTTGTTTAATTCATTCAGAGCCAAACCTCATATTTTCTTCTCTATAAACAAGGTATGTTGGCCCTGAAGATAGCTCACTATCTTTTCTTCTATTTCCATGCCTTGCCCTATTTCTTCATCAGAAAGAGACAATGGAGTCTGTGAATCTTTGGTTACAATAATAACAGAGGTTCTCCGTGACTCCAGGATATTTGCTACCACCACCTGGTGACGATATTTCTCCAGAGCCTTCAGTGATTTATCAATTAAAATCAAGGGATCTGTCTCCAATTTAAAGGAAATAACGAAAGCCTCCGGAGCCCATTCTTTGACAAGAGGAGAGAGCATTTTTGGCACCATCTTCATTGTGATCTACGTTAGGAAAACACAACAGAAAAAAAGTTTCAGTAAAAACATAACAATGTGTTTTAATGAGAGATAAGGACAGCAACACAAAGACTAAGGAAATTCTGCCTTCACATGACTTCTCACTGGGAGATTTTTCAAGACCATATTTTGTCAGATCTCACCAAAATTTCACTAACATGAACGGAAAAACTAGATTCAAATACCTGTCTGCTATTCACAACAATTAGGGTGTTGTTAAGCAATGAAACTGTAACTGCATCAACATACTTCTCTCATTTGAGTGCTCAAGAACTTAAACTTAAGCAGAGGAAGATTAGTACAGACTTAAAACAGCAAGACACTGTGTCTTTGGCTCTCCAAAATCCACCTTGTCAAGGCTCAACTCTTCTTTCTATGAACTCTTTCAAGACACATGAGGCATATATATGCCAAAATATGTGGGGGAAGAAGGGGGCACATAGTAGCCTTTTTATTCAACTTCTCAGCCTCTGGGCTTGCCACTGGATTCAGGTAGGATCTTATTTTTTCCTACATTAAGGATTAAAAAAAAAAAAGACCAGCAACTCATTAAAAGCTAATTAAACTAAACCAGCAGAACAAATTTGGTATTTGTTATATACAGAACTCCAGATCCACCTGTTCCCATAAGTAAAAAGGGTCTGGGCACCAGAGACATGCACTACACCCCTTAACCACAGGAAGGGTACTAAACATAAATGCAGATCATTCTAGGACAGGACTGATCCTGCCGTGCCCTCTTATTTGCCCACCACACAGCCCCACTGCTTCTTTTGCAGCGAAGCTCAAAGAGGCAGCTGGGGAAACAAGAGGAACTTGATCTAGGCAGCAATTCACCCTAAGACAAACAAATTAAAAAAAAAAAAATCCTGCTCCCATGGAAATGCACCTTTGCATTCCCAGGGAAAATGCACATTTTTGGCCAATGAGCTTTTGCTCTGTGACCTCTCCCAGGTCTTATTCAGTCATCCCCCTGCCATCCCCACCCTGTCAGGATACCGGCACCACCATGGCACCACCAGGGTGCTCGGAGGTCACTACGAGGCTGCAGATGGGGGCTGCCAAGCCCAGGGGTGCCTCACCTGCAGGGGCCCCTCCGAGGACTGGATCTTGTGCTCGGGCATCTCCGAGGCAGGGATGTAGAAGTCAGACACCGCCGCTGCCAGGTAAAACATGACGCTAGAGCCTGTGAAAGACAACAACCGCCAGCACTCACCGTTGCTCACCTGCTCCAAGCTGTCAGGCCCTCTCGCACCAACTACGACCCCCAGGGACCGACCGGGGCCCCCCGGCTTCCAGCCCCCCTCACACCAAGCCCAGCCAGGCCGGTGCCCGCGGGCCCCCCTCACCACCCTGCTCGGAGCGGTGCTGCCCCCGGGGCCAGCCCCCTTACACCCCCCCCCCGGTACCGAAGGGCGCCAGGGCGCGGGCGGCGGCTCGCAGAAGCGCCAGGTACTCGGCCAGCCCGGTGAACTCGATGGCCAGCAGCGCCCCGCTCTCGGCGGCGCGCCGGTACTCGCGGAGGGCGGGCAGGAGGCCGGGCAGGGCGGACGGCTCGGCGGCCACGCCGGGCGGCGGCCCGGGGGTGAGGCGGAGCGCGTCGAGCAGGGCGGGCCCGGGCGGCGGCAGGGCGCGGGCCCAGGGGAAGGCGGAGCGGGCGCGGTGCAGGAAGCAGACGCCGTACCCGGCGCCCACCAGCCGCTCTGCCGAGGCGGCGCCGCGCCGCCCGCTGCTGAAGTTCTCCAGGAAGCGCACGGCGCGCGCCTCCAGCGGCACCTGCGTCCCGCCCGACGTCACCAGCGCCACGCGCCGCCCGCGCGCCGCCTGCGCCTCCGCCCAGGCCCGCACGCGCTCCTCCGCCGCCGCCGCCGCCGCCGCCGCCGCCTCCTCCGCCGCGCCGCCCGCAGCCGCCGCCGCCGCCATCGCCGCCGGCCCCGCCCCCGCCCTAGAAGCCCCGCCCCCCTCCTCCGAAAGCCCCGCCCCCTCGCGCTAAGCCCCGCCCTCACGCCGGAAGCCCCGCTCCGTCGCCCTGGCAACGCTGGAGCGGCCCCGGCGCTGCGAGCTGTGCGGGGCGGCCGCGCGGCTCCGCTGCGGCCGCTGCCGCCTCACGCACTACTGGTGGGTCCCGCAGCCGCCTCCACCCGCAGCCGACCCGCGCTGCTCCCTCACCTCGCGGGCCGGGCTCGGCGGCGGGGAGGCCCGGGTGGCTGCCGTGCCGAAAGCGGCGAAACCCAGCGGTAGCGGGGGGGCTGCGAGGGGTTCGGGAAGGGCTTTCGTGCCGGGATCCACCTGCGACTCGGCAGGACGCCGCTCCCTTCTGTGCTGAGCACGTTAAATGCTCTGTAATCAGGCTGAGTAACAGACGTTACGGGCTTGTGGCTGCTGTGAATAATTCCTGTGGTGAAAGCCCTGCAGAAACAATCTTTCTTTACATCATTTCCAAGTAAACAAAAATATCGTTCCCCCCTGGTTTTGCCAGTGATGCAGATCACCAGAAAGCCGACTGGGTTAGTATCCATGAGAAAATATGTCAGCTGCTGGTTCCAGTCCGCACATCCCTCCCTTTTCTCATTCCTGAAGAAGAAAGAAAACATGGAGTGGAACAGCTGGTGAAGAGGCAGGTATGTACAAGAAGGAAGGAATACCACTTCAAAGTGCTGCCGGCGAAGTTTAATCAGATCTCTTCTTCCTATATGTTGATGTGCGTTGTGTTGGGAGGGCATGCGGTTGGTTAATCAGTATCTGAAAAAAATAAGAGTGGAGTTTGCAACTAAAACTTCCTGATAAAAGGAGCGGGAGTCTCCTCTTTCCAATTCTACCAACCTCCTGCCTTTTTAGCAGTCTTTATTCCTAGTTCTGAACTTCTTCATTTTGCTGGCCTGGCAGCAGTAGTCCTGCACCTCCTGCCTTGCAAGGGCAATCAGTAGTTTGTACATCTCCCCAATGAGACTGGGAACCAGTTTTGGTTCTTACAGAGTGTACTCGTCCTTCAGTGATGAGAGGGATTCCCCTTTCTCTGAGCAGGGTGTAAAGAAATAAAGTCCTCTCCCTTTGTTTACCTGGCCAACTTTAAATGCTCCTTCCCACTAACTGCGGTCTTTTATCTCTGCTTTGTTGGCCTCTTAGGAGTTGCAGATGTGCTGCTCCTTTCCAGCTGGGGAGGTTTTGAACTCTTTTTTGTTTATGGGGTGCAGCATCTGCCTTTCCACAATGTTGATAGAATAAAATAACCCACCCAAATACATCTACCATTTAGAATGATCTTTTCCATAAAAAATAAATTATCCTTCTGTCGTTACATAACTCCAAATCACAGAACAGTAGGACAGCAGAACAACTGCTGTGTAAAATGGTAACAATCAAATGTTAACTGAGAAGATTAACATCATTAATCTTCTGGATTTTACACCCTGTATTGCTTTGAAGATTGTTTCTGGGCCAGATGCTAGTACTTTGGTGCAAGTGGCTCATTGCTGCAGTCAATACCTCTCTTGGGAGCATACAGAAGAAAAAAGGCTTGAAAGGGCTGGAAGCTGGGTGGACAAAAGTCCTGCATGGTAAAAGCTTGTGAAAGCTTCAGGCAACAGATTCCTTTAAGATTTGTAGGAATTAGGCACTGACAACACGATTTGTTTTTGAAAATGCCATCTGATGGAAAATCACAAATAAGATTGTTGACCGAAGAAAGCGTGTTGTAACAATACGTCCTAGAAACCAAGAGGGTGGAAGTGACGATGTAAAAAAGGTTATGGATTTAAACATGTAGGATGGATTATAATCCCACTGTCTGGAGATGGGAAAGACATCCTTAGTATCAGAAAAACAGGCTTCACTCTTGACCCAAACAAGCCCTTAAGTTGCACAACTGTCTTTCAAATTCTCTGAGTATTTCTATAATACGGGGTCAGCCTCAAGAAAAATGCAAAAGCATGGGGGTGGGGCAAACCAGGGAATCCTACTTTTTTAAGCTTTTCCAGAAAACTTTACCTACGTATTGAACATTGACATTGAACATCAGTCATTACATCTTTGATTTTATAGCAACTAAAGTTATGCTGTGTACATTACAACAGTTCACATGACCACTGAGTCAGGGAAATACTTTAGCTGGAAGCTAGTCATTTGTTTTTATTAGGTTCCAGTGAAAGCACCTGGAACATAGGGCTGATAGAGAAGTATGCAAAGGGAGAATCCCTCCTCTTGATTAGAGTGCACCCCTAGGTTAGCATGCAGTGACTCCAAAAGTGCTGCTTGAGCCAAGGTTTGGATTGGCTTTGTAGGAAAAGCTACAGACAGCAAACGGAAATTGTTTTTCTAAGTGAATATATATATAGGATTTTTAACAACTATGATTGCATTTGTTCTTTGACCTTTGTCTCCAAACTATTTAAATAAAACACATTCTCAGAATGTTATATGAGGATACGCCTTGTCTTCCTTCTTTCCTAAGAAAGGAGTGAAGAAGTGGAAACATCTTGTTTGATACTTGCTTTCTCACACATTGAGACTGCAGCTCCTAGCCTACAAATGAGGTCTGCTTTTACGTACAGCAAGGTATAGGGAAACTGCTAAACAAGGGTTGGCCTAGGTTGACTGACAAGCATCAGAAAAGCAGTATGGAGACAGTGAGAGTATTTAATGCCCCATCTTGCTGACTTCATTATTTTCCTATTCACAGAGCTAATAAAAATGCTCTAAAGAAGGCCTTTGGAGCTAAGGGAAGAGCTATGTGGTGTCCTCACAATCATAGAGAAACTATTCTGCTGAAAGCCAGCACATAGGTTTATTATTTTTTGAACATTTCTCTTGTACTTCACAAACTCCTGCACTGTGTTTATTTGAAAAAAACACAGCTTGAGCCTCTGTCAGGACACAGGAAAGCCAAAATGCCCTTTGGCCTAAGGGAAGGTGGTGCATTAAGCTGAGAGCCAGGAGGTTATGAGTTTCATACCTCATTATGTACTCCAAAACTTTGTTGATAGAAATCTGCTTTTGTCAACATAGCCGTGGGGGTGCCTACAGACAGCACCTCCAAACTGACAAAACTCCAAGTTTCTGTTTGTAAAATAGCCTCACCTGCCTTTGTGCTGTCAGTTTACCCCAGCCTCTGGGTGTGGGAAAAGAGTTCACACCGCAGCTACAGCAGTCCTGAGCACTGATGCTAGCCCTGCTGATTGTGGGTTTTAACTCCAAGGACCCACGATCAAAGTGACTGGAAGCCTGACTTCCTCTTCAAATTGTGTTTTCTTCAAGCATGCCATCTTTATGGGTGCCTCTGAGTGAGGAAATGAACATGGCACAGAACCCCAGGTGTGCGCCCAGCCCCCTGTTCCCGCCTGGAGCAGAGCTGGGGTCCTCAGCCTCCTCAAACCCTAACTGAGGGAAAAACTGTGTGGGGGCATCTTCAGAGAGATCTCTGTAATTGCAACACACATGAAAAGAGCCCAGAGCTTGCAGGTCTCCAGGAAGGAGTGGGGCTAAACAAGACAGTGCAGGGCCAAAGCTAACGATGCCCTCTAGGCTTGCCACTGTGCTGCCTTAGATATTCAGCACTGCAGGGCTTCTGTCTCCTGCCCTTTCTCCTCCTGGGAACTGTGCAAGAGTCTAACCTTTAGCTTGTCCTCACTGCCAGTGTTTTAAGATAACTTACCTCATGGGAATTGGTGATCATCCTATTGACAAGGAGTAAAACGAGAATTATGCAGATCTCCAGCACCTCCCCAGATGACAATCTGATCATCAGAGCCAGCGTTGGTAGAACAAGTGGCAAGGACAGAAAAGGCAGTCTGATAAACAGCAACTTTTCATTGTGTCTTGCCCTCACCATGTGCGGACTTTCACCTCAGCACCTGATCCCCCAACTCAGTTTGTGTTTTGTGCATATGCACTCCCTGACAAAGAGTCCCTCCCCAGCTTTCCTGCAGGCCCCCATTAGGTATCGGAAGGCTGCTGTAGGGTCTCCCCAGAGCCTCCTCTTCCCCAGACTGAGACCTTACAGCGGCCTTCCAGTGCGTAAAGGGGGTCTATGGCAAAGCTGGGGGGGGACTGTCAGGGAGTTGCAGTGATAGGACAAGGAGTTAAGGCTTTAAACTAAAAGAGGGTAGATGTAGATTAGAGGTGAGGAGGAAATTCTTCACTCAGAGGGTGGTGAGGCACTGGCCTAGACTGCCCAGAGGAGCTGTGGCTGCCCCATCCCTGGCAGTGCCCAAGGCCAGGCTGGATGGGGCTTGGAGCAACCTGGTCTGGTGGGAGGTGTCCCTGCCCAAGGCAGGGGGTGGAATTAGATGAGCTTTAAGGTCCCTTCCAACCCAAACCATTCCATGATTCTGCGTCTTTTTCACTCTCTATATGCTGATAGCTCAGGGGCTAGAGAGGGGGTGATGGTTGTGTTTCCATGCTCTTGGGTCTCCTTGTTGCAGCAGGGTTCTTCAAGGCTCTCATTTATCTGGAAAGCACAGTCCCTTTATCTCAGCTGTGATCTCCAGGATGCACTCATACACTGTCCTTGTGGTTCCCTGTCCCTGAGCCATTCTTTCACCTATGGCATGACTCTCTCTGATCACTTAAAGTTCAGTAAAATGCCTAAGCCATAACCTGTCCTCTAAAAGCACTGGAATTTGCTTTTTCTGCCCTCTGCTCAGTTGCAGCTGGAAAACCAGGCAACAAAGCAGAGCCTGCAAAGAGGTAAAGCGTTATTTTCTGCGGGTGCTCGCTGCACAGGCAAGAGAAGATGCCTTGCTGCCTTACCATGGCAGCCCTGCTAGGCACACCAGCAATGAGGTTTCTGTGCAGGCAGCCTTCCCTCTGCACCACTTGTACGAAAAGCCAACACGGAAGTGCCAGGAGTTGGCAACAATTATGATGAAAGCTAAGAGAAATAGATAAGTAAGTATCCTGGCTCTTTTTTGTTGGCAACCCTTAGCCTGTTGTAAGGGCACAGCTTCTACAGTTGCTGGAGAGCACTTGGCAACGAACGGGCATTCAAATGGAGATACATGTACATTTTGGGAGTTGATAAGCAGATCAGGTGCTGCAAAGGGTAAAAAGACCAAATGCAGTGTGGACTGCTAGGAAGCAACTATACCTGTGAGAAACATGGTTTCTGACAGCAAACAGAAATCCTACAAAGTTGTTTGACCACCAAGCCGAGCTTGGGCAATGGAGACACAAGAGTATAATTCAATGCACTAGGGTTTTCTGACTTTGACCAGCTTTCCAGACTCTGTACCCAAACTGGCAGGCCTTCAGAGCCCAGAACTGGCCAGGAGAGGGTGAGGGGAAGCTGGCAACCAGGATGCTCCAGGATGCATGCAGGTATGCTGCCGTCCCGCCCTGACCTTACTCAGAGCTGCGGGGCAGTGTGCTGCAGCACTATGCGGTGAGCTCCCTCCTTGCTTCCAGACAGCATCTCCTGCAGCTGGAGCTGTGCCATGCTGGCACCAGCTTGGTAAACCATACGCTCTGCTGCCTGCTATGAGCCACTGTTATTATCGTCAGCAAAATCCTGCCGTAGCCCATTTGTCTAATCTTTTCTGTGGTCTTGTGATGATCATTTTCTGTGCTTCATAGCTTTTATTGCTACAACCTTATTAGTCTTTCTTCATAGGCCTCACGGATTCCTTGTCTCATAAGACAGCACCTGACCTAAGAGGGTGCCCAAAGCTGTTCTTACTAGAAATAGCAATGGAATCCAAGTTCTAATATGACAGCTTTAATTTCCATCTATTAATTACAGACACAGAAAAAATTACAATCGCTGTTAACAATTGGCAAACTTGGATGTAAAAAGAGACCTTGCATATTCTTTCTCCTTATCCCTTGCTCACTCTGTCCCACTATTATTTATCCCTGCAGAAATACATCATTGATCTTACATACAGCACAGCACAGAAGTTTCTTTGGGATGGAAAGCACGAAAAAGCAATGCCTGCAGCTTTGCATGCGTTGCGTTTCAGCACTGAAGTGTATGGCTCAAGTTCTGTGCAATTGGTGCCTGCTTATCTCCTCTTGGCTGAGGCCTGCATTGGTAAGCACTGGTCTAAATAGTAACTTTGGCAAGGACAAGATCTCCCTTGGATCAGATTTCTGGTTTCCTTTTACCATTTATCAGGGAAGGACCAGCTCTACATTTCAGCATTGTGCCATGTCTCTACTCTGCCCTGCCTCAAGGGCATTCCAGAGAGATTTGAGAAGTTACTCCCCATTTTCTGCGTGAGTCTGGGGAAAAGAATCACTCATCTGTGGTGAGAGATCAATGAAAGCAAATGAAATGTTTTCTCCGTCTCTACCGATTCCCACATGAGAAGCAGTATAAAATTTTATTGTTTACCTCTGTGGCTTCATAGAATTCTCAAAAGCATTAAATTCCCAAGGGTGGTTGGTTGGGCTGTTTTCTCTGGGAACCAGCACATTTCTGAGGCCATTGCATGAGAGGAACACCTCTCATGCAATGGCCTCATTGCATTCATTCACAGAAGTGAGCTCCACCAGAAGCAGAGCTTTTTCTCATTGACTGCGTGCTTTAAAAAAAAATGTCAAGTTGGGACCCTCTATGCAGAGAACTGGTCTCCTCAGCTGTAAACATAAAGGACTGAGAAATTAAATTTAAACTTCTAAAATTAAAGGTTGGACTAGATGATCTTAGAGGTCTTTTCCAACCTGAATGATTCTACAATTACTGTAAACCATTGATGTTATAGGAGTATCCACAATACTCTACTGGCAAAACTGAGCAATCTCAAGGATTGTTGTAAAATGGAGTGGCGAGGTAAGGGAAAAAGATCACATCAGTAATTCTAGTGTGATAATACACTAGTTGTTAGTTGCTGTCTGGAGCTAGCCTGTTTTGTACACATCTTTCAGAGGTCCTGAATGCAATACACAGTTTCTGGTTTCTCTCTTAGCTCTAGCCTGCCTGCAAGTTAGCTTCTCAATACCTACTTGACTGAGGAGCACTCTGAAAAGAGGGGAATGCACAAATTAGGTCTTCATGTCAATCTACAGCAAAGGGATAGGTGGCAGTATCCTCTGCATTTCTAAATATGAAATTATCTTTATCCTGCCTTTTTTTTTCTTTTTTTTTTCTTTTTTTTTTTTTTTTTTTGTCATTTCAGGTGTTGGCCATCATCTGCAGGCATCTAAGTATCTCTCCCAAGCTCAGTGGATTGTCCTCAGAACTCCAGACTGCAGCACTGCAGTTCAGCATAGATTACATCGCAGTCTGGGGCTTCTCTGTGCTGCTGAAGGAAACTTTGAACAGGCTTTATATCACCTGGCAAATGATGTGAGCCAATTAAAATACAGCAACACTTCAATTTTCCTTCCTTCTCTAGCTTTTCCAGATCCTATAGAAAACCTCAGCAGACAGTTTTTTGGGAGTGATCTTAAGTACCATAAGAGTACATGTTAACAACACTTGACCTGTGTAGTCTAAGACACCTTTGTATCCATGTGTTAGCTAAAGTTGTGTTTTACCACTTGCCATTATTCTCTTGAGTGATACATAACTTGGCTTTACTAGGTCTGCTTATAAATTTATCTATCAGTTTTGTTATGGTCCTGAGATGAACAGGCATTCCTACCATAAATTGGTATAGTTGCCTTTTATTCAACAGATAGGTTTCTTTATATTTTGGCTGTCATTTTCCTTAATACTTTTCTGTTAGGTGACAATTCTCCATCATCCATTATTTAATGAATGTTTTACGTTCCCCAATTCAGTCTTTTTAGCCATAAGAGCAGTTTGTAAAATTTGAAGTCATTATTTCCAGCAGTGTTCTTTGGGATGCTTTGCCTGTTATTTAATCCCCCAAAAGGCAGATGGTCTCCATGACTTCCTATTTATGTCCCGTATAGCCTAAATTTATCCAGTGCAGAGTGATGTATACCAACTACTGTTGAATTTGATAGTAGCTTTTTACAACAGCTTTGTGTGGGTGTAAACGTTGACATAAGGTGGAGGAGAATTAGACACTTTCCATCCTAACAAATACAGCCCTGTCTTTGTTTAGTTTGTAAACCTAGAGATTCCCTGCTATGCCACTGTATTTTTAGGTTCCCTGAATCTGGTGCCTGAAAGGAGTAAAGTTATAGTTTTTTTTTTTTACTATTAGTGAGTCGCTGGCCTACATTAGAGCAGCCCAAGACCTGCTCGAATTCTGGCTGCGTGTCTGAGATCTGCTGAGAGTCACACGCCAGCTCAGAATAGCTGGAATGTACTACTGCAATGTACCACTGCCTTCCCACTTCCCTCCCCTCACTTTGGCTGGGGCTTCGGGGGGAGAAACAGCCTCCTGGCTCATGACTGGAGAGCTGAAAAGCAGCAGCAAGTTGTTCGTTTGAAGAGGAGAGACATGAGTTGCACAGTAAGAGGTGTGGGAAACCTGTTCCACTCTTCAGCAGGGTAACACACCATGATAAGGAATCATCTGCCCCAACTAGCAGGGATTTGGGGGTGTTGCATTCCTTTGTATAAAACACAAAATACAGGTTTTGTAGTAACATAGTTTATAGTTATAATTAGGTGTAACTAATGTTATAGTTACACAGAAAGACAGAATGCTTGCAGTATTACTAATCTGTAGTGAAAAATTTCCCAGGGTAGATATGAATGCTAAATTTCTGCATAATTATTTTTTAAATATTGTTTTCAGATTTACCTTGCTAGTTCTACATTTGGGCTAAAATCTATTGAGACCTCTGGAGGGTGTTTCCACATGGCTAATGTTTTCTTTCGCCAAAACAAAATGGACATAGCAGACTCACTGTATGCTGAGGTTAGTAAAACCAGTACTCATCCTGTATCTGTTTCTCTTTTTTTTTTTTTTTTCTTCTGTGCACTTTTCAGTGTTTTCCTGTTTCTGACTGCCTTTAATATGATGGTCACTATATCAGCATTTTAGCATCAATCTCAGAAACTTTTCATACCTATATATTTCCCTGAGTTAAACCAGAATAGATAAATTCTACATGTGCTAAATATATGTATATACATACATACATACATACATATATATATATATATATATATATATATATATATATATATATATATAAAAGTTGCAGTCTTCAGTTTTGGCAGCCAAACCTTGTTAAAAATAGCTTTACTACCAAAAGCTCCCCACAAAAGGTTAAAGACATACCCAGATGTCTTGGAGATGGTGGCCAGAGTTTCCCTAGTGAGGGAAGGGTGGAAGAGCAGCAATGGAATGTGAACAAGCAATGTAAAATTTAAGCAGAGTACCAGTGAAAAGTCGCAGTGATAAAAGCTTGTCAGCATGCAAAGCAAAGGAAGGAACAAGAAGAAATTCTTCACTATGAAGGTGGTGAGGCACTGGCACAGGCTGCCCAGAGAAGCTTTGAATGCCCCATGCTTGGAGGTGTTCAAGGCCAGGTTGGATGGGGCTTTGACCAACCTGATCTGGTGGGAGATGTCCCTGCCCATGGCAGGGGGTGGAACTAGATGTTTTTTAAGGTCCCTTCCAACCCAAACCATTCTGTGATTCTGTGATTCTATGATTCTGTGAACAGTTGTCTAACCAACATCATAACTGAAAAGAAAAAAAAAATCTTTAATTTGTTTAGCCTGATTTTCTGTGGTAAATGAGGCTGTGTCAGATAATGCAATCTGCCTCCACTCCCCTTACAAACATCCACCAAATTTGCTTTTGGTTAACAATTTAGTTAGATTTATTAGAGTCTGATGAAAATTAAAAGATAGAGCAATGAAATTCCAGCTTGTGCTCCCACTGGGAGAAGAGCCATCAGATCTCTGTGTGAAAGAGCCAGCTCGGCAGCAGCCGGCCCACTGACCAGCAAGCAGTTGGGTTATTGTGGCAGGGGCATGCATTGCAGGACACATTGTTTATAGAATAATTAGTTGCTAAATGCCGTGTGTTCATACAAGTGAAATAATTCATTTACTTCCTGGTAGGTAACCGACATCTGGCATGCCTTTCTTACGAAGTCAGTTCAAACACAGGAGCAAATTCACAAGTCAAGAGCAGAAAAGTCTCCATTCACTGAGGACAAGGAAATCAGTGAAGACAATATGAGTAATCACCATTGCGCAAAAATGTTTCTGAGACAGGATTTTAAAAAAATCCATATATCTTAGTGTTCATATTTACTGTGTTGGGTTTTGCACTGCATTACTTTAGACCAAATTTAATCAGAATCATGGGTATTTATGCTTAGTGGATAGTGCTGGATGAAACAAGTGAGACCACTTTAGAAATGAGGGTGTTCAAGTGAAAACACAGCATTCTCCTTTTGGTTTACCTGCTCCTTTTCACAGCACTCCTGGCAGTGACTTCAACAATACAAGATTTTGTATTTCATGATTTTATTCCACTTGAGCATTCTTGTTTCTTGACAGCTCCTTTCTGTCCATTTAATTATGTGAAAGTGATATTTCATCTCACTTATGTAGGTTTCCATCTGAAGCAGTGGGACACAGTGGAATAGCATATGCTGATAATTGGATATATTAATCTGGAGAATACTCTCAGAAGAATAGCTGGGGAATCTCCCACTTGGACGTAGGGGAAGTTGCATGAAGCATTAAGAAATACGCTAGGTTGTATGGTACTACTCTACACCCCACTGAAGTGAAGTGACTAGGAAAAGACTAAGCTCTGTTCCTTGTCTTCTTTTAACCGTCTATGCTCCTAAGAATATTGTCAGAGAAGAAAAATGTTTCTGCAAATCTCCATGCCTGGCATTCTCTCAAGCAGTAGTTGCTGCAATAGGAACCACACAAGGCAGGGCTACATGATTCCATCTTTGGTTATGACAAGAGTATGAAAGTTGCTCTTTTCATACAGCTGTTTTGACTTCACATCCTTACTAAAGGCTAATCAACACAATTACTGACTGGATGAAAAGGTATCTGTTAATGGGTATGGAATTTGCATGGAGCTGGGATACCACATTGATGCTTGTAGTAGAACAGCTTTGATGTCTAGAAGAGATAATTAGTTAGTTTTGAATACATTATCTTGTATACATACATCCAACAAGTTTATTTCATTCTTGATGCAGCTGAAGCCCAGCAAGCAGAAGCAATTCAAGTACTGAATGCAGTACTAGACATCAGAGAACAGGCACCGAAGCAACAACCTGGTGAAACCGCAAGAGTTTTACATGCTCTTGCAATGCTTTATTATCTGGTTATGGATTTATCAAAGGTGAGTTTCACAAGGTGAAAGGGTGCAGGAGGGTTCCCTACCTCTGCTTCAGTGTTGGCCCCATCCCACAAAAGGAGGAACAAGCCAGTCCTGGCACCTGTCCTGAGTGCAAAACTGCCTTGGAGCACTGGATAACCTAAGGCAAATATGCCTTGGCAGCTCTGCATGAAGCCAGCCCATGATTTGCACCCTGTCAAAGTTAAAAAAAAAAAACACTGGATCTGTTTTGATCTCTGCCACACCATCCACAATGGGTCCAGTAGTTACTCATGTTTTCTAGGTTTGTCCTTTATCTGGGATGTCCTGGCAGTGTACCTGCCTGTCACAAGCCACATTTAGACATCAGTTTGGATGTTAAGCAGCAAAAAAAACATAGGTCTTGCATGTGTCCCTACTTGAGCAAGATTCCCTGCATCTACCGTGATGTTTATGTAGGTTCACACTATCGGACCTTCTAATTCACTTTTGAATTTGCACTGCTTTATTTAAGAGATTGTGGCTACAAATTTCAGGTGTAACCAGTGTCCAGTTCTCTGCATTCAGAATAATGGATTTTGAGAAAGTGCTGAACACTAACCATCTAGAAATTGGGCCTTTTTGTTTGGGATAAGCAGTCAGAAACTCATGTTTCTTCTGCCTGTGATTTGAAGGGTGAAAATACAGATTATTAATGGTCTCTTCGTTCTACTAGAGAAAGCCATAGGATTTGGAAGACACAAAGAAATAAATTCAAATTAGAAAAAAGGCAAAGCTTTGTAATTGTGGGAATGTCTAGTCACTGGATGAACTGCTGAGGGAAGTGAGGGATTTAGTTCAAACTGAGTCAATACAGCTGTTTTTGCCTGAAATAGCTTTGAGAATGTTCAGATGAACTGCTGTATCAGATGGGAGGTAATGATCTCCAGCAGGAGGAGCTGGGGTTAGTAATCTCTTCTGTCTGCACCACTGGATCCTAAATAAATAAATAAAATAAATAAAATAAATCTGTTGGCAGCTTTACTCTCTCCTCTAAAGCAGCTTGTACAGGTCACCCTCTGAAACAGGCAGCTGAGTGACTGGAGCCTGGATCTGATCCAGTGCAGCTATTCCAATGAGCCTCTGCAGGTATTTTAAGTGCTCCTTGAGAAAAGCCAAATTTCTGACAATTACATTGTCTTTTTTGTTTCATTCCAGGCTTATGAAATGGGGACAAAAGCCTTTGACCTGCTGAAACAACTGCCCCAACAAGAATCTCTAGAAGCCATTGGCCGTTTGTTAAAGTTGATTAACTCCAAGCCTTTTTACACAAAATAAGGAGCCCTTTCTACCAGGGCCAGGTCCTTAGCTACAGATCCTAGTTATCTAACTATGTTGCTGAAAACGATGAAAATACATTACAAGGCATAGGTCCTGTCTGCTATTGTCATCTTTCTAGATGTGTCCTTTTCCATCTCCAGGTGTTTGAAAGTTCAGCTTTGTGGTATTAGTTTATTTTCACATGCTGGTCAACCTCTGTAGACTGTTATGGAATAACAGCATGAGGGTGGGAAACAAAAGCACAACCATCACAAAATGCATAAATTGTTACCTACTTGCTTATGTAAATAAGAACAGCCTTTTACATCCTCATGTTGTCTGTTCAGAAGCTAAAACCAGCTGACATATACTTGTTACTGTTTTCCTCAATTTTCTTTTCACTTTCATGAGTGAGATACCATGGAGAGATATGGGAGGAAACCAGGGAAGGTCTTCACTACATTCCTAACTTGGGTGGTTGACACCTGCTCCCCTGAACATGGCTGGGCTTGCTCAGGTGTTTCACCGTTCTGTAATACCTCTCAGTCTTCAACCACGGTCTCACTTTTTGCAGCACTTCAAAGGAGTCTCATAGGTAGCTCTGGACACTGAGGGACTCGTTTGTTCCACGCGTGGGAGAACTTGCATCCAGGAGGACCCATAAGAACAGCATCAAGAGCTGTAAGCATGCTTGTCAATGGACTTGAGGCAAAAGATTAAAAAGCTAGCTAGCCTTTTAGCCAAGCAGAGCTTGCAGCCCAAAGAAGTGGCTTCTTCATGTCCAAGAGCTTGCCAGCACATAGGCATCCCATTCTCTCTGGTGCCAGCCCCGAGAAGACAAAATCCCGAGTTGCTGTGTGCTGCTCCCCATAGGCTCCCATCAAACTGGCTGCCAAGCTCTCATGGGCTTCCTTGCAGAGCAGAGAAAGAAGAACAGCAGGGCACAGAGTATGTGTGACCCTTGGTGTATGAAGGCCAAGATGCATTAGAGAAGGGCTAGAGGAGCCCCGCGAGAGCCAGCCCTGTACCTGGAGGCAGCTGCGCAGTGAGCTTGGTTCAGACCCTGAAGCATGTGACAGCTGGGAAAGAGGTTAAGGGAAACTTGCCCTGCTGCTGAGGTCTGGATTCAGCTGAGCGTTAAGCCCACGATTAATTCTCATTTACTTCAGGAGGATTTATGAATGCATTTAACTGCCTTGCTGAATTGGGATGGAGTCAAGTACGCTTTTAAATGCTTCATCGAGCTGGGACCTGAACAATTAGAAAGGACTGATATTCCTGGTAAAGGGAAAGCCATTCACTCCAGTTCAACTGATTTTAATTACAGAGGGTGGGATAGCTCTGAGCAGTGCACACAAGGCAACCCATAGCAGACAGACTTGGGGGCAGGTGGGAGACCTCCAAATACTGCTACGGGAGATGCTGGTGGACACATCCACCCTCATATCTCTTCCAGCTGAGCAGGGCAGCTCTCACTGAAACTGGGCCGAGCACGCGGGGGACTCAAGGGGGCGTGCCAGCAGCCAGGATGCTTAGCGCCTGCTGGCACTGTGCCTCAGGACATGGAGGATTTGGATCACTGTGGCTGGGGATTTGGAGGCAGTAATCCCCCCAGGGCATGCCACAGCCAGGCTGTCTCTGCGTGATGTGTCAGGCTTGTGTCCCCTCCATGGTGGTGCCACACAGCACAGTATCACTGTTCCCGGCTATTTAAAGCAGTGTGAAAATTAATTTTTCATAGGTTTGAGGGCCGGGCATCTCCAGGAGCAGGGCCTACACACTGATGAGCAAGGGCTGGAAAAGGAAACCCTAGAAATGGTAATGAGAGGAGCCCTGGGCAGATGACCTTATCCTCAACCCAGTGTTCCACTGTGTGTCTTGCTGGAATTTGCACAAGGAGCATTTTTGGGAGATTTGGAAGATTTTTTACAGGAGCTATTTCCTCTGACCCTCAGGAACAGCCTTTTCCTCTGTATACACTTCAGGGGAAAGAGACATTTCAATAAATAGTAGAAAACTGAAGTGATCAACATCAGCATTTCTTTGCCTGGAAGTGTTCGGGCTTGTAGTGCTTGGCACCTTGTTAAAGGGAAAAATTCCCCCAGGAACCAGCGCCATTCCTCCCTGTCTTAGGTGCTCGCAGCAGAGCCGCAGGAACGTGCTGTCCTGACGCAGATCCCAGCCCCATTCCTCCCTGTCTTAGGTGCTCGCAGCAGAGCCGCAGGAACGTGCTGTCCTGACGCAGATCCCAGCCCCAGAAGCTCCCAGAGCAGCCAACTGGACCAGGGGCAGCTGTGGGGTCCAGCGACAGCCCTCAGGGGATGGATCGTGTCAGGTGCCCACCCGCAGAGCTACAGATGGAGGTAGAGGTGGCACCTCCACAGCAGAAAGTGCAGCTCCGGGGGTCCCAGGTGGGGCTTGGGGCAGTTAAATCCCAAGGATGGCCCTGGTAAGGCTCCTCCATGGGCCCATGCGGCAGCTTGGCGATGTCTGAGAGCAGCTCAGCAGTACCAGGAGGTGGCAACAACACATCCAGGAGCATGGCACAGACCTTTTGTAACCAAAAGCATTGGTTTCCTTTGAGGGAAAGTTTTGTGTATGCTGGAGGAGCCCTGCTAATCTGCACCTGTGCTGAGGCAATCCCATAAAGTAGCTCATTGGCAGGAGCTCTTGCTTGGCACCTGGCAGGGCCCAAAACAGAGCTCCTGGGCTGCAGGCAGCCTGGGCCTGACTGTAGGTAGGCAGCACACGATGCCTGTGAGCAACGAGGCTCTGCTGGCTTGCATCAGCCAAAACCACAGCCCCACAGCCCAGCTGGGGTCTTCTGCAGTTCCCAAAAGGTGCCTGGCTGTCCCTGTGCTGCTCACTTTTTGCCAAGTGGTAAATGTGGAATTTAGCCCGTCGCACGCCCTGCCTCGCCCCGTGAGGCCTTGGCTGCACAGACTGCTCCAGTCCGGAACAAATTGCTCTGGGAGCAGGACAGGCACAGCCACTGCCTATCCCAGTGAACCTGAATCTACAAAAGGTGCTGTAAGCAACGTTCCCAGAACAAGGCCTGCATCCATCAGCTGTGCCCATCTCCAAACCAGTGGAGACAGCAGATTTCCCCATCCTGCCTTCCCGCTGGCTCCAGCAGTGTGGCCTCCCCCTTTCCAGCCCCACCACAAGGTGCTGCAGGAAAGAAAAACAGAGTTGGAAAAACGGAGTTGGGGCACAGCCAGCCCAAATCTGGGCACTGGTGAACACAGACAGAAACCCTTATCTTGGGCCACAGCTGGGATGGTAATAGCTCTGTTCTGGGGACTGCTATGGGTGTTGCACTGCTCCCCATCAACTGCTACCCCTGGAGTAGGGGGTAGCACAGAAAAATGCTCTGTGACCACAAACACATGTCCAAAGTGGACCAAGAGCCAAAGGGAAAGGCCTAGGTAAGGGTTTGATCCACTGCCCATAAGTCACCAGCATGCCCCAGCCAAAAAAAAAAAGCACAGCACACTGGAGGTTGGGTCGCTGCATACATTCTCATTTATTGTTAGCACACCACACGCCTTTCTCTTGGCACTTATTTTTATGCATCTGTTGGGGGAAAAAAAAGAAAGAAGTGCACAGTTTCTGGTATGCTGCACAGCTGTGTGATGAGTTCTGTCACATGGTTATTTTTTTTTTTTTACTTCCTTTTATTTACTTTCAGGTGTGGTTATTATAGTCACTTCCAAAACAGACAAATAAATAAAAAAAAAAACACTATTAAATAACTGCCTGTGCCAGTAGCTCCTACAACAGTTGCACTCAGGGGAGAAGGGCTGCTTTTTGTGTTTTTCTTTTTTTTGTTTTGTTTTGTTTGTGGTTTTTTTTTTTTAAGTTTTGTTTTAAAAGAAGGGTATTTCTTATTTTTAATATACTAAAGACTAAAATTCAGTGCAATAGATACAACTACAGTGCAGGTAATTAACTATACAAAAGTCATCCTAACCATGTACAAGCTTTCCTTACAGTTGCTATAGAAACTATACCTTTTATCTGTACCTTTTGTATACATTATACAATGTGAATATACTCAAAAGAATATTTACAGTACTTTTTGCTTGTCAATCAGAAACACTATAACTTAATGTCTGCTATTAACACCATTGAACAAAAATATATATAATATAAATATCTTCCAGTCTATACACAGAGCAGGAAATGTTTGTATCCATGTGATGAATTTTGGTGAGTCCGGGACTTGACGTGGTAGTGCTGGGCAGGTTTGCTGGATGTAGTGTGGGACCGCCGGCCGCTCCTGCAAACACAGGGCTTCAACTTGGCAGGGATGCCGCCGTGCTAGGGAAGGCCAGGGCTACTGGTTTGCTCTGCCGCATTCTCCCCTCTCCCATCTGCTGACGCTTCGTGTCACAGTTGACCAATCAGGCAAATATTGCCAAGACTAAATTAAGAGACCCCTCTCCCCTCCCATCTCAGCCCACCTGAGCACACAGCCAGCAAGAGAACAGCTGAAATCCAGGCAAGGAAGTATGCACAGCCAGAAACAGAGCCCTCTGCTTGGAAAGTTGAGGAGCTGCTGCTGGAGACTGCAAAGGGAGATGGTGCTCTGCAACCTGCTACAGTACTAGTGACCTTTCCAACCTCCTCATTGGGAAACACTCAAGCCCGGCGCCCACAGAGGAGCAGGACTGCACCCGCAGACCTCTCCATCCTCAGTGCTGCCCCAAGGCATTCCCGGAGGGCAGGGAATCCCCATCCACGAACCCACAGGGGGTTGAAATCTTACTGTTTTAAAAAATTATTTTTTAAAAAATAAATTTGTTATTTTAGACTTAGTCAAATTACATGTTTTTTCTATGATTAGAATGTTAAAAAGTTTCCAGCTTTAAAAACCTTCTACTTTGTGATTTCTCATTAAATAACCTATCACTTCATTAAAAAGGGAGCCACCCTCCTGCATGGAGGCTGGAGGACGCTGCTTGGTTGGTTTTAAAATATTAGTCATTGCTTCTGCATCTATCAGCTTTGAAATCCTGGACATGAAACCAGCTAAAATTGTTCCTAGCAAAAATATGTCAGTCTGTCACTGATGAACCAGGCGGCCAGTAGGGGAGTCTGGGGAAGGAGCGTATGCAGAAGAGCCAGACCCCCCGCTCCCTCCTTCCTGGTTTCTGTACAAGCATTAAAAACACTCAGGAGAGAAGTTGGGAGGCTCGGAGGAGACGGGATGTGCCACGGGCTGGTTAGACCTGGGAATCGGCACCCAAGCTGTGAAACTCATCCGGGGTCTTGTCGCTCTGGCTTGCGCCTCCCTGACGGAAGCCAGAGGCTATCTCATCGAAGGTCCGGCCTTTTGTCTCTGGCACCTTGAAGTAGGTGAAGATGAAGAAGAGGACTAGCAGCACTGTGAAGATGATGAAGACATAGGAGCCGCAGAGTTGCTGAAAAGGGGAGACACCAAAGTGGTGAGTGTACAAACAGAGCCAAAGACCAGAGGCTCTGCAGGAGCTGCCAGAGCACAGCTGCTCACCAGTTCCAAGTGCAAAGCACTGCACCACAGCCTGTGCCCGACCCCCCCCAAGCCAAGGGGCTTCTCAGCTAGTGACTGTCCTGTCCCTACCTGCTGCTTCAAAAATAAATCCAGCATGCTATAGGATATGTCTAGCTCCCCAAGTCCTGTCCCCAAGCCTCTTCCCAAGGTGCATTTCCCAAGCCAAGCTCAAAGCAAACCCAAGTCCTGTTCTCAATACAGGTTTTAGGACTCAAAATCTCTTCTAATCACATAATCCAGCTGGCACAATGTAAGGCTGCCTGCACACACCCCCAGACCCACTCCCCCCGGAGAGCAGGAGATGATTACCGCGATGTACTGGAATCCCATGCCCACAATGAAGTTCGAGGTCCAGTTAGACAGCCCAGCAACAGCAAAGGCAGCAGGGCGAGGGCCTTGGCTGAACAGTTCTGCCACGATAAACCAGGGGATGGGGCCTGGACCAATCTCAAAGAAGGCCACAAACCCAAAGATGGCAACGATGCTGATATAGGACATCCAGGGCATTTGGTCCTAGTCCAAGAGGGAGAGAGAGAGAGAAAAGGTTAGTGAGTGCCCTGCAGTGGGGATGGACAAAGCACAAACAAGACTGCAGGCAAGCCTGATGCTGGCAGAAGCCGTGAGGTTTCTCTAGATTGGAGACAGGGTTTCCTGGGACCCCAAGAGCAATCTGGGCAGAGGGGACCACTCTGCAGTCACCCCTGGGAGGAGGATGTCTTGCTCTCCCACCATACCTCCCAACAAGCCACCAAGTGAGGAGCAGCATGCAGTGCCTCCTCCCAGCCCACCCACCTGGGCCCTTCAGCCCACCCTTCAGCCCCCATCACTCACCAGCAGTGTCAGAGCAATGGTCATGAGCACTGCACACCCTGCCATCCCCGCCAGGCCGATGAGGTGAAGGGTCCTACGTCCGGCTCGCTCCACCACGAAGAGCTGTCAGATGGGGGAGATGTGTTTGTCAGCACAATCCCTGCCCAGGGAAAAGCACTCCTATTCCCCCTGCACCCACCTTCCCTGGGGAGCATGTTACATGCTTGCCCCTGAGCCCACCAGTCCAGCCCTGCATTAACACAGTGGTTGCTGGTGGGACAGCCACAGCAGGCTAAAACTCACCGAAACTACTGTAAAAGCTGTGTTCACCACCCCAGAGCCAATGGTGGCATAGACAGGCTGCTCCACACCTGACTTCTCAAAGATGCTGGTGGAGTAGTAGAAAACCTACAAACAGAAGGAAAGCACCATGAGGAAAGGAGTCAGGTCTCAGCTTGGGGCTGGTACTGATCCACAGGCAATGGAGACATGGAGCCAACACAGCCCAAGCTTTTGGGCCCAGGTGGAACAAGTTACATGTGGTACTTGACCTGCCAGCCCTGCCCTAAACTCACCGCATTGATCCCTGAGAGCTGCTGGGACAGCTGCAGCACAATTGCAATGAGGATGGGCTGGCGATACATGGGGGAACGGAAGAGCTCCATTATGGTGACCTTCTTCTCTCTCATCATTTGCCGGCTCTCCTCCTTCATCTCCTGGAGGTCGCTGCTGACATCTGTTGTGCCCCGGAGCTTCTTGAGGACTGAGGGGAGGCAGGGTCAGGAGTGGCTGAGAGCCCCACGCATAGTGGGATTAATCTGGGGACATGGGTCACTCACCACTCTTGGCTTTGTTTTCTTCATTGCGGTTGATCAGCAAAAAGCGAGGGCTCTCGGGGGCAAAGGGCAGGATGGCACACTGCAGCAGCGCAGGGACAAAGATGAACCCCAGGAGCAGTGGCCAGAGTGAGTCGTTTCCCATGATCAAGTCCAAACCAAACACCTGAGGACAAGAGAGGTTGAGTCATGTGAGTGCTACCGAGCCTCCCCTTCTCCTTTAACCCAGCTTGATGCAAGCCGGATCCAGCGCTCCCCTTCTTGGGGCACTTGAGGATGCCCAAGCCTCACAGTGCACTTATCAGAGGGGCAGAGCCCCATGCTGCATCCAGGTGGCTCACAGACATTGTGTCCCAACGCTGCCTATCCCAACCCTAGATCTCACAGCACCCTCATGCCTGCAGAGCCCTAGCTCTGTCCCTGGCTCCTTCTGAGTGGAAGTGCAGAGCCACAGCACAAGCAATGCTCCTGGACCACCGTATTCCAAGGCCCAGAGCAGCTTCAGCAACATGGAATAAACCCTGGCTGACTGTGCAGAAACAGCACTGTGGCCCAGCATGGATAGACAGACCACTTGGACAGCACTTACTTGTGCAATGAGAATGCCCAAGACGATGCCAAGCTGGTGGAAGGTCCCCAGTGCACCCCGCAGTGCAGTCGGTGACACCTCACCCACATACATGGGCACGAAGCCGGTGGTGAGGCCGGAGTACAGGCCAATGATGAAGCGGCCGAGAATGAGCATCTCAAAGGAGAAAGCCATCTTGGAGAAGCCCATGAGGACAGCGGCCAGGAAGGCGAGCACATTAGACATCAGCATGGAGTTGCGCCTGAGGAGGCAAGGAAGGAGGGCAGTGAGGACCACAGGTGTCAGGCTAAAGGGGGTATCAGTAGGCACTGTTTAACTGCATGAAACCAAATGCCAACTCTTTGCCTGAGGGAGGTGTCCAAAGCCATTTCCCATGCAGAAAAGCATCCAAGGCTGAAGCATAAGCACCACACAGGGCTCAGTCTGCTTCCACATTCTGTGAGGCAGTGCAAGCACATCACTGCACACAGCTGAGAAACAGAGGTGCTAGCAGGGATGAGATCAATGCCCCCCTGAGACAGCAAGACAGTTATACAGATGCTGCCCTAAGGACCAAAATGCAACACAGCTTTGACACAAGCTGATCTGAATCAGCGGGCTCTGAAAAGGCCAACAGGGAAGTGATTATAGGACAGTATTAGGAGACAGACTATGCAAATTTGGTTCACACGCAGGGCTCAGCTCCACAGCAGGACAAGCCTTGGAGAAGGCAGGGAAAGGAAGATGTGCCAGCTCCCAGCACGAGCAGTAACAAGCTACTGAGGATGGAAGAATGGTCTCATGGGCAAGGCATGAACCAGAGCCAGTCCTGCCTCCACCAGTTCCCACTGCCAGAGGAAGTGGTAGAGCTCTCAGAGGAGAAAACTGCCATGACTAAAGCAAGGCTGCAGCTAAAGCAGTGGTCCATGCAGCACAGAGGGTGGGTGTGGGTTTGAGACGACAGGGGATGAGGCAGCAGGGCCCCAGGGGGGAGGGAGGGGTCAGCACAGGTCCCACACACTCAGTGCTCACCGGCCAAAGCGGTTGACAAAGAGTCCCACAGAAAAGGATCCAATCATGCCTCCAACAGAGAAGATGGCAACAGAGAGGGACCACAGCGTGGTGAGGGTGCCAGGGCTGATGGGTTCATCATATCGGTATAACCAGGTGCGGTTGTAAAAGTCTTCAATCACCTGCAAGGGGGAAGAAATGAAACCACAGGGTAAGACTTTCTCTCATTCATGAGAAGAGGTTTGCCTACATCTGCACAGGGCTAGGCACTTCAGTGATAGCATCCTGTCCTAGCCACACAGGCACCTATAATGCTCCCCGTTTCAGGAAGACCAGCCTGTGGCTCTGCTCATGGCCCTGTTGATGTCCCCACCGTGATGCTGGGTGCCACAACACAGCCCTCAGCAGACCTCGTCCCCAGCACCACTGCCACAAGCCATGCTGGCACAGGAAGGCTGCAGCACACCCCAACACAGGTTTGCCTGGATCCAGGCTCATCACAGGACCAGCCCTTCTCCCTCGTGCTGCAGGGCAGGGTTCACCCGGCCTGGGGTGTGAAGGTAGGCCCAGGCCTGCTTTGGAAGTGGTACAAACACCAGGCTCACCTGCAGCCTCCAGCCCCAGCAGAACATGGTGACGGCAGCCACACACTGCTGCTCACACAGTCTGTACCAAACATGGCACCCCAGGCCAAGGGCTGACATTCCCTTCCCAGTTTTGGTGGGGAATGAGGCTCCTCGCCTCATCACAGCCCTAATTCCTCTCTGCAGACCACCGTGATCCCACCATGACTTCGGTGTGGCCACCGCAGTCCAAGCAACTCAAGGCCAGGATGGGCTGGCAGCAGAGCACCTCCACCACTGAGACCCAGGCTGGCACAAGAGCAGAGCCAAGCACCCTTCAAAGCAGAGGGGCTCCCCCTGCTATTAACTACACACCCATCTGCTAAGGTTGGGCATGTCCTCCTCCACTCCTGCTGCTTAAGATTTCATCTGCATCACAGGTGCCACAAATTCCTCTGCCTCAGCCCAGCCACCCACAGCCTGCAGGCAGCTCCCCATCACCCCTGCCTTGGCCCGCAAGCCTCAGTCACAAGGCTTGGCCCATCTCTTCCCCGTCACAAGACAATGTGTCACTGAGCAAGCCCTGGTTTGCAGGCACGCTCCCATTAAACCCAGTACTCGTTGCTTTCCACTAGATGGGAGCCACCCAGCTGCAGGCTGGCAGCAAGCTGATATAGCAGGGCTCAGATCTGGGAGGAAACCCAAAGGGATGCACAGGGAAAATGCAGCCAGACAGGTTCTGAGCTTGCCCTGCCAATGCTCAGCACTGCCAAAAAGCCTCTGAAGCGGCCGCTCTGCTGTAGGAAGGTCGGGCTCCTCCTTGGCCACCTCCACAGGGCCCAGGGAGCAGTGGCAAGGGGCTGAGCAGGCTGCAGGAGGCAGCTCTGGTCTCCATCCCAAGAGGAGAAGCTACACGTGGGGAGGAGGAAGATGGACAGACACTGGAGGAAGATGGAGATAAAAGCAATATTGTCTGTGCAGCTGGAGGTGGATGAGTTCAGTTTTCATCCCCCTGCACAGCTCCTTGTGCTTGTTTCTAGTGTATTTCTGCAATGCTTGTGCCAGAGCACAGCTTGAGTCCTACTAAACAAAGACCCCAGTTTAAAAAACAACCCCCTTTTCCCTACTGATGTGTAGCTAGGGCTTTAATTTAGTAGTAGCTGCTGACAGCCAAGACAGGTGCACATTTTTAATTACTTTCTTAGCAGAATAACATTTTTTTTAAATATACATTCTTAAAGAAACACAACCAGTCAACTGGCAAAGAGCTTCACTCAAGTTACCTAAGGGCCATGGACAGCCCCTTCACAGAATAAGGCTCACCCATGCCCAAAAGAAATACACATGGGTCTCAGCAATGCACTTACACCATCCCTTCTAAGAGAGGAGCAACCCTGTCTGCAAGGAGGAAAGACTTCATGTAAGCAAGAGAAGCTGCTCTTAGACAAAATCATGGATCCTGAAGCTTCAAATGGCTGCACACACACTCAGCTCCCAAATCGGAAGCAAGCCTTCATTCCTGCAAGCCGTGTTACGAGCCTCAGAAAACATCTGCACAATCAGTCTTAATTTAGTTTTTCCATCACTTTAACTATGAATGAGAACCCATGGCAGAGAAAGCACAAGAAATACAATCTGTACCATGTACCTCACTGTAGATTTCAATAATAGTGGTGGCATTTTTCTTCTTTTTAAATTGTTCCTTTCACGAACCCCCCAAATTAAAGGATTTCACAAGGCTTAAGTAATTTCATTTATCTGCCTCCAGGTCACCCAGTCCTGCTTAGCATAGATGTTTTGATGCTTATGTGTCCTGTCCTCACTCCCTCCCTCTTTTCCTAAAGTCACCAAAACAAGCAATTCTAATTATTTCGAGCATACAGAATTGCCTGTCAGAAAAGCCCACCACCTTAAACACCCCATGCCAAGCTGGCTTGTACAACAGCAGGACTCAGAGATGCACACAAAGCAAGAAGCAGGCTTCAATTTTTAAGTTTTTGATTTTTCTTCCCAGATCAAGAGCCTGATACCTAAAGTCCCAATTATGGAAACACTTGAAAATTGTGTTAGGGAGACAGATGCTGGGTTAAAGGGAAACAGTGTTTAAAGTATCAGGCTGGGCAGAGAAGGTAATAACCCCGTCTTCTCTACCAGGAATTTCCTGGCTGCAGTTATTTAACAATTTATATAATGAACACACCAGCATGATGTAGGCTAAAAATAGGGGCAGCAATGGGACATGGGATGCAGCTCCACACACAAAGCACTATCAGGTTGCAGCGGATCCCCACTAGGACACACAAGTGAAACTGTTAGCAGCAGCAGCCCTGATTCATTGTTTTATTGCCTCCTGGGAACGAGGAACAGCAGGACTGCAAGAGACCGTTTGGAAACCATCACCTCCTTCTCCCGTGGGATCTGAGTGCAGGTGCCATCGCTCCCTCGAGGAGGGTGTGCACCCTGACCCCACTGGAAAGACCCCAAAATTCCCCTGGGTGAGTCGGAGCAGCTCCATCGCCCACCCTGCCAGCATGGGCAGCTGCGAGGCCCCTGGGCACAGCCACCCTCCAAAATGTGGCAGTGAGGGAGGAAGAACTTCTCTGCCTCCCCTGAGGGTATAGCACACAGACCAAACTGTGGTGCACAAGATCCCTCCCTGCCTTCCCCAGAGGCCTCCATCTTTCTCCCCTCAAGGAAAATCATCCAAGTGCCAGCTGGTATCCCAGGGCCCAGCTTCCTCTGGGTTACGGGTTTGCTGCTCATCTCAGCACCATGAAGGCTCCCCCAGCTCAAAAAAAAAAAAAAAAAAAAAACAAAACAAAACACAAACCCTCCTGTAAGCCCTTCTCCTTGTGCAAAAATGATCGATGAAGAATCCCACTGTGATCTGATTGCCATACAGGGATGAAAAACCCTTGTGAGCTTAAAGCGTGAAGGGTGGAAAGAAAGAAGAGCTATGCTTCCCAAAGGCTCTCTGTCCCTCCTGCCTTCCCCTCCCTCACCCCCATTTAATTTGGGCTGAGTGTTTCCACCAGCCCTCACACAGTTTCAGGCCATCTCCTCCCCACATCATGTCTACAGACGCCCCACAAGGAACAAGCAGCTGTTTCAGCACGGAGAACTATATTAAGAGGACCACAAAACCGGCGTTCAGCCCGCAGTGCAAGAAAGGAGGCTTTCTTAGCTTTTTTTTTTTTTTGTGTGTGTGTATGTGTGTAAGGCAGCTGGCTGCAGGGTGCTGGTGTGCGCAAGCATTGCTGGATGCACACTGCCAAAGCCAAGGGGCTGATGCACCCCAATCCCATGCCCTGCTTCCCACAGGGAAAGTTCAGAGCTCAGATTCAGTAGGGTCACAAAGCCTGCAGCTGCAAGGGTTTAATTCCCACACCCAGAACATTCTGCTGCCCACAACAGATTTCCTCCTGCCTCACTGTGCACTGCTGTCTTGTTCCCCTGGTACAGAGCGGGGCTTTCCTGTAGTAAGTGGGCACCTCAAACCACTTTCCCCATCACTTCTGCACCCCAAGCACAATGCAGCTTGCGAGGAGACTTGCCCCCAAAACACAGCCCATCTCGGGGCTGAGCCTAGGGTCTTAACACTAAGAAAGCACAAGGGGAAACTGAGGCATCAGTGACCTTTGTTTGCTGTGGGTCCATATGAACCAGAGCTACTAGGGTTTTAGGGCACAGCTGGACAGCTTTCACCAGGCTCTCTAAGACATAGAAGCACCTGGAAACACACTTCGGAGAAAGATCTATTCTTTGCCAAAAACCCATCCATGTGCCTCTCCTCACATCACACCTGGTGTCTGCCCCCAAGAAAAGACCATTAGGGCAGTTCAGATGTGGTCCCTGCCCACCTCAAGGAGACTCGCATCTCCCTTTGCCATGGGTCAGCTGGACAGGCTGGAGAAAAGTCCCTGCAGCCATAAGGAAAAAGAGGTGTAAGGAAATGACTCATGCCCTCGTCCCAGGCACTGGAGTCAGGCAGGTATGGCACTGATGCAATGCAGTAATTACACAGCATCTGCTCCCCAAGGTCCCAGAGCACAGTGCGCCGTATCAGGAGTGCTTCTCCACACAGAGCTCAGGGGATGGGTAAATGAGAGCAGAAACCATGAAGCCACTTCCCAGCACACTTCTGTGCCTTTCCGGCTCACTGCATTGCATGCACTGCTCCTACTGCCTGTCTCTGGGATGGGCAGGAGGCAAACACCTCTCCCCAACCCCTGCTTTGCTCCAGAGCCTCACCACTGACCAATGTAAAGGCCAGCAGCACATGTGGGTCCTTCTGGTGCCTGGGGACGACATCTGGCAGGGGAAGGCCAGGGTTTTCCAGCAGAGCCAGAACAGCACAATGCCCTCAGCAGATGCTGCAGAGCTCTGGCTCTTGAGTGCTTTCAGTGCTCCTGACTCTACATCCAAACACTATGGGAGCAAGAAGGCTGGGCAGGAACAGGCTCGAGCTGTTGGGCTTTGTTCACACAGTCAAAGCATTGACACCAAGTCAGCTGGAGTGGTGGCACCCTTTGAGGCCCTCCTACAACTCCCCCTTCCTGGAAAGGGGGACCAGACATTCCCCAGGAGCAGAGCAGTCCCTGTGGCTGCCAGCATTGGGGGAGGACATTCAGAGCCATCCAGGCTGATGGCAGAGCCAGTGCAGAGGCAAAGATGGCACCATCCCATGAACCTGGCCTCCACAGGCACCACAGGAGCTTGCCAGGAGGTGCAGGCCCCCAGCATCCTGCAGCATGAAGACTGCTGCAGCCTCAATTAAGCACCCTGCTCCCCTCAAGAGGATTCAGCCCTCCATGCTGACATGTTTTGGGAAGTACTTGCATGGGGTCTTCCCTTTCACAAGTTCTTCAGTGCTTGAGGTGACACACTGGTGTTTGTGCTCCCAGGCAATGTCAGGAGATTTCACAGCCCGTTGGCAAATCCCACCAGTAATAAGATTAACAGTAGTGGCACATTCTGCCTAAGTGTTTTTAATTATTTGGGATTGTGTACCATAGAGTTAAAACATCAAAGCCTCTCTGCAGCCCAGGACCAGCCAGTTCCTTCAAGCCAAGCAGCAGCTGGAGCCCAGTTTCTTTCAACACCTTACCCTGGCAGCTGAGCTTTGCCCAGGGCATGTAACAAGCACAAATCAGGATTTCTGAGCTAACATTTCCAGGGCTGTAAAACTTCAAAGGGCTGTGCAATTGTGAGGAACCTGAGTTTTTCAGAACTCCCAAGTACCCACCAGGTGCCTGATCATGGGAGGGTCCTGGTATCTGCTAGATGCAGTAAAATAAAGCAAATTCCTACTGCTGTCCATTCCCCCTCACACACAGCTATGTCATTTCATCTCGTCTGTCCCTGCTCACCCACTTACCTGGGGATGTTTGGTCTCTGATGCCTGCATGGGATCCCCATTATAAATGCTCCTCTGGGTATTCCAACACCCTCACCCTTTACACCACCAACTAACCACGGTCTTCAGATTCCCTTTGAAACCCCAAGAAGGATCCTGCCCCCCACCCCTCAAGACAGCTGCCACATCCCACAGCAGGTCCCCATGTCTGCCCCCTGAAAGGCCCCCCTGTTGGCCACCCCAGCAGCTGGGAGAGGGACTGCTCCCAGCCCCCTGCAGCTCTGCCCCACACCAGGCTCCTGTCTCAGAAGTGGGAGGGAGGACAGCATGCTGCAGCCTAGAAGGACAGCAGTTACCCAGGCCGGGTGAGTTATTGCTCTCCACACCCAGAGCAGGATCAGCCCTGCCTTCCATCTCCCCAGCTGTCACTGCCTGGCACCTGCTGAGTCAAGGATGAGCGAGTTTGCCAGGTACCCCGCACTGTGGCAAAAGGGCGCAGGCAAGAGGCAATGCCAGATACCCTCCCTGCCACAGCCGAAACCGGCCCTCAGAGCCAACACCGCCTCCATCCTGCAGGGAAGAAGATGGGTGTGAAGGCTCGGCAGGCATGGGGGGGGCTGGTGCACCCTGCTTCCTTTGCGGTGGAGGCCAGGTATTTCTGGCAACCCCAAACCATCGGTATTTTGCAGCCTCCTGCACATTGCCTCCACTGGGACAATCATTATCTGCCCCTCCCTGCTAGGGCAGCCCACTGGGGTGGTTATCTAGATCTGTGAGGCCATGTGGGTGAGCACTCCCAGGCCTGCTCACATCCCAAACTCCTCCACCGCTCACCCTGCAAAGCCACACCAGAGAAAGTGCTGGAGTTCTCATGGCATGCCTTGCGCATCAGGGCTCCAGCTCTCAGCCTCTCGTGGGAGAACAACCAGCTTCTTCAGCTGCCCATCAGAGAGGTCACTGCCCGGGAGATGACTAAGGTCCCAATTAGCTTCGAAATCTTTGCTAAGGCTGAGGTTAAAAGTTACACAGATCCCACCCCAAGAGCCTCTTGAAGCACACACATGCATTCCCAGAATTCACCAGCAAAATGCTAAGCAAGAGGAAACTAATTCTCCTGGGAGCACAAGAGCTAAATAGCTCCTTAACAAATCCCATTAGAGGCAGTAAGCTGCCTAGCAGGATGTACTATTTTAGCCAGGCTCATGGTGGAGGGGCGAGGTGGGCAGTAAGTGTTTGCTTGCAAGAGCCTCTTTGAGCAACCCCCCCCCCCCCCCATTTTGCCACAGACAGACTGCTCAGTGCACTCTGCCATGCCTGGATCAGCACGTGTGCTGTCCTGCTGCTGCTCCGCTCTCACCTTTTGTGGGGCATTGATGACACCAGTGTTGTAGCCAAACTGCAAGGAACCCAGCACTGCTCCTCCCACAGCCAGCATCAGGCGAGCTGTCATCTGCATGAAGGAGAAAAAGGAGAGAGGTTAGGTGTGGGTCCCAGGCTCTGCCCCACTCAGGCACCCCCAGCCCACTCAAGCCCCAGCAGAGGCAAGCCCCTACCTCTGCTCAAGCCCTCCTACCCCCAAGACCAAGCTCCTCCTCATCCACCCTCAGCACCCTGCCCCATCTGCCCCTGCCTCCGGGACCCCCGGTCACCTTGGGGAGCTGCTAAGTATGAGGCAGCACAAAAGCCCCAGGAACCGCTGGTACTACATACTTTATAAGTCAAGCGACTCAGATGTCTGTCCCTGCCACCCTGCTCACACCACCTCCGTCACAGAGATCCTCTATGGCCAGATTACACACCCGTGTCTTCTTCCCAGGGGAAGCATCGAAGGCTTATGCTGTGCCCTCAGCAACCCCCCTTGGCCTCCGTGGGGCAAGCCCCCCCAGCATGATGGCTCCACACACTGCTGGAGCGGGCAGACACACTGGGGGCCCAAAACCCACTCAAGCAGCCACAGGCTGCAGACCCCGGCCCATGCTGAGCCCAGCAGGCTCAGGAGGCCACGTGCCACAGACCTGCCACAGGGAGCCCCCCAGCCAAGATGTGGGACTGGCTGTGCTGAGGCGGCCAAGCAACCCGCAAAATGCCTCCCTCCAGAGGGAAGGGGTCTTCCTTCCGATCAAAGCACAGCCCCAGGCCCCCTCCATAAATCCTAACCATAAACTCAGAAAACTGAAACTGCAGCACCCTGGGGGGGCCCTGTGCTCACCCAAACTGAGCCAGCACTTGGGCACCCACCAGGGTGGACTGGCTGTGTCAGGCAAGTGTGAATGGACAGAACCCAGGACAAAAGAGACATCTTGCTTTCATGGTTTCCTGACATCCACATGGGCTAAGTAACACAAAACTTTTGGGATCCCAGGATTATTTTTTTATTATTATTATTTTTTGCCTCCTGACTCAGGCCAGAGGCTTTATACCACAGCAGTCCCAGACATTGGGGTCATTACATGTGCCACATCCCCCACGCCAAGCGCTCAGCCAGGGTGTCACAGCAACAGCATGCCAGAGATAGCCACATAGCCGAGCACACCGGTGATATCCCCAGCTGCCTGCCGCACCCGGCCCTGTTTGGTTTGACCACGCAGTGCATGGCACCCAGCTCCTGGGGCCACTTTTGGGGACGTTGCAGGAACCCATGCTTCGGATCTGCTCAAAGCACCTGGGTGCTCACGGCTCCTGCTGGGCTATGTTGTGAGGCTCTGCTGCCCATGCACCTCGTCAGACTGTGACCTTGGACTTTGGACAGAAAACAGCAGGGGAAGAGAGGTGCTCCTGGGGCAGCCAAGCCCCAGCACCAAAGGCTTGGGGGTCAGCATGGTGAAGCACAGCCACACTGGGCAGCACCATCCCCGTCACCAGCGTGGAGATGGCCTGGACAGCATGGTTCAGCCACTGCTAACAAAGGTTTGTGTCAGAGCCTAATTCACAGTTACTAAGCAAAATCCCAGCATTTATCCAACGCCTCAGTGCCTTTGGCTATTTGGCAAGCACTTGCCCACCTCCCTTTTCTCCTGCTTAAGCTACAGCAACAATTGGAGGCTTGTTTCTGAACAAGGTCAGGGCAGGCCAGCACTTGGACACCTCCATCAATGGCCCAATTATCCCTGGCAAGAGATTTCCCCATTGCTCAGCCCAGCCACAGTGCCCCAAGAGCAGGGATTCGATGTTCCCAGGTTCAGTTAATCAGCTTAGGGACATTCACGTGAACTTAAAGCCCCTTCTCTGGGGCTCAGCACTCGCGCACAGCTGTGATGCTTGCTGCAGCAGACAGGAGGCCTCGCTGGAGCAAGGAGCACTCTTTGCGAAATCCCAGGCACTGTTCCCTTGCTGTGGAGAGCCAAAGTCTCAGCCACAGGCACCTGATTTGGCACAAGAGCCCTGCTGCACACACCATCTCGTTTTGGGATGGGCCAGTCTGTGACGCAGCAAGTCTGCCAGGAAGGGCCCGAAACTGCATACAACAGTCTCACTTCTCCTTCCTCAGCTGCCACCAGCCTCCAACCCCGGCAACAACACTCACGCCAGCTCCCTGACCTGACCACCTACTTATTTTCCCAGCTGCACTTCTCCCATTCACATCCCAGCCCTGACAGCTGCCCATGCAGCTCTCCTCCTGCTCCTTTTCTCTGCCTGATTGCCTGAAAGGGCCTTTCTTCCCTCAGTGCAGCCCCCTCGCTTCCTGTCCCCTGTTTTCCTGCAGAGGGAAAACCACGTTGCAATTGTCAGATGTCAGGTCCTGGTGTCTGGCTGTGGCTGTCTTTGAAGCGAGACCCACATGCATTTCACTCGATGCATGAACAGCAGCAGCAGTGCTGGGGCCCAGAGGTGAGGCATGCGATGGGAGCCCAGCACAGCCCCCTGGAAGGTGAACCTCGGCCCAAGTGGAGGGCAACAGCAAGAGAAACAGATGGTGAGTCCCCAAAAATACAAATGATGTAGTGCAGTGGCAGCAGCCACCCAGCACACTCAGTGTGCAAGGCTTCACCAGTACCAGACAGCTCACAAGAGTACTGCCAGCCCAGATCCAGATTAACGCCCACCCAAAGACCTGCCCTGGTTTTCTGGTGCTAGATCCAGGCCCTTGGAGACTTGAATCCAGCCCAACCAGACAAATCTAGCCCTCTAAAAGGGACAGTAGCCTCTGGCTCCCAGAGCCTTCAAAGGTCATTTCATGGGGCTTCCCAGGCTCCCTGCACCCCTGCAATTAAGCGCTGGCAGCTCAGGCAGCACAGCTAGGCCCTGGCATGGTTTTTGGACAGAGTCTGACACTCCCGGGTGCTCCTAGCCAGAGCATGCTGCCCTTCCTGCAAAGCAGAAATCCAGAGCATGGGACGCAAGATTCCCAAGAAGAAAAACTTATGTGAGCAGCACCTCACATAGAAGTGTATCGCTCCCTGGGGAGCTAGAGCTCCCCACAGCCACTGAGACCCCTACTGCAGGTTTTGCCACTTGTCCAGTGGTTCCCAGCACTTGTTTGTAGCTGGAAGACCAGAAGTAGGAGTATAGCTGGGGAGCATGGTGAAACCACAGACCTGGAGGCAGTGGCAGCCTGCCCAGCTACCTCCAGCCCCACTTTGCTCCTCTGGCACCGCAGAGCAACATTTCCAGAGGTCTGGTGTCAATTAGACCCACCTAAGCACAACATGGTGATGGTGACAGCTGACTAGACAACACACCAAGGGATATGTGCTGAAATACAAAGCATTCAGCAGCAGTAACTACTGCTTGCTGGTCTTGGCTCTCCTGCCAATCCGCCTTTCTCCACTTTAACAGGGAATTAGCTGCTCTTCCCAGTGAGCATCCAACAGGACCCTGATCTGCCTCAGGAAACAAAGCCAGCCCCATTAATTAAGTTCATTAATTAGTATTGGCCTGAACACAACAATTCCACTTCACAAGAAATTGGGGAGGTTTTGGCGCTTGCTTTTGTCCAGCACGTCTAACAAACCTTGGAAAAAAAATGCCAACTTCAGAGCGAGGACCAGCCCAGGGCCACAGTTCCCAAAACTAGCCGCAGGAGTTTGGACTTCAGTTTCCTGCACCTCACTGACCCCACAAGCTGGTGGCGAGGCCCCACACACCTGGCAGGTTTCCATTTTTATGGTGACACTGCTCTCCCCTGCGCTGCTGCCCAAAAGCCTTTTCACAATTAAAGCATCTCAACCCTCCCAACAAATCCCAGCACTGCAGCTTTGTGGCCCAGACCTGCAATGCAGGGTGAGAGCAGGCTGAGAAATGCTGCCAAAGTTAGTGAAAAACAAGTGGCAGGCACAGAAATACACCCCATGCTCCAAAACCCCAACCCTAAGCTCCCCCATCCAGCACGCACAGCTCAGTGTCACAGGGCTGTAATTTCTTCCAGCTCTCCGGCTATTCAGCACAAACCACACCAGCCTCAGATGGCTTTGCTCCACACAGCTACAACGCACACCACCATTAACCTATAAAAAAACAACCATGCTTGAACACTTAGAAATGCCTTGTGTTTTTTGTTTTCCCTATCTGAAGGGTGGCAATTTCAGCCTTGTTTAGCCACTCAAAGCCTTCTCACACAGGAGCATGCCGGCGAGCACCGGTTTGCACGTCTAGGAATATCTGTCATCGATCCCCACATATTGCACATTTCAGGTGAGCAGGAAGGGGTGTGCTGTACATTGCAGGTGAGTCACACCATTGCAACACGCCTGTTTGCCCAGCTAGCTTTTATGAAAGGGAGCAGCGACGGCGGATGGGGATGAGGTGCTCTGGCCAGTCCTCAGCATGAACTTTGCTCCAGGAAGATTACAGGCAGTACTGGCTCTTCACAAGGGGCTTTTTCCAGCACAGGCTTGGGATTTTACTATCAAAAAAAAAAAAAAAAAAAAGAAAAAGACAATCAGCACAACTGAGGACAGAGGCTTTGTATTGGTGTACAGGAGAAAGAAACAGGGCACTGAGCCTCGCTTTGAGTGAGTGCGTTCAAGAAGTGGAAGTCTTCAGCTCTGAGCATACACTTTGGGCTGCACTGCAAAAAGTTCAAAAAACACTTAAGAGACCCTACCTTCTGTTTCATACACCCCACAGTGCCTATCAGTAAGAAAAACACTACTTTTGCAAGCTTAATCTTTGACAGAAACCCCCATTTTTCTGTTAAGAAATACCACCAGCTTCAAGATGAAGGAATAAAGTTCCAGCACAGGCTTTTGGCATTTTTGGCCACCGTCCCTGCGCAAAGCTAGCCGGGACCGCTGTGACTCAGTGCTGCCTGCTCACTGCCGTGCGCCTGCATTTGAGCACGCTGCCGAGCCTGCTCTGCCATTCGGCCAGCCGCATTTCAGCCTTAACCTTGCCATTAAAGGAGAGGCTCAAGATGGAGAGCAAAAAAAAAAAAAAAAAAGCTAGTTTCTAGCAGCCATCTTTCATGGGAAACTCTTGTAAATCCATGCAGCAAGTTCTGTTTTGTTAACTCCTCACTTGGAGCCTAACAGAAAGCAGCAGCTTTGTTTGGAGTTCAGAAAAAGCACTTCCCCCTCCTGCTCCTGTGCAGCTACTTCCAAATGAAGGCCCGCAAAGCCTGAAGACAGGCAACAGATGTGTTGTACCAGCTACAGGGAGACCTATGCACTATAAGAGACTCATACCCTCTCCTAACTCCAGCGTACTGCAAGAGCTCGCCATGAAGGATGTTTGGCTCACTGTTTCCTGCTTCCTTTGCTGCTGAATATGGAAGTGAAGACACTCAGAGGGTAGCATCGCCTGGGTGCTGCCACACTCACCAGCACCTGTGGCGCGATGGACGCTAGCTCAGTCCCGAGCAGACCCCATTGCCTTTGCTCGTCTCCCTTGCCTCACTTTTTACCCATTTTTCACCAGCATGGAAGGATTTAGGAACTCTGCCTGCCTAATGGAACAAGGAAATGAATAATCAAAAAAAAAAAAAATTCCCAGGAGGGAATTACAGGACAATCCACTTTTAGAATAGCCTGTAAAGACAAGGCATGCAGCCTGCTGCAAATGTGACCCCTCCGCAACATGCCTTGCCATAGCAGGCACCAGCAGCAGCAGGCTCTGCCTGCAGGCTGCCCGGTGGGGGGAGCAGGGTCTGTCGCTCCCTGTGAGGTTTTCTGAATGCCAGGCTGCCTCTCAGACAATGAAACTCCATGGGTGTGTGGGGGCACCCACCAGCTTGTCTGAATATAGCCTGAACACACGCTTAGTGTTTTGGAAAAACAAAGTCTGAGGGAGCAAATCCTTACTCATGTGAGTAATCCTCCCCACCCCGCAGCCACCAGCAAGGTCACTCGGAGTAAGGGTTCGCAGCCTGCTCGCTCCACAGGATGTCTCCAGCAAAGGCTTTCTGTGTGACAAAACCACTGCCCAAGAGGCTTCCACCAGGCTGCTGGAGTGGGGGCAGCAGACGACAGAAAATAAACTTTGCATCACAAAACAGACAGCCCTGTGAGCACAGCGTCCCGCCCAGCCATGGCGTAAGCAAGCTAGGATGGCACGCAAAGGCAGGCTCCCAGCAAACTAAAATGAACGCCTCAACCCCTCCGAGACCTTGGCTACACAGTGGCTTGTCCCACAAGGCGCAGGATCCCCTTCCCCCCCCCCCCCCCCACCATCACAGACCAGTTTGGGGACTGGGAGAGAGGGAGAACATCACATGCCTGCTGGCCACCATGCCAAGGACACGCCAGCAGTATCCCTCCTCGTGGAAACGATGTCCTGCTGGGGAAGGGACCGTGCCACCAGCCCTAGCCCCCGCTGCATCACTGTGCAGTCTCCAGGGAGGCATCCAGAGCCCAGCGATAACACCGGGCTTGTGTTAGCTCTCAGTCCAGGAAAAAATTCTGCCACTGCCCAGGGCTCGGTAAACCTGCCAATAACACCACACAGCAGACACAGCACTGGGAGCACATGCCACAGCACCGGTGCCTGCAGATGGGGTGGCCGAGGGAGTTTCTTCACAGCCAAGGCAGGGCATGAGAGGCTGGCACAGCCGCCAGCCCCACCGCAATCACCACGGGCTCATGTGGGGCTCTGGCATCAGGCGGGTGCTGGGATTATCACCACCAAAGGGCCTCGGTGTGGGAGAAAGCTCATAGCAAGGGGAAGGGAAAATCAGCCTAATGTTTTTACTGTTTTTTTTTTTTTTTTTTTTTTTTTTTAAAAAAAAAAGAAGGTCAGCTGGGGACATCAACAAGATTGCTCTGAATTTTGCAACCGCAGGAATGCCTTTCGAACAAGCCCAGGAAATATTCTCTTATGCAAAGTCCTGAGCCACAGCCCTGGGGGTCATCATCCTCCCCCCCGCCGCTGCTCACGGCTCCTGGCCCCCCCAGGGGTGGGCTGCCAGGTGCCTGGCTGCCACGGGACAGGCCCTTTTGGAAACATGCACTTGGGATTTAAGCATCACCCATAACAGAGTAGCAGGCTAGCCCTGTGATTGATTACTCACTTAACCAAAATAGACCATTTCTAACGGGGATCGCTGTTACAGACAGAAAACCAGACCAGGTTTGTCTCTGGCCCCTACAAGCCTCCATTTCTGTAGCTGAGGGCTGGATTTGCCTGGCGGTGCCTCAGATTTCTTTGTTAAGGAAGGCAGCAAGTTTTCTTGATGCCTCCCTCCGCTGGCTCTGACGTGCTCCTGGGCGTCACGTCCCCCGGCTGTGTCCCCAGCACCTTGCACCACGTGCCAACACTCCTCCTCCACCCAGCAATCCCCAAAAAAAGCCTTCCACCAGCAGTCCAGCACAGCCTACTTGAAGGAAAAAACCCACTATTCCGAAAAGGCACCCCAAACCCAAGGACAGGAGGAAGGCTGGGCGCAGCTCCCCAGTCCCGCTCCGCCTGGGGCTGACCCGGAAAGCAGCTGGGAGCTGAGCGCAGCTCTCGCTGCCTGTGGCGGAGCAGGAACATCGCTCGGAGCCATCACTAACAAAGTCCAGAAGCCACCTGGGCTCCCACCAAGAGTTGAACTGGAAGATGGGTTTTTATTATGCGGGACAGCGCACTGCCGAGGAGCCAAGTCTGCTCCCTTCCCAGCAAGGCCGCTGTGCTGGCGTAACGCCCCAGCGACGGGGGTCTCGGCAGTGGCCCGACAGGCAGCTCTGCCCGCCCAGACCCCCCCACACCAAGGTCTGATATGAGCGACCCTACAGCCCAATAGCCCATCCCGGGGCCTCACAGCCCCATGAAATTACATCAGTTTAAAGCCCTCCCCTGCTCCAACCCAAACCCTGGGGGGCTGCCCTGCACCCGGTGCCTCCACTCACCCCCCGACCACGCTCCCGGGACCCCATTTCCACCAAAACGCGGCAGAATCGGGGCTCGGCACGGCTGCGACGCCACCGGACCTGCTGGGAGCCCCCATTCGGAACGGGGCCAGCGCCCGGGATGCCCCCAGCCCCCCGGGTGAGCCGGGGCAGCGCTCGGTCGCCCCTCGGTTTGCCCTTCCTGGTTGCGCCCCTCCTCAAACCCCTTTCCGAGGCGTTCTCCGGGCAGCTCGGACTGGGATTAGCTGCTGCGGCTCGGGGCTCGCCTTTCGGTTTCTCGTTTCGTTTTAGTTTTGACCCAAAACGCGGAGCGGGGGAAGAGGCAGAAGGGAGCGCAGCGCCAGCCCGGCCCCGGGAGCAGCGATGCAATTAAATCTGACGCAATTAAGCTCGGCCAGCTTCAAACCCCCGCGGCCCAAGCCCGGGGCAGGATCCCGAGCGGCAGGACCCCGAGCACCGCCCGGGCTTTACCACCCCCCCACCCCCCACCGGGGCCAAGCCGCCCGCCGGGGGCCGCGCACCGGCCCCGCCAACTTGCACCGGGGCAGACGCCGCCGCTCCGGGGGCACGGGAGGGAGCGGGGGCGGAGGGGGAAGCAGCAGCCCCGGCGGTGCGGGCGGAGCGGTGCCCGGTGCCGGTGCCGCTCGGCGGGGCTCACCTTGCTGCCGGTCTCCATGGCGGGGCCGGGCGGCGCGGAGCGAGGCGCGGGGCGGCGGAGCGGTGGCGCGCGACCGGCGCGGGGGCATTGGAGCGGCTTAAGAGCGCGGGGGGGGCGGGGCGCGGGGGGCGGCGCCCATTGGACGGCACCGAGGGGGGGGGGAGGGGGGGGAGGGGCCTAGGGGGGGCCCGGCGGGGGTGTGCGCGGGGCGGGGGGAGCGGGGGGGGAGCGCGGGGAGAGGGGGGGGAGGGAGCGAGGCCCTGCGGCTTGGGGAGGGGGGGCTGGGGGCTGGGGGGGGTGCGGGGGGGGGGGGGACACGGAGGGCTGTGCGGGGGGGTTGTGCGTGGTGGGAGCATAGGGGGGTGCACGGGGGGGTGCATAGGGGGAGCGTGGGGAGGGGGCATGGGAAGTTGCATAGGGGGGTGCAGGGGGGAGCATCCACAGGGGACACACGCACGTGCGGGGGTGCCCGTGGAAATATGTGCCTAAAGCCGCGTGCACGCGCACGGAGATGTGTTGGTGGGTCCGTGTGCACACGCAGCCCTGCACGCACGCGTGCACACATCCGTGCGTGTGAGTGCACACGAGTGTGCCCGCAGCTGCATGGACTCGCCTCTCCACGCGGCTGCGTGCACCTGTGTGTGCGCAGAGATGCGCGTGGCGGCGTCTCTTTGGCCGTGCACGTGCGTGCGCGCCGCTCTGTGTGTGCAACAGTTTCCACACGAGGCCTCCAGCTGCACGTGGAGCGTGGCAGCTCCTCGCACCGACCCCATTCGCTACGTGCAAGGTCTGGGGGTCTCCGGGGCTCCCGCGCTCCCTTGGCTGCAGCCCGGGCTCCCTTCCCAAAAATCCGGCAGTCCTGCTGCTGAATAAACTTGGGCTCGCCGGGAATGGCGCTTGAATACTAATACCGGACAAAGAAAGAGGCTGCGAGCAAGCCCTCGGTGCGTGCAGCACGGCTGGGTGCTGCTGCACAGAGCGGAGCCGTGCGAGGAAAAAACTCGCCCCAGCAAACCCCGGAGCTCGAGGGCACCGCGGGGCCAGCAGCGTCGAAGCCTCTCCTGTGCGGGCAGGCCTGGCCCCGAGTTGCCAAACTGCAGTCTTTCCATTAAAAAATAATTAATTAATTAATTTTAAAAAAATGCGTTTTAAAAGCCGACGGGGTGGGGACCTCCCGCAGCATCGCCCCACGATGTGCGCCCGGTGCGGGGCCGGCAGCGCAGCTCCCCCCCCCGGCTCCCGCTGCCCCTTTTGGTGCAGGAGGGGGCTTTGCCGAGCTGGAAATCTTGGGGGAAAGGGGCCGGGGAGGGGTTTCGGGGCTGGATGTGCCGGCGCGCACGTCCGCCAGCTCCTCCCATCCCATCCCACCGCATCCCACCCCATCCCACCCCGCCGCCCGGCTCCGCGCGGGGCCGCGCACGGCGGCGGCGGGAGTCCCGCGGGGGGGCTTTGTCTGCCCCGGCCCCAGAAGCCTCCCGCCGGCGCTGTGCTCGCAAAATAAAAGCAAAAAGTCGCTGCTTCCCAGCCCTAGACCCAGCTCGGCACGGCGGTGTGAGCGCCGGGTCGGGAGGGGGGCTCGCTCTAAAGCCTCCGGACGGTTTCTTTTTGCCTTGTAAAGGAGCGAGGAAGCGTGAATTGTGCAAAAAGTCGTGCCGGGGCGGGGGGGGGGGGGGGGGGGGGTTGGAGAGGAGGGGGTTGTGCGGAAAAAAGTCAAGTTTTGTTTTCTTAAAGCCTACTGGTTTGTTCCGAATTTGGGCATTCGGGTGAGTCCTCGACTCAGGCTGAGCAACGCAGGGAAAGCAGCAAGTCCGAATTCTGGCGGCTCCACGACTTCCCCACTCACCTTTTTTTTTTTTTTTTTTTTTTTTTTCCCTCCTTCCCCTTTTTACTCATTGCAAATGGGAAACGTAAAATTCCCGTGCATGAGGAAGGGCTTTTGATGAACTGGCATTTTGTTAAATAAATAAATAAATAAAACTAAAAAGAAAGAAAGAAAATAAAAGAAAGTACTGTTGGGAGCTGGGACAGATTCGCTACAATGGGCGAGTGCTGATGGAAGGGAAAAGGGTGGCTTGGAAACACAGAGGCGATAATCTCCGTCTGTGCTGATAAGCTGCTCCCCGAGGGGGATTTAGGGGATATTTTGCCCGTCCCTTTCCTTTGAGTGGGTGGGCAGAAAGGGTAAAAATAAAATCCCCATGCCCAGGGGGAGTTCTCCCGGCTCTGGCAGGTGCTAGGGTGCTGGGTTTGCTGGGGGACTACAGTGTGTGCAGGGAGCGGGGGTCCCATCGCTCCTCAGAGGGCAAATGGGGGGCTTCTGAGCGGGGGGCTTCAGCTGGCACTGGGGACAGAGGCTGCGGTGAGGGGCTCTGCCTTGCTGTGCCCCCACATGGAGGGAGCCAAGCCCTCGCTACTTGGCTGGGCCGGAGAAACCCTGTGGGTTGGGGCTGTTTCGGCGAGGGTTGATTCAGCAAAGCGTGCGAGCACGTGCTCGCTCAGCCAGCCGGCCATGGCGCCGCTGGGGATCGCACCCTTGCTGGGGCTGGGCGAGCGGGCAGGCGGCTGCGAGCACTCCAGAGCCCAAGTGCAAAGCTGGGCCACCGCTGACTCACGGGGCCGCGGGCGAGCGGGCTCCTTCCCTGCCAGCTCGAGCAACCTCTGCCTCTCGCTGGCTTGTCCCAGCCTGGCCAGCGCTGCCGGCACAGCAATCACACCGATGGGGCGAAGCTGGAGCTTTGGGTCTCATGCGTCTCCCTGTGTGCCTCCTGCCCCAAAACTGCCACTCCATGCACAGCTGGCATGAATTCTCTGGAAAAATCTGATTTCCGGGCGTACGAGGAAGTCTGCTGTCTTTATTTTCCCCTGTGTCACGTCAGTGCTACCACCCCCACGCTTGCCACCTCTCCCATCCCCAGGGTGCCCATGGCTGGCACCGATGTGATCAGGCCCAGGGCTGCCAGACACACAGCTGTCCCAGCACCCAGATGCCCAACAACTGAAGTGCTTTCCCCTTTCCCTCTGCACAGTCCCAGCCCTCCCAGTCTTGGCTTGCCCTGTTTGCTTGAGCAAAAATAAGAGACAAATGGCCCAGAGCAGTGTTAAACCCCCCTGCAGTGCCAGGATGCAAAGTGGGGACCACCTCTTTCTGGGGCTGTTTTTTGGGTCTAGGCAGTAAAATCAGTATTTCCGAAGGGAAATCTGGGGGGAGGCAGCTTTGAAGGGATATTGATGTTGGCGTTGACGTGGAGTGACTGTGGAGTGAGGAGCCAGAAGCACTGGTCCTGCAGGCAGGGGAAGGGATGGAAATGCTCCTCGCCCTCATCCTTAAAATCCATGGAGCTGGGTGCAGCGTGGGCCCTGTGCATTGCCGCCCACCTAGCTCCCTAAAAAAACACTCCCTCACTCGCCCGAGCCAAAACCCAACCGCCCTGGGGAGACAAATCCTGCTGCTCCAGCTGTGCCCTCCTAGCTGGGAGGCTTCAGTTCACCTGGCTTGGGTTTGCTTTTTATTTCTTTTATATATATTATTTTGGCTGAAGCAGTGGCAGGGCTACAGCCAGCATTGGGTGGCTGGAGTGGGGCCCATAGCGATGCTGTGCTGGGGGGCTGGAGGAGCAGGACGAAGCAGGGAGCTGAAGCAGGGGGCAGAGCTCTTTCCACTGCGGGGAGGTAAAGCACCGGGAGCAGCCATTCCCCCAGGAGCTGAAGGAGAAGGCTTCTGACACCCCCTGCTCCCAGCCTGGGGCTGAGGGGCCAAAGTTGCGGGACGGGGGAGGGGGAGAGGAGCTGGCTGCGGAAATGCCTTCGGGAGCTTCATTCCTGCAGCTGGGGCTGGAATCAGTGCCCAGCTGCTCAGAGCCACCTTTCATCAGCCCCAAAGCGAATTTGCTTCTGGAGCGAGTGAAGAGGAATTAAGCCGAGGGCACTTGAACTCTGAATCAGAGCATTCCCGCTGCGCTGCGGGACAGAGTTAATCCACTTCAGGGCAAATTTGATCGAATGTTTCCCTAGGCCTCCAATGTGTTTAAGCCCCAAGGAGCTTTAAAAGAAGCAGTCACTGAGCTAAAAGGGCTTTGGGGTGTTTTTTTTTTTGCTCCCAGATCAGGGCACAGAACTGTCCCCAGAGCTGTTTGCACCTGCACGCCGGCTCCGCCACCTCACCGGGAGCAGGTTCATCATGCAGGGTGCTGGGCAAAGCCATCGGAACAGACACTTAAATTTAGAGTCTGAGCTGTGCTCCGTGCTGGTGTGGACCTGCTTGTTCATGAGTTAAATGGCTTTAATTTGCTTGGGTCTAATTCACATTTTTGGTTAGTTTTCCAGTCACTTTTCCTGCTTGCTGTCCAAAGAGAAGCCCAAAAAGCAGCACAAAGACACTTGTCCTTGCAGCGTGCAATGTCAGGGCTTTTGAAGCACGGCCAAGGCCATCATCCCAATTTGCCCCCATTTCCGAAAAATCCCAAAGAGCCCAACCCATGCCGCATGGCACTTGAGGCATGTGTTGCAGCCCTGGGACTGGTGGCTGGGTCACCCCGACTGCCTGTGCTTGTTTAGGTGTTTTGGTTTAGCTCTTCAAAGCTAGCATTAAATGTGCTTTCATTTCCTATTACAACTTGCACAACAGCTGGGAACAGCTGTCAACATCTGGCAGGCCGTGGCCCTGCCTGCCTACTGGTCGCTCCGCACCCCGGTCACCCCATTGCAGAGGCCACGTTCTGCAATCCAAGGCAAACTGGGTCAAACCTCCCGGGCTGGGTAGGTTGGCTGCCCTCAAAGCCGTGTGGTGAGACCGTGTCAAGCCCAGAAGCGGCAGGAGCTGAGGCAGGAGCCCAGTGTGAAAAGCATCAGCTCAAAGCGACAAAACACAGGCAAAGTCCACGGGGCAGCAGGGCTGGGCGATGGGAAGGGTTGGGCAATGCCAGCGCAGCCTTCCCTGGAACTGTCCTCATCACCCCACACCAGCAGGAGGGTGCGGTACGGTTTGTCATCCCATCTGCCACGGCTTGCCCATGCCCTCGGGGCTGTGCTTTGCCCCCGGTGATGTTTTCAGCTTCCTGCCCGTTCCCCGTCCTGATGCAGCACCCCAGTCCCATAGGGTCAGGCACAGGAGGCGAACTGTGACACCTGAGCGCTGCGCCCCCATTTCTGGAGATGCTGGCAGCACCTTGATGTCCTCGAGGTCAGGGTTGAACAGCCCGAGCCTTGCAGCGTGCTCCTCGTCCTTGGCTGGCAGTGGCCTCATCCTGCTCGGGCTGGTCACAGCACAGGAAAACCAGAGTGCTGCAGTCTGTGGGCTGCGAGACAGACAGATTACCTCGTGGACTGTAAAAAAGCAATAATGATTAACACGCTAAGTAAGAGCCACTACAGCCATATGTGTCATATAATTTATCCCAATTAATGAGCAGCAAGGCTCCAGCCTAATGTTTTTCGGCTTTCCAGCCACTTTCTGTGCAGGGAAGAAAGCTCTCCAAGCGATACCAGCACCACTTCCAGTGCTAATGCCTGTGCCTCTTCACCCGCTAGAGAAGACGGAAAGGGCTGAACAGAAGAGGAAATTTTTGTTGTGTACAAAGGAATTCAAGCTAGATTTTTAAAAGCTGGGCGTGGGGAGGAGATGGGAATTGCCAAGCCAACATCCAGCGCTGTGCTGCTTCCCCGCTGCATCTAGGGGGGAGAACCTGTCCCTGGTCTGCTCAAGGACCAGGTCTTCCAAACACTGGTGTTGCACCTCAGCCTTTTTTCTTCTCACATTTGCGTTTTTAGGGCAACTTTTCTGCCAGCAAACAGCTGAGAGAAAAGAGGCTGCACCTAAAAATAACCGTGCTGCGCTGACGGCGGTGAGTCACCACAGCACCAAGAGACAACAGCCATGGCAGGACGCAGCCGCCCGCCCTTCAGCCTCGCACGTTCATGAGCCTGGGTCATGGTGCTGGGCGCTTCCTGCCCCATGAAAACTCCTCTTCCTGAAAACACAGATCTGCACGTACATCGATATTGATACCGAGGTAAAACGCACTGCTTTCCCTCGCCCCGATGGCTTAGACGCTGCAAACCATTACTGAGTGTACCCCTCCCACCCCCCGTGCACCCAGGTTGGCAGAAAAAAAGGTGATTTTTTCCCTAACACTGAGATGAAACAACCCCCATTTGCTGGAGCTCTCTTCTTCTTTGGGAGGTATTTCTGGAGGGAAAGGAGAGCTGCTGTTAATGATAATAATTAATCATTAGTGATAACAACCAAGGGAAGCACTGAAAAGGTCATCGAGTGACTCCTGTGTCTTAATTTGCAGGGAGGCTCCTTTTTCTTTGATTTCCCATGAATTCAGTTATTTTTTCACCCTGTCCCCTGCAGTGTGGGCAGTGCTATCGGGCAGCCTGGGGTCTGGCAGGGTTCTGGGTTTGACCACTGCAGTTCCCCCTCCATGGGGCGCAGAGAAAGGACATCCCAGCGGGGTTTCTCCTGCTCGCTGCCTCGAGGCTGCGTCCCGAAGAACCCGACCTCGGCCCGAGGCCACCCTGATAGGGGCCGTGCCAGCGGCAGCTGCAGCAGCCCCACAAGTGCTGCAAGAAGACCCTGTTGGAGAGGAAGCCTGCTCCATGGAGCCATCCCTAAGGATGCCTTACCTTTCAGGTAGGTTTTAGGGTGCCCATCATCCCTGCAGCCAGTCGTGAGAGATTTTGGGCATGGCAGAGCCAGATATGCTGATTTTCCAACCCAAATCATGCTAATTTTAAGGCATGCTGGCAGCCTGCTAGCTATGGCGGGGGTGGATGGGTGTCACCACCATTGCAGGGGGAGCATCCTTTGCCCACCCGCATCCCCAAAATGGGCTTTCCATGGCAGCACCAGCCACAGGACTGCAAGTAGTCATGGGGAGGGGGGCAGAAAAGGGGCCGGAGGAGGATTTTGGGGCCAGCTCACCAGCATGGGTGAGCTCCTGGGTTAGAAGTGGGGAGGCATTTGGGGATGAGGGGGGGCTGAATGAACATGGTCCCCCCTCTCATGGGAGGCTGGGAACATTGTCACTGTTGCTGTATTAAATGAAAGGGCAGGCACAACCCTGCTTAGCTTCTTTCTGATGATGCAGGGAGAGCTGCTCCTGCCTCAGACAGAGAAAGGAGAAGAAAAAGAGCATTTGGGGTGCTTCCTGTGATGCCCCCCAACCTTTACCCCGATTTTCCCTTCTACCATGTGCCCGTGCAAAGCTGGAGCCAGGTGAATGTGTCCCAGGTACTTTGGGGAGCACGTGGGGAGCTGCAGCGTGGGCACCCCCATGCACTCTGCAAGCTGCAAAGCACCAGAGAGGAAAGAAGCCCCTCCTGGGGCTCGCAGAGCCTCAAATCTTTCATGAAAACCCCTCCAGCTACGGGCACGATGGGCTTTGCCCCACATCTCCCTGCTGGACTGGGCCCCACCGGGAAGTGCCTGGTTCCCTGCACTGGGAATACGTTGGAGCAGGCTCACTGCAGCAATTACTGCTGCACAGGAAGACGAATTAATACCCATTACCTAAATAACTCCCTGAATAATAATTAGTCAGGTATTCTTAGTCTTCAGTCATGAAAAGCTCTTTTGTAGAGGCATGTTTTAAATGCAGCCCCGTACATCAAATGTACCGACTCAAGATTCTGCTAACTCAGAAGAAGGAAAAAGCATCCCCTGGCCCCGGGCGGTGAGAGTCAGCACTGCCCCGTCCCGGCATGGCAGCTGGCAGCACCAGACTTGCAGGGGAAAAGCAGTGGTGTTGGGCTTTGTATTTCAGTTTTAGGGCCCTGGAGTCTCCCAGGAATATGCAAAAGGGCTGTTTGGGGGGGTTCAGGGGTGCTTTGCAAGCAGTGGCCCCATCCTTCCCACCAGGGCATGGCAGCAGGAGCAGAGGGACCCAACAAAGTGCTCTGTGACATGGCACCACGGGGAGTTCATCCTGCTGCATGGCGTGGTCCTTTGCCGCCTGGCTGAGCCCTCGCCCCATGGCTGGGAAGTGTTTCCAGGACAGGGCTGAAGGATGTCCCCCATGGATGACATGATGACATGATACTAGTGACAGCAGCACCCATGGGTGCTCCCTCCGCCCCTCCGAGTCTGCCACACTCATCTTGTTCCACCCAGCCAGAGGCTTGGCTCTTCCACGCACCCGCTGCCTAGGCAGCACCAACAGCCCTGCGCTCAGAACTCTTTACTCAGCGAGTCCCTGAATCTGGGAGCTGGGTTTTGAAGCTCAAGACTTGACCTGTTCTTATCCAGGACGAGTCTGGGGAACGGGAGAGGTTACAGCTCTGAACAGGGCTGCGCGCCGCAGCCCCAGGAGCAGCGCAGGGAGCCACCGGGCAGTGGCACAGCTCAAGGCGCTTAGGACCATCCCCATGAGCCCTGCCCACCAGCCTGGGGATTTATAGAAACCTTTATTTACAGTTTATAAAAACCATAAATAAACCTGGATGAAAGGCTCTGCAGAAAGGTTCATAGCATTACTGGCCATGCCAGGTAGGGAGCGGCGAGCAGTCAGCAAATCCGTGCCCTGAGCACAGATGCGGTGGTTTCTGATGGATAACAGCCGGCGCTTTTGCAGCCTCGGGGCCTCTCCCATGGGGGGAAAAGCGTCCAGTGGCACTGGGAGGGCACCTGAAAATGCCACCAGGATCAAGCCTGGGCTCACCGCCAGCAGTGCTTAAGGGGAAGCCAAGGGGAAAGCCGCCCTTGCTGCCAGGAGGTGACGCTTCCCCTCGGCTTGTTTCAGGGCCCCCCCTGCTGTCTTGCAAACCCTACAGGGGTTTGGGGACACTGTCAGAGGAGCCGCCCATTTTTTGGGGCAGTGGGAAACAGCCCTATAAAATGGGTGGAAAATGGCCTGGAAGAGCCCCCAGTTACCCCTGCTGAGCAGCCAGGAGCTAGCTGGGTCACCGTCCCACTGCTTCTCCCAATTAAAAGAATTAAAGAAAGGAAATTGGAAATATGTCGGGCTCCGCTGCACCTCGTCTGGAGCAATTAAAGCAAAAGTTTTAATGAGCAGCTGATTAAACACAAAGGCGGAGGGAAATTCTCCGCTCATTAGATGAAGAAAGCAGTGGTGCAGGACTGGGGCTTGGGGACAGCATGCTGGCGGGTTCGGCTGCCACTCCCCATGGCCCCAAAAAAGTGGGGATGGTGTGGGATAGCCATGCCATTTGATATAAATCCCCAAATTTGGGGTTTCTCCTGTAGGATTTGGCCAGAATGCAGAAGATGCTGGGAGGCAGCTGCTCAGGGAATCCATCACCCCTGGAGCTTCTCCTTATCGGGGCAGTTTTCAGGCTTAAACTGCCTTATCGGGGCACTTTTCAGGGTTTAACACTTGTAAGCCAATTGTAAAGGCTCCAATGGAGCCTGAAAGTCCCCCCCGGCCAAACCGGCTCTGGTATCTTTCCAGTGATCGAGGTTGGATTTTCATTTAATTTCTCACTCCCAGGGGCTGTAAATGCAGCAGGACCTTTACAGATACCTGAATTTCACTGAAGGGCTGCTGCAAATAGGGTGGCCAAGTCCGCCCCAAACTGCACGGATGCAAAATATTCCCCTTACTCTTAATCCCACATCCCCCAAACACTCCCTGTGCATGCGGAACTGGCTCTTTCCCCATTTTTAGGCATTGCTTCCCATGCAGTCCCATGCAATTTTTCCTTTTTTTCCCCAAAGCCAGACCCCACGGGAGCAGGACATGAGGGGAAGGTGGGGTTGAGAAGAGCAAAGCCCATGCTCCCCATGCTTCAGGGCAGGTTTTGGCAGCAAATGCTATGCATGGGAGTGGAGAGAAATAGGAAAATGTTGGAAAAGCCAGCGCTTCCCAGCGTGTCCCAGCATGCCGGAAAACCCACCCGGGGCTGTGCTCTGGGGACAACCATGGTGGTGTGGCTGGGGGATTCCCGGGGACGAGAGGGGGTGCTGAGCCATGGGGGATGCTCAGACCACCTGGGATCGTTATGGAATCTCAGCCATGTGTTGTCAGCGCTGTTGCCAGCTCCAAAAACAGCACCTTGTTGGGCGCCTGTCGGTTCTTCAGGCCTCTGGTTTTGGGGCTGGGGAGTCACCTGAGTGACTCGGAGGCAATTTTATGCTTTTTCATATTCTTTTCAGGTTAAATCTCGCTCAGGCAGCAGAAGGACTGGAGCTCACCCAGCGCCTGGGCTGGGGAGGAGCAGCCAAAAAACCCCACGGCGCAAACCTCTCCTGGGCCAACGCACGTCCCGGCACAGGCGGGGTAGGGAGGCAGGATGTGGCCCCGGCTCGCCTTCCCCACGGCCGCGCCGCCCAACAAGGCAGCCCGGGGTGGCAAGCCGCAGTGTAATTAACCAGCATGATAGAGCACGGAGGGGCCAGGTCGGCTCCAGCTCTGCAAGAGGGATTTTGGCTTTGCACCTGCCCCGGTACCGGGGGAGACAGTTGGGTGCAGTGGGACAGCACCCCTATCAGGGACCCCGATGAGCAGCAGCAAGGTGGGAGGGGGCCCTGCTTTGTGGGCTGGGTGCCCTGCATCACGTTGGGGTGACCTGTGCCACCAGGACGGGCAGGGATGCTGCCTCCCAGAGATTTTGGAAGTCGAAGCAAGGTCATCTTCAGAGCGGGAGCTGGGCAGGAGGCGATGCTGGGGCTTGCGGCGTTCCCACGCAGGCACTTTGATCCCTCACTGAATTTTTAGCCTCCAAAATACCTGTGGCTTTTGAATTATACCCTGAGCCTACCGTTCCCTGCCTTTTTTCTTGCTTTTTCACCCGCTTGCCCAAGCTGCCTGTGGCCTGCTCTCTGAATTCCTCAGCTCCTTTGAGGTTGGCAGCCCTGATATTTTGGGGAAAGCGCCGTCGTGCCCACCGCCCACACCCACGGGCAGCTGCCAACCCCCCGCATTGCCTGGGGGCCTCCAAAACGATGGTCGGCATTTGGAGGGGGTGCCAAAGAAGCAAGCCAGTCCCTCGCGGCATGGGGAAGGCAGATGCTTTCCTGCATCACGCAGCAAGGTCAAACCCCGGCACTGCCCGCCCCAGGGGAGCGAACACAGCGCAGCTTTGCCCGCGCTGCGCTGCAGGGACCTGCCCTTGCTCCCCGCAGGCTCCAGTCCACCAGGCTCCCACGGAACACGTCGGCAGTCCCGTGCCCAGCGCTGGGCGTCAAATCACCCCGAGACTGCTGGCTCAGGCCAGGGCTTGTCGCCTCCTGTTGCAATAACGCGGGCTGATTGCCGTCTCCCGGCTGGGCTGGCTCCTGCCCTGCTCTGCTCTGGCAGGCAGGATCTGGCCGGCCACACACCCACTGAGCCCAGGTAAGCTCATGGCACCATCAGCACGTCTCCCATCATGCCGGGGAGGCAAAGTGTGTGCCCAGGCCATCCCATCCCATGGCACACAGTCCCCAGCCACCCCAGCACCTCCCTGGAGGTGTCACAGCATCGCTGCAAGCTGCCTGGTGCTGGCACCACCTGCGGTGTTTGGTGCCTGATTCCCTGAAGCCAGGCACATCCCTGAGTTAATCCCAAATCCCCCTCAAACCTCCTGGGCTGCGCAGCATGGGGTGGCCACCCCAGCCACAATGCAAACTGCCGACGTGCCAGGCTTCTACCAGAGCCACAGTGCCTTCTATCCCATTTGGGATGGACCTCTGCAGGGTTTTTTTGGGGAGAGTAAAACCCCCTTTCTCTGCCAACGGCCAATATCTGCTGCACCTTTCTCAGCATCAGCAAAATGTTCTTCTGCCAACATGGCTGTGGCATGGACTCCCCTGTGCCACTGGGGCAGGAGGGGGGGCGATGCCTCGGTGGGGGCCACTTGGCACCGGGGGGGGGTGGGATTCGAGGGTGATGTGCCACTGGGACTTGGCGCGGGGATTGGGGGCATGAGTTTCTTCCTCATACCAGGAGTTTCACAACAGTGGAGGGCAGCGGGGCCGTGCATGCAGCAGCCTGACGCTGGGCTGATTGGCACCGTCTTGCCTGGCACATGCTCAGCACGAGGCAGCTGCCTCCCCCCTGTGGCTCCCCATCCTCCGTTTTCCACCTCAAGGGACACTCCCGAGCAGGGGTTACCCTCCTGGCTTCTTCGTTTGGGTTGACTGTGGCCAGAGGCTGCAGGAAATGGAGGCAACAGACCCTGGATGATAGTTACAGCTCAAACAATTGATCTGTTCCGCTTTGAGAACTGATTGAAAATGAAGAAAATGAGAAATTTTATGTTTTCTTTTCTCACACTGCAGAGCTAAGCATGGGGAATGCTAGATGCCTCAGTTTCCCCACTCCAGAGGACCTGTCCCTGGCACTGCACCCAAGCGCTGCGGTGATCCATCACCAGGCAAATATGAGCCAGGAGGAGAGCCACAATGTCCCCATTGATGCTGTCATCGCCGATTTGTGTTTGCTCAGAGCCCAGTCCTCCCCTGGCCGGACCCCCGGCCTATTTTCAGTAGGGGAAATTCCCTGGAGGGTCCCCTGTGGACCTTTCCCACCTTTTCCAGGCCTCAGCTACAACCCAATGCCACCTCCTGCAGCTGAAAATGCCCACTGGGAGCCAGTGTGGGGCTGGGGCTCGTCCCCCCAGCAGGGCCACCCACTGTCCCCAGCTCTTGGCACCTGACTTTACGAGGTTTGCACCTGAAGGGGCCCCAAAATGAGCCACACAGCCTATTTATATGCCTGGCTTTGGGTGCTAGCGCTGGGTGCCTGCCCGACTTCAAAGCAGCATTTTTTTAATCTCTCTATTTCTTTTCCAAAAGAAAAGAAAAGAAAAGAAAAGAAAAAAAAAAAAAAAAAAAGCCCGTCTATATTTTGCCTTCAGGGGCAAAAGCCCGTGGGACCTGCAGGCCGGCACTTGCAGTGTTTGTGTTGTATTTGCAGCGTCAGGGTGTCCGGGCTGGGCTATACGTCTGTGTTTGCTTTGCGAGGCTGAGCTCCTGCCTACGTGCCCGCCCGGCGCTGCCTCGCTCGGCTGCGCCGCCAGCTTGGGGAGCGCGGTTACGGGCTTGGTCCCCGCGCTGGCATGCTGCTTGCTGAGCGGCGTGAGGGTGAGCGAAGCAGTACAAAGGAGGAATCATCACCCTCAAACACAGGCTCCTACAATGCTGGGGGGACCAAAACCCCCAAAACAGGTGCTGGGGCTGTAGAAGTAGAAAATCCCAGCAGCTGGAAATAAGCCCCAGCCACTGTGCGTGAAGCCCCTGAGATGGAAATCGCTCGTCCTGCCGGCCTCGAGCGTGGGCATTGGGCCGTGGGGTCACGCAGCAGCATGGAGTTGCTTTGGCATGTCCCCATTAGGCCAGAGCCATTCATTGCTAGCTGCTGGCAATTCCATCTAAGAGCAAAAATGAAGCGAGCAGCTCTGGCTTTATGTGATTTTTCACTAGGGGCTCCTGGTTGGTCCCAAACCACCCCAGAAGTGGGCAGATAACAGGGCTGGAGGGCTGCAGGTGGGGCTCGGTACCTGTGCTGACAGCTTGAAAATGGGGGAATTTGGGAAAGAAGCAGCAAGGCGTGGAAGCCTCCTCCCAACAGGTCTGCACGGGTTGCCTGTGCCGGCTGTGCCGCTTCCCACGGCCGCGCTCCCCATCCCGGCTCCGGCCCCTCCAGGGGCGCCTATTTTCACAGCCCCCTGCAGCGAAAGCTTTTCTCTCTCTTCCCTTCCCCTGCCCAAGACTTCCTCCGCCTTGCCCCAGCTTCCTGGCCCGCCTGTTTATTCGCTTCCCGCTCCCAAACCCCGGATTTCTTTGTTCGGCCCGTGGTAATTTTCCACCGCCGCTGTGTCCAGCTCCCCCAGCGTGGTGCATCACCGTGGCCCCGATGTAGCCTCAGCCCCGAGGCAGCTGCATTGTAGAAACGGTATCCCACTCTTCCCCACTGAAATAATCAAGTTCACAAGTAATACCCAATGGTTGCTCCTTTTGCCATCTTTTTCCAGCCTGAACTGGTTTTCAAAGAGCATCCAGCCTTGGGCTGCCAATGGGTGCTTCGTCCTCGTTGCACGGGAAAGTAAATCTGGGAGGACAAATCCCAGGGTTTTATAAAATTGGTTTTGCACAAAGGGTGATGGCACTTCCATGCCCCATTTCAGCAGGGTTTTGGCTCTGCTGGCATGGCTGGGGTTTTGCACTCTGTTTTTTGCACTGTCTCGTGTTTTGCACTGTCTGCCCCAAAAGGACCAGACTTGAGCCAGAGAAGAGCTGGGGGAAGCTTGTACTTGAAACCACAGCAGCACTGGAGTTTTGCTATGTCATTCCATACATCAGGTGAAAGCAAGGAGCAACTTCCACAGGAATCCAGGGCTTTTCTAAATGAAAATTTTTCCTTTTTTTCTCCCTGAAACAGCCTTGACTTTCTAAGGACAGGCTTCAAATCCACTAGGAACTGGGCAAAACCTGCTGGGGCGGAAAACAGAGCACCTCTGCCCAGGATCCAGTTAAAAGGATCTGCCTGAAATAAGTTTTCTGAACATTTCGAAAACCTGTAGTTCTGCATCCACCAGGAATGAATTCATTCTGGGTCTGATGTGCTGGGGAACATCTGTAAGGGTTTCATCTGTGGCCAGGCCACAGGTACTGGTGCTTGGGTGGTATTTCCCCTGGCATGGTGCTGCCGCAGCTGCTGCCGAGCAGATTTGGGTCTCAGCTACTGGAATTTATTTTCCAGCCTTTGTTCTCCTGGCGGCGTTTTGTGCCCATTGCATCCTGAGTGAGTCCACAGAGCGGATCTGGCTGCCGAAGTGCCTGGTTGGAAAAATCGGTCATAAAAATCATCTGAACCCAGGGATGAGCCTAGGGTTCCGCCACACCGATGGGGAGAGTTCAGCAGAGCCCAGTCACAGGGGCCGCTGGCTGCTGTCACAGAGCAGTTCCCAAAGGAAAACCCTGAGGAAGCTGCTCTGGGCCAGGCCGTGCCAGCGGGAGCTGCTCTGACTTGCTGTTCAGCCAGCAGGGAGAGGCTTCCAGGAGAGATTTATGGTGACTGTGAGAGGCACAGTGGGCACACAGGGAGGTGGCCATGTTTGGAAGATGCCTTCTGCTGAAAGTGTCTGGATGGGGTTTTAAGGGCCTCTTTTTACACAAGAAAGGTACAAAAATGTATAGAGGCAGGTGTGGTGGATCTGAAGAAAGCATGCAAATACTCAAGGAACCCAAGCACACACATCTGGCAAAATATCCTATAGTCTCCCAAGAGACCAGCACAGCTCCAGATTAATATTTAAAACCCTTCCTTTTTAACCTTTTTACTAAGGGGACACAGAGCTAAAAGTCCTGGTGAAAGGGGAGGGTGGCTGGAGAGAGGGAAAACCTCCTCCCCTTGCTTCACCTGTCCATCAACTTCTCAAAGCCCCATGCATGGGAGCTTACCAGCAGTGCTATGGCCAGGACGAAACAACCCCAAACCCTCTGGAAATCTGGGGAACTGAGGCCTGTGGCTGCCAGGGATGGATTAATAATTGAGATTTGGCCACAGGACACCTGCCTGCCCCTCCAGATCCTGGGCAGCAGCCAGGAAAATCCATGGGTGAAGTTGGGTGGGCACCGGGGAGGAAATAGGGTGTAAAATTGGGGTAAGAGGTTCTTCCTGCACCAGTCATTGCTTTGTACTGTGGGGACGAGGTGAACAGGGTGATTCGGGCAGGAACTTCCTTCCACTCAACTCAAAGGTTGCATTAAGTCACCATGGCGTGGTTCAGCAGAAGCTGGCACCAGTATAACCAGCGCCGTATTACCCATCCCAGTGCCTCGGACGAGGCAGCAGCGCCGTTTACTGCTTCTCCCGTTGGGTTCAGTTTCTTCTGCCTCTTCCTTTTTTTTTTTTTTTTTTTTTTTTTTTTTTTTTTTTTTTTTTTTTTTTTCCAGGAGCCAGACCCACGTCAGGGAGAAAATATTTGGCCGCTGTGCCTGGCAGCCAGCTGTGTTTGCTTAGCAAGGGTTGGGCTGCTGGGCGCAGGTATGGGTGCCACGGCAGAGGAGATCCTCCAGGGGCCATTGACACCACTCACGATCTTGGTCATGGCTCCCAATGGCTCTGAATGTGAAAATCTGAAGGGAAGGGGAGAAAAAAAAAAAAAAAAAAAAAGCCATAGGATCCAAATGAGAAGGGGGACGGTGCCACATCCTCACTCTGCAGAGTGTCCCCTCACAGGGAGTGTCACAGCAGAGCCCATATGTCTGCAGAGCCCTTGTGGCACCAACCATGGGCCCTCAGAGCATCATCTGCAGCTCACTGGGTGGCTTCAGAGGGCATGCTGAGGCTAAGCCAGAAAGCAGGGATGGGCCCAGCTGTGGGTTTGGGCATTTTAGGGAGCCCCCCCTTCACCTCTTGCCTGCGAGTGGGGCCCGAAGGAGGAAGCAATAAACCAGCATCGTCCTCGCTGCCCCAGGCAGGAGAGGCAGCATCCTCCTGCTTCTAACACCGAGGGCTCGCACGGCTGAGCTCATTGGGAAAGGCTTCTTCCAACGAGCTTTAATCCGAGCAGGATTTCGTCTCGCTGCAGGCATTAACATTTTTCGGATATTATTCTCCACCGTCACCTGACTCAGGGAGACGTTCCAAGGCGTTTTTGATGCCTGCATGTTTTTTTTCCTCTTCCCGGAATAGTACAGGGCTCAATAACAAAATAAAACACACAAAAGGGGCATTCGCAGGGTCAGGAAAATTCCAGGTCTCCAGAAAGGTGGGAGAAACACTGAGCCGCACCGCCCACCGCGTGTTTGTTTAACTCAGGAAACGATGGTCGAGAAAGTACCGGTGCCATTGAAGCCGGGATGTGCATTGTGCCGATTTGGTTCGTTGCTCCGGTTCCCCGCTAAGGGCACTGGGGGGGGAACAAAGCAGCCAGTGCACCCCACCGGGCTGCTCCGGCTTGGCCACATCGGCATCAAGCGGCTAAACTGCCTGGAAAATGCCGAACTGCAGCCCGGCGGCGCGAGGAGGAGGAGGTGGCAGTGGGGATGCTCTTTGTCTGCTCCAGCATGCAGTCATTTCCCTGCACCAACCTTCCCAGAAGCCATGGGAGCTAACAGTGTGGTTCACAATAAAATACGATCATTTTACACATTTTCAGCTGTTTTGCCAGGAATACAGCTTTAGCGGGGCATTTTCTGAGTGCCAAGTCACAGTATTTCCCTGGATCCCTAGGGGAACGTCAGAGCAGGCTGCTGTTTGTCCTCCAGCACTGCACAGAGCATGGCGCTTTTTGGCTCTCGGCAATAGTTTTGGCCTCCTTGAAATACATTTGACCCAAGCACAACTTTAAATGTTAATTTAAAGGCATCACTTTCTCAAGGTGGGGTTTGTCAGAGACACTCCTCGCTCCTGGCAGAGGAAATGTGTGTGAGGGGCAATATTGGTTCAGAAACAGGGAAAAACGCTTTCGAAGTCTTAACTTTAGATTTGGATGCAGCAGCTTTCCTCCAAGGAGGCTAGACAAACCTAATTATGGCATGTATTTAAAACCTCACGCTTAATTACTATTATTGCAAAGAGTGTGCGGATCCCTCAGCAGTAAAAGAAAGAAACCAAAGGTGACAGACGTAGCTTGAGCAGCTTTCTGAGCTAACCCATGAGGAACGCTGGAGGAAACACGTGGGAAATAAACAATATTTATGAAGCAGGATCCAAAAACATGTCCAAAAGATCATTATGGCCACAAAAAGCAGAGCTCTGGGGCACAAGCTCCTGCACTGCCCCAGGTGGGGGTGCTGGGGCAAGGGGGCAGGGGGGATGCTGCAGCCAGGACCTGATCCTGCCCACACTAGGACTGGAGCACGGGGGGAGCACAGTGGCACATGAAGAGCTCCTGCACTGCAAGCGCGGGCTATCTTTAGGCCAAATATCTTTAAGCTGGTGCTATCTAGCCCTGTGCTGCAAAAATAACCCTCTCCAGGGGCCCCATGCTGCAAAACCTGCTCATGCCGGGGGCCCTGCAGTGCAGAAATTCCCGTCTCCAGGGACCTAGCGCTATGAGAATGCCTCTCCCTGGGGGCCCCGTGCTGCAAAAACATCCCTCTCTCCAGGGGCTCAGCACTAAAAAAAGTTGCCTGAGCTCCCTGAGGGCCCCCACTGCAAAAATGCGTCTGCTGGGGGACTTCACACTGCAAAAGTCTTCAGTGAGACCCCAGCTGCTTGTGCAAGGCAGAGGTGGGCATAGGGAAGCCCTGCGAGGGCTGGGGGGGGGACTGGCCCTGGCAATTTTCTGCACCAGAGGGAGACTTTCAGCTCTCTCCCCAGCATGAAATCTTCCTTTTTTTTTTTTTTTTTTTTTTTTTTTTCTGAAATACCAGCCTGGGGATCAAGTTCTTAGCAGATTAGCTCAGGAGAAATCACACGGGGATAAAAATATGGGTAATGCCCATTTTGCTGGTTTTCGCACCGGGGCAGAGTTATAGTGGCAAGGATGAGAGGACAGGCTCAAGCCCCCATCCCCACACCATCGGGCGAGCAACATGGTGTTGCTTCCCCATCTCCCTGCTCTCCAGAAAGGGACTGGGGAGGGATCCGAGCTGCCGTGGGCGTTATGGGGCATATCACAGCATGTGGAGCACCGTGGGATGGGAGCCCTCCCGCAACATCCAGTGTGCACTGCAAGAGATGAGGCTTTAGCAAATCTCAGATCCTTTTTGCAAACCTTTCCTTAAACCAAGGCCCCTTTTCTGACAGCTGGGGTCCTTTATTGCAGACCTGGGGCCCCATTCTGCACACCTGAGGCTCCTTTTTGCAAGCCTGGGAACAGCTTTTGGTAACTTGGGGACCCTTTTTGCAAACCAGGGCTCCTTTTCTTAAACCCAGAGTCCCTTTGCTTAAAGCTGGGGGCCCTTTTTGCAGTCCTGGGGGCCCCATTCTGCATACCCGAGACTCATTTTTGTGAACCTGTCACTGGATTTTGGTAACCCAGGGCTCCTTTGCACAAACCCAGACCCCCTTTTGGCTCACCCGAAGTTCCTTTTTGCAAAGCTGAGGCCCATCTTACAGTCTCTCAGCATTTGGGGAGCAAAGCCCAGGGGATTTTAGTCTTTTCAGAGGTTTCCTGCTTTTCTTTCAGCTCTCGGGAACCCCTTTGAGCCACTGTTAGTGCTGGGCAGCTCTTCCCCTTTGGCCAAGAATCTCTTTGCAAAGCACTTCTGCTTCCTCTGTGAAAAGCAGGAGGGCTGCAAAGTTTATTGCCTGCAAGTCCTGCACTCAGCAGGACGTCTCAGCGGCTTTAGCATGAAATATATTCGGTGTGAGGGCTGCATCCAACCCCAGAGGGATGTCTGCAGCTCCCTTGCCTTCCTGGGCTGCAAAGAATGGGTTTGTGGCCCCGTTTTCAAGTGGAACCCAGCACTTGTTGTTGCCTACAGGGGGTTCAGAGGTGTTCTCACCCCACAGAACCCTCACGGCTGGTGCCCTAAGTGGCTTTTGGCACCCCAAAAAAATCCCGTAGCCCTAAATGCACTTTGATTTATGTGGCCAAGTTTAAAAAATATAAATCTCTTTGCTGGCTTAACACCATCCATTGGTATTTCCAGGGGTGGTTTGGAGGGCACGAACACTTTCCAGACATTTCCAGGAAGGGGAAAATCTTGTTTCACCCTTAAAACCCACAAAACAGAGCCTGAAAGCTGCAGTAGGGTCTTTGAGGGCAGCTTTACACAGCACAACTGTGATAAAGCCAGGCCAGGGATTTAGGGGCACGTGCCCCCACGCTGGGCACGCTGCCGGCCCAGGGATGTCAGCAGGAAATATTTCAGAGCATCTGTAGTTTGATTTCCCCCTTTAATGAATAGGGAGCCTATTCTTTGCAGGGAGCTGGCAGGGATTAAGCTGGAGGCAGCTCAGCTCCAGGCTCAGCGCTCGCTGCCGAAGCCTGGCCCTCCACAGGGCAGGGGATACGAAGACAACATCTCTGTTGGTACGGGGCACCTGCTGATGCCCCAAAATCAACCATGATGGCTGGGAGACTTACAAGCAGGGAAAAAAACATGCTTTGAACTTTTTTCCATTTCTGAGCTAGCTGCTTGGCTGAAAAGAGCTGAAAAACCCACAGTGGGTGACAAAAACGTTGAGTATTTTCTTCGCTCCAAGACTGCTCAGAGGAGTTATACTTTGCTGGGTCCACAGCGAGATGCTCATCTTTGACATAGGGATTTAGCCAAAAATTATCCACGTTGATCACTGTTTATCATTGCTGGCATCCTGATACGTTTGCTCTGCCCAAAGCAAGGATCATCCCCTATTTTTTCCCTGTCTGCTCCATTTGACTCCCATCCTTCCCTACATGTTGGGGCTCTGTTTCCAACCCCTGCTCCTCACCACGGGCTGCAAAAATCACAAACACAGCTTAAATCACCTCAGAGTTCACTTGGATTTTGGGGTGTACCAAATGTGTTAGGCACCTTTGGGGGGTTTTGAGGCTGGGCTTTGCTATTTTTACGCTTCTTTCCCACACTGCAAGTTCAACGTATGGAATTTGTGTCTGTTCAAGCGAGGGTCGGCTGGAATGGATGTAGTGGATTTTTTTTTTTTTTTATGTTAGAGACTGCACATTTCTCCTGCTGGTGCAAAGGGCTGGAAAATGCAAAGCGACAGCTCCGCCGGCCGAGCACCCCGGCAGCCTGTGCCCTGGCCTCCTTCTGACCTGTTGAGCTGAAATAATTTGCAGGGCTTTTGTCAGACGGCTGAAGTTACCCGGTTTGTTGTGGTCTTATTGCTACTGAGATATAAAATGCAAAGGAAAGGCGAAGAGAGCTGAAACCAGAGGCGAAACGATGCATTTGGGCTTTTCATATCTCTAGGGCTTGCGTTATAGAGGTGTGGCCTTGTGCAGCCTAGGCTGTGTGCTGCAGCATGTTGGAAATGAGCTGCATTTAGGGCAAATTTGGATTTTCAGTCAGGTTTGGCCCCATCTTTGGCACAGCCCTGTGTCACTTGGGCTCTGCTTACCCCAGTCTCCTCTCTGCCAGCCTGCCCCACGTGCTTGGGTCTGAGCACCTCTGTGCCCCTGCACCAGTCTCTCTCTGCTTCCTCTGGACCAGGGGACCCCAAACTGGCCACATGGAAAGGCTTTGGTGGCACCACACCAAGGAACAAACACCTCCCCTTGACTGGCGGTGCTCCTGACACCAAGCAGCATTGGCAATACCATCTTGCTCCCTAAGAAGAGAGCCATCACCATGGCCAGAGGAGGAAGCACAGAGCCTGGCTGCAGTTTCAGCCTCTCCTGCCCCCTGCTCCTTTCCCCCGGAGCAGTGAGGCTTGCTCAGCCCCACCACATTTACATTTGTGCTGGGAGAGTGCAGGAACCCCAGGATGCTTCAAAAGGAAGCAAAATTGCCATTTCAAAGGGAAGGAAGAGGAAGAAACCAAGTGGTGCACAAACAATCACCATCAGGGAGAGCAAAGCAGGAGGATGTGAGCCCTGTGGAAGTGGTGGTGGGAATGGGGCTGCTCTCCTCAGACCAGTCGTGCCTGGGACTGTGCCCCTGACCCACCGCGTTCCCAAAGCTCCTGGTGCTGGACATCAGAGCCTGGAAAGCAGGAGCTGGTGTTTGCCATCACAGTCGTTTTGGGAGGGCCAAGCTGCATGCAAAGCCAGCGGGAGCTTTGCATTGGGAGCACCACAGCTTTGCATGCCCCTGGGTCCTGCATCCAGGAGGCGCTGGGCAGCACCACGGAGCCCTTTGACCCAAGCGATTTTAATATCAGCAGGAAATCAAAGTCAGGGCAGAAAGACACCTGGACATGGCTCAGCACCGGCCAAAGCGAGGAAGCAGAGGGTGGGGGCTCCTGTAACCAGATTATGGCCTTGCCCTTAATGCCATGGAACGGCAGCGCTAAGCCGCGGGGACGGCAGCAGGTTGGCCATGGCAGAGATGGACAGGGAGCTGCCAGGGAAATACCACGGCCCCCCAGTGTACTAACGCAGCCACAGCCAGGGGGGCACGAGCACACAGGCAGCAGCGTGGCAGGGACCTCAGGAGGGCTCCAAGCCATCGGCTGGGGATGGAGGGGGCGGCACAGCCTGTGCTGGGGTCTGCAGTGCCCCCAGCCACGTCCTCGCTCCCTCCCATGCTGGGGGACATTAGGGGAACATTGGAACATCATGGGCACCACGAAAGCTGGTACCTTGTAGGGCATGGCTCACGCCTTTGGCTGCGTTGCCTTGAGATCGGATGAATATAGGTGTCTGCAGTGGGGGGTGAAGCAGCCATGTGGAACACCTTGGTTGTTTTGCCCTAAAATTGCATTACATGCCTCCCAAACAATACAAAATCCAGCTGTGGGATGTGGTCATCTGCTTGCAGGCATGGGATGCCCTGAAAACGCAAAACCTGCTCCTGCGAGCTCTTGCTGCAAAGATGCAAACTGCACAGAGACACTCTAAAATTATTTTTAAAAATGAGAAAATAAAGTAGACTTATTTCCTCTCCTCAGGAAAAGAGGAGTGGGCTTAGACAGGGGGACTTTTTCACACTGTCCAACACTTTTTCACCCATTTCTTCTGTGCTGGAATGGAAAAACAAAACAAAACAAAACAAAACAAAACAAAAAAACACCATGGCATAGTTTTCTCCCAGTGGAAAAGGAAAAGAAGGAAGAGGTCAGAGCAGTTCCAGGACACAAGTCATTCAGTGAAACAAAGTGAGTTTTTCCACTTTGGCTTTATCACCTCACCTGTTGACAAATATTTGAGCAAAGTGGCCACTTTTTTGTTTTTCCCAGGGCTTTGCCCAGCTGGAAATGTTACTTGAGGAAGGACAGGCCTGACGCCCTCTCACCACCCTGATCTCCCAAAGTGTGCTGGAGCCTGAATGCACACATATGGCAGAGCAGAGCTGCATTTCCAGCTAATTATGTCCTCGCCGTGCTGATACCGGTGTTAACGACCAGCCGTGGCTGACCTAAGCCCAGCTTACGTCCCAAATCCACTGTTTACCTTCTGTAATTGGAGATAAGAGGCTGAATCCGGATCCGCTCCTGCCAGCCCAGGTGATGCCGAGCCTGGCCCGCTGCCACGTTAAATAACCCACAACGATCTCCCCGCACTTGTTTTCCTTTCCGGCTGGCCCAAGCTCCTCCTGAGGGAGCCAGCGGCCAGAGGGGCTGCAGGGGCCTGGGAATGGCTGCGGGGAGCAGATCCCAGTGGTGGAATTTTGGTGCCTTCGCTGGAGCCAGGCTCTTGGTGCGCAAACATTTTGGATGCTATGGTGCCCAGAGAAAATATTTATTATTTAGATGCATCGGGTTTTACATAGGCAAAAGTGTGGTAGGGGCTGGAGTGATATTTCCAGCCCAGGCAGGGAGCTGGCCCTGTCTCTTCCAACTTAGACAATTCTGTTATTTGTCTCTGCTCCAGCAATTGCTGGCTTAGAGATGTGGGTGATTTTTCCAGCAAAACACCAACTGCAAGCCCCAGGAGCTGCCCAGGAGATGGGCAAGGAGCTGCAGAGCTGCCAACCCCACACAGCCACATCCTGCACACCTCCAGCACTCAGACACATGCAGCCTTGGGGACCAAGCACTTAGCTGCTTTTATGATGCCTTAAATGACCAAAATGTAGATTTGGTGGCAAACCTGGCTCCTGCAGCCCCAGGAGAGGTGGGGTGGAGGAACAGCGAACCAGGAGCTCAGCTCTGCTGCCCTGGGTTTGCTGGGATTGGGGTATGCAGTGTGTAATGCGGGACAGGGGGCTCAGGGAGCATCAATTTGCTGTTTTCTGCATGCACAGAGGCTTTTTAGGGACAGTGGCCACCTATCTGCAGGAAAAGCCACAGCTGCAATTGCTCCAGCTGGCACTAGGTGTTCTTAGTTTTCAATATAGCTTACTGTTTCCAGCCTTACCTTTTTCCCCTTGGCTTGCAATGGACAAAAAAACAGCACCTCCCATGCCTGGGGTTCATCTTCGGGCCATTTCCCAGCCCAAAATAGGGGTGTTTGGGGCCAAAATCCCATGGGCACTGCCAGGCACGTGTCACCCTCCTGGCTACCTGTGTGCCTCACCATGTGCAGGCACTGCGGGAAGCAAGCAGCCGAGCGCTGAAGCAGGCTTGTCCCTGTAGTGTAAATAAATTGAGGGCTATCTTGCTGCAGGGGGTCTATTTTTCCTGTGTTGCCTCCTACTCCTTTGCTTGATTTGGCTGGTGTTTCTGGCTGGGGTAGCAAACCTGGATGGCTGCACTGGTCTCTACTGGCGATAACATCTCTGCTTTTTGAGTTTTAAGGAAAAAAAAAAAAAAACAACTCTTTTCTCGAGGGGTGGGCTCCCCAGGAGGCTTAGAGAAGGGCAGAATCCATGCGAGAGGCTCCCAGGCGCCTGCCCCCAGCTGGCTGTACCAATGTGAGCAGCTGCAGGGCTGGATATATATATGGAGATATATATATACATATAAACTTATTTCAGAGGATGGTTTTCTTCCACTGTGCAAAGGTGAATCAGGGACTCTCATAGCTAAAAACATCATCGGGTCCTACTGGAAACAGGGAAAAGCTTGAAACCCGTGTGAGACCCCAGTGGTAGAGCAGCGTCATCAAACGAGAAGAGCCAGAACTATATAATGCAGATAGATAAAGGATTAAAGGATTTATTTTATGTTGTCTGCTTTACTTTGTCCTCAATCTGAGCAAAACAATGGGAAACGGAGATGTAGCACCAAGAGCAGGCTGTGCTGGTGGTGGCCAATGCGATACAGTAATGAAAGGGGTGGAAAAGCTGGAAACTGGGGCCAGGGATAAGCCAGTAAGTTCAGGAAAGCCCTAGAGTAAAGTGAAAAAGCAAGGCAACAGTGAGCACGCATGGCATTAACTACAGGTACATTTTCTTCCTGGTATCACCACAGCTGCAGTTTCGCCCCAAGATGGGGAAAGAATCTCGCAAAGCCCACGGTGCCCATCTGGGCAAATCCCTGCCAACACACTCACTTGTGTTTGCCGGTGACTCATTGCTCATCGAACTCCATCCTGGACGTTCATAACCTTTGCTAAGCCACGTTTACTCAGCATTTGTGGAGAAGCACTAAACCCCCTGCCAGGAGCAAGATGGTGGAAGACAAATGCAATATTGGGATGAAGCACCCCCTGCCCTGTGCACCCAGATTTGTTGGTACCCTTTATTTTTGTGGGGTTGTGAAGGGTGAATAAATTTTAGAGCAGGACCAAGGTTGTCGCATAACTACATTACAGATGGTTGCAGCAGCATCCTTCTAGGGATGACTGGGAGAAAAAGTGGAGCTGGTGGTTAATTTTCCAATAAAATATAGGTTCAGGGAATAAAAGAGGAAAATAAAAATAAAAATAAAACTAAAAATAAAAATAAAAATAAAAAAATAAAAATAAAAATAAAAATAAAAATAAAAATAAAAATAAAAATAAAAATAAAAATAAAAATGGAGAAAATCTATAGGAAATGCGTGCAAAGTACCTGAAGTTGGGCTGGACCAATGGTGAACGACTGCCCTGGCCCCAGTGTATCTCTTGCACTGACTTGGAGAAGATGATATAGAAGCTGGGAGCCACCTCGCCAGCTCCAGAGCCCCCAGAAGATCAGTATAATAAATAATCCAGGGATTGGGGGTGTTTTCTAGCCTAGGAAGTTTTGCTATTTTGTCTTTATCCCATAAATCTGGGGAAAGCCATCGCTGTCAGTACAAGCTGCAGTTAGTTTATGGTCCAGCTGGTGCATACAGCAATCAGTCAATCGGTCATTAGAAAACAAACTGACCGTGTATTAACCCTCTTGAAACGTGGAGAAGTAGAGCTTTGGTCTCAGTGCCGAATTACAGCTGTTTCAGAGCACTCTGACCCAAATCTGGCAGCCAGCCAGGCTAACGGAGAGCCCATTTGTGTGCTCATTCCTCATCAAGCACGGGCCACGGCGGGACCTCACTGAGTTTTGCACTGGACTAAAGGCCTGGCATGAAGCAATTTTTTTTCAATCAGCAGGGACCGCCTTCTTCTAGCTGTAATGCACACACACAAAAGCAGTTGAAAGCAGCATTAAATCCCTTCCAAAATAGTAAAAGAGTGAATGTTTTCCTCGATTTATAGTGGATTTACCCTCACTGGCATGTTTAGATTTCCCAGCAGAAATGCAAGTGCTTTCCAACATAACCTGGATTTGAAGGGTCATGGTTTTCCCTGGAGGTAGAAATTGGCATGGGGTAGTCTCTGCCCTGCTCCAATGCCCAGCATGCAGGAAGGTGCCTCGGCTCACAGCCTTGCAAGCAGAGAAGACAGATGGACAGATATTAAGCTGCCCAATATTGGGCGTAAATGAGAGCTGGGATATGGCAAGGGTGGGGGAACAGCTGGAGAAGTGAGATCGGTCCCAGGTGAGAGGAGCAATCCATGATAAGCCCACTGCACATTGCTGTCGGTCAGCCCTGGTAGAGAGCTCAGCACCACCCAGCTGCTCGCTCCTGGCTGTGAGCAAGAGGAAAGGAAGGGAAACAGCAAGAAAACTGCAGTTTGGGACAAACTTGTCAGAAGTGAAGGGAAAGGGGAAGAAAGGGATGGGGGAGGGGAGTCCTTGAGCAAAAGCATCCCACAAACAGGTTTCCCTCTTCCTGAGGGAGGAACAACCCTTACTGTCCCAAACCCATTCCCTAGTTTCACTGCAGGAACTTTATCTCCTACAATACACATGGGTTCTGTTTGGGCAGGGCCAGGTTGGTTATCTGATCTTCTGCTATTAGCCAGCCAAGTGGCTTCAGCATACTTGCATCTCACTGCTTATATGACCCAGCACCCAGCACCTTCAGGATAGTTTTTAACAGCCGATGGTATCATTCGGTCTTTCCGGAGGCTAGTGCGTGATAGGGAACACAGTGCACCCTATCAGTGCTCTGCTCTAGGTGCTTACGAGATTGTTTCAGAAATGGGTCTTGTTGTCTGGTTCAGTTCTTTCTTGGTGTGCTGTGTTGCCCCCCAAACATGCTTTTTGAGGCATAGGATTGTGTTTCAGGTGGTGGTATCATGTTTCCAACCACCCAGTTGTTACTTCCACCACGGTAAGCACTTGGCAGGTTCACTTGGCAGGTGATATAATGAGTCTACCAGGCCTCTCATGTGGATATCGCAGCCACCATCCTTTCTACCAAAGAGGCTCTACGCCCTTGATTTCAGCATGTTTCACACTCATGCATAACCTGTGCAATGGGTTCAGTGGTCAGGTCCAACCCTCAGTCTCAAGCCTATCGGTACATTTCATCTCTCCCCAAATGTCCCAATATTTCATGGGCCCAACGAGCAATGACCATCTCAATCTTATGTTCCCAGACCAGCTCTATCTGAAACACTTCAGTTTTTCCAGCCTCATCTATTTGCTCATTATCTTGGTGCTCTTTGGTGGCACATCTCTAAGGCATGTTAGCATCTACATGGTGGATTTTTACAGCGAGGTTCTCCATACAGACAGCAACGTCCTGCCAGAATCACAGAATCATTTAGGTTGGAAAAGACCTTTGAGATCATCCAACCATCCACCTAACACTGCAAGACCAGCATTAAACCACATCTCTAAGCACAACTCTTAAAGGCTCCAAGGATAGCGACTCCACCACCTGCCTGGGCAGCCCATTCCAATGCCTAACCACGCTTTCTATGAAGAAATTCTTCCTGATATACAATCTAAATCACCCCTGGCATGACTTGAGGCTATTGCCTCGTGTCCTGTCACTTGTCACCTGAGAAAAGAGGCCGAGTAATGCAGCAGCCCCAATGGCTTTGGCTCTGCACTGCCAGCTGGATCACTTCCATTGCTGCAGCCACCCCTATAGGGCATTTGCCACCATCCAGGAGCCAGTACAGAGATAAAGTACTGGTCACTTTTCTCGTTCCACAGCTTCTAGGGCCAGTTGGATGGCTTTCACCTCTGCAAATTGACTCGATTTACCTTCTCCTTCGGCAGTTTCTGCAACTCATGTGACTCTACACAGCAGCTTTGCAGTGCTTTCTCACAATCTGACAGTAACAGGGCATATTGCTTCTTGTTTTCTGGCAATTTAGTAGATAGTGGGGCCTCTTTGGCATGGGGCACTTCCTCAGGCAATGCTGAGGTCTCTGCCTTCCACAAACACTCCCAGGAACACAGGGTGGCTGGGGCTCCCCATCCGGGCCCATGGTGCGATCAGTGCTCCCCCCTTACACCACATATCACGATGAGTAGAAGGGATCCTCTCTTTGAACAACGAGCCCTTCACAGGCAGTCACAGAGCTCTGCTTCTGTACCAGCCACTTCTGCAGCTGCTCAACCCCCCTCAGACACCACTGGCACCTCCTTTCCAGCTGGGGTGTAGCTCCTCAGCACCCCCAGCTCCAAACCCTTAAGGTCAATCTCAGGTCTATTTCTTTCTGCCGGAGGCTCCAGGTGGGGCCATGCTCCCCAGCTGCAATGTAAAGCATGTTTTTTACATCTTGTCCTGCCCAGTGTGCCCTGAGGGCTGCCACACAAACAGTGTTCCCTTTGGCCTCTTCAAAGACTTGTTGCTGCTCAGGGCACCACTTAAAAATTTCTTCTTTCAGGTGACCTGATAGGGAGGACTTACAAGTTGACTGTGACCTGGAAAAGGCATCCTCCAGAACCCCACAATGCCTAGGAAGGTTTGGGTTTGCTTTTTGTTCACTGGTGGGGACACGGCTCTTATTTTATTAATCACATCTGTTGGGATGTGACAACTCCCATCTTGTTTGTTCTCTGCCTCCACCTGGCTGGAGGCAGGGCCCCCTCCTCCTGATCAGCACATCCATTACCCAGCTCTTACAACTGCAGACCAGAAATCTTTTGCCTGAGGCAGGCGAAATCTTCCTGCCTGTCCCGCAGCTCGGACATTGTTTAGCCTTATGAACAATTGCCCAAATCAGGCTCACAATGCACACCAGTACAAACAGTCTGAAGGCATCTGTGGCACTGAGAGGCTGTTAAAGGCTGTAAAGCCCCAACCCAGAGGAGAGGCAGGGCTGGGTGGGCAGCGGGGTAGGCTGGCGACAGGTCCAACAGGTAGGCCCCGAGGGAGGCAGCCAGCGGCACCAAGGCTGGCTGGAGGCCGGTAACAAGTGGTGTACCCCAGGGACCAATACTATGTCCCATCCTGTTTAATGTCTTCATTAACTCTACTGGTGGGGTAGAGTTTGCAGCCGACACAGAACTGAGGGGAGCAGCGGATACACCAGGAGGTGGTGCTGCCATCCAGAGGGACCTGGGCAGGCTGGAGAAATGGGCTGCAGGAACCTCCTGAAGTTGAACCAGGAGAAGAAGCTCAAGGGCCTGCATCTGGGAACAACCCCAGCGCCGGGACATGCTGGGGACACCCAGTGGACAGCAGCTTGGCAGGGAAGGACCTGGTGGGCCTGAAGGGTGCACGGAGGACGGAGCCAGGCCCTGTTCGGCAGTGCCCGGTGCCAGGACAAGGGGCGACGGGACAAACTAGAGCCCGGGCGGTCCCAGCCGAGCACCGGGGAGCCCTCCCGTGCTGTGTGGGTGTCGCAGCCCTGGCACGGGCTGCCCAGAGGGGCTGTGGAGTCTCCTCCTTAGAGAGCCTCTGCAGCTGCCTGGGCACAGGCCTGGGCACCCTGCTGCGGGCAGCCAGGACAAGATGGAGCCGGGGCACCCCCAGCCCCTCTGTGCTCCTGTGGGTAGGTGCTGTCCTTTCCTCCCTCTACAAAACGTTCCTCAGAGGAGAAAAGGGGAAAGGTGTAATTGCTGTTTTTCTCCACAAGATGGTTCTCAGAAGACTGAAGCAGCAGAGACGTAGGATCCAAATACCACGTAGGGCTCAAGGCCAATGCTTTCATCATAGCTCTCCCAAAGCAAAACAATGTGATAAACAACACAGCAAATGGCAAACATGGAAAACAGTCGTTAACATTTCTGGGGGGTTGTTGCATAGAATCACAGAATATCTCAACTTGGAAGGGACCCACAAGGAACACCAAATCCAGCTCCTGTCTCCACACAGGACCACCCAAAAATCAGACCCTGTGTCTGATGGCATTGTCCAAACGATTCTTGAACTCTGGCACGCTTGGTGCTGTGACTATGTCCCTGGGGAGCCTGTCCTTGTGACCGACCACCTCTTGGTGAAGAACCTTTTCCTGATACCCAGCCTGACCCTCCCCTATCCCAGCTCCATGACGTTCCCTTGGGTCCTGTCACTGTCACCAGAGAGAAGAGATCAGCACAGCAGGACGATCTCTTCCATTGCCAGCCAGCAATGCCGTGCCTGAAGCACCCTAGTATATAGCCAGCCCTCCTGGCTGCCAGGGCACGCTGCTTGCTCAGATTCAACTTGCCTTTGACCAGAACCACCTGACCAGATATGACCAGAACCACCCTTTCTGCAGGGCTGATCTCCAGCCTCTTGTTCCCCACCTGTACGTGTAGCCAGGGCTGCCCCTTTCCAGGTGCAGAATCCAGTGCTTGCTCTTTCTGAACTTCATGTGGATGGTGATTGCCCAGCCCTCTAATTTATCAAGATCTCTCAGTAAGGCCTCTCTAGCCTCAAGGGAATCAACAGCTCCTCTCAGTTTAGTATCATCTGCAAGCTTACGTAGTATTTGAGTCCTACGTCCAGCTAACTTACTAAAACATCAGAGAAAACTGGCCCTAAAACCAAGCCCTCCTTGCCCTTGTATGGCAAGAAAGGGATTCAGCACTGGAACAGAGGAGGAAATGCATACGTCAGCACACAAAGTAAATACACACCAGCACCATGATGCACAGGAGCCAATCCAGGAACAACTTCCCCAGCCAGGTACAACAGCCCCAAGTGTGATATGACGCACTCCAAACAAACCTGCTGTTATCACACACCCTTCGAGCCCCACATTGGGCAACAGAAGAAGCACTTGGGGGTCAGCCCTGGTAGAGAGCTCGGCACCCCCCAGGCCACAGTTCAGTTCTCAGTGCAGCATGGTCACGCACCATGAGCGTAGCACCGCATGATCTGCCAGGAAGAGAGTAAACACTGCTCTGGGCAGGCCCAGTATGTGAGCCCATTGCAAGCTGGTTGCAAACCCATTGCAAGCCCCTTGCAAGTTTATCAGGAGCCCATTGCATAACTGTTACAAGCTCATTGCAAGCCTGTTGCAAGCTTATTGTCAGCCTATTAGAAGCCCCTTGCTAGCCCCTTTCAGGTCCACTGCAAGCCCCTTGCTAGCCCATTGCACCCCCAGCACTGAGGCAAGGGTGGAGGCTGGGAAGCAAGGCTCAGAGCCAGGATCAAAGAAACCACGACGTGCGCAGGGAGAGGCTCAGGCCTCCCCGGACTGAATTTTCCAGCCTGGGCTCCCTTCCCTTCTGGTTCAAGTTACTTGGAGGCTGTGGGGCCTCGTTGATCCCAGGAAGGAGCCTTGCTGCCCGGCCTCCTCGGCGCAGCCCCACGCAGGCATCGCACCTTGAGGGCTCCGCGCTGTAGGGGCTTCCCACCCCCTGCCTTCAGCCAACCCTTTAATCCACCGCTTTTGCAGCTGTTTTTCCTTAAACCGCTGAAAGCAAAGCTAAGGGCACAGGGGTGAGAGGCAGCGGTGGCTGACGCAGAGCTCTTCCCAGTATTACTTGAAGCAAAACCTCTCCCCAGATGGCCCAAAACAAGAGACATCGCTGGGAAACATCACCGGCTGGAGGCAACGGGAGGAAGGTGTACCTATCTAGAGCCTCCAGACATCAGCTCCATTGGACAGTGAAAGCCTTATTGCTCTTGGGAAGAGCTTTATTAATATTAAAAGCCTGGCTCACACACAGCCACAGATGCTTGCAGTGATGCAATTTGGATCGATCTGCAGCGAGTCTGGGTGCTCTTTCCCCAGCTGAGCAGGCTACAGCTGCAAAGCATAGGCGACTGTCCCTGCTCAGGGAGCTGGGAGCATCACAGGGATGTTCAGAAACACTTGGTGGCTGATGAGGATTTGAGCTCTTTGATGGGTTTGCAGTGCTAGAGCACCCTCAATGCCCACCCTGCTTTGCAGGTGGATATTCAAAAATCAGGACCAGGGATCTGGCTTCCTGAAACTTGCTAAATTGTTTTGCCTGCAGTCAAAACATTGAGACACTTAACACTTACTGATAGAGGCCCAAAACATCGAGGAGACATTTAACACTTACTGATAGAGGCCATTGCAAGCTCAATAAAGGCCCATTGCAAATCCATCGCAAACCCATGGCAAGGGTGGGTTGCTATCAGTTCCCTATATCCCATCCTATTGAGTCCAAGCCCCCAGCTTGCCAGTCTGCATCATCTGTTGAATTAACTTTAATTAAACCTTTCAATTTTTTTTTAACAGCCAGGCTGATGTTGTGGGGGATTGGTGCCCCAAGGCACGAGACCCAGCGTTTCTCCCCACGAGCTTCACCCAGGGGACTGAGCCTGCCCAAGGGGCATGGACCAGCCCAGGGCCTTGCCAGGAATTTGTTAAATCCAAAGTAACTAAAAAAAAATGGGGGGGGGGGGGGGGAGGAGAAGGGGGGAGCAAGAAGAGGGCAGAGCAGAGGAATTAAGTTGCCTTTTCGCAGCCCAGCTGTGCTCCCACTGCCAGATGTTGGAAAAACGATGGATGCCCAAAAGTCTAAAGAGAAAATAAAATCTCTTCTTTCTGCTTCCCGCTTGCAGAGCCCCTGGGCTGGCCAGGGGCCTTATCCCATCACTCCCAACCCCGCCGGCTCAGCAGAGCCCACCGACAGCCTCTCTGGGCCTCTCAGCCTCATTAGGGCTCATTAACAAAGCGTCAGTCTCACTGCAGTCATGGGGGCTGCTGTCCCGAGCTGTCAGTACCCATTAGGAGCTGGGTCCCGTGGGCTGGGAACTGGACGGGACTGGGAGGATCAAAGGCAACGGGTGTCCGGCTCCAGCCGGGCAGAATAATTTAATAGAGTAGCTTACCCGTCTTTTTTATAATTTTTTTTTTCCTATTACACTTTTTTTTTTTTTTTCTCTTTGCTATTACCAGTGTCAATTCTGCCTGTGAAACCTTTGCTACAGTCCCTCTGCCAGCCCCTCTGCCAGCCCCTCCATCCTCTCCTTTCTTCCCACCACTGCAACCCTCTCCCCAGTACTGCAATCTGGGGAATTCTTGTTCAAGTGCTTTCAGGATAGCGACAAAACATCCTGCTTAAGTACAGGCTCAAACTCTGTTGGGGAAGGCTTATTATTTTTTAGGAAAAAAAATAAAAATAAAAATAAAAATCTGGCCATACTGAAATCTCTTCTCAGGCATATTTTGTCCAGACGGTGCTGGAAGAATCAGGGAGAACAGGGTCACCAGTTTTACAGAGTGAGAAAATCTTTGCTAGGACAGTTTTCTCAGGGTGTTCAGGTACCAGAAGTGAAAATCCCTCACTCCTGTAAACTCATCGGTGCTCATGCTGCTGCTGGGGCCCTCACTGGGGTGTATTGTACGATGCAGCGCCCTGGGAGCAATGCAAAATGTATTGATGCTAAATGCACCAACGCTAAATGCCCCACTGATGCTGAATGCCTTGGCATGCACAAGGGCACAGAAAAGTCCCCAGGAGCATCAGGCTCACCCTGCCTTGACGTGCTGGAGAAAACTCCCATTGCACCAACCAGGTACAATGTGATTTCTGCCACCTCGCTGCACAGCCCAGCGGCATATGGGGTCAGGACACATCGGCCAAACCAAGAGCACTGGCTCCCTTCAGGGGTCAGGACCCCCGTCCCCCCTCCACTGCAAAGTCCCACCGCCGTCCTCTGCCACCCCTAATCCTCCTGAACAAAGGGAGCCTCTAAATGAACTGGCACGATTCAAATAAGACACAGTGGGATCGAGGGAGGCGATGTAGGGGGTTCCTGGCGCTGGGATCCCCAGCCGAAAAGCAGGGCGCAAATCCAAGCCGCTCACTCCAATTTGGGTTGGTGGGTATGCAAAGAGGAGATGGGGCAGTTCTTAAGGCTGGTAAATTAAGGGTGTAATGGCAGGGAGATTAACACACCCCTCTGAGACAGGCCGACACGGCCAGACATGGGGTGGTTTGGGACAGACAGACAGACGGATGGACCAGTGTTGGCAGCGTGGGGCTGGAGAGGGGCTGGAGCTGACACCAAGTGGATGGAAGCTGAAATTTCTGCTGGGTGAGAGGAAACAGGAGGCTCGAGGTAAAAGCAGGGGGATTGCAAGAAAACTCCCCCGCTGGCAACAGCGCTCACGACCCACTTAAGTTGTACAAAAAAAAAAAAAAAAAAGAAAAAAGAAAAAAAATGCAAGTTTTGGCTGCACAGAGCCATGAAGACAAGCTCTCCTCTCCTGCAGCCTGTCCTTGCAGATGTTTCATCCACACGTTGGGTTGGAGCACCCCTAAAAAGGATCCGGGGGGAATTTTATTGCCACCACTGAGCCCCTTCAGTGCCGGCAGTTGCCAAACTTCCCAAGGGCTCCAGGACCCAGGGGGTTTCCGCCTCTTCCAGCCCCCCGCCGGCATCCAGAACAAGCCGGGGACAGAGGCGTAGGCGCGAGGCGAGCTGCGTCACCGGGTGATTTCCTTTGGAAAAATACCTGAATTCATGGCAAAAAATAAAAAATAAAACAACCCCCCAGAGGCAACTCGGCAGCTTGCATAACCCGCCCAGCCCCTTTCCTTGCGTTCCTGCCCTGCCCTGGAGCCCTTCCAGCAGCGCCGTGGGCGGCCGGGGGCTTTGCAGGGGGGCAATGCTTTGGGGGTGATGGTGCTCTGGGGATGCTGCTAGCAACCGCTGCGACCCTTGGGGAGGAAGGATTTGGGGGCAATTTGATTGGAAAAAGGGGTCAGGCAAAATGCAAGCCCTGGGAAGGGTGGTGACCCCTGTGCCACATCCCAGGCGCACGCAAGGGATGGGTGCGAGTCAACCCAAGGGGCTTTGGGACGCCCATGGCACGAGAGGGCAGGGGCAGAGCCCCCTTATACCCCCCCAGGACGTGAATTGGGGTCCTGGTGGCACCACGAGCCCACCCCGGGCAGTGCAGGGCCCGCAGGTAGGCGGATGTGAGCCAGCTCCATCGCCGGGCCTTGCTCCCACCAGGAAATATCCGGCCCCATTGTTTGTGGGGATGCGCCGCGTCCGCGCTTTGTTCCCCTGCGCCCACCCACTCCTCGATATCCACACAAATATTTGTGCCCGCCGAGCCCACGCATGGGGCGGCTGGGCCACACCTCGACGCAAAACCCTCCTCCTCCCCCTCTCCCCCCCCCCCCCTCCCCCCCCCCCGAGCTTTTGGGCCAAACGCAGCATTTTATTTATTTATTTATTTTATTTTTTTAACATCCCCTTGCGTCTGGAGGGAAATTTCCTCCTGGAAACCCAGCCCTCCGTATGTTTGGAGGCTGAATGGCCACCCTGCTGGGTGGAAACAATGAGGATTTCTGCTTAAAAGCCTTTCCTGCCTGGCTCCCCAGTGCGAGCACGGGAAGAGCGTGGCGGGAGCGCAGTGCCGGTGGCCGTGCCGCGGGTGCGACATCGGCACGTGGGGCCCAGCCCGGTCCCAGCTCGCTCCTGCGCCCCAGGGCCTGAGGGATGCTGGCCTTGCATGGGGCCCATCACGGTGACCCCAAAACGTGGAGGTGAAGCCATCGCCTTTTTGGGTTGGAAAGCACCCGGTTTGGGCCACCGGCTGCTACAGAGCTGCTTTATGTGCGGGTGCTCGTGGGGTCCCGGAGGGCCAGCGGGGGGCTGCGCCCATGGGTGCTCCCTGCTGCTGGGCGCTGCTTGCGCAGGGAAGGGGGCAAAAACCAAAAACCAAAAAAAAAAAAAAAAAAAAAAAAAAGAAAGAAAAACGGGGGGGGGAGGAAGGGAGAAAAAGGGAGAAAGGCTCCTTGTGCCGCCCCGAGCCCGGGCCCGCATCGCAGGGCGGGCATCGCCCCCTCCTGGCGGCTGCAGCGAAGCCCGGGGGGGGGGAGTCCCGGCCCCCGGTGGCAGCTCCGGGCCTAGCACCAGCCTCGGGCGCTGGGTGGGAGCCCCCGCACCCTGTGCAGCCCCCTGCGAGCCGCAAAGCCGCCAGTCCCTGCTGCAAACCCTCGAGCCTCCCCTGCAAATCCCTGTGTCCCCCTGCAAACCTCGCCCCCCCCCGCCCCGTGCAAACCCGTGCACGCCATTGCAGACCCGGGAGTGCCGTGCACGAAGCCTCGTGCCCCGCCGCACACCCGGGAGCTCTTCGGGAGCACCGGGCAGGGGGGGGACAGAGCCCGGCCCCAGCCCCCAGCCCCATTTGCTCCTGCTTGAGGCTGTCCGGCTGTCCATCCGTCCGTCCCCGCCGAGGGGAGCCCCTCCGGGGGACAGCGGCTTGGGGGCGCCCCGGATGCGCCGCTGTAATTAGCCCGAGGCAATTAGCCGCAATTAGCCGCTGGGCTCATTGCCCGAGCAGCCCCTGCAGCGACCGCGGGGGCGGGGGGGGGTCCCTTGGGCCCTGCCGTGTCCCGGGCTCGCCGCGTGCACCCCGGCTTTGCACACTCGTTGTTTGCACCCCGGCTTTGCACACTCGCCGATCGCATCCCGCTTTGGGTGCTCGCCGCCTGCATCTCGTTTTTGCACGTTTGCCGTCCGCGCCCCGCCTTGACGCGCTCGCTGCTTGCTCCCCGGTTTTGCACGGTTCCCCCCCGTTTTGCACACCCGCCGTTCGTGCCCCACTGTTGCACGCCCGCCCCTCGCTTCCTCCCCCCCCCCCCAAGCTCCCGGGGCAGCGCGCGGGCAGCCCCGCCCCCGTTGCCATGACGACCCGGCCGGGGCACCCACCCCCCCCGCCCCCCCCACCCCCCCCCGCCCCTCTCCCCACCCCGTTGCCATGGCGGGCGCGAGGCGCGGGCGCGAGGCGCGGGGGGCGTGTCCGGGTAGGCCGGCGAGTCGCCGATTGGGCGCGCGGCGCACGTGACATGCAAATGAGCCACGGCCGCCCGCCGCCCCGAGGCAGCGCCCGGCCCCGCCCCGCCCCGCCCGGCCCCGCCCCCTCCCCGCCGGCCCCGCCCCCTCCGCCGCCGGCCCCGCCCCTCCCGCCGGCCCCGCCCCGCCCCCGCCGGCCCGCGCGGCCGCAGCCCCCGGAGGCGCCTCCGTCATGGCCGGCGGGAGCCGCTCGGCCCGGGCCGCGGGGCCGCAGGTACCGGGACCGCCGCGCCGCGCCTCGGGGCCCCAGCGGCTTTGTCTGGTCCGGGGAGGCGGGGGGGGGGGTTGGGAGCGATCGGGACCGGGAGGGGGGGCGGGACCGGGCCGCGCCGCGCACGCGTCCGTGTGGCCGCGGGGCCGCGCCGCCGCCGCCGTGCCTCAGTTTCCCCCCGCCCGCCCCGGCACGGCCCCGGCCGCCGGCAGCGCCCCGCGGGCACCGGCAGCGCCGCCCCGCCCCCCCCCCCCCACACCCCGGCTCCCCCCGCCCGCCGCCCCCCCGGGTCCTCCCCGCACCCCCCCCGCCCCCGGTCCCCCCCGCACCCCGGTTTCGCCTCCCGCCGGGGAGGCTCCGGCACCCGCGCGGGGCCCGAAGCGGGGGGCCCGGGGGCGCCCCCCGGTGGGGTTCCGGCTCCGGCAGGGCCCGGCGCGGCCGCCCCCAAACCCTCGCCCCCCGCCCGGTGCCGGTGGCGGTGTCCCCGAGGCCCTGGTGCCGCCGGGACCGGCACCCGCGGCTCGGCAGCCGGACGAGGCAGCGCAGACGCTCGGCGCGGAGCTCGGAGCGTGGTTCCCGCCCAGGCGGCGTCGAGACCGGCACACGGCGGACACGTGGCGGCGATCAGAGCTGGGGCGCCACGCGAGGCGACGCGGCCCTGTGGCGGTGACACCGGGAGGAAGCAGCAGCAGCGGGGACGGCGACACCGGCTGTGGAGCAGGGATGGGCCTCGGGAGCCGTGCCCGGGCACCGTGGCACCGGAGCCACGCACTGCCGGCGTCCCCGTGAGCGTCGGGGCAGCAGCGCCCTCCGGGGATGCGGCGCTGTGGGCAGCCACGCGCCACCAAGGCCGGGAGACGGCGCTGCTGCCGCACCCCCTAGGCCTGGCACCGGGGCACGGTGGCGGGTTTTGTCCGTGCTGTGCCATGGCGTGGCCAACGGGGTCACCTGCTGTGGCCACCAGGGCCACCCGCCGTGGCCACTGTGGCCGCTGTCCATGGTGGAGCACCCGGCGCCGCTGTCCCTGGTGCTGGCCATGGCACCCGCCGTGGTGGCGCCCACCGTGGTGGCACCTCCGGGGGCTCGGCTGGGACGTGTGGCGGGGCCACCACTGGGCAGGTGGCCAGAGGCCCCTTGGCACCTCTGGGAGTGCCGGAACACAGTGGCCGTGGGTGGAGGCAGTGGAGCCACCGTGTCCTGGTGGCCATGGCCTGGTGGCGTGGGCATGGCGCTGGCAGCGACTGGGGCCGCGGTGGTGCTGGAGGTGCTGGAGGTGCTGGAGGTGCTCCTGCTCCTGCTCCGTCCTGCTGCTGCCCTGGGACCTTCCTGCGGCCTTGACAGCACCCAGCGCCCTCCGTCCCTGTCCTCCTCCTGCCCTCCCATCCCTCCCGTCCGTCCCTTGCCCACTTCCTTCTGTCCTTCCCTTTGTCCCCTCCATCCATCCTTTCTTCCTTCGTTTCCTCTCCTTCCACCCCTTCTGGCCCCCATCCTCCCCTCCCACCCTTCGGCCCTTTCCTTCCCTGCTCCCTGCTGCCCTTCCCCCCCTGCACCCTGTGCCACTCCTGTCCTGTCATCCCTCTGTCCTTCCTTCCCCCGTTCGAACATTTCCTACTTCTGTCTGTCTGTCCTTCCCTCCCTCCCTCCCTCCCTCCCTTCGTCTTTATTTATCCTTCCTTCTATGCTTTTCCTCCTTCCTTCCACCCCTGTCCCAGTTCCTTCATCCCTTCTGTACTTCCATCCCATCCTCTCTGTCCGTCCGTCCCTGCCTCCCTCTGTACTTTCATCCATCCCTGCCTTTTTTGTCCATCCGTCTTCCCTTGCTCCCTTCATCCCTTTCTTGCCTCCTTCTCCCCACCCTTCCCGCCCTCCTTTTGTCCCCTTCCTCTCTCATCCGTCCATCAGTCTGTCCTTCCTTCTCTCCTTCCCTCCCTTTGTCCCTTCCCTCCCATCCGTCTGTCCGTTTGTTCCTTTCCTCCGTCTGCCATTCTGCCTTGCCTTGTCCTTCCCTTCGCCCCTTTCCCATTTCTTCCTGTCTGTCCTTCTGTCTGTCCTCCCCCCTCAGCCCATGCCTACATCCATCCATCTTTCCCTCCCTTCCTCTCTTTGCTTCCTCCCATCCCTTCCCTACTTCCTTCCGTCCCCGTCCCCCGTCCCTTTGTCCCTTACGTCTGTCCCTCCATTCCTTCTGGCTGTTCTTCCTCCCTTCATCTCCTTCCTCCCTCCCTCCCTTCCCCACTTCCATCTGTCCATCCCTCCCATCCTTCTTCCATCCCTTCTTCCACCCGTCCCTCCATCCCTTCCGACTCCTGTCCCCATCCCTCCTGTCCTTTGTCCCTTTCCTGCTTCCTTCTTTCCTTCTCTCCCTCCCCTCATCCCTTCCCTTCCTGTCCGGGCTTCCTATCCGTCACTCTGTCTGTCCTCCCCCTTCCCTTCCTTCTGTCCTTTACATCCTCCCTACATCCCTTTCCTCCATCCCGCCGGCCGGCCGTCCCTCCATCCTTCCTTCCCCTCACCATTCCCACTCCTCTCCATCTTTCTGTCCATCCTTCCTTCTGCCCGTCCTTCCCTCCGTCCCCTCAGCACTTTTCCCTTTCCCCCAGTGCCTGGAGGCTCGTCCCGTCCCTGTCTGTGTCCCGTCCCCTCCTTGTCCCATCCCGTCCCCGTCCCATTCCCGTCCCATGCTGCCACTCAGGCAGGATGCAGCCAGGGCGCGCTGGTGGCACCCCCAGGATGGGGGCACCCAGACACTGGTGGCCGGGGGGCCTCCGGAGCCCTGGAGGCTCCTGCCCAGATCTGCGGGGGGCTGAGGGGAAGAGGAGCAGTGGGAGCCTCGGCGCCCGGCTCTGTCCGTCCCTCTGTCCCACCATCCAGCCCTGTGTCCCTCTGTCCCGCTGCCCGCCCTCCATCCCAGCTACCCTGAGGCTGCCCGCAGCGCCCCAGCACCGCTCCCCCAGCCCCAGCCGCGTGAACCAGGAACCCCTGGGGCCCCCCCCCCCCAGCCCCCAGCCGGGCCTGGGGGCAGGAAGCAGTGGGGAGGGGGCTGCAATCCCCGCCACCACCCTTGCAGTGCTGCCTCGCCGCAGGAAGGCGCCGGGAGCAGGGTGGAGGCGCGAGGCTGGGGGACCCCTTGGGCCCCCCACCCCAGGGATCCCTGCTGGGAGGTGCCACCCTCACCCATCTCCGTCTCCACCCAGCTCTAGCCTGACCCCGCCGCCTCGCGTGGCCCCGGCCGGCCGCCATGGAGAACGAGCAGCTCCCAGCACCCCCGCAGCCGCCCTCCAGCAGCGCCGGCGGCACCGGCACGACGCCCAGCAGCACCGGCACCGGCCGCCCGCCCGCCCCCCAGATCTCCGTCTACAGCAGCATCCCTGACCGCCAGACCGTCCAGGTAGGGTGGAGGCCGGCAGGAAGATGCCCGAAATATTTAGGAAGCCGTTTGGGAATTTGATTTGGGAATGCCTTCCGGAATCAGAAGGTGGGAAACAAACCCAAAAACGGGGCCGGGTCGGGCTTGGAGCAGGTCAGGTCCGGCACTGGGTTCAGAACAGAGAAACCCCCGGGTGCTGGGAGGTCCTGGTTAAAGGGCGACGCTTCCTGGCGTCACGGAGGGCCAGGGGCAGGGTGGGCATTTTGGAGACGCTGCCGCCGCCCCGCAGGTGATCCAGCAGGCGCTCCACCGGCAGCCCAACACGGCGGCGCAGTACCTGCAGCAGATGTACGCCGCGCAGCAGCAGCACCTCATGCTGCAGACGGCCGCCCTGCAGCAGCAGCACCTCACCAGCGCCCAGCTCCAGAGCCTGGCCGCCGTGCAGCAGGTACGGCGCCCCCCTCGCCCCCACCCGGCACGCTGCAGGGGCACCCATGGGTGCTGTGGTTTCAGTGACGTTCTGCTCCTTCTCCCGCAGGCCAGCCTGGCGGCCAACAGGCAGAGCGGCTCCTCAGGTGCCAACGGCACTCAGGCGGCACCGGCGCAGCAGCCCACGGTGAGTCCCTGGCCCCGTAAACCCCGCTGCCGTGGCATGGACCCCCCGGCCCAGCAGCCCAGCCATCTCCCGCCGCCCCCCTCTTTGCAGATCAACCTGGCGACGTCGCCAGCGGCTGCCCAGCTCCTGAACCGGGCACAGAGCGTCGCCCCCGGCGCGTCGGGCATCGCGCAGCAGGCCGTGCTGCTGGGCAACGCCGCCTCGCCCGCCCTCACCGCCAGCCAGGCCCAGATGTACCTGCGGGCACAGATGGTAAGAGGCGCCCTGCCCCACGGCGCTGGGGGGTGGCCGGGACCCACGGGGTGGCCGGCAGCATTCCGTGTGAGGCTGCTGGGACCCATAGGGCACCTGCAGGTGCTCGGCACCCACTGCGGAGGAACCTTTAGGATGCGCAGAGGCCCTAGGGTGCCCTTTGCCATGCTGCGGGGTGGCCTGGACACAGTGGGGTGTCCATCGCTCCGCCATGGGGTAACCAGTCCCTATAGAGAGCCCTTTACCGTGCTGTGGGGTGTCCAGGCTCCATAGGGTGCCTGTCACACTGCTGTGGGGTGCACCCATAGGAAGCACCTGAGCCCATAGGATGCCCGTGGCACTGCTGGGGGTGCCCAAACACCACAGGGTACCCACACCCTCCTCTAGGGTCTTCAGACCCCATAGGGTGCCCATTGCTCCACCCTGCGGCGTCCAGGCCCCACTGGGCACCTAGGCCCTACAGAGTGTGCCCCACACTGCTGTGGGGTGCCCAGGCTGTGTAGGGCGTCCATCCTGTGGGGTTAAGGAGCATTAGACTTCATGGGGTACTTTCACCCTGCTAGGGGTGCCCAGACCCCAATAGACGCCCAGACCCCACAGGGTGCCCCTCACCCTCACCACGGGGTGCCCAGACTCCAGAGGGTACCCATAGGCCTGTTGTAGGGTGCCTGGCCCCAGAAGGGTGCCCTTTGCCCTGGGCAAGGGGTATCAGACCCCATGGGATGCCTACACCCTATGGGGTGTTCCCCACAGCACAGGGGGTGCCCAGACCCCTCAAGGTGCCTCTGATATGGGCACCCATGATCATACCCCATGCTTCTGCCACCCCATGAGGATGTTTTGGGGACACACACACGTGTAGGGTGCCACCCCCACGCACTGGGGACGTGCACCCACTCTTCTCTCCCCCCCAGCTCATCTTCACGCCCACGGGCCCTGTGAGCGCCGTCCGGCCCGAGAGCCCCGCGCCTGCCCCACCACCGGCCCCGCCGCCCGCCCCACCACCCGCCGCCCCCCAGGTGAGCCCCCCGGTGAGGGGATAAGGCCCTCCCGGCACCCCTTTGTCCCTCCTGCCCCTTTGCCAGCTCCCCCCGCTGACCTGCTGCCATTGCAGGTGCACAGCCTGGCGCTGCGCCCCGCCGGCCCCCACCTCCCTGCCCTCGCCATGAAGCCCCCCGGTGGCTCCCCCCGGGCCGCCCCCCCCCCGGGTCCCCCCACCTGATACCCCCGGCGACCACCTCAAAAAGGCCGAGGGCCCCGAGGCCCGTACCCACCCCCTGGCCCGCGCCGCCGCCCCCGCAACCACCCACCCGCTCGTCACCCCAGGTAAGGTTCTGCGCCGGGGGGGTGGCAGGGGCGTGGGGCACCCACTGGGTGCTGGGGGGCGCACAGGGAGAGCGACAGGAAGGGGGGCTGCAGGGCGTTCACCCTGGAGACTAATGGTGGGCCCTGTAGGGCCTGTGCAGGACCTGCAGCTCCTCTGGAAGCCCAGTCCTGGGTGAAGCGAACAGGGCCAGCTCTCAGCTGAACAGCCTGCGGGGGGTTCACTCTGAAGCCTACTGATGGCCCTCGCTGGCTTTTGCTGTGTGGCAGCACCCCCGCCTGTGCTTTCGACCTGCAGGCCGGTAGAAATCCCGGGCCCAGGGCTGGCGGGGCAGTGAGGCTGCAGGCCAGAGGGGCGAGGAGGTTCCTACCCACAGCGGGGCGAAGGCTGTTTGCTCCCTGGGCACCAAGCACCCTGCTGGGGTGAGCGAGCCTCGGGGTGCTGTGCTGATGTGCCTCCCAAAGCGGGGACCCCGTCGGGACAGCCTCACCCCGGCCACCAAGCAGCAGGAGCCAGTGCAGCCGCTGGCACTGTTGTCCCGAGGCACCAGGGTGAACGGGTGCCAGGCCGGACGCAGCCTCTGCGGGAGGGGGGCCGCAGGCTGAGCTGGGGGAGACACGCTGGGGGCGAGGCACCGGTGACGATTCCGCGGGCCCTGTCCCCACAGCCTACGCCCCACTGCAGCCGCCCCAGTTCCTGCAGCAGCCGCCGAAGCCGATCCAGCAGCAGTTTGTCATCCAGCAGCAGCAGCTAGCGCCCCGCGGGCAGCCCCCCCCGGGGCCGGCCGCCCCCCAGCTCCAGCCGCTGCCCCCCGCCAGCCCCGGCCCGGTGCCCCCGCCCAAAGCAGGGGCCAGCCCGGGGGTCCCCCACTGTGCCGGGGCTGACGGCGCTGCCCCCAACGGGCACCCCGGCTGCCACGGGGCCCCTCGCAAGTTCCAGCACGCCTCCGCCGTCATCCTGCAGCTGCAGCCCGCCGGTGCCACGGTGAGGGCCCCCCCCCCGGTCCCCCGATGCCCCCTGCCCGGCTGGCGAGAGCTGGGGGGGCGCAGGGGGGTCCCGGTCCGTGCGAGGGGTGCATGGGGAGGCACGCCTGATGTGGGCAGGTGCACGTGGGTGTGCATGCATCCCCCCCGAGCACACGTGTGCCTGACGTGCAGGGCCGTGCGGCCACCTTGGTGTCGGGCCGGTGCACACGCTGAGTCCGGACGTTGCCCCGCTCCACGTGCACGGGGGCACACGGGGGTCCCGCGCCCCCCCCGGCGCGCACACTGCACGCGTGCACGACCCACGCGCGGGTGCCCCGTCGGGGTGCGGGCACCGTCAGGCCGTGTCCGTGCCCGCGCACGCCCACCGGGCCCCGGGCGCGGCGCGGACCCGGCTGCGCCCCGCGGTGCCCCGGTGCCGGGGGGGCGCTGACGCTGTCCCCGCCGCAGCCCCCGCTCGGCATCCCCGAGGGCGCCCGCCGGGACCCGCCGCCCGCCGAGAGGAGCGCCGAGAGCCCGCCCGCCGCCCCGCCGCAGCCCCCCCGCCCCGCCGCCGCCGCCCGCCGCCCCCCCGGGCCCCGAGGCCCCCCCGGGCGAGCGGCCCCCGGCCCACGGTAAGCGCCGGGGGGGGGCCGGGGGGGGGACGCGGAGCCCCGGGGGGGGCGGGGCCGCGGAGGCTGCGGGGCGGGACCGGAGGGCACGGCGCTGGGGAGGCCCCGCCCCTCCGCGCACAGCCCCGCCCCGTTTGCATGGCCCCGCCCTCTCTCCGAAGCCCCGCCTCTTTCCGTGCCCCTCCCACGGGGGTTTTCGCCCCCGCCTCGGCGGCGCCGCGCGCACGCGCGCGCGAGGCGGCGGCGCCGGCCAATGGGGGCTCGGGGGCGTGGCCTCCGGCCCGGCCCCGCCCCGCCCCGCGCAGCCGCCGCCGCCGCCCCGGCCCGGCCCGGCCCCGCCGCCGCCTTTGTCCCCGCGCCGCCGCCGCCGAGCGCCGCCCGCGCCGCCTTTGTCCCCGCCATGGCGCCGCCGGGGCCGCCGCGCCGCTGAGCGCCGCCGGTGAGTGCGCGCCCGGCACCGCCCCGCCCCGCGCCGCCGCCGCCCCGGCCCGGCCCGGCCCGGCCCGGCCCGGCGGGCGCTGACCTCACTTCCGCATCCGCCCCCGGCCCGGAGCCGCCCGCCGCCGCGGCCCGGGCGCAGGTAGGGCGCGGGGGGGGGGGCGGCGGGCGGGGCGCGGCCTCGGCGGGGCCTGGCGGGGCCGGGCCGGGCCGGGCCGCGGGGGGGGGGGGCCCTGGCGGCGGCCCCGGGGGCGGGGGGGGAGCGGCGGGGCCGGGGAGGGGGCGGCGGGGGCCGGGCGGGGGCGGCCGGGGCCCGGTCGCGCGGCGTCAGCGCGGCCCCCCCGGGGCTGACGGGCGGCCTCGCCCCCGCAGAGCCGGGCGCCGACCGCGTTCATGCGCAGCCCGACGCCAGCGCTCCCGGCATGACCTCGGGGAACGGGAGCTCTGCCTCCACCGTCGCCGGCGCTGCCCCGCACAATGGTGAGAACAAACCGCCCCAGGCCATAGTGAAGCCCCAGATCCTGACGCACGTTATCGAGGGGTTCGTCATCCAGGAGGGGGCAGAGCCGTTCCCGGTACGCGTGGGCCGCCCGCGGCCTCCTCCTCCTCCTCCTTCTCCTTCCCCGTCGGGGCCCTCGGTGCGCCCCCGCGGCAGGGCCGGGGTCCCTGCTGACACCCCTCCCGCAGGTGGGACGGTCCTCGCTGCTGGTGGGGAACCTGAAGAAGAAGTATGCGCAGGAGCTGCTGGCCGAGAAACTCCCGCAGCAGGACAACACCACCACCACCGACTCCGAAATGGAGGAGCCCTACATGCAAGGTAGCGCCCGGCCCCCCGAGCCGAGCACAACGGGGAGGGGGCACCGGCTTCTCCCTCCCTCTCCCCCCCACCCCCCGTTCCCCACCCGCGGCTGAGCTGGCTGCGTTTCTCTCTCTGGGTGTCCCTCCGCGCCCCCCAGAATCCAAAGAGGAGGGGAACCCCCCGAAGCTGAAGTGCGAGCTCTGTGGCCGCGTCGACTTCGCCTACAAGTTCAAGCGCTCCAAGCGCTTCTGTTCCATGGCCTGTGCTAAGAGGTAACTCGGGGGCCAGCCCCCTCCCCTCCCCATGCACCCCTTGGAGGTTCCCCCAGCCCCACTCTGTCACTCCCTCTCTTGTGCAGGTACAATGTGGGGTGCACGAAGCGCGTGGGCTTGTTCCACCCCGACCGCAGCAAGCTGCAGAAACCCGGTGGCCCCCCGCACGGGCGCCGCCGCACTTGCAAGGTGCCCACCCTGAGCAAAGACACCAAGAAGCAGGTAAGGAGGGGGTGGGCGTGACTTGTCCCCAAAGCTGGGGGAGCGCAGGCGGGTGAGCTCCGAGGCTGGTGCTGCCCGGTCGCTCCGTCCTGCAGACGCCGGTTTCTCTCCCGACGGGCTCGGTGCCTCTCTCTGTGACGGCGTCACTGCAGCTCAACCACAGCCAGGAGGACTCGAGCCGCTGCTCGGACAACTCGAGCTACGAGGAGCCACTGTCCCCCATCTCAGCCAGCTCGTCCACCTCGCGCCGGCGCCAGGGTGACCGCGACCTCGAGCTGCGCGACATGGAGCTGCCTGACATGCACATGCGGGACCTGGCAGGCATCGGGCATCGCTTCCTGCCCAGTGAGCCCAGCAAGTGGAACGTGGAGGACGTCTACGAGTTCATCCGTTCGCTGCCGGGTGAGGAGCAGGGGTAGCAGGGGGTTGGGGGGGGCACAGGTGGTTTTTGGGGGTGGTACTGAACGTGGCCACGTTCTCACAGGCTGCCAGGAGATCGCAGAGGAGTTCAGGGCGCAGGAGATTGATGGGCAGGCGCTGCTGCTGCTGAAGGAGGACCACCTCATGAGCACCATGAACATCAAACTGGGCCCTGCCCTCAAGATCTACGCCCGCATCAGCATGCTCAAGGACTCCTAGAGCCACGGCTGCCGGCCTGCACGAACGCTCCTGGCGGGGTGGGGAGGGGGGACCCGTGCCCCCCCCTCATCCCTGCCCAGTTTGGGGGGCTGCAGGGTGGGATGGGGAGGGAGGGCAGGGGGGGATCCACTTGCTGAGCACAAACAGCCCCAGGGCAGCTCCCCTGCGCCCCGCAGCCAGGCCGGGGTGCAGCTCTGCTGCAGGGGTGTGTACATAGCCCGTAGCGATAGCTTCCCCTTGGGTGTGCCCCATGGGGTGGCCCCTTCTCTGGCAGGGAGGGCCCCCATGCCCCCCAGAAAGGCAGGGTGAAGCAGGACGATTGCCTTAATGTGTGGCCCTGCCAGGACCTGACAGGGGGGCTGTGGCCCCCCAAGGGGTGTTTCGGGGTGCCTCGTGGAAAAGGCGTTGCCCCCACCCTGGGCTGTTTTGGGGGCACCTTAGTAGAGGGCGGCGGCAGTGGGGGTTCAGCCCCCAAGGCAGGTAAGGACCCCCCCAGCCCTCGCTGTCGCTGCTGCTGGCCACCAGTCTTTCTAAGAAAAGAGGAAAAAAAAAAAAAGGAAAAACACAGAAACCACAACCCTTTTTTCCTGTTTTTGTTTTTAATAAACACTGAAAAAAAAAAACAACTCTCCCCCTGCATGCTTTATGTCCTCCTCGCGCCTCATGGGTGGGTAAGCGCGCACACGGTACCCCGCAGGGCCTGGGGTTGCCTCTGGCTCTGTGGCCCCTGTGGCTGGGACAGGTGCCACCAGCTGGGGCTGCCCTTCCCTGGCTGTAGGGTGCATGGGAGGGCCTGGTGTCACCTCCATCCTCTGATCATGTCCTAACCCCTGAGGGTTGGTTTGGGACATCCCTGTTGTGCTTGGCTGGAGATGAGGTGGCTCAGGGCAGACCTCAGTGCTCTCTGCAACTACCTGAAGGAGCTGGGGGTCGGCCTCTTCTCACTGGTAACCGGTGATGGGACTAGAGGGAATGGCTTCAAGCTGTGCCAGGGGCGGTTCAGGTTCGAAATGAGATGTTTCCGCTCAGAAAGTGCAGTCGGGCATTGGGACAGGTTGCCCAGGGAGGCAGTGGAGTCACTGTTTCTGGGGGTGTTTAAGGAAAGGTTGGTGCTTGGGGACGTGGTTCAGTGGGTGACAGTGGTGGAAGGGGATGGTTGGACCATACGATCGTGGAGGTCTGTTCCAACCTTGATGATTCTATGACAGGAGGACCATGTGGGGCAGGGGACCAGCCCCAGGTGTGCTGCTGGGTGGCAGCCTGGAGGTGACCCTGATACCCCCAAGGGAGCTCAGGAGCTCCTCTCTGGCCCTCATGTCTCTGCTGGAGCCCAAAATGAAGTTGGGACCTGAGGGCAGTCAGCTGCCTGCGTCCCTTCCATGGTGCTGGCAGGCCCCAAAATCCCAGTGCCTGGGGCTGCACCTGGGCTGCAGGCCCCCAAATCATGTGCGCCCTAGACAGGGGGGCCTGGAGCTGGTGTCCTTGGAGCCCGTGGCCATGGTGAGGAGTCCCTGGAGCTGGTGGCTGCGGTAGTGCCTTGTCCCCGGAGCTGGTGGCCATGGAGATGGCAGCCCCAGAGCTGGTGTTCCTGGGGGGGGGTGCCCATGGTGGCCATGAGTCCTGGAGCTGGTTCCTGCGTGGTGCCCCAGCAACGCTGGGCTCTTTGTGTGTCCCCACCTCAGCCCCAAGACCTGTGGGGAGCCCTCTGGGCAGCCGCCTGCCAGCCCGTGGTGCTCCGGCCACCCCTGGTCCCCTGGGGTGTCCCCTCGGAAACGAGCTGGTGGCCTTGGGGACACGGCCCCGAGGGTGCCTGTCGGGGTGCTCCACAGCAGCCCCCTCAGCTGCTTTGTTACCCCCCAGCACTGTGCTGCCTCCAGGGCCCTGCAGGGCAGGGGGCAGGCGCTGTCCCCAGGTGTCACCAGCTGGGGTGGCATAGGGACCCCAGGACCTGGCCGTGGTGTGGGGGGAGACCCCGGGCACCCATCACACACCCACAGCCCGGCCAAAGTTTACACGTACAGATTTATTAGTAGTTGTTGTTTTTTTTTTTTTTTTTTCTGTCTTTCACAACAGAGTGATACAAAGAGCAGATTGTTGTTTTGTTTTCTTTTATTCGTCTTTTTTTTTTTCTTTCAAAACAGGCGCCACTTTGGGGGGTTTCACTCATTTTTCAACAGACCGCAAACGCTCCTGGCGAGGCCACGGCCTCCCCCCAGCTTCTCCGTGAACCACAATGCAAGACAGGGAGGAGGGGGGAGGGTTTTTTTTTTTTTAATTTTCTCTTCTTTTTTTTCCCACTTTTTTTTTTTTTTTTTTTTTCCTTTTTTAATAAGGTAGTAACTAGCTCTAGGGACGTGTGGCCTGGATTTCCATCGAGGAAAATAAAAAAAGCCCCAAAACAGGGCAGGGGAAGGGAGGAGGGTGTTAACAGTGTGTATAAGAGGCATATTTACACAGTATTAACATGCTGACAAAAAAGATTACAATATTGAGTATCGTACAACATCAAGTCGGAAACAAGGAACCAGAGGCAGGATGGACACAGGGTGGGGGAAAAAGGCTGCGGGAACTCAAGTTAATAAACAGAAGGTAATAAACACCCTGGCAAAACAATGAGTTAAGGCTTAAAAAGTGTATAAAAAAATAACACAGTTAATATCCAAAACGGAACCAAAGAGTACATAATATAGATGAGTTTCTGTCGAGTCTCTCCGCAGGGAGCAGGGCCCCCCCCGGCTCTATACAAGGGTCTATGTACACGCGCCCGGGGCCAGCACAAGGCAAAGCGATGCCCTCCCGCTGCCTTCGGTGCCCTGCGGAGGGGGGGCCGCATCCAGCCCCCCGGGGGCAGCAGAGGCGCGGGGCTCCCCCCACCGGCTTCGCCCCAAAGCCACGCAGCCCCGCACCCAGTGTCCGCCGGGGCCTCTTCTGCTCCCGGCAACGGAGTCCAGCGTGGGAGGAGAGAGCCCAGGGGGGGGAACGTTAAAAATAAAACCAAAACCAACCGAAGAGTCCCAAGGAGGCAGCGGCCGCCGCGGTGCCCGTCCTGCTGCCGTGCCTGCTCGGCCACGTCCTGCCAGCTCCCCTCTCCAGCCATGGCTCCGAGGGAGAGTCCAGGGGAGGAAGAGGCTGCAGCAGGGGGCCCGAGCCCCTGTTCGCCATCCGGCGCTCATCTTGGTCCGCGGTTCGTTTTGTGTCTTATTTCCTTTTCTGTTTTAGCAGCACCAACTTCTTGGCCAATAAATATATATATATATTTGTATCCAAAATGAGAGACGGGGCAGGGACTAACCAAAGGAGAAGACCCCTTGCCTCCCCTCCCCCCCCCCCAAAAAAAAAAACAACACAGAGATTCAAAGTGCTCTGAAACCGTCTTTGGATGTCACCAAACCTGCAGCCCCGGGGGCCAGGCCGGGGGCGTGGGGGCCCGGGCACGTTTCCAAAGCGTGGCCGCATCCACCGGCTCCCCGCCAAGCTGCCAGGGCCGCTCGGCGGGCAGGGGGGTGCGGAGCGGGGGGTCCGGACGTGGCACCACGGCCTCCGCGGGGCCCCCGACGGCAGTGGAGCCGGGAGGGAGGGCGGCCAGCAGGCAGAGCCTGCTTAGATGAGTGAGATTCGCACGGGGATGCCGGGGGACTCCGTCCTTTGAGGTGAGTGCTGGCTCACGAGGTGCTCCACCACGGTATGTTTGGACATGTGCTTCATCAAATAGGTCTCCTGCAGGGCAGACGGAAAGGGTGAGTGGCAAAGTTGGGGGTCCGTGCCCCCCCCATCCCCCTGGTGCTCCCCACGGCCCCGCTCACCGAGGTATAGGCGCGACCACACATGCTGCAGCAGTAAGCCTTGGCGTGCTTGATGGCATGCGCCGAGAGGTGGATCTGCAGCGAGGCCGAGTCCGTGTATGCCCGGTAGCAGTTCGGGCACTTGTAGGGCTTGTCCTTGTTGTGCTGTCGCTGGTGAGACTGCAAAACAGCGGGCATGAGGAGGGGTTATGGGGCCAGGGGGCCTGGAGAGCCCCAGCAGCCACAGGCATCGGGTCCCAGCCCCGCAACAGTGCTGCCCCGCAACAGTGCTCCCTGTTCCAAGCCCTCCCCGTGGTTCAATCCCTGGGGGTGGGGGGAGGTATTCAGGGCTCTGTCCCCACTCCCGTGATGTCCCCAGAGTGCTGACCTGGAGGTTGGAGAGTTGTGTGAACGCCTTTTCGCAGCCAGGGTGCGGGCACTTGTAGGGTCTGTCACCGGTGTGAATTCTGAGCCAGAGACAGGTGAAACAGGAGGGGGACAAGTCAGTCTGCCGCCCCCAGCAAGGCTGGGAAGCTCCCGCCACCCTCACCCCCTGCAAAGCCCCCGGCACCCACCGGGGCAGACGCTGCTCCCACGCTAGGTGGGAGAAGCACAGCTGGGGACAGCGATGGCCACACGCCTCTGCTTCAACGGAACTGCAAGGTCAGCGCCTTGCCAGGTGACAGGGGGCCCAAGGGGGTACAGGTGAAAGGGGAGACCCTGGGGCTGAGACCCAAAGAGTTGAGGGACAGGCAGGGGGGCTGGAGGCTGCAGCTAGGGATGAGGAAGGTGGGGCGGTGATCAGGGAGGTGCAGATGAGGAAGATAGCACATGCCGAGTGCACACCCAACCCCACCAGGGAAAAATGGGCTGAAGGGACACCCCAAACCCCATGCGGACCTCCCCAGCCCCTCAGGGATGCCGTGCCGTCACCTGGTGTGCTGCTGGAGGTGGGACAGCTGGCGGAAGGACTTCTCGCAGTACGAGCAGTGGTACGGCTTCACGCCCAGGTGGATGCGCAGGTGCTGGGCCAGGTAAGAGGCATTGGCGAAAGATTTGGAGCAGTGGGGGCACTTGTGGGGCTTGGCCTCTGTGTGTGACTTGGAGTGGATCTGCATCTCTGACTTGGTGAAGAACGTCAAGGGGCAGACCTTACACCTGGAGGGGGAGAGCACCGCAGAGGCCGGGCTGGGGCAGGACGCCGTGCCAGGCCCCTCTGCTGCACCCCCACGCCTGCGGCACGGCCGGGCGCCCCGGCTCCCAGCGGGTGCTGCCTACCTGTACGTCTTCCCCTCTTTGGCGGTCTCCCCCGAGGCCAGGATGGGGTAGGGAACCACAAGGACGGGCGGCCCCGAAGGGTTTTCCGCCTTGATCTTCTTGCGGCCCCGCTCTGTCTTGGGTGCCCCCAGCAAGCTGTGGCCCTGGATTGTCTTTATGGAGTCGAGGAGGGGCGGGCTGGTGATTCCTGAGATAAGGGTGGGCGAGGAGGCGATGAGGCGGCTCTGGCTGGTGGAGGTGGGGGTGGAAGGGGTGGTGGTGCCCGTGCCTGTGCTGGACTCAGAAGTGCTGACCGCGGGCGCACGGGAGGCCAGCCCCAACCCTGGCAGGCAAAGAAAGGCAGGCGTTAATGCCCACCCCGCTCCCTTCTCTCACAGCCCACTGCTGTGTCCGAGCATCCCTACAGACAGTAGGGTCCCAAAACAGGGACTCCTCAATTCCTCAAGCCCCTCCTGCGCTGCTGGGGGCCACCGATGCCTGTGTGGGTACCTGTGACAGTGCTGGTGGCTGGCCGAGCGTGCAGGGCCACATCAGGCTGGGGGACAGCTTGTGGGTGCAGGCCTGGGACTTGCTGCAGCTTGGGGAGGGACATGATGGACTGGCTGCTTTCGGCAGGCGAGGGGGGCACCAGGAGGGGCTGCTGGGAGGCCACGGAGGTGGGGGGCAGGTGCGGGGGACGGATCTTTTCTGCCATCAGCTGCTCCTTGATTTTGTTGATCAGGACGAGGTTGTCCAGCTGCCAGGGGAACAAAGCGGGGAGAAGGTGAAGGGTGAAGGAGCCAGGGCCCCCAGGACTGAGCGCAGGACTGGCTCTAACAAGCCTTCCCCAGGTGTACCCCAACCTGTCCACCCCTTCCCACATCCCCACGTCCATCTGTCCTCCCTCCTCCCCAAAAACCCATCCTGAGGCATGGCGTTGTGGGGGGTCTTACCTGGCTGGGCATGGTGGGAGGAGGTGGCCAGAAGTAGGGGTTGTTGAAGCGAGGCTCCGCCATCCTGCGGGGAGAGACAGGCGTGTTACGGGGCGGCAGCAGCCAGCACGGCTCCTTCCCACCTCCCTGCAGGGCCGTGCGGGCAGGGGACGGGTCTGGCCCTTCCTGACCCAACAGCATTCACCCGCTGGCCTCTCAGGGTGAAGGAGCCCCCAGGCTCTGCACCTCTCCCCAGCGTTGCAATTTGCCATGGGACTCGAGCCGCAACGGTGGCATGAGGCCGACAAACCCCCAAATCCCCGGAGAAGCATCTCTGCGTGCACGCGCGCTCCGCAAGCACTGAGCCACGCCACCATGCTGCAAAAGGCTCTTTTAGGAGCACATCTGATAACAACGTGACTTCCAGGCGACGGTTTCCTAGAAAAGCCTTCAAGGAGAGGAAGCAGGGAGAAGGGAGTGGAGCAGGAACCCCGGGGCCACCAGCAGCTCGTTTGCCATGCAGAGCACATTGCCAGGGGATGAGCAGCCACACCAGAACGCTCCCAGGCAAAATCTGACCACGTTGGTGGCCAACAGGCACCTGCTGGGGCTCCCACAGCGCTGCCCACAAACCCCTGGTGCCCACGCAGGGCCGGGGCAGCAGGGACACAGCTTGCCTTGGGGCGAAGCTTGGTGAGGGCTGGGGGAGCTGTGAAGGACTGCGGGTGGCAACGCCCCGGCTGTAAAAGAGGGCAGGGAACAGGCAGGGCCTGTTTGCATGGCTGCAACCTCACCGGTGTCCTCGCAGCTGCAAATTCCTGCAGGGTCACGGCAGCCCTGAGCATCCGCCTGCCTCCGAGACCCCCACAACAGCAGCAAGCACCCAGTGCTGGGGGATGCAGGGCGCAGTTTGGCAGAGAAGAGGGAATAAAAGGGTTGAGCACATCACAGGCTTGTAATGCCTCCCGGCGAGGCCCCAGATCCCTCAAGCCCTGGAGGTATTAAGGCTGCTCCCCTGGTACCTCAAGGAGGGGTTGCAAGTGCCAGAGGTGGACGGGATGCAGCTTTGGTGCAGGCACAGGACACGGAGCAAGGCACACGCACAACAGTGGTGGCATCAGACCCAAAGCCCAGCCCAGGCTGAAAGAAAAACCAAACCCAAGACCAAGCGACATGACCTACAACAGCCATAAGCAGCTCAGCTCCTGGAAAGCCCCGCTGAAGTGGGGCTGGGAGATTTATAGAGACGCTAAACACTTCGGAAAAATTAATTCTAAATCTATCTTTGGTTAATAGAAAACATCTGAATGGGGACGGCAAGAAAATGACAACAACGTAATAGCCTGACATAAACAGGCATGAAACCAGCCCAGCAGACCTCGGCAGGGGCATGTTTAGGGGTAAGCATTTAAGAGGCCCCAGTGAAACGTAAAGGAGGGCTCCTCGGGGACAGCCAAGGGGACGCGCAGCCTCTCGCAGGATCTGAGCATGCTGATTCCTCTCTCCCAGATATCAAACACTGATAAATGAAGCCCGTGCTGTTGTCAAACGCACCATGTACGGGTATTTTCTTTGCACCCAAGCTTGGAGCAACCAAATAAACCCCTCATGTCTGTGCACAACGGCCAGGGGAGCCTGAACCGATCGGCCACACAGGAACGGAGACATTAACGCACAATCGGAGCCTCCTCAGCGCCTTCCCCAGCTCACCAGGTGAGGAAGCTGCCGGGAGGTGACCTCCATTTGGAATATAAACCAGGCCACGGCCGGGATCCTGCGGCAGGGAGAAATCAGACCAACACGGACCCCAGCCCCGCAAGCATCCCCAGGGCTAGCAGCAGCCTCTGAGTGCTTCACGAGAGGCTGCAAGCCCCCAGCGGAGGGCCAGGAGCTCTGAGTGCACCAAAACGATGCCTGCGCAGGGCAGGAGTGGCAAGGTCCCCGCTGGGACAGCGGCATGTGTCTGTGACCCAGCCTCGCTCGCCCGCTGCCCATCTGTCACATTAACGCACCTCAAAATCTACAGCCAGGGCCGTGGTGGCACTGCAGTCCCTGTCCCAGGGCAAAGTGTGTCCCCAGATGTCTACGGGTGGCAGGAAGCGGGCACGAGATGGAAGGAGGGCAGGACCGGCTGGGGAAACTGAGGCACAGATGGGGACCCAACAACCTTCTCGATGCAGAGCCGCAGTGCCCAGGTCCTGCACTGCATCTCACGGGAACACAGACCTACCCGGCAGCGGCAGCTTTAGCCTCACAGCACCGAGGGCTGTTCCTCCACGACCCCCAGCCTCCTAGCGAAGCACCATGCCGAAGCCAGCAAGCACCCAGCACCTCCCACCCGCCCGCCTCGCCGATGCATCCTGCCCCGGAGAGGTGCCGGCACGGGGCCGAGGCGCGAGATGCATCGGTTAAAGGTCAGCCCAGGGCACAGCCACGTCCCCGCCGGCCACAGGGCTGGGGAAATGCGTCTGCCCCTAGCAAAGGAAGTGCGGCAGCGGGAACGGGGAGAGGAACTGGCTGGCGGGGATGTGACGACAAGCTCCAGGCGGGCAGAAACTGCCTGCCAGTGAGCACAAGGGGCTGGGAGCTGCAGACAGGTCCAGGCCCACGGACCCTGTGGGGCCGTAAGACCACAGACCGGGCTCAGCAACTGCCTGGGCACCACAGCATCCCGGCTGGGTTTGCGTGGAAATTTCCTTCCCTGCCTCAAACCACTGCTTTTTGCCTTTCTTCCAGCTGCCCACACACCAGATTTTGGCTTTTTAAGGCAAACGTTTCAAGTGAAGGTGGACCTGCATCGGGAACCGACAGCCTCCAAAACCTGCCTCGGAAACATCGGCGCTTGCCTCCCTCTCACATCCCTCACCTGCTTTCACAGGGATGCCCACAGCATCCCCAGGGCACCCAGTGCTGACATTGCCACGAGCTCACTCCCCATGCCACTCACCCCACTGCACTTTTATTGAGGTGCCCCCGCCCCAACTCCTGCTCCCCAGCCCCGCTTCCCTCCCAGTCAGGGTGTCTCCAGGGACCTGGAGCCGGGGGCCAGGACGGGAGCTGCTCGTGAAGAGCCTTGAACAGGATGTCCCAGCTCACTCTGCACTCTGGCAGGTCAGGGCACCCCGGACCAAAGCAGACCGGATGCTTGCAATATCCCTAAACATGATTTTTGCATATTCTGTCCGTTTGCCAGGTTTACCCCTCTCATCTGCACAGGCAGAGCCGTGCAGAGGGACCAGGAGCCCTGCCCCGTGCCACGTCTGCAGAAATACAAAGGCGAAGTGCTGCAGCTGTTCAAGAAGGTAACCCACGGGTTACACACATCGCTGCTTGGGACACACAGGGGACTCTGGTGTCCCCAGGACGGGGGGATGTTGGCAGCCCCTGCAAGCACCCTGGGCACCGCCGCGCAGGAGGGCAGCAGCCAGCAAGAGGAGAGACCAGGCCAAAAGAGGACGTTGTGGCAGGGAAAAACCCTCGTGATGAAGGCAGGAAGGAAAGAGGGCAGCGGGCGGGCAGGGAGGCCCCGTGTTCCCCTGCCACGGCCAAGCACCCCGACATAGCCACAGGCCAGCTCCCCTGGCTCAAACCGCACCATCACGGCTCGGCCGGCGGCCACCCCGCGGCGTGGGAAGCTGAAATGCCCCTTCGATCCTTGCCGGGCTGGAGCGGGAAAACAGGAAACCAGAGCTATGATTAGAAAAGGTTTTTTGGAGCCGACCCAGGGAGCTGCTCCTCTGTCCTCACAGCAGGTGCCCTGTGGCCTCCGTCCTTCCCGCCTGTCTGTCCGCCCGCCCGCCCCTCGCCCATCCTGATGGCGTGCTCAGAGTGGGCTCCACCGGAGCTGGGGGCTCTCTGCACAGACCACGCGAAGCCACGGCCGCACTGCGAGCACTCAGACTGCTGGCGTGGCCCCGGACGGTCCCTGCACAGCCCCGTGTGGCGCTGGCCAAGCCGGGAGCTGCACAGACTGCTGCAGACAGGCCTCATCCTGCTGCGGGGACCCGACGCAGTACCCAGCCTGGTGCAGGCACTCAGCTGAATGCTTCAGTCGGATGTATCCCGCCTCCCCGGGGAGAAGGGGCTCTCATGGCCCTGGGCACCTCTGCTTCAAGCGCAGACAAGGCACACGGTCCTGTTGGTCACCCCAGGTCACCGCCTCCCTGCCGGTACCGGAGCCGTGCTGTCCGACACAAGGAATGCTGTGAGCACAAGGAGCTCAGAGGGGGCTGTGGAAACCCACCCAGCACTGCCCCAAAAGCCTTGAGCGGAGTCAGGCTCTGTCCCTGGTTCCTTGTCCTTGGTTCCTTGTCCCATTGTTGAGCTGTAAATCTGGTGGGGAGTCTGCCAGGAACCAGCCTCTCCGCTGAGTGCCCTATGCTCTTCACGCTCTCGTTGTAGGGTTGCTTATGAACAACAAGCTTCTCCCTTCGTTTTGCAAGTCAAACTTTCATTTGCTCAAAAAATGAAGACCCCAGTGCACCCTAAAACAGCCACAGGGAGGAAGGCATGAATATTCCCCGTGTCCCTCCCTCCCTCTCCACCTGAGAAGGGCTTATTAAATAATGAGGCTGCTGTAGTAGTCAAAACCGTGTTTGCAGCTCTACAAACCTGACCAGAATAAAGAGGAAAGAAACAGTTGTTGTGCCAAAAAAAATCCCTATTCCTGTCCCAACTTAATTTTATAAATTGTGCAGCATTTTGTCTGGAGCAGAGAAACTGCTTCCCCTCTCTCAGGGCTGGAGTGGCACAGGCTGAGCTCAGATAGCTGGGGGAGGGGGCTGGAGGGGATAAAAAGCAGATGGAAAAAATATATAAACTCCCTTTTTCTATATTCTCAGCTAACTATGAAAAATGGAAGCTGACACACAGCAGAAAAAAAAAAATCCATTAAAATGGAAATTATGAAAGGTGGGGAATACTGCAGCACGTCTCCCCCTGGCTCTGCAGGACACACCAGGCTGCCCACAGGGATGTTTGCAGCCCCAGGGTCGCGTTAGGGCTGTCTTGCCCCCTCCATTTTTTTCGGCCAGGCAGGAGGAAAAACCCTGGGCAACAGCTTCCCTACATCACAGAGAGGGTCTGCGCAGCCCAAGCACCGTGCCACACAATGCCATGCAGGGAGGAGAGCGGGGCCATGCGCCCTCCCTCGGGCACCGATGCCCCATCCCCAGGCACCGACACGGCCCTCGTGACACAGAAGGTTGTCCCCAGCGTCCCTAAGGGCAGGGCTGGGCACAAGGCAGGCGGATAGGACAGTGTGCCACGGAAAGAGGTGCTGCGAAGGCGAAGAAGGCATCGCGGCCGCCCAAGGGGGCTCCACCGGTGCCAATCCTGGCTCAGGCACGAGAGCAGCGCTGGCCAGTGGCACAGCCGGAGCTGTCGCACGGGGAAGGACGGCGGGGGGACGCCTGGGAGAAGGGAGTAGAAAGAGCAAGCAGCAGATGTGCAGAGCAGCAAGGCCTGGTGAAGGGGGCCAGGGACGCCTGGGGCCACAGGCTGAGCCCCAACCCGCCCTTGTCGGCCCGGAGCCATGAGCCTGGTACCCGAGGGGAGCGCCTGACCCGGAGCATCGCCGCTACAGACCTGCTGCCGCCCAGATGAAGCCAGCACAGCTCAGCTGCCCTAACATCACCTCTGCACCCACGGGGAAGGAAGAGAGCATGAAAAGCTGGCAAGCCGGGGAAGAGGCCCGGGTGGAAGGGGACGAGGGGAAGGGAGAGGCGCCATGGCAGAGCGAGGCCCGGGGCCACGTGGAGGGGAAGGGGTGCGCAGGCGGCTGCAGCAAGGGGCTGGCGGTGGCCCGGCAGAGACAAGACATGGTGCACGCCGTGTTTGGTACTCACAGGCTGGCCTCAGAAGCCAGATGGCCGCAGCTGCCTGGGGAGACGTGTCGATGAGGCTCCAGATTGATGGAGGTAGATGATGGCACGGGTGGGTACAAGCGCCAGGCCCCGGAGCTCACTATAGCCTTCCAACTTCCTACCAAACTGCCGCTAAGTCAAGCTACAGTTCTCTAGGGAACGCCTCTACTTTGGCAGCCCTCTCTGTCTCGCCTTCGCTGAAATAAAAAGAAACAAGAGATTCTTTTCACGGACGTGGCACAGCACCGCCACAAGAAGGGTTAGCTCCCGGGTACCGGCGCCGCTTCAACCCTGCGGCCGGCTGCAGGACAGCCAGCGAGCGGCCACGAACAGACCCGGCACCAGGTACGGGCGGCAAACAGGGAGAGGGGAGGCAAGGGAGGGATCAGGGGTGACCCGAGCGGCAGCCGGCATGCCTGAATATCGCGGGGTGCCATCGACCAAGCTAGAAGCCAGTCCCTCCACCAGCGCAGCCTCGCTCTCCCAAGCAGGGTCCCCGGGCAGCGAGCATCGGTTTGGGCAGCAAGCTGGGAGCGGAGCAGCGAGCGCAGGGCGGCTGCAGGCAGCTGGGTGCCCGGCGCAGGGCGGCGCGAGCCCCCGCAGCCCCAGGTGGCATGGCAGGCAAGAGACAAGGGCTCCAAGGCGCTGGTCGCAATCACACCGTTGAGGGGGACGCGGTGGGGGACGTGGGACCTGCATCCTTGGCGTCTCCTCTCGATCCCTTTGCTGGCTCTCTGTCCAGCCTCGTGCCATCCCACCCCCCAACAGCATTCTGTGCCAGTGTCTGCATGGGAGCAGAACCCAGCTCTGCCCCACATTCTGCCTCGTTTTCCCCCAAAAGCATGAGGCCACTGCCTTTCTCCCCTTGCAAACCCATCTCTGCCAGGGTAAGGGGCCAGCAAGGGGCAGCGCGGGCTCCCCGTCCTTCCACCCATGCAGCTGGCAATGGGCAGAAGCCGGCCTGCGTTTCCACAGGATGCGTGCAAGCAGCATTCGCCCGGAGCAGGAGTTTTTTGAGAGAAACCAAGGGCCCCTCTACAAAAACCCCAGCCCAGAGCCGCCGGGCGGGAAGCAGCATCAAAGCTGCCCGCCTGCCGCAGGGGCCGCCGCGCCGTGCCAGCGCGCCGTGCCTGGGCGGGCTCCCTGTGCCGGGGAACGCTCCGTTCCACTTCCAGCCTGGGGGACCATCCCGCGTGGGCCCTGCACCCACAGCCCCCAGCCCGGATTTTCCTCAGCAGGAAGAATTTACCCCAAGGCGGAGGCAGCAGAACGTGAGCCGGGGAAGCAGGAACGACACAAGAAACCTGGGGCAGGCAGCTCAGAAATCCCCATCCAGCGCTCGCTCAGAGAGGAGAGGCTCAGGGGATCGTGTGCCAGAAGAATTCACCCAAGATGGAACCAATTAAACCCCACGTTTCCGCCCCCCGAAGGGCTGTAACTGGTGTTTCTCATTCAGATTTCCTTCCCCGAGCAAAACCAACAAAAGCCCAAGAGCGGCTGAGCAGAAAACCCCATGCCGGCCCAGCAGGGCCAGGGGCGCCGGGAAAGGGGCCCCACGGGAAGGGGTGCGTGGACGCCAGGGTGGGTCAGAGGAGCCAAGCACGTGCCGGCGCTTCCACAGGGGAACCGGGTGTGCAGCAGGGAGAGCGCCCTGGCACCAAGGGCTGGCCCTCAGAGCCGGGTCTGAGCCCCGCTTTCTGCCTGCGGCACCCAGGGCAAAGCGGGGAGCCCCAAATCCCAGAGGAGCCCACGCCCAGCAAGGAGAGAGCAGACGCCCAACGGCCAAATGGAGTCACTGGGGGCCCGAGGGCCACTCTGCCGCCCAGGGCGACTTCCCCAGCATGGGGGGCTTCCACAGCCCCCTGTGTCCAGAAGGAAGAAGGAATCGGTGCAAAGCAGACGGGGAGAGCCGCCAAGGCAACCCGCTTCACTTTGAAAGCCGTGACATTGGAGACCACCGTGGCGAACCGGCGGGATCGGACAGCCAGGTCTCAGCCCATCCAACCAGACGGGCAGCAAGAGGGCACAGGGCAGCACTCCCAAAAAGTGAGGGGAGAGCCGCCTGCACAAGGACAAGCCAAGGAAGCCAGCAGAGAAGACCCCAAAGCCTGGGATTACAACCCCAGCACCAGCGGTGTGCACTTCCGAGGGCAGAGGGGACACGAGGACAAGCAGGACCTGCTCAGCCCAGTGAGGCAGCGTTACACAGGGCCAAGCCACACCACTGGGAGCCACCAAAGGGGACGTGGGGCTGCAAGGGGGCTAAGGGGGACGGCGGGTAGGGGTGGCCTGCATGGGACCCCGGTGCCCGTGGGGCGATGCTCACGCCACAGTGCCAAACAGAGCCAGTCCCACAGCCGGTGCCACCACCAAACCCACATCCCCAAACAGCCCCTGGAGCTGGCAGGGGCTGCCTGCTCCACCAGCCCATGTCCCCACGGATACAGCCACCCCCAAAAGGGACCGCGCGCCATCCCAGCACCCTGCAAGCCAAAATCTGCACCCGCAGCCCACCATGCTCCAACAGGGCCCGACCAGCCGGACCCCACACTGCAGTTAGGGGGCTCGGGGGTGCTAAGAGCCCCGCAAGCAGCCAGGTGACACCCGGCATGTGTGCAGGGCTGCTGTGACAGCTGGGGACACTGAGGCACGGGCGGCTGAGCAGAGGCTTGCCCCAAGGCCAGGCGAGGAGGCAGCAAAGCGTTTCCCTCCTCCCAGCCCCACAACACAACCTCTGCGTACACATGCACTTGTCATAACACCTCCACCACCAGCCGATGATCCACATTTTTTCAAGGGGGAGGGGGTAGAAAAAAGAGGATTTTTAAGGGAGAAAAGATCATTTTGCGCATATTAAGCACAGGTATTTCAAATCCAGCTTTCGCCCTGAGAATGGAAATTCAAAGCGTTCGGACTTACGCCGTGAGCGGGGTCCCCATCGTGCTGGCTGTGTCCAGCGAGCGGCCGTCCCCTCCCTGCGCCCTCCCCGTGGGCAGGCGGCCCCAGGCTCACCCCGCGGGGCCCCGCTCTCCGGGCTCCTCGGGGAGGGCCAGGACATGCCCCCGCTCCCAGACCCGCATGGACAGATCATTTTCCAGTTCCCCTCGAGAAAGCCGGCATGCCCACCTCTGAGAGTACTGGCGTTGCTTCCCCTTATCCGCGTCCATCTCCAGATCTAGCTGGGAACTGGTGCTGCACGCGGGGCGTTTTTCTACGGGGGACAAGGAGGACAACTTCACACACCCCAAAAACACAGACAGCCCCCGACACGCGAGCTCCGGGAGAGGCAGAGTGGAGGAACAAAAGCGAAGTGGTTCCCACCTACCCAACCCGTGGGAACGTGGGTTTTTTCCTGAAAGTAGACAAAAAGAAAAGCAACGTTTTTATGCCGGGGAGCGCTGGGCAGGGGGAGTTGTCCTGCCCCGGCGTCACCGCGTTTCACCCCGAAGCTGCCTGCGAATCCGAGGCACGGGGAGCTGGCTGGAAGCGCGGGGCCTAAATCCATCCCCTCGCCCCAGACCCTCCGCCTCTCTGCAAACTGCACGCCGGGAGGGGCTGAAAACTTTTACCTCTCCTCTAAAATATCACTTTAATTTCAAAGGCCTCGGGGCTGGCTCGGCCACCAGCGGCTGGAAGGAGCAGGCGAAAGCCCCACTCGTCCTCCCCACGCGTGCCGGATTAAAAAGCACGCTTGTTGTCCGAATAATCGCGACGCGGGGCCAAGAAAGGAGCATCCCCACGGCAGCGTCCTCGCCGCCGGCTCAGAGAAAGAAAAAGGCAGATTAATCATTCCTGGGCAAAAACGCATCCTCTTGCTCCCAGCTTAGCCGCGGCCACTCCGGCTCCCAGCTCCGGCCCAGCGTGGCCGGGAGATTATGGATGTATAAATAGTATATGCATCCACACACTAACACAAGGCTAAATATATATGGCCAGAAAGACACACAGACCTCTCTAGGCACCACCACGCAAATTTGGGTCCCTTTCTAAAGCTGCAGCTTCCACATTCCTGCCAAAGCGCGATACAAAATATTCCCCCATTAAAACCTTCCAGCCAGCCAGACCACTTTCGAGACAAAAACCGGTTAATAAGAAAAGAAGGGAAAGGGAGGAGGGGGGGGGTTGGGGAAGGAATAAATAAATAAATAAATAAATAAGCAGCCTCCCCCCCCCCTTCTTCCGCCACCCCGTGCAGAAAAAAAAAAAAGGCAAAAAAAAAAAAAAAGGCAACCAGAAAAAAAAAATAAGCCGAGCCCCCATGCAACATCCACAGCTCCTCTCCGACCACCACCGGCACAAAAATAGGTACGTTCGGCTGCAATTAACTTTTCCATTAGACCATCCAGAGGGAGAAAAAGAGAAAATCCAGCAAAGCGGGCATTTTCCTGGCTGCCCCCCCCTTCCTCCTCCTCCTCCTCCTCCTCCTCCTCCCCCGCCGCCCGGGAAGGGGGGGGGGGGCACGCAGGGGGGCGCCCCCCTCGGAAAAAAAAAAAAATAAAAAAATAAAAAAAAAAACAAGGCGAGAAAAAGCGTCGAAAAAGGCGAAGTTTGGCGTTAAGTGAAGTTGAAATCCTCGACCTGCCCTGGCGGAGCCGGAGCGGCGGCGGCGGGCGGGGGGCCGCGGCGGGGCGGGCTGCGGGCGAGCCCCGGCCCCGCCGCAGACAAAAAGGCCGGGGCGGAGGGAGGGGAGCGGCCCCGCTCCGTGCCCCCTCCGCCGCCCCGCCGCCTCTCCCACATTCTCAGACAGTTTTATTAAAATTCGCAGACAAAAGAAAAACAAAAATGGCAGCCCGGCTTATTTTTAACACAGGACGGGGACGCCATATTCTGCAGATCTGCGAAAAAAAAAAAAAAAAAAAAATTAAAAAAAAATGATAAAAGGAGGAAAAGCGGCGGCGCGGCCCCACACCGCGGTGCCCCCCCCCGGCCCCCCCCCGGCCGGTGTTTACCGGAGGCTCGCACCCGGGAGGCGGGCTGGGGTGGGTTTTTTTTTTTTGGCTTTTTTTTTTTTTTTTTTTTTCGAAGCACCCGGGTTGAATGCGGGAGAGGAGAAGGAGGAGGGGGAAAAGAGGGAAAAAAAAAAAAAAAAAAAAAAAAGACACTTCCTATACCAACAGCCATGCTCCCGCCAGCCGCGGTCCCGCCGGCGCTCCGCCGCACGGAGGAAAATGGGCGCCCCCGCGCCTCCGCCCGCCCCCGCGTCCTCCTCCGCCCGCCCAGGCTCCGGGCCGCGGGGCCGGCACCGGGCCCCCCTGCCCGGCCGGGACCGCCCCCCCGCCGCGGCCCCGGCTCCAGCCCCGGCCCCGGCCCCGGCGCCATGGCGGCCCCGGCGGGGGAGGCGCGGGATGGGCCCGGCGGGCGGCGGGGCCTGGCCGGCGGTGCAGCGGCTCGGGGAGGCCGTGGGCTGCGCGGCTTTTCCGCAGCCCCCGGTCCCCTCCTCGCCCCCCGGTTCCCCTCAGCACCCCTGGTTGGCAGCCCCCAGGTTCCTCAGACCCCTCAGCATCCCCCGTTCCCGTCAGCACCCCCAATTCTCGGCCCCCGGTCCCTTCTTGACCCCCCAGTTCTCCTCACCCCCCAGCTCTCCTCAGTGTCCCCCAGTTCCCCTCAACACCCCTGGATTGTTGCCGTCAGGTGCCCTCAGCACCCCCTCGGTCCCCTCATGGCCCCGCAGTTCCCAGTGCCCCCCATTCCCTGCAGCATCCCCTGGTTCGCAGCCCCCACATCTCCCCAGCACTCCCCAGTTCCCCTCTGCCCCCAGTTCCCTTCATCGCCCCCCAAGTTGCCCTCAGCCCTCCCAGTTGTCCTCAGTGCCCCTGGCTCGTAGCCCCCCAGGTCTGCTCAGCCCCCTCACTGCCCCCTGTTCTCCTCAGTCCACCCAGGTCTCCTCAGCACCCCCAGTTCTCTTCAGCTGCCCCGGTTCTCTCAGGCCCGCCCTCTCCAGCTCTCCTCAGCCCCCACGTGCCCCCCAGGTCTCATCACCTTGGTTCTCCTCAGCCCCCAGTCCCTTCAGCCCCCTTCTGACTCTGCAGCCCCACAGCCCCCTTTTGGGGTTCCCCACTCCTCAGCCCCAACCCATCACTGGATCTCCTCACCCCCCCCTCCCCACAGCCCCCTTTGTGGCTCCCCTCAGGGTCTCTGCCCCCACGTTTCACCCCCTGGCCCTCCCTGTGTCTCCCCGGTCCTGCAGGGGTCCCCAGCCCTTCTCAGGGTCTCTCTACCCCCATTGCCCCCCCTCCCCAGCCCTTCACTGGGTGTCTTTCTTTCCTTTCTTTCTTTTTTTTTCTTTCTTTTTTCTTTTCTTTCTTTCTTTCTTTCTTTCTTTCTTTCTTTCTTTCTTTCTTTCTTTCTTTCTTTCTTTCTTTCTTTCTTTCTTTCTTTCTTTCTTTCTTTCTTTCTTTCTCTCTCGTCTCTCTCTCTCTCTCTCTCTCTCTCTCTCTCTCTCTCTCTCTCTCTTTCTCTCTTTCTCTCTTTCTCTCTTCTCTTCTCTCTTTCTCTCTCTTCTCTCTTTCTTTCTCTTTCTTTCTTCTCTCTTTCTTTCTCTTTCTTCTCTTCTTCTTTCTTTCTCTCTTCTTTCTCTCTTTCTCTCTTTCCTCTCTTCTCTTCTTTCTTCTCTTTCTCTCTTTCTTTCTCTTTCTTTCTTCTTTCTCTCTTTCTTTCTCTCTCTTTCTTTCTCTCTTTCTTTCTTCTTTCTCTCTTTCTCTCTTTCTCTCTTCTCTTCTCTCTTTCTCTCTTTCTCTCTTCTTTCTCTTTCTTTCTCTTTCTTTCTTTCTCTCTTTCTTCTCTCTTTCTTCTCTTCTTTCTCTCTTTCTCTCTTTCTTTCTCTCTTTCTCTCTTTCTCCTCTTTCTCTTTCTCTCTTTCTCTCTCTCTCTCTCTCTCTCTCTTTCTCTCTCTCTCTTTCTCCCTTCCCTTCCCTTCCCTTCCCTTCCCTTCCCTTCCTTCCCTTCCCTTCCCTTCCCTTCCCTTCCTTCCCTTCCCTTCCCTTCCCTTCCCTTCCCTTCCTTCCCTTCCTCCCCTTCCCTTCCCTTCCCTCCCTTCCCTTCCCTTCCCTTCCCTGCCCTTCCCTTCCCTTCCCTTCCCTTCCCTTCCTCCTTGGAGAAGCTCTGGGAGAAAACAGGAGGAGGGGGATGCACAGAGAGCAAGATTGTGGCCCTCCTGAGGTTCCCCCCAAATCTACCTCCCATCTTGAGCTCAGGTTTTGCTTTACTTTTTTTTCCCATCGTGTCCAGAGGTTTGGGGACCCTCCAGGAGCACGGTGAGCGCCAGGCAGCCCTGTGTCAGTGAACTTTGGGGTGCACACAGCAGGAAGAGTGTACCCAGGGCAGGCGGACAAACATCCTGCAGTACGTCCGCGTGGAGCCAAAGGTGCTTTGGGGACAGAGGACCCCAATTTCCACCTCTGTTTTGGTGTAGAAGACGTCTGAATCCCTATGTTTGCAGGCAGCACCGTGCCTGGGTAATAGTGGTGGTTTTAATCCGTGTGTAGGTAGGTGCGTGTGTGAAGGTATTGTCAGGCTGCAAGGTGCTGCTGGTCTTCCCTCAAGAAGTCTGTTCTTCTTGACTATTTTTGCTGATGTGCAGAAGTAACCTCTTCGTTCACTCTTTGTCACTGCTTGGGCCTTACTGCCCATTTTTCTTCTTTCCGAAGGACACCTAAAGACTCCGGCTCTGGTGTGGAAGGGATGAAGTCCTTGCCTTTCAAAAGTGAGCGGGATGTCCCTGGGGGCTCCAGGGGCTGTGCTGCGTTGGCTCCACGCTGCTGGTGGATGTGGCACCTGCTGGGCGTGGGCACATCGCTGGTGGGTGCGTGACACGCGGGCACTTCGCTCACTGGTGTTGAGCGTGTGGTGGGGTCCCACACATCAACCCCCTCCCCATGGGGCTCCATTTACCACTCTCTCTCTCTAGTTCACGTTGGGAAACTGGTGGTGCTGGGAGTTGTTAATTCTGCATGCTAACAACTTCATACATCCATGTAACAGAGGCTGGGCTGGTTCTGTCCCAGGCGCTACCAGCCCCACTGGGAGCAGAGGTGAACCCAACTCATCACATCTGCCTCCAAGCTGATGTCCCAAAAACCTCAGCTGCTGTCTACATCAGCATCATTCTACCAGCTCTTTAACCCCAGTTTTCAAGCCAGGTGTCAAACACCTTTCTGCTTAATAATGTTTTCCTTCATTTTTAGAGAAATAATTATGATGAAAATATCTCATCCTGTTTTAGAGAGATGTTGATGGGCACAAAGCATCCCCAGGAGCTGGGGAGGCGGCTCCTGACCACACACAGTCAGAAGCCCTTCATCATTTGGGGGTTGGACCTTATGATCTCTCAAGGTCCCTTCCAACCCCTGCAGTTCTGTGATTCTGTGATTCCCAGCCCCAGCTGCCTCTCCCCATGCGCTTGCTGAATTGCACGGGACCCAGTTCTCCGTCATACAGCAGCGCACAGAGCTCAGTTCCAGCAAACCAAGGACAACTGGGGGCAGGCCGGGTTTCCCATAAGTTTCCATTGATGGTGCAATTAAAAAATAAAAACCCGGCCCTGGGCTTTTTTCATGCTTTCCAAGTTTCCTAAAAGGATCCATCGCAGAGAATGAAAAAAGCCCAGATGGAGAGGTGAGGGATGCCCCGAGTGGATGAAATCCCCCCCGTGAAGCCGGCAGTGTCTTCCAGTGCGCCTGGGAGTGCTTTGCTCCCTTCCTCCTTGCAGCAACCTCTCGCATATTTGAAGGCTGTTATTATGTCTCCCCTCAGCCTGCTCTTCTCTAGACTAAACAAATCCAATCCTTCAGCCCTTCCGCACAGGCCAAGTTTTCTCAGCTCCTGGTTGAAATCGTTGCCTTCCCCTGGCCTCTCTCCAGTGGGTCGCACTCGCAGGGCTTTGGGGTCCCTCACAAGCAGAGGGGGTGGAAAAGAAAACCCAGACAGATAAAGTGGGAGGCGAGCACCACATTTCTCTGCTTGCTTGGCTTCAGGAGGTGGGAAAGGCAGCCCCACAGGTGCTGGCCGGGTGTCACATCCCCCAGCACCAGAGGCTGTTGATGCTGGGGGGGCTGCGAGGAGCAGGAAAGGGGGGCAGGAGCAGGCAGAGTGTGGCTGGCAGCTGCCAGGAGGACCTGTAATGAGCAAAGCATATGGCTTCCCCCATACACGGCTCAGATATAGGGGTGGGCAGCAGGGAAGGGTACAGCAGGGCTCCCCTTTCCCCAGCCCCCCAAGGGAGAGGGAGAGCACGTGCCATGCCACAGCACTGCTTTGCTGCATCCCCTGGTTTCCAGACTGGGCATTTCCCATGGGCAAAGCCTCCCGCAGCATCCAGCATCGCCTGGGGCAGTCCGAGTGACAACACCACGCCAGGAAGGTGTAGGGCGCACCACCCCGCTGATTTCATCCCACAGCATTCCCAACCCATTTTTGCACATCTGGGGCTCAGTCCTCATGATGTCCTTCACCTTGCTGCCGCAGCTCTGAAGCACAGCTCTCTCCCAGTAGGCACAGATGAGTCCTTCTCCCCCTTTGTATCTCAAGCTGGGCTGGAGGAGTTGGAGGGCCTGTGTTTTATTGCAGAAGAAAGCAAAGCAGTGAGTTCCCACGCTGCCTTTCATCTTCTTCCCCCTGCTCCCGCTGTTCCCACAGCTCCACCAGAGCAGCTGGAGTAGGAGGCAAACACAATCACGCTTCACGCCCCTCCCGTTCGGAGTGGTCCTGCGAGGGCTCCCTCAGGGACCAGACGGGCCTGGGGCGAGTGGGGCAGGACTTGGGACTGCCGGGGGTGCATTCCCACCGAGGGTGGGCACTGCTCCCGCTGCCGGTGGGTGCCCACACTCATCCTGGCAAGGTGACAGAACGCGGCAAGGCACGCTGTCACCCCGCTGTGCCTTCCTCCTCCACTCTCACGTGTGTCCTGCACTCACATCCCCATCACTGTTTCTGGCTCGCTGACCTGTGATCGCTCCATGTGTCCCCCATTAAGTGCTCACCCAACATTTTCCCATTTGGAACATCCCCAGATCTGTTAATTACCAGCTCCTGGTGACTCAACAGAGATCCTGAGCCAGCTCCTTGAAAACTCCCCCTTTATCTGATGCTCAGCTCTTTATACCTAGCAGTTGCTATTTAACATCCTCCCGTGGTGGTGTCAGGGTGGAAGGTTCATTCATACCTGGGCCAGGAGATGGGCACATTTTGGACTCTCCCTGCTATCCCTGAGGCCGATGGCATCCCCTCGTCCCCTGCCACCCCTGTGTTGCCAAGTTCTCCTCTGGCTCCTTGCTAGATACATTTTCAACACTTCTTTCACTTCTGTCCTCAAGGCTGGGGGGTTTTGGCTGCTGGAAGTATTTTGCCGTCATTGTGAAACTAGTGTTTTTGAACCTCTGCATCACTCAAGGAGAATCCCAGCTGTTGGAGGCCAGCCCCAGACCTGCAGACAAGGGACACAGCAGGATGGGGCATGGGGGATCCCCAGCCATCGAGGCAGGCCAGCTGGCATGTCCCTGGTGCAAATGCTGTGATATCGAGAGCACTGGGGCTCTTCCAGCCATGCACTGTGTGGGTTCAGTCATTCCTCCCTTGCTGGGTGTGGGCAGGGGCCCCTTTCCTTGGCAGTGGAGCCTTGGTCCTGGGGCTGGTGCGACACCACCCGGCCTCTGGTGGCACCAGGAGCCGATGGCAGGGAACCCGTGCCCATCTCCCACGCTGCCATCCCCATCCTGAGCTGCAAAATGGCCTTGCAGAGAGGAAACGAAGCTGGCTGCAAAGCTTGTGTTCAAAACCAGACGTTCAAAGGCTCTTCTGCCCCCGGGGCAAATCCAACCGCAATTAAAAGGGAAGGAAGGCAGGGGAGTGCTCGGTGTGGCATGGAGATGCCTCCTTTGCCATAAATCACCTCTGCGGGCGGTTGGGCAGGCGGCAGCCCTGTTACACCTGCTCTCCCCGCTCCCACAGAACTGCGCCCGCCGGCATTGGGAACGGCAGCTCCCTTCCTGCTTCCCCACATCCTCGCCAAAAAGCAGGAGATCAGGTCAGGGATGCGCTCCTTGTCTCCTGCAGCAAGAAGCTTGGGGGAGAAAGTGCAGGAGAGGCAGAGATGCTGGAGAGATCCCAGTCCCTGTCCCCAGGGCACAGTCCACATCTGTGTGGCACCAAGCTGCGGCTTTATTGAAATCCCTCCCATTGAACGGTTGGTGAAAAAGAGATTTCATCAAAAACAGGATGGAGCACAGCCTGGGAAAACCTGGCCAGGGAACTTGGTCCCCATGGTGTCCCCGAGGGGTCGTGCTGGTTTGGCCACAGGGACCACGCTGAGCCCTTTGGGTGCTGGGTGGCCCCATGTCCCAAAGCCGCTTGGTCTTTGTCCTTGTCTGCAGCAGCAGGAAATCCTTCAGGAAATGTCTCTCTCCATCCTAACCGCATATTTATTTCCTTTTCTTTGCAAGAAATCTCTCTCTTTTGATAAAGCAGGGCTGGAGTGGAAGCGCTGGTCAGCGCCCAGAAGCAGAGGCCATTAATCAGCAGGAGCAGGGCGGGTGCATGCAATGCCTGCCCCAAAGCACGTTGCCTGCAACACCCTGCAAATGTCCCCTGGCCCTGCAAGAGGCAAATAATTATGGCAGGCAGTTGGGAGACCTGGAACAAGTCGGTGCAGCGTTTTACAAGGTGTTTCCCAACCAGCGGGACAGCACACGAGCCAGGAGGCGATGACTCACGGCAGCTGCGTGAGCTGCGAGGGTGGGCACGCTGCACCTTGGTGATGCTGGGGCGCCAGGCCCCCAGAGGTGGGCGCGTGGAAATGCTCATTCCCGGCTTATTGGAATGATGCATGGGGTTAGCAAACCTGCAGAATGTTTTTTTTTTTTTTTTTTTTTTTTTTTTTTTTTCCCTAGAACAGCAGGGATTGGGAAGGTTTCTTTTTTTTTTTTCCCTAGAACAGCAGGGATTGGGAAGGTTTCTTGACCCTAAAACATGCCAACAGCCATGTGTGCACGGGGGCCCCATAGATGCTGGTTTGAGTCCTGCAGAGGTTTGGGGGTATTGGGAGTGTTTAGTTAAAAAAAAAAAAAAAAAAAAGTGGCAGTGCATTTATTTCCCTTCTCCCCCCTGCAAATGGGAGGGCCATTTGGTTATAATTAGGTAATGAGTTAATTAGGATTAATTAGTTAATGTTTGCAAAGCACTTAGGAGATGAAAAGCACCAGTGTAGTGCGGCTTTGTGCATCTTCCTGCTCTTCTAGAGGGCTGCAGGACATTGCTCTGTGTGGGGGCATGCTCCCATTAACCCTTGGTGCCTGGAGCTTTGGGTACTGGGATGAAATCCCATCCCATGAGGATGAGAAGCCTCATCCCATGAAGAGGAAGAGGCCTCTGCCGAGCTTAGCTGGGCCAGGACTGCATCCTGGGGACGTCTTGGCTTTGTGGCGCTGGGGTCCTGGGAGAGCTGGAGGGCATTCGCTGGAGTGGGGAAGGAAAAGAAGCAGGTGTTAACAGCTGCTCTCTGTGCTCTGGCACCCGGTTAAAGCTGACAGAGCTAAAGGTGCAGGAGCCACCCCACCTGGGAAGGACAGATCCAACAGAATGGGTATGGACACGGTTGGGGGCTGCAGCAAGGACAAGGAAAGCCCGGAGCAAACGGAGACACTCCCAGCCCTACATGTCCACCCTGCTGAGGCCAAAACCTGCCCTGGCGCAGTGCTAGGAAGCAGGCATGTGTGCTGGGAGCTGCCTGTCCCGGCCTGCCATCCCCGCCTTCGCCCCCCGGCAGCACTGTTTGAACCAGCGGGGAAAATTCCAGCGGCTCGGGGGCCTCCCTTCCTGCCAGCGTCCTCTGGGCACGGCGTGTAGCACAGGGCAGCAGGAGGAACCGAATGCCCACGCACCCCCTGATGGGGTTTTCCAGCTCAGCCTGCCCCCTCTCCCTCCTCAGAGGTGACTTGGTCCCTGGTGTCCCCTGCCATGGCTCCTACCAGCTCCTGGCTCCTTCCAGCCCGTGGCTGCAGGGCACATGCGTGCCTGGTCCCCTGCCTCATCCTCCCCAGCTCCTGGCAGCATCTGTGTGACCTGAAAAAGCAAGGAATAGAGGCACGGCGGCAATGTGGGCTCCCTGACCCTCCAGCTGCAGTGGCAGAGCCTGCTGGGCACTCGCACAAGGGTTAACAGGAGGTAACGAAGCCAATTTAAAAATTAACCGGGATTAATTTCCCTGTTTGCCCAAACACACACACCCCGCCGTGCGGTTTCCCTTCATCCACTCTGGCTGCTGCAGGTATGGCTCACACCCCGCTCTTGCCCACAACAGGGCTCCAGGCAGGGTGTGCTTCCCTTCCTATAGCGCTAACGAAGGAGCACTAATGAGCTGCAGGGATGCACTGGGGGGACCTCGGGTGCTTCTCCACCTCCAACGAGTGACCCAACACTTAGCAGCTCCGCTCAGAGCTTGGGCACCCCTTGGCCACCTTATGTGTCCCATGGGATGTGGCTCTGCATCACCCAAATTTCCCAGTCCAACCCCAGGTGCTCCAGCCACGTGCTGGGGACACAAATTAAATGATGTGGGCTGGGACCCATGCGTCCAAGTGGCTCCACCATGGGACTGCCGTGCTCACCCCTTCCTCCATCTCCCACTGACTCAGTTTCCCCATCAGTACCTTAAGGGGGAACCTGCTCCAGAAAGGGAAGAGTTCCAGAGACTGTCCTCCATCTGTGTTTCCCCCCCCCCCCAAAAAAAAAAAAAAAAAAAAAAAAAGGAAAAAAAGGGTAAAAAAGGGTATTTTGATGTCAGCTGAGCAGGGTTTACTTAAACCATGGAAAAAAACAGATATTGGTTCCTAGAGGGACTCGGGGATGTGAAGGGACATTCCCAGCCCCCTGGCACAAAGGCAGGGCTGCGTGCCCGGGTAGCCTGGGTGCTTCTTCCCCGCCACGTGCCGCAGGCTGGGGCGAAGCGGGCGCGCGAGCTGGGCGCGATGCCGGCCGAGCCGCCCCTTCCCCGCTCCGACAGCGCTTTGATGATTTAATTTCAGCATTTCTTCAGTCCCCAGCGGGTCCTGGAGGGGAGACAAGACCTGAATTCCTAATGCAGAAAAACAAGCAGAAAAAACAAACCCCTGCGGTTGGCTTTTTTTTTTTTTTTTTTTTTTTTTTTTTTTTTTTTCCAGCCTTTCGGGCCGTCCTCCCGCACGGGCGAGGAACAAAGAGGGCGGTTATTCCCCCCGCCGGGGGGGGGACGCGGGGCAGGAGGGGCTGCGCTGGGGGGTTCGGGGGGACGCAGGGGGCTCGGCAGCCAAAGCAAAGCCTTGTTCGCTTTGGCTGCTGGCCAGCGGCGGGCCTGACTTTTGTGCTGCCTCTGAAATGTGCAGCTCAACCCCCAGGGCATCGCTCTCCCCCCCCCCCCCCCATCCGGCTCCTTCCTTCCTCCCCGAGCCCCCGCTGAGAGCCCCTCTGGTGTGAGGGGTTTGGGAGAGGGACCCCCTGGTACGCCCCCAGAGCGCGGACGGGGCTTTCCGCCATCCGTTCCCGATTATTTTGTGTCTCCACACGGCTTCTGGGGTCTCCCGGCGCTGGCCTGTCACCGCCGCAGCTCCCACAGTTTTTGGCCAAATTGATAAGATCTGGGGGAAAAAGGCGGCGTTTTCCCAACGATACATTTTTGGGGACATCAGCCCTGCCTTGCGTTCCAGTGGCTTCACAGCTGCCCTGGTGCTGCAGGGAGCAGCCCGGGGGGTGCAGAGGGGCCCGGCCCCCCCCCGGCACCCCACAGCCGGGGCTGAGCACCCCACGGGGCCCTGCCCCACGCTAGTGTCACCCCCAGTGTCCCCTCAGCCCTTGTCCCCTGGGGAATGGGGACAAAACAGGGACGAGAAGGGGGGGAGGTGGGTGGAGGGAGGGATGGACGGAGAGATGGAGGGATGGACAGAGGGACGGGTGGATGGGTGGGCGGATGGAGGGACGGACGGACAGATGGATGGAGGAGCAGAGGGGAGGATGGACAAATGACCGGACAACGGGGCTGAGGGACGGCAGGAGTGACCAGACGGACGGATGGACGGACAGACGGCTGGAGGGGGCTGGCCGGGAGGGGGCCCGCGGGAGGGGGGCGGCCGGGGGCCCGATGGCCAGGCCGCAGCGCCGGGCACCGGAGCGGCACCGACACCGGGGGGGAGGCACCGGGGGGGACCCGGGCACAGCCCCGAGCCCGCAGCGAAGCCGCCTCAGCGCCGCGGCCCCTTTAAGCACCTCCCCCTCCGACCCCCCCGCGGGCGGGAGGTGGTGCGGGCCGCTGGGCGGGGGACAATGGGGCGGGGGCGGCACCACTGTGGCTGCGGGGGGGGGAGGCAGGAAGTGCCGCGCGGCCCCGCCTGCTCCTCCTCCTCCTCCTCCTCCTCCTCGCCCACCCCCTGCCCGTCGCGGCGGGGAGCGCTGCGAGGTGGCCGCGGGCTCGCTGGCACCGGGGGCACCGGGCACCGGCACCGCCTGCGGCTGGGTGAGGGCAGCGGGCGCCGCCGGCTCGGAGTAGGCGGGGGGCGGCCTCGAACCCGGGACCTGCGGGTGGGGCGCGGAGCCGGGGCCGGGATTCGAACCCGGGTCCTTTCGGGGCGGCCTCGGCCCGGGGCTCCCCCACTGCGGCCCCGCGGGCAGCCCCGGCCCCGCCGACCCCCGGCTCCCCCGTGCCCGCCGCACCCCAAGCCCCCCTCCCCGGTTCTCCCTTTCGCAGCCCACCACTGGTTCCCCCCACTGCAGCCCCACTCGCAGCCCACCCCCCAGTTTCCCCCACCGCAGCCCCATTTGCAGCCCTCCTCCCCAGTTTCCCCCCCGCTGCAGCCCCCACGGGTGCTCTCAGCCCCGGGTCCCCCCCGGGCGGCGGCGCCCCCCGCCCGGCCATGGCTTGCAGCCTGAAGGACGAGCTGCTGTGCTCCATCTGCCTGAGCATCTACCAGGACCCGGTGAGCTTCGGCTGCGAGCACTACTTCTGCCGGCGGTGCATCACCGAGCACTGGGTGCGCCAGGAGCCCCAGGGCGCCCGCGACTGCCCCGAGTGCCGGCGCACCTTCGCCGAGCCCACCCTGGCGCCCAGCCTCAAGCTGGCCAACATCGTGGAACGCTACAGCGCCTTCCCTCTGGACGCCATCCTGGGGGCCCAGCGCAGCCCCTTCCCCTGCAAGGACCACGAGAAGGTCAAGCTCTTCTGCCTCACCGACCGCGCCGTCGTCTGCTTCTTCTGCGACGAGCCTGCCGTGCACGAGCAGCACCAGGTCACCAACGTGGACGATGCCTTCGAGGAACTGCAGGTGGGTGGGTGGGTGTCCGGCCCTGCCCGGCCAGGGGTCCGGGTGCTGTCCCTCTTGTCCCCCCTGCCCAGCTGCGCTGAGCTGCCCTGCCAACATCTGTCCGTCTGTCTGTCCCTGTGCCTCGGGGCAGTGTGTCCCTGTCTGCCTGCCCACGTGCACCTTAGCTGGAGCTCTCCTGTTCGCATGTGGGTCTGGGGAGCTGCTCCCCATAAAATTCCCCTTTCTGTCCATGCATTCAGCATGTCTCTACCCCGGTGCTGCTGTGCAGGTGCTGGCACCCAACGGGCACAGTCCTTCCTCCGTCCCCAAACCCACAGGGCTGCCGTTTCGAGGGAGCTTTGTGCCCGTGCCTGCGGGGAGGCAGCTGGGCGCTGACCTTCACAGGCACCGACTCATCCCCTCACCGCCGTCAGCGCCTGGTGATGCCCCGGTAAACATTTGTGGGGCCACCCTGTGGTCCCGAGGGGGCTGGGGGGTTCCCAGCACCTCTGGCAGCTGGCAGTGCTGGTGAAGCTCAGCCTGGGGCTGCAGGAGCCCGGGACCTGCAAGAAGCTTTGCTTTTCCCCCGAATCCCGTGGGTTGTCTTTGTCTTTTCTTAATGCTGCCAGGTCCCCCAGCTCACAGCCCCACCATGCATGGGTGCGGGCAGCCCCCCTCCCGCCCCCCCGGTTGCAGTGGGGAACTGGGCAGACTGGTCAGACTGGGCTGCAAGCTGGGTCTGAGTGCCTGCCTGTGTTGCAGCGGGAGCTGAAGGAGCAGCTCCAGGGCCTGCAGGAGAGCGAGCGAGGCCACACCGAGGCCCTGCACCTCCTCAAGCGGCAGCTGGCAGAGACCAAGGTAGGAGTGGGGATGCACTCAGTGTCCCCAGGGGTCCTGAGGCAGGACTCTGTTACCCCTCCAGCCCTTTATTGTGGGCGGAATCGCTCTGAATCTGTTCCCCTGCCCTGTCCCTGCTGCACACCGGGGCTTTGCAGCTGCTGGGGTGGTCGTACCCCCCAGCACAGCCCCGTGTCTCCGTGCTGTCCCCCTGCTCCTTGATTCCTTTGCTGGGTGGGCACAGGAGTGAGCCTCACCAGCCCAGTTCTGGGACTTCCAGCCACCCTACAGACACACCAAGACCCAAATCTTGCTGACTGTGCCCCATTTCCCTTCCCTGGCCATGCGTAGCCCTGTGGCAGGCTGGCCCCTGCGCCTTGTCGCTTATTTCCCCATTCCATTTAGCGCCTTCCTCTTTCTGCTTGCTTGGGCATTATTTGCGGAGGGGCCTGCTGTTCACACTGGGCTCCCTTCTCCCTCAGCTTCATGTCCACTCCCCGTTACCAGCTTTGGGGCAGAGGGTGGGTTATCTGGACTCCACCGCGTACCCCCTCAGGTGCTCAAAAACACACCTGGGGCATCCCCAGCAGTGTTTGCAGTGGGTCAGTGTTGGCCTGGACAGGCAGGGGGCTACAGACCCCACCACGCTGGGGCTTTCCGTGGGGCTGACGCCTACCCATACCCCCCAGTCATCGGCCAAGAGCCTGCGGGCGACCATTGGGGAGGCCTTCGAGCGGCTGCACCGGCTGCTGCGGGAGCGGCAGAAGGCGATGCTGGAAGAACTGGAGGCGGACACAGCACGGACACTGACCGACATCGAGCAGAAGATCCAGCGCTACAGCCAGCAGCTGCGCAAGGTGCAGGAGGGCAGCCAGATCCTGCAGGAGCGCCTGGCCGAGGCTGACAAGCATGCCTTCCTGGCCGGCGTCGCCTCCTTGTCCGAGAGGTGGGTGCGTGGGTGGCCGGGGTCCGGGGTGCCCAGCGTGGGACCTCGCCAACCAGCGCCTCTCCTGCAGGCTCAAGGGGAAGATCCACGAGACCAACCTCACCTACGAGGACTTTCCTACCTCCAAGTACATGGGCCCGCTGCAGTACACCATCTGGAAATCTCTCTTCCAGGACATCCACCCGGGTGAGGATGGAGTGGGGGGTTACCCAGTGAGGGTGAGGACGAGCCCACAGGGACATTCCTGTCCCCAGTGGGAGCTGGGGGGAGGTGTGTGGGGGAGGACAAGCGGCTTCTGCAGAGCTGCTTCGGCTGCCGAAAGGCACCTGCATGCCCCCAAGGTGGGTGCACAGCTGGGTGGGGGTACCAGGGGTGCTGACAGCCGCCCCTCCCTGCAGTGCCGGCGGCGCTGACGCTGGACCCCGGCACAGCTCACCAGCGCCTCATCCTCTCTGACGACTGCACCATCGTGGCTTACGGCAACCTGCACCCGCAGCCACTGCAGGACTCGCCACGGCGCTTTGATGTGGAGGTGTCGGTGCTGGGCGCAGAGGCTTTTGGCGGCGGTGTGCACTACTGGGAGGTGGTGGTGTCTGAGAAGACGCAGTGGATGATCGGGCTGGCGCACGAGGCCGTCACCCGCAAGGGCAGCATCCAGATCCAGCCCAGCCGGGGCTTTTACTGCATCGTCATGCACGATGGGAACCAGTACAGCGCCTGCACCGAGCCCTGGACCCGGCTCAACGTCAAAAGCAAGCTGGAGAAGGTGGGCGTCTTCCTGGACTATGACAAAGGGCTGCTCATCTTCTATAACGCCGACGACATGTCCTGGCTCTACACCTTCCGGGAGAAGTTCCCTGGCAAGCTATGTTCCTACTTCAGTCCCGGGCAGAGCCACGCCAACGGCAAGAACGTCCAGCCCCTGCGCATCAACACCGTCCGCATCTAGTGGGGTACGCGCCCTGCTGGGACACCTGAGGATGGGCACGAGCCTTGGGCAGTGGCCGTGGGACAGGGGACGCTGCCCTGCCCGCGGGGTGCAGCAGTGCTCACTCGGGTTGCCTGGGCAAGAGAAGGCTTGCACTGCCCTGCTGGGGCCGGATCCTGCCCGGCATCACCCACCCTCAAGCCCGAGCTGACTCTGGGCACCGGGCAGGATGCGGCCGGTGCCTCCCAGTCCTGTGCTTCCACACGCGGCTCTGCAGGTCCGTCCCTGCCCTAGCCGCTGCAATAAAAGGTGGATTTGGAGCAAAGGGGCTGGGTGGTGCAGCCCCTGTGCGGGGTGGGGGCACCCCCGGGGCGTGGGTGATGCTGTGCCGTAGTGCCCTGTGCCGTCCGTAATATGTCGTGTCCTCCTGTACCACGGTGTGCCATGGTGTGCACTGTGACATCCCGGGCTGTGCTTTGCTGTGACGTGTTGTGCCGTGCCATGCTGCACCCTGTGCTGTTGCTGCTGCATCGCGTGCCCTGTGCCAGTCGGTGCTGTGCTGTGCTGTGCCGTGCTGTGCGTACTGCACCGTGCTGTGCTGCACCGTGCCGTGCCATGCCATGTGTTGTGCACCGTGCCATGGCTCTGCGGTGTGTGCTGTGCTGTGCCGTGGTGTTGCTGGGCTGTGCCGTGCTGTGTGGCACGGCGCCGTGTGCCAGGCCGGGCCCTGCCCAGCCTCCTGGGACTGGCAGGTGCAGCCCTGGGGGCCGGGCTGGAGGCGACCGGGTTGGGGGGTTGGGGGGCACACAGTGCGTTAGGGGACAGGAGGAGCACAGCGGGGCTGTGGGGGGGCTGTGCCGGGCAGAGGGCGCGCTGTATGGCGGGTGGGATATAGGGCTGCTTGGTGTCTGTACGGGGGAGGTGTGGAGGGGGCGTGATATGTGGGGGACGTGGTACATGGGGGGGGGGAGGTATGGGGGTGTGGGGTCTGGGTGCGTGAGGGGTAGGGGGTGTGATGTGGAGGGACGCCATGTACAGGGGGTGCGATGTGAGGGGTGGGGGGTGTGATACGGGCTGTGGGGGGTGTGGTGTACGGGACATAATGCATAGAGGTGTGCTGTGGGGGCGTGATACTTGGGGGTGTGTTATGGGGGGGCACGCTGTACAGGGACGTTATGTTTCCGGGCTGTGATATACGGGGTGTGCTGTCCGGGGGCGCGATGCCGGGGCCGGGCCTGCCGGTGCCGTTCGTGGTGGCGGTGCCGTTACCGGCCGGGCCCGCCCCGCTCCCCGCCCGCCCGCCCGCCAGGCGGCGCTGTCGGGCCCGGCCCGCGAGGGCGCATGCGCGCTGGGGGAGGGGCGCGGGCCGTGCGGGCGCGCGCCGGGCGGGGCGGGGCGGGGCGCGGCCGCCATCTTGCCGCGGGCAGGGCCCGGCCGGCAGCGGGGCCGCGGGGGTCGGTGCGGGCCGGGGGGGGGCCGGGCCGCCCCCCGAGGCCCTGCCGCAGCCATGGAGCCGAGCGGCGGGCGGAAGGAGAGGCCGAAGCCCCGGGAGCCGGCGGCCCGCCTGGAGAAGGCGAAGCAGAAGTCGGCGCAGCAGGAGCTGAAGCAGCGGCAGCGGGCGGAGGTGGGCGGGGGGTGCCGGGGCCGGGGCCGGGGCCGGGTCCCGGGGGGCTCCTCCCGGTGCCCCCGCGCCAGGGCCGGGCCTCGCCTCACCGCCCGCCGCCTGTCCCCGCAGATCTACGCGCTGAACCGGGTGATGACGGAGCTGGAGCAGCAGCAGTTCGACTCCTTCTGCAAGCAGATGCAGGCCCCCAGCGAGTGAGGGGCGGCGCCCCCGGCCCGCCGGCACCCGCCCCTCGCCACCGCGTTATTTATTACTTCGCCTCGAAGAGCAACTTTTTTCCTTTTTTTCCTTTTTTTCTTAATAAAAGCAGTGGTGGTTCCGCACTTGTCTGGCTCCTGGTTGTGCTGAGCGGCGCTGTGGGCTCGGTGTGGGGAGGCCTCGCGGTGCTGGCAGGCTCGGTGGGAACGGCGCGGGGGCAGCGGCGGCCGAGCCCCCCCCGGGAGCACGGGGCCGGCCCGGGGCTGGGGGCAGCGGCCCCGAGCCAGAGCAGCTGCAGGCGGCGGCCGCCAGCTCCGGCCGGCCTAGGCCTCGTCCCGCGGGCCCCGCACCCGCCGTGTCCCTGCCAAGCCAAGCAGCGCCTGTTTACAGCGGCGCGGGGCCGCCGGGGTCCCCCAGGCGCTTGTCCCGCAGTCCTGACTGGGACGGGGTCGTTTCTGTCCAGGTCCCGCTCGCAGCTGCTCGCGCTGCAGGAGCCTCCCCAGGGGCCCGAGCCGCAGATTTGCTCTGGTTTCCTCTGCTGCTCGGCGCAAGGTTTGACCTTTGCTTCCTTCCTCCACCCACACGCCCTCCGCTTTCCAGCCGCGGGCAGGCTCACACGCGGCAGTTGTTCTCCAGCTTTTATTTCCAGAGAGTTCGGCCGGCAGGTTTCAAGTTCCATTTTTCCCTTCTACATTCCTCCCTCCCTCCCACACCTCATCAAGCGAGCGCAGAAAGGAAAAAAAGAACACGGCTGAGATATTATTTCCCTGTGGTGATGAGTAAAAAATAAATACCGGAACACTCCCTGTGTCTCAGGGCTGGGTTTTGGGGAGAACCGGGCCCAGCTTTGTTGCACTCTGGAGATTTGATCGGTGGCTTCCTCCCAGCCCAGCGCGAGGGGACAGCCGGGCCCCACTGCCCTCTCCAGGGTTGTTTCCTCACCGTGGTTGGGATCTTGGGTGTAAACATGCCACAATTACACGCTGGCAATAAATTACTGTGTACAGTGGGAACGTGTCAGCTGTGTGAGCATCACCTTGATTCACATCTCAGCTGCCGCCCCAGGGCTATGCACCGGGGACAGCCTAGGAACCGTCTGGGGAGGGGTTTTGGGTCAAATCCCCCAGAAAAGGGGGAAAGCGGCCTCCAGAGTGGAGTTGTTCTTCTGGCTGTGGCCGTGGATTCGCCCAGCACTGCAGGGACGAGGGCACGGGCAGGGCAGTTTGGAGCAGGCAGATCTCCTGAAACCGAGAGCTTCCCTCTGCGGGAGCTCAACTATTTTCTTTTCTAAGCAGGCTCTGCTGCAGCTGGGAAAACACTTGAAGGGGGTGAGTGGTGGCGTTTCCCTCTCCAGGGGCTGCAGCGTTGCGCCTGCCAGGCTGGGTTTGGCTTCCGCTGCTGCCGCTTTCCCCAGGAAGAGCTAAGGAAGGTGGGGAGACGAGACACCCCGGTGCTGGCACCCGAGAGCGGGGGAGAGGAGAGCTTTACTGCGTGTTCGGTGGAGCGTAAGGCCGGAGCAGTCCTCACCAGGGCGGCCGCCACTTTGCCCTTAGGCTTTGCAGCTCCAGATGGCAAAGGGGGAGAAGATGTAAGACGCCGACCAGGCGAGGTAGTAGATGGAAGTGACCGTCGTGGGCAAGAGCAGCACAGCCAGAATGCCTGTGAGGGAGAACCATCAGCACCCAGGGCAGAGCAGCACGTTTGTGCCTTGTGCGGCAGCGCTGGGTGGCAGAGCTCGACCGGCCTTATTGCCCGGATCGCTGCCAGACTTCCCTGTCCTTACCTCCAGCATAGATCACCTTCTTCCAGAGCTGAGACTCCAGCACCTTGTCATGGGGGTAGAAGCCCCGGTCGACCATGAAGAGGATCATGACGATGGCAGTGACACGCAGCAGCATGACGTTGCCGCCCGTCAGCAGGAAGATGCTCACCAGCAGCGAGGAGGCGTAGGGGCAGGGCAGCCCCCGGTAGGTGAAGGGGATCTCTGTGGGGTGCGACACACTCAGCCGGGTGCCAAACAGGGCGCAGCCACCCCGTGAAGTGCCACCACTCCCCAAAGCCCCCAGCTCACCGCTGGAGAAGAAGCAGAGGCGAGCGAAGACGGCCAGCACGTAGGCGATGGCCAGCAGCCCGTCCAGCACACCCTGCGTCTGCAGCAGCAGCGCTGTGGCCAGCCCAAAGGAGGTGAAGTCAGCGAAATCATCCATCTTGGCACCTGTGGGCAGTGAGTGGGCGGCTGCCGGGGCGGGGACAGCTCCTGGCAGCCCCCCTTTGCACGGCCCCGGTCCCGGGGTGGTCACTCACCCAGCGCTGAGCAGGCATTGAGCTGGCGGGCGACGGCTCCGTCGGCCAAATCAAGAAGAAAGCCCCCGAGGAGCAGCCAGCAGGAGTGCTGATAGTGCCTGGGGAAGTAGGGGGAAGGTGGTGAGTCCTGTGGCAGCACCGATTTAACTGGATTTACCCTTTTTTTTTTGGCTGCTCCCCACCTGTTCAGGCTGCAGAGGATGGAGGAGAGCCCCATGATCAGGTTCGCCATGGAGAGCGCGTTGGCAGCATTTTTCCGGACAGACTCCAGTGCCTGTGCCCGTCCCACCTGCTTGCTCAGGAACAGCTTCTTGGTGTACTGGAAGATACCTGCAAGCCACCGAGACGCCGGTCAAGGGCTCAGCCCCTCGGTGACAGGTTTCTGGCTGGGATTTATTTAAGCACCCGAGGTAGCAGGTCGGTGCTCGGAGCCGAAGCCCCGAAGCCCCCTTCCAGCGTTGGGAAGGGGCCAGCGGAGGTTTTGGGGTGCTCCCCCCCAGCAGGAGCCTTCGCGGTGCGCCTTCCCCCTCCTCCTCCTCCCGGCTCGGCGCGGGTCACAACCGAAGCACCGCTCCCCAAACCGTTTTTGCACAGCTTGTTTTTTTGCAAGCGCTGCAGGGGGAAGCCCCTGCCTCCGTCTGCCCGCAGGAGGCGAAAGAAAAAAGTGAAACGATAACAAAATAACAAAATAACAAAACAAAACAAAACCAAAACCAAGACCAAACCCAAGCTTAGAATAAAAGCCAACCCCAGTGTTAAGCTCTATTGATCTTATATACCTATAGGGCTACGCTTTAGAGAAAGTGTTAAGGGTCATGTCCTACTAGTGTGTTTTGCACCCTGCCTTTGCCGTGGTCCCAAAGCCAGGCAAGCTGGTGACATCCTTCATCTGAAAGAAAACAGCATGTCAGAGCACAACAAGAGCCACAACCGCTCGCCCCCCCGCCGCCGCAGCCCCCGCCATCCCGCGGGGCTGAGACTGAGCCAGCTCGTGGCGGCCAGGCACGACGAGCCCCCCGGCCACCGGGCGCTGCCACCTGCAGAAAGGAAGGAAATTTCCCGTTCTCCGAGCCGGGCCGCGAGCGGGGTGAGGTGCTGCACCGCCGACCTTTGGCCACCCCACCCTGGGCCGCACTGCCGGGGTTTCGGGCTGATCTGAGTGGGCGGGGATGGAAAAACACCCCAAAAAAAGCCGTTGAACGGTGCCCTGCAGGGGTAAATTTCACCGCCCCTCCTGCCCCATTCTTTTTTTCGTGCAAGAAACGGTGTTTTTGGGGGGACTGCAGTTGTGCATCGTGCCGTCCCCCCGTGCTGGGGCTGAGCCGGTGGGTGTGGGGTCTCTCAATTCTCTGGGGAAGGGAGCAGCCTTCATGGCGGCAAAAACAGGCAAAAAGCGGCGGTTTTGGTTCTGACCGAGGTGACAGCTTGTCCGAAGCAAAGCCCTCAGGTGGTGAATTCCTTTGCAAACCCCGTCCCGTCCCCGCACCGGGCAGGATCAGGCCCTGGGCAGGGTTAGTGGCACCGTCGCGCTCTGCCAGCATCACAATGCCCAGGCATCACCACGGCACCCAAACTTGTCCGTTTTTGGTGTTCCCAGCCCCAAAAGCAAAGGGATGGGGTGAGAGGGACGGCAGGGCAAGGGGGGAGCTGCCCCACATCCCGCCCAGCCCCGTGCTGCGGGCAGCGCTCTGCACAGCAATTTCTGTGAGGAAAAAGGGCGGATTTGGCTCTTTCCATGCGGCGTTACGGGGGCCTGCTCCAAACTGGGAGTTCTCAGCGACAAGAAGGAGGGTTTTCCAAAGGAGGCGCAGGCTCGCCTTCTTGTTTTATTCAAGCTGCCTCTTTCTGTAATTTTCTGCCCCGATTTGAAGGGCTGAGCGAGCTGTGCCGCTGGCTGCCGGCCCGGTTTGCCGCTGCCCGCCCAGCTGAGCGCGACACCGGCCCCGCAGGAGAGCGTGGAGCAGCTCTGTGCCAGCACCTTAAAGCTTTCTCTTATCCCCTTCCCCCCCAAACCACCCAGTGCCAGCGACCCCCGACCAGCCTCACTTGGCCGATGACCACCACGAATCCCTGTTTTGTGTTAAACCACCAAAACCAGTGATTTTTCAGGGGGAAGCCTTGTGCTGGGGGCAAGCGTTGTCGGGGCGTCGAGGCGGGACTTACCGGCCGGCGGTGACACCATCCACATGGCTGCAGCACCGGGGGCACCCCAGGGAGGGAAACTGAGGCAGGGGCGGCAGGGCCGGCGCTGGCCCCGTGTGGCAGCACCGCGTTATATAGGGATCGGCTTCGCCGGGAACCGGCTGAGTCACCGGGGGGGTGGGTCCGGCCAGAGGACACGGGGGTTTTCGGAGGCGGCTGGCACTGCCGGCGAGGGAGGAGCTGCCCAGGGGCCGAGCTGGCCACGTGCCAGTGCCAGGCTCAAAGTGTCCACGCCAGCCTCAAAGGAGCCGTGCCAGGCTCACAGCGCCCGTGCCAGGACCAAAGTTCCCAAGAGAGGCTTGCAGCGCGTGTGCCAGCTTTGCACCATCCCTGCCAGGCTTGCAGCACCCATGCCAACCTTGAAGCACCCTTGTTGGCCTTGAAGCACCCATGCCAGCCTTGAAGCACCCTTGTTGGCCTTGCAGCACCCATGCCAGCCTTGCAGCACCCATTGCAGCCTTGAAGCACCCATGCCAGCCTTGAAGCACCCTTGCTGGCCTTCAAGCAACCATGCCAGCCTTGAAACACTCACACTTGCCTTGAAGCACCCATGCCAGGCTCAGAGCTCCTGTTCCAAGCTTGCGGCACCCATGCCAGGCTCACAGCACCCTTGTCAGGCTCACAGCACCCATGCCAGGCTTGCACCACCCGCTCCGGGCTCAACCCCCACCAGCCCCACAGCACCAGCACCGTGGTGCAGCCCCTATCCCATGCCCCCTCTGCCACCCGGGCCTGGCACGTTGCCCCGCGTGGTGTCCCCCTGCCTCGGGGGGATCGGGGCACCATGGTGCCCACCCTTCTGGTAAGGAACCACCGGCTCAGCCTGCAGCCAGCGCCCATCCTGTCCCCACCGTCCCTGGCCTCCTGAGGGCGTCACCGGTTGTGCAAGGTTGTCACGAGCCGGGGCGGCCTCAGCTGCCGGAGCAAAGGGCCCGCGTGGGGACCAAAGGTCCCCCAGGCACACTGACAAGGGCCAATAAAACCATACAGCCCCGCGGCAGGACAGGGATGGGGATTTTCCACCCGACTCGGGGTGGCCCCATCCTCGTGGGGACACGGGGGTCCCCGCCGGGACGGGAGGGGGGAAGCAGGGGGCCCATGCGTGCCAGCCGCGGCGGGGCCGCCGTCAAAGGGCCCTTTGTTCCCGGTCACGCGCCGCGGCCGGCGGTTGCGAGGCGACGGCCGGGCCGGGAGGGCAGGAGGCGGCGAGCGAGAGCCGGGCCCAGGGCCTCCGTTGTGGCCGCACGCCAGGGACGGGGCACCCGGAGGGGCCCACCCCATGGCATCAGGGCACCTTGGGGTGCTTGTGCCCATAGTGCCTGGCTGTCTTTGAGAGCCTGTCTGTTCCCCCCCAGCTTCAGGGTGTTTCGGGGTGCCCATCACCGTGGCCTCAGGGTGCCATCAGGGAGGAGCCGATTCTCGTGGTGGCAGGACACCTCAGGGTGCTCATCCCCGTGTCACCTGGGTGTCTCTGGGTGCCCACCAGGGCACCTGGGGGGCCGGGGGATGACACATGGCATCAGGGCCCCTTAGGGGGGCCCGTCACTGGGACATCGGGATCCTGCTGTGTACCCATCCCCATGGCATCAGGGTGTCACTGGGTGCCCATTGCCACGGCATCAGGGCACCTTGGGGGCCCATCACTGTGCTGTCAGGGCACCTTGGGGAGTATGGGGACAGCTTCCCCATGGCACAAGGGAGGCCTCAGAAGGGCCCATCCCCATGGCCTCAGGGTGCCTTGGGGAGGAGGATGGAGCCCATCCTTGTGGCACCGGGGCACCTCATGGTGCTCATGGCGTCAGGGTGCCATGGGACAGAGGTCCTTGCCCTGTGGGTCTCACTGCATCTCGAGGGACCCATCAGCATAGCTTCAGGGCACCCCGGGGTGCTTGTCCCCATAGTGCCTGGGTATCCCCGGGCTCCCTCTGGGCCCATCCCCGTGGTGTTTGGGTGTCTCTGGGTGCTCATCCCCACGGCACTGCGGTGTCTCTGGGCGCACATCCCCGTGGCACCTGGGCACAGCCACGGGTGCAGCCGCGCTCCCCGCGTCCGCTCTGCCAGTGCCATCTGCTGGCAAAGGCGGCCGCTTGTGCCAGGCGCCGCACGTGCCAGGCTGCACACACACGCGTGTGCACACCCGCTCTCCCCCAGCACACGGGACACACACGGTGTCAGCTCTGCAGGTTTATTTGCCCTCTGCGATGCCGGGAGGTCGCTGCTGCCCATCTCAGCTGTTGTTCTTTATGGTCTGGAAGAGAGAAATGGCTGAGGGGGGTGCGACACACCGGTGCCCTGGTAACCCAGCACCTTGACATACCCACACTCCAATGTCCCAGCACCCTGATACCTGGGCCCCCAACACCCCAGCACCCTGGCACCGCAACATCCCAGCACCCTAGTGCCCTGGCACCCTGACACGTGGATACACTGCCCCCCCAGCACCCCAACACTACGGTACACCAGCACCATACATCCCAGCCCCATGGTACCCTGACACCCCGACACCCTGGCACCCAACATTATGGCATCCCAACAACGTGGTACCCAGACACCACAGCATCCCAGCACCCCATTACCCCAGAACCCCATTGTCCCAGCACCCCAGTGCCCACCTCAGCGATCCAGTCCTCAAAGGCAGAGACGCGAGTGAAGACAGTGGGCTTCTTCGGGGTGTCGCAGCCCAGTCCCGAGACAAAGCTGGTGATGCCGTGCACCTCCCAGTGCCCATCGTCAGCCTGGCAGTTCAGGGGGCCGCCCGAGTCGCCCTGGGGATGGGGTTGGGGTCAGTCTGGGGTTGGGGTGCCCTGGTTTCCCCAGCACGGAGCAGCCCAGAGCAGCACTCACATTGCAGCCAGCCTTCTCGGCTCCGCCAGCACAGATCATGGTAGTTCGGATGGCCAGGCTGCCCCACCAGTCGGGCTGCGTGCAGTGCTCATAGTCCACCACGGGCATCAGCGCCTCCTGCAGCCGGTCCGGCAGCGGGCCGCCAGCTGCCAATGGGGGGGGGGCTCAGGGACCCAGACAGACAGCCCTGTGCCTGGCATCCTGCCCGCCAGCCCCATCCGTCACACGTCCATCCAGCATCCATGCATCACCTGTCCATCATCTGTCTATCCATCATCCATCTATCCATTCTTCCATCCATCCCACCATCCCACCATCCATCCATCCAAGCATCCAAACATCTGTCCGTCATCCATCCATCATCCATCAATCCTTCCAACGAGCCCTCATCCCTCCCTCCCATGTCCTTCCCTCCATCCCATCCTTCCCCCCTTCCATCCCTCCATCCCTCCCTCCATTTCCCCATCCCTGTATCTCCACGCATCCCTTCCTTCCACCACCCATCCCTCCTTTCCTCCATCTCTCCATCCCGTATCCGCCCCCCCCCCCCCCTCCCCGGGGAGCAGCCGGGCGCTGTCCCCACGCCGCAGGGACGCACTGGACAGACGCCCCCAGCCGCTCAGGTAGCAGGGGTAGCCGTTGGGCAGGATGGTGCCGGCGGGCGGCAGCTGCCCCGTCTGCACTTGGTTGTTGAGCACCGCGTTGTGCCGCAGTTTCATCAGGGCGATGTCGTTGCTGCCACAGGAGGACACACACATGTCGTGGGGGCTCTGGGTGGGGACGGCATCCCCCCACGCCTCTGGGACCCTGCTCACCCGCAGGCCACGCATGAGCTTCTCCACTTGGGGTGCACGAAGATGTCAGAGGAGGCGACAGGGATGCGCTGCTCAGGGCCCTCGGCAGTGCTCATGTCGTACTCACCCAGCACCACCTCGTAGGTGAGCGTGGAGCTGCCCGTGGGGACACGGCCCTCAGGGGATGCCACGCTGTGTGGTACCGGGGGTGCCCCGGGGGATGGGGGCTGCAGCCCTCCTGCACCCATCCCCACAGCCTGCACTCCTGTGTGCCCACCCTGCACCCTCCTTGCACACATCACCCCCTTGCACAGCCCATCACCCCCCTGCCCGTCCCTGGTGCATCCTGGACCTCCTGCATGCACCCACCCTGCACCCCTCCTGCACCCCTTCCGTGCACCCACCCTGCACCTCGCACCCCCTGCACCCATCCTGCACCCTGCACCTCTTCTGTGCACCCATCCTCCCACCCTGCACCCCACATCCCCTCCATGTGCCCATCCCTGCACCCTGCATCATCCTTACCCCACCCAGCACCCCCCCTGCACCCTACACCCATTCCATGCACCCATCCTGCACCATGCAGCCCACCTGCACCCATCCTGCACCCCCTACCCCTCCTGTACACCCCCCTCCCCCCCATCCTGCGCCCCGCTCACGAGATGCAGTGCGCGGCCGTCATCACCCAGCCGGGTGCGATGAGGGTGCCCCCGCAGGTGTGGCGGAAGGTGCCGTCGCGCTCGTACTGCAGCGAGATCTGCAGCGGGGGACACGGGGTGGAAAGGGGCCACGTCACCCACTGGGTGTCCCCACCGCGTCCCCGTCCCCATCCCCGTGCCGCTCACCTGCCAGGGCCAGCTGTAGGGCACCGCATCCTCCCCGTTCACCACCCGCGACTGCGGTTCTTTTGGCAGCACCGCGGCCTGGCAGCCTGCACGACAGGGTGTCGGTCACCCCAGGGTGCCGGGACCCCCAAATTGGGGATGTTGGGGGAGGTTGGGGACAGCTTACCGCTAGCCACAAGCAGCAGGGGGACAAGGAGCGTCAGCATCATGATCCCAGCTCAGCAAGGGCCCACGGGTCGACCGCCAGCCTTAAATCTCCCCCCTTATCGGGGCACTCGCTACCCCAAGGACACCCCTGGGAAGGGGCAGCCGGCACCCAGCTGGGTGCTGCCAGGGGGCGCGGGGTGCCTCTGTGGGGTGGGGGCGTGCCGGGACCCCTCCCTGCGGTCACACTGTGGGGGGCACCCCACAGGCATGGCTGAGGGGGTCCCAGCGCCCTGTGTGGGGCACTCCGGGGTGCCAGCCCCCCTGGGAGCCACACAGGTGTGGGGGCCGGGGGTTAACCATTAACGCCTGGCCTTGGCTATAGGGGCCGGGGGGGGGGGGGCACGTGGCCACCAGCACCCATCCAGCCAGGCCTGCGTGGGTGTGACCGGGGGCTGTGTGTCCCCATATGGTCCCCCATGGACTCAGTGACATATATACCACGTACACCCCCTTGGCCCTGCAGCCCCCCTCCCATAGCAGCTCCGCATCCTGTAGCCCCATACCTCTCTTGCTCCTGGTGCCCCCAGCCCCCTTATAACCTCTATACCCCCCCAGGTCCCTTGTCCCCTCCAAAATCCCCATACCACCAGGTATCCACCATGGACCCTACAGTCCCTGTGCTCCCCAGGGCTCCTCTGCCCCCATAGCCCCTGTGCCCCTGGTGCCCCCAGCCCCTCAGTTACCCCCTGCGCTCCCCATAGCCCTGGTGTCCCCCCATAGCTCCCATAGACCCCCAACACCATTAGTGCCCCCAGACACCCTATATCTCTGTGCTCCTTATCGTCCATATACGCCATGATAAACCCCATACCCCCATGTACCTGGTGCCCCCCCCAGCCCCTGTGAACAGCTGTGTCCCCCAGAGTCCCTGTGTCCTCTACAGTCCCCATATCCTTTATGAACCTGGCACCCCATAGCTTCTATATGCCCTGTACCCCTATACTCCCTGTGGCCCCCATACCCTCATGTCCTGGTCCCCCTATAGCCCCAAAGCCCCCATGCTCCCCAAGCCCCCTCCCCCCAATATGCTCCATACTACCCAATGCCCCTGGTTCCCCCCATAACCCCTACAAACCCTTGTGTCCCCCATAGCCCCCACACCCAGATGAACCCCCATGTCCCCAGTATCCCTCATGCTTCTGAATCCCCCTGGTCCCCCCATAGTCCCTACAAATCCCTGTGCAGCGATAACCCCCATATCCCCTATATCCCCATACCCTCAGTATCCTCCACAGTTCCCAATGCCCCTGGTTCCTCCACAGCCCCATATAACCACATTTGCCCCCCTATAGTCCCTCTACTCCCCACACAGCTGGTGGCCCCCATTACCCCCATAGACATCCATGCCCCTGTCCCAGTCTGGGGCTGGCCCAGCGCCACCACCCTATGCTGGGGGCTGTGGGGTCCCCTGGTGGCACTGGGTGTCCCCATGGGCCCGCTCGTGTCACCTGGGTGTTGCTGTGGGCACATCACACAGCAGCAGCCCCATGCGCACGTGTCCCTGTGTGTGTGTGTGTCTGGGTGTCCCCACAGCCCCCCGTGTCCCTGCGTGCTCCCCATGTCCCCACGGTGCCCCCACATGTCCCTATGGGCGTGCACAGAGGTGCCCCCCGGGGTCCCCACGCACCCACATTTCCCCGTGGGTGTGCACAGAGGTGCCGCCATGTGTCCGCGAGTGGAGGTGCTCCACATGTCCCCACGGTGTCCCTGCGTGTCCCCATGTCCCTGTGCCAACGCACGGAGTTGCCCCCAAGCTGTCCCCGCACACCCCACGTCTCTGTGCACCGAAGTGTCCCCAGGTGTTGCCACGCGTGCACGAGAGCTGCTCCCCACGTCCCCACACCGTCCCCGCGCCCCCCCGTGGGCACGCACGGAGGTGCCCCCACGCTGTCCCCGCGCCCTCCGGTGTCTCCGCGCACCGAAGTGCGGCCCAGGCTGTCCCCAGGTGTCGCCACGCGCCCGCACGGGAGCTGCTCCCCACGTCCCCAGGCTGTCCCCACGCCCCCCGTGGGCACGCACAGAGGTGCCCCGCGTCCCGCTCCCCCCCGGCGGCCCCGTGTCGCCCCCCGGGTGTCCCCGGCTGTCCCCGTGCCCCCCGCCCCCCCCCCCCCAGTGTCCCCACGCGCCCCTGCGTGCACGCGCGGCGCTGCCCTCCCCGTGGGCGCGCGCCCCGGTCCCCCCCGTGGGCGCGTGCCCCGGCGGCCCCGCCCAGATCGGCGGGCGGGCCCGGGGCCGGGGCCGGGGCCGGGACCGGGGCGGCGGCGGCGGCGCGGAGCGGGACGGAGCGGGACGGAGCGGGGCGATGGGGCCGCCGGTGCCCGCCGCGCTGGGCGCCCTGCTGCTGCTCGGTGCCCTCGGAGTGAGTCTGGGGGCGGCGGGGAGCGGGGCCGGGTGGGAGCAGGGGGGGGGTTCCCCCCCACACCGTGTACCGGGTCCGGGGCTGGGGGTCCCCCCCCCCCGTGCCCTGTCCCGTGGAGGAATTCGGGTCCCCCCGCCCCTCTCCCTCGCCGTGCGCTGTGCCCCCGCGGCTGGGGACGCCGTCCTGACCGCCCCGTCCCGCGGGGGAGTTGGGGACCCCCCCCCGCACCCCACGCGCAACTGGGGACGTGGGGGAGGCGCTGCAACGCCGGGGAGAGGGGGGCAGCAACCTGCCCTGACCCCTGCGGCACCGGGGTCCCCCATGGACCGGGGGGAGTTGGGGTCCCCCCGGGGGCTGTGGGGTCCCCCTGCCCCATCCCCAGCCCAGTCAGGGAGTCGGGGTCACCCACGGAGTGGGGGCGCGTGGGGCCCCCGTGCCTTGTCCCTGAGGGAACTGAGGTCTTCCTGGATTGGAGATGGGGGTCCCCACCACCCTGCCCCATCCCATCTGGGAATTGGGGTCCCCTGGCCTTTGGGGTCCCCACCATCCCCCAAAGCAAGCAGGGGTTCAGGCCGTGACCACGTGGGACCCCATAGATCCCACGGGGGGCACATGTGGGAGTGCATCCTGTTTTTGGGGTACTGCGGACCCCCAGGGTCCCCCCATCCCCCTCTCCCGCCCTGGCTAAATTTAAAGGGTGACAGGCAGCACCGGGCAGCCTGTAAAAATAGCGTTCCCGAAATACCCCCGGGGCTGGGGGGGCCACCAGTCATGGGGGGGCTGCCTAGGGGGGTCCCTTGGGTACCCCCAGGGGGTTCAGGGTGCAGGCTGGGGCTGCTGAGATAGGGCTGGGCCTGGTCCCCAAATCTAGAGGGGTCCCAAAGTGTGGAGCTGGGGGGGTTCCACCGGGTGCTGTGGGGCCCCCACCCGTGCCGGGGGGGGCAGCGGGGTGGTTTGGGGCTGGGACGCTGCCCGGGGCGGAGAACAGAGGGGCCTTTCTGCTCAGGGCCATGCTGGCAGGGCCGTGCCCCCCCCCCCCCGCCTCCACAGGGCAGAGGGGTGACGAGGCTGGGGGGGGGGCTGCGGCTTTGCACCCCCCCAGCCCTGCTGCCACTGTGCGGGTGAGGGGGGTCTGGGGACAGCGGTGGCACCCTGTTGGGGGGGGGGGGGGCACCAAGCATGCTTGGGACACCCAGGAATGTGCCAGGGTGAGGGAGGGGGGGGCACCAGCCCTATGGCACCGTGGCGTCAGGGCCAGCCCCACCCTCCCGTTAGGGGGGGTTTGGGGGCTTGGGGGTGCCCCCCCCAAAGTGTCCCGCGCCGGGAAGGGTTAAGGCAGGCGCGGGGAGAGGTCAGGGCAGGAATGTGCGATAGCATCGGGCCTGGGGGCAGGGGCGGGCGGGGGGGGCACGGTGGGGCACGCACACGCGTGTGCACGCACAGACACACGCGTGTGCCCCCCGGCTGTGTGCACGCCATGCCACGGGGGGGCTGGCACCCGCATGGCTTGTGCGCAGCCCTGTGCCGTGCCGCCCTCGCACACTTGGGCTTGCACACGAATGTGCGTGCCGCTGCGTGTGCTTGCACGCCTGTGTGTGAGTATGAGCGTGCTGTAGGGGATGGCTCTGCACGTGTGGGGCCTTCAGCCTCGCACCACCCTGCTGGGGACCCCCGGGGACCCCCTGGGCTCTGCCACCGCCGCATGTGGCCCTGTGCGCTCCGGGCGCGCTTTGCCCCTGCCCGGTCACCAACTCCTGCCGCGGCCGAACGCTCCCATCGCCAAAGATGGCCTGGCCAGGAGCAGGCCGGGGAGGAGGAGGAGGAGGCCGAGGAGGAGGAGGAGGAGGGCGCCCGCCCGCCTGGGTCGGCCGCCAGCCCGGCGTGCCAGCGCGCCTGGTCCCCTCGCGTTCCCTCTGCCCCGAAACGCGGCCATTCGGGATAAATTAGGCAATGCAGAGCGGGGAGGAATGTGCCCGGGGGGGGGCACCCTGCTCCCCCCTCCCTCCGCTCCCCCTCTCCTCCAGCGGGGTTCAGGCTCCCCCCAGCCAACACTCCCACCCTGCAGCTGTTTTTGCCCCCAAATCACTGGGTGGGGGGGAGAGTCGGGGGGGGTCAGGCAGCTGCTGCCGTCCCCCGGGGGCGTCCCCGCCAGCTGTGGCGGCACGGGGGGGGGGGGATTGCACCCCCTCCAACCCCCCCCCAGCCCACAGGCGCTCAGCACCGCAGCCGGGTGCCCTTGGCCGGGGAGGCCGGCGGGTGGAGGAAGCTGGCGGGGGGAAACACCTTTTGGCTTGGAGAGCTCCGGCCTTGGGGAAACAATGGGGCTGGGGGGGGCGGCTATTAATAACCCCCCCCGGTTATTATTCCTGGCCCCTCCACGGCCGGGGCTTCCTGCGCGCCGGGGCGATGCGTCACCCCGCGCTTCCTCCTCTTCCTCGCCCAGCCGCCGCGGTGCAAAGGGGGGGGAGCACATCCATAGGGTGGATTTATAGGGGGGGCCCTCTGCGGTTCGGGGCGTCGAGCAAAGCCGCACGTGGCACCGGCGGACGTGACAGCGGGGTGGTGCTTCCTCCTCTTCCTCCTCCTCCTCCTCCTCCACCTCCAGCCGGTGCTGTGGAGCTGGGGGCCCCCGCACCTCATTTCCCCGGTCCCAATGGAGGCCGGGGCAGGATTTGGGCCAGTGAGTGGAAAATGTGAGCGGCGGCGTCCGGCCGGGCGCTCTGCCCCACCGGGTGAGCCGGGCGCCCGGGTGCCGCGGCCGGGGCCGCTTCCGGTAACCCGAGATGGGTCCGGGCCCCCCCGCACCCCCCTGGCGCCCGGCCCCGCCACCGGACAGCTGGGCTGGGGCTGCCGGGGGGGCACCATGCCCGCCAGGCCCCACTGCATGGGGGTGGTGATGGCAGAGCACCCGCAGGCTCAGTGCATGAGTGGGAAGCAGCGGCAGAGCACCCTGACACCTGCAGCGTGTTTGGGGGTGCAGGGGGGGGATGGCAGAGCACCCACCCCCTCAGTGCATGTGTGGCCGTGGAGCACCCACAAGCTCGGTGCATGCATGGGGGCACCAGCAGAGCACCCCCACACTCAGTGCGTGCACTGGAGGCACCAGCAAAGCACCCACAGGCACTGTGCATGCATTAGGGGGCACCAGTAGAACACCCCCAAACTCCATGCATGCATGGGGGGGGGGTCAGCAGCAGAGCACTCACCAGCTCAGTGCATGCCTGGGGGACCTCCCCTCATGCCTCAGTTTCCCCCAGTGCACCCTCTATGCCAAGGCCAGCAGCGGCACCTGCGGGGCGTCCCCTCCCGCAGCTGGGTTATTTTGGGGCGCCCGCCGTCTGTGCAGTGGGGGGGGGGAACGCCACGATTCCCACCCATTGTGCGGGCGAGCGGGTAAATCCCCCCCGGGCTCCGCGCCGGCCCCCAGCGCCTGCTTAATCCGCCTGCGCTTGTTTGCACAGCAAAGTGCTGCCCCGACGGATTCCTCCTCACCAGCCTGCACGGGTGCCAGTGTGTGTGTGGGGGGAGCGGCCCTCATCCCCCCCCCCCGGCACTGCGGGAACCACAGTGGGTGCTGGGGGCACCCAAGGGGGCAGCCGGCAGGGTGCTGGTGCCCGTTCACGTGTGCACATGGGGGCATTGCAGTTGCAGGGTGTGGATGCGTGGTGCTTTGTTGCTGTGCATGCAAGTCCCCGTGTTGGTGCGTGCACAAGGTTGTGCAAGTGCACACGCAAGCAGCCCTGTGTTGCTTTGCACACACATCCCTGCGTTGGCACATGCGTGGCAGTGCAAGTGCATGTACGTGCCCCATGTCACTGCACTTGTGGTGGTGCAAATGCACATGCAGACATTGCCGTGTCGCCATGCACACGTGTCCTTGTGTCAGTGTGCATGTGCACCAGTGCAAATGCACTCGCATGGCACCACATTGCTGTGCACACACATGCACGAGCCGGCATGCGCACGCAGTGGTGTGGATGCACGTTCCCGGCCACACGCCGCCGTGCACGGAGCACTCACCCCCGTGTCAGCACACACGTGGCGGTGAAAGCTCCTGTGCATGGCCCCATGCCGTGGTGCACACACGTCCCCCCACCGTGCACAACCTGGGTGCAGCTGCACATGCGTGTCCCCGCGCTGGGGCCGTGCTGGGCGCAGGAATGCGGTGGGTGGGCGGCGGGGGGGGCGCGAGATGAGCTCATCCCCCCCCCCCCCGGCTCCCTCTTCCCAGCCGCGCCGGCCGTGGTGACTCCACCGCCCAGCTATGCAGCCCCGGCCCTGCCAGCAGCCCCGGAGCGGGGGAGCCCCGGTGACGTGGCCTGGCGGTGATGGCCATGTGTCCCCCCCTCCAGGTGACCCACAGTGCCAGGGGCCTGGCCGAGACCACGTTCCCTGAGGACACGGTGGCCGACCGCGTTGGGGTGCGCGCGGGGGCGGCGGTACTACGCCCAGCTCTCCGATGACGAGGACCTGCTGGCAGATGAGGCATCCGGGGGTAATGTGGCACAGGGTGGCACTGGGGGATGCACACGGGGCTGCATGGTCCCTGGGTGTCCCCGAGGGCTCACGGTGTTGCTCTCGCAGATGGCAGTGGGGAGTACGGCAGCGGTGACATCCTGCTGGTGGCCGGGAGCCCCTCGGTGCCTGGCGTTGGGCTGGCACCCACCGGTAAGGGGACGCCTCTGGGTGGCACCGGTGCCCGCGGGACACTGCGCTCCTCTGCGCTGCGCTCAAGCTCTGTCTCTTCTCCATCCTCTCTGCTCTCCTTCCTCCTCCTCCTTCTCCTCGGCGGGCAGTGCCCGTGCCCCCGCCAGCAGGCATGGTGGTGGCCGAGCCCGAGGATGACCCCCCGCTGAGTAAGTGCCACTTCTTGTGACCCCCCCCCGCCACCTTCCGACTCTTTCTCAGTCCTGTGGGCTGGTTTCCTTCAGTGGCGGGGGGCTGGCTGATGCGGGGGGGTGCTGCTGGGGTTGGGGGTACCTGAGGGGTATTTTTTGGGATGCCAACACCCTCTCCTCTCCCCCCCCCCCCCCCCCAGTTTATTTCCGGGCGCTGGTGAACTTCACCCACAGCATTGACTACAGCCCCCGGCTGGAGGATGCCAATTCAGATGAGTTTCGGGAGGTCTCGGAGGCCGTGGTGGATACTGTGAGTGGGGTGCACCGGGGGGAACCCCCAGCCCAGGTTTTGGTGGGGGGCACCCAAGGGTGCACCCTCACCGCCCGTGCTTCCCCTGCTTCAGCTGGAGTCAGAATATTACAAGATCCCTGGGGACCAAATGGTCAATGTGGTGTTCATCAAGTGAGTGGGGGCATGGGGGACAACGGGGAGGTTTGGGGGTGCAGGGGAGGTTTGGGGAGGATGAGAAGATTTGGGGGTAATGGGGAGGCTTGGGGTGCAGGGGAGGCTCAGGAGGGATGGGAAGGTTTGAGGTGCAGGGGAAGTGTGGTGGGGTATGGGGAGGTTGGGGGACATGGGTGTATTTGGGGTGCAGAGGAGGTTTGGGAGGGTGGAGAGGTTTTGGGGTGCAGGGAAGTTTGGAGGCAGAGGGAGGTCTGGGGATGAGATGCTTTGGGGAGTGCAGTGGAGGTGTGGGGGCATGAGAAGTTTTGGGGTGAAAGGGAGGTACAGGGTGCGGGGGAAGTTTTGGGGGAGCAGGAAGTTTTGGGGTTACAGGGGGGTTGGGGTGGGGGCTTTGAGGCGCTGATCCCCTGCCCACAGGGAACTGGAGGGCAGCGTCTTCGTGGAGCTGGATGTGGGCTCGGAGGGCAACGGGGACGAGGCGCAGATCGGGGCCGTGCTGCGGGACGTGGTGGCTGCTGGCTCCATCGCCTCCTTCGTCACCTCGCCCGTCGGCTTCCAGTTCCGGCGCCTGGGGGCCGGTGAGCACCAGGGGGGCACGGAGCACCCCCCACCCTAAACCTCAATTGTGGGGCCACTGGGGACAGCACGGGGTCCTGCGTGCCAGCACACCTTGAGCCCCCCATTTTTTGCCATTTGCATCGTGATATCTAAGGGCGGGTGATGGGGGGGACAGGACACAGGACACCCCCCCTGACAGTAACCCCCCCCGTGCAGTGACCCCTCATCTGCGCCCCTGCACCGCCCTGGAGTTCTCCTGCGGCAGTGGCGAGTGCATTGCCCAGGAGTACCGCTGCGACCGCCGCCCCGACTGCCGCGACGCCTCGGACGAGCAGGGCTGCGGCGAGCCCCCCCCGGCCACCTCCCCGGCGCGCCCCGTGCCCCCCAGCACAGCCCGGCCCGCCACCACCCGCCCGCTGGTCACTGTCCCTGCCACCACCCGCCGCCCCCTGCCACCCAAAGCTGGGTGCCGGCCGGCCGAGGCCACCTGCGCCGATGGGCGCTGTGTGCCCCGTGACTACCTCTGCGATGGCGAGCGCGACTGCGCCGATGGCAGCGACGAGGAGGACTGCGGTGAGTTACCAGGGGGGTGGCGGCGGTGGCACCCCGGGGCGGGTGCTGACACCCTGCCCCCACCAGGCACCCCGTCGCCCTGCGAGCCCAATGAGTTCAAGTGCCGCAATGGGCACTGCGCCCTGAAGCTGTGGCGCTGCGATGGGGACAACGACTGCGGGGACGGCTCAGATGAGACCGACTGCCGTGAGTGTGGCTGGGAGCGGTGGGGACGCGTGGTGACATGGCTCCGGCTGATGGCTGCTGTCCCTTGTAGCCACCAAGGCGCCTGGCGCGGCGTGTGGGCCAGACCAGTTCAGCTGCGTAGCCAGCGGGACCTGCATCCCCGCCAGCTACCACTGCGATGAGGAGCCCGATTGCCCTGACCGCTCCGACGAGGTTGGCTGCAGTAAGTGGCACCTGGGGTCATGGGGACACCGGACAGGGGTTGGGGACACCATGTCGTGGCACTGTGCTGGGGACACCGCACCCAAGTGGGGGGGCGCAGTGATGAGGACAGTGCGCTGCTGCGCACGGCTGGGAGACGGTGCTGGGGACACTGCGCCCAAGCTGTGGCATGGCTGGGGACCCTGATGTGGCACCGTGCTGGGTGCCGTGCTGGGACACTGCGTCCTCAGGTGGGGCTGGGGACCCTATGCTGGTGGCATTGTGCCACGGCACGGTGCTTAGCACTGTGCTGGGGACCCTGTGCCCAAGCCATGCCGTGGACTCTGCCATGGCACCGTGCTGCGGACACTGCCAGCCAGGTGGGGCAGGGTTCCCTGGGCTGGGGACCCCGTGCCCAAGCTGTGCCGTGCTGGGGTCCCTGTGCCGCGTCACCCAGCATGGTGCCATGGAACCCCCACGTCCCCTGAGCTGGGCAGGAGACCTCGTGGCGTGGCACCGTGCTGGGACGCTGGGGTCCCCGCAGCCGGGGGCGCTGGGCGCAGGGGGTGACGCGCGCCCTGCAGTGCCGCCGCAGGTGGTGACGCCGCCGCGGGAGTCGGTGCAGGCGGTGCCGGGGCAGACGGTGAGCTTCACCTGTGCCGCCACTGGCGTGCCCACCCCCATCATCACCTGGCGCCTCAACTGGGGGAACATCCCCCCCAGCCGCAGGTGGGCGGGGCCCCGGGAGGGGCGGGGCCAACGGGAGGGTGGGGCCCAAGGGAGGGGCGAGGTCAAGGGGTGGGGTGAGGTCACGGGGGGGGGTGGGGGACATCTCCCCATGGGGCTTCTGTGTGGGTGGGGCTTGCAGGAGGGGTGTGGCCAACGGTGGGCGTGGCGTGAGGTTCAGGGAGGGGTCTGCAAAGGTGGGGCTCATGCAAGGGGCGTGGCTGTGGGGTGGGAGGAGCTTGTGGGGGCGGGGCTCAGCAAGGGGCGGGGCCTGCTGTGGGTGGGGGCTTTGCAAAGGTGAGTGCTGGGGGCGGGGCTTGCAGCAAGCAGCAGGGTTGTGCCCAAGGCTGGTCCTTGCGCTGGGTGGCACGGTGTGCCGGGCACCGAGCGTGTCATGCACCAGGTGTGTCATGCACCAGTTGTGTTGTGCACCGAGCGTGTCGTACACCAGGTGTGTTCTGCACCAGGTGTGTCGTGCACCACGCACGCCAGGCACCAAGCGTGCCAGGCACCAAGCACACCGTGCACCAAGGATGCTGTGCACCGAGTGTGCTGTGCACCCAGCACGCCATGTGCCAAGCACGCCGTGCACTGAGCGTGCGGTGCCGTGAGCGTGTGGTGCAGTGAGTGTGCCATGCAGGGTGTCCATCGTGAGCGAGGGCGGGCAGGGCACACTGACTATCCGGGACGTGAAGGAGGCTGACCAGGGCGCCTACACTTGTGAGGCCATCAACACCCGCGGCATGGTCTTCGGCATCCCCGACAGTGTCCTCACTGTCACCCCCCGCCCCGGTGAGCATCCCCAGCTGCCGCCACCTCCCCGTCCTTTGCTCCTGTCCCTGCGCCCTCAACTGATCCCCTCCTCGTCCCCGCAGGTCCCTGTCCCGAGGGCCACTTCCAGGTGACGGGCACATCCCGCTGCCTGCCCTGCTTCTGCTTCGGTGTCACCACCGCCTGCCGTGCCACCGCCCGCCACCGCCACCGCCTGCATCTGCGCTTCGACCGCCCTGATGACTTCAAGGGTAAGTCGCTGGGACAGGGGGACAGGGCGCAGGGAGGGGGGCGACACACAGGGCTGAACCTCTCCCCACAGGTGTCAATGTGACGGTGCCATCAACTCCGTCCCTGCCGGCGCTCTCGGCCACCCAGCTGCATGTGGATGTGGCCACTGAGGAGTTCCAGCTCCTGGACCTGTCCCGGCGCTTCCTGGCTCTCGATGCTTTCTGGGCGCTGCCGGCCCCCTTCCTGGGTGACAAGGTGACCGTGGAGCAGCAGCAGGGCTGGGGACACCCCGGCACAGCTGCTGACACCGCGCTGCCCTTGCCAGGTGGACGCCTACGGTGGGGCGCTGAGCTACAGCGTGCGCTACCGGCTGGGCCGGGGGCCCCCTGAGCCAGCCCCCCGCCCCGACGTGCTGCTGCGGGGCCGGGGCCGCCAGCTCCAGGCGCGCGCTGGGGACACACAGCCCGACATCCTCAACCAGCGCCGCATCCCCTTCACCGAGGTGGGTGCGCTGGGGATGGGCGCTGAAGGGCGCTGACGGGTGCTGGTGGCACCCTGGGGTGACGCCGGTGCTCACCATCCCCACAGGACAACTGGGAGGATGAGACGGGCGCTCCGGTGAGCCGGGAGCTGCTGCTGATGGTGCTGCAGGAACTGGAGGGCATCTTGGTGCGGGCAGTGTATGATGGGCGCATGGCCAGCGTGGGGCTCAGCGACGTGGCCATGGATATCACCAGTCCCGGGGACACCGGCTTGGCACCTGCCGGGGATGTTGAGGAGTGCAGGTGACTGGCGATGGCCTGCGGGCACTGGCAAAGCAACGCACCCACTGGTGTGGTGTCACCAGCGCAGTGCCACCGTCATGGTGCCACCATCACACCTCTGTGTCCCCAGGTGCCCCGTGGGCTACATGGGGCTGTCATGCCAGCGGTGCGCCACCAATTTCGAGCGGGTGCCGCAGGGACCCTACCTGGGGACCTGCTCGGGCTGCAGCTGCCATGGCCACTCCAGCACCTGTGACCAGGTCTTTGGGCACTGCCTGGTAAGGACAGGGACATGGGGACAGGGGACATGGGGCCGGGGGCTCAGCCACATGGCAGTGCCACCAACCCCTATGCCATCCCCACAGAACTGCCAGCACAACACGGAGGGTCCCCAGTGTGAGAAGTGCAAACCTGGCTTCTTCGGCGATGCCACGCAGGGCACGGCCACCGCCTGCCGCCCCTGCCCCTGCCCCTACACTGAGCCATCCCGCAGGTGGGTGCTGCCCCAGGAGGTTTGGGGGGGGACTGGTGGCACATCATGGCCCCATGTCACCATCACCTCGCTCGCAGGTTCTCCGAGTCGTGCTTCCTGGACACAGATGGCCAGGCCACCTGCGACGCCTGCGCCCCCGGCTATGCGGGCCGCCGCTGCGAGAGGTGGGTGGGCAGGGGGTGGTGAAACCCGGGCTGGGAGCATGGGCACCCCGGCCCCCTCCCACGGGCCCCTGTCCCCATCCTCCCCCAGGTGCGCTCCAGGCTATGAGGGAGACCCCATCCAGCCAGGCGGCAAGTGCACCCGCATCGGTGAGTGCTGTCCCGTTGTCCCCCCGTGCCCCCCCAGCTCTGCCCGTTCCTCACCGTCTCTCCCCGCAGGCCAGGAGCTCATCAAGTGCGATACACGTGGGGGCAAGGACGCGGTGGGCGGCACGTGCCGCTGCAAGGTGTGTATCCACCTGCCCCAAACCCGCAGCACCCAGGCTGGTCCCTAGAGCACCCAGCCCTGTCCCCCATGGCACCCAGTTCATTTTCCCCAGCACCCAGTTCCCCACGGCATCCCTGTGGCACCCAGTCCAATTCCCCAGGGTTTTCCAGTCTTCCCATAGCACCCAGTTTGTCAGTCCTCCTGGCACCTAGGTTTCCAGCCCCCTGCAGCACCCAGTTTCCCCATCCCCACAGCACCTGTTTTCCCAGTCCCTGTCCCCTCTTGCAGCCCAACGTGACGGGGCGGCAGTGTGATGAGTGCGCGGCCGGGACCTTCCACCTGAGCGACACCAACCCCGACGGCTGCCTCAAGTGCTTCTGCATGGGCGTCTCGCGGCAGTGCGCCAGCTCCTCCTGGAGCCGTGACCAGGTACCCTGTGCCATGCCGTGTTGTGCTGTGCCGTGTTGTGCCATGCCTTGCCAAGTTGAGCTGTGCCGTGTAATGTCATGGCATGCCATGTTGTGCTGTGCCATGTTGTGCCATGCAATGTTGTACTTCGCCATGCTGTGTTGTGTTGTGTCATGTTTCACTGTGCCATACCAAGTTGTGCTGTGTTATGGCATGCCATGTTGCACCATGTCTTGCCACATTGTTACACCATGTTGCACCACACCGTGCCATTTGTGCCTTGCTGTGTCATGCGATGTGATGGTGCACCATGCCATGCTGTGCCGTGCCATGTTGTGCTGTGCCGTGCTGTGCTCTGCTGTGCCATGGTGCACCATGTTCTGCCTTGTGCTGTGCCATGTTGTGCACTGCCAAGCAGCACCGTACCATGTCCCATGCCCCTGTCCCCCACCCCTGCAGGTCCGTGTCACTGCCGAGGAGGTGTCGCCACTGCACCTGACCAACCTGGCAGGCACGGGGACGATGATCAAGGGCTCACGCTTCGCTGCCCCACGGGAGCTCGTCTTCTCCGACTTCTACACACTGCCCCGTGACGTCTACTTCTGGGTTCTGCCCACGTCCTTCACCGGAGACAAGGTGCAGTGGTGGGGACGGGGGGGGGACAGCAGGGTGTCCATGAGCCCGGCTGAGCCCTGTCCCCATGCAGGTGACATCGTACGGGGGCGAGCTGCAGTACACGGTGACGCACCGCGCGCCAGCAGATGCCCAGCCACTGCAGCGGCAGCCTGACGTCCTGCTGCAAGGCAACGGCATCTTCCTGGAGCACTTCTCTGATGCCACCCCTGTGCCCGGTGTCCCCACCACTGTCACCGTGCCCTTCCGTGAGGTGAGAGCTGGCATCCCCCTGGGGTGGGCACTGGGGCTCTGGGGACACATCAGTCACCGCGGGGCTGTGCCTGCAGCACGCTTGGCGCCGGGCAGATGGGCACGAAGCCACCCGGGAGCACCTCCTGATGGCCCTGGCCGACATTGATGTCCTCATGATCCGCGCATCCTACACAGACCAGCCGATGGAGAGCAGGTACCGGGGTGGCGTGATGCTGGCTGGGGACAGGGGACATGCGGGCAGGGCGGTGGGGACATCCTGTCTCGCCCTGCAGGCTCGCTGATGTCCGCCTGGACGTGGCCGTGCCCCATGCCACCGGCCGGGCACCAGCGCTGGAGGTGGAGGACTGTGCCTGCCCCCCCGGCTACCGCGGCCCCTCCTGCCAGGTGAGCCCCCCGCTGTCCCCATGGCTCTGGGGATGCAGCTGGTGGCTGACACCCATCCCTGTCCCCACAGGACTGCGACGTGGGCTACACCCGCAGCACCAGCGGGCTCTACCTGGGCACCTGTGAGCGCTGCCAGTGCCATGGGCACGCCGACGAGTGCCATCCTGAGACGGGCGAGTGCCAGGTGAGCCCGGTGCTGGCATGGGAACATCATGGGGGGCATGGTGGGGACCCCCTCGCCGTGCCAGCATCTCCCTCTCCCCCCAACACCAGGGCTGCCGGGACCACACGGAAGGCACGCAGTGTGACAAGTGCCAGCCTGGCTACTACGGCGATGCCACCCGTGGCACCCCGGGAGACTGCCGGCCCTGCCCCTGCCACGGGCCCCACACTGACACCCAGTAGGTGCCCCCCACCTCCTCCCCGTGCCCCCAGGGGCCACCAGCTGGGGCTCACCCATCGCCCTGCCCTCCCCTCTCCCATCCAGGAGCTGCTTTGAGGACACGGACGGGCAGCCCACGTGCAGTGCCTGCGCCCCGGGATACAGCGGGCGCCTCTGCGAGAGGTGCTGGAGATGCTGGGGTGGTGGTGGGGTGGCAGGGGTTTTGGGGACCCCCCCTCATTGGCTTATTTCATGCCCCCTCAAAGGTGCTCACCTGGCTACGTGGGGGATCCGCTGCGGGGAGAGCCGTGCCGAGGTGAGTGTCCTGGGGAGGGGACAACGCCGTGTTCTCTGTTGGGGTCCCCACCTAACTGCTGCCCCCCCCCCCGTATGATACCCCCAGAGCCAGGGGCCACCGGTGACCAGTGCCAGTGCGACCAGCAGGGCAGCATTGGCGAGCGGTGCGATGCCAGTGGGCTGTGCCAGTGCAAGGTGAGCCCTGTCCCCATGCCGTGCCGTGTCCCCACATCGGTGGAGGGGGACAAAACCACAGCGTCATCCTCCCTGTCCCCTGCAGGCCAACGTGGAGGGTCCCCGCTGTGCCACCTGCCGCCCCCACCACTTCCACCTGAGCGCCGTAAACCCGGCAGGCTGCCTGCCCTGCTTCTGCATGGGCATCGTCCAGCACTGTGCCAGCACCTCCTACTCCCGCGACACAGTGAGTCCCTGTCCCCACGGGTCCCCGCGGTCCCCCAGTGTCCCCAGGCCACTCACCCGCCCTGCCCGCAGGTCCGGACACCCTTTGGCCCCGGGAGCTGGCAGGGCTTCGCGCTGGTGAACCGGCAGCGCAGCACCCGCGTGGCCACCGGCTTCAGCGTGGAGATGGGCGCCGCGGGGCCCCAGCTCACCTACGGGCGCTTCGGGGAGCTGTCCCCTGAGTCCTACTACTGGCAGCTGCCCCAACCCTACCAGGGGGACAAGGTAACGGCCGGCACACAGGGGTGCCCCCTCCTCGGGGCGCCCCTTGAGACCCCCAGCTCCATGGGCACCCCTGGGTGCTCGCCCCGTTACGGTTAGCACGGGGAGGTGGACGCAGGCTCCCAGTGCCTCCTGCTTCCTCCCCCCTTCCTTTTCTCTTCTCCCTTTCTCTCTTCCCTTTTCCTTTTCTTTTCATTTTTTCTCCTCCTTATCCTTTCTCTTCCCTTTTATTTTTCCTTCTTCTTAATTTTTCCTTTCCTCTTCTTCCTTTTTCTTTTCCTCTTCCCTTTCCCTTTTCTCTTTTTCCTTGCCTTTCCCCTTCCACTTTTGTCTTTCTCCTTTCCCTTTCTTTTCCCTTTTCTTTTTGATTTTCTTTTCAATTTCCTTCTCTTCTTCCCTTTTCCTTTTTCCCTTTTTCCTTTTCCCTTTTTCCCCTTTTAATTTTTTTCCCTTTTTTCATTCTTTTCCCTTCCCCCTTCCCCTTTCCCTTCCCCTGCCCGTTCCCTCTTTCCATCCCCTTCCTCCCTTCCCCCCCAACCTCCCCAGACCCCCAGCTCCCCAGAGGCCTTTCCCCAGGGCCAACCCTCAGCTCCCTGCAGGGCAGAACCCGGGGGGGGTCCCCACACATGCAGCGGGACCCCCCCCATTCCCACCTCCCCTTTTCCCACCCGCAGGTGGGCTCCTACGGCGGGCGGCTCCGCTACACCCTCAGCTACACCCCAGGGGGCCGGGGGGCCCCCCTGCCTGATGCCGACATCCAGATCACAGTGAGTAGGGGGGTGACGGTCTGGGGGGAGTTGGGGATGGGGTACGGCAGCAGAACCTCCCTGACCCCCCCCTGTATCCTCAGGGCAACGACATCACGCTGGTGGCATACCAGCCTGACCTGCCCCCCAGCACACCGCACGACTTTGAGATCACTTTTCGGGAGGTAGGAGCAGGCACCTGCCTTTGGTCCCCAGCGCCTGGCACCCCCTGGCACCTGGGGGGTGGGTGCCGAGGTGGTGCCCCCCCTAACAGCACCTCCCTGCCTGCAGCAATACTGGCAGCGGCCGGATGGGCAGCCGGCCACGCGGGAGCATCTCCTGATGGCGCTGGCCGACCTGGACGAGATCCTGATCCGCGCCACCTACTCCACCAGCACGGCCGCGTCCAGCATTGCCGGTGTCAGCATGGACGTGGCCGTGCCCCCCCGGCCTGGCCTCCCCCCGGCGCTGGAGGTGGAGGAGTGCCGCTGCCCCCCCGGCTACCGCGGCCTCTCCTGCCAGGTGAGCCGGCCCCCGGTGTGCCCGGCGTGCTCCGGGTCTGTGGGGAGGTGTGTGGGGGTCACGGTGCTGAGTACCCCCATCCCTGCTCCTTCTTGCAGGACTGTGCCCCCGGCTACACACGTACCGGGGGGGGGCTGTACCTGGGGCACTGCGAGCTCTGCGAGTGCAACGGCCACTCGGAGTCCTGCCACCCCGAGAGTGGCCTCTGCTCTGTAAGTCCCCCTGGGGGGGTCATGGCGCCCTGCGGCTTTTTGGGGTGCTGGGGCAATCTCCCAGTGCCATGCACCCCCATTCTTCTGCCCCCCCCCCTTCCAGGGCTGCTTGCACAACACGGCAGGGGACTTCTGTGACCAGTGTGCGCCCGGCTTCTACGGGGACGCCACTGCCGGCACCCCTGAGGACTGCCAGCCCTGCGCCTGCCCTCTAGTGCACCCCGAAAACCAGTGAGTGTTTGTAGGGGCTTAGAGGTAGGGAAGTGTAGGGAGGGGATGGTCCCCGATGCTTCCCTGTCCCCCCAGGTTCTCGCGGACCTGTGAGAGTTTGGGAGGCGGCGGGTACCGCTGCACCGCCTGTGCGCCGGGCTACGCCGGGCAGTACTGCGAGCGGTGAGTGCTGCAGGGGCACCCCGATGGTGCCATCCCAGTACCCTCGCCCTGACATCCCCATCTCAATGTTGTTCCCATATCCCTGCCCCAACATCCCCACTGCAATATCGTCACACCCATGTCCTCACTTTAATGTCCCCATCCCAACATCCTCACCCCAATGTTCCCACCCTGATATCCCCACCCCAACATCCCCTCCCCGACCCCCCCCCGATAACACCCCCGGTATGTTCAACTGATATCCCCATCTCCATATTCCCACTCCAATATAATCACCCCAATATCTTCACCGCAACATCCCCATCTTGATATCTCTACCCCTATATATTGACTCTGATGTCATCACCCCCATATCCCCATCCCAACATTCTCCCCTTGATATCCCCATCCTGATGTCTTCGCCATATCGCCCCTCCAGTTACCTCAACATCCCCTTCCCAATATCCTACCCACGTCTCCACCCCAATATCCTCACCCCAACATCCCCATCTCGATATCTCCACCCCTATATACCCACCCCAATGTCATCACCTCCACATCCCCATCCCCATATCTCCACCTCAGCATCTCCACCCCAACATCTCCATCCTGTTATCTCCACTCCAACTTCCACACCCCGATATTCCCACCCAGTATCTCTCCCCAGCACCCCCCACATCCTCACCCCGTGCTCCCCCCTGCAGGTGTGCTCCTGGCTACGTGGGGGACCCCAGTGTGCGGGGCCAGACATGCGTGCCGCAGGGCTCGTCACCCCCCCCTCGCTGTCCGCGTGCACCCACCGCGCACGGCGGTGCCGCAGGGCAGCCCGGTGACGCTGCGCTGCCAGGCCAGCGGGGACCCCCCCTTCTACTACCACTGGTCACGGGAGGACGGGCGGCCCCTGCCCAGCAGCGCCCAGAGCCGGCGGCAAGGTAGGGGGCTGGGGCTGGGGCTGGGGATAGGGATGGGGACTGGGACACCAGGGTCTCACCTGCCCCACGCCGCCAGGTGAGGAGCTGCACTTTGCCAGCATCCAGCCCGCCGAGGCTGGCGTCTATGTCTGCTCCTGCCGCAACCTGCAGCACAGCAACGCCAGCCGGGCCGAGGTCATCGTCACCGGTAGGGACGCAGTAGTGGCGGTGGGGGGATGGCAGGGGATGGGGCAGGGGACGGGGCTCAGCCCTCTCATCTCGGTGCAGAGACACCCACCAAGCCCATCACCGTCACCGTGGAGGAGAAGAGGGTGCAGCGGGTGAAACCTGGGGCTGATGTCACCTTCATCTGCACGGCCAAGAGCAAGGTGAGCTGGGGGGGCATGCGGGCCCCCTTGGGTGCTCACTACATCATTTGGGCACCCGTGGGTGCTTTCTGGGTCATGCAGGGCACATGGGTACTTTTGTGTGCCGACATTATCACACAGGCCCCATAGCCACCCACACGGCACACACAGACACCCCTGGGTGCCTACCTGGTCCTGCAGGGTGCAGGGTCATCCCTGGGTGCCCACACGGCCACAAAGGTCATGCAGAAGCCCCTGTGCACCCATGGAGCAGTGCGTGGCACCCAGACACCCCTGGGTGCCCACCTGGGCATTGGGACACCTTTAGGTGCCCACCCATCTCCATGCAGGTGCGCACCCAGACCGACAGGACCCATGGACACCCCTGCGTGCCCATCAGGCCCTTCCTCACCCTCCTCTTCCCCCCTCACTCCCCAGTCACCTGCCTACACCCTAGTGTGGACGCGCCAGAACCATGGGACGCTGCCATCGCGCGCCATGGACTTCAACGGCATCCTGACCATCCGCAACGTGCAGCCCGAGGACGCCGGTGTCTACGTCTGCACCGGCTCCAACATGCTGGACATGGACGAGGGCACGGCCACACTCTACGTCCAGGGTGTGTTCCCAAGCCTGAGGGGCACCGGGTGCTCTGCACCCCCAAACTGGCAGGGGTTGAGCTGCGGGGACCCCGAGTGTTGTTTCTGTGTTGGCGCGGGTGAAAGCTTCTTCTGGAAAACCTGGCTCCATTGAGGAGCCCAGACACCGGGGTGATGGGCTCGCGTGCCCCAACTTTAAACTTGACCCCCCCCCTTTTGCAGCCCCTTCAAAGACCCAGATGTTTTATGGACCCGTTGAGTTCATGGAGGGGCACAGACCCGGTGAGTCACGAGGGGGACATCTTGTGCGGGGGCCACACACACCCCCTGCCCGCTGCATGCCAGGGCTCCACCGCGCACCCTGCGCCACACCACCCCCCTGCTTCGTGCCACCCCTTGGGGACAGCACCAGGGGTGGCGCCGGCACACTCTGAACCCCCCACGTGTCACCGCAGCCGCCACCGCCACCGCTCCCACCGCCACCGTGGAGCCGGCACAGCTGAGCGTGGCACCAGGGCAGCCGGCCGAGTTCCGCTGCGTGGCCACTGGCAGCCCCACGCCCACCCTCGAGTGGCTCGGTAGGTGCTCGCCACATGCGGGGACCCAGGGACCAGGATGGGGGACGTGGCAGGGGTGACATGGCGTCCTGTCCCCGCAGGCGCGCTGCCACCACAGGCGGTCGCCCACGGTGGGACGCTGCGGTTCAGCGCCGTTGAGCCGTCTGACCAGGGCCACTACATGTGCCGCGCGCGCAGCAGCGCCGGCCAGCACACGGCGCAGGGTTACCTCCATGTGCAAGGTGAGTGTTGTCCCCCAACGTCCCCGATTTCTGCATCCCGGTGCTGGCACTGACCCCGTGCCGCCTGCAGGCGCTGGTGAGCCCCAGGTGCAGGTGAGCCCGGAGCGGACAGAGGTGCAGGAGGGCTCCACGGTGCGGCTGTACTGCCGGGTGTCGGGGTCACCCACTGCCACCATCTCCTGGGAGAAGCAGGGGGGCTCCCTGCCACCACAGGTGAGCCGGGTGTGAGCACCCATGGGTGCTCCCCTGGGGTGGTTGCCACTCACCCCATCACCCCATGGGGTGATTGGGTGCCGCTCACCCCATCCCCATGCCGCAGTCCCGCTCTGAGCGCACTGACATCGCCACGCTGCTCATCCCCTCCATCACGGTGGCTGATGGTGGCATCTACCTCTGCGTGGGCACCAGCGCCGCCGGCACAGCCCGCGCCAGCATCGAGGTGGTGGTGGTGCCAGGTGAGGGTTAGGGATGCCGCTCTGGGGACACCACTGGGGTTTGGGGATGGTTTTTGGGACACCCTGGGTGCCTGCCAGAGCTGCAGCCTGCCCCACTCCCCGCAGGGGCCGCGCCACCTGTCCGCATCGAGTCCTCGTCCCCCTCTGTCACCGAGGGACAGACCCTGGACCTCGACTGCGTGGTGGCAGGATCTGGCCATGTCACCGTCACCTGGTACAAGCGTGGCGGCTCCCTGCCCGCCGGCCACCAGGTAGGGCACGGGCAGCGGGGATGTCACCCCAAATCTTGCCCTGTCCCCCTCTCTCTGACACTGATGTGTCCCCACCAGGTGTCGGGGTCCCGTCTTCGCGTCCCCCACATCACGGCGGCTGATTCGGGCGAGTACGTGTGCCGGGTGAACTCGGGAGCCACCGTCCGGGAGGCGTCTGTCGTCGTCACCGTCGTGTCCAGCTCTGGGCTGTCCTATGGTGAGGCTGGGCTCAGTGCTGTGGGTGGCCCTGGGTGGCATCCCATCTCCCTGCCATCACTCCGTCCTCCTTCCCAGGGCCACCAGGCTCGGGTGGCACAGCTCCCGTCAGGATCGAGGCGTCCTCCTCCACTGTGGCTGAGGGACAGACCCTGGACCTCAACTGTGTCATCGCCAGCCCTGTGCAGGCCACCGTCACCTGGTACAAGCGCGGCGGGTCCCTGCCGGCCAGGCACCAGGTAGGGGACACGGAGGGCTCTGTGCCCAGGGTGCAGACGATTGGGGTTGACCCATGGCCCTGTGCAAGGCCACATGGCTACGTGCAAGCCCAGATGGCTGCATGCAAATCCAAACAGCCCTGTGCAAGCTTGAGTGGTCCTGGGAAAGCACAAATGGCATTTGGGCAAGCCAAAATGGTCCCGTGCAAGCTCAAGTGTCCCTGTGCAAGGCCAGGTGATGTCCAGGCAAGCTTGAGTGGCCACATGCAAATTCGAGTTGTGCTGGGCAAGCCCAGATGTCCCCGTGCAAGCCAAGCGCCCCTGGGCAAGCCGGAGTGGCCCCGTGCAACCCCATCAGCCCCTCGCAGGCTTTAACGTCCCCGTGTCCCCTCCCGCAGGTGTCCGGCTCCCGGCTGCGGCTGCTGCAGGTGACAGCAGCCGACTCGGGCGAGTACGTGTGCCGGGTGAGCAGCGGGGCCACCACCAAGGAAGCCAGCGTCATGGTGACGATCCAGCCCAGCGCGGCCGGCTCCTACCGTGAGTGAGGACTTGGGGGTGGCACTACCCATGGGCTGTCCCCATGTGCCGCGGCACTGAGATGGCTCTAACGTGCTCTTGCCAGCGGGGCCCGGCTGTTGTCACAGTGTCACTCTCCTGTCTTGGTCCCCAGCCCCAGGTGGCACAGTGCCACTGCACATCGAGTCCTCATCCTCCACCGTGACTGAGGGACAGACCCTGGACCTCAACTGTGTCATCGCCAGCCCTGCGCAGGCCACTGTCACCTGGTATAAGCGTGGCGGGTCCCTGCCAGCCAGGCACCAGGTAGGGGACACGGAGGGCTCTGTGCCCAGGGTGCAGATGGTTGGGATTGATGCATGGCCCCGTGTGTGCCCCTGTGCCCCCATGCAAGCCCAGTCCCCCCGTGCAATGCCAAGCAGCCCTGTGCAAGCCCAGGTGTTCCCACACAACCTCTGATGGCCCCATGCAAGCTCTGGTGGCCCCATGCAACGCCACAGGGCCCCATGCAAACCTAAATAGCAACCAGGCAAGCTCGAATGGACACATGCAAGCTTGAGTGGTCCTGTGCAAGCCCATGCAAGCCAAAGCAGCACTGTGCAAGCCAGAGTGGTCCCATGCAACCCCATCAGCCCCATGCAGGCTTTAACGTCCCCGTGTCCCCTCCTGCAGGTGTCCGGCTCCCGGCTGCGGCTGCTGCAGGTGACAGCGGCCGACTCGGGCGAGTACGTGTGCCGGGTGAGCAGCGGGGCCACCACCAAGGAAGCCACCATCGTGGTGACGATCCAGCCCAGCGCGGCCGGCTCCTACCGTGAGTGGGGACCGGGCAGGGACGGGGACATTCTCCACGGGCAGCTGATGCTCCCTGGAGCAGCCACCCATGGGTGTGCCCATCCCGCTCCCGCTGTCACCAGGGTCTGTGCCCAGGCTCAGCGCTGTGTTTGGGGACGGCCCTGTGTGCACATCTGCAGGGGTGTGGAGCTGCCATCTGGCAATGCAGCGGGTGCCTGGTGGGGAGGGAAGGGGCTGAACCCCCAAAGTGTCCCCAGCAGCTGGGAGCAAGGCACAGCCCAAGTCCTGCACCTGGTGGTTTCCCAGGCTCCTGGTGTCCCACGGTGGGACACGTGGTGGTGGCAGATCTGGTCTGACTGTGCCATCTCCATCCCCAGCCCTGGGCGGAACAATGCCCCTGCGCATCGAGTCCTCATCCTCCACCGTGGCTGAGGGACAGACCCTGGACCTCAACTGTGTCATCGCCAGCCCTGCGCAGGCCACTGTCACCTGGTACAAGCGCGGCGGGTCCCTGCCGGCCAGGCACCAGGTAGGGGACACGGAGGGCTCTGTGCCCAGGGTGCAGATGGTTGGGGTTGACCCATGGCCCTGTGCAAGGCCACATGGCTACGTGCAAGCTGATGTGGCTCCATGCAAGCCCAGATGTCCCCATGCAAGCCAAGTGCCCCTGGGCAAGCCAGAGTGGCCCCGTGCAAACCCCATCAGCCCCTCACAGGCTTTAACGTCCCCATGTCCCCTCCCGCAGGTGTCCGGCTCCCGGCTGCGGCTGCTGCAGGTGACAGCGGCCGACTCGGGCGAGTACGTGTGCCGGGTGAGCAGCGGGGCCACCACCAAGGAAGCCAGCGTCATGGTGACGATCCAGCCCAGCGCGGCCAGCTCCTACCGTGAGTGGGGACCGGGCAGGGACAGGGCTCCACAGGACCATGTCACTCCACATCCCCATGGCGTGACCCTGCCATCCTGGTCCCCAGCCTCTGGTGTCACCCCCCCGGTGCGCATCGAGTCCTCCTCCTCCTCTGTGGCTGAGGGACAGACCCTGGACCTCGACTGCATTGTGGCCAGCCAGGGCCAGGCCACCATCACCTGGTACAAGCGCGAGGGGTCCCTGCCCGCCAGGCACCAGGTAGGTGGGGACATGGAAGGAGCATTTTGGGACAGAAAGAAGGGTTTTTGGGGTGCTAAAGGGTGTGCATTCTCCATCCCACGTGTGTCCCCCACAGGTGTCAGGCACCCGCCTGCGCATCCCCCAGGTGTCTGCAGCTGACTCAGGCGAGTACGTGTGCCGGGTGACCACGGGTGGTGTCACTCACGAGACGTCCCTCATCGTCACCATCCAGACCGGCGCTGGCTCCTCTTACGGTACCGGGAATGGGTTCAGCGGGGGGGACACCGGGACACGATGTGGGGCGGCTACACGCTGACCCTGCCACCCCGCAGCTGTGGGTGTCACCCCACCCGTGAGGATTGAGACCTCATCTGCTGCTGTGACCGAGGGACAGACCCTGGACCTCAACTGCATGGTGGCCGGGCAGGGTCACCCCCACGTCACCTGGTACCGGCGGGGGGGGGCTCTGCCCCCCAACAGCCAGGTAGGGCTCAAGGAGCTGGTGTCACTGTGCAGGGCTCAGCCCCGGACCCTGTCCAGTCCCCGCTCTCGGTGCTGATGTGTCCCCACGTGTCCCCTTGCAGGTGTCAGGCACCCGCCTGCGCCTTGTCCAGGTGTCAGTGGCTGATTCGGGTGAGTACGTGTGCCGGGTCACCCTTGGGAGCACCACGCAGGAGGCATCTGTCATCGTCACCATTCCCAGCAGCGCTGGCACCTACTACTGTGAGTAGTCTACTAGTCTACTACTGCGAGTGAGAGGGCAGTGCTTGGGGATGGGCACGTGCCACCGCGGTGACAAATGTCCCCGTTCCCTGTCTCCAGCCCCCGGTGCCTCCCAGCCTGTCCGCATCGAGTCCTCGTCCTCCGCCATCGCCGAGGGACAGACCCTGGACCTCAACTGCGTGGTGGCAGGGTCCGGCCCCACCACCGTCACCTGGTACAAGCGCGGCGGCTCCCTGCCCGCCAGCCACCAGGTAGAGTGCAGGCAGCAGGGGGGTCACCCCAAATCCTGCCCTGTCCTCCCAACCTCCGGTACCAACATGTGTCCCCCCCTGTGACCCCCACAGGTGTCGGGCACCCGCCTGCGCATCCCCCAGGTGTCCGCAGCCGACTCGGGCGAGTACGTGTGCCGGGTGACCACGGGAGGCGTCACGCAGGAGACATCCCTCGTTGTCACCATCGATGACGGTGCCGACCCCTCCCACCGTGAGTGCCACGCCGTGGCTGGGGACGCAGGGACCATGCTGGTGCTGGGGGTGCCTCACCCTTAACTCTGCCCGCACAGCCACCGGTGTCACACCACCCATCCGCATCGAGTCCTCGGCGTCCTCCGTCACTGAGGGACAGACCCTGGACCTCGACTGCATCGTGGCCGGCCAAGGCCAGGCCACCATCACCTGGTACAAGCGCGGGGGGTCCCTGCCCGCCAAGCACCAGGTAGGGGGGGACGTGGTGGGACAGGGGCTGGTGGCCCTGCGTGCCCAGCTGATGCCACCCCCTGCCACTCCCCCCAGATGTCGGGGTCCCGCCTGCGGCTGTCGCAGCTCTCCGTGGCCGATTCAGGCGAGTACGTGTGCCGGGCAGACGTGGGCAGCACCTCCCGCGAGGCCACCGTCACTGTCACCGTCACCTCCCATGACAGCTCCAGCTACCGTGAGTGTGGCCATGGGGCGAGGGAGGGCACCGGGGTGGGGAGGGACGTGGGTGACCTCAGTGGCTCCCCTGTCCCCTTGTCCCCACAGGCCTGCAGAGCCCCATCATCTCCATCGACCCGCACAGCATGGCTGTGGCCCCGGGTGAGGATGCCACCTTCAAGTGCCGCATCCATGATGGTGCCCGGCCCATCAATGTCACCTGGCGGATGGGGCCCGGCCAACACCTCCAAGGTACAGTGGTCCCTGGGGTGGCCCCAGCGTGGTCTCCACGGTGGCTCCGGTGCTGACACCTCCTCCTTGCCCAGACAATGTGAAGATCAGCACCAACGGCTCCGTCATCTCCATCACCGGCGCCCATGCAGGCAACCAGGGCGCCTACCACTGCGTGGCCTCCAACCGCTTCGGCGTCGCCAGCAGTGTTGTCAACCTCCTGGTGCAAGGTGCGAGGTGGCCGGGGTGTCCCCATCCCTGTCCCTGTGTTCTCCCCATGCTCCAGGTGCTCCTAGGGTGCTGGTGGTGTCCATATCCCTATCTCTATTCTGTTGTCCCCGGAGTGGTTGTGGTGTCCCCACCCCCATGCTAATGTCCTCTATTTGCTGTAGGTGCCCCTGGGGTGGTGGTGTCCCCATCCCTGTGTCCTCTCTGTGGGCCAGGTCCCGCAGGGTGGTGGTGACCCCATCCCTGTCCCCTTGCCGATGTTCTCCAGATGCGCCTGGGGTGGTGTTGTCCCTGATGTCCTCATCAAGCTTCAGGTGCTCCTGGGGTGGTGATGTCCATATACCAGTGTAAATATCCTCTAGGTGCCTCTGGGGTGGCTGTATCCCGACCACCATCCCCATGCTGATGCCCTCTGTGTCCTCCAGGTGCCCCCAGAGTAGCAGTGTCCCTGTGGCCATGCTGATGTCCTCCAGGTGCCCCCAGCATGGTGGTGTCCCCATGTCTATCCCTGCCCTGATGCTCTCCTTGTTCTCCAGGTGCCCCCACCGTGTCGGTGATGCCCCCAGGCCCCGTGACAGTGAAGGAGGGCAAATCCCTCAGCCTGGAGTGCCTGGGCCGGGGCGAGCCACGGCCACTGGTGCGCTGGAGCCGTCTGGGCTCACGGCAGAAGGTGGAGCACCAGACACTGCTGCACATGGACAGCCAGGCTGTGCTGCAGGTGAATGGGGCACCCCAGGGTGCTGTGGGCACTGTGATGTGCCGGGTGCTCACCACCCATCGTGTCCCCTCACCAGCTCTCACCGGCCAAGCCGGAGCACGCTGGGACCTACATCTGCACGGCACAAAGCGCCCTGGGGTCGGCGCAAGCCCGTGTGGACGTCAGTGTGGAGACTGCACAGAGGCACCCTGGGGCCCCCGAGGTCACTGCGCCGCCCACTGTCACCGTGGTGGCTGGGGACACCGCCACACTGCACTGCTCAGCCACAGGTACGGGGTGGGGACGGTGGCCTGGGGTAAGGGTGCACCTGCCTGGACCTCCCCTGCCTCGGGTGACAGACGGTGACATGCCTGCAGGCGAGCCAGCGCCCCGGATCGAGTGGTCGAAGCTGCGGGCGCCGCTGCCCTGGCAGCACCGGGTGGTGAACGGCAGCCTGGTCATCCCCCGCGCCGCACAGCAGGACTCAGGCCAGTACATCTGCAACGCCAGCAGCCCCGCTGGCTCCGCTGAGGTCTTCGTCACCCTCGATGTGGAGAGTAAGGGGGCTGCGGGTCTCCCTCTGCCTCTGCCTGCTCCCCTGTCCTCCATCCAGATGCCTCCTGCTCTTGCTGGTCCCCGTCTCCCCTCGCGGCCCTCTCTCCATCCATCTGTCCCTTCCTCTGGCTCTGCTCATCACTTGTGTTCCTCTGTCCCGCCTCTGCCCAAGTCCAGCTCCATCACTGCTCATGCTCTCCCACCCATCCCTTCCTCGTGGATCTGTCCTCCTTCATCCATCCCAGCTCTCATCCTCCTCTCCATCTCCTCGCAGACTCCTTCATCCATCCCTTCCCAGATGTGCCCATCTCTGTGCACATTGACCTCTCCACCTCTGCTCGCTCCCCTCCCCATCCATCCCCTGTTCATGGATCCATCTGTTGCACGCAGCCATCTCAGCTCACACTCCGTTCATCCCTTCCTGGTGTATCCATCCACCACTCATCCATCCTGGCTCACATCCCTCCCTCCATCTCCTCACAGACTTCAACTGTCCGTCTATGGATCTGGTTCTTGCTCATCCATCCCAGCTCTCACCTCTGCGCACCTCTCTCTGTTGCTGCTCTCACTTCTCCATCCATCCCTTCTCCAGCTTTCTTCACCTGTCTGTCCTTGTGCACAACCCCAGCTCTCCATCTCAGCTCCCACTCCATCCATCCCGTGCATCCATCACGTGTCCATCCCAGCACTCATTCTTGTGCATGTCCATCTTCACCCACACCCCTCCTTCCATCCCTTCCTCGCCAATCCACCCATTCCTGTGCACGTCTGTTGCTATTTCTGCTCACGTTCCTGCATCCATCCCATCTCCTTGGTTATATCCCAGCACTCCTCCCTCTGCACGTCCATTTCTGCTCACACGCCTCCATCCAGCCCTTCCTTGCGGTCTGGTCCACCTCTCACCCACCCCAGCACACCTCTAGCCAAGCCCTCCCATTGCCCCCCTCCTTGCCCCATCGTCGCCCTCCTTGCCCCATCACTACCTCACCGCGTGCTGCCAGGTGCTGACCTCTCCATCCATCCCCGCAGCGCCGCCGTACGCCACAAGCCTGCCGGAGGACAGCACGGTGCACGCGGGCGATGCAGTGCAGCTGCAGTGCCTGGCCCACGGCACCCCGCCGCTGCTCTACACCTGGGACAAGCTCAACGGCAGCCTGTCACCCCGTGCCGTGCCCCGCGCCGGCCTCCTGCGCATCATCCCCGTGCTGCCCGCTGATGCCGGCACCTACCGCTGCCTCGTCACCAACCGCGTGGGCACCGCCGAGACCTTCGCCCGCGTTGTTGTCCACGGTGAGCACCCCGGGGTGCCCTGTGCCGTGCCAGAGATGCTCGCGCCACATGGTGACACTTCTATGTCCCACGCAGGTGACGGTGGCGCTGGTGGTGGCGGTCCCCTGGCCGTGCGGGTGACGCCGGCGAGCCTGGTGAAGGGGGTGGGCGGCATGGCCGAGTTCGCCTGCACCGTCTCAGGGGACCCGCGGGCGCGCCTGGAGTGGCTGAAGGACGGCGGGGAGCTGCCCCCCAGCCACAGCGTGCGGGACGGGGTGCTGCGGTAAGAGGGGCACGGGGCGGCGCCAGCCGCTTGCCTGCGCCCCACGGGTCCCACACCTGTGCCCCCCGGTGTCCCTGCAGGATCCCAGAGCTGGCGCGGGGGGCGCAGGGGGTGTACGTGTGCCGGGCCAGCGCGCCGGGCGGGCAGGCAGAGGACAGGGCCACCCTCACCGTCCAGGGTAAGAGTGGCACCCGCGCGCCGGGGCTGTCAGCACAGGCACCCACCGACCTGTCCCCGTGAGCACCGGCACCCTACTACCCCCAAGCCCTCTGCCTGCAGGCATCTGCTGACCCCACCCTCACGTACCCCAGTGCCCCCCATCTCCCCAAACCCACAGGCACCTGCTGACCCCGTTCCCCCATGCTCACAGGCTCCCTGTATCCCCCAATCTCTCCCCATGCCCCTTGGTACCCCCTTGATTTCTCCCCACAGGCACCCCCCTACCCCAATCACCCCCATACACCTGGCCGCCCTGGCACCCTCCAATCTCTCCCCGTGCACCTCAGCACCTGGCTCCCCCATCCCTGCATGCCCACAGGCACCCCAGTACCCCCTATTTCTTCCCACACCCACGGTCACCCTGATGCCCACATACTTCTTCCCATTCCCCTTAGCACCCCCAGTGCCTCCAATCTCTCCCTGTGCCCTCATGCACCCCAGAGTCCCCCACATCCCCCCACATCCATGGGCACCTTGGGACCTCTCCTTGTTCCCCGTATCCATGGGCACCCCAATGCCCCCTATTTCTCCCCATGCTCGCAGGCACACTGCTACCTCCCCATCTCCCCATATCCATGGGCACCCCAAAACCCCCCATCTCCCCAGTCCACGGGCTCCCCACTTCACCACATCTCTCTCTCCACCCGTGGTACCTCCCTGTGCCCAGGGGCACACCAAAACTCCACTTCCCCTCCCCTAGCTCTGCCCAGGGCCCTGATCAACATCCGGACGGCAGTGCAGACAGTGCTGGCGGGCACGGCAGTGGAGCTGGAGTGCCTGGGGCTGGGTGACCCCCAGCCCCATGTCACCTGGAGCAAAGTGGGGGGCCGCATCCGGCCGGGGGTGCTGGTTCGTGCCGGCACCCTGACCATCGAGCGGGTGGAGAGGGCGGACGCGGGGCAGTACCGCTGCACCGCCACCAACGCCGTGGGCACCGTCCAGTCCCATGTTATCCTCCACGTGCAGGGTGAGGGCAGACGGGGATGCGGAGCGGGGAGGGTGTCCCCCACCCTGGTTCAGGGGGGTGACAACTTCGTCTGTCTCCAGCTGCCCCCCACATCGCCGGGCAGCCAGAGGTGAAGGAGGTCTCAGCGGGCTCGGTGGCCGTTCTGCCCTGCTTGGCATCCGGCTTCCCCGTGCCAGAGATCAGCTGGAGCAAGGTGAGCGGGGACGTGGGGACAGGGCGGTGACCTCCGTCGGTGCTGACCCCCATGGGTGCTGACCCCCCCCCGGTGTCCCCGCAGCTGGAGGGGGAGCTGCCGGCAGGCGCGCGGGTGGAGGGCACGGCGCTCACGCTGCCGGCCGTGCGTCCCGAGGACGCCGGCGTCTACGCCTGTGCCGCCACCAACCGCCGCGGCCAGGAGAAGGCTTTCTACGTGCTGAAAGTCCGAGGTGAGCACAGATGGATGGAAGGACAGGCTGGTGGGGAGGGTAGAGGGGTGGCCGTGTCCCCAGCCCGGCTGACCCCTGGTGTCCCCGCAGAGCACCTGGTGCCCTACTTCACACAGACACCCCGCTCCTTCCTGCCGCTGCCCACCATCAAGGACGCCTACAAGATGTTCGAGATCCAGATCACCTTCCGGCCCGACGCCGCCGATGGTGAGCGCTGCGGGGGCCCCCCGGCCCTCCCAGCCCCGCCGCGCTGCGCCGGCCTTCTCTCACCCCTTCTCTCTCCTCCTCCGTCTGTCCGTCCGCCTTTCCATCTCTCTCCTTCCTTTAGCTCTCATTCTGTACTCAGGTGAGCACCCACCCCGGGGACCTCTGCGTTCCCCCCTCCCCGGGGTGTTTTGGGGTCCCCGTGCCCTGCGGCCGGGCTGACCCGCTGCCTCCCTGCAGGGATGCTCCTCTACAACGGGCAGCGCAGGAGCAGCGGCGCCGACTTCATCTCCTTCGGGCTGGTGGGCGGGCGCCCTGAGTTCCGGTGAGTGCACGGGGGGGGGGGCACCCACGGGTGGAGGGGGGCAGCACCCCCATCCTCACCCCATGCATCCCCACCTCATCCCACAAACGCAGGTTTGACGCCGGCTCGGGCATGGCCACCATCCGGCACCCGACGCCGCTGCGCCTGGGCGAGTACCACACCGTGCGCCTCTTCCGCAACCTCACCCGGGGCTCGCTGGTGGTGGACGGGCTCTCCCCGGTCAACGGGACCTCGCAGGTAAGGGGGGGACAGGGGGACCGGGGGGGGGTGGCCTGGGGGCAGCCATGCCCACCCACCTGTGCCCGCAGGGCAAGTTCCAGGGGCTGGACCTGAATGAGGAGCTGTACCTCGGCGGGTACCCCGATTATGCTGCTGTGGCCAAGACGGGGCTCAGCCAAGGCTTCGTGGGTGAGCGGCGGGCTGGGGGGCATGGGGTTGGGGGGCCTGAGCAGTGGGTTGGGGGGGCTGAGCGTGTTTCCCACCCCCCCAACACCGCCATGTCCCACAGGCTGCGTGCGGCAGCTCCGCATCCAGAACGAGGAGGTGGCGTTCGGGGAGCTGGACCTGCAGGCGCACGGCGTCGGCAACTGCCCCACGTGCCAGGACCAGCCCTGCCAGGTGAGGCTGGGGGGGACACACGTGCACCGTCCTCCCCCTCCCATCCCATCCCCGCTGCTCATCCGTGTCCCCCCTCCCCAGAACGGCGGCATCTGCGAGGACGCCGAGAGCAGCACCTACGTCTGCCGCTGTCCCCACGGCTTCACCGGCAGCAACTGCGAGTACTCGCAGGCACTGCACTGCCACCCAGGTGGGTGCCCGCCCTGCGGGGACATCACCCGCTGCCCTCCCTGCCTGGATGCTGCCCCCCCCCCCCCCCCGGCGCTCACCACCCATCTCTGTCCCCTCCCTGGGCAGAGGCGTGCGGACCTGATGCCACCTGCATCAACCGGCCGGACGGGCAGGGCTACAGCTGCCGCTGCCACCTGGGCAAGTCTGGGGAGAGGTGCACCGAAGGTGAGCACGGCTGGGGACAGGGCATGGGGCTGGGAGCCCTCTGGGGACAGGGGCACGGGGGTGGGGACAACGCTGGAGATGTGGGTATGGGGATGGGACCACTCTGGGGACAGGGGCACGGGGGTGGGGACAACCCCAGGGACATGGACATGGGGGACACGAGTGTAGGGATGGGATGACAGTGGGGACATGGGCATGGGGACATGGGTGTCGGGGTGGGGATCACCGTAGGGACACAAGTATGGGGATGGGGATCACCCTGGGGACATGGGCACAGGGCTGGGTACCACAGTGGGGAGATGGGCACGAGGGGACACAGGCAGTGTGGGGACAGGGGACTAGGAACCACCTGGGGAGGTGGGCATCGTGGATGCGATGGGGATGGAGCAGTGGGGACCACCCCAGGGACACAGGCTTGGGGCTGGGGACTGCCCTGAGGAGATGGGAATGACGGGGATGGGGCATTGGGGACCACCACGGGGAGATGGGGACAATGGGGACGATGGGGCCGGGGTCTCGGGCCCCACTGGCCGGGTGCTGAGGCGCGGTGCCGCAGGCGAGGCGGTGAGCGTGCCGTCCTTCGGCGGGGCGGGTGCCTTCGTGTCGTACCCGCCCCTCACCAACGTGCACCACGAGCTGCGGGTGGAGGCCGAGTTCCTGCCGCGGGCGCCCGACGGGCTGCTGCTCTTCAGCGCTGGCAAAGCCGCCCCCGTCGAGGACTTCGTCGCCCTCGCCATGGTCGGCGGCCACCTCGAGTTCCGCTACGAGCTGGGCTCAGGTAGGCTGGCACGGCCCGACTGGGTGTCACCAGAGGGGTCCTGGGCATTACTGGGGTGGCCAGGCATCACTTTGGTCCCCGGGTGCTGCCACGGTCTCCTGGGCATCGCTGGGGTTCCCCTGGTGTAACTGGGGTCCCTAGGTGCTGCCAGGGTTCCTGGGGCATCACCGAGATCCCCAAATGTCACCAGGGAGCCCTAGCATCACGGGGGTTCCTTGGTGTCATCTGGTGTCCCCTAGCATCATATCACCGGGGTTCCCTGCCATCTCCTGGGTCCCCTGGCACTGCCAGTGTCCCCAAGCAAGCCCCTGGCACTGCTGGGGTCCCCTGGCATCACTTTGGTCTTCAGGTGCTGCCAACATCCCTGGGAATCAGTGGGGTTCCCTGGTGTCACCGGGGTGTCCTGGCACCACTGGGGTCCCCAAGCATCACCAGGGTCCCTTGGCATCACCCAGCGTATCCATTGGGTCCCCAAGCATCCCTGGGGTGCCCAAACATCCCTGCAGTTCCCTGGCATCACCCAGGACATCGCTCTGGGTCTCCAAGCACTGCCAGGGTCCCCAGGCACCCCCAGATCTCCCTGCCATCCCCATCCCCATCCCCTCTACCCCGAGCGGGTGGCAGCAGGGCCGAGCCACGGTGCCAGCGTGTGGTGTCACAGGCCCGGCGGTGCTGCGGAGTGCCGAGCCAGTGGCGTTGGGACGCTGGCACCGGGTGATGGCTGAGCGGGTGCACAAGGACGGGACGCTGGTGGTGGACGGCGGCGCCCCGGTGCAGCGCTCCTCACCCGGCAAGAGCCAGGGGCTCAACCTGCGCTCCCCGCTCTACCTGGGGGGTGTGGAGCCCCCCCTGCAGCCCCCCACCAACGCCTCCTTCCAGGGCTGCATCGGCGAGGTGAGTCCCGGCCCCCCTCCACACACCCTGTACATGGAGGGGGGGAGACACAGGTTAACCCCCTCTTCCCCCTGTCCTGTGCAGGTCTCCATCAATGGGAAGAAGGTGGATTTGTCCTACAGCTTCCTGCGGAGCCGGGGCGTGGGGCAGTGCGGGCAGAGCTCGCCCTGCCTGCATGCACCCTGCCTGCACGGGGGCCGCTGCCTGCCCCTGCCTGACGGCAGCCCCCCCTTCCGCTGCCTCTGCCCCCCCGGCTTCAGCGGTGAGCGTGGGGAGGAGTTTGGGCGGTTTCGGGGTGCTCAAGGGGTGCGTGGTAGGAGCAACGTGTGTGTGTGCACCTGCTGGTTGCAGGCATGTGCTCTGTGCATCTGGGTGTGCACAGCACGTGCGTGTGTGTGCCATGCTGTGCTGCATGCATCTGCTGTGTTTGTGTGTGTGGAGTTTGCATGCGTGTGCTGTGTGCATCTGGAGTGTGTGCATGTAAGCTGTGTGTGCTGCACTTGTGCACTGTGCATGTTTGTGTGCTGTGTAGGCATGTGCCGTGCCTGCATATACACTGTGTGCATGTGTGCACTGTGTTTGAGTGCACTGTGCTATGCACGTGTACACTGCATATGTGTGCTGTGAGTGTGCTTTGCAAGCGTGTGCACTGTGCATCTGCTCTGCATGTAATATGCACGTATGCACTGTGTGCATGTGCGTGCAGTTTGCAAGTGTGTGCATCTGTACGCATGTTTGTGCAGTGCGTGCTGTGAGCATCTGCATGTGCTGAGTGTGTGTGCTCTTTGCATGCATGATGTGATGTGTGGATGTGCATTTGATATGCATGGATGTGTGCTGTGCATGTGTTTGCATGAGGGTGCACTGCATGTGTGTGCATCTGCTGTGCACGCATGCATTACACTGAGTGTGTGTGTGCAGTTATGTGCGTTGTGTGCATGAGTGTGTGCTGTGTGTATGCATGCACACGTGCACTCTGCATGTGCTTGTTTGCTACATGTGTGCGTGAGCACTGTGTGTGCAAGGGATCACCCTGGGGTATTGAACAGAGGAGGGCAAGCGAGTGCAGGAGGTGCTCAGCCACCCCCGTGTGCCTGTGTCACCCCGTGCCACCCGCTGTGTCCCCAGGGCAGCTCTGCGAGCGGGCGGAGGACCGGTGCCTGCAGCACAACCCCTGCCTGCATGGAGGCACCTGCAAAGGCAATGCCTGCATCTGCCCTGAGGGCTACACCGGCCCCTACTGCCAGCACAGTGAGTGTGGGGACATGGGGAGGTACGGGGGACATGTGGGGACACATGGGAACATGCCACCTGTCCCCATCACCCTCTCGCCTGCAGGCACGGCGCTGTCAGAGCTGGACCGGGACTGGCAGGAAGGCAGCGGGGGCGGTGGTATGGTCCCCAGGGGTGCCGTGCACCCATTTTCCCCCTTTCTGAACCCAAAACCGATGCTGGTGCGGGGATGCTCAGTGGTGCCCTCTCACCCCATCTCCCCACAGATGCCCCTGGGCAGTTCAGTGCCGCTTTCCGTGACGGCTCCTACCTGGCCCTGCCCGGCCACCTCTTCCCCCGCGGGTGAGTGGTTTTGGGGACAAGGCCTGGGGTGCTGCACCCTGCCCGTGGCATTGCACCCGCTGAAGCATTGCACCCATGCAACGTTGTGCCCACCACAATTTTGCACCTGCTGCAGCATTGCACACCTTCCTGCAGCACTGCACCCAGCAGGACTTGGCACTCTTCCTGCTGTGTTGTATCCATTGAATTGTTGCAGCTATTGCATCATTGCACCCATTGCATCATCTCACCCATTGTACTCTTTTGCAATCGTTGCATGCTTGCAGCCATTGCATTGTTGCACCCATCACATCATTTTTCCCATTGCATTGTTGCACCCATTGCACTCTTAAATCCATTGCATCATTGCACCCATTGCGTTGTTGCACCCACTGCATTGTTGCACCCATTGCACTCTTGAACTCATTGCATCGTTGCACCCACTGCAGTCCTGTACCCCCTGCGTTGTTGCATCCTCGCACCCGTTGCATCGTGGCACCCGTTGCACTCTTGCACCCGTGGCGTTGTGCCCTCCCCGGGCACTGCACCCACGGCCGGCCCCGTCTCGTTACAGCCTGCCTGACGCGCAGGAGGCGATCGAGCTGGAGCTGCGGACGGACAGCGCCGACGGGCTGCTGCTGTGGCACGGGGCGGTGAGCAGGGGGACATGGCTGGGACGCCCCCCCGGGGAGGAGATGGGGACATCCCCACCGCGCTCACCGCCCCCTCGTACCCGCAGGAGAACGGCAAAGCCAAAGACTTCGTGGGGCTCGGCTTGAAGGACGGGCACCTGGTGTTCAGGTGAGCGGGGACCCGCGTGTCCCCAGGGACCCTGTGCCACCGCGCGTCCCCCTGCTCAGCCCCTGTTCCCTGCAGCTACCAGCTGGGCAGCGGCGAGGCCGTCATCGTCTCCGAGGACCCCGTCAATGACGGCGAGTGGCACCGGGTGACAGCGGCGAGGTGGGGGCCGGGGACTTGGGGGGGTGGGGAGGGCTGGGGGGTCGGGTGCTGATGGCTCCCCACAGGCAGGGCCAGCGCGGGTGGCTGCAGGTGGATGGTGAGGAGCCGGTGCACGGGAAGTCACCAGGAGCCAATGTCATGGCCAACACCCAGGGCAGCATCTACATCGGTATGGGGACACGGGATGGGGGGACACGGGGATGGGGCATGGCGGGTCAGAGGACAGGAGGACACAGGGACAGGGAATGGGACATAGGATGGGGCGTGGGGTGGGAGATGGAACAGGACACGGGGCTGGATGTGGAACAGGGCACAGGATGGGACATGGGATGGGACACGGGGTGGCATGTGGGATGGGAGATGGGTCGGGACACGGGGTGGGATGTGGGGTGGGGCATGGGATGGGAGATGGGGTGGAACACAGGGTGGGACAGGACATGGGACAGCAGAGGATGGGAGATGGTAGGACATGGGAAAGGGCACAAGATGGAACACAGATTGGATGCAGGTTGGGACAGGTGATGTGGCACAGGATGGGGCATGGGGTGGGACACGGGATGGGACAGGGCCTGGAGTGGGACACGGGACATGGGACAGGGCACAGGCAGACATAGGATGGGACATTGGATGGGAGGGAGCACAGGACACAGGACAGGATTTGGGATGGGACATAATGGGACATGGGGTGGGTACAGAATGGGGTGTGTGGCAGACACAGGGTGGGACACGGAATGGGACACACGGTGGGACTTGGGACATGGCACTGGGACCCAGGACGGGATGGGACACCTTGTGGGAAAATGGGGGCATGGGATGGGACACGGGACAGGACGTGGACTGGATACAAGACAGGACACACGGTGTGGCACGAGATGAGGCACGGGGCAGGAAGGGGACATGGTGTGGGGCACGGGATGGGAACCCGTGATGTGACGCCGTGCGAGCGCAGCGGTGCGCCCCACATCCCCCCACCCACATGTGCCCCCGCGGCCCCATCCCGCAGGCGGTGCCCCGGACCCCCGCAGCCTCACGGCCGGCAAGTTCCTCACCGGAGTGACGGGCTGCGTGCGGGGGCTGCTGCTGGCGTCTGCAGGGATCCCCCCGCACCCCATCGACCTGCGGCACGGCGCGGTGGGGGGCTCCCCCGCCGCCCCCTGCCCCTCATAGCCCCCCCGCCCCCCAGAGGCTCGGGGAGAGCGAGTTTTGTCGGATTTATTATTATTATTATTATTATTTTCCAAAAAGCCACGAGGAAACGGTGCTTCGCTGCCCCGGGATGGCTCTGGGGGGGGCCGGGACCCCACAAAAATGTTTACACCCCCCCCTCGCCCCAAGCCGTGCTGGGGCGGCCGGGCCGCCCGGGTGCCTCCTGGGGTGGCACCGGGGTGGGGGGCGCAAGGGACAATCCTGGGCGCTGGAGGGGGCACCGGGCCCCCCCCGGCCCCCCGCGCTGGGACACCCATTAAAGGAGAGAGAACGAGTGCCCGAGTGTGTCTGGGGGGACTGCGCCTGGGGACGGGGGGCACGGAGGGGTGGGCACGGGGTTTGGGGGGGGGGGGGTTGGTGCTTTAGGGGTGGTGTGGAGATATTTGGGGTCTGGGGGGGGGAGGTGCTTTGGGGTGGTGCGGGGGGGACACACAGGTGCTTTGGGGGGGGTAGGGGTCTGGCAAGGTCTGGGGGGCAGGTTCCTTGGGGTGGATGTGGTGGGGGACATGTGCTTTGGTGTGGTGTGGGGGGGCACAGGTGCTTTGGGGGGGACTGTGGGCGCTTGGGGGGGCACCCGGGTGCTATGGGGTGCCGCAGGGGTCTGAGGGGGTCCGGGGAGGACCGGGGTGCGGGGGGGGGCTGCCGTGGGGTGCGTGGAGGGGCTCGGGGGTCACGGCTGGGGGCGCTGAGGGGCTGGGTACAGGGGGCGGGGCCGTGCGGGCACAGACGCGGGCCCTGCCGCCGCCGCCCCCCCACCCGCCGCGTAATGGCGGCCGCGCGGCAGGCCCCCGCGCCGGCCCCGCCCCCCCCCGCGTCTCGCGGCGCGCGGCCGCCGTCAGCGCCTCGCGCCCGCGGGCATCAGCGCGGCGCGCGCGTGACGTCACCGGCCGTGACGGCGGCGGCGGCGGCGGCAGCGGCGGGAGGGAGGGGCCGGGGCCGGGGCCGGGGCCGGGGCCGGGCCGGGGGCGGCGGCGGCGGCGATGGCGCCGCGGCTGCAGCTGGAGAAGGCGGCCTGGCGCTGGACGGAGACGGTGCCGCCCGAGGCGGTGGCGCAGGAGCACATCGAGGCGGCCTACCGCGTCGGGCTGGAGCCCTGCCAGCGCGGCGCCTGCCGGTACCGCCGCGGGGCCCCGGGGTGGGCGGGCGGCCCCTCCGGCCTTCCTCCGCCACCCTCCTCCCCCTCCTCCTCCTCCTCCTCCTCCCCCACCCGTCCCGCGGCCCCGAGCCCCCCCCAGCCCCCCGGCGGTTGATGGCAGCGGCCCCCAGCGCCGGGGCTGTCCCCGTAGCGCCGGGCGGTGCCGGTTGTCGCTCCCCGTGCCCCCCCCCCCTCCCCTCCTCGCCCTCCCCCCCCCCCCGCCCCATCCCCGCCCGCTGACGGTTGTGCCCGGTGCCGGTCCCGCAGGAGGAACTGCCGGGGGAACCCCAACTGCCTGGTGGGCATCGGGGAGCACGTCTGGCTGGGCGAGATCGACGAGAACAGCTTCCACAACATCGACGACCCCAACTGCGAGCGCCGCAAGAAGGTAACGGGCGGCCCCGCGCCCAGCTGGGGACAGGGGGAGGCGACGCCCCGTGTGCCCCCCCCCCGGGCCCGGCAGCTCGGGGTGCGGCGTCTCCCCGGTGCTCCGGCTGCCGGGCCCCCGCTCGCTCCTCGGCCGCGGCGAGTGACAAGTGTTGCTTTCTCTCTCACGCTAGAACGCGTTCGTGGGCTTAACGAACCTCGGCGCCACGTGCTACGTGAACACTTTCTTGCAGATGTGGTTTCTCAACTTGGAGCTCCGGCAAGCCCTCTACTTGTGTCCCAGTACCTGCAGCGAGCGCACGGCTGGAGAGGGCGTCCCAAAAGACAAAGGTCAGTGGGAGCGCATCGCAGTGGCCTCTCCCTGCTGCGAACAGAGGATTTGCTCCTTTTCTCCTAAAACCTTACGTGGAGGTGTTGGCTTTGGAAGAGTGTTGTCGTGGGAATCTATGGCTGGTGCTACCGTTGCCCGTACAACCTCTGTGCTGCTCTTTTTGAGTCCTTCACCCAGCTTTTAGGAACAAGTCAAGCTAAGCCATCCTTTGCCTGAGTTACTTCAAACCAAAGTGATCTGATCTGGCTGAAAGCTTGTTTTGGTTTCGTTCTTTGCTGGACTGGTTCCCAGCTTAGGGATGGTGCTGGGATGGGAACACACAGGCTGGGGCTGGCTGAGCTGTGCTGTGTCCCACAGGAGGGCAAGGGTGTAGGTGCTGGGTACAGCTGAGACTTCTAGCACCTGCACAACGTCCCCGAGGGGCTCTGGTGCCACACCTTCTGTGTAGAGCGGCGCTGGAGGTGTGTTCTGAGCTGCCTGATTTCTTTGGTCCTGTTTTATGGTACTTCGGAAAGAACGTCTTGCTGTTTGGCTTCAAATAAGAAGCTGCTACTCTGTGGTAACTGGCGCATGTTGCTGAAGCTGTTGACTAGCAGCTCATGTTTGGCACTGTGGGATATTTGGCCTGTACTGGGACTTAGCTGTCATCGCTGACATTAACCACTTCAAATCTAACTATAATTCAAAACAGGAAAAAAGTGTAATTTCTAGACATTAAATTTATCTGTACAAAGAACAAACAAATTACTTTGAACAGGTCTCTCTCCTCTCGAGATCTGGCTGTAACTTGAACTTTTTTTTTTTTTTTTTTTTTTTTTTACAGACTATGAGCCTCAAACCATTTGTGAACATCTCCAGTACTTGTTCGCCTTGCTGCAGAACAGCAAAAGACGGTACATCGATCCTTCTGGGTTCGTCAAAGCGCTGGGTTTGGATACAGGACAGCAGCAGGTAGGCTTGAGTTGGGCCTGTAATTCCCTTTTCTAAAGAAGTGTGAAACGACCCTTTTGTTGTTTTAGCACCTCTGAGCTGGGACCTGGTGCTCGGCTCTGTTTGTACGAGCACAAAGGGAGGAGCAGTGCTCAGGGCCCTTCCTGCCTGGGTGGGAGGTCAGGAGGAGCCCGGCAGCAAGGGGAGGAGTGCTGTTAGCGCCTGATCAGCTACAGCACTGCACAGCAGGCTGTGGGGTGGGAGCTGGAGCTGCCACAAGGCTCTCTCGACAGGTCCTTTATGGGCTGCTCCTCCCGGGGCTGGGGAGCGCTGGGAAGGGCTTGGTGCTGCGCACTTAGGTAGGGGCTGAGGCCTGGAGGGCTCCTGCAGGAGGAGAAGCTGTTGGCAGTCTGCAGGGCAGAGAAAGCACGTTTTGGGAAGGGTGAGCGCCACAGGCAGCTCCTGCAGGACTGTCACAGAAGCTGAAGAGGGCTCAGGACAAGGGCGCTGCCTGAAAATACAGCTTGGGAAGTAAGAGGGGGCAGCTGGAGGAAGTGTGGGAGTGCTTGGCCGCCTTTCCTCAGGATGATAAGCGAGGGGAAAGTCGCTCCTTGTTCCTTGGGAAGGAAGCAGTTGTTAGCGACCGGTGACGTTACAGGACAGCAGTGTGTCCTGCTGGGCTGTGACAATGGTAGGAACTGGAGAGAGGAGCTGCAGGGCAACAGCAGAGGCACTGTCAGGCAGTGAGAGGGGAACAGGTTGGGCTTTGGTGCCAAGGCCGGACGGGAGAAGGAGCAAGGAAAACAGGGTGCTCGGAGGAGAGGGAGTCCCTGAAACGTGTGGAGAAGATTCTGGGCCTTGCAGGAGGAAGGGGGCAAAGTCAGAGAGCGGCTTCTCATTTTTTTTATCTATTTTTTTTCCTTCTCACATATGGTGCAAGCAGGGGCATGCCGAGGTTTTGAAAAATGAGTGTTAATGGGACAAAACTGTGCAGGAGTGGTAGGCTGGAGAGATTGACTCTCCCACCAGGCTGTGCTGTGGCAGAGGATGATTAATGCTCTGCAAGCTACTTCTGCATGCTCTTTGAGGTGGTGTAGACCTGTTGAACGCAGCTGTGATCAAATGAGGGCAGAGGAATGGTCTGTGTTGTCACGTCTGGGCAGCAGAAGCCGCTGTCGATGCACCAGGTGGAGTTGTGAAGGGATTTACGCGGTTAACAAGCCGCTATTTCCCATCCAGAACCCTGCGAGCAGCGGGGCAGAAGTCAAAACCACCCCAAGCTGCTGGCCGGGAGCCAGCTTCGTTCATGCTGTGGTTTCACGCTGGGGGCCTTGTGCTCCTTTTAGGCAAATTCCTCTTTTCTTTAGTTCTCCTGACTGGTCTTTTTCTATTCAGTGCACGCCAAAGTCTCCGTGCAGCCTGTGTGTAGGGCTGTGTGTAATTTGCAGTAAATTAGCAGCGAGGCTGTGATTGCACTTTGTGCTGTGGGGTATTGTTAACCGGCTTGGCTTTCTGTTCTAGGATGCCCAGGAATTTTCAAAGCTGTTCATGTCACTGCTGGAAGATACTTTATCCAAACAAAAAAATCCAGATGTTCGAAACATCGTACAAAAGCAGTTCTGTGGAGAGTATGCGTATGTCACAGTGTAAGTATGTGGTCTTTGGGAAGAACTTTTCTGTAAATATTTAAACATTTTAGAAGAATTTGAGGGGACGAGATCTCTAACAGCTGGAGCAGGCAGGTAATCTCATGAAATGTTGTGCAAGAGGTTTTCAGTTTTTAGGTTTCCAGATTCCGTGTGCCTGTTGTTGTTGTTGTAGTTTGCCAGATGTTTTCAATCCTTTAATGAAAATTTACTAATTAAATGTGCGAGTGAGCTAATGGAACGTTAAGTCCTCGAGACAGAAAATGGAGTGCTTGGGTGTTGTTGTACTCAATTCATTCCTGAGTTCTCAGAGCTGTGGATTTCACCTCAAAAATCACCTGATGGAGAATGGTATATAAGAGTTGTAAGCAGGTGCTCCTTTTCCAGGTAGATGTTATCCTGTGCACACCATCTTGCACAGCGTTCTGTAGATGTCTGTACCATAGTAGCTCTGACTTATGTTTTTCTCCTAGTTACATAGCTCAAGGAGTAGTTAATGATTGGGGAGTTAATGAATCAGTGAACTTGTCTCATGCATTTTTGTCTTTTTTCTTTTTTTTTTTCCATCCTAGCTGCAACCAGTGTGGCAGGGAGTCCAAACTTGTGTCTAAATTTTATGAGCTGGAGTTAAACATCCAAGGGCACAAGCAGTTGACAGACTGTATAACAGAGTTTCTCAAGGTACAAACTTGTTGGTTTTTGAGTCCTGCTTTTCTTAGCAAGGTGTTTCAATTCCTTTCTTCAGTTAACAGCTTCTGAGGTTGGTATTGGATCGAAGTGGGCAGCTCAAACAGTGCTGTCAATGGGATGAATGCAAAAGGAAATGCTTTTCTGTGGACCCAGAAAATTAGGACTGAGTCACGCACTCAGAAGTCAGGGAGCAAGGAGTGGCTCTGAGCAGGAGTGTTCAACATGCGCATGAACAGCTTTAAAAAGCACTTGGAAGTCGCATATTTAGTCAAAATGCTTTCCCCGGAAAGTTGAGAAAAAGTGCCCAAAGCCTGACAAGAAGTCCCGGCATGCTTTGTCATGGATAGCACTGGGAGAATGGCTGCTTTTTGTGTTTTCTATATTGGTGCTCATCTGCATAGCAACAGGAGACATTCCCTGCTCTAAAATGTGCTCTCAAAAATACTAGCAAGGACCCGGAATAGCTGCAGGAACAGCTGCGAGTGCTCTTAATTCGACTTCAAAATTTGCCTAGATCTATAGTTGCTGGCATGTTAAAGGCTCAAGGTGGGGATTCAACTAAGAACATTGAGGGCAGAACTGACCTGAAATGTGACCGTACCTGGGGTGCCATCTGGCTGCTGTGCAGTGCCTTCAGTGATGTGCTCAGCAAACCGGTTGCTCTGCTCCTGGAAGGTCTGCTCTGAAAAAAGACAGGCTTGTGTATGCCCATTAACAGGCTGCATTGCTTCTGCCCTGGCACAGTGAACTTTGTCTGGTCTTCCTTCAAATGAAACAGCGGGTGACCTTGTTGAGCACAGTTGTAGTTCTCTGGCCTGATCCTGCCACTGGATCTGCATAGACTCTTCTTTTTCCCTGGTGATGTTTGTTTTGCCAAGCACAAGAGGATTGTAGTTCCCAGGTTAAAATGCCGCTGTACGTTAACTCGGTCCGTGTGATCTCGTAAAAGGGCAATTTGTTTTCTTTTTCCTTAACCCTAATGGTAGAAACCAACTCCAGGCACTTCAGTCAAGTGGAGAGCGAACTTGACAGTCCTGTAAGCAGCCTGAGAACTGGGAGCAGGGCTAAGTGCAGGCTGAAATGTTCCTTGAAGTGACAGCACCCTACCAGGCTGTGCTGTAAAGCATTCCTGTTAGCCCAGAGAACTGTGAATTTTTAACCTGGAGATTATTTTGGAAAGCAGCTGGGTAGAGACTGAAATGGTTAAAATAACTTCTATACTTTTCAGTCCAGTGGGCAGCTCGGTTGGAGTGGTTGACTTTTCAGAGGTAACCTGTTCTCAAGATCTTTCTTTCTGCCCCCTGGTCAGGAAGAAAAATTAGAAGGGGACAATCGTTATTTTTGTGAAACTTGTCAGAGTAAGCAAAATGCCACAAGGAAGATCAGGCTGCTAAGTCTTCCGTGCACGCTCAACCTGCAGCTGATGCGTTTCGTGTTCGACAGGTAAGCCTCTCACTGGAGCGTGTGCTGTAAAAGCAGGAGTGCCTTGGGTTGCGTGGAAGCTCTTTGGAAAGCCATCTGCTCTGCTCTTTCTGCATTGATTTGAGATATTGAAGATTGAGTGCATGCATGAGCTTCTCTTGGGATGCTCGGTGGGTTTTGAGGGAAGTTGCTGTGAGATGTGAACAATTATCGTTGTCCCCTGAACTGAAGCTTGGCCATTTGCCTTTGTGCAGGCAAACCGGCCATAAGAAAAAGCTGAACACCTACATCGGCTTCTCTGAGCTGCTTGACATGGAACCTTTTATGGAGCAAAAGAGTGAGTTGCATGCTGTGTTTGTTAACGGTATCCACCGCCTCTTGTCAGACAAGAGGAGGTCTTGTCTGAATCCAGTTTTTGCTGGAAAGTTACACTAAGACTTGTATGAAGCCCTTGTTTCAAGTAACAGCTGTGTCCACCTATCTGAGCAGGCTGTGGAAGCTACCTAAAGCTGTGTAGGGGTCTTGGAGAGATGAAAGTTCAGGTGCAGTTTTCGTATGCTTAAAAAAAAATAAATGCAAAAAACTTAAGTACTAGGAAAGAAAACGTCTGTTTCATCCAGAGAGCTAAATAACTTCCATTTCCCTTTCAGGTGGTGTCTATGTATATGAACTCAGTGCTGTCCTCATACACAGAGGTGTGAGTGCGTACTCTGGGCACTACATCGCCCATGTGAAGGATCCGCAGACGGGCGAGTGGTACAAGTTTAATGACGAAGACATAGAAAAGATGGAGGGGAAGAAACTGCAGTTGGGAATTGAGGAAGATCTAGGTAAAACCTTTAAGTTGTGAGTGCCCTTTTAAAATAACTCTTTTCACCAAAACCACAGAGGCTGAGTATGTGGAGGCCCTGATACTCTTAAAAAACAAAAGTACTCCTACGCATGCTGTCACGTCTTAAGAGTAATGTGTGAAACAGCAGTTCTGTTAATTGCAGCCAGATTTTCTTCATTTCAGCCCTGTGTGAGTGTTTACGCACACCTCGTGATCATTTCCTCTACTCTAGTATTTCTCTTGCCTGCCGCATGGCAGATAACATGCTGATAACCCAGGATGCCTATCAGGATGAAACAGGCGAGCTGCCGCTTCCTTGGCCAGTGTGCCAGAGGAGGCTTAGGAGCAGATAACGAGGTTGTTTTCAGTTTCCCTAACATGTTATGTTTTCATTTCTAATGAGGTGTTTTACTTTAGGAGGCAGTAAAGAGTCTTCATAAAAATCTTGATCCCAATAATCTCTTGAAAGCCAAAACTGCCTTTTTAGTTAGCTCTTTTTACTTTTCCTTTGCAGTCTTTTGTTCTTGCCAGCTTGCCTCATGCTGATGTTCTGGTTTAGATAACCTGGGCAGTACAGGGTCTTGACATCCCTGTGCTGGCTGGAGGGCTTAGGATGAGCTTAGGACTGTGGGTTTCTCAGCCTGCAGTACATAGGAGTGGATCAGTTTTAAATTGACAGCTTAAGTGCTCGGTTTTGCAGTTGCTTAGTGTTCCTCAGCGCACGTCAGTGCAGAACACTTTGTGGTGTCGGGAAATGGGGAAGTTAATGCCAGAAATTTCACGTAAAGTGCAACTAACCCATTTCCAGAAACACTGATCCACCATGCCACTTGTTCTTTGCTGTGTCTCCAGCACCAATAATTTGACTTTATGATATGTTGCCTTTCTTTAAAGCATCTTTAAATAACAGCTTAATGAAAAAGACACCCTCAGACTTATTTGCTCCCTAAGAGTGTTTTAAAGCCACATCAGCCTGAGCACACCCTTGAGCAGACATGGGGTGTTAGTCTGCCTTTCCTGTTTCCTCCCATGCACGCATCTGCATGATGCCACTTTATTTTCAGCTCTCTCGCTAGCAAACACCTTCTTGAATTTCATCACGACATGCATAAATGCAGGCTGCCACCGGAGCAGCTTTGTCATCCTGTTAATGTTTGACTACCGCTAGCTTTCAACCAAATTGTGAAACTGGCTAGACATCTAGTGGTGTAAGGTAGGAAAATAAGCCCTGAGAATAAATAAAAGGTTCTAAGCCTTTTCTTTCTAACCTCACGAGTTACCCAGAGTATCAAAAATCACATGCAAATAAACTGCTGTGGCCTTAATCCTGTAAAGGTTTATGCTTAACTGCAAGAAAGTATTCTTGCTGAAACACAAGGCTGCTCGAAGAATGTAAGTAAAGCATGTTCAGAAGCCTCTGCAAGCTGGAAGCCTTAATATGCTAAACAAAGTTCTGAAGTGCTGATGTTATTTGCCAACTCCAAGCAAAACTGGAGTTTGAGAGTCATCCTCTTCGTTACAAACACATGAAACAGCAGGAGAAGGTTGGTAATGTAAAGCAGAGGTCTGTTGTGGGGGGAGTCCTGAGGCCAGGCTGTGCAGATGGGAACAATTTGTAAAATATTTGGAGAAACTGCAAATAAAGACCGGCTAGGAAGTCCCTTGGATGGTGTGGTGGAAGATGCACATATTTTTTTTCCCAGAACTGGAAAAAAAAAATACACTAAAAAAAAATCAATATTCCATTCGTAGTTCAACCTACAGAGGGCTGTTCCTTTTTTAAAAATTAAAAAAAAAAAAAAAAAGTTGATTTTTGAAACTGCAGCTGTATGTAAGCGTGCTTTCCTTGCCTGGCAGTCTGGAAGGAGTCACTCTTGCAACATGAGTTTGCATCATACAGCCAGCTGCTCTGAAATCATTTCCATGTCTGTTTGCCTCATAAAAGCTGCCCAACTGGTCCATATTTTTTGCTTCCGTGGTCACATGTAAATAGATTCTCTTCACTGAGGATCTGACTTTGTTCTTTGGTGTCAGGACACCAACTAACAAGAGGCAGAGGGAAGAAAGGATGTTTTTGCAAAAGCTACTTCTGGCTTGGCAAGGCGAAGCTAGGGAGAGAAGAAAGGCTCTCTTATGGAGAGTGGTTTACAGCAGGGTCCTAATTTAGTCCCTCTGAATCGTCCCGCCTCCAGAAATGCTGGAAGGATTTGGGTCTTGCTGTGGGATAAAAGTTTGGCTGATGCCAAGCCAGCGCCTGCAGAGAGGCCTGGCAGGGCACAGAACACAGGGAGTGGGAAGCCGGCTAGGTGGCAAACTCAGCCTGTTGGAGAGTCAGTAAGGGAGCTCGTGTGCTTATTGTGTTTTCCCTTTACCACAGCAGAGCCTTCTAAATCTCAGACTCGCAAACCTAAGTGTGGGAAAGGGACTCACTGTTCACGCAACGCCTACATGCTGGTGTACAGGCTGCAGACCCGAGAGAAGTCCTTGACAGTCGAAGTACCAGGTAAGGGAGACTTGACTCTCCTGGCCTCTCCGTCTCTTCTCATGATGCTCCGAGCCAGCTAGGAATCAGGGCTCTGCTCAAAGCACCTTATGCTGCCTGGCAGGTTCAAGGGCACCATATGGCAGCTTGGTGTCACGACCTGGGTCATATGCAGAAAAACCCTTCAACTTCCGTAGCACTTGAAATAATATTAACCTGATAACACCGTCTCTGTGCCTGTTCAGGGCACCTGACCAGCGAGATCAAATGGGAAGGGGGATAGGAAGAGATAATCCCACTGGGAGCTATCATCTGCAGCATGTCCCGCTGCTGGGGCGGGAGTGTTAGCGTTTGCTGGATCCCACCGGAGCTGCTCGGGTTCCCAAAGGCGAAGGAGAACAGCGTGGTTAAATGTCATTGGCAGTGCACGTACTGTGCTGCAGGTGAATAATCCTGACACATGTCAGGTTTCTTCTACAAGTGCTTAATCTCTGTCGTATCGAGAATAAACAGCATAAAAATAAGAGGATGCAAGCCCTTAACAAGAGTTTTGTACTAGCACGTTCGTGTCTTGCTTTAGAATTGCTGGGGGTGGCAGAAATCCCTGTAGGTTTGGCCTGTGGATTTAATGATGCTCAGCATTTGCATGCTACTGATTCAAACTATTAATTAGGGCTCTGATGCTGACGGGGACGGAGGTGGGTTCCACCTTCTTCCCTTTTCTGTCAAACAGGGGCGAGAGGTGTTGGTTACCCTTTGGACCTGAGCTGTTTGTCAGTGATGGGTGTCGGTCAAGTTATCTGGATGCAAAGGGTGGTGACAGGGGTGAATTGTACGGCTTTCTCCAATGCACAAGGACCCCCTAAACACAGCATCAAACCTTTTCCAGCCCCTCACCTCAAAAGCCCACCCTCTGAGCCGTGCAGCTCTGGGAAATGGTGCTAATTCATGCCTCGAATCTGTCTTTTCAGTCTCTTTGCTGAGCTCTTTTACGCTCCCTTCCGTCCTACCCCTCTGCCCAAAACAATACTCGGCAAAGCTTCTCCACCCAGCTTCAAATTCCTGAGCAGCCCTGCGGTTGCCTTTGTTTCACATGGAAGCGTGCCAGGTACACAGAGCAAAGGGCAGCAGTCAAGCCAGCGGTTTTGGGGAGGCTTCATGCAACTGCAAATTTGTGGCATTTTGCTTTGATGCTGTTAAAAAACAGCTTTCCAGGTCGGTGGAGAAATGTAACTTGGCTCCCTAGCCCATGACCAGGAGGGTGAATGGGTCAGGCTGCTTTTTTCTTAATACTGTATGTTCTCCCAAGGTGAATACTAGGCTCTCTGGCTGCACAGGCGTTAACCTTTCGGAAATATTTTAGCTCTTCAAAATATTGTTAAATGGGAAAAGGCTTCAGATAAGCAGCAGTGCTTTACCCACCAGCACTGCAAGGGAAGTATTTTATCTTTTTCCATGCTAAGTTTTTTTCCGATGGTGACAGCGAAAATTCCTGTTGGCCTCACCTTCCTGTCAACAGGAGGATCTGCCCCAGCTTATTTCCATGTTCATGAGGGCTTTGTGCCCTTGTGCTCAAAACGCACTTGGTCCTTCTCGTCAAGATCACGCATACCCGTGGGACTGCGCGCTGGGACTTGTGCGGCAGCATCAGGTGTACCCGTGGTGTGCGAGGCCCTCGTTTCTGCCCTGAGAACCAGAGCTCCTTGGCAGCGCAAGGAGCCGCTCTCAGTGGGAGGCGGAGAAGTGGCTGGAGCGAGAGGAATAGCAGGGAGGGACTGAGGCAGGCAGCAAAGCATCCTGCTGCGCTCCGGCTCTGCAGCTTCTTGCCAAGCCCCGTTGCACTTCACACGACTGCCAGCACTCGGCGTAGGCTTATTAGCAAGCAGGGGATTTCTCTAACGCAGCAAGCATCGCTTCCCCCCCACAGCCCTGAGTAAATTATTTTCTTGGGTGCTGTTGTATCCCACAGGACAGTTGTGTTTAATCATCTGCTGCCATAAATATTGGAGAGAGTGATATCCGTGTGTTTGGCTTTCAGAAAGACCTTGTATGTTGGTAGCTGTGGGGGGGAATTTTTAGGTTTGCTTGTTATCCCCAGATAACCGATCACAGGGATAATTACCATAATTGGCATTTTTCCTTGAAGCGACTGGTGGGTTTTGCTTTTTTCCTTTCCCAACAGCTTTCCTGCAGGAGCTGGTGGAGCGTGATAACTGCAAGTTTGAGGAGTGGTGCAATGAAATGGCCGAGATGCGCAAACAGAGTGTGGCCAGAGGCAAAATCAAGCATGAAGAGGTGAAGGAGCTCTACCAAAGGTTACCTGCTGAAGCTGGTCTGTAAGATATTGTGGTAGTATTTTGTAGTAGACCATTGTTAAGATTAGTAATGTTTTGTAACTAACCCGCAACGTGGTTCTGTGGCCAGAACACTTCACTGGAAGGCATTAGCTGTAGCCCTCTCTGAGGAAGAAAGCAATCACTGTCTGTTGTTGCTGTCTGCATGCTTAGGATTTGCTTTCCCTCTCTTGTTTATCTGCCTTAACCTATTTTTCTCCTTTTTTTCTCATTTTGATGGCCTCTGGCATCACTAATTCCCTCTTGCTCCTTCCCCATCAGTCAGTCTCCTGTGTGCTTCCATGCATTGTGACTGTTTTCTTCTGCCCGGTGAGCAGCTCATCTCGTTAGAGCTTAGTAGCATCGAGGCAGAATAACTGCCCTGTCTCAAATTGCTAGCTCACATCAAATTTCGGTGCTGTTGGTCTAAATTAATCAGCAGGTAGCAGAGTACAAGAATGCTTGGCCTCCAGCAGAAAATGATTTGATTCATCCTTGCTGAGGCTTCGAAGCCCCATGTCTAAGCTTCACAGTCCATGTGATGAGTGACTGAGGTTAATCCTTTCCTACTCCTCCTTGCGTCTTGTTGCTTTAACATGTCTGAGTACTAAGATTTTTATCCCCCTGCTGCCTCTCCTGTCTTTTCTCAGAGCAAGCATACAGGAGCTTTCTCTGTATGTCCAACACGGGGAATCTCCCTCCATTCTGCGCATCTCCTAAAAACTCCCCAAAACTGTAAAGAATTTAAAATGTTTGTGTGGCCTGTTAAACAATTCGATATTTAGCTTTTAATATCTTTTACTCACTTCTCAGAAATGAGGGTCCAGAGCTCAGAACCAACAGCAAGATTTAAGTGGTTGAACAGCAGACTATTGCTGAGAACATAAACATCTCACGAGCCTTCCCGAGCCGTGAGAGCTTGGCTCCCGTAAATGTCTGCCTCTTCAATTTATGAACCCAGCTTTGAGAACACGGGTGCTTAACTCACGAATAGGGGGGTGTCACAGCTCGGCTTGCCGAGTCCCTGCAAGTCTGAGGGGTGTTAAAATGTCACCGTTAAATCAAAGCCACGGTGAATGGTTGTGGTGGAGATATGAATCTGCCATGAGTCACCATTAAAAAGGAGCAGCAAGCACAATCCTGGTGTGTTTTTATCCCCTTTAGCAGAAACAAAGTAGTTTGCTTTTGACATTCCTAACACAATAAAGGAATAAATCTCAAAGATGTTTTTACAAGTGCAGGCACAGACAGACCCTAGCTCCTCTGCCCCCATCTGTAGGTGGCAGGGCCTGAAGCACTGCCCTGGGGGCACCCACTGCCTGCCCTTACTGCTGGGCACATCCTGGGCATAGCAGCTTGCTAGCACAGCTTGGAAGCAGCATTATCCCAGAGCTGCTGCACATCTAGTCCCTCAGGAGCTTGGGACTCTCTGCAGCTGTGCAGACACATTTTCTGCCAGCTTTGTAGAGCCTGCCCCAGAAAAAAATAAAAGTGTACTTTCCGGGGAAGGCAGCTTTCATCCCAAACTAGCAAACCATTTCTGACAGCCTTGCAATTCTCTGGAGGTCATGGCTGTGGAACTCTGATGTTGCGTAAGATGAAAATACTGCTGATTTATCCTGCAGAGGAGAGGATTTGACACCAGGTCTTGTGACGATCCAGTGCAAGTTTTAGGACAAAGTATTTTGCTGTAGCTTCTCTGTTGCTCCTTTGTATGAAACATGTTTTTGTGCTCCTTTGATAAATGTAACTAACATTACTCTTCCCCTCGGTTTCAGAACTGTCCTCCTCACATCAGCAGTATGTGTTTAATTTCCTGCCTGTCCTGCTAATTTCCCAGTCATCTCCCAGGAGCTGCAGCATTTGTTTTGCTGGTATTGGCTGGGCTCTATGCGCAAAAAGAAAGCTGCTTTGTTGTTCTCACACCCTTGTTTGTTGCTCAGTGTGTCATTATGAACCTATCTAGGAACTCAGATTGCCATTAATGGAAATGGGCAAAAGCACTGAGATGAGCTGCTTTGCCATGGTTGCATTTCCATTTAATCCCCGGCAAGCAGCTTCAAAATGCACAACTGTCTTTAAACATAGTCATGCTTGTTCTTTGGATGTGTGCATCGTTTCAGGGCCTTGGTATGAAAATATGGGGATTTCATACAAAGCCATTTCACTGCTCATACTGATCTGACCTGCTTCTGAACCCAGGCTTTGTGTGATGTGCTTCACCTTCAACAAACAAGGGCGAGCCTGCTCTGTTTCAAAAAAAAAAAATAAAAAAAAATCACACTTGCATAAAACATTTGAGCAAGTTAGTATTTGCACTGTAAATTTCACAGTGCTTCAGTCTCTCTCACCCAGAGTTGTAAGCATATTCCAGAATAACACTGAAATTTTGGGCTCTGTGGGGTACAGATGAACGCCGACCTCATCTCTTTGCTGTGGTTGTCTTTTATTTTTAAATCTACCCCAATGAGCTCACTCTGTTATGGAAAGAGCCTTTAATGTGTGATTGCAATTTAAATATTATATTTGCCCCTCAATGGATTATAGGAAGACCTTGCCTTTTCCTTGACTGCTCTGCAACAAGCCCCTAAAGGCTTTGCAGTCTGAAAATGCTCCCTTTGCTGCTCTGAGTGCTCTGCTGTTTGCTATTGATTGTTTGAATTCCCAATGACCGGTTGTTCTCACGTATCCAGTTTCATGTAGCTTCTGCTACAAGATGCCCAGCTATAAATCTGCAGTGCCAGGATGAGAAGTGGACAGGGGAGCTGTATCAAATGTTTGAAAACTTGTATTGCGGGGATTTAATCAACGGTGATAGCCTGTTAATTTTTAAAAGTACCATTGAAATCAGAGTAATTATAAAATACCATCTGCCATATCACAAACTCGCTGACGTGTATGGGCTTGTTTCTCTTCGTGTTTTTCCCTCCCAGGTTCCCCATACGACTTCATCTCTCTTGAATGGCTGCAGAAATGGCTGGATGAGTCTACTCCTCCAAAACCCATAGATAACACAGCCTGCCTGTGCTCGCATGGGAAACTCCATCCTGACAAAATCTGTATTATGAAGAGGATATCAGAGTACGTGGCTGACTTCTTCTACAGGAGATATGGAGGAGGACCCCGGCTGAATGGTAAGGTGGCAGACAGAAACCCCCCTCTCCGAGTCACTTTCTTGTGTGCTGAACACGTTAGGGCCTTGTTCTGATCCCAGCCCCTTGTTGGGTCATCCTTTGTTGCCATAACTTTATTTCTGCACATAGCTTTTGTGCTGTGCTGCTATCTCTGGGTGCTTTGTTTCATTTTAAATCACTTAATTGCATTAGCATTCAAAAAAATACAGTTAGTCTGATTGCAGGTTCTGTTTCAGACCTGAATTCTGCTCTGTCTAGAAAGAGCTGTGCATGGAGTAATTTCTAAGAAAGCAATGGTGCACCTAGGTTCAAAAAAAAAAACCAACAAAACTACCACCACCTTAGTGTGTGGAGGGTTTTATGAAGTTGGCTGTATGAAATAGCACAACTTGCACATGCAACCCCCCTGACTCTTCAAAACAATTTTCCATGCCTGCAGCACCTGCAGATCCTGCGTGGGCAGTGTTTTGTGTAGCATGCAGATCTGTGCTGCCTGTTGCCAGCAGCCTGCACTCTGGAGCAGCGTGGATGTGTGCAAGCCAAGGAAATCATTTACCCTCTTTCCCCTCTAGCCTGTCCTAAGCTGCCTCATTTGACAGAAGCACACACCTGTTACTGAACATGTTTGTGTTGCACACATCTGCAGTGCGTGTGATTTTTGGGGTAAGCCCTTGACCTCTGCAGTCTCTGGGTATCCCTTAATCAAGCCCCAGGCTTGCTTTCTTTTATAAAGGAGCTCAGTAACTCCCACTGAGACCAAATTAGCTCAGCTGCTGCTAGGCCCTTATAGGGAAGAAATGCAACCAGCAGAAACTACTGCAATGTAGGCAGCCTCTGTAAAAGCAGGGCAACCTTTATCAGTCAACTGGAAGAATCTCCTGCAGGTTTCTTCGTTGGGTATGACTGAGAGGGAAGGATCGTGCGCTGGATGATCTCTCTGGCTCCTCTTGCTCCCATGTGGTAATGTAAGACCAGCCCCAGGGCTTGCACTCATGTTAGTCCAGTGTAGCTTTGCAGGAGGTTTCTTTCTGGGTTTAGCTGGCTAAGTGCCATGCGGCCACATTCAGGAGCTCCCCAAGCTGAGTGACAGGGCTCTGCTCTCATCCCAGTGTACAAGAAGCAGGGATGGCCACAAGTGGTATTTTGTACCACTATTTAGATGTCTGTACAGCATCTTCCTGCCACGTAAGAGCAGCAACACGGTGGTTTTGGCTCATGCCTAGACTGTCCTGCCTTTTGACTCCTGGGTCTGTGTTGGTGTGAGCTTGCTTGCAGCTGTGGCTGCAAACTGTTGATAGCGGCTTTGCAGAGCTGTGAAGGTAGCGGAACAGATCACACCTCATCTGAAGCGTTTTATGCTTATTAAACTTCCAGCGGGGCCTGAGCTGGCAGTTACCCCAGGGACCTCATTTACATGTGAAATCTGAGGTCGTGAGACAGGATAGTTGGTGTGTACCTTACACCTGTCTAAGCACTTCTGAACAGCGGTGCTTGAACCAGTGAGATGCTCAGCTGTGTGTGCTGGAGTAATTACATTTCTTTTTTCCCCCTCCCCAGTCAAAGCACTTTGCAAGGACTGTGTGGTAGAAAGGTGTCGAATCCTGCGACTGAAGAACCAGTTAAATGAAGACTACAAAACCGTTACAAACCTGCTGAAGATAACAGTAAAGGGGTACGTAAGTCCTGGTGCTTTCAAACATTGTCAGAGCAGTGCTAACAATGTTTGAATAGCTTTTTCCCAAAGATTTTACTCTTTGGTTCCTGAAGGAGAACAGAGTTGTGATCTGTGTTGCCAATGCTGTTCTCTCTCTGCAGGAATGATGGATTTTGGGTTGGAAAGGCATCCTTGCGGAGCTGGCGTCAGTTGGCTCTGGAGCAATTAAATGAGCAAGACGAAGACGCAGAGCACAGTAACGGAAAAATGAATGGAAATGCACAAAACAAAGGTAGTTCTGCTGCTGTAGAGCTCCACCAGCTCTGACTGATACCTCCTAACAAAAGACACATCAGGTGTTCTGGCGTGTGCTGTTTTGCTTCCCTTGTATGAATAGGGAGGGAAGGCACTTCAGGTGGTTTGATATAACGCAGCCTTAATTTAAGGAGCTTTTTATTTGATAAGCTTCAAAACTGCTGGGTGATCTTCATACAGAGAGAAGATGAGGTAATAAGTAGTTCTACAGAGCTGTGTAGAATTACCGCCCCAGACACATGATCTTTTTCATCTACTTTTATCTGAATGAGAGCGCGCAGGGAAGGAAGAAACAGGAAAATTATCTTGGAGAAGGAATGAAGATGTTTATTGCAAAGGCCTACAGATGAAACAGCACAGCTGGTAAAGCAGCACTGGCAAAACACAGCTTAGGAAAAAAAAACATGAATTGGGTTCTCTTCTATGCCTGTATTATATGTTTGTGAGAATGTATGGGGGTTTTTTATTTGCCTTCTGTTCTCGAACCTTTGGAAAATGGATTTTATTGAGCTTTTTGTTTCTTAACTGGGATCAAGAAGCTTATTTGAATGGAAGTGGGGATGATCAGCTAATTGCCTTGATCCTGGGTTTGAAGGCTTGGAACACCAGATACACAAGAACACAGCCCGTGTGATATCTATAGGCTGGCGCTGCTGATGGAGCTGGTGGCATCCATTGAGAAAAGGGCACTTCTCTGCATCAGCAGCTGAGTTACTGTCCCACTTGTGATTCCTCAGGGGTCACCTTGGTTTCAAAGCAGGTTGCACCTCCCAGAAGTACATTTTAACTGCTCACAATCCAGTTTGCTCATTAGCTGGCTTGTTGCAAACTGTTACTAACATTATTGTGTTGATAGTGCTCCCATTCAATGGGCAGTGCCTCTGCCTATAGAGCTACAGTTCTGAACTATAATTTGTAAATGTTTGTCCTGGCTGTGGGAGCACAAGTGCAGGGCAGATCACTGAGAGCCTGGCTGCAGTTGCCAGCTCACGTGCCGGAGCAGCAGTGTGCTCTTGGTGGCGCAGCCTGCCCTTCGCTGCTCACACCAGGGGAGTGAGCTCTGCTCTCACACCCGCTGCTGGAAGTGCCCGTGTTGAAAACGTAGAAATCAGCTCTGCTAGTTGGATCATCATTAATTATAGCTAATGATGTGCAGGTTGTTTAATTCTCTGCCGAATAGCTAATGGACGGGCGCAGCGCTGGCTCTCCCTTGTCTCATCAAGCACGTGCAGCTCCAGCTCGTGGCTGGCATTGCTTGGTCCCAGGCAGTGTGCAGTGAGGGAGAAGCTCAGGCTCGCTCCCAGGTTTTCCCACCAGCTTTTCCAAGCCACACAGGTCTGGGCTCATTCATGTGATTCCCTCCCAACGCTACAAAGGGAGCATCTGGCTTAGATTAGTATCCTCAAGGCAATGAGCTGACTAATATTTTGCCAGTAAGGTTTCTGCTCGTTCTGCTCTCACCTAGAGGCTTTGGTTAACTCTGATCTGAGATCTTTGGGAGCAGCGAACCCCTGTGGTGCTTTAGCCGGAACAAATGCATCCTTTGTAATCTCACAAAGGATGGTCTTGTGCTCCACACACTTCAAAGCACTCCTACATGTAATCCAGCCTGGCCTCTGGGCAAGCAGGCCATGCATTGAGAATAACATGCCTCCCTTGGGTTAAGAGTTTTGCTGTGATTTGAAGGGAAACCGGCCTTCAGTCCCCTAAAGATTTTGCTTTTCCTTCAGAGGGGAACTCTGCAATCTTCTTTTTTTTTTTTTTAATTAGATGAATTGAATGAAGAGAAGAGAGAGGAGGAAGAAGAGTTAAATTTTAATGAAGACATTGTTTGCCCACATGGTAAGTCTCTGCGGGGGATGGAGATGAATATGTCAGTTGTTGCCCACTGCTCAAGACATTAACCTTGTAGCCTTTACTGCAGCTAAGACCAGCATAAGTAGTTACTGAAGAAGTGTACTTTATTCTCGTTTGCTTGGTCTTTCTTGACACTTAAAAACTTCGAGCTTTCATATGTAATGGCACTACTGTGGTGCAGTCCACCAGATCATGTAAGTAGTGAAAAGGGTGTAAATAAACACAGCCAGGCTGCAGAAGTGTGGCATCTCTTTCTCTCGCTAACAAAGCGACGTGATGGGGTGGGGGTGGCACCAAAGGTTTGCAGCCACGTTAAAACTCTGAAAGTCTTAGGATATTCTAGAAAAAATAGATGGTGTAAATCAGTCAAGGTTGGAGCTGAGAGCGTCAGTTTGTTCTCTCAGTTTATATTAAACTCTCAGAGTACAGAATTACTGACCTAACGACTGGAGAAACTCGGGCAGATCTGAGTGGCTGGGACTCCTAAGCATATTGATTTACCCACCTGCTGTGCTTTGGTGTCTGTTTACATAAGGTTTTGACCTGATGTTGGTTGTTTTGCTAAGTGATGGTTGGTTAGCTACATCCTTGGCTACGCTGTTGTTTGAATCTCACTTTTTAGCTTGTACGTCACTCTCAAACATAATTGTGTTCTACTGTAGGCTGCTGTTTGGAAGCATTGATTTCCCTGCCAGCTCTGCCTGGGACACTTGGTCTCATTCCTGCTAAGAGAAAAACATGCCATAAATTAGCAACACATCTCCTGTCATTAAGGCTAATCAAAGATGTAGAGTAATGGCTTGATAAAGCCTCATTGTAAAGCAGTTGAAGCACTTTGTCATGGTGTTACCTGTTTTTCACAGAGCCTTTGCACCGTATTTCCCAGTGCCGCAAGGCTGCTGCTTTTAAATAAAAACACGGTGTGGTGGTGAAACATTTAATGCAGCCAGACATCATAAAAACATTACGCTGGTAAATTGCTAGTTTATCCGTTACTTTGGGCTCTACTGGAATAAATATTAAGTATGGGGGCAACTGGCAGGTCACTTCTCATCAGCTTGAGCTAACCTTCAATTACTCATTGAAAACAACCTTTCCACCTCTACACACTTAAAATTTTCCTCTGGAGTGTATCAGCAAATCTGTAGTTTCAGTAATTCAGCCTTAATTTTGCTGTGGAGGAAGGCACTGCCTTGTTGGTACTCTCTGGAAAAGGCAGCACTTTATCTGTGAAGTCTGGCTTGCCTCCAGCCATACCATCCGGGTGTTCCCTTAAGAAGTCTCTTTACGTCTTTGCTGTGATTTTTTGCTCTCTGGTAGTTTCCCAACCCTGGCAAATGTGTATATATATATATGTATATACATATATATATATTTATTTTTTTTTACATAAGTTAAGACTTCTTTAATGTCTGTGCCCAAAACATGTCCCTGGAGAGAGACTGTAGGAGGGGGAAGCAGGGTCATCAGCGGTTAGGGTGGTCATCTTCCAGATGGCAAAGCACTTCTTCCCCACGCGTTCAGATCTGATTTTTCCACCTCTTTCACTCTGCAGCATATTAGTCTGTTTTCATTAATCACATGGTGTCAGGGCCCTTATTTGTACAAGCTCATTTTCCCATCCTTGCTGGCTCTGGAAGGCAGCCTGGTCCTGCCTCCTCATATGGTAAAGCTGGGCCACTTGGTCGTGTTTGATGAAGAACAAGGGGCCAAGCACTGCTTCGAAGCAGTCCAGCCTGACCTTTGTTTATTAGAGGAAAGGCAGGAGGGGAGCGTTGCTATTTTTTCTTCAGGGGCTGGCAGAGGTCCAGGCTTAGCTAGAAGGAGGAAAGCTGCCGGTCTGTGGGGCTGAGGAGCTGCTGTAATGTTAAAGAGCTGCCAGAGGGTGGGGAGGAAGGAGCCTTTTATCCGTGTCTTCTGCCTGCTGAGCTCTCAGGCTATAGAAATGCAGAGCAGATAGTAGGACATCACCTCCTTTTCTGGACCCTTCTTGGCACCGGCACCACAACTTTGCGGTTGCTGTTTTGCCTCCCCCTTGCTGATAAGATCCCCGCTGAGGCACGAATATTCCTGTACCGCATCCGAACCTGGTTTGCTCTCATTTCTTGTGCGTGCAGCGCGGCTGAGCCTTGACTTCCCAGCAGCTGTCGTGGAGGTTGTGTTTTCCCCTTGGCAGGCATCCACCATGCGGGCGGCCGGCCGTCAGATCCCCGAGCCGTTGTGCTCTCGGGTTTTCCCAAGCCTGGCTCGGCTGCTGGAGCACGCCTGGTCACGCGTAAATGTGGTGCCCAGATGCGTTAGTGTAACCTCTCTGGTACTGCTGTCGCTAAAACGACAAGCAGAGATCCCTTGCCCTAAACCATCCTTTATTGTTCCTTGAGCATCAGTCGCCTGGATAAATGAGGCGAGGAGTCTGGGTGCTGGCTGGTAAATCTTGCTTGCTGTCCTTGCCCCCCAGTTACTCCCTCCCAGCTGTGGGCAGCAAAATTCTTCCCAGCCCTGCAGGTGCCCTTCAGCTATTTGCCTTTTTCTCTTGTGGTGGGTGTTACTGCAAGGAGTCTCTGCAGCTGATTGTGAACCTGGGCTGTTTGAACATCCTGGTGAGTTCCTCACACTACAGGTGTAGCTGAAATGAGGCGTCTGAGTGCAACCATGCTTTGGGAAGGGTGGCTCTCAGGTGCAGGGGGAACATGTCCTTTCAGGATTCCGAGGTGCTTGAATAGAGCATGTGAGGCAGTCTGAGGTTATATACAGTGGTAAATTTGTTTTTCATGGGCATGGAAAGCAGTTGGCTCCTGTTTCATGGGACGCAGTGTTGGTCTGCACCTTAGAAAGTGGAATCACCATGAAATCATAGCTCCAGATAGCCAAGATCAGAAAACATCAGCCTAGTGCCCTCTCTGGCTTGTCCTTCTCCTGGCATCTGTCACTGCCTCATCCTGCTTTGTGTTTGATCGGCTGCTTGGTTCACAGGCTCTGAGACCTAAAGGACATTTATGTGAATTAAAGTCATATTATTTTTTTGCCTGTCTGAACAAGGAAACGATATGGAAGTTGAAGGTGACTTTGTGTATTAGTTGTGGTCTTTCTGCTGACATGGTGTTGCCTGATAAGTGCATGAATATCTTCCCCCACATTTATACCCTGTAATCTCTTAAATCTAGTTAGGGCTGCAAAACATTGCTGAGCACGTCAAGAGCAAAGTCTTTGTCTTGGCTCTCTCTGTGCAGGTGACCTGTGCATATCTGAAAACGAAAGGAGGGTGGTTTCGAAGGAAGCCTGGAAGAAACTCAAGCAATATTTTCCAAAGGCCCCTGAATTCCCAAATAACAAAGAGTGCTGTTCCCAGTGCAAGGTATTTGACTAGCAAATAATATTACCCTTTTGTTGACTGTAGATACGTGGTCATGTTTCTGGTTTTCACTACCTAATGCAGTGGAGAAAAGCAATATCGCCTTTTAATAGCCACAAGGAACTGAAGCACAAACTAACTGTTTCATGCAGATTTTGGAGCGTGAAGGAGAAGAAAATGAAGCTCTGCATAAGATGATGGCCAGTGAGCAGAAGACCTCCCTCCAGAACCTGTTTCATGATAAATGCAGGCCTTGCCTGGGCAGCTGGCCTCAGGTAGGGGAAAGGGAACGCTAGTGGGGCCTGGGGGGAAGGCTGTCACGTGGAAGCTGGCGTTCCCTGCTGCTTTGCCTGAAATCTGCTTTTTGGGAGCTGTATCCCTGGGAGCAGCATCCCCAGCTGAGCCATCCTGCCTGCCCCGTCTGCCTGCCTGGAAGCTCGCAGGGCATGCCCTGCACAGCCTGTGCCATCTCTTTGCAGACAAGTGGTGGCAGATGGGTAGCAATTCTATAAGTTTTTATCCCTCTCCTATGAAATTTTATTTTGACTGCAAGAGACACTGGCTGATGATCATTCTCTCAGTCTGAGTGAGACCATGCTTGCACCAGGGTTGCCTGTGCCAGTGGAGCTCACAAGTACGCTGCGCCGAGGTGTGATTTCCCCCGATTAGCTGCGCTGGCACACAGCCCTGCTGTAGATACATGAGAATTGCTCATGTGCCAATATAGCTGTCGCTGGCCTGGAGTCAGCTAGATAAGCAGGGACAATATTTCTGCAGTGGTTACATCCGTCCCTAGAAGTACCTACGCTGTGCAGCCGTGCCAGTGGAGAGAGAGGACTATCCACTGCCCTTAGTCTGCCTTCCCACTGGTCTTTTGCTGATGGTAGGACAAAATTCACGTGTGCACCAGCTTCTCCAGTGTTCTTTTCTGTCTCAAGCCTGGCAGAGGGTGCAGGGGGCTGCCCTAAATGCTGAAGCCATGCAAATAGGAGCAGCAGTCACACAGGACCTGTTGTAGTGGCCTCTCTCCGGTTCAGGTGTGTGGCTGTCCAGGACCTTCTTAAGAGCTGTTGGCACGTCAGGGCTTTGAGTCAGTTTGAGAGAAATGGCACAAGCTGCTGGCCGGGCTCCATGCCTTGGCTCCTGGGTGTCTCACAGTGCTGATTAATGATTGACTCTTAGATCCTGCCAAGCTGCTTTGGCAGGTGTCCGCCTCGGTTGCTCCTACGTGTGAGGGCAGCCTGCTGCTCCTGGTCCCTTCTCGGGGCCACCAGCAGCTCTGGCCAGGAATAAATACTGAGATCAGCATGGATCTGTGCTCCTGAACGCAGGAGGGACTAAACGGGCAATGCTCTGCTGAGTCTCCAAAGGAGAGCTGTCAGGTCCTACCAGCAGTATTCAGGGCTCACAATTTTTGTGAGGTTTCTTGATCCATAACAGTTGAGGTCCAGGAAAAAAAGGAAAAAAAAGCGCCAAATTGGAGCAGTTTTAATCTAGGAAATATGAAGGGACATCAAAATTATATCTACACATGCATACATTAGGAGTTTTCCTGCGGAAAGATGGGAGTGAGCCCTTAAATCTGCATTGGGGAAAGCAGACAGGTGAGCACAGAAATCATTTTGTCACTCAGCTCTTAGGATCTCCGTGGTTTCTTGTCTGGGAGCTGCCAGCAGCAGACTATGTAATAGCAAATCACTAGGGGAAGTTTAAAAAAAAAAAAAAAAAAAAAATGGTTTGTCCCAAAAATGCTGCATTGTGAGGGTGCACATCCCTGGTTCTGAATATGTGCATGCTATTGCTGAAAGCAACCACTCGTAGATTTTGCTCAGTGAGGAAAGGGAGGACAGGATGGGGTGGTCTCTCACCCTGTCCCCGTGGGAGTATGTAGATGTGTCTGCTCTAGACCCTGAGTACACGAAGGAGTACCCGGTGACAGAAACACACTGCCAGAGAGCCATAGCTGCTCTAGGGAAAATGACCGTTTCCTGCTATGAATTAAAGGTAATTGGATCTAAAGCTAAATTAACTTTGTAATAAACACGAGATTAGTAATGTAAGTACTTAGTGCTTGATCTCAAATTATTTTACTTGGCTTTCCCAGTACGCTCGGGTGGAGTTGTCATGGTAAAATCGCTGAGATCTTGAAAAGAATGAGTGCTGCAGAAAAAGCTGAACAGTCATTGCCTCTCTATTGTTGGATTAATTAACAGAAGATTTGTTTTATTGTTTTTTTCTCTTGTCTTTCAGGAGACAGATGAGCTGTATATTGTTTCACAGTTCTTTGTAGAAGAATGGAGGAAATTTGTCAGGTAACCACCTTGAGGTTTTTGGTGCTTTTAATTTTTTTTTTTTTTTTGGGGGGGGGGCGTGCTGCAGATAGCAATTTCACTTTTGAATCAGCATTTGCCTGGTGTGTGTAGTTACCTATGCTTTGCCTTTGCGGAAACAAGGAAGCTGATTTTGTGGGACTTGGACCGTGTGCTCATAGCAGTTGTAATACATTGTAAGAAACTGAATTTCCTTGTTTACCGTGTCTTAACCAGATGGTCAGATTAGATAGTAACCTGATTAGTTTTTTCATCTGTCTGAAGCTGTATCCTAGGCAAAGGTCACCACTCAATCCCGTTTCCACGGGCTGCTGGTGGTACGAGATGGAAATCTCCGCTAGGTATGAGAGCAATTTTGCAGCGCACAGGAACGCAGATCTGATTGCCTTGATGGTGGTAGTTTAATATTCTCCACTGGAATGCCTTCTGTAAATACCCACCTATGATTTCCTCTTCTCAGCTGCCTGCAGACTTGTGATTTTTTTTTTCCACATGAAATAACCTGACCATGCTTACAAACCACTTACTGTTCCTTTTCTTTGCCTGAGCAGGAGGCCAACACGATGCAGCCCTGTGTCCTCGGTAGGAAACAGCGCTCTTCTCTGTCCCCATGGGGGCCTCATGTTCACCTATGCTTCCATGACCAAAGAAGACTCTAAACTGTGAGTTTCTTTTACTCATGCATCTGCCTTTGCCGGGTGCTGTTGTCTTTCATGAGCCTCAAGGAGCATTCCCAGAGGCTTGCTGAGCTGCAGCAACACGAAGAGCAAATGCTGTCCCTTGAACAAAATTAACACAGATGCTTTCTCAGGCCTACCTTAGTATAAATCTTCATATAGGTCAAGACCCAAATTGTCCAAGGATGCTGTCTCAGGAAAAAAGAGCTTACTTAAGCTTGGCTAGTTCCTAACAATAAACTACCCTGAATCTGACTGGGGCATTAGAAACATGTAGCTTCCTTTAAGATTTGCTTTCCACAAGACTTACCCCTGGAGCTCTGGACGCTGGGCTGGAGTTTATGCTCCATAGCCTTGCTTCTGCAGTGATGCAGAACTAAAAATGTAGCAGATCTTCCACTTCTCTCCTCCTCCTTCCTCCCTCTGGCTGTGCGTGCTGGGCATGACTGGAGCATAACAGTGTCACTAATAACACACTCCTCTTCCCTGTTATCTTGGGCATACAAGCCCTCTCATGTAGCTGGGGTTATGTATTGGTTTTGTTGCCCTTCTTTCACCTGCAGACTAAAATGAAAAGGAGAGGCTGTTCAGAAGCTCAACACTGTTTTCACTGCATGCTCGGGGCTTGGCTTTTCCATGTCATAAAGCATGTTCTTGTTTCTTTGCACAGTATAGCTCTAATATGGCCCAGCGAGTGGGAGAGGATTCAAAAACTGTTTGTTGTGGATCATGTCATCAAAATTACCCGAACAGAAGCTGCTGGGGCAGACCCTGAGAGTGCACTTTACACCTCTGAGCCCAGTGAGTGAATCTTTTACTGCTGTCTGTGCTCTGTTGTGTTGCTAATTGGTGCTGACTTCCTGGGAAAAGGCTCTTTTTGGATAAAGGGTCAGATCTAAGGGGATCCGCGGCAGCCGCAGTAAACACTGAGCTTGGCAGATGCCCCTTGTTATGTGAGCCACTCTGGGTTAGCAGTGAGAGGCGTTGGGCAGGTGCGTATACTCAGTGTCTCCAAGGAGCTGAAGCAATTAAATGCATTTTCCTTTGTGCCTCCCCAGAACTCTGTCCAGAATGCAGAGAAGGGCTGTTATGCCAACAGCAGCGGGACTTGCGTGAGTACACCCAAGCAACTATCTACATCCATAAAGTGGTGGATAATAAAAAGGTACGGATCTCTCCCTTGGTCCTCACTCCTCCTGGCACCATTTCATTTAACAGAAACTGCACCAATTGAGAGCCCAAACAGCTAAATAAACAACCATCTGAACACAGTGACGAGGCAGCTATCGCAGCCTGCTGTGTCCCTATAAGGTGGAACCTGCTGGTGGGAATGGTGGTATAGTGCAGGGAGGCTTTCAGTGAGCAGAAAGCACCTGGATCTGGTTCATGAAAGCTATTGCTTTGGCAAAAATGGCAAATGGGAACACTGGATGCAGTTGATCTGAACACTTGGCTTCCTCAAGGCTTCATTTTGCCAGTCCAAACCCTTTTGGTGGTCTTTGTGTTGTCAGGTATTTCTATGTATGCCAATTCTGATTATTTTAGGCAGTGTCGTAACCATCTCTGTCTTCATAATCGTGCTATCAGGCTCTACCTGTTCTCCTCCCCCTCCAGTATTTGTCATTTCCTTTCTTGGTTGCTAAAGTGACGTTTGTTCCTAGATAGAAATAAGCTCTTCAATCTTCAAGCTGATAAAATAGCAGTGAACACAGATGTGGTTTTAAAGATCCCTTACAAAGTTGTGAATTGTGTCGGCTTTACTGCTTTCTTAATGGGATCAGTGTGAGGTCCAGAACTGGACTGGAAGTGGCTTTACAGGTATCTGAAAGCTGGATACAGTAAGTTCCCTTTCTTAGGGTTTGCTTTATGCTTTAAGAGGGAAACCAAGGCTTGTGGGTAAGCTCAGGTAAAGATGCCAAAATCCAGCTAATGACAGGAGGCCGCTGAGCCCAAGACAGTCACAGCAGCATAGATCTGATAAAAACATCCCGACAGCTTCCAGGATGGGGCAAAGTGCAATGCAGCTATGTCACAGTAATTCCAATCTGAACTGGTGCTTAAAGGGTTTCAGAGCACTTAGATGCATAAGTAGCTGGTTGCCAGCAGCTTCCCGAAGTGCCTTCAGCTCCTCCATCCTCTAGTGATTGCACTCAGGCACACAACAGGTCTGCGAAGCTCAGCATGGTCGGATCAACTTAATTCAGGAGCATCAAGGCAAAGGCTTCCAGGCCTTCCTTGTAGAATCAAAGCTGGAGGGAGGTAAAAATCTTCCATCCACATATGCAGTGTGAGATCAGTGAGATTTTTTTTTTTCCCACCCCCAGCCTTATTTTAAATGGAAGAGATGGAGCCTAGAGAACTGCAGGGTGCTGGAGGTTTCTGCCTCAGCTGTAAGACATAGAGCACAGAGCATGGTCCTGAGCCCCTGCTGCAGGTTTGCAGCCTGTCTGGAGGCTGAATCCCAAGGCTGTATCTTGGCACTAGCGCAGAGGAGGAGTTTTTCTCTTGGTGCTGGACAGGACCACGCTCACACGTAGGGCTGCTGAAAACAGGCAGCTATTCTTTGCCGAGCAGCTGGAGACGGTGAGAGGGGGCGAGAGCTGGCACACGAGATCCCTCATTAGCGGGGCAGCCCCAGCGAGAGGCGAAGTGGTGACGGTGCCCACAAGCAGCACGTCAGCTGCGCGGGCACCAGGCTCTCACCAGCAAGTACTGCGAATGGCGGCGCTCAGAGCCGCTGCTTCCTTCCTGCCAGCTTTGCCTCACAAAGTCAGGGAGTGTTTTCCCAGCCCCTCGCCACTGCTCATCCCTCCTCTGCAGCCCCTGAGTTTCTCCTTGGGCTGACGCTGCAGGAGGGAAGTCACGGCTCTATAAAATCGGTGCAGGGAGGTTGTGGACGGCGCCTTCTCCGAAGGGCGGCACTGCTGGAATCCAGAGGGCTCTGGGGACGCTGTGGTTGGCGCTGGATGCTTGGGAGCTGTGATTGCATCTTTAATTGCAAATACATTGATGGAGAAGTGAGCTCTCAGGCATCCGGGATGGAGAGTGCGCCAGCCTCCTGGGCTCCCTTGCAAACCCCAGCCCCAGCCGAAGTGTAGACGTGTGTACACGCCCAGCGGATCCACGCTTCCTGTAGAGTGACTTATAAATAAAAAGGATGTTCAGTTCTGTATATGTTTGTGTAAATTATTTAGATTTCATTTACTTACGAACTCCAGACCCATAAATAACGGCGGTGAGTGCCTCTTGTCGGTCTGCTGCAGGGATGGATAAGTATATAATTTACAGATAATATTCCTTTCTCTGTGTTAGGGCTTTCGTAATACACTTAGTCGAACAGAGAAGCAGCCAGCTAATGGGAAAGAAATCAGTCCAGGCCCCTGGAGACTTTCCTTTTGCCTGGAGAGGAGGGTAGGTCTTGAGCCGCAGGAAGCAGGATGTCCCCGCAGTGGGGTTTTGATTTTTAGCCAACACCTGCAATTCAGCAGAGAAGCTTGACAAGCTGCGTGTGTTCTCCTGAGCTGAGTCCCCCATGGTTTGATGCAGCTGGGGGGGGGAAGTCTGCAGAGCATGTGGAACAGATCCCTGTTTTTTTTTTTCTGCTTTACCTCAGCTCATTTGATCAAGGTGGCATCCTAGAAGTCTCTGAAAGCTGTTTGCCATGATGTGACAGTCTGGGTTAGTTACGCAGAATGATTTTTATGACTTCAGGTAATGAAGGACGCTGCTCCAGAGCTGAACGTGAGCAGCTCAGAAGCTGAAGAGGAAAGGGAGGAAAACAAACCAGAGGGGGAGCAAGACCCAGATTTTAACCAGGTAGAGATCAAAAATACAGCAAGGTTCCTCAGTTTTGCACCAACCTCTTGAGTCAGCATGATGGAACAGTTCTTTTCCTCTGTTTACATCTAGCAGGCAAAAGAGAAGGCAACTGTGTCTTAAATTGTGTTACTGTCATGGTCATACTGCACATTTTGTCTGACTTTGCATTACCAAGGCCAGTTTTGCACCCATGCTCTTTGGTTTTAAACCTAGCTGTAGGAGCAGTGCTGGCTTTCCTCTAGCTTCCTTGCCAGTGTGCTTCACGGTCGCAGCATGGAAGCATTCTCCAGGGCTCGTTCCCAATCAGTGCTTTGTAAGTTAGATATCTTTGTTAGAGATCTGCCTGCTCCCAAATGTTGGTCACTCGGTGTTCAGGCTACCTTAAATACTCTTACTCCTAATACCAAATCCCAAACAAGGGCCAGCACTGGGAAGTCGTGTCTCCTGGGAAAAGCAGCAGTACTCATCCCCTGATGTGAATGCACTAGTGTACATCTTCCTGACACGTCAAGTTCTTCCTTGCTCCCTTTTTGGAGAGCAGGGGTCACTGCTGCGTCAAATACTGACAGTGACTCGTACACTTGGCTGACAGTAAGCACTGTGCTGGTGTTAGGAGCAGGGACAAAGTTTCAAGGCAAGTCCTTTTGGTCCTCTCGACCTCTTGGTGATACTTGCATGCGTCATTCACTTTCCAAGGGGCGTTTCAGTGCTTCGTGCTTTCCCTCGCATGACTGACCTGCCTGAAATGCAGTCTGGGGGAAGGGGAGGTTGTATTTTCCACAAAGGCCAGAGCTGGGCTCCTGATTTCTGACTTGTTTCCAGACCAATGGTGGTGCAAAGCGCCAGAAGATCTCGCACCAGAACTACATCACTTACCAAAAGCAAGGCATCAGGCGGAGCACCCGGCACCGAAAAGTCCGAGGGGAAAAAGCACTGCTTGTTTCTGCTAATCAGACGCTGAAAGAGCTGAAAATACAGGTAAGGCGTTTTTGGTCCAAGGAGTGTTTGTTCATGAATAAGGAAACATGAAATGAATAGTCAAGAGAGTACAGCTGGGAGGAGATGGAGAGGGAAATGAGTATAAAATCCCAAGTGGCATCAAAAGGCATGTGTTTGTCTTCTAAACGCGGTATTTTTGCGTAGTTCAGCGGTATGTTTTTCCTCTGCACAAAATCAGCGTGTCTCATTGTGTTGGCACAGATCATGCATGCATTTTCAGTTGCTCCCTTCGACCAGAATTTGTCGATCGACGGGAAGATACTAAGTGATGACACCGCAACGCTTGGCAGCCTGGGAGTCATCCCCGAGTCTGTCATTTTATTAAAGGTAATGTGGGAGTGAGGTGGCTGCTAAAGGAAGTCGAGTAAAGCAGAGAATTGAACAAAATTTTGTACAAAGACAAACACATTATGGTGCACATGAAAACTGCCACGCCCTGGACATGCCCACCTGTGGCTGGCCATCAGCTTAATTTAACTAGCTCTTCCTGGAGCTCCTGCCCTTCTTGGGGAAGGAAAAGTCTTTTTTTTTTTTTTTCTTTAAAGAACACTTCTTAGATGGCCTATACTGCAAAACTCTGAGCACCAGCCCAAAGGAGAGCAAAATTACAGCAGTTCTGCCCTCTTATCCCCAGTCCATGCCAGAAGGTGTTCTGACAACAGTTCCCCGTTCCTCTCCAGAGCAGGACTGACCTGTACAGCTGATAACACTGCTAACATCCAGCGAGGTGCTCGATAACCCCTCGTCTGTTCTGTTTTCCAGGCTGATGAACCAATTGCAGATTACGCAGCGATGGACGACGTTATGCAAGGTGAGGGGGACCCCCAGGCACTGCTGGAGTAGATGAGGGATTTGGGGAAGCTGAATGCTGCTGCGCTACTGGCAGGAATGGTGGTGGCCATATAGGGCTGTGTTGGCTTAGGGCTGAAACAGTAGAAACATGAGAGGAAAATAGAGATGTTGAAGCTTTCCTGTAACTGTCAACTGAAGATACAGCTGAGCGCTGCAGTATGCTGCTGATCAGACAAAAGATCCTTTTAGAAAATGACTGTCAGGAGACTTCTAACATGATGCCTCTTTCTTTCCATCCCCAGTTTGTATGCCTGAAGAAGGATTTAAAGGTGAGAGTCTTTTTTTTCCTTTTTTTTTTTTTCTTCTCCCCCTTTCATTTTAAGCCCACGCAAAGTTCAGCTCCACCTCGCAAGCTTCGTAATCTTTCGGTGGTTGTCTTCTTGCTCCTCAGGGACTGGTTTACTTGGACACTGATGGTTTTATAAGTGCTGGCAGCAAAGGAGCAACCAGAAGGGAAGAGGATTTTGACACGGTAGGGCATTAAAAGACAAGGTGGATACAGGACAGAACTCTTGACTCTTCCAGAAGGCAGAAACACATTCTGAAATGACTGCCCCCAAAATGCCTTATGTCAAAGCAGATTGCACTGAAGGACATCCTGACTTCAAAAGAACGTTCCCAATTTTATATTTAATAAAGCAACAGTAAGGTTGGAGAGTTTAGCAGCAGTAACAGTGTTATCATGTTTACAGGCAGACGTTTCTAGCAAGGGAGATGGTGGCATTCTCGTATATTCCCTGATGCAGATCCCATACCACCTTCGTCTGTCCAAAAAGGAGTTGTAATTCAGTAGATCAAAAACATCTCGATCTGTTCTCCAGTAACTCTTTAGGCATAACCTGCTTACAGATAATCCTGTCTTTGATCCACTATTATTCTTTCCGTACAGCATGGAAGTAAAGAAATTGTTAATTGTGAGGAATGTCTATCTCTTTCAAAACTTCATATATTTACCCAAAGTGTAAGCTGTGGTCTGCCTACGAAAGCCTTCCATCAGCGACTTGGAGCCCAGGGGTGCAGAGGGAACAGGGAGCTGCCTCCCTGCTGTCCCCGCAGGGCTTCCCTTGCTCAGCCACTCGCCTTCTGCAGTTTCACTTCCAAACATGATGGTCTTTAATAATCACATGGTCTTTCTCTGTGAACTGTGTTTTTAGAAATGTGGGATATTTTAATGACTTTTGATAACATCTTTCTCCAGTACGTTACTGCCAAGAGCGCTCTGCCGATCACTGGGGGAGCTTTGAATCTAGAGCACCTGAGCCAGAGCTGGCAAAGGGGCTGCGCGTGGGTGGTGTGTTTCCCATGTGGAGAGGTTTTCCCTCTGTTCTCCTCGTTTTCAGGAATGCACTAATGATTTTTTTTTTACATCTCCTGTAGCTCCCAGAAAGGATCTCTCCCTCTCCTGATTGCGTATTCATAGCAGGAAATAGCATACCACTTCCAGACAAAAAAAAATAGAAAAAAAAAAAAAAAAGGGCACTGTCAAGGTATCTCCATAATAAAGTTAGACATTTCCTGTTCTCCTCAGAGTTTTAACTTGTTTCCACAACCCCAGTTCGTGCACTGGCGCTTGATGTGGATGCGGAGGGCTGGGTTGCTGCATTGGCAGCTTTAGTTCTTACAGGACTGGAGGAGCTTTGCAGGTGGATGGCAGGGTTTGGGCTTCAGGGAGCAGTGGCGGAGCGTGTCCCTTCCCAGCAACCATGGTAGCCTGTTCTTTTATAAATGTACCTTCTATCTGAAGAATTACAGCTGCCCTGTGCCAAGCGCTAGGTCTTCACACTGCATCCTCCTCCCTGTCCCTTTGTGCCCAGCAGCAGAGGGGCTGGATGGCGAGTTGGCAAAGCAGCTGGCACTGGGACTGCAGAGCTGCCCCGAAGTGATTTTTTTGGTATAAGTTGGGGCTGGACTCGCATGGGGGAGCGGCGCGGCAAAGCGGTGTGATCTTTCCCAAGGTAAAGACGTCAGCAAGAATTCAGCACGCCCTCGGTCACGCTTGCCAATGCCCAAAGCGGCTCCACTCTGAAAACGGGCAGGTTTTAATTCTTCCCAGACTGAAGCACTCGCTTGTGTACATACTCCTTGGAAATTCCGTATTTTTTTTCAACCTGCTGTTAATTTTTTTTTATGTTATGAGAGTCTCTTCCTTGAGCTTATAACGTTGCAAAACTAAGTCTCTAAACTCGGCTGGAAGCAGCGAGCTGGGCTGTAGCGGTGTTCCCAGCAGCAGGGTACTCCTGTACCTCAGCATCGCTGTTTCTTAGAGCCAGGTGGTGGAAACAGGTACAAGATGTGATTGAAGGCACATTTACTGTTTTGTCTGTATTTGCAAACATATTGGACTAAAGTTGTCATTTGAGCTGTGGAAGCCTTATTAAAGCGCATACACGTCTGTCCGCTCATGTTTTAATGCCGCAGCGAGGGCTGGGGGCTGTCTCTGGGCCGTGCACCCCTCAGGCAGAGGTGCAGATGCTCTGAGCTCAAGATACCCATGGAGAGGCGTGAGCAGGATTGCGCCAGCGTGGGAATAGTGCAGGCGCTGGCAAAGGGGCACGTTTTCCCCGAGCGAAGCCTCGATGGCTCCCAGCGCCTTGGCTGTGCCCTGTGGTGCTTGGCAGTGGGCCCTTGGCGGAAGCAGCAATGACTGGCGCTGCCTCGTGCTGCAGCACAGAGGTGTTTCTGTCGGGGAGCCGGTGCCCACGCAGCTGCAGGGCCCAACACTTCGGTGCCCCCATCCCCGTGCTGGCGGGTCACGTCCCCCTCATCCCCGCACTGGCACAGGGCCCCAGGAGCACTCCCCAGGGCTGTGGCTCGGTGCCAGCCCATGGCTCCTGGCACCCAGCGGCGGGGAACCCGTGCCAGCCGTTCCTCGAGCATCCCAAGTCACCGAGCCCATCCCACAGCCCCAGTGGGGAGGTGGGTGCTGGGGGGGCAGCCCTGGCCCTGGAGGGGTTCTGGGGAGCTCAGCTGGGGGCTGGTGGGGAAGGTCTGGGGTGTTTGGGTGGGGGGAGGGATGGATGGGTGGATGGATGGATGGATGGATGGATGGATGGATGGATGGATGGATGGATGGATGGATGGATGGATGGATGGATGGATGGATGGATGAATGGATGGATGGAGCTTCTCTGGGTACCAGGGATGGGTGGGAGGATGGATGAGGGGGGAGAGCTCTGGGTGCCAGGGAGGGACAGACGGACAGACAGATGGACAGATGGGGGTACTCTGGGTGCTCAGGGCTGGCTTTGTGGTGGTACGCTGAGTACCAGGGAGGGATGCAGGGGGCCCCACCAGTACATGGCTGGGGAGGATGGGGGGATGCTGGTGATGGTTGGGGGACACCTGGGTACCGGTGAGGGGCAGCAGGAAGGAAAGAGCTCCCCGGGGACCGGGGCGGGGGCTTTAGGAGCTTCCCTGGGTCGTGGAGCGGGGGCACCAGCGATGGGTGCAGGGGGAAGCTGGGGGGGACCCGGGTGCCAGGGATGCAGGAGGGAGGGGGGGGGGCCCGGTGCTGGCAGCGGTAATGGAGGGGGGCGAGGGGGGGTGGAGGATCCCCGTCCTGGGGGCGCTGCCCTGCCCGGTTCCCGGTGCCAGATCCCGGTTGCCGGTGCCAGATCCCGGTTCGCAGCGCCGCTTCCTGGAGCTGCCAACGGGCTCCGGTGCCGTTTGCTCGGTTCCCGGTGCCGGGGTCGGGTCCCGGTGGCGGTGCCGGTCCCGGTGCCGGTTCCGGTGCCGGTTCTCGGTGCCGGCCGCCCCCGGTGCGGGCCCGCCCCGCCCCGCCGCACGTGACGCGGCGCGGCGGCAGCGAGCAGCGGGGCCCCGCTCCGCTCCGCTCCGGTACCGGCTCCGCTCCGCTCCGGTACCGACCCCGGCTCCGCTCCGCTCCCGGCCCCGCCGCCCCCCCGGTAAGCGCCGCGCCGCGGGGCTCCGCCGCTGGGGTCCCTCCGGGTCCCCCCCCCCCCCGCCATGCCGGGGTCCCCCCTCCGGTGCTGCGCCGGCCTCGGGGACACCGGGGGGAGGCTGAGGGACGGGGGGGGCCGGGGCGGGCCCGTGCGTCCGTGACCTTCAGCCGGTACCGGCAGCGGGGGGGGGAGATGCTCCGGGCCTGGGCAGAGGGACCCCGGCGGGCGGGCAGGCCCGGGGGGGGGCCGGGGGGTGGCATCAGGCTCCGTGCGCCCTCCAACCCCCCCATAATGTATTCCCCCAATTGCCCCCTCCCCGCCCTGCCCCCCACGTCCACCGCAAAATCTGCCCCCTCCCCGAATCTGCCCCCCCTTCACCCCCGGCATCTGCCCCCCCCCCCACCACCACCTTTCCGGGCCCATTCCGGCCCCGCAATCTGCGCCCCCCCCATCCGCGTCCCTGCGATCTGCCCCCACCGTGCCCCCACCGCGGGGCTGCCCCCCCTCGGGTGCTGGCGGGGGGGACACGAGGACGGGGCGGGGGGCGGGGGGCGGGGGGCGTGCTTGCACGGGGCCGGGGCAGGTGTGCACGAACCGGGGCGATGCCGGCACGCGGGCCGCGGTTGCACGGGGCCGGGTCACATTGTGGCGTTTGCACCAGGGGCGCGTTTGCACGGGGCCCGGTGGCGTTTGCACCGGGTTGCGCTTGCACCGGGGTGGCGTTTGCACGCGGGGCCGCTCGCACGGGGCCCGGTGGCGTTTGCCGCGGGTCCCGTTCTGCCCCGGGTCCCGTTTCTGCCCCGGGTCGCCCCCGCACGATGCCCGTGTCGCGCTGTCGCCGTCCCCGCGGTCCCCGGCGCTGTCCGTGGTGCTGCCCCGCGCCGCGCCGCCACCCGTCCGCAGAGGGCGCCCTTAGGGGAGGGGGGCACTGGGGGGGGGGGGACGGTTCGGGGGGGTCCCAGCGGCCACGCACCCCCCGTGTCCCCACCCGGCCCCGGCCGCTCCAGTCCCTCCGGCTCCCGGCGGCCGGCGCTTGGCTTGCTGCCATCAGTAGGCTTCAGGGGTAACGCCGCCAGCCGAGCGGGCAGGGGCTGCGGCGGGGGGCTCCGGGGGTGTGTGGGGGGGGGGCGAAGCGGTGCCCCCCAGGCTCCTGGCCAGCCCTCCCCGCTGCAGCACCCCTCCCTCGCCCACCCTCCTCCTGGGTCCGTGCGGCGGAGGCAGCTCCCGGCCTCCCACCCTCCCCCGCTCCTCTCCCCCAGGAAGTGCCATGGGCCCCCCCGGACCCCCCCGGGCCACCTAGACGTGTCCCCAGCGGGCGCCGCCACTCCCTCGGCCACCCCACCCCGAGGTAAGGCCCCGCAGGTGCTCCCCTGCTGTGACGGGGGAGGCACGGGGGGGGCACCCAAGGGTGCCCATCCCCACCCCCGGGAAGGGGTGTGGGGCACCCACGGCCCCTGCCTCCCGCAGGGCAGCAGGATGGCCCAGCAGCGCCACGCCGCGCCCCCCCCACTCAAGGTAGGCATCGCTGGGGTGGGTGCCCGAGCAGCACCCATAGGTGCCAGCATGCCCTTCATCCCCCTCCCCATTGTCTTGCAGACAGAAGAGGATTACATCCCCTATCCCAGCGTGCACGAGGTAGCGTGGCTGTTCCCCCCCCCCAGGGAGGGTGCCAGGGGTGGGTGAGCAGCTGGGGGGGGCTGGGGGGGGGGGGGCTGGGGCACCCACCTCGGCTGTGGGTGCAGGTGCTGGGCCGGGAGGGGCCGTTCCCCCTCATCCTGCTGCCGCAATTCGGGGGCTACTGGATCGAGGGCACCAACCACCAGCTGAGCGGGGCACCCGAGCCCCCCCTGACCCCAGCACCTGGCACCCGGGCCAGGCTGGAGGGCAACCACACAGCCAAGATCTACCGCAAGCACTTCCTCGGCAAGGTGAGCACCCAAGGGTGCTGGTGGGGAGGGTGTCAGCAGTGTGTGGGGTCTCCATGGGTGTGCATGGGCATGGAGGCCCCATAACCATGGGTGCATGTGGGTACAGATGCCCATGGACATGGGTGTCCGTGGGTGTGGGTGCTCAAGGATGGGGTTCTCCGTGGGTATGGGTGTGCACGTGGATGAGGAGCCCATAAGGATGGGTGCCTGTGCGTAGGGGTGCTCAGGAACGTGGGGGCCCCGTGCATTGGGTGTTCTGAGGTGTGGATGCCCCATGGCATGGGTGTCTGTGGGCATGGGGACCCTAGAAGGAGGGGTGCCACAGGCATAGGGAGCCACCCATGTCTGTGGGATGGGTGGCCCTGAGCATGGGTGCTTCAGGCATGGGTGCCCCATCATCACGGGTGCTCATGGGTATCGGTGCTCGTGAGCACAGGGATGGCTGGAGATGGGTGTCCTGTTGCGTGTGTGCCCATGGATATGAGTGTCCCATGGGTGGGGGTGCCCCATAGGTGTGGGTGTTCATGAGGATGGGTGCCCAGCGGGCATGGGTGCTCCACGGGCATGGGTGCCCTGTAGGAACGGGTGCCTCCAGGCAGAGGTACCCATGGACAAGGGCATCCCATGGGCATGGACGCTTGGCTGTGCGGGTGCCCCGTGGGTACCGCCAGACACGGGTGCCTCACGGTGTGGGACACGAGCGCCCCTTGGTGCCCTCATGGGTGCTCGGCCCCTCCTCGCAGGAGCACTTCAACTACTACTCCCTGGACCCAGCGCTGGGCCACCTCGTCTTCTCCCTTAAGTATGACGAGCAGGAGCACCTCCACCTGCTGCTGCGGTGAGCTGGGTGCCAGGGGGCCCATGGGTGCTGGCTGGGGTGTGGGCGACCACCTTGACCCCCCCACCTCACCCCGCAGCACCCGCACCCGCACCCTGCACGATGTGGTGCCCATCTCCTGCCTGGCCGAGTTCCCCAACGTGGTGCAGATGGCCAAGGTGGGTGCACCTCCCCCCCCCATTCTCCAGCAGCACCCATGGGTGCCCCCCCCCCCAGCCAGGGGCACCCGCCGCACCGCCCCTCCCTCCCGCAGCTGGTGTGCGAGGACGTCAACGTGGATCGCTTCTACCCTGTGCTCTACCCCAAGGTGAGCGGGGTGCATGGGTGGGGGGGGAGCACCCATGGGTGGGGGCACCCCGGGGTGCACCGCCCCCAACCAGCACCTCCTGGCCTCGCAGGCGTCCCGCCTCATCCTTGCCTTTGATGAGCACGTGCTCAGCAACCACTTCAAATTTGGCGTCATCTACCAAAAGCTGGGGCAGGTAGGGGGCTGGGGGGGGGAAGGGGGGACCAGGGGAGTGTGGGGGGTTGGTGGGAGGGGGGATGCTGGGGGGGGCACCCATGGCTGCCCCACTGCAGACCTCCGAGGAGGAGCTCTTCGGCACCACGGAGGAGAGCCCGGCCTTCGCCGAGTTCCTCGATGTCCTGGGCCAGCGGGTGCAGCTGCGCGACTTCAAGGGGTGCGTGATGGGGTGCTGGGGGGGGGGGCACCCCCATGTCCTTGTCCCTGTCCCCCTTCGTCCCCCCAGTCCTCAGCATCTCCCCCCCCTGCCCCGTGCAGGTTTCGGGGGGGGCTGGACGTGACGCATGGGCAGACGGGCAGCGAGTCGGTGTACTGCCACTTCCGCGACAAGGAGATCATGTTCCACGTCTCCACCAAGCTGCCCTACACCGAGGGTGATGCCCAGCAGGTGGGGCACCCATGGGTGCTGGGGGGATGTTTTTGGGGTGCAAGCTGATTGTGGGTGTTTGAGGGTGTATGTGGGGTGCATGGGCTCCTAGGGCACCCCTGAGTGCTGGGGGACTATCTGGGAGGCACAAGAGCTGGTGGTGCACCCCTGGGTGCTTGTGGGGTTTCTATGGGGTTCAGGGGCTCCTGGAGCACCCCTGGGTGCTTGTGAGGCATCTGTGGGGTGCATCCACTCCAGGGGGACCTTCAGATGCTGGGAAGTCATCTTTGGGGTGCAGGAGCTGCCAGGGCACCCGTAGGTGTTTGGGGGTGTCCATTGGGTGCAAGGGTTCCTGAGGCATCCCTAAGCACCGGGGGAGCATCCAGGAGGCGCAGGGGTTGGCGGGGGCACCCCTGGGGTCTTTTGGGGTGTCCATGGGGGCGCAGGGGGTGGCACTGCCCAACCCCTGCTCACACCCCCGTCATGTCCCCGTATCCCCACAGCTGCAGCGGAAGCGCCACATCGGCAACGACATCGTGGCCATCGTCTTCCAGGACGAGAACACCCCTTTCGTGCCCGACATGATCGCCTCCAACTTCCTGCACGCCTTCGTGGTGGTGCAGCTGGAGCAGGGCGGCCCCCAGGGCACCCTCTACAAGGTCTCGGTCACTGCCCGTGACGACGTGCCCTTCTTCGGCCCGCCTCTGCCCGACCCCGCCATCTTCAGGAAGGTGAGCACCCATGGGTGCTGCTCCAGGGTGGGTGGGGGGATCCCACGGCCGGCACTCACCCGGGGCCACCCCTCGCCCCGACAGGGCCCCGAGTTCCAGGAGTTCCTGCTCACCAAGCTGATCAACGCCGAGTACGCCTGCTACAAGGCCGAGAAGTTCGCCAAGCTGGAGGTAGGTTCCGGGAGGGGGCCTAAATGGGGGCGCTGTGTGTGGGTGCTGGGGATGCTGGTCCAGCAGCAGGACCAAGCCTGTGGGTGCTGCGCGTGGGGCTGTTGGCACGGGGGTGCTGCGTGGGAGGGTGCTGCACATGGGGTGCTGCATGCACCGGGTGCTGTGCATGGGGGTGCAGCAGGGCCGTGCATGTGGGTGCCGTGCACGGGGTTGTTTCACACGGGGGGGCCGTGCCGGCAAGTCCACCGCATCCGGGTGCTGTGCATGGGGGTGCTGCACGCAGCATCCCAGCGGTGCAGGTGTGGGTGCCGGGCTTGCAGCGGGGGGCACCCGTGGGTGCTGGGGGGGCACCCAGGGCAGCGTGCGGGTGGGTGCGCAGGAGCGGACGCGGGCGGCGCTGCTGGAGACGCTGCACGAGGAGCTGCAGGGCCGCAGCCAGGCCATGCTGGGGCTGGGCCCCGACGACGAGCGCCCCGACAACGGCTCCGCCGCCCCCGGCTTCTTCGAGTCCTTCAAGGTGGGGGGCGGGGGGGAGGGGGGAGCAGCACCGGCGGGGGGGCAGCGGGCACGGCGGGGCTCGGCCCGACACGGGGCCCCCCCCGCTGCCCCCCCCCCCCCACCGGCCGCCGCCGCCGCCGCCCCCCGACGGCGCCCCGGGGTCGGGCTGCGCGATGGCCACGCCCCCGGCCACGCCCCCTCCGTTTGCCCCGCCCTCCCCAGCGCGGAGCCGCCCTTTGCTCCACGCGCGTGGCCCCGCCCCCACCCCAAGCCCCGCCCCCAAGCAGGCCGTGACCACGCCCTCACCCGGTGCTGCCGCGTAAACCCCGCCCCTCCGCCAGCCTGACCACGCCCCTCGGGTGGCCCCGCCCCTCCCGGTATCTCCCCGGTAGCCCCGCCCCTCCCGGTAGCCCCGCCCCTCCCGGCGCCCCGTGACGCGGTGCCGCCCGCAGTCGCTGCTGGTGCCCGGGAGTCGCCGGGGACGCCGCGGCAGCGCCATCGGGCTGGGCTCGGTGGAAGAGGTGGGTGCCCGGCACCGGGACCACCGGGACCCCCCCCCCCGGTACCGCCCCCGCCGCTGACCGCGCTCCCGCAGGCGCTGCTGGTGCCCGGGAAGAGCCCGTCCCGGCGGCGGCCCGGCCCGCTCGGCTCCCGCCGCTCCAGCGCCATCGGCATCGAGAGCATCCAGGAGGCGCCGCCCGGCAGGTGCGAGCCGACACCGGGCGCGGGGCTGCCCCCGGCCCCGGTGTCCCCTCACCGCCCGCCGCTGTCCCTTAGGGACGGCCCCGCCGCCAACACCGACGGCGCCGGCTCCGCGCACAGCTCCCCCGAGAGCCGCCGGCACCCGGACAGGTCCCGCGCGGGGCACCGGGAGAGGGGACACGGGGACACGGGACATGGGGACAGGGGACACATGGACATGGAGATGTTGGGACATGGGGACACAGGGACACGGGACATGGGGACACGGGGACATGGGGACACAGGGACACGGGGACACAGGGACACATGGACATGGAGATGTTGGGACATGGGGACACAGGGACATGGGGACATGGAAATATGGGGACACGGGGATACTGGGACGTGGGGATACAGGTGCATGGAGACATTAGGACATGGGGACACAGAGACATGGGGATATGTGGATGTGGGGACATGGAGACAGAGTGACATGGGAACATGGGGACACAGTTATGGGGACACAGGGTTACAGGGACATGGGGACACAGGAACATAGGGACACAGGGTCATGGATGCACATGGATGGGGTGGCACCAGCGTGGCACCAGGACAGGGCACGGGGACGGTGTGATGGGGCAGCACGGGGCAGGACAGCAGTGGGGGGGTGGCACGGGGACAGGGTCACAGCAGCAGCCGGTGGCACAGGGATGTGGCAGCACGGGGACAAGGTGGCACACGGATGGGGTGGCACGGGGACTGGATGTCACGGGGACGGGGTGGCACGAGGACAAGGTTGGGGATGTGGTGGGGTGGGGACAGCGTGGCGCTTGGGTGGCCCAGGGATGGGGCGGCATGGGGACAGGGTGGTGTGGTGACAGTGTGTGGACAGGGTGGCCCGGGGATGGGGTGACACCGGGGTGGGGTGGCCTGGGGACAGGGTGACAGGGGGCCAGGTGTGTCCCTTGGCAGGGCGGAGAGGCCGGAGCCTCCGCGGGACTTCTCCCGCTCGTCCTCCAGCGCCAGCAGCTTCGGCAGCGTGGCCGAGGAGCCGGACGAGCACCCCGAGGCCGAGCCGGGCAGGGTACGGGGGGGCCAGGGGGGGCCTAAAGGGGGGGGTGTTGGTGGGTGCTGGGTGTTTGGGGGGGGCAGCACCCCGTCACCCACCCTGTGCCCGCAGGACAGCCGCTCGCCCTCGGGGACGCCCCGCCAGTGTGACGCCTTCGCCGACCCCCCCTGGCCGGAGGAGCCCCTCGGCACCCCCCCAGGTAGCCCAGCCCCGGGGCGTCTGGGGGGAGAGGGGGGGCACCCATGGGTGCTCACAGCCCCCCCCACCGCGCCCCGGTTCCCCGCAGGCAGCGCCCGCCGCCCCGCCGAGCCCCCCTGCCCCGAGATCAAAATCCAGCTGGAGCGGCCCCCCCCGACCCCGGTGAGGCTGTGCCCCCCCCCCCCTTTAACCTCCCCCAGCGCACCCCGATGCGGGCGCCCCCCCTGATGTCCCTCGCGCAGGGCTCGTAGCCGTGCCCACCCCTCCCAAACCCTGGGGGGCCACCGCCGGAGGAGGGTCCCCGCCGTGTCCCACCCCCGCCGTGCCGCCCGCCGCTTCGCCCCCCCCGCCCCCATCGCTCGTGTGCCAGGAGCCGAAGCCATCGTCCCCGGTGCGGGATCGGGGCCCCCCCGTGGGGTGTCCCCCCCGCCCCCCCTCCAGACAATCTCTGTCACCCCAAATGCCTCTTTTGGGGGTGACGGGCGCTGGGATGGGCCACCAAGGGCCTCCCCCAGCCGGTGTGAACGCACAACGCAACGTGGGACCCCCCCCCAAAATGCAGAGTGGGGCCAGACACAGCATCGCCGCCCCCCCCGTGTCCGTCCCCCCCCCCCCCACCCCCCCCAGAAAAAAAGTGGGGGCTCAAATCTGGGGCAAAACCGAGCTGGGGCCGGACGGCTCCGTGTCGCTGCCAGCCCCCTGCTTCCACCTCGCCTCCCCCCCCCCCCTTTTATTTAAGGAAAAAAGCTCCGGAACGAGACGGACACTGGGGGGGTGGGGGGGACATATTTTTTTTTCAGAACCCGTGTGTTTGTGTTTCCCGTGATCAATGTTTAAAATAAAGGTCTATTTATCGCTACGGCCGATGCTGCGGGGTGGGGGGGGGGGGGCCACTGCCCGGGGGGGCGGATTTTGGGGTGCCCCGGCAGCCGCTGGCACCAGGGGGGGCTGACGCTCCGCACGGCGGCGCCATCTCAAGGTTCAAAAAAGAAAGCAACAAACACCCAAAAAACCCCAAATGCTCCCGTTTTTGGGTCCCCACCGCAGCCCTCCTCCTGCAGGAGCGGGGCCAGGGATCGGGTGGGGGCAGCCAGGGCCCAGCTGAGATTTTTTTTTGGCCCAGCCGCGCAAAAAATTTGGGGATTTTTTTTCCAAAAAATCCCCCAAAATTCGGGGATTTTTTTCCCATGCCCGCTGCCTGCCTCCCATTCCCCTCCACATCGTGCTTTTGTGCCTACAAGCCCCACATTCGCCTCGCTGCTGCCCCCCCCGAACCCCAAATCCTTTTTTTTTTTTTTCTGTTTTTTCTTTTTTTTTTGTTGTTTTTTCCACCTCCAGCCCCTGCGGCGGGGCCTTGGCAGAGGCAGAGCTTTGGCCCTGGCCCCGGTGCCAGCGGTTCTTGGCCGGGGCCCTCGAACCCCCAAAACCGCGCGGACCCCAGGGCCGGTTAAACATAGCGCGGCGCCCGCCCGCTGCTGGGAAGCCCCAGCGCCAGGGGTGGCCGTGGCTCGGGGGGGGGGAACCTCGGCCAAACCTCGTGCCGAAGCGACGCCAACCCCTTGCCAACTTGGGGTGTCCCCCTTGCCTCCCCCTCACCCCCCCAAGCCGATGCTGTTCGGGTCACCGCCTTCGCCCGCTCCAAAGTTTGCTGCTGGGTTAATAGGAAAACGAAGCGAAGGTTTATTTAAAAGGTCGGGGGGAGGCGAGGGGGGGAGGCTGGTAAATAAATAAAGAGGCTGGCAAGAGGCTCGTGGCGCCCGCTGTGGTTTTGGGGGGCTGGGGGTGCCAATCCTGGGGTGCTCGGGGGGGTGGGTTAAGCGCCACAACCCGCTCAGGGGCTGCATCTGCACGGCACCGCTTGCTGCAAAGCTCCGCTCGGGCGTGCGAGGGGATTTGCATGTGCACGGTTGCATATCTGAGCAAGCAGCTGCACGGGCATGGTGCTGCTCGTGCAGCCAGGGCACTGCCTTGTGCACGGTGCCATCTGCGTGTGCATGGCCCCCTTTGCTCATCCGGGACACCGTTTGCACTTGTAGGGTGGAATTTGCATGCACAAGGCTCCATTTGCACATGTAGGGTGGCATTTGCACGTGCAAGGCTGCATTTGCACATGCAAGGTCTCATCTGCATGTGCACGGCCCCCTTTGCTCACCCAGGGCAGCAGCTGCAGCGGTCAGATGTGCACACTCAGAGCACCCCTTGCACACTCAGAGCAGCTTTTGCTCACCCTGGACACAACTTGCACACACGGGGCACCATTTGCACACCCAGAGCCGCTCTCTGGGGTCTCCCCCTACTTCTCAACCCCCCGACTCCTCAACAGCCGCCCCCCAAAGTGCACCCCGAGCACCCCCCTCCCCCCCCCCCCACTACCCTCTCCCAACGCGTCCCCCTCCCCAGTTACCAGAGGCTAACGAGGGACGAGCAGCACCGGGTGCTGCCCCCTAAATCCATCTCGGCTCCGCTCTCCGTGCAGTGCTGAGTCCCCAAACTGCTGAGAAGGCCCCGGGCAGCAAATGGCCTCAAACCAAAGGATTTTTCAGGCCAAAAAGAGAGGAGAAAAAAAAAAAAAAGCCACAAAAGAGGCAAAACGAGGCAGGGAGCGCCTGGCGAGTTGCCGCTTCCCCACCCGCGGGTGCCTTCCAGTTGCCCACTCACTCGTGCGATGAGTTGGGTGCTGGGGTTGGTCTCAGCCGTGCTGGCACCGCACGTTTCGGGGCTGACCCCGCTGCCTCTCCCCCCTCCTGCTTCAGGAGGGCTCCGGCCGCAGCGCTGAGCCCGAATCCCACGGCAGCGCTAATGACAGGGAGGAACGGTGTATTTACAGGGGCAGAGCCCAGCACGCGGTGGCCACCGAAACCGCGGGCGGCTGCTTTTGCTCTGCTGAGTCTTTCTTTTTTGCCTTTTCCCGGGCGCCGCTACCCCAGAAAAAAAAAAAGGGGGGGGGTGGAGAGGAGAGAGGATTAAAAAAAAAAATCCCCCCCGTCGATGTTTTGCAAGAGATGCTCTAGCAGAGGAGGAGGAGGAGGGTGAGGAAGGGCAGGAGGAGGGGGCTAGCGGCGGCGGTGCGCCCGGCGGCGTTGCAGTGGGCTCGGTTGGGGCCAATGCAGGCAGCGTACGCCATGGCGTGGGGGATGTAGTTCTGCTCGTGCACCCCGTGCAGGAGGTGGGCCATGGGGCCACGGGCGAAGACGGCCACGTCCTCACCGCCGTGGGTCTCCTGGCGCAGTGGCACGGCTGACTGTGCCTGGTAGTTGGCGTGCGCTGGGCAGGGGTAAATAAATAAACAAAATGAAAACAACAAGTTAAAAAGCAGCAATAGTTTGAACCGCCGCCACCGTTTCTGGTTGTTTTGCCCCCGGTGCACGTACCAAAATCCACGGCTGAGACGTTTTCACGCTCACCCCCCACGATTTTGTAGCCAGGGCCGTTGCCATAGAGGATGGAGGTGAAGGGCTTGCGGTCCACATCGCTCTGCATTGGTGCCAGACCTGGCAGCGGCAGCACCGTCAGCACCACAGGCACGTCCCCAGGGTGTCCCCATGCTGGGGCTGGGGGGGAGGGAGGTGTCTCACCAAAAATGGGGTTCCCGCGGGGGGTGTAGCCGCCAAAGGTGAAGACGTGCGAGTGGTCGGCGGTGACGACGCTGAGCGTGTCCTGGGGCGAGGTGAGGCGGGCAGCCAGCCCGATGGCACGGTCCAGCTCCACCGCCTCGTGCAGCGCCTGCTTCGCCTTGCCCTCGTGGTGCCCGTGGTCGATGCGGCCGCCTGTGCCCGGCCCAGCTCCGCTCAGCACCCCTGTGCGCCCACTGCCCTCCCTGGTCCCCCCGTGGCACCCCCAGCTCCCTCTTTATGCCCGCTTTTCGCATCCCCCATCCCATCTCTTCCCCCTTTCACCTCCCTTTTGCAACGCCCCCATCCTCCTTTCTCCCTTTACACCCCCCATTGCCTTCCTTTCTCCATTTCTGCACCTCCCCCTTGTGCTCCCTCACCCCCCTTTTTGCACCCCCCCATTGCTCTCCCTTTCACCCCTTGCACCCCCAGTGCCCTCTTTATTTCTTTATTCCCTGCTTTGCATCCTCCTCACCCTCCTCATTCCCCTTTGGACCCCCGCGTTGCCTCCCCCCTCCCCTTTACCCCCCACCTTCAACCAGCAGGAAAAAGCCCCGGGGGTTTTTCTGGAGCATCCTGATAGCCACGGCCACCATCTCAGTGAGGGACGGGTCCGTCTCGTTGTTCCTGTCCAGCTCGTACACCATGTCGCCGGGCTCGAAGAGACCTAGGGACAGTGATGCTGGGGGTGGGAATGCCCTTTCCCAACCCTGTGCTGGGAGCTTTTTGTGCTGGCTCAAGTGTTTTGCCCAGCGCCGGATCCCCTTCCCCGGGCTGGCGATTAGATAGGAGCCGAGGGATGCTCCCGGCCCTTCCTTCCTCCCACCCAGCCGAATCCTGCATCCCCAAGGGGCTGGAAAATTGCACGGAGGAGGTAGAGACAAAAAAAAATTACATGCTGGGGGCGGGGGGGGGGGGGGGGCAGAAATCCCATCCTCCCCGGGGTGCTGGGGGCCTGGGGGCACCCCGGGACTCACCCAGGAGGAAGTCAACGCGGCTGAGGTTGAGCGCCAGCAGGTCCCGCCGGTGCCACACGTACTTGGCGACCTGTGGGGGGGGGACAGAGCCCCACAGCTCGTCACCTCACGTGTGGGACCAGCCCCCGTCCCCAGCCCCGCAGACGCCTTTCACCCCCTCCCCAAAACATTTCCCGCTGAGGAGCAGCAGCAGCAGCTCTACGGGTTTGGGGGGGGTGGGGGGGGACACCCTAGCGCGGCCCCCACGTCCCCGTCACCTTCCCCGGGGGCTTGGTGTCGTGCCACGCCTGCACCAGGTCCCGGCGGTCCAGGCGGGTGCCCCGGTGCTTCTCCTCCTGCGGGTACTCCACGTCGCTGGCGTTTTTGGGGAACATGTATTTCCGCCCGCCGCCCAGGATCACCTGCGGGGAAAAACCCACTCCCAGGCTTAGAAACGCAACTACAGCCTCTTTTTAAAATTATTTTTTCCCCTACAAAATAAGAAAAAAAAAAAAAAAGGAAGGGAGGCAAACCCTGAGGAGACGGAGCTGGGTTGGTGGGAGGCTGCTGGAGCATGATGTCCAGGAAAACCCTGGCGGTGTGCAAAGCCAGGAGAAAACACCCGAGGAATTTCACCTCGCTAGAAATAACTCCGAATCTCTTACTATTAATTACACTGAGGACAGAAATAACCATTTCCAGCAGTAGCTTTGGCTTTTTTTTTCCCTCCTCGCCAGGGGCGGCGGGCAGGGATGCTCCCTGCTGGGGTCCCCGCATGAACCCGCCGGGACGGAGCCTCATCCCGTGGCTCCGGCTGTTTGCTTTGGAGCCCGAGTTATTTGGCTTCCGTTATTTATAACTAGGCAGAGATTTATTTTTTTTTTTATTCTCTCCCCCCCCACACCCCTCGCCCTGCAGAAGGTGAATTATAAAGCAGCAAAACAACAACACCAAAATTATTAAGGGAAGAAGAGGGAGAAAGGGAAAAAAAAAATTCTTCCCCACTATATAATTATTTCCAGCCTGGGACAGAGTTGAAATTATATTAAAGGGAAAAAAAACAGAAGAAGAGGCTATTAAACAGCCAAATAACAGGCTTAGATGTTTTGCTTTGGGGCTATTTTGAAGTACAGAAGCGTATTTATTTACAGGGCTGAATTTCTGTGCAAATCCACAATGAGGGGCAGAACTGAGGGGAAAATGCAGCTTTTTGGGCATGGGAAGCATGAGAAAGGGGTTTGTGTCTCAGCGTGAGATCGGGATGCCTGCTGTGGTGCTGGCACCCCGAGCCCATGGGTGCAGCTGGGTTCTGTGGGCTGGGGGAAGCTGGGGTTGGGCACTGGGGGGCCCAGCCCCACATCTGCTGGGGGTCCTGCCTCTGTGCCCGTCAGTGCTCCCAACCCAACAGCTACCGGGGATGCTGGCCCCACATCTTCCTGGAGGTCCTGACTCTGCACCCAGTGGTGCTCCTGGCCCTGTATTTACCCACAGTCCTGGCCCTGGACCCTTTGGTGGTCCCAGCCCAACACGTGCCAGGCCCCAGCCCACCACCCATGGGTGGCCCCAGCCCCTTGTCCCCTGGAGCCCCAGCCCTGTGCCCAGAGGTGGTCCCAGCCCAGCGTCTACTGGGGATCCTGGCTGCTCACCCACCTCCCAAGGGTCCCAGCCCTGTGCCCAGAGGTGGTGCTGGGCCCACACCTCTTCCCTCGGGGTGTCCCCAGCCCCGTGCCCACCTCGATGTCGGGGATGTTCTCCACGAGCTGCCGCGCGATGTCCTTGCAGCCACCCTCCAGCGCGTCCGGGGGCATCTCTCCATCCGAGTACCAGTCGCGGTTGGCAGAGTGGGCGTAAGCGGCGCTGGGCGTCGCGTGGGTGACCCGCGTGGTGGTGACGATGCCCACTGCCTTGCCTGCGACACGAGGTTCATGGGGCAATGGTGGAAACGGCCCCAAAACCCAGCATTCCTGCCCCATCCCCACGCCCACCGGCAGCTCACCTTCATCCTTGGCCCAGCGGAGGATGGAGGTCACCTCCTGGCCCTTGGTGGTGTTGCAGCGGTCGCGGGTGACGCCAGCGCTGACGCCCACCGTCCCCTCGTTGGCTTTGACACCGCAGAGGTAGGCGGTGGCCGTGCCCGCGCTGTCGGGCACCTGAGCGTTGGTGTTGTAGGTCTGGGGGGGGGGTGGCAGGGAATAAAGCGACCCTCTGTTGTTATCATCATCCTCACTGTCATCATCCTCACCATCACACATCCCAGGGCTTCCCTCCTGCATTGCTCAGCCGCATCATGCCCGAGCGCCCCTTCTTTTGCCCCTCACATCCCTTGTTGTGTGTGTGTCATCCCCTCGCTGTGTTTTGATGGTTTCAGCCCCTTTTCAGCCCATTTTTAGGCAGGGAGAGCAAAGCCAGCAACTTTTGCACTGTCACAAGAATCCCTTGCAGAGATGGGGTGAAAGGAGGCAACCGGGGCTTGCAGTTTGATAAAAAAAAAGCGCCTTTTTTTCAGCAAAATAGCCCCAGGGGAAGAGGGGGGGGGGATTCTGGCTCCCATGGCTGGGCAGCCTCGTCCTGCCCCCCCGTTCCCACAGAGCCAAGCCCTGGCACGGCGGCCGGGCATGGGGCGTGAGCCAGCTCCACTCGCCCGCCCGTGACCTAATTTCGGCTCCGGTCGATGACGGCCGCCTGCCTGCGACCTTGTGGCGTGCAGCCCCCATCCCGCAGGAGCCAGGGTCTGGCCCCGGGGGCTCACCTTGGCCAAGGCAACGTAGGGGAACTTGTCCATCTCCAGCAGGCTCTCCTCACCCTTGCGGTTCTGCAGCTGCCCCTTGAGGATGCGGGCGGCCGTGACGGTGGAGACACCCATGCCTGCGGGGTGGGCGCCCCGTCACCGCGCCGCCAGCCACGGGCCAGGCGCCAGCTGGCGGCATGCGCCCAGTGCAGCCCAGCGTATTGCAGCACCCGGTGTAGTGCAGTGCCCAAATTATTGCAGCACCCGATGCATCACAGCACCCAATTCGTTGAGGCACCCGGTTCATCACAGCACCCAGTTCATCGAGGCACCCAGTACATCGAGCACCCAATTCACTGCAGCACACAACTTATTGCAGCACCCAATTTATCGCAACACCCAGTTCATCGCAGCACCCAAGTCATTGCAGCACACAACTTATTGCAGCACCCAATGCCTTGCAGCACCCAATGCACTGTGGCACCCAGTTTATCACAGCACCCAATGCATCACAGCACCCAACACATCCCAATGCCCTGCTTGTTGCACCCCCTTTGTTGCACTGCCCCATCCTTGCAGCCCTCTGTTGCCCCACACCGCACCCCATAGCCCCCCGCTGGGGGGTCCCCATCTCACCGTCGCCCAGGAAGAGGATGAGGTTTTTGGCCACGTTCTGGTTGAGGCGCTGGAGCCGCAGGGCGTCACGCAGTGTCTCCTGCGCCTGCTGCCGCCAGTACTCGGGGTCCTTCTCGTTCTCTGCCAGGGTGCAGGGAGACCAACAGGGCTCAGCGGCACCCAAACGCACCCACTGTCGGGGCGCAGCCCCCCCAAATCCCACCTACCGGGGACCAGCGATGCCAAGCAGAGCTGGGCCAGGAGGGTGAGGAGGAAAGCCTTCATCGTGCCCTTCAACGCTTGTCTTCCTTGCACCAGCAGCAGGGGCTGGGTGAGAGAAAGCTGCGGGGGCTCAGCACCCTCCCCTCCCTGTGCCTCAGTTTCCCCGCTCTGCTCACCCAGACCTTCGCCCCCGGGATTAACCAAGCGAGGACAGAGGGGACTGTCCCCTCCCTGCACGGTCACGGCTGTGCCCCCACTGGGACATGTCAGCCCCCTGCCGCGGGGCGTCACCTCGCTGGCACCAACCGGGTTGGGGGACGGCGGCACACCCCCTCCCTCACCCCCACAACCAGTGCCCCATTGCTGCGTGTCCATGTCCCCAGCCCCGCTGCACGTGGTGTGCTCTACGCATGTTGGGGTCCCCGCCACACGGCTGTGTCCCTATTGCGTGTCCCTGTCCCCATTGTGTGGCTGCGTCCCCATCATGTCTGTGTTCCCATTGCACACTGGGGTCCCCGTCTTGCGTCTGTGTCCCCACGGCATGTCCCTGTCCCCATCACACCTCCCTGTCCCATTACATGTGTCCATTCCTACACACATTGGGACCCCATCGTATGTCCCTGTCCCCACCGTGTCTGTGTCCCCCTTTGCATGTGTCCCCACCACATGCATGCCATGTCCCCACCTCATGTCCCCAGCATGTGCCCGTGTCCCATCGCATGCCTGCATCCCAGTGCACATCTTTTTCCCCATCGCGTGTCCCCACTGCACATCCACATCCCAGCTGTGTATCCGTGTCCCCACCGCCCCTCCACGTCCCCATTGCACACCCCCGTCCCCATTGCACACCCAGGTCCCCATTGCACACCCATGTCCCCATTGCACGCCCGTGTCCCCATTGCAAGTCTGTCCCCACCACATGCCCGTGTCCCCACCGTATCCCTGCATCCCCCTGGTGCCCCCGCATCCCCTCTACAAGCCCGTGTCCCCATCCCGTATCCACATCCCTGTTGCGCTCCCGTGTCCCCACCGCGCCCCCGTGTCCCCGCCACGCGCCCCCGGCCCCCCGGCCCTGCCCGGGGTCTCTCCCGGTGGCCGCGGGGGTCCCTTACCGCCAGCCCGGGGACGTCCCCGCACAAACTTGGGCGCTGTCGCCCGTGTCCCTCCCGGCCGGCGGAGCGGAGGCGGGCGGGGGACAGCGAGCCCTTAAATCCCCCCGGCCCTGGCCTTCGCCTCCTCCTCCTCCTCCCCTTCCTCCACCCTCCACCCGCTGCCAGCACGGAGAGTGGTGGGGGGGGGACGCGTGTGGGGGGGTGGGAGGCAGCAAACTGGGCTTACTGGTGCCCTCTGCCGGGTTTTACTGGGAGGACTGGGAGGACTGGGGGGACTCGGGGGGGGATAAGCGCTGCTGGGGGTGCTGAGCCCCTTGTGCGCGAGGGGGCGTCGGGGGAAAGAGGGGCGCGGGGGGAGCAGATGTGTCCTGGGGGGTGCCTAATTCCTCCCCCCAGACCAGCCAGCGAGGGCAGGCGTGTTGCAACACTTTGGGGTTCCCCCCCCGCCCCCAGCTGTGGACTCTCTGGTGTCTGCTTTGGGGTTGTGCTCGGCTTCCCCCTCCCCTCGCCCCCCTCCCCTTTTGAGCAGACCCCCCCCAGCCGCCCCGCTCTGTCCCCGCTCACCCGTGCACACCCTCTCCCATTTTGGGGTCGGGGTGAGGGACTCGGGGCACGCTCTCACCTCCGTGCCCCCACCGGCCGCCTGCACCCCCGCAGGGTTTTGCGGTAGGTCCTACAATAAACAGGAGGCTGTTTGCAGCCCGACACGTCCCGGCTCGCGGCTCCTCTTGCAAACGGTGCACGAGGACGGCGTGCCAAGGCCTGGCCACGCGCCCCGGCATGCCGGGACACGGCTCGGGGTCGAGGCCCGGGGCCCTGCTTTCGGCCTCGGGAGGCTGCCGGCCTCCCCGGCCTCAGTTTCCCTCTGCTGGGGACGGAGGCGGCTACGTCGTGGGGGGACCCGTGGGTGGCCGTGGAGCTCTTGGTGGTTTCCCAGAAGGTGGCGGCCTCAGCCCAAAAATCCGCTCCCTGAAGGCTTCGGGGTGCCACCGGGACTGGCCTCATGCATGCGCTGAGAGTGTGGGTGCTCAGCCCCCCGGCTGGGGCAGGGGATGGGGGCAGCAGCGCAGCCCCGTCCCCGCTGTCCCGTGGGAAACCGTGTGGGACAGCAAACGAGGGACAGCGCGGCGGAGAGCTCGCTAGCCCTGCGCACAGAAAGCCGCACGATGGGGAACTCCTTGATGCGAGCACAAAACCAGGCTCCGAGTGTGGGTGGGAAAAAAAATACAAACCCTTCAAGGGGCTGCTAAACATATAATACAAACCCTTCAAGGACAAGGCTGCAGCCAGGGGCTGTGGGAGCGCCCAGGGTACTGTGCTCACGCCTGTGCAAAATTGAACGCTTGCACACCTGTAAGGCTGCACGCTCGCATGCACACAAAATTGCAGGCTGACATCCTTGCACCATCATGCACTTGGATGCTTGCACAACTGTGAGGTTGCATGCAACTGTGTGCTCGTGTGCTTGCACAATCGTGTGTGCACATGCTGGACCAATTGCACACTTGCCCCCTTGCACAACTGCAAGCAACACCTGGCTGGCTGCAAAACCGCTCTGCACAGCCTTCCTTGCGCGGCTGCATCCTTGCACCCCTGTGCAACGGCTGCTTGCACACGCGGGTGCTCGAACAGCTGCACGCCCACGCACTCACAGCGTTGCGCGCTTGCACACTCGTTTATTTTAATTCCCAGTTCCCCCGCTAATTTCGAGTTCCCCCCCAATTTCGAGTTCCCCCCATAATTTCGAGTTCCCCCCCAGTTCCCAGTTCCCCCCCCCGGTTCCCAGTTCCCCCCCCAGTCCCCAGTTCTCCCTCTCCCCATCCCCGCGCTGGGAGCACCCCACTTCGCAGCGTTCTCCCCGGAGGGTGCTCGTCGCCCGGCGCCCCCCCGGCGCCCCCCCGGCCCCCGAAGGAGTTAACGGCGTAGCGGAGGCGCGGCCCCGCCGCCCCATTGGCGCTGCCGGCCCAGGTGCATCCTCGCCCCGCGCCGCCCCGGGGCCGCAGCGCGCAGCAACGGGGCTCGGAGCCATGGTGAGTGCGGGGCCCCCCCGCCACAAAGTCCCCCCCCCCGGACCCCCCCGCTTCTCCTTCGGGCTCTGTGGGTGCCCCCCCCCCAGCCTTGGCTCTCAGGGGGAGGCGCAGGGAGGTGCCCCCCCCCCCCCCCTCCCCTCCAGCAGCTGGGGGGGGGGCACAGCGCGGAACGGGGCGGGTGGGGGCGGCCCCCCCGCGCTGCTGCTGCTGGTTATTTGATGGTTATTGATATTTTCCCGCTTTTCAGCCCCTTTTTGCTCCTTTTCAAAGCTTTTCAAAATTTTCTTCCCCGCACCCCCCAGCCTCAGCCAAACCCGGCGGCTCCCCCAACCCCCCCCGACTCCTCCTCGCCCCCCCTCATTAACGCAAGCAGCTGCTAATTAACTCCCCCCCCCCCCTCCCCTTCGGGCATCCCCCGTAACGGGGCCGGGCCGGCCGCAGGCCGCGGCGGCGCCGGGGGCACCCCGGGGTGCGGGGCGGGGGCGGTGCCGCCCGCGGGGGGGGGGGGGCGGCGTAGGGAGCCCAGGGGGGGGCCGCTGGGGACCGGCACCGGGCCGGGGACCGGGGACCGTGGCCGGGAGCGGGGCGGGGGCGGCGCGGAGCGGAGGCGCCGGGGCCGGCGGGGGCAGCGCTGGCTCCGAAATGGCGCCCGGGAGGCGGTGGCGGCGGCGCCCCGAGGCCGCGGTGAGGGGCCCCCGGCCCCGAGCACGGGGCTTGCGGGGGGGGGATAAAACCGAATTTTGGGGAGTGTCGGGGGTTTTTGAGGCCTTGCGGGGAGTTTGGAGGGTGTGGGGTTTAAGCTTGGTCCCCCCCCCCCCCCCTCAGCCCGTGTGGGTTTGTGATGCGATTTCGGCAAACTTTGGAGCTGGGACATCCCCCCCCCCCAAAAAAAAAAAAAAAAAAAAAAGACAAAATAATAAAAACACCCCTTTTTGACCAAAAAAAAAGGGCGTTTCCTATCTCTGCAAGCAAGGGGTGGGAGCGCCTATGGGTGCTGCTTTACGCTGGGGGGAGTAATGTGGGTGCAGTAAATACCTAAAAACCCGATTTTCCACAATTTGAGGCGGGGGGGGGCGTTGTCTGGCCACCCCCTGAGGATGCGCTGTGGCAGCCCCCAGGGGGGCTCTAGGGGCTGAAGCTCGGCGTGGATTCTCTGATGGTTAATACGGGGTTGAGGCAGCACGGTACAGGGAGAGGTGCGAGGGGGTCGGATGTGTTTTGCCCTTTTTCCTGCTGTTTTCGGGCCGGGCTGGGCTGGAGCTGCTCAGGGGGCTGCAGGGACAGGCAGGCGGGATGGGGGATTGCCGAAAAGCCTCATTTCCTCAGGAAACGGAGTGAAAGCGTTGGCTGAAGGCTCGGACTCCAGGAATTGGCCCACGCTGGTGCTTTGGAGCCCCACTGGGGATTCACAGAGCCCCGTGACCAGACCCCCCCTGCATGAGCCTGGAGCTGTGAATTCCAGCCATGTGCGAAGTGCAAAAACAAGGAGAGAAAGGGAGAGGGGAGGAATTAAAAAAAAAAAAAAAAAAAGAGAGAGAGAGAAAACAGATTTCGCCAGCGATAAAATCCTGCAGTTGAAGCTTTTCCTCCCTGCACAGTTCTCAGGCAGAAGTGCAGCCTCGAGGCGAGTGCTCGGAGGAGATTTTGAGTCTGGAAACGGAGCTTTTTGCACAAGCCAGGAGGGAAAGGGCCTTTTGCCTTCAGCCCTTTCCCATCCCCAGGTGGGTGCTGCAGGGTGATGCCCTCGGCCGCCCTGGTGCACGCGCTCGCCCTCGTGCCTGCGGCTAATTAAACCCAGGCTGCGATTTGGGATCCGGGCAGAGCCCTGGGCTCAATTAGTGGTTGTGCAACGGGCGGGCTGGGAAGCTTCACGGCGGCGTTGTCGTCATCGGGCGTTATTGGGGCCGGGGCATGTTTCCACCCCCGGGCCTGTTCGTCCTCTGGATAGCTGGGGACTGACGCTTTCATTGCACTCGCCTTGCCACAAAGCACACTCCCCATCTGGGCAACCCCCAAAATGCTGATTTTTGGGTGGTTTTGTACCATTTCTGTCCAGAGCGGCCTTAGCACTTTGGCTCTCCCCAGTTTTGGCTGCTTTTGTCGCTCTCTGAGCGATGGGGAAACTGAGACACAGCTGTGCGCTTGGGTGCTGCCAGATTCATACTGGCTCCGTGTCCCTTTGGACGCGGTGGCAACGGGATGGCAATGTCCCTACCTCCACCCAAACGGGTGCAGACCCCTGCTCCCACCTCCCCACCACACAGGGTTTGATGCCAGGGAGTGATGGGACCCAAGCGGCACCGCGGGGCCGGGGAAGGTTTTGGGGTGCCTGCTGTTGTCCCTGTGGGGACAATGCGGCTCAGTGCGCGGTGGCAGGGCCGTGCCAGGGGGGAAGGAAGCGGCGCCGCGATAAGGGCTGTCTGCCAGCCTGTGAGGTTTCCCCTTGTTTTTCTGCTGGGGGCTGAGATAAGAGCTGGGCCCCCCCTGCCTCGGCACGAGGTAACGCCCTGGGGACGCTGAGCCGGGAGGGAAGCGGCGCTTTGCCCATCTGCTGAGCCTGTGCGCAGCCCAAACACAAGGTGCCATCACCTCTGAGCATCTTTGGGTGCTCAGAGGGACCCCACGGGGTGTTTTGGGGGATGCTGTGGGGCAGGGGGCATGTGGTTTGCGGGGCAGGCAGGAGGGTGCAAGCGAGCTGTTAGTCTCTGGGTGAGAGGCTGGCTCCCTGCTGCCAGCACTGCCCGAGTCCCTGGTGAGCCCGGCACGGGGACCCTCTCCCAGTCCTGGGGCCGGGAGCCGATGGAGGAGGAACCAGCATTATTCCTGGCGAAGGGGAGGTTGCACAACCCATCCCTAGGGGAAGCGAGGCGGGTTCGGGTTCACTCAGCTTTTGGCTCCGGCCGCGCCGCTTTCTGTAACGTTCCTCCGGCGGCTGCTCGGTGCTTTGCTAGCCCGGAGCCATTCAGGGTCCAGCTCCCCGGAGCAGAAGGAGGAGGCTCTTAGGCTGTGTGTTCCCCTGCCGCCATCCTTCCTCCTCCTCGGCACAGCCAGGGTGCTGGCCCCCCGCCGCTCAGCCCCTCCGTTTCCTCACCACCCTCGCAGATGTCGACCTACAAGCGGGCAACACTGGATGACGAAGACCCCCTGGACTCCATCAGTGAAGGCGATGGGTACCCCAACGGCTTCCAGGTGGGGGCTCCGTGCGAGTGCTGGGGGGGGGGGAAAGGGGAGAATTCAGGTCCTGGCAAGCAGCAGAGGGTTGCCTGGGACGGGTTGTTTTCACCGGGCTGGGCGCTTTCCCTTGGGGCAAAGTCTGGCGTGGGCAGAGCTGTGCTGGCTGCCAGCCGCTGCCCTTTGCTCCTCTCGCCCCTGGCAGCCATCGGGGCTGTGCCTCGGGGCACCGGGGCTGTCCCCACAGTCCCCGTAACCCAGAGCAAGTGGTGGTGATTGTGGGGGATCCCGGGGGGATCCTGTGGGGCCGGACCCCTCTGCTGTTCGCAGCGCTCGGGCGCTCAGCTTTTCTGCTGGCCGAACCCCTTCCTGGCTGGACTAGGGCTGGGCTGAGCAATTAGCACAGGATGGGAGCTTTGTCCCCGCACAAAGGGGATTAGGTTAATTCCTCACCGAGCAGCGGGGAAAGCGGCTTAAAAAGGGCTGCGGGTGGCAGGAAAAGAGCCCGTGGCCGCCAGCGTCCGGCCTCGCTGGTTAAACCGCCCTCGCAGGGAAAGATTTGGGGCTGGAGCGATGCTCTTGGTGCTCACCCTGCTGGCAGCCCCGTAATCTCTGCCCAGAACAGCGTTTTCCACACCAAAATCAGGGCTCTGCTGCTGTTTTGCTGTCCCCAGCGCGGCCGTGCCACCGCAGGGAGCTCCACTTGCCATGGTGTCGGCTCGTGCTTCCTGGGGATGTTTTTCAGCCGAGCAGGAGTATCCTGTTATGGCACTTCCCGACGTCTTGTCCCCCACCCTGTCCCAACTCGAGGGGGGGGACAGGGACGGGGACCACCCGAGGTGGCGGGGGGGCTGAGGGTTTGGGTGGCACAGGCTAGCAGGTGATCCCGCTGGCCGGCCGAAGCGCTCACCCCGCTCCCTTTCCTGCCATTGTGCCGCCCTTCCTGGCGGGTTTCTGGAAGGCAGCTGCGGCTTTTCCCAGCCGAAAACGGCGTGTTTTAGCGGGCCCGATCCGTGCCACGGGCTGTAGGAAGCAAATGGATTTGTTAAGGGGGAGGATGGAGGATGTGCTGGTGGGCTTTTCCCTGCGTGCCGTCGATGGGGAAATGGCGCTGCTTTTCCCGCAGGTGAATTTTTGCGGCCCGAGGAGCAGCCTGGGGTGCTGGGCTCAGCGCACACGGCCTGAGAAACAGCTCGTGGTCCTGGTGGCCGTGCTGGCGGCCGTGCTGGCGGCGTGCCTGCTGGGCCTCATCTTCCAGTACAGAGCCCGTAAGTCCCCGCGCCGCACAGGGACCGAGCCCCTTGGGCAGGGCAGGGTGCTCGGGTGGGGGTTGGGACGCTCGCCTGCATCCCTCACCCTAAGGTGGGAGGCTTGGGTACTGGGCAGGGAGCCTGTGGGATGCCCAGACATGGGGTGGGATGCTCACCTACATCTCTTGCCCCCAGGCAGGGTTCTGGGGCATGGGAGGGGACACTCACCTGCAGCCCTCAGCCTAGGGCATGATGCTTGAGCACCAGATGGGATGCTCGGGCACCAGACAGTGCTCGCCTGGCTCCCTTCCCCCGGGGTGAGGGGCTCGAGTGCTGGGCAGGATGCTCGTCTGCATCCCTCTCCCTGGGGTGGGATGTCTGGGCACTGGGCAGGATGCATGGGCGCAGGGGGAGCTTCTTGGCCACATCCTTTGCTCTGGGGGAGGATGGCTGGGTCCCAGGCAGGATGCTCTCCCACATCCATCACCCTGGGGTGGGATGCTTGGGCACAGGCTGGGATCCTTGCCCATGCTTCTTGCTCCAGGGCAGGATGTGTGCCCGCATCCCTTGCCATGGGGTGGGATACCCGGGCGAGGGGCAGGATGCTCCCTTGTCGTGCTGCAGCGGCAGAGCTGAGCCTGTCGTGCCCACCCCCAGGGCCATCTGCCGTGTGCCTGTCGGAGGCCTGCATCTCCGTCACCAGCTCCATCCTCAGCTCACTGGACCGGGCGGTGAACCCCTGCGAGGACTTTTTTGGCTACGCCTGCGGAGGCTGGATTAAGGCCAACCCTCTCCCCGACGGCCACTCACGCTGGGGCACCTTCAACAACCTCTGGGAGCACAACCAGGCCATCATGAAGCATCTGCTGGGTGAGCAGCAGCAGCAGTGGGACGCGTGGTGCTGAGGAGTCCCGCTAGGTCTGGGGGTGCCAAAAATATGCCTGTAGGGATGTAAGGTTGGATTTAAAGGCCAGCATCAAACCGGTCTGCGAGGCACGCACTGCAAGGACGTTGGAAAGCAGGTCCCGGGGATGTTTGCTCTCCTGGATGCCCTTGGGATTTTTGAACGTGGTGTTGCAGCTCCTTGGTGCAGGGAGCTGAGCAGGGGAAGGGTCTTGGCTCTGCAGAACCTGTGCTGGTGTCCTTGGGAGCGTTGAAATGCAAGGTTTGTACCTCAGACTGCACACGGAGACCATAGCACCTTGATAGCACCCCGAGCAGAGGAGCTTTCCCTGCTGGTGGAGCTTTTTTTGGGTGGAGCTGGCTCCCAGTCTGGCTATTTTGGGGGCTGAAGCCCCCCAGTAGAGGGAGGGACCCCCGGGCTCAGCCTCCGCACACAAACACCGAAGTGGGGCAGCTTATCCGAGCAGCCGGCAGGAACGGTTTGTTCAAGCTCTGAGCAAACAACTGGCTCCTTATCAGCACTTTCCACTGTGCTGGGCACTGGGGCTGATTATCTGAAAGAGAAGGCTTGGGAAGAGCGTTGTCTTTCGGGAGGGGGGTGGCGCGGGAACGGCTTCGTCCCCAGCTCTTCCCGCAGAAATCTGGCGCTCGCTGCACCGGGAGAAGGGACCGGGCCTCCAGCCAGGCGGTCGCGCTCGGCATTTCCTTGAATTCCTCGTAGCCGAGGGACCCGGTTAATAAAACCATGCAGCTGGGAAGCCAAAGGTGCAAGCTGTGTCATGAGGAAAGAAAAAAAACTCCAGGGAAGCAGGGCTGTAGGGGGGGGGATGGGGAAGAAAGGATGGTTTTGGAGGCGGAGGAGAAAAATGGGTTTATTGTTCTTTCTTGTAGAAATAAATAATACAGGCCTGGGGAGCGAGCCGGGAGTGCCAGCACAGGGGCAAGGGCAGCACAAGGGGCTGGGTGATGCTGGGAACGGCAGAGCTGCTGGAAAAGTGCTTTTTGTTTTTCTTTCTTTATCTCTCTCTTCCAAAGAGCCGGAGCAGCTGCTGCTGGAGGGAGGGGAGATGGGGGCAGGAGGCCAGACGGGGCCAGGGGAACCGGCGGGGAGATCCTTTGGTGCCTCTTTGGAGCCATTACCCAAAACGGGGCTGAGCATTTCTCTGGTGGAAGGCTGGGGGCTCTGGCATCCCCTACGGGTTCCGTGAGCCCCCCGCGAGCCACCCCATGCGGCTCCTGCAGAAAACACCACAGCCAACGTGTCGAGCGAGGCGGAGCGCAAGGCGCAGCGCTACTACCAGGCCTGCATGAACGAGAGCAAGATCGAGGAGCTGCGAGCTGCCCCACTCATGGAGCTCATCCAGAAGGTTCGGCCCTTCCCCAGTCGGCTGAGTCCTCTGCAAAATGGGGGGAAGAGCTCATTTATGGGCAGCCCCAGACTCTCTTATTTCTGGGGCAGAGCATCACCCAGGGCTGGCTCTCCCAAGGGAGGCAGTGATTTATCGGATGCATGGGCAGGTCTTGCCCTTCCTGGGCTTTTTAGCCTCATCATAAGATTCTTCCTTCCTGGATGGGCAGCGGGAGGATATTTAATCAAGGGCACGCAGTCATTCCTTACCCGAGCCCTCTCTTCCCCAGCTGGGTGGCTGGAACATCACGGGCCCCTGGGCCGAGGACAACTTCAACGCGACGCTGCAGAAGGTGACGGCGCACTACCGCACCTCGCCCTTCTTCTCCGTCTACGTCAGCGCCGACTCCAAAAACTCCAACAGCAACGTCATCCAGGTGGATCAGTCGGGGCTAGGCCTGCCGTCGCGGGATTACTACCTGAACAAGACCGAGAACGAGAAGGTAAGGGTGGCAGAGGGTTGGGGTTGTCAGAGAGGTGCCGTGGGTGGGTGACACTCCCGTCCCCCTGTAGGTGCTCGCCGGGTACCTGAACTACATGGTGCAGCTGGGCATGTTCCTGGGCGGCACCGACGAGGAGTCGACACGGCAGCAGATGCAGCAGATCTTGGATTTTGAGACCGCGCTGGCCAACATCACCATCCCCCAGGAGAAGCACCGGGACGAGGAGGTCATCTACCACAAAATGACGGCTGGAGAACTGAAGGTAGGAGCGGGGTGAGGCTTCTGGGCACCTGGGGTTGGGAAGCGGGGCTGGTGGAGGGGGTGACGCAGCTCCTCCAGGGAAGTCCTAATGCTGGCCGAAACCATCTGGGAAGTGCTTGTGCAATAGTTTGGCCCGTTCTCAGCAGCCGGGTCCCTGGTGGGGACATCCCACCCTGACCTGCTCCTCCCAGCCTCCGGACCGGGGCTGGCGGCTGTCCTGCTGAGGCGCTGACGCACTCCCAGCTCTGCTGCCCGCTGTCCAACTGCAGACGTCAGCCCGGCCACCTCCCTGTGTCCCCAAAGGGGCCATAATGTGCCTCCCCCCCACCCCGTTGTCAGCGTTTTGACACCCGCTCCGCTTTCTTTTCCTTTGTGGGAGGAAATCGTTTAGTCCCCTCCGACCTTTGGAGGATGTTGCTGCTATGGGAAGTGGCCTCTTCAAAATCAGCCAAATCCATCAAACCGGGGCCGATGTGACAGCCACCGGCTTGGGAGGCGGCTGCCACCCCCGATGGCTCTTGGGTCCGTTTTTGAGCTTGTAACCGTGGCGTGGCTTTTGCAGGAGCTGGCACCGGCTGTGGACTGGATGCCCTTCCTCTCCATGGTCTTCCACCCCGTGGAGCTAAACGAGTCGGAGCCCATCGTGGTCTATGCCAAGGAGTACCTGGAGCAGGTCTCTGACCTCATCCTGGCCACGGATAAATGGTGAGAGCCCCCAGCCCACCTGGAAAGGTACCCAGGGTGGGCCGGTGTGTCCCACTGCCTGCTCACTGCCTCTCGCCACAGCCTCCTCAACAACTACATGATCTGGAACCTGGTGCGGAAAACCAGCCCCTTCCTCGACCAGCGCTTCCAGGATGCTGAGGAGAAATTCATGGAAGTGATGTACGGGACGAAAAAGGTGAGGGGGGAGCCCCAGTGCTTCCAAATACCCAGACTCCTACATCAACGCAGCATTGGCAGTTTTTAGCAATCACTTTGCATCCAAGACCAGATGTAGGGCAGGTCTGGGGCTCACATCTGTGGTGCAGAGCATTGTGCAAGCCCGATCCCGAGGCAGGGTGATGGGGTGGGAAGCGGGGAGGGTGCTGGCTGTGCCGTGCCACTGCTGACAGCCACCTCTCGTCCCGTGCAGACCTGCCTCCCACGCTGGAAGTTCTGCATCAGCGACACAGACAACAACCTGGGCTTTGCCCTGGGGGCCATGTTCGTCAAGGCCACCTTTGCCGAGGACAGCAAGCAGGTGGTATGTCTCCACTGCCCCAGCAACACGCGAGCCCTGGTGCTGGGAAAGCTGCTGCGGTGGTGGACCTGTCGGGGCAAGCCGATGTTTGTGTGTCCACATTACTGTGTTTGCTGTGTGCTGCTGTCCGCCGGGCTTTTCACTGGTCCCTGCCCTGTGCCATCTTGGCATCCCAGCCTCTTCCTCCCCTCTGGTGCGAAGGGTTTTGAGTCGGTCCTTGAACTCGCTCGGGTGGGAAGCCAGCTCTCCAGGCCAAAATGCACCGCCTTGTTTCCTCTAGGCGGAGGAAATGATCGCAGAGATTAAAACAGCCTTCGAGGAAAGCCTGGAGACCCTGCAGTGGATGGACGAAGAGACAAGGAAATCTGCCAAGGAGAAGGTGAGGTGCTGGGAGCAGCGGCGGGGAGGCAAGCCAGTCCTCCCACCCCTGGCACCAAAAGCACCTCAGTCCTTGTCACCCCCAGGCGGACGCCATCTACAACATGATCGGCTACCCAAAGTTCATCATGGACCCCAAGGAGCTGGATAAAGTCTTTAATGATGTGAGTCGGGTGGATGATGTCCCGTGGGTCTCTTTTTTTCCCTTCCCCCCACCTCCACCAGGATGTGCAGGATGTGTGTGCCCATGACCATGGCCCAGGGGCAGCCTTGAGCCCTGCGTCTCCTCCGGAAGGGTCTCGCTTCTGTCCTTGGCCCCTCTCTGGGGACTTCCTGAAGAGCTGCAGCCAGTCCTGGGGTGGCCAGGGCCCTTGGGATCCCTGCCTGGACATGGAGTTCTGTAACAGTGATTCATTGTCCTCCTGAGGCTCCGCAGCTGTCGGAGAGGAGGAGAAATGAGAGCGGGCGTAGCTTGGCCTCCTGCTGGCTCCAGAGGCTCAGACACGAACGCACCGGGAAGAGCGAGGCCGGGCGACCACCGTGTGCCACTCACACTTTGCTCTTCCACAGTACGAGGCCGTGTCTGACCTCTACTTCGAGAATGTCATGCAGTTTTACAACTTCTCGGCCAGGGTCACTGCTGACCAGCTCCGGAAACCACCAAACCGGGACCAGTAAGTCCTCTTCCCTGCTTGGCACAGCCAGGCTCTGTTGTGCTCAGTGGGAATATTGTGATATCCCCTGTCCACTGTGTGGAACGCTGGGGTTTGGTTTTGCTGGAAATGTGCCCGTTAGACCATGCTGGTTTGGGGGAGTTAGTTTGGGCTGACAGCTTTGTGCTACTGTAAAGGGATGGAGCTGGAGCAAACCTCGGTGCTGGGTTTTTGTTGGCCATGTCCTTGTCGCCACAGGTGGAGCATGACGCCTCCGACGGTCAACGCCTACTACTCTCCCACCAAGAATGAGATCGTCTTCCCTGCTGGGATCCTCCAGGCCCCTTTTTACACCCGCGCATCTCCCAAGTGAGAGCCTAGGGAAAAAAAGGAGGGCAGGATTCCCAAATTTCCTCCTATCCCCAAACTTGATGCTGAATTTCACGGCTGTGGGGAGCAGTGGCCGCTCGCTAAATCTCAGCATCGCCCTCCCACAGGTCACTGAATTTCGGTGGTATTGGTGTGGTGGTGGGCCACGAGCTGACACATGCCTTCGATGACCAAGGTATGGGCAGACCGGGTGGGCAAGCTGGTGGCAGGGAGGCTGTGGGAAAGGCAAAGGACACGACGTGTTTTTGGCAGGCCGGGAGTACGACAAGGACGGCAACCTGCGTCCCTGGTGGAAGAACTCCTCGGTGGAGGCCTTCAAGCGGCAGACAGCGTGCATGGTGGAGCAGTACAGCAACTACACCATCAACGGCGAGGCTGTCAACGGCAAGCACACCCTCGGGGAGAACATCGCCGACAACGGGGGCCTCAAGGCTGCCTACCGGGTAGGGCTGGGGGGCCGGGGCCAGGTGGCAGGGGGCGTGGGGTGGCTGGGGCCGTGCCATCCCCTGAACCCACTGTGCTCCTCGGCTTCCAGGCGTATCAGAACTGGCTGAAAAAGAACGGGGAAGAGGAAACCCTCCCGACCCTCGGCCTCACCAACCACCAGCTCTTCTTCGTTGGCTTCGCACAGGTAGGTCTCTCAGCCACAGGCAGTGAGGATGATGCTGGTTTTTGAGGTTCCTTCCACCTTTGGGGTTCCTTCCATCTGTGGAAGCACGCTTCCAGATGCTGTTGGGAGAGCACGACAGCAAGGCTGAGGTCTCTGGAGATGCTGTCTGGTGGGTGGAGAACCAAGTCAGGGTGGTGCTGGTTAAAAAGCAAGACAAAACTGGAGCTGTGTTGGCCCCTGTCCCACCAGCGGGGAGGTCGGCTTTGGCACTGAGCAGGGTCCTGCAGTTGCAGACATCAGCACCTGTGTCTCTTGCCCCCCGCCTGCAGGTGTGGTGCTCGGTTCGCACGCCGGAGAGCTCGCACGAAGGGCTCATCACCGACCCTCACAGCCCCTCGCGCTTCCGTGTCATTGGCACCGTATCCAACTCCTGGGAGTTCGCGGAGCATTTCAGCTGCCCCCTGGGCTCCCCCATGAACCCCCCCAAGAAGTGCGAAGTGTGGTGATGGGCGAATGCCCGAGGGAACCAGCTGCTTCGTCCTCTGCTGGCAGCTGAATTTCCCTGGTCCTTTCAAGAGGCTGAAACCACTTCTCTGCGCAGCGAACTGCCCAGCTCCCCGCTGGAGCGGCGCCCCACGTCCCCGGTGTTGTCCGAGGTTCGATCCACTGTGAAAACTTCTCTTCCCCTCGCTCGCTGGTGAAATGACTTCGATTTGAGGGTTTTTCTTTCCCACCGTGACCAGGCCATGTGTCGAGGCACGTGTCCGCGGGCACTGCCTGTATTTACACACGCAGTGCTCAATCTTGATCTGCTGCCCCAGCAAATACCTCTTCCGAGGCGATAAAGGGAACGCCACGGTGCCAGCAGGTTTGGCTGTGTGTCTAAATACACCTGGCATACCTTCCTCTCTCCAAAGATGCGCACACAAGAATGGAAAGTAGATTAAGATATATTTTGGGGGGAAATATATATATATTTTTCATGCATTTTGGAATACACTGGAAAATTTCAGGGAAAATGCATTTTAAAGCTTTTTTTTTTCTTTTGTTTTTAGCAAAGGATTAGAATATTTATTAATTATCTTTTTTACTTAGTGCAGCTGCAGGGCACAGCACCCTGTGGGGATGGTTCCTCAGCTTGGGGAGCCAGATGTGGCTGCCCGGGCTGTGGTTGGAACCAGCCGGCCCTGGAGCCCGGGTTCCTCCGGGAGGGACCATCCCCAGAAGATGCTGACGGGGTAAGGGGGACAGGGTCTGGGGACAGAATTGGTGGAGCCCCCTTAGGGACTCCTGTCAGGTCGCAGAAGGGCTCTGCTGGGATGCTGCAGCCCCTGGGATTAGCTTTAATTTCTGAGTGCAAAGGGAAAAGTTGACGTGCCAAAGATGTAACTGAGGTGGTGATGGCAGGGATGAAGGGCCCGGCTCTGCCTCTGCCCATGGGCATGGTCTGGTTCTGGCCATCCCCAGGTTCGCAGAGCCCAAGGCTGGGTGCGCAGCAGCACACAAGGACTGCACTGATCCTGTGTCCTGCCAGCACCTTTCCCAAGGGCTGTGGCTGCATCTCGGCCAGAGAGGAAGGAAAAGGGAGCCCAGAAAGCAGGAGCATGGCAAGAGCAGCTGCAGGAAAGTCCCTGCATCCCTCCTGTCCTCATAAGGGGAGGTTGGCCCCAGCCTGGCCCAGAAGCTTCTCCAGCCAAGCACAGGCAGTTCTTGCTGCTGCTTTGCTTGCTGCCGTGCCCAGCCCCTACGCCCAGGAACTGCAAGCCTCAAAATCACCGTGTGGCCCCAAACCTCCATTCCTGTAGCGCTGGTTTGGTGCCAGTGCAGAAGCTGGCGGGGATGGGGGCGAGGTGCCTCCTCGGGGGCTTTTAATATTCTTTTTTGCGGTTTAGAAAAGAAACCACTGACAGTAACTCAGGTGCTGCGTGTTGTCTCATGGGGCACCTTCTTGCTCTAGACAGAAAGCAAAGATGTAGAGGGATTTTTAATATTTATATGTAAAAGGAGGGGTATGGGGGGATTTTTTTTGTAACTATTTTTTCACCCTACATGTGGAGCTTATCATAATTGAAATAAATACTTTTTACTGGGTCTGGAGTTGCTCATTACTTTTTTTTTCTTTTTTCTTTTTTCTTTTTTTTTTTTTTTTCATATAGCAGGGAATGTTTTGTGTCCCCAGCGTGCTTTTTTCTTTCCATCCCAGCTGTGGGATCTGCATGGATGGGCCCCCCTGTGCTGACAAAAGACCAAGCTGAGCAGGCTTTTCCCAGCCTGTGCTTGTGTCTTCCACCTCTCTTGGAGGCTAAAGCCAGAGTTTTGTGCCCAAAAAACTCACTCTCGCTGTGGGTGGCTATGTGCGTTCTACCTCAGTGGCACAGCCCCACACATCTCCCCAGCAGGGAAACCTTTCCCGGATGCTTTTCCTTCCTCCCGCGTGAGATTCTGGCCAGCCAGGCTGTGCTGGGATCCAGCAGCGCTGCCCTGCACAGGTTGCTCTCCAAGCAGCCTTATTTATAGCTCCGCGATGCCAGCTGGATGCTGCCAGCTCCATAGTGCAGGCCAGCACTAGCTCCCAGGCACCTTGAGCGCGTGCTCAGTGGCTTTACTGGGCTCTCCCCAACATGAAAATAAAGACCCTGGCCATGGAGAGAGGCCAGCAGAACCATAAAGCAAGCAACTGGCTGAGCACTTGTTTGCCATTTAGCCCTGGCTTGTTATCTGGGGCTGGACTCGAGCTGTGGCCACCTGGTTGTGCCCCATCAGGATGTAGCGGCAGCCAGGAGCTCATGGAAATGCTCGCAGGGTGTTTTTGCTGCAGGCAGGTGTGGAGGCAGGATGGGCAGGACAGCCCTGTGGGGGACATGGGTGCTGCTCTGGTTCCTGGCACTGCTCACTGCACGTCCCTGCAATTGTCACCCCTGTGGTAAGGCAGTAAAAGTTCGCTTTTGCTGTTTTTACTGTGTTGCCTGTCCCAGATTAAATAAGAATGTAATAAGAGAGCTTGCTTTCAGCTCGCGGGACTTGGTGTGAGGCCCTTGATTTCCTGCAGAGCTGCGAGACCAGCTGAGATCTCACTGGAAATGGTAGCACAAACCCGCAGAGGGCGGTGGAGCCGAGAAAATCACTGCCTGCATGCTGCGGCTGGGCTGCAAGGAGTTAGCGATGCCTGGAGCGACACCGGGGTGAGGATGAAAATTTTTGGCCTGGATCTGGCCCCAGCTGCTGTGTGTTTAAAATGCGGTGAAATGTCGGAAAAGAGAGGAGCAGGAGTGCCATGGGTGTAAGGCAAAGAGGATTTAATCTGGGAGAGCAGGGCTGGGCGAAGGAGCCATTGCCCAGCTGCAAGAAACACAGAGGAGAGCACAGCCGTGCACCCCTGCCTTTCCCACCCAGCATGTCGCAGGGAGGATGCTGTCAGAGGCAGTTTAGCAGCCTGAAAGGGAAATAATTGGCCTCCGAGGGATGTCTGTGCTCTCTGGAGCTCGTCCCATTTATCCAGGAGTTGTAGCAGCTTAGCTAGGTGGTCCCTGCCAGCCCGGCGCTGGGCACAGCGGCTCGTGGGTGCACAATCTTCCTTGTGCACCCCTAAACTCATCCCAGGAAATTATATTCCAGTCCCCAGCCTGGTTATATATGCTGTCTTGGCCTCCACTGAGGGGACAGCCCCAGTGCAGGAAGGATTTGAAGGGCAAGAATCAGCTTGCACCCTTGCAGGGTGAGGGCCTGGCTGGGGGGATGCTGCGGTCAGGGCCCTGGGCCCGGCGGCAGAGGCCTGCCCATCTGGGAGGCCGCCGGGGTAGGTGCAGCCGGCAGGAGGTGACTCATCCCGCTCACGTGCCGGTGCCCAGCGTGGGCTTGCCCGATCCTGGGTGGTATTTGCCTTATTTCACGCTCAGCCGTGCCCTGGAGGGCTGAGACGTTGGCCGAGGGCTGAGCCCAGGCAGGAGAAGGAACTGGCACGTGGGCCTGGCCGTTCCTGAGGAAGGAGGGGAGGCTCCAAGTGTTTTTGCACTTTTTTTTTTTTTTTTTTTTTTTTTTCCTGGGGGATATTGGAAAGGGATCACTGGGGGGAAAGCAGGAGAAGCCCGAAAGGAGAGGCGCTGTTGTGCCATGCCGGGTGATAGTGGGTACCCAGAGCGTGCGGGAGCCTCTGGAGCAAGCTGGGAAGGGCGGCCTGCGGCAGGGCAAGTGCCGGCTTCGGTACGGCCAAGTCCCAAGATGCTGACCCCAGCTGTCTGAACTGCTCGTCTGCTTCTCTGCCTGCCCTCTCCAAGCAGGACTGAAACCCCAGCACATTGTGATAGTGCTGGGGTCACTTGCTGGGACCATCAGGTTTTGGAGCAGCGAATGGGCCAGGAGCTTCTCCTCCCGGCGCTGCTGAAGGAAGGAGGAGAGCAAGCAGGAGGTGGTGAGCAGGTTTCCAAGTCCCACCACACAGCTTGGAGCAGACCTGGGACCTGATCACACAGGTCACCATGGTGGTGGTTCTTACTCAGGGCCAAGCAATAAAGAAGTTGCTTAACTTTGCTTGCCCCCGGGGCCATTGCTTTGTTCATTATGCTCTCCCCTCCAACAGGACCTCTGCAGAAAACCAGCATTTTTCCAGTGATATCCCAAGCCCTACACACTCTTTTCCCAGGCTCACCAGCAGTTCTGCAGCTCTTACACACTTTGCCACATGGGTGTGAGCACATCTGCCTCTGGCTTATTGATTTTGGCAAAGGGGTATGTAAAAGACTGGTGGGACTGAAGAAAGTGTTGGTGATGCTCTGGGGCTAGTGCTGAGCGCTGTAAATTCAAGCTGCCCATGATGATACATCAGCTCCCAGGTGCTAATGAAGCAGCACAAAAAATAGGAGGAAAAATTCAGTAGAGAGGAACCAGAGGCAGGAGGAAGGGCATGGATCCAGCCAGCACTTGCTCAGGCTCACCAAAACTGCAGGTTTAGTTGGCCAAATAGTCCTATGCGGGGTAGTATGAAAGAGAGACAAAGTGTCTGCTGTTAGGAAAACAAAACAAAACAACAAACAAACAAAAAACAGAAGTGGCAAAGAGATGTCCTGGGGAGGCATCAATTCTGCAGGAGCTCTAAGGCAGAGCCAGGAACCTGGCTCCTTTGCACAGCTAGCACACTTTGGAAGACAATATGATGAAAATTATGGTTTTTTTTTTGTTTGTTTGTTTGTTTGTTTTTTAATTCTAAATGGGCAATAAGGAGTGATATATCTAAAGATACTTGAGCTAGAAGGCTCGTTCACAACTGTGTTTACAGGCAGCTATTTCTGTAGACCAGAGGAAGCCATAGATGTCAATTTGCTCCTGGTGTGAATTTCCTTCCGCATGAAGAGTTGTACCAGGAGCTGTGCCATGCTGGGAAGCAGTTGATGGAGCAGTGCTGGGCACCAACCCCCATGGACCACATGGCTTTGCTTACACCCTGAAAATTATCACAGCAAACTCTTTGCGAGCCTTCAAAAAGGTACAGAGTGGGATCTGTCCTCCCAGCTCCCTGCAGACAGGAGGGAAGTGCTGTGAGGGGGACAGCTCTCCAAGATGTCTGGAGATCTATCAGTTCTTGGGCAACCATGATAAAAATCTCTGTGTGGATTTAAAAAACAACAAAATGAATAAACAAAAACCAACCAACCAACCAACCAACAAACAAAAACAACAAGTTAACCAATAAAATGGTGAAATTACAACCTTTATCTCTGTGTGAGATTTGGGTTTGGGATCTTGGGATTTTGTGATCAGCAAGCAGTAAGCTGCAGACGAAAGCTTGGTCTGACAAAAATACCCAGAGCCCCCTCTTGTAAATAAACATTTGTTCCTTGCTGCATATGGAAACAGACGGAACTGCAAGTTTCCTTGTTCAGGACTTCTTTACAAGCTGTTTTGGTTTGTGCTTTTTGCTTAAAAAAAATTAACCAGTCTCCATTTTCCCATTCCCTGCAAAGCAGTTTGAGGTAGATGTGAGCTCAGCTCATCATGGGCATTTTTCTCTCACCGTCCCTTTTACCCTGTGCGGAGATATCAGGTGCAATGGAAAGCACAGGGCTGGGGAGGGAAAATAAATAGCGTGCTCGTCATCCTCCCTCTGCCACCAGCTCCAGTAATAACTTCTGGTGCCACGCAGCGCGCTTGTTTGGCGTGGCTGCGCTCTGTAGATAGCACCTTAGTAAGTAAGAAACTATTCCAATTGCAGAGCTACTCCTACTGGAGGCCTGCGCGGCAGCTTCAGCAGCGTGGCAGCTAGCAGGGGCTTTTCTTCTGACCCCACCTTGGAGCACTGGCCCCGGTGGAGCCTCGCGGTACGCTGCAGTCCTCTCGCGTGGGTGGGTGCAGATGGGTTTCCCATCCCACAGGTGACATGCACAAACCACAGTGTTTTATAATTCAGAGTCTGGGTGAGATCTGACCCAAAAGGAAAAACGTAGCCAAGACCCTTTTACTCATTTTTTTGAGTAAAAATGTGCTAGTCAGGGTTTTAACCCTTACAGGCCATGGGTCAATATGATGCCGGTGCTTGTGAGAGTAACAGAGTCCAGCCTCTCTCCCTTGAGATTCAGATTAATAAATAAGACATTTCTGCTTATTCTGCTTACATATTGGGCAGTTGCAAAGTGGATAGCTGCGTGTGACTTACTGGGTAGCTTTTCTGCAGTGACCAGGCCCCCCCCCCCCGATATTCCTTGTTGCACAGCTGGCTTTCAGTCGCAGCACCAGTTACTTGCTAAGTGCCTGAATATACCACCAAGAGAGCTGTTTACTTTAATCAAAGAAGCTTTTCACTTCTAAGAGTTTATTTGTGATTGCTTTAAAGTATTATCTTCCTCCTCAGCTCGCAGCGACACAAAACACACAGCAGATGGGATGCAAACAACCCACGGAAAACTCTTCCTAAAGATCTTTCGTGGTTGGATTTTTAACCTGGCCTAAAAGGTGGGCCACGGCACATGCCCTGAGGAGTGGGAAGCCCCTCTCCTAACCCAAGGCGCCTGTGCAGGTTCAGCCCAGCGGGGCACGGGGTCGTCTCTGCTGGCAGAAGGCAGCACCCGCCCAGCACAGGCAGCGCCTTTGGGAGCGTTTCCCCCTCACAGCCGCGGCCCCGCAGCCGAGCGCTGCCGAAGCTCTCCGGAGCCGCTCGGCCGCCGAGCCGAAAGCGCCCGAAGCTTCGGCCTCGGCTCGCCCCGAGCGGCTCCGAAGAGCCCCGAGCGGCTCCGAAGAGCTCCGAGCGGCTCCCTCCTGGGCGGGGACCCCCTCCTCCGAGCCCGCCCGAAGCTTCCCGAACTCCCGCACGTCCTCGGCCTCCGGAGGGAGCCGAAGTTTCCCGAGCGCGGGGGTCACGGGAGGCGCCGGGCCGCGCGGGGCGGGGCGGGAGGCGGGCCGGGCCGGAGGGCGCGTGCGCCCCGCGAAGGCCTCCGGAAGGAGCCGAGGTTTCCCGAGCGCGCGTCGCCAGCGAGCGCCTCCGGAAACAGCCGAAGCTTGCCGAGCGCCGCCGGGCCGAGCGGCTCCGGAGCGGCCCGAAGGCGCCCGAGCGTCCGTCCTGCCGGACTGCTGGAGGCGGCCGCGGCGCCATGTTTGATGCTCCGCTGCTCCTGTGAGGAAAATCCGCCGGCATCGCCCGACAGCCGCCGCCGCGAAGGGCGCCGCTGCCCCCGGGGAGGGGCGCCGAGACCCCCCGCCGCCGGCGGCTCATGAGCAGCGCGGCCTGAGCCGCTCCCCCCCCGCTCCGCCGTGCCCTCCCCGCCGCGAGCCCTCCGGGAGGCGCGTTGTCACGGAGACCGGCGCCGGTGCCGGCCCGCCGCGCTGCCCCGGCCGCCGCCCCGGCCCCCGGCCCGCTCCCCCCCGCGCCCGCGGCCCGGCTCCCGGCCCCGCTCCCCGCCGGGGGGTGGTGGCTCCGCTTGGCGATGAGTTTACCGCAGAAGGCGGCTTTGAAACCCGGCGCGGCGGCGGCGGCGGCGGCGGCGGGGACCGGCCCCGGCAGCGGGGCGGCGGCGGCGGCAGCGGGGCCGCCTCCCCCCCCGGCTCCCCCTCACCCGGCGGCGGCGGCGCCCGCGCCTCACCCCACCATCAGGGCCTTGCCGCCACAGCCGCCCCAGCAGTATCCTTTCCCCGGGGGGCGAGGGCCCCCCCGGCCGGTGGGGGGGGGACGGGAGGGGGGTGGGGAGGGGTTTGGGGGGGGGGAGGGGGTCGGGGCGCAGCCCTTTGGGGCCCCTTTTTGTGTGTGTGGGGAGGGGGCGGGCCCGCGGCCCCCCCCCCACGCGGAGGGGGCTGCACCTGCTGGGGCAGCGCGGGGAAGGGGCCCCTGCCCCCCCCTTGTCCCCCGCTGTCCCCCCCTGTGCTGCCCTGTCCCTGTCCCCCCGCCCCCCCCCCCGTGGGGTGCTTCCTGCGTGGGGGCTTCAGCCCCGATCTCCCCCCCCCCCCCCCCCCCGGTGAACTTTTAATGTGAAATCGCTTGTCACTTTGTCACTTTCGCCTCCGGTCCTGCCCAGGTAAGTGCTGGGTTTTTGTTGTTTTTTTTAAAGGCGAGTTTCAAGGCCGGCTCTCCAGCCAGGGCCGATTTTCCTGGGGTTTTACTTTGCTCGTGGAAATAAATCTAAGGTGGAATGTGGCGCTGAGCAGCTTGCCCCGCGAGGCCGTGTGTGATGGGCAGGAGAAGCTTTCCACCCAAAACCCCTCCGCCAGAACGGCCCCGCTACAAAGAGAGGCCGGCGCTCGGGGAATGTTTTTAAAGGTCTCCGGTTCTCTGCGACTAGGCCCCGAGTCAGGAGGTAAATACTGCAGGGATCAGCAGGAAAGTGGGGTGGCGAGCGAGCGTGCCTGCCTGGGTTTTGTTTCCAGCGTTGGACAGCATCCCCTGGCGAATTGGCGTTCCTCCCCCTGAAGTTTTTTTTTGGGGGGGTGGGTGTGGAGCAAAAAGACATGCTTGGTGAAATCCAGTGTTGTCCTGGAATGGTGTCGCATGCTGTGCAGGGGACAGTCAGGAGTACGCGTCGCTGTTTGTTGGTGGTAACGACTTATATTTTAACATGGAAGCAGAGGGTTTATTTATTGTTTTTGGTTAAGATCCGTTTCAGCTGTGTGATGTGTGTGTTCTTTAAGAAACGTGTTCCCTGTGTATAAGCATTTTGCTGCTCTCACTTTCAGTTTTGAGGTGGGAAAACCAAGCCCTTTTATGATCAGTTTAGGTCCATTGTTTTCTTGAGCTTCCGGCAAGAATCATTCTTTCCCTGACCACAAATAATATTGCTTAAATCATGGGACTGTTGACGTTACGGGTTTGTTTGGGTCAAGTGAAACCTCTGAAGAATGAAGAGTGCTGAGGAGGGACATACCCTCTGCTGGGTGTTTCTGGCTAGCTTGTGATACTCTGTAATTCCAGCATGTGCTTTATTTAGGAAAACAGCGCAAAGGTGCTGTCATTACCAAGTCAGCAGGGTGGTGGTGAGTAAAACTGTTGCTCAGGGGGAATTTGCTCACTTTGGAGTGTTGTGCCAAGAGTTACAGGGGGGACGCTGGCCGGCATGCACACGGGGAGTCGGTGCTCAGCCGATCCTTCCAGCAAGGTGCCGGCTTGTCTGGGAAGAGCCTTGTCCGTGCGGGATGCGATGCTGGTTGCCTTGACGGTTAAATGGCCAAACTTTGCCTGGGTCTGGGACCAGGAGTGCGCTAAGGTTTCTACAGCACTTCATTTCCAAGTCGTCGTTGAAAGAACCATGGAGGGATCTGAATACTTCTCCGACATCACTGAGGGCGAGCTTGGTGGTGGTTTGCCCGAGTGGCAGCACGGTCACAGCTAAGGCAGGAGAGCTGTTGCCTTTGGTGAGTTTTGTCACTACACGCCTTGCGCGCACGAGGGAAGAAGCCTTGGCTGACCTCTGAGAGCAGCCCTGGAGGAAGAGGCGTGGGGGGAACGTGCGTTCCCTAAAGGAGCGGTGGCAGCGTGGCAGCGTGGCACCTCGCCTGGAGCCACCTGGGGGCCCAGAGCAGGAGGGGGAGAGGAACCAAGCGCTGGGTAGCGAGGACACGTCAGAGGCAGGGATGCAGGCAGGTTGGTGTGATGGGGCTGTTTTTCCTTGTAGCCGTGCCTGTTTCAGAAACACCGTGTTTGACTGATACGGCTCCTTAACTTTTAAATAATCTGTCCATGCGGTGTATACAAACACCGTGTTCTTGGTGCCTTTTCAGCGAGCTGTGTTCAGGTGTCCTGGCTGGTTTTTCTTCTGCCGAAAGTTGTGCGTGCTTCCAGGCAGCAAACAAAAGCTGTTACCTTTTGTCAGCAGTGCTGCAGAAGTGAGGCTTCGGGAGCATAGTTCATCTGCGCTTTACTGAAGTGCAGAGGGTCATCTGAGTTCAGCCTTATTTTTAGCTCTGTTTGTTTTTTTCTGTTTTGGTACGACTGTTGAGACAGCATTACCCCACAGCAGATAAACTGTAGCTGCAGGTTTCTCCTGGCAACTCAGAGTGCATGGCAAGGTCCCCGTGTCTCCTCCTCACAGCAGTGCAAGTAATGTTGATCCAAATGATTGTTGCATGTTAGTGGGTAGACTGCGGCTCAGACTTGGGCTTTTTAAACTAAGCTGCTTCCACGTGGTGAACTTTGTGTCTATGGAGACACACGGGGTTTCAGTACATCATGAAATTAAATGTACAACTGAAAAAGAATTGGGTAAGAGAAAACTGGACAGGAACGAGGACTGCTTATGTGAAGTGCATTTGTAGAAGGGGATTAACGAGGGAAAAGAAAAATTCGGGGGAAGAGATTTAAAATCAATTTTCTGAAGGAAAGCAAAGCTGGAGTGTGATGGACGTGAATAACAGGAATGTTTTGGTGGGATGATCGTTCTGTTACGTGCTGGCTGGGAAGTTACTGGAGCTGCTATAAGACAAGAGAGCTTTGAATAATTTCCGTATCGCGGCGGCTTTGAGAAATTAAACTTTCTATGTAAGTTGGGACACCTTTGTGCCTTTGGCAGTGGCGAGTAGTCAGTCAAACCTGGTTTCGGGCAGAAGTTGTGCTCAAAGTTGTCAGTGTGAACAGAACTCCCAGCTCCGTTCTGACCCTGCCTGGGGGGGGACAGCGAGGGTGTCCGTGTGCCACGCTGAGGTGCCGTGCCGGGGCTGTGATGGAGGCTAAAGCCAGACCTGCCCCCTTCCAGGCTGCCTCCGAGCAGTAAGTTCCACACGAAGCCGATTGTTCTGTAGCAGGACTTCTTCCACCAAAATGTAGAATGCTGAAGGTGCGCTGCAGGCTGCTGGCTTTCTGTGGGCCTTGGTGGTTTTAACGTGATGCTACTTCTGTGCGTTAAGTCACGCAGTGCTTCTCTGCTCTCCTTTGTGCTCCCACTTACAGGTTTCCTGAGGTATTTTTTGTGCGTGTTATAATAAGCTGTTCTTTAAAAAGTCCCCATGCTGTGAATAAATTTTGTGGATCAATATAATTAGGTCACCAGTGTCTTCCTAGCCTAGACATCAGCAAACACTGCGCTATAAAGGACAAACAGATTGATTTATGCTGAACTTGGGTAGGGTTGCATGCCTGCTGGCCCTTCAGGGTTAATTTAGCAGCGTACCTTGGAGCCAAATTAGAGCCATCTTGGCCTCTGTGCTGGTATCTGTAGGTTTTTGTTTTCTTTCCCAAACTTCCTTGCGTTTGGAGGGAGTTCAGCTTCCTGGTTTTTGATGCTCTATATGCAAGCACCGGTAAGCTTGACCTTAATAGAGCGCTGTAGCTGTTGGGTTGTGGGACTGGCTCTCTCTCAGCCCGGGTATTTTTCAGGTTATTGCAGCAGGGCTTCGTGGCAGCTTCGGGGTGGGTTTTTAAGCAACAGTTGTTTAAAAAATTCTTTTTCTTCCCTTACAGCTCTCCATCCCTACCCTTTGCTTCTGTTTCTGAGAAGTGGAGAGGAAGGGTCAGCATTTTTATGTGTGTGTGAAGTTCAACATTGTCGTGCACGGACACTTGGGTTTTGCTGATGTTTCCTCGGTGATTGAATGTCTGCTTTTGTTCTTGCAAGGTGCTTCAGCTGACTGTGCTGTAGCCCCTCGCAGAAAGCAGCGCACAGGCGGTACGTGGCAGCGCTCCGCATGGGAGCGGAGGTTTGCGGCGGCTTCCCTAAAGCCTGGGAGTACAGCAAGAAATACAGGATCGCTCTCAGGAACGTCAGAGATCTGTGTGAAGTCGGGGTGAGGTTCTGGCAACGCTTACCTGGTGTTCGGACGCGTGCCAGGTTGTGCCGTTGCAGTAGGCCTGCGCTGGCAATCTTCTAGTTAAATTAGGGCTGCTAACGAGGGCTTGGCTGTGTTGGCTTTTCTCTCTTCCTTGCTCATAGCGTAGTGAGCAGAGAGTTGAGCAGGTGCCGTAGGGTGGGAGGAGAAGCGGCCTGAGAACTTCCCCGGGGAGAGCATCGCTGGCGTGCCCTGCGGGAGAGCGGGCGCTGGGTGCTGGCTGCCCCTGGGAGCTCGGCGCCGGCGCCGCCTTCGCTCGCCGCGTACTTCTGTTCCGAGTGGCTTTTTTCCAGATGTGTGATGCAATGTCTTCGGGCGCTCTCTGGGGTTTATCTGTTGAGGACTTTGAAGATCAAGGCGCAGGGATTAGGCAGGCAGTGGGAGCTGCTTGGGCACACCAGTTGTTGGTGAAGGTCGTGACTGTGTGCGAAGCGCCGTGCCTCCCTGCGCCTCTGGCGGATCAGCTCCAGCTCCTGCGCTGCTTCTGTGCTGAACTGGAGCTGAAACGAGAGCAGGATCAGAAGTGCCCTCCCAAATGCCGGTCACAGATGCTTTTGAAGAATGGTGTTGGGAGCACTGCAGTCCTGAAAAGGAAGGGGTGGCAAAAAGCGGAAGAAACCAGGCTGGGATCAGAGGTGTTCCCTGCTTTCTGCTTCAGGTATAAGCCCTGAGTTCAGGGACGAGCTTTCTGAAATCTCAGCTGGGTGAAGGGACACAAGGGGTTCCTGTTGCCTGAGAAATGTTTCTGTTTTAAAAATGTGTGACTCTGTGAAGCCCTTGTATCTTGGGAGGGGATGCAGCAGGAGAGAAGCTTCAGAAAAGCTTCTTTCACTGCTGTGGTAGTGGCTGTCCTGCAGAGGAGGAACGGGCACAAGGTTGTGAGCATATTGCCAAAAAGTAAGTGCTTTTAGACTTCTCTGCCATCTCCCTTGTTGATGATCCCCAGCCTTGGCACATCTAAGCATTCTTTTGAGCAGAAATAACTTTAATTTATTTAATGACAAAAGCTAATCATGTTATAGTGCAGATATGTCACTTTACTGGCTTACAAGAAAATCTTACAAGATTTTATGGTGAAATGTCTTGGAGAAAACCATTCTTCCAAAAGCGTGATTTGAAACAACTTCTATTCCTCTCATGTTTGGAGCCATGATTGCATATGTTCTCTGGCAGCAGCCTGCAGGAGGTTACTTTAGTCATTTACAGATATATATTTTAACGTGCAGTACTGATCTTGGAACACGGTTTGTGTTTTTATTCATGGTAGTAACTTGATTAAGTTGAGTGAGTACTAGGAGCCTTAGAACAACTAACCTCCCTTTTCAGTGTTGGGAAGTAGAAGGATTTTCATCTGTGTGTATGGGTTTTGTCCGTCATCGTGTTAGGGCTGAAAGGCTCTTTCATGTCGCTAGCTAACACGGGCTGTGTTGAGCTAGTGTGCTTGCTCCGTTGTGTCATGGGAAGAGTTAGCAGTGAAGGGCTCCCTTTGGAAGTTGTGGATAACCTGTATTTTCTTTTTCTCCCTAATGCAGCAATTTCAGGGCTAGTCCACTCTCAAGTTCAGCTGTGTGTAAATTGTCTAATATGACTAAAGTTGCTGGAATTTTCACTCTGGGGAGTTAGAGATGGGTCCTACCATTGTTTTACAGGCGTTTCTTCAGTGGGAGCCTTCATCCATGACTTCATGTCTGTTCGCAATTGCAAAGGCTTTCCTGGAATGAATGGAGAGGAGAAAATGGGCGTTTATTCTGGGGCACGAGGTGCAGGTGGAGGAGTGGTGTGGCCCCTGCTCTGGAGGGGCTGGTGTTTCTGTTTTTAAGCACAGTTGGTGTGAGTTTCCGTAGTTCCGTGTTGTGCACTTTGTGGTAGTTCCAGGAACTTCTCACACACGCAGCTTTCCTTTCCAGGCTGCAGACTTTGTTTTGCCTCCCAAATAGGGAAGGATGATGTGGAACAGCTGGAAGAAGAAAATAGAATGGGTTCTTAAAAAAAAAAGAAAAAAAAAAAGGGTCAAAGGGAGGAGAGCAGAATAAGCTTTTAGGCTAGCAAAATTTTCTAGTACATGTTATTCTTATGTTTTATTATATACATTTGGAAGATGTCCTAGAGCATGCTCTCTTCATAGTAGGTGATGGCACGTTGTTGTTGATGGGACTTGAGTCAAATTGCTGCTGGGCACATAACTAGGTTAATGGGACAGTATTTTTTCTTTTCCTGAAAGGAAAATTACACGTTTTCTATTCTTATGGTACCTTAAGAATTGTTTTTGCCTGTTTGCTGCGTAGTCACCCAAGATGAGCAGAAACGGGCTAGTTTCCTACACAGAGGAAAGCTCTAAGGCTTCCCTGGATTGTATCGTGTTTAAATCAACTCTGCTACCAAAAATAATAACTTTCTGCTGTTGGTTGTAACACCTTTGCGTATCCTTTTTCTGGATGAGATCTGGAATATTTCTAGAGTTTTGAGCATGCCTGACAAAAAGCAGAGTGGCTTCTCAACTGCACATCTTGAAAGAAAGACACGTGTTTGATCCTCGACTGATACCAGTAGCATTCTCCAAAACTGTCAGGGATTTGTTGAAATGGGTTAGGACTTGCCTAGGTGCAGCTGCTCCTCTCCCAGCGACTGGACGCGGCAGGAGTGAGACTTGCTCTGGAGAAGGAGCGTCCTCGTGGGAAGAGCTGGGCGAGAGCCACCATGGGGACCACCGCCGTGCTCAGCGGGTGAGTGGGCTTCACGTGGTACCCACTCTGGGCCGTGGGGCAGGAAAAGGCACCTTGCTGCCGCTGCTCCTTGGGTGTCCTTGATGCTGTGAAAGCACTGAACAAAGAAGAGTTAATGCGGTTAAAGATCTTAATTAAATAATACAGGTTTTCCTGAGTTTGGGAAGCCTTTGCCAGTTGGAAACTAATAAACATTGCACCGACTCTGTGTCAGGTTGCCAAATAATGATTGTGCATTTGTTTGTGTTTCAGTTTGATTTACACGTGAGAGTGACTCTGTGCGAGTTACTGAATTCCTATGGTTTAAATGCCCATGTTGCTAGTGGCTTTTGAAAATCCATTTGAACTAATGCTATGGCTGCACCAATGGTGGTCTGAAAAAGAGATTTCCCTCTCCTCTGCGTTATTAAGGAGTCATAGAAGTTGCTGTGTCTTGAAACTGGTGTTTTTCTGAGCTTATTTTGTTCTTTCACTGAAAAGCAAAAATGACAGAAGTCTTCAGTCTTTTCAGACTAAGCAGGGGAGACTGCCTATAAGAATGAGATATATATATATATTTATTTTTTTTAGTGATACTACTTACAGCTTTGTTTTCTTAGTTGGTCGCTGGTTTTGAAAGGCTCCTAACTTCTTCGGAAAAGGAAATGTCTAAAAATGTGTATTCCACCTAAGCAGTGAGACCTCGCCCTTCTGACCTTGTACTACAGTAAGCTCTTCTACAGAATTGTCAAGCCTGAACTGAAATTCAGGTTGAAATCTAATCTGAAAAGTTTCTGAGAGTCTTTATTCTCGTTTGTGATGTACATCGTGCTCCAGGCTTGACACTGGGCACCTTGTCTTGCAGCATTCAGCTGGTAAATTGGGCAGGCTTGATGTGTATGTTATATTTGAAAGGGAACTTGGCAGGGTACTATAGCTGAGGGTAGATAATCTATACCATTTATCTGGGCGGAAGTCAAGGACCAAAATCAAAAAGCACTTAAAGCATGTTTGTTGTGACTTTTAATGTGAAATTCATGGTGCTTCGTAAGCTCTGGAGTGTGCGGGGACTGCGATTTCAGGAGCTGGTGATTCATGCCCAATTTTAGCATGGTGAGGCTCATGTAGAAGGTTCTTTTGGACGTACTATTTTGTGAGCTGCTGAAACATCTGAGGAGTTCAGCTTGCTCTAGAATATATGGTTAGCTTCAGTTTGTGGCATCCTGTCTTCCCAGTGCATATGCAAATATAGATACTAGTTACTGGATGGTCGTTCTTCAAATACTCTGCTCTTCTGAGCTCTGCATTTTTTGTTCTAGATTTGTAAAATGCAAATAATTCAGCTGTCAACGTGTTTGTAACTTAGCCTTTATGTTTTCCTCCAGTAAAGGCATTTTAAAGTCAATTTCAAAGTGCTTTTATGTCTGGCTCTTCAAAAGAAAAGGATGTAATTTTTGTTGATATGCAAATATTGCAAACTAAACTTTTGGGATGTTCTGTGAGCTTAAGCTGTTCAGCTTAATTGTATTGATTACGTTTCCATAAACCTTTTCTTAATTAAAAAGTTTGTCAGCACAAATAAACTCCTTAACGTTTAAATATTTGGTTCTGGGCTTGCATACCAAGTTTAGCTTGATGTGATTTCCATTCAGCCCCCCAGAATGGAATATTTGGTTGTGCTGTCTGTGGCAGCAGTACCTGGCGTTGCAGGCATTCACTGGAACAATTGTTGCTGGCGCTTGGCACGGTCCCCATCTCTTCTTGCTGAAGCCAAAGCACACTTTATCCACTCAGGCTGACGTTAAGATCATTAAATAAATGAATGAATTGTGCTGTCACCAAATTCCGATCCTGGCAGACTAAGAACATGTGAATTTTATAGCCTGAACCTCTGTCCAGAATGTCTTATTGAATGGCCTGGATGTCAGTAGTGGGAATAGTCGGCAAATGCTTTCTAGTAAAATGGGTATGCCTTAATCAGAATTATGGTGGTGAGTGGTGTAAAAGCCTGAATTTACTGGACATCTGATCATCCAAGATGAGTATTAATCAGCCTGTGACGTGCATGTAAAAAGAAACCAGAGCACTGCAATAAAACAAGCGAGTGCAGGAGAACCAAGGCGGGCAGGGCGCTGTTTCTCTGCTGGTGGTGTGGATCTGTCTCCGATTTGTTAGGGAAGCAGTGAAGGCAGAGGTAACTGCCAGCCTCCGGGGAGCTGGAGGGCTCTCTGGTCTCACTGAAGCACTCAAAGGTTGCTCAGGTTCTGAAGGTCTCAGAGCAGGCTGCTGAGCTTCCCCCTGCAGGAGGAGAAAGCTGAAAATACTTCCTTAGGGGAGAAGAGCTCACATGCTAGGCTTGGGTTGCTCTTCTTTGTGGTCTAGCTCCATCCCTGGTTTCATGATTTTGGACTTAAGACAGTGTTCTTGCTTAGGAGTAGGGGACATAAAAGATCTGTAATTTCCCTGCCTACTGCAGGAAGGTCAAAAATGTCCCCGGATTTCACAGGAAAAAGTGCAAGTGAGGTTGGACTGAACGTATCTGCATCCTGCTGGTACTGCAGTCCCAAGGTGTCTTCTGGGTTTGGGATCTCCTAAAATCCACAGCTGGCGGGCCAGAACGGCGTGGGGTGCTGCGTGAGGTGCCTCTGGGAGCAGGGGTAGCCGCTCACCCCAGCTGAGTGGCTTCGCCTGGACAAACAGCTTGGTCCCAATGGCCCCCTGGGAGCCGCGGCTGCCAACACGCGGTGCTCTGAGCAGTGCTCCACATGGGCTCTGAGATGGCAGGGCTGCTCATGGCATTTAGGGTGTCCTTTTGCTGTAGCAAGAGGAATGTTACAAACTTCAATTCTTGCTGGGCTGGCGAGCCTCACATTACGATGAGTTTAACACAAGTTTGAGGGGCGATTCTGAAGGCTAACGGCAGTGTTTGCCTGTAGGAAACTGCTCACGTTGCTGCTTGTGGGCGTGAGTTGGATCCCTGAGTTTTACCACCGTGTCTGGCTACACGCGTACAGTGTGTATTTTGATAGAAATTCTCTGTTGGACCTACTAGTTATTTCAGTGTTTCTCTGTCTATCCGTTCCTTGCATGTACTTTGTGCATACGGCTGAGCCTGGGCAGTAGGTGCTGCAGGGCCTCTGGGGATCACTGCTGGGACAGAGGGGCTGTGTGCCACAGCTCTTTGTACTTCCCTGCAGTTGTCACAGGCATGTGGCTGGTGTGGGCAGTTCTTTTTTCTGTTTGGATGATTCTTTCCCTTCATCTAATCGTAGAAGCACAGAAAGGCTTGGGTTGGAAGGGACCTCAAAGCTCCCCCAGCTCCATCCCCCTGCCGTGGGCAGGGATGCCACCCATTAGACGAGGTTGGCCGAGGCTCCATCCAGCTGGGCCTTGAACACCTCCAGGCATGGGGCATCCACAGCTTCTCTGGGCACTTCTCTAACTTGCGGCGCTCCATCTTGCTGGAGCCCCTGTGTCTCAGGACATCAGAGATGCTCTGCGCTAGGGACAACTTGAAGTATTTGATTCGGTCCCTTCTTGTTCTGATCATAGGGAAACGTCAACGTTTAACACCAAACGCAGCGCTATCAAACCAGAGGATGTCCTTTTCTTCGTCTTCTCTTCCTCCCCTCACCATGCCTGGATGTTTGACTTGATTAGGGTTAACCTGATAAAAGGCTGCTAAAGTTGCAGCAGTACCAGCATGGTCCTGGGTGCATCCCTGTTTGTGTTCTGCCAGGTGATGCCACTCGCTGCCGTGGTGACAAGGAGAGCCAAGTGGCTGGGGGCTGCTCCTAGGTGCTTGTTCAGAAGTTTGTTATCTTTGGAGACCCGCTGCAAACACAGTGCTGTAGTTCCTGTGCAGTCTGAAATCAGCAAAGCTGGACTTCTACACCAGTCAAAAAAGGAGCAACCCTGCCAGCAGAGAGGTCTGTGCAAAGGGTCCTGAGCAACCAGAAGGCAGGGATGGGTCCTGAAAGTGCCATTTGCTTCCTGATGCACAGGGGGTAGCACATCAGGTACGTACGTCTGTGGTGCCTTCTGCTGCACGTGGTTCACAGCGATACTTCGGGGGCTGCTGGGCGCGCTCAGGAGAGAGGCGTGTGCTTGGAAGTCTTCCTTGGTAGCCGTGTGTGGTGGATGCAGCTTTCCCTCTGCGTTTGTGGCCCAAAGTCAACAGCCAGAGCTACGGGCAGTAAAACTAGCTTTTAAAACGAAAAATGCTCTGAAACTAATTCACTGCTTGTCTTCAGGTTCTGCTGGGATAAATATATTGTTGCTATTGCTCTTTTTTTGTCAAGCACCCTATAGAGGTGTGCTTAAAGTATGCAGCTGAGAGTCCTTATGTGGAAAAATTGAACGAGTGAAGCATTGGACCAAAGAGACTCAGAGCTCCTGCCCACCCTGTATCACTCTTTGAACTACGGCTTTTGTGGAGCAGGATAAGATTCATCACTCTGTCTTCCCTAGATGCCTGTGTTTTCAAGACTTCATTTTGTATGACATGGGATTTTAACTCCGGAGAAGTCATAAACTCTGCATGTGACAAGAGGGCGCTTATGATTTCATTTCATTTTGATAAACCACTGAAATAACGATTATGGGGGGGAAATCGCAAGGCGTTACAAAATTGGGAGTTGAAATGAGCATTACTGCTCTCAAGGAGCACAGTTTTTGAATTCGTTGCTCAGATCACAGAAGGACAATCAGTCTGGGTGACAACACCGCTGTCACCGCGATGCTTCCTGACAGATTGACCAGCCGAGCATTAAATTTTCCCATGAAGTCACAGCATGAAGTATTAGAGACACGGTAGGAAACACAGCCCAGTGAATGAGACGGTACACCACGAGGCTGCTTGGTATTCATGCTCGTCACGCAGAAGGAACGCGGGGCTGGGGATGCAGGGTGGCTGGTGGGGGGTCCCCGAGCCCCCAGGGCTGCAAGCAGTGGCCGGCCCTGTAGAGAAAAGAGGCGAGCACGTGTGGTAGCCTCGTCAGCTGGAGTGGCTTGTTTGTGCTTTTAGGGTACGAGGTTGGAGGTGAGTGGGCTGGGGACAGTTCTGTGCTCATGAAATGCATAGGAGGATAAAACTGAGTAAGCTGTGCTTCAGTAAATTACAGAAAACAGTGTTGAAAGACTCGGTTGAAATTTAGATTCTCAGGTGAAAATTGCCATGAGTGAGCGCTGTGGTTCTTGTGTCTGGAACTTTTTTCCCCCTTCCGTGCCTGTAACAACATGCCCCCAGATGCAGATAATTGCTGTGCTGAAGGGAAGCTGGAGACGTAAGGTTTTACTTTATGAATTCAGTGACTGCAATACCTATGCTGAAGTTTGTTGCAGGCTGCAAGCTGAATAAAGGCTGAGAAACATCTTCGTCAGAGAAAGGCTTTTCTCTAGACTCTCTAGAAAACCAGAGGGGCGTTTTTCTGGTTATTATTGGTTTTAATTTTCTTCTTTCTCCAGGGATATCTAATAATCTCCCCTTGGAAAGGGAAAATTTGGTATTTCTCTCTACAGATCGATACTGCCCTTACTAGCAGAACCGTTTCTCCGTTTTGGTTGGGACGAGGCAGGTTGCCTCCTGGTCTGTGCTGGGCCAGTCATACAGCCGTGGCACCTGGCCCTCTTCCCTTTCTCTGTTTGGACTTTGGCGTTCTTAACTAGGTATGTGTTTGCAGTACAAACTCAGTTTAGAAATAACTTTGTTAAGTAGCTGTTCTGAAGGAGGGGAAAACCAAACCAAAACAAAACAAACACAACACAAAGCAAACAATCCCAATCTTCTCTTGCTGGTGAGGCTGCTGGGAACAGCGGTACCTCTCTGCCAGCCCGGTGGAAGCCGTCCTCCCCAACACGCCAACAGCGGGTCCAGGCTGCCCGGCCCGGCACACGGAGCCTGTTTACAGAGCTACCTCAGAGCAGCTCACAAACAGCCTCTAAGCAGGTCAGAGCCTCTTTGCCAGCCTGTGTGCAGCTGGTATCAGGCCAGAAACTGCTGTTTCAGCTGCTAATCGGGGGACAGAAGTGTGCTAAATTGGGGATTTTTTTTTTTTTTTTGAAGTGTGCTTCGGTTTGCGTGAGATACTGTGTGGTTTGCATATGGTGTGAATTGTTTTATCCTCAATGATTAAGATTGAAATACAGAAGTACTTCACAATAACTAGCCCTAATGTTATATCAGCACTTGTGGTACGGAATGGAAGAGGTAGGTGATGGGTATGGCTTCAGCTCTGCTGCCATGCCTGGGGCATTTCAGTGAAATACTTTTTTTTTTTTTTTTTTTTCCTGCCAAACTAGGTGGATACAGGCTTCTGCTGCAGCCAAAGGTCTAGAGGACAGCTGGAGAAGTGCACTGGTTAGTTCAGGAACACACCAAAAGCTAAAGTAACTCTAGAAAGGAGTGGGCTGTATGTGTCCTAAGGCCAAAAGGGAGATCCAAACCTTGTTCTTCCATGGCTGGCTCCTTGCAATTGCTCCTGTGTGATCTTAGCCAAGCCAGCTCTCTGCGGCCTTGCTATGTGTATTTTTACAGCATTTACCAAGACATTCACTTAGTCTAACAGTTGTATAACTGCCTTTCAGCGTAAGGCTGCTACTATTATTTTCTTTTCTCCTCTCTCAAAAACGACGCGTGATGAAGGAAAACACAGCATTCGTCACGTGCTCTGGCTCCAGAGGATTGCTTTGTGTCAAACTGCCCGCTGCCTCGGCCACAGCTCGGGACTTCGGTGGGCGTGAGGTTTCTCTGGGGTGAGCATCTTCCTAGGGATGGCTGCAGCCGGGGCGATCTGCAGCCTCGCTTGGTGCAGCAACCCAGGAAACTTTCTGTGCCTGTATTTTCTCCACTGAATCTTTCTGTTTGCTTCCATCTTTAAATATTTCAGACAGGGATCGCTTCTCTGAAGCTGCTTAGGGAGGAATCTGATGGTTTTTAAACTGGCAAAACAGGGGGGTGTGGTTAGCTCTGACTGGGATGGTTGTTATCAGCTGGGGCAGAAACGTCTTCAGCGAGCGGCAGCTGGAGCATTATTTTGGCAGCCTCTTCATGTCCCTCGTCTCTGGAGGGGAGTTTGCTGTGTGCTGTCGGCTCTATTGTGCATGCCTGGGGGTCCTGGGAGCTAGCATGCCATTTCCCTGCTAAACTGTTTCTCACGTAAATAAGTTTTTTTAACACTTCCCAAATGCATGGTAGCCAGAGGCTGGTCTAGAAGAGCCTTGTTGGGAAAAGCAATGTTAGAATCTCTCTCTCTTTCAGGTAATGTTTTTTTTTTTTTTTTTTTTTTTTTTTTTCTCCTTCTGTTGTAGTTAATTGCAAAAATAAATGCAGTTAACAGTATCCAAAAGACTTTTTCTTGCTGCACCATGCTGAGAAATGCCTTGTTCGTGATGCTTCCTTCCCTCCAAGCTTGGTTCATTTTCAGATGCTGAAGGGCATTCTGAGACTCTGTTATAACTTCATTTCACATCATGTTTATATGAAACAGACAAAAAAAAAAAATCCAGTGCTTTGCCAAATATTTTCAGAAAGAACAAGCTTTGTGGATAATCGTTTTCATGTTCTACCTGCTCCGTGGTGTGTTAAAGCTACAGAAGAATCTTCTCTACCCTGAATAAAGGCTTTGAGAGATTAGCCCTCAAGTAGTCACTTGAGGCAGGTTGATTAAGAAATATACTCAATGTTAGATTAAATCAAGATTTGAATAATGGAGTTACAATTGACTGTCACTCCTGTAATCCAGTTATTTTGAGATTGGGATCGGTATGTGCCACTCCCCAAGTTGTCTGTACCACTGCTCTGAAGGCAGACTGATCAAAATGCCGTGCGACAGCATGGAGCTTCCCCAGTTCTGTACTTGCAGCTTCATCCCATTAACGTGTGCGTTATTAAATGCGTTGTGCCAAAACCTGGCGATCTGGAGCAAAGGAACTCACCGTAGAGCACTGAGGGTTGTTGCGCAATATACAACTCAGATACGTAAGTAGAAACAACGTGCCTGTATTGATGGCGAGGCTTGAGGTCTTTTTGTGTTCAAAAAACATTTGGAATCGCATTGGGGAGGAGCTCGGTGAGTCACCGCACCTGCAATTTTAGCTCTTGGATATCTTCAAAGAAAAAAGCACGGGTCTACCGTCAGACCTCTCCTGAAGCACAGGAAACTCACCGGACAAATTCTCCCAAGATCTCCCTTGGACAGCACGCTGCTCAGGCCTGCCTCCTCGCCAAATGCGATGGCAAGTGTTGCAGCGCGAGTCGCCGGGTCCTGAGCTCCTTACATGTGCTGGCTCCAGCTGAGTGCCTCGGGAGTGGTATTTGTGAAACTAGATCCCAGCTCTCCCTGCTGGAAAGCCATCCCTTGGTATCTTGCAAGGGGTGTGTGTTGTAGCTGGGGTTTAGCTGTGTGTTTTCTCTTTCCGAAACGTGAGAACAGAACTATTTCTTTGCTGTAGCTATACATTACCAGCCTAGAAAAACAGGAGGTTTTATCTGCATTAAGGCCTAAATGATAGCTGTGAACCAGGAGCGATGGAGGTATTAAAGATGCAGAAGAAATGCGTACCTTGAGAGCCCAGGATCCAGGCAGCTTCTGAAGGAGTCTTCTGGTGAATTGCCGAGGATTCTGTTACGAGGTGTTCCAGGACCAGCGACCTGAAGGCTTTCACCAGGTCGCTGTTTGCTCTGAGGTCGCCCTGGGGAAGCAGTACAGAGGAATTGCTGAGGCTGTTTGCTGCTCACCGTGACTCACGAGAAAACCAGTTGCAGAGGATCAGGTGGAGGGAATGGGATTGTCTGCATGGGAGGTAAATGAGTCTGGAGTGCCTTAAAGGAGCTTCCGTACTTCATTGACGTGCTTGGATTCTGTAGAGAGAACCAGGACACCTGATTTGCTAAATTCCCCTTAAGAACAGGGAAACCACAGCAAAACGGTTTTTCCACGGACTGAAAAGTGGATGCCCTACAAATAAAAGTCAGCAGCACGTGTGCCTGGCAAGCACTCAGCGGTAACATCACTCTGGTTGTGTCTGGTAGTAATAGCAACTTCCCCTCAGAAACCTTTTGTGCCGATGTGGGCAGAAAAAGGGCGAAGTTTGCATGGGGTTAATAGCACAGTGCTTTAAAGCCAAGAGCTTTTTAACCATAACCTGGAACTGTGACTTTCTGTGCATTATTCACCACCTTCCCAGGCTGGGCTTCTCCTTGCTGTGACCACTGGTTGGTTGGCTTTGCTTTTGTTTCCTGGGCTGCCGTGTCGCTGTGACCCCACTGAATGCAGCTTCCACGGGCCCCCAGCACAGCAGGCTGAGGCGGCACGAGCCCCTGGAGCTGAGGGCAGTCTCTTGTTTTCCCTGCCATGGGGAGAAGTGCTTTCAAGGTTTCTGTGTGGGTATTCCTGCGTGGTGCCAGGGGACAGTGTGTTATTCTAAAAGAACATCCCAATCGCAGAGCAGACCCGGGCGGCTGCAAAACACGATTGAATCTAAATGAATGAACCGATTAAAATCTCTACACCAGCAGTGTGCACAGGCTCCCTTACAGCTTATGGCTCAGTAAAAGCAAGGAACGTGAAAACAGGAAACCTCTACCGACAGTGCTTTGAAGAGACTCGTTTGGTTGACACCTCTTTCAGCCGTGGTGTTTGTCCCTTGCAGCCTGTTTATGTGGGGTTTGTCTAGGCCGTATGCAGAACAGCCGGAGCGCTCATACTGAAAGCAGCGAAGAGCCCTGAGGTTGGGGCCTAAACCTACCTGGTCTGTGGCAGCCGCTCTCGTAGCTCTTTTACTGGCCTTAATAAACTTAATGAGGCTCTTTGTCTCCTTTTTCTTAGGTCTTCATCTTTTTTTTCCACATGAATATTCAAGTATAAACGATGTTGAGTAGCTCTTATGTGCTGTGTAATGGAGTACATCTTCTGCTTTCTTAGTTGCTTTATTGAGTAACTTTTATTATAGATTGTTTGATTTCTAGATGCTGGCATTTCATTACTGCGTCTCAAAAAACATGTTATCTTTGATCAGGGCTTCTGGACTGTACAAAGCTGAATTAAGTGGAACAAATATTTACATCTTGATTTACCTGAAGACAGAGTGTACTTTCATGCAGACGTTATTGATGTTCTTGTGTCTATGGTGGTAATGTTAAAGCTTTGGAGTAAAGAGGCTTTATTTAAGTTGCTTGCCTGATGCATGCTGTGTTCAGGAATATAAATAAATAAAACGTACCCCGCTGCATTTTGTTCTTAATCATCAGTGCAGCAGGCCTTCACTTCGGGTGGTAGAAGAGAAGTCCCATCAACACGTCATCTCTGCCTATAATGCCAGATGTGCAAATTGAAATCCAAGTCACTGCTAATCAGAAATAGGGTGTTTTTTTCTGTTGTTTTGTTTTAATGTGCTGTGATTCTTTGTTTCTTCTCAATTTCTATGTTTCTTCAAACTTTGGTTTCATGCTTGCATATTGTAGCAGTTGCTGCCTCTGTTAGTATTTCTAGCAAGCCCAGAATTACCTGGGTTTAGGTTGGGTGACTTTCTTTTGTTGCTTTTTCTGCTTTTCTGTTCTCATTGCCTTCTTTGTGGGTGTTCAGTAATTGGGCAGCTGGAGTTCAGAACCTGTAGCACCCTGGCATTAAAAAAGTAGGGGGGAAGAAAAAAACAAGCACATGCTATAAAATCCCACTTCTGCAGCAGCCACAGGTACTCTGCAGCTCACAGCGTTGCGCTTTTAAGTTCCTCTTCCCCACTTCACAATGTTGTTCCTGAAGAAAGAAAGGAGGCAGAAATCTCAGCTGTGGGTCCGGTTCGTGCCGTGGATCCTCCCTCTGGAGGCATCCACACCCTGCTCGCATGTGGGATGCCCGAAGGGCCGTGACTTCTTGCCCGGGTGGCTAGTTCTACTGAGACCTTCCAGCATTTGCCAGTGAACTGGCAGATCAACTCTTCCAAAAAGATCCTTATCTTAACGGTTAAAAACGGGAGTCCTTGCTGTATTGAAAAACCTGAAAGGAAATAGCACCCTGTGCGAACTGTGGCTTTGTGCATACTTAGGTAATGGGCTATCAATCAAATTTAATTAAAACTGTGGTAACCGCAGAGTTTTACTCCCTTTTAGTTCAGCTACGACATGGGGAAAAAAGTTTTATCTTTACAAGCTGCTCTTGCAGAAGCTATTGCTGTGATTGCAATTAAGCCCTTGTCTTTAAGGCAAAGAAATTAGTTTGCTTCTTTTTATAAAGAAATTTCTTGCCCCTTGGCCAACTCCAAAAATAGCAGTAGAGTCCCCAGAAGCGAAATGCGCGCCTAAAAGCAGCAGTATCAGCGCGCTTCGCGCTGCGGAAGGGCAGGATTCTGCCAACTTTGTCTTTCATGTAGTTCTCTCACATCAGCCTGCTGTAGGAAAATGGAGCCCGTGCTCAGGTTTCCTTTGAGCCTCTGCATCCTGTGCTCATGCTTGAGGCCCGCGGGCGTGCAGGAGCTCCTTCTGGAGCGGGTTCATGCAGCGGCCGCCCTGCTGCCCCCTTGCTTCCTGCGGCTAGGTGCAGGAATGGTGGAGGGGTGGAAACACAAACGTTGTTGTTTGCTTGCCTGTTTCCTTTGTATGGTTATACATGAAGCCCATGGAAGAAACTGCCATGGTTCTGCCAGCAGCAAAATCTTTGCTCTGCAATGGTCAAGGGTTTAGCAGCAGGGAGAGTTCAGGCAGCACTCTTTCCTCCGTCAGGACCAGCATGCGGCACGTGCCCAGTGCAGGAGAGAAAAAGCAGCGAGCCTACATGCGTGTGTTCACCACTGTTGGTTTTTGCAGCAGATTTTTCCTGCTCTCCGGGGCACACCGTTCACCAGCAGCACTGAAGGTATGTGACGGCCGCATCGTAAGCCAAGCGGAGGGCCCAATCCTGTGGTCAGGTGGGAACGGGCTCCTGGCTCCTGTGGCCGTGCAGCCAAGGCAAGGAGTCTGGGTGTGCCTGTGTCTCAACACTGAGGGGAAGAACCCCCCCCCAGCAAGTATCAGTCCCCTCAAGATAACGCTCGCCTTGATCGCTCTGTGCTCCCAACTGGTGGCCGTGTGTTAAATGGCGTGCTGGTACTGGCTTGGACCCTTCTTTGGTGTCTGCGAGGGATTTTGGCTAGCTGCAGAGCGCTGCAGAGCGTTTATGGTCATGCTAAAAAAAAACGAGGAATGAGCTGTTGGGTTTGTTTGGTGAAATCAATATTAAATTTAGTTTCTTTCTAACTGTGAAAGGCGTGCGTGCTTTGTAGCGTGTTGGGTGATTATCTTGAAATGAGGAGCAGGTCTCTAAATGTAAAGGACGCGGAGAAGGAACGCAAACATTTCCTCAGTACCAGGAGTGGAACAATAGCTCATTGTTGGGAGGAAGGGATTGCAGAAAAGCAAGCAGACTTGAAGAAATCAGGGTTTATTTTCTATAGCTTCCTCTTTATATTGCGCTTCGAGGCTCTTTGGGAACTAGATGTCCAGTTCCTGGAATGTGTGTCCCTTAGTCGAGGAGGGTTCGGTGCGAGCAGAGCGTGCTCTTTCAGTTCACGTTTGTTAATGGACAATGCCCGGGTTACGGGCTGCTTGGAAAGCTCGCTGTGTTCATGCGAGTCCTCTCTCCCCCTTGCAGCTTGGCAGCTGAGGAGACGTCCCCTAAAGAGACAGTACTCTTCTTCCTCCCACCCTCACTTCTTTCTGCTATATATTGGGCTGTTGAATAGGCTTGCATTGACCAGAAAGACAAAGAAGTCTTTCAGGCTCTAGCTTTAGCCACAGCCAGTGTGCTGTGGGCTTTTGTTAATACTTTCAGTCCCCCCTTTCTCTTTCAGCAGCCCTCACTCTCATTGTTAATACATTTCAGGAGCAGCAATGATATTTCTGCATTTGTTTTGTTTGCTCAGTTTGCAGGAAAAGTTGCAGAAAGCCGGGAGGGAACGCGCTATCTCGTAGTTCTCCGTGGAGCATTTTCTTTCATGCCTTTCTCAAAGAAAAGTGGATCGTGTAAACAGATCCTGGCAAATCCTCGCCTGAGCGGGACGTGGTTGTGGAGCGTTAACGCCTGTGCAGGCTGCGTGCATGCAGAGACTGAATGGCTTGTTCCAGTGCTCGGGAATACTAAATGGCTTTCCCCCCCGGCTGGATCCGTCTCCATGTTGTCCTGTTTAATTTTGTTCTTGCATTAGCCAGCTAAAGATGCAAGCTCTTATTAAAACAGCTGTTTTTGCTAAGTGGCAGTTATGCAGTTGGAGAGTATTGTTCAACAGTTGTAAATTCATTCAGCATCATCCGAAACTGACTTCATGTGCTGCTTATTTTCCCAGCGGAGGGGGAGTGCGCTCCCTCCTATCAAGAGGTTGAGGCAAGCGAAAGGAAAGCTACTTTTCCATTTCTGTGTTAATAAATCTGAAAGCTACTGGTAGGTGCTCTCTAATCGTTACGAAACATCAGTAGGGGAATTAATTCCTGGAAATAAAATGTTAGGAAGCAGCTGATTGAAAGGGCTGATGTAAAGGAGGCATGCAAAAATAAATGTAAATGCTGCCAAGAGTAAGGATCAAGGTAGGGAGGTTGTTATCATGAAGCACAGATGATTGTTTGGGGGGAGTGTGTCCCAAAACCAAGTGTTTTGTTGGATGAGACTAACTGGGAGAATGGGACAGTGATGGATTTGATTATGCAAATGAGCTGCTGTCAGCAGTATTGTTGCAATCAAGAGATGGCCACAAAGGCTGACTGAGGCTTTGGAACATCTCAGCACACCTCTTTTTCCAGAAATAGTTGGGTTTTTGGTACTCTGAAGCAGTGTTTAATGGCATGACAAGCTGCATCGTCTTCGGCCAACATCTCCTCAACTAGAGCATAAATTCTGGAGTTCAGAGAAATAAGCGAGACTGTATTTCTGCACCTCTTAAAGGATAATGTAATGGTACACCCTGTAGTGAATGTGTGACAGGCATGAAGAAAAATGGCATTCGGAGCTGTGGAGGGGCTCGAGCAAGTGGCAGAAGAAATACTTGTCACGAGAGCAAGACTTATTTTGTTGCTAATGGAGGGTGACTCTAAATTCTTATAGATGGATGCTGAGCCCACAGTTTCGAACTGGCTGGGAAGGGGAGCCCCAGACGTGGCTGTTCATCACCCCCGCAGCCAGCTGGAGCCTCCCGAGTTGGGAACGAGCGGCTGCCTAACTCTGCCCTGTGGGAAAGTGCACACGGTTGTGCAATCCTTTATTTAAGGCCTTGAGGGCTTTAAAATCCATAGTCGCTTAATAAATCAAACCAACTTCAGATAGATGCATTGATACCGGGATGTAAGGTACGAGAATGTGCCTGCGTCGGCATCTCTTTGCCACCTATCCCGAGGGGTGCATCGCTGCCCAATCGCAGTGCATTTGAGCATTTGGAGCACCTATTTTTCAGTGGTGCATTGCTATAACATTTTAGTAGCGTTTTCTAAATCAGTGTATACCCTTGTATGTGGACATCTCGACACCACTCTATGAAATGGGGAAGAAATGGATTTTGAAATACTCTGCGACCATCCAGTAAAATGTAGGTCTGCTTAAAGTCATTGCTCGTGGGGAGGAAGTTCTCAGTCATCTCAAATTTAGTTTCTCATTTGGAAGGCTTCCTTAACCATGCGACCAAAAAAAAAAAATTCCAATATTCATTAATTGCTTGAAAGGGGTTCCTCTAGCCAGGGAAAGCTTCACAAGTGATCTGCCACACAATGCAAGTGCTCCGTGTGCCCTGGTAAATGTTGTCTTTAATTCTGTTATTCTTGTCAGAGGGTCTGGTTCTATTTTTTTTTTTTTTTTTTTTTTTAAGCTTTTGTAAGAAAATGCCTGGGGTAAAATCACTGTATAGCAGTGAAGCCCAACAGGGGGAGTCTGAACGTTAAATAAAGCCTTGTCTGAATTCCTTCCAATTTCCTGTACAAAGAGATGAGCCTCGCCGCGTGTCTAGGAGGCTAATAAATTTAGGCTCTTGCGGATCAAAGGGGAAATGAATTTGAAGGCCTAGGGGCCTTTGCTGTACTTAAAAGTATGGAATGTGATTGTGAGACAGCACTAAAATTGTCCTTTCTACTTTTTTTTTTTTTTTTTAATTCATGCCCAAACTTTCCCAGCGAAGTAGAAATGAGTTTCACTGAGTGTAACTTGGTGGGAGAGGGTTCGCACCTTGGGATCGGCCCGGTTGGGTGGATTTTTGTCCACTTGCCCCCAATCCACGTGAGGCACGTTGTTCTGAGCCACTCTGCCCCAAAAGCTATCAAAACCGCAGCCGTGCCTGCAGTGCTGGGGCAGTTGCTGAGAGTCGCTCACTGTGAAAATCCACCGGGTCGCTTCATCCGAGCCGTGGCAACAAAGCCCCATGCGAGTCAGCTGGCTTGGTTTTCTTTGTTTTGTGGGGGGAAATCTGCCATCTTCCTCCACACGCCTTTCTGGAAGGCTGCTGTAATAAAAATCTTGGGCTTAGAAGCCCTCGCATACGTTTTGACCTTGGGTGCCCCTTTTACTGCTCCTTTTTCCTGTCTTTGATGTCTGAGCGCTGCATATTTGTGGTGGTTTCCACAGGCATGTGCTGTGTTCAGACAGACGCGACTGCGCTTCCGGCCCTAAAAACGCCAGCGTTCGGACTCAGTTTTGATTAGTTGGAGGCCGGGGAGGATTTTAAAGCATCGCCATCGGCCCGGGACTGTCGAGTGGGCCCGTTAATTACAGGGAGCGCTGTAGGAGCCTGGAGGTGGGGGGCAGCTCTTCAATGGACCCAGGGGCATCGATGCTTTCGTCATGGAGGCAAGTTGGGAAGGAGCTTCACCGGAATCGCGTGGTGTCTTGGCCCCGTAAAGTATACCAGGGACAGCTCCTTCAGACAAGGAAGGGGACAGTCTGTGGTTTTGTTCCTTTCAGCCTTCCGTACTCAGACAACCGAAATCCAGGCGTGTGGATGTTAACGCTGGCTTCACTCAACTGGCAAAAGCAGCCGTGGAGTGCCTCTCGAGAAGAGGAATCCGGTGTATTAAATGTGTGTATTTGACTTATGTGGTTTTAAAAAAGGCCTGCAGCTGCTAAAGCTTGGTCAATAGTTGCCTTCCTATTTGGGCTGATATTGGAGAAAGCTTTTCTGTTTCCCTGGCATGGCTCGAGTACAAAATGCAGGAGATGAGTCAGAACATGACCAAATGAACCGCTGCCTTTGTTTTGTTAGGGGTCTTGTACTGTGAGATGCCAGGTTTGCATACCACTGCTGGGGTAACCCCATGGGTTTTCATAGATTCACAATAATTTGATTGACTCTCCTTTTTCAGGTCCTCACATCCTCTTCCTTAGTTTCCCCTCCTATCTCTGTGTTTTCAGCTACAGCTCTTCTGCTGAGAAGTAAATCTGGACTTGCTTTCTCACATCCTCTTACTAATTCTCATAGTACTGCGTTTCATGTAAGTTCTTCCATTTCAGATGTCTGTCTTCTTGAGGTCTGTTTACATTAATTTTTTAATCCCCTTTGAAAATATGAACTTCCTTGGAAATAGATGCTTTGTGTAGGGTTGTAGGCCAGCTTGGCGTGGCCCCACACCAAAATTCAGGCTTTGCAGATCAGATTCGGGAGGCTCTGTTACTCCCTTTGCTAAGTAGCCATTGTATCTAAAAAGCTTTTCCAAGGATGAGAACTCCAAATTACTCTTTCTCTTGACAGATGTCATAGATGCCCATTTCTCATGCTCCACCATCACCCACATCTCTCAAAAGGAGCAAAGTCAGCTGTTCCTGCTCAAAGGAGTTACTGAAGCGCGTGAGTCCCGGAAGCCGTTGTGGGCTGTGTCGTGAGCCAGTTAATTTGGCGATCTGGGAGGCACCACACACTGGGGTAGGCAGGCCCAAGGGCAGACGGCTTTTCTGAGCTGTCCCTGTCAGCTGGTGTGGCCGCAAGCTCAGCGTGTTGAGCGGTGGCATCGTTCGCCCCTCTCGCTGCGGTGAATCTGGAGGTGTGCGAGCGCCAGGCTCTGCATTCCTGCTCCACTCAGGTCCTTGTGCGTGCTTTGTCCTTAGAGGTGAGCGGTGTTAGCAGCCCCTGGGCTTCAAAAGCAGGCAGCATTTCTTCAGGTGGGATGTGTGGACTGGCCCGAGGACACTCTTCCATTGGGAAGACCGGAGCAAGCTGAACGAAGTGCCGAGTTGCCCACTGCAGTCCATCAAGCGTGCCCTGCTCGGTGCAGGGCAAAGGAGAGAGAAAGCTGAATCCTAAACGGAACAAACTTTAGTGCTCGCTCAGCACGTTGCTCTAACCTCCTCTCATGGCTCTTGCTGTGACGGTTTTAGGAAGTTGAGAAACGCTTTCTTCCTCTCGCCTCATCTCCTGGAAGTTACGGAGATGTGCCCGCAGCTCAGCTGCACTTGAAAAAGCGAGGCTGGGGGATGCTGGCAGCCACCACGCTCCAGGTCTGGCTGGAAGCAGAGAAGCTGATTTCCTCTGGCTGAAGCCCCAGGTGAGACCTCAGCTCTCGTGTGAATCATCTGGGCCAGTGACAGACAAACACGGTAACCGAGTGCCAGGCCTGCTGCCCTGAGCACCTGCAACGGTTTCTGTGTTCTTAAGACGTCATGAAACAAACTGTTCTAGAATAAAGCGCTGTTCCGATGTCGTCCACAGCAGAGGGGACTAACGCCACAGAAGGAAAAAATGTGATTATTACTTTGAACTTCAATGAATATAAAAGCCTCTCCTTCTGCAGGAAGATGATGATATAGCCGGTAGTGGTAAAAACTTGCCAAAGCTGGTCATTTAGTATATATTTCGTTAACTTTTAAAATGTAGCAGATCAGGTAAATGCAAGGCAAAATAACGTGAAATTAAAGCAGTCTAAGTGGGAAGCAGATTGCATGCATAACAAAACTAATGCCTTGCAGTAATTTTTAATAGAGGCTGTATGGTGAAACGTTAACTTCTTTTGCTTGAGCTCTGCTCTGTGGCCTTAATATTTCTTTTTCCTCTTGGCTGATGGCCCTGTTTCTGTGCCTGTTGTGAAGTAAATGGCCTTGCTGTGCATGTTTCCATATCTCAGCACATCTCAAATTCCCGTCGCTGCTTGGAGGGTCCTAAAGAGTGCTCATATTTTTCCGTTCAAGAGCGCCTGCCTCCCTAGATGGCCTGAAGAGCTTTGGTGATTTCTTTCTTCCACTCGTGGGCTTTTCAGTTCCAGAGGTGTAAGGCAGGAGGGCCCTGCGGGCTGTGTTTGAACAGGAGGGGGCTTTCCTCAGGTGCAGAGCGGCTTTCTTGTCTGCTGGTGTTTGTGTTTGCCCTTCCCAAGGAGAAACAAAGTTTGACTGCACCGGTCTCTTCAAAAAGAAGTCCTAAAGGATTTTTCATCCCAGGGCTCTTTTCTGTGCAATAACTAGGACTTACTGGCTAGCGAAATGGGAAAGAAACAGCCTCCCATCACAGATCAATGTGAAATGGCAGCCTCGAGGATTTGTGCTTGTAGCTGCCAGCCGGTGGTTGTACCTCTTGTCCTTCCTAAGGTGCGGCTGCTGCCCCGGCCCGGGACCCAGGCAGTCCTGGAGGCGGTGAGGGGAGGGGAGGCTGCCCCTGCTGCTGCAGGGCTCTGCGAGCACCAGATAGCGCGCAGCTTCGCTGGCTCGCTAGAGGAGGCTGCTGCAGCAAATCTATAAATATTGCACGATACCCACCCAGTTGAGTAACCACTTTTCTTGGAAAACAGCCTTCTCTGTTCCTCTCTGCACAGATCCTTACTTGTCCTCGCAAAAGGTTTTTTTTTTTTTTTTTTTTTGTCTTGATAGTTTTTTAAATGTGATTTAGTTCTAGTGGTACAGGCTTCTCTTTGGATGCTTTCTGTTGCAGTTGATTAAAAGGCCTCCTATCAGTTCATCTGGATATATTAAGAAGTATCTCCAAGCACGTTTGGTATAAGTCAGCTAAATGGCAGCGTCCATTTAAACAGCAACAAAAAGCCTTTCTACGTAGACAAGGCCAAGTACTTCAGGCTATAGCAAGTTTGATTAAATGAATCAGAATTCAAGGTCCGCAGATCCTGTTGGGGATTTCCAGCTGGGTTTCCCCTTAAAGAGAGCTGTCGGCTGTGATTGGTATATGGGCAAAGATTAATAATATGTGGTATGAAATGGAAGAAAGCCTGCGTTAGAAAAAAGAAGAGAGAACTGATGAAATAGCTGATCCTGCTAAATACTTTATCTTGGCAAAACACTCTTAAAATTTGGAGGAAAACATCACAGGATATATACACAATCACTTCTGATTCTATTTAAAATATGAATAGAGATCACACTTAATATTTCACTTAATTGGAGAAGCAGCTTCTCCAACAAACTGATCCAGTGCTGGGTGCCTAAGGGTCCTTGTACCAAATCAACAGGTAGCAGGCTTGTTGTAGAAGCATTCAGAGGTAGAAATAATTAAGTAAATCTTGAAATAGTGTTTTTTTTTTTTTTTCCCCCTACAAATTATTCCTACTCTAGGGTATCTATTTTCAATTAATCCATTTAGTGGATTTTTATTTTTTATTCATATTTTATTCATATTTATTCATTATTTATTTTATTATTTTTTTATTCACAACTTTTATCCAAAAAGTTGTGAATAAAAAAATAATATCAGCTTGGACATCTGTAAGTTTTAATTAGCTGAAATGGTCTCTGAAGAGGTTAGTTATGCTGTATCTGAATGCTTTTCCATTTTACAGAAGGTACTTCTTTTTTTCTTTTTCATAGGGAAAACTTAGTTTTCTCTGCAAAATCTTAAAATTTGCTACACTCTGGTCTGCTGGCCCTTACAAGTCATTTTTGGAAACATGGGATTAACCAAAGTGCTGTAGATTAAATGCAAGATTTACCTAGCATCAGGATAGTTTTTTTTCCCTCCTGATCATATGTTGCTAATGATCAGGTGATGGATTTGGATTGGGAAGCATGGGTCTGTGGTTGTGGCTCTGCCCATCCTCTGTGCCCATTGCAGAGAAGTACAGCTGGTGTTAAACGTTAAACCAAGGGCATGGTTAGCAAAACTGCTGGCAGATTTGATACCTAAGTGCCACACAGGTGGTGGTGGTATTTTATTTTATTTTTTCTGTGTTTTAGAAGAAAAATTATGATTTTTGGAGAAGTCATAAACTCATCCCTTTACTCTGGGTGTTGCAAATGTCTAGGAAGGACTTGGTTCAAATGGGTGCAAAGCTTGTGGATGCTCCTGAATGCTGTTTCTGTTATAGTATTTAAGGAATATATTTCAGAAGTATCTGGGGAAATTAAAAGTTAACTTGCTGGTAGCAGGCAGCATAAACGCACTTGAAATGTATCCTCTTTATGTTGCTTTCTGATTCAGTGTAGCTTTTCCTCACTTGAAAAATAAGGGCTCTGTCTGTCCGTGCAGGTACGGGCTGACCTCGGAAATGCTTGGCTTATGCAACGCAGTGGTTTGAACATAAGTGGTTATTGCAGCTCTCAGTTCTTGTGCCATCAAATGACATTATTTGCGGAGAAAAATTGTGCATTGTAATCTCGTTATTTGCTGCGAGCATGGGGAAGGATGGGGAGTGAGATGACTGGGGAGGAACAGGAAGGGTGGGATACCTTTCATCTTAAAGTATTATGGAAGATTATGGAGTAAGAGCTCTTTATATGGGTAGGGATGTGACAACTGAAAGCCTCACACAGTCCTTTGGGCATCCATGGAAAACTGTTTCAAGTTAAATCTGCTTAAAAATCTATGTTTCTCTGTATTTTTGCGTTGCGACTTGGGGATGCTTTAATTGTTCCTGAATTAAAGAAGCTTTAATATTTCCCCAAAATCAGATTGAACCCGCACACTGGAGCCTTAACGCTGGGTCAGATATCCCCGTGTGCAACCGCTGAGGTTCCTTGCTACGAGGACAAGTGCCTGAAAACACTTCCCTTGCTGGCACGCACCAAGTCGGTGCTGCTTGTCCCCGCTGCCTGCGGTGCCACAGGGATGCCCCTGGCACGGTCGCCCTGGGGCCACGCGGTGCCGGGCACGGGTGCGCTGCCCGCTGGTGCCGCAGCTCCTGGCCCGAAAACTGGCTCCTGCCTCAAGGGACCTTTTCAGCTAATGAAGACTTGGGCCCGGTATCCGAGATAATACGCCGTATCTCGCATAAATTTAGAACAGAGTGCAGCCAATTTCACAAGCTGCTGCTAAATTACTATTTCTCAAGCTGTGCCAGATAACTTCACGCACCGAAGTAGCACACGCTGGAGCTTTCTGAGCAAGGAGTTTTTAGAATAGCTGGTGGAGACCTGCAGAGACATCTCCAGTCCCAGCACTGCTTCCTTCTGCGAGGACCTCTGTGTGAAATCACCTGTACGGTGAGAGGGAGGCAGCTGGGTAGCAGCCAGCATTAGGGGTGGTTTGGGAAAGTCCTGTCCTGTCCAGGTTCCCCATGGCTGTGGTGGAGATGAGCTTCTTGTTAGCAGGCGAGGGGCCATGGGTGCTGTGCTCAGCAGCTTCTGGGCAGGAGTCTTGTGTGGAGGATGGCTTAATGACAGCTACCTCCTGCTTTACCTCTGCAGGGATGAGAGAGCGTGAGGATTTCAGCCTTCTGTCGCCAGGCCCGCTACATTAAAATCTCTGGGAATTTTTGTTACCGAACCTGATTCAGCCGGGCGCAGGTGGCTGTCTCCTCCTCTCCCCTCCCTTCTGCTTTGAAGTCCTCCGATGACTGGAGGCAACAGCCTACGTAGAGCCCTGTGCCCCATGGCTCCTTGCGCCAGTTGGGAATGGCAGATTTGTTGTTTGAAAACCAGTCCCCTATATTTCAGTAGTAGGTACCTTGATTTTATTTTTTTCCCCTTTGACTGTTGCCTTTTAGATGTCCTGTCCATTAGAAGTGTGCCCTGTATACAAATCAGGGCTCAGTGCTGCGTCGGTATCACATTCCTATAAATGCTTTAGCCACCACTGCACTAAACAGAGTGGGGAGAGCTACATTAATTCATCAGCACCAAGCTAAACCTTGTCTGTGGTCTGTCTTTGCTCCCTTTCCCAATGCTAATACAGGTGATTTTGGTCTCCTTTCCCAGCGCACTTAATCCTCCCACCAGAAAATGGACAATTTCACATTCCTAGGCACAGCCGCCTGCAGCTCGGCAGATAAGCTGTGAGCACAACCCGCCCGTGGGTAACCTTGGCTCACGTTGGAGCTCTTGAGCTGGCCTCCAAATGCGTCCTGTGCAGCCGCATTGAAGCAGCTGCATGCCACTGCCAGGGTTTTAGTGCACGCAGCGTCGATAGACACACCTTTGGTCAGGGGGCTGGGGAGAAGCAGCCTGACCCTGAGCACAGATCGGTGCTCGGCCCGCCTGTGGGCAGTCAGGATCGGGAAGAGGCAAGGGGAGTCTTCGTCGGGAGGTGCTCTTGGATTTGGGTTGGGATCGCGTCTGCAGGGCATCCTGTGAGCGAAGGGCGCTGCTGGTGGCGGCGGCGTGCCCTCGCCAAAGCGTGTTTCCAGCAGGTGGGCAAGAGCTGGCATGCTCGAGCTGGTATGTGAAACATCTCCTGAGGGATTCGCTGTGTTGTGGAACTGGTGGCACCGAGATGAATTGCTAACTAAGGAGCTGTAAGATGTCAAATCAGAGAGTGCCAAAGAAACAACTCTCGTGGTGGGTAAGAGAAGCCACGGGAGACCTGTTCTCAGGTCAGGTGTCACTCTTCCCACATGTTTCCTTTTAGTTTTTCTGTGGCAAATACACGATAAATTTTGTACATCCGTCCTGGAGCTTGCTGGCTCACATTGCTGTGAAGCTCATGTGGTCTGCGTGGGTTCTGCCGTTCATTCTTGCCCATTTGGTCCGTAAATGAGCACCCTGAAATAATTTCTAGTCCACTTTGTTGGCACTACAGACTTGCATCTCCCAGGGCTCCTGATCATTGTTTATGCAGGACCTCTTTTCCTTCAGGCCCAATAAACCTTTCTTCTGACTTGCCTGGGTTTTGTTGACTGTGGAATTTATGCCACCTAGCAGACTGTCCCTCTCAAGACTAAGCTGTGTTGTCCTACTACGCTTCCTTCTGGAGATTTACCTCTGGAGATTTTACCTGCTGGCTTGAGTGAAGGGACAGAAATAATCTTAGAGGATCACAGAGCTTCTTGTTACTTCAGCTGGTGTGAACATGCCTGTTGCTTTCCTTTCTCTCTTTCTGTCTCGCAGCTTGCAGAATTTATTTTGACCCCTCAGGGCCGTTTTGCCTGGACCTGACACAGGCTGCAGCAGTTTGGCAGAGGTGCAGGTACAGAGGAGAAAGCAGTGAGGAGCATGGTACGTACACAGCCGAACTTTGTGCCGTACCTGGTTCCTCTACTCGAACGCAGAAGAGGAAGAGCCACTGGGTGAGGCAGTGTTCTGCTTCAGCTGAGACAGGCGCAGGCTTCTGTTTCAAAACATCAATTTTTGGATGTCATAGGTGAAGGCAAGTGCTTCGTTGGCTGTAGTGGTTTCTCTTATCTCTTAGTAATTGTTGGGGAGGTTTTGTGGTATTCTTAACGCTGTGCTTTGCTTCATGTTTTGTAGATGAAAACACAGAGCTTACAAACACTGAATTCAGCCTCTGTGCCTTGCTGCCCGGCACTGCTCCCTTCATCCAGAGGCCGCAGTTCCGCGGTGGGATGAGGCAGAAGCACCCGTGAGCTGCAGCTGAGGGTGGCTCTGCTTTCTGCCTCCACGGCGCTGCCTTCCTGCTCGCTGCTCAGGGCTGGGTGTAATGGGCCTGCGAAAATCTAGCAATTTAACTAGGCTCACAATTTAAATTGACCAATTATTCCAGCCAGCCAAAAAAAAAAACAACTTTCTGTAGAACTACTGGGCAGAGCTGGGTCACCAAGCAGCGACGTGATCGTGATTGTTGGCCCTTGTGGAAGGGAGGTGGCAGAGGCGCGGCTGGGCTGGGCCGGGGATCCTGTGGCACGTGGTCCCGTCCTCGTGGTGGCAGGTGCCCTCGTTTCTCCTAGGGGCACTGCGTGTACTCTGTGACCTGCAGTTGTTCCCTTTTGCAACTCCAATTAACAGTGCTGCCAGAAGGTTTCCAAGTGACGCTCCAGTGGAGGTGGAGAGGCAGGGGTAAATCGACTTTTAAACTATAATCTCAAGGCTCTTTGAAGTCTTTTTTCTTTTTTTTCTCCCCTGCCTGTGCACCCCACAAGAGCTGGTGGAGAAACTGCTGGATGTAGGACCAGGACTTTGTGTCGGGCTGGCAGCAGGTCCCCACCCAGTGACGTGGTGGAGGTGCAAGGATGTGTGCTGCAGGAGCCATGTGGAACAGCAAGAGCCATGAACTTCAGTCGCTTGTGCAGTAAATCTGCTTGCTACCCTGAGCTTCGTTATTGTCAGCAGGAGCTGATGTTTTGCTTGAGCTTGGCTTTGTTTTTGTTTTGTTTTCTGTTTTGTTGTAATAACGAGAAGGGCTGCATTAAGTGGTCTTGTTCTGGAGCATTTCCAGAGGTGAGTGGCAGGCAGCCTGCAGGCTGACACCAACAGCGGTTTTGTTTGTGTCAGGGCCACAGAGAGCAGTGTTTGGGTGACAGAAACTTTCGAGCTGTGCCTCATTTTTGAGAATAGCAGGGGTGTAATAGCTGCATAAAATCTTCTAATTAGAAGAAGCAGCTGAGTTATTTTGACTTGTGAACTGCCACTAAAATGCTAATTACTTCAGTGTGAGGATGTCTGGAAGAGCCTCTTGATCAGAAATCTTGAAGGCTTCTCCTGTTTGGACAGTAACACATCCCAAGAAGTAGCTAATCCATAAACTGCTGACCCTGCAGCACTGGGGGTAGGAAACTGGCTGTCTTCGTGAGAATGTGCAGATGTTTGGACCATTTTAGAGCACAGGAGGTGATGTAGTAGATGCTGCCAAACTAAAAGGAGAGTTTTGGGAGAAAAATGACTGCCTCTGGTCAACAAAATGTCTATTACTTACCTAATTTGGATGATTTTTTAATTTTTTTTGTTGTTTTATATCTCCATTTATAGCTTCCAGGTTGTTAGTTGATGTGGTCAATGCTGCCAGTTAGCACGGGCAGCCTCCTAAGGTGATGAGTGCAGATGAAAGACGGCTTTTCTGTAGTGGAGCACGAAAATCATAAAGCTCTTTGTTACTACCACTAGGTTGCTGCGATCTCCTCATTCCTAGTGCTCCAAACCAAGTGAGCTGACACTACAACGGCTTCAGCCCTGAGCATCCACTTGACAACCCACACAATTGTCTTGGCTGTCTTACCTGCAGTCACCTCGCAGCTCAGCGGGAGCCAAAGCTAACGCCTCCCAGCTCAGCGCCCTGTCTCCTGAGCTGCACGGCGTGAGCTGCATTCACAATGCCTGGAGCATCTTTGTTTTCTCTGGTTGATGTCTCAATGAAGCTCTCTTGTGACCTAAAGTCAGAGTGTTACGCGTGGTGTAACTCAGCAGTACTTCACCTTGTTTCTCTTTCTTTTCTAGCCCCCTGAACCTTCATTGTTTGAATAAATCTTCCAAGGCATTTATGATTTGCAAAACTCTGTCGTGCTGTGAATTTGGTTACTGAAAGCTTAAACTATTACCATTTTTATAGGAAAATGATTTCTTTCAAGGGATCCGCTTGCATTCTCATTTGGGAGTGAAAGGGAAAAAAGCATCTGGAGAAAATGTTTTGTATGGAGGCTTAGAGTCGTAATAACATTTAGGGTCACTGTGTTATGTTGAAGTTGGCTCCATCAGCTGCCTCCGGAGCGGACACGTCCCCACGGCTTTCATCGTGTGTTAGGGATGCACCGAGGGAAGCTGCAGCAGAAGCATTTTGTGGTGCAACCTCCCCGTTCCTGTCTTCCTGCCTGGTCCCATCCGGTAGTTCATTCGTTTATGCTAGCACTCAGGTGGTACATGAAGTTGGGAAGAAAAGGGTCATTTTATTGTGAACGTGCTTGCAATGGCACCGGGCAAGCGGCAGCGAGGCCGTGACGGAGGCCAGGAGCACCTCGTGGGGCAGCGCTGCTGCTGGATGGCAGCTTAGTGCTACCTCTCGTGGCCTGGTGTCCTTCTGCCTGCAGGCACCTGCTGTTTAGATTGCACACTCATTTCCTTTGATGCCACCTGACTTCTGGTAGATGCTATCTGTGACTTCCTTTCCCCCAAGGAGCCTCGAGCAGAGTCTTGTCTGTCCTCTCTTCCAGGTTAGCAGCTCGCTTGAAATAGCTCTGACTGCATCCAGCCACCTGAGTTGCTGTTTTTCAGAATTGATTCCTTCCCTGAAAGGAACCTAGGGCTGCATTTGGATTTCAAAAGACAAAAAGTCTGAGAGTGTTAGAGAGTGAGTATTGAGAGTTCAGATACAGAAGTGCTGTGTCATTCAGAGGACAACTAAAAGCTGGGATTTCCTTACCTTCGTTGTCTTCTGCTAACCTCAGAGGTTTTCTTTGAGCATTTTCTCTCTGTTTCTTGACCTGACCTTTTGCAGTTGGCTGGCTTCACAGCCAGCTGGGAATGGGTTCCCTGGGCACGTCACCCCATTTCTGGTAGTAGGGTGATGCACGTTTACCCCAGGTCCCGTGATCCTCATCAGATTTGATGTGATTTTCCACCAGCCACGTGGTTGGTTGCTGGTGGTGTACCATTCCTGCCAAACCAGTGCTGGGGAGGTGTGGGTGCTCCTCCCAGTTTCATCTTTGTATGAATCAGCTGTAAAGGTGCATGGTCATGCTGTAGGATGCTCATAAATGTACTCGAAGTTATGACTGCGTGGATCTGTCAGTTCGTAAATGTAAGAAATAAGGAAGTGATGTCCTAGTGTACATCCTCTTTAGATGATGAGCAAAAATCCAGGTTTGCCTTTAGTATGCAGATGTGAAGAGCCATGTCTGTAACTGAACAAGAAGCACCAGAAAGCTTCATGATAATTGTGTGGAGTCACACAGCCCCGCACACATGGCAAATAAGCTCTGTAGTAATTTCATGTAATATTAAGCTGCAGTGCCCAGTTTGCAAGGTGCAGGCTTCCTGGCATTGCCTCATTGGGATGGTTGGGCCTGGGTTTTGATGCTCGGCTGTTCAGAGCTGCTTGAGTGTAATACATCTCTGCTTCTGGTCTCTGTGGGTGTATTTTGGAGTACAGGCTCCATCAGGCCTCTCTCCCTGGGATAGCGGCCCTCAGTTGTCCTCTGTACTGTATGGAAGAGCCTCCGGAGCTCGACCAGTTTCATGCTTGTCACTGAGCTCCTGTTGAGCATTTCTCCCGCTGTAATATTTTGGTTTCTGTGTGAGACTTGGCTTGGATTGCAGCTGGAGGATCGGGAGCAGTCGCTGTGAGCCATAGGGGCGTGGGCCAAGCAGGGTAGGACTGCTAAGACTAATGGGGCTGCGCCGTGTTCCTGAGCGTAGCCTGCTTTCTGCAGCATAAAGGGGGTTATAATTAACATGGACATGCACGATCATAAATAACACTCCTAAAATTAAATGGAATTTTAAGGCTACATTGGCACATTCCCCACGATGCCGTTGCCTCTCTGGAGAGGCAATACCATGACTTTCCAGCTGAAAGGAGCTGATGAAATCTATTGACTTTTCCATCTCTTAGAAAGGTCCATATATTGTAAGAATAAAATATGAATTAAGAAAAAAATGGCAGTGGCTGTTGTTTTATGGAGGAAAGTATACCATTACACAAATACTTCAGAGCAAGTCAGCTAGTGATGGTTTCCACGTGTGAGCACAAGCTGCTTTCTGGCCCTCTGCTCACCTTGTGTTGTCTGACCTGGCACAGATGTGATGCGGGGTGGCTTTGTGGCACCGCTTTTAAACCAGTGTTTTGCAGTTTGGTCCAAACATGGATGTGGCCTTATTCAGGGTGTGCTTTGAAAAATCTTATTGCAGATGCTTCAGTAAGAATGGGCACAGGGCAAAGTTCGTGGTTGCACAAATACTCAGGCATGCTGCTCGTGTCACCCACTGCTTCCAGCCCCGTCCCCCCAAACACCACACTTAAAGGAAGGCCGAGCAGAATTAACAGGGCTTAGAGGTGTTTTCTTCTACCCCAAACACACTGTCCAGGTCAAAATAAGCAATTTACTTCAGTGCTTGGGTTGCAGTTGAAAAAGACGGAGATTAAGTAACAAAATCAAGTTGCCCTTAGAAACGCGCTTGTATTGGACAAAGTAATTGATGGGGTTTTTGTCACATTTGCACTGATCTGGTACATTGGCTGACAGCTCCCCTGATAACTCCCTCCTGATGGCTTGCAGGCTGAATGAAATGCATCAGGGTGAGGTGAGGTCTACGGATGATTTACGTGCTGGTGAGCTGTCTCCATTTCTTTTTAATTTAGAGATGCAAACCTGAGCCTGAAAGTAATGAGCTCCAGATAATTAGGTGCTTGTCTGCAGGTGTAACTATTGCAGCTGCCTACAGCTGGTGCTCTTAATATTGCCAATTTTTATTTGAAAGCATTGTGGAGTGAATGAGATCCTGGAAGCACAGTTAATTTGCAACAAAGGTGTTTTTTTTTTTTTTTTTTTTTTTTTGCTGTTATCTTACCCCTAGCCTCACTGGAGCGTTCCTGTTGGGCTTTGCTATGAGACCAATCCCACGTGGATCGCAGGCTGAAAGGAATGGTGGTGCTAAGCAGCCAAGCGCTGTGTTCCACGGCGGCGTTGCCTGGGCTGCATCACAGATTGACGAAAGGCTTGATGTCATTCATCATCATGAATGATCAGCCAGATGGGAAGTAGGATCTCAGATTCCTGCCTTGGTATTAAAAGGGTTGCGAAGGCATTGCTAGTGCAAAAAATACAGCGCAACGTATTGCCTGCAAGTGGTAGGGAGGTGAGCGAGAGGCACGGTGCGGCATAGGCGCGCGTAGGAAGAAAGAATTTGGGAAGAGAGATTTTGTGGAATGGGTACTTAAAAGAGCGCATTAGTTGGAGGACGCGAAGATGTGCCTGGGTATAAATAGATCACGCACTCCAATGGGGCTGCTGCAGGGGTCGGCAGCAGGAAGCGCCTCCTTCGAGCCTCGCGTGCGGTCGTTCCTTGGCCGGGGCTGCCAGCACCTCGCAGTCGGGGCAGTGCTTGGTGTTAACCTGCCAAAGAAGCAGAGGAGAAATCCGAATAGCTCGAGGAGCAGTGGCAACGCCAGGAGAAGGAAAGGGAGATCGCGCCTCTCAGGAGGCCTTTGAAGGTCACGTTTTCTTTTCAAGCTGTAATTTTCAGAGGAGCCTTGGGAAACTTGTCTTCTGACGGCCGTCACGGTTCCTGGGGATCTGTGTGCCCCGCTCCTTTTGAACCCCCTCGCTGCTGCCCTGTTCTGTTCAGTTCAGTGTAAGCCCAGATCGGGTGACATGTGGCAGGCAGAAGGGAGAGGAAGTGTTTGGGATTATTTGAAAGCAAGTACTGAGATTAATGATATGTAATTAAGTAAAAAGCTTAAGATGAATTTCAAGAAAAGTTCTGCTAAAAGGGAGAGCATTCACTGAGAGTGTGGCGTAATCTGGGGTAAGGAACGACAGCCTCATTGCTTGCAGTGCTTGGTTCTGGACACAGCTGGGGAGATGGTGCTTTGAAGAGGGACAGAGGAGCCTTATCGCTTCCCGTTATCGTCAGATAGCGCGGCCGGGGAACGAGGAGAGTCCTGCAGTCAGTCATTTCAGAGGAGGCAATTGCAGCTCATAAAGGAGCCGGTGAGACTGTGCAAAGCATAAACAATATTTATGTAAGTACGTTTCTGTTACAAAAGCAAAAGACATGCTTATTTAAGGCATTTATTGCAAGTATAAAATAGTTCATAAATGAAAACTTAAAGAGATGTTGGTATTACTGTTTAATACACAAAATAACATGATGGATTAAAAAGGTAGTTTACACAAACACTTCATTGATCCACTTAAAATTTATATGTTTGACAAATCGCAATTCAGTTGTGAACATCGACTCCACGTGTTGCAGTAAGGATCTTTATATTAGGCCATAAAATGTTGAAACAAGCTTAATAATGGCTTTTGCCTTCAAATCCTTCTGACTATAAGTAATTACAGAAGGCGGTGGATGTATGGTTTGCATCTATTTACAAGAATAGGGCCGTAACGATGTTCCATTATAGAGCTCAGTAATTTTAGGCAGTGTCCCCACCATAAACCCTGCTGCTTCCATTTTATAAACATCTTTCAACATGTTCTTTTATTTTTTTAAGGCATTTAACTAGTCAGTAATATGTTCTTAATGTTGGAATTAAGGATTGGTGTAAAGATGACAAGGCTTTTTAAGGAATTCTTCATCTGTATCTCTTAACTTTTGACCATATTTCTGGGTGCACATGCCAGAAAAAAAGTTACTTCTGTTCTTCCCCACTAAAATAACAGTAAACGCAAAATACTGAAACAACGATGCTCCGTTCTGTTCTGACCTGTGATACACTCAGTGCTCTGAATCATACTTTATTTTGACATCTAATCACATTGCGCAAGACAAGCTGAAGCCATCTAAGGAAACTAGAATACAACCACTGCTTGAACATGAAGACTTCTTCTGGCGTTTTGACTGATGGACGTGGTCCCCCCAGTAGGAATGTGCTAACAGAAAAACTCCCAGCCAGACAAACAAAGCCCACATCCACCGCACAACAAGATCTGGGCAAGGCAGGGGCTGTTGCATGCCCGGCAGCCTGCGTTTCTCAGGGCTGGAAGTGCCACTGGATGCAAGCAGTGGAAGGATTGCGAGAGGCTGAGCATTCATTGGGTTCTTCCTAAGCCTTTAAACATTTCCCAGGGTAGTTGAACCGTGGCTGGCTTTGATTTTTGTGGTATTAATTGTCTGACACTTCTTATTAGTAAGGCTGCGTGGCTATGACGTGTATAAGGTGCTAGATTTCTGTAAGACAGCTGGAGGAGTGAGGAAGGCCGGGACAGCAGGGGAAAACCAGCGTGTGCTTGGGGAATTAAGAGTTTGATTCTGCATATACACAGGGGATTGAATTGTGGTTGCACGGGCAGCAGTGATCCTGGCTTTTCCAAAGTTTAGAATTGTTTGTGTTGCAACTTGGCTTTTCCTTGGATGAAGTCTGTTTGATTGTAAGAAGAGTTTCATTGCAGAGAGGGCGGGTGGCACTGTTTTGATCAGCATTTTTTGCTCTGTGCTTAACATGTGACACGTCGCTTGGTAGGGCTTGTTGTTTTCAAAGGCTGTAGTGGCTCTTACTGGGTTTCCTTTCCTTGGCTTCTGAAAGGCAGCCAGTCAGGAGAGGAATTTATTTTGAAGGGAAAATTGATTCATGAAGTACTCACTAAACAAACGTGTTTGTGGTGGTGCCTGTTGCTGCGTCTGGGTGTAGCAAGCAGTTACTTTGGAGCAGAAAGTGGAGAGAAATGATTTGCAAGATTTCCTAACTGAGGAGCTTGTGCTGTGATTTAATTCTCCTTCCGACAGGGAGCATCGAAGGGTTCCCAGCTCTGCAATCCCAGAACATTGCAGGGCTGTGGGATTTCTGCATGCAGCGTGCGGTAGGTGAATTTCTCTCTTTAGCTTACGCTTGCTTTCTCAAGACGCTAGCCCACTTTGATTTTGCGCTGTGTAAGCTCACTGAGCAGAGCGTGAGGCTGGCTCCTGCTCATCTCCGGAGCGTGCAGTGCCAGAGCAGAGGGACCCCAGCAGTGGGGCTGTGTCGGCAGGAGGCAGTGCGTCTGGCAGAGGCAGCCCCAAGCCGAGCTCACAGCAGGTAAGGGGGAGCGTGCCCCCCAAAAGGCCTCACCCTGCTCCGGGGGGAGGCAGGGAGCCAAGGAGGGGATGCTGAGGATGTGCCAGCCAGCTGCTGCTTTCCCTTTTCACCTTCTAAGTTAGGCACACGGTTTCTGAACCCGTGGAACTGGGTGCATCTGCTGCCGGCATGTTCCCCTCCAGCCTTTTAGCTGAACCTTAAATAGAGAAGGGGAGACAGGAGAGAGCTGCGGCCCCTTACCAGCTCCGTGCTGTCCAAATATCTCCCTGAATGGAGGATTTTTTATAAATTCCTTGTACCAAAATGCTGAAAGAAGTGCTGAAGGCTTGAATTTGATGTGGTTTCTTGCCCTTCCGTAATCTCGCTCGATAGCTTTATCTTGGCTTTTTCAGTTGCTTAACGCACTTTTGGTTTTGGTGCAGGCGGGAACACGCAGCGGGGTTGTGTAACCCTGGGGGGAGCGGGTGGAAGACTTGCCCTGCTTCTACGTGAGGATAAAAGTCATTAGTTCTGGAATGTTTTTGTGTACGTGTTTGCATACGTGCCCTTGGGCCCTTGCAGATATTTTTATTCATGTGAGAAGATGTGTGCTTCTAACAGTAAGCTGGAAGCGAGGGAAGAGGCTGTCAGTGAATGCTAAGGATAACATGGCTATTGGCTGCTGAAAATGAGGCTAGGTGAGAAGCACCATTTGAGGGAAAATTAATCTATTTTGGAGAAAAAACAGAATAGTGTTGTTCCCCCCTCCTCCCTTTTGGTATTAGGAAGACCAGCGGAGCAGAGAAACTTGTGAAAGCCTGTTCTGTACCTTGTTCCCTGTTTTCAGGATGTTCATTGCCTAAATGTAGAAGTGCACAAAATCTTGCAGTATTTTGGTTTTGCGGCGTTACTAGAGCAAGTAGATGAGTGTTATACAAGGGAGAGATTTCTGCAAGAAATTCCTGCTGACTCCTGGTGAAGTGCTGTGCATTTGTCGGTGTCTCTGCATGCTCCAGCTGACAGGCACTTCTGCTGGGGGTTTTTAATCGTCTTACAGAGAAGCTGCACGTTCTCACTGTCCTCAGCGTGTGGTTCTGGCAGCCTAATTAAAAGATACCATCCTCCTTTTACGGAGGCTTTTGGTTTCAAGAAGAATTCCGCTTCGTTTCCAAATGGCATTACGATCTTTTGCCTGCCTTCTCCCACTGGGTCTTTAATAGCTCCTGAAATTCTCCAGTTTGTAATCACTGCTGCAGCCAGATGGGGACTAGGTGGAACTCCTACTGCATCTGTGCCCGCCTTCGTGAATCTGCCAGAAGTGCCTGACTTGAGTGGATTTTCATACATGTATGTATTTCATGAGGTAATGAGCCCTGTCCAGCAACGAAGAGAATGCAGAGCCGGAGCTAACTGCTGCCTGGCGCCCTTCTGACTCTGGCACGATGCTGACGGAGGAGGGAGAGCTGTAGAGGGTCACTCAGCCTGGCAAAAGCACAAGAAGCAGAGGCTGTAGTTCTGCTGCACTAACCTGCCCGTTGCAGATGTGGCTGAAGAGGTTCCCCCTTCTCATCCGCCTGCTTTTCAGCACTCCTGCTCGCCTGCTTTGTCGCCAGCCTTGCCTTTGCTCCCTGCAGTAACGGATCCATGAGAACGGCGTGAGGTTTGGGTTTGGCTTTGCTGTTCCACAACCCCCGTCCCACCCTCCTGGTGTGAAGCTGATCGTTCTGGAGATGCGGCGTAGAGTACGGCTGCACAAATAGTTGAATTGGAGCAGCTGAAGAGGGTGACGTGGGTGGCAAGGATCTGGGGGGGGAAGAGGAGGAGGGAAGGCGCAGGATCCTCCTGAATTGGATCTGACTGTGCCAGAATAGTAACATGAAAGAGCTGCCTGAATTATTCAACATATTCCTGTTTTATTTGTGCCGTGGTTATTTAAGCTCTGCAGCAGGGAGCCAGGCTGAGTGATACCTTAACGCCTCGACTTGACTGCACTGATGGTGGCAGCGGGGGGACAGTGTCCACGTGGGTTGCACGGCGTAGCAGGATGGAGGGGGTCTTGGCTGTGGTGAAGGGGGCTGAATTCTCCAGGTAGTGAAAGAAGATGGGTGTCTCCAGAGCATGATTTCCTGCCTCCGAAGCTGCACGTAGGTGTGGATGTGACTGCTGCTGGATGAGGCTTCACTTCCCACCTGCCTGCTGTGACCCATTCACATCCCGTGGCAGAGGCTCCCATGCTGTCCCTCTTAACCCACTTCTCTGAGAAGAAAAAAAAAAAAACAAAAGCCAACAACCAAAACCCAGCCTCATTAGCACAAATCTGCTCATAATCGGTGCAGCTCCTCTGGCTTGTTTCTCCTGAAAAGGTTCCAGGACAGTAACTGTCAGTGAGTGCCCCGGGATGCAGCCCCTGAAGGGGAGGGAAGGTGGCCACGGCTGCCCCGGGGCCGCAGCGCTGTTCCGGAGGCTTGCAGGGAAGCTGCCTTGCCCAGCTGTCTGCAGAGTGTGTGTCTGTAGGTGCCAGAAGTTAGGTGCTGGAAATAATCGCTTTCTCCACCCATCGTGTCTCATTAAGGCTTAGTGGAACTTAAGGCATTTTTGTCCCTGTTGGTCTTGTGTCCAGGTCGAGTCCTTTACCAACAGGACTTAGAGGTCTTTTTTCAATCTGTTGAGAATCAGCGCCTTCCAGAAGTGATCTTAAATGGCTCTCCAAACTATGAAAATTCATCTAACTTGCTCACTCCGCAGGGCAGCTCTCTTCCTGGGTGCAAAAAGCGAGGTTACTCTGCTCAAAGAAGATTATTTTCCCCTGGCTTATATAAGTTCTAAAATAAGAAAATAAATCCCAGCCTTCTTGAGGATGAAACAGGTTTTCCAAACTCGGGAACGATCCCTTTTGAAGTAGGCATTGCTCAGTTAGTTATCAGAACTGCCTCCAGATGGGAAATCTCAGATGTGACAAAAGGGCAGCAGTTTAAAGCCATGCCTCTGCCTTTATCAGAAGGTGGTTTGCAGTTATGCTGGGTATGGCAACAGCTGGTGCACAGAAAAGTTGTGGGTTTTTGTTCTGCACCCTGCAGTGGGACACGTGGACCTGTCAGCAGGAGCTCCGTGGCTCTTCCTCCTTGTCCAGTGTCAATCTAGAAAGAAGCTCAGCCTGGCAGACAGGACATTTCTATAAATAACAAACAGTATTTGTATTTTTAATTGCTACTTTAATAGTTCTTCCTAGGCAGAGCATGGTGCGAGCTACTATCTGTTCCTAATGTCTTTGTGGAGTTGGCGTCTCTCCAGTGCCCTCTCTTCATGCTCTCACATCGCCCTTTAGGCGTCATGGCCCTGGGGAGAGCCTGGCTGGGGCTGCTCAGGCTCACTCAGGGGCCAGCAAGTTCCTGGGTTGCAGACTGGGCTCTGATCGGAGATGTTCCTTCGTTGCTTTGGCTTGTTGTGTCTTGCGGTGGTGGGTTTCTAACCTCCCTCTCCCAAAGTTTTCCTTGAATCAGCAGTGAGTGTAAGGTCTTTGGGGTGGAGGCTAGAAGTGGCGCGTCGTCTCCATTTAAGCCTGTGACAAATCTTTCTGTCTTCTCACAGGAGTCAGGATTTTGCATGTAATTTTGTTACTGTCCATAAAGCACTGTGTAGTTCTCCGTGTAAATAGTAACTCAAAGTATTATTCATCCTCCACTCGAGAAGCTTAAATTCTAAGCAGCGCCTGCTCGTTCGGTCTTGTGATGCAAGAGCAGCTCCCACGGAAATCGGTGGGAGCCGTTTGTGTCTGCAGGGGCGGATAATCGGATCCGACGTGTCCGTGCTCAGAGGCAGCGAAGGGCCACGAAGCTGCGTTCCCCCAGCTGCAGCGAGCGGTCGCGTCTCAGCAGAAGGGAGCAGCACGCGTTGCCCACGTGAGTGCCCCTGAGCCCTGCCCGTTCAAGGGCAGGTTTCGCTCCCACATTGGTAACCTTCCTTTTGGAGAGGCCAGTGGAGAAATGTGAGCAGCCTCCTTGCTGCTCTTGCCCTCCCATACCCCAAATGCCCGGGAGCTGCAGGGAGGAAGAGTAACAGTTTTCTCTGGGGATGGCTGTGGTTCATGGTTTTCACAAAGTCAAAGCATCTGGGATGTAAAGTCAGGAGACAGACGCTGAATACGCTTGATAAAACCTCTTTATTTCATCAAATGATACCATTTATGCATGAGTTGGCAAGTCTGCAAATTGAAGAGAAGCCTCAGACACTGCAAATAAATTCTTGCACTCATTAAAAAAAAAGAGATGTAGGCTGAGCACTGCCTTGGGAACCAGCGGTGCCAGATTCTTCTCTCTTGTTCTCTCAGTCCGGTGCTGGCCGTGGGCGTGCTGTTTTACATCTGCCGGGCTTTAACGGGGACATTACTTAACGTGCAAAAGGGCTGTGGAGGTCAGAAGGCTGCCTTTTCTGTGCGTAATCCTATAACGCAGGCTTTTCATCTCACCTGCCGTTGGAATGTTAAATTAACATGTAACAAAATTAGGATGTCTTTAAAACAAAATTTTTCAGCGTGCTTATTGAGGGCTGGCCTTTATCGAGATGCATTCAGCAGTGAAATAGGGAGTTCTGGTAGCTGTTCCTGTGCTGCCTTAGCTCTGCTCTAAGAGGAGGAGACTTGGCTGGGGAGTGCTGCAAATGGCTGACAACTGCAGAGCAGCTCACACCCAAACAGTCCGGCCTTCAGCCTTAAGATTTCGTGCGTTTTAAGGAGGCGAGCAGGTGGGATTTTGATGCCTCACACACCATCGAGCCTTGTCAGCACTGGCAGTGTCGCTGCTGCTGCTGTAGTGTTGGTCCCTGCAGAGGTTTGGGCAGCAGCGTTTGCGGGAAGAAGAGACAACCTGGAAGATAAGCTTGAAAATCTAACTAATATGCATTTTTTCTCATTTTATCTAAACTCAACAATTGTGGTTTGTTTTTTTTTTTTTCTTCCCCCTTTGAGAAAGAAAGAAGTGGGAAACGTAAGGGCTATAACACTTGAGCATCCGCCGTTATACTGACATGTGATTTCTGGCTTGTGTGCAAGAAATCTATTCAATCAGACTGTTTGCATTTTCCAGGAGGCTTCATGTATAAAATGTAAACAAGAAAAAAAGTGAAATCTGATATGGCTTTTACTGGAACACTTGTTGGATAGTTGAGTGTGGCTTTCTTGTGACAGTGAGAGTCTGTTATTGAGTAAACATCTGCTGGACCTAAGGCCTCAAGGTGTTAGCTAGGTTAGGAGGCTTTTTTTATATACTTGCATCCCCTTATTTGTTTTATTCCACAATTAAAGTGGATTCTAGGTTTTTTGTTTGTTAAATAGTTGTTTTCCCTTATTTTTTTCCTGGATTCCCACAATACCTTTCCAATTTGAGAAAACAACTGCAATTTGCCTTTACATAACATCAAAACTCAAAATCTACTTGAAAACCCCTTTTAGAAGCAGTTTTGGTGGGTGGGTGAGGAAAGAAGTTGATGGTTGAAGAGAGGCAAACAAGGAAACAATTATAGCACAATTCCAGCACGGTTAGCAAAACAGGCTGTGCCTTTGTCAGAAAATGCTGTGCTGGTCAGCGGGGTTTGCCTCGCTGAATGTGGAGGGTTTGCAGGTTTGTTTTTTTTCCCCTTACTCTTTCAAAAAAGAATAAATAAATAAATAAACACTACAAAAAAAAATAAAATAAAATAAACCCCAACCAACCGGAGGTGGGGGTTTCTCTTGACAGGACCGAGGCTTTGTGGATTGTTCGACGATTCGTTTGCTTGCGGCGGCTCTCGCTCTGGTTGTCGGTGACATCTGTCCTGTGGACACCCGTCCTCTCCGGGCAGGGCTGAGGGCTTGTGGCTGCCTGGCTGTGTGTGAGTGCTGGGGGGGAGGTTGGGTGTCTGCCTGAGTGCGGAAGGTGCCCGGGTGCTGTGACAAACGGCAGGTTCCCTGTGTGTGTCTCCCGAAACGCACCCCTTCCTCCGCAGTTGCTTTCCTTAACGTGCTGTGTTGCAGAATCCCCCGAGGTCCTGTTCAGCAGCCCCTCGAGGAACGGATCTTCACTCCGACCGTCTCCGCTGTGTACAGCACTGTGAGTATCTGCGTGGGGTCCTGGCTGCCTCCTGCCGCTTTGGTAGGCAGCGTGCTTTCCAAACACAACAGAATTATATGTATTTAAAAAAAAAAACAACACATTTTTTCACCTTCTAAAATAAATGATGGTGGACAAGGACCATTTTTCTTGCATGTCAGTAGGAAAATAAAGTATCTTTAGGATTTTGGGGTCCATTCCTTCTCTGTTAAGTGTCTAGTTTTATTAAGCAGATATAAGGGTGAGGTTGCCTAAACTGAGTTGCATTTGAATGAAAATGTTACTGGATATGTTTTCAGCCTGTTGGCTCCATCTTCTCTGCCTCCTGCTTCTGTCGTGTTGGAGTGTGGTAGCGGCTGCACGTTTCTAGGAGTATCTTATCAGAAAAACAATCAAGAAGAGATTTGTTTTTCACATTAAATGTTCCATTTAAAGTTACACAGAGAAAGGAATGTTTTGATAGTAGACAATATCTGGGATGGGTGCTTTTGGCTAACTGTCCTACATGTTTGTTTGTAAAGCTTGATTATCGAGGAAATTTAGCTTAGAAATGTAGTGATGTTTATTTGTGAGCATATGATACCATTTTCCTTTTATTCATTTCTTTTTTTTCAAATGGTAATAGCTGGAAGCCCGGTGTTATTTATAAGCTTTGCTAAATCAGCACGGCCATGGGAAAGTAGTGTTTTGCTTTTCTGGTGGGATACTGCAAATATTTTTAATGCCAAAAAAACACTTTTAAGCTGCTCTTTTAATTATTTGGAAAACAGGAAGAAAAGCTGTAGATGCGAGAAACTCCCTGTGTTTCGTGCGGTTAACATAAGCTGCTTACAGAAAAACATAAGCTGCCGCACACGGCTTTCTCCTTCCCCTCGTTCTCAGTGACCAGCGAGGGGTTCTCGGCTCTGGGTCCTCCGCGAGGACCTTTGGCCCTCTCCTCTTCGGGCTGCAGGGATGAGCTCGGTGCTGGCCTCTGCAATCTGCCTGCCACATCCCGCAGGCCAAGCCGAGCTCCTCAGGGCTCAGGGGCAGCAGCTGTGGCGGAGGGCTCGGGGCTGCTCGGTTCGGGCGCTGCCAGCACCAGGTTTCCCCGCAGGTGAGCAGGAAAGGTGGGGTGCAGCTCAGAGGAGGGTTCCCGGATCTGAGGTTTGTGACCTCTCCAGCAGGCTCGAGCTGCTGCCTGCTTTTTGGTCTTGGCTAGCCCCTCGCAGGCACTCTGTGCTCAATACCAGAACCAAACCCGCGCGCCTGTGCGTGTGCGTAATGTATGTAAAACAGCTGAAAGCACAGGCCATAAATGTGCAAACGCTGGTAATAAATCGCTCTGTATTATCCTCTATATACCCCACACAACACTTAAAAACCACTTAAAAATATCTGAATCCCATTTTGGGGAAAAAAGATATTTTTTCAGTTCTTTCCTCTGTGAAGATATAATACAGTTGCCTGTGGGAAAATATGACTGTAAAAATTTAAATTGATGTAAAATATAAAAGTAACTGTGAAGAATGACCTAAAATAGCTTTTCAGCGTGGAAAAATATGCTACAAGAATAGAAGCCAGGGCTGGGAATATCTTGGTTTATGCTTTAAGAAAACACAAGGTTGAAAGAAAATTCCCTGTTTTAGGGAAAGAAGATAAATTTCGCAGCTAGGTTCCGTTTGAGCTTTTATTTGCAGCCCTTGGCAGGTTGCAAATCTCGAGTAAGTCCTAGAAAAGCTGAATTAGGCTGGAGGGAGGCACATGGTCAGAGGTATTCAAGAAATTCATTCATCACAGCTCTCTGCATTTGATTTCATGAGTAACACTGTCATGAATTTCAAGTCTGGGTTTGCAACATCGGTTATTTTCAGTTGAATTTATGTATGTACGTGGCATGTCACAAAAGTCACGTAACACGGAGGTATGCGTGGGCAGCACCTTTTATACCCAGAAACGCTTTTTCACTTCCACGTTTTATTGGCTTGGTCACCACGTGTGGTTTCTGTGCAGTTGTCAGCACGTGGATTTGGCAGTGCACTGCTGCCTTCGGAGCCCGTCTGGTGCCCGCTGCCACGCTGTGACTCTGGGCTGACCCGGTGCTCTTCTTGCCTGTTTTGTTTATCGTGCATGGGGTGGGAGGATGAGCCATTGAAGATAAGGGCAGCCCACAGACAAAACTGCCTATTTTTAGGCAGATAAAAAAGAGAAGTAATTCAGTTATCCTTTCTGTGCCTATGTAGATTTCCCTTCCATGTGTATGTAGTACCAGGACCTCACTCCCATTCATGAGCTCTTTTTTCCAAAACTGTGCTGCTTGCCAAAAAATGGGAATGGAAAATCTCAAGGATTTTGCTATATGCCCCAGTAATATCCCCTGAAATACTATCAGAGGAGCACGTTTACCTGGAGGGCAGAGGGCAGCGGGGAGGAGCAGGCCAGGTGAGGTTTGTCAGATGCAGTGTCTGAGAACACGGAGATGCTCAAAACTCCCAACAAAATGTTGGTAGCACCTCTTTTTCAATGAAATTGTACTGATGCTAGAAAGAAAAACACCTTATCTTGTGAGCTATTATCTTCATTTATTTTTTTTATAGTATAATGTAGGAAATTCTGGTACCGGGTAGGGTTTTTGTGGTTTCTTTTCTTTTTTCTCTTGAAATCCAGCAGTAGAATTGCTTTAAAGCAAATCAACCTCAGAAATGCTTGTTTCAGTGAATTAACCTCATAGTAGTAAGTTCCCCTCATCAATAATGGAGAATGCTCCATCGTAAGAGCTACTTTTGAACCCAAAGATTTGGGTTTCTTCCTCTAAGCAGTTTCCTTCCTGGTGCTTCCATATGCTGCAGGGAGTTTTGGCACTTATTCCTGCCTCTGCTCTAAGGTCCCAAACCTGTGGACTCCAGAACTGGGAATGGCAGAAGACTGAAATTTAGTTTCTGTTGTAAAACGTTTCCATGTCTAAATCAGGTTGTTTTGGCTTAGAGTTTTGGGGGAAACGCATTGATGTATAACAGAAAGGGAATGTGTAGCAACGGTGATCTTAAATGTCATAGACCACCCTGTGTGGCTGCACCCAGGGTCCTGGGGACTGATTTCTGTTGGAAACAAAATGAATGTGGACTAATGATCAGAAGCAGACGTGCTTTTCAAATTCAGCATGAGGCATGAGCTGGGGATGAGGTAAGAAAACAGATGAGTTACTGGGCACCCAACAAGCTGCTGGGGCAGACGACGGCGGAGGTTGGTCACTGCCTCAGTAACACGCTGAAGCTCGGTCCAAAAGTACTTCGGGATAAACTTCTGTAAGCTGACTCCTGGATGTGAGCTGATTAGAAGTAAGCGTTAGTTCGATGTGCCTGTGGCTTCGGAGAGGAGTGCCTGTCAGTTGCTTGGCTGTAGGCTTGAGCAGCTTCTGCAGCGTTGCTAGATCCAGCGTTGGCTTAAGTTTTCTGTATTAACTACAGCCTCTTTGGAGCAGCATCGTGTCATTGCCCAAGGTGTGAAGGAACCAACTTGCCCCAAATTTTCCACTACAGCATGAGAATCGTATCGTCTTCTGTAGGTGGCAGCCAGCTGTACAGCAGTCTGTCTCTGCACACAAAAAAGCCCTGAGTGCTGCTGTGCTCAGGGTGCGCGCTGCGTGGGGAGTGCTGCTTCCTTGAGAAGCCCAGGCTGAGTTTCCAGGTGGGTTATTCATGCCTGGTGCTAATGTGGACGCCTGCAGTTGTTGAGGAAGGCAGAAAAATCCAGCACTGTGAAGGAGGCTGAATTCAGGTTCTAGGTAAGGCTTGTCTCCCTCGCTTGGGTGCCCCTTTGGTTGCTTGTCTGCACCGAGAGCCCACTGGTGCCCCCTGCTAATTTCACACCCCACAGAGGTGCTGTGGTTCGCCCCGTGTCCTTTAAAGGGATATTCTTGCGCAGGAGAGAATCCCATAGAAAAGAGATTAGAGGATTAGCTGCTCCAGCCTCTGTGTGCCGACCTGGGCCAGGAGGCCACCCCGTTCCCTGCCCGGCTGCGGAGGAGAGCTGCTCGGTTCCTTGGGTGCTGATAGCACTTCTTTGGGGCTGTTTGCATCGGCTCAGGCAAATAGGTTGGATGCTGGAAGTAACGAGTTTGTCTGAGTCTGAACTTTTTTTTTTTAATTTGGGGAAAAGAGCGGTTAATGATAAACGATCATGGCAAGGCAGTCCTCATAATCTAGGGGTGTCTGCGGTGTGCCCCATCCATTCTGGTCTTACCTGAGGGTTTCCTGGACGTGACAATGTACCTGAAATTATGTACACAGAGAAGAATAATCCAAAACTTGTGAAAATTTGTGCTGAAAACAAAAGATTTAAACCCAAAGAGAAAAGAGACAGTTCCAGCCTGAGTTTTACTTCACATTTCATTTTTATTTCTTTTAAAACATAGGATTAAGGCTTCTGAAAAATTAAAGTTATAGATAGCCTCATATTACTCAGTAAAGGAACAGAGGAAGTGATGGCCCAGCAAATGGATACACAAAATTACATATTCATCTTTAGGAAAATAACTTCTTCTCTGGATTTAAGAAGGATATTTGCTTCCGTAATAATCTCAGACTGAGTTTGTTTTGCAGAATCTCACATGATAAACAGAAAACCAAACCCCAGGCACTGTGGTGTGAGGCACCCCAGAACAGAAGTAATGCACTCACAGTAACTTTGGTTACTGAATGAACGCAGAAATTCAGCAAGTTCATTTTTTTACTACATTTCACATTTCCTACAGCTCCCTTGCTGCAGCTGGCCAGGAGGATGCTGCTCCAGCCCGCGCTGGAAGGGCAGCCCACCTTCTTTGTGGGTGCACGAAGCCAGGCCTGGTGAGGTTAGCAGTAGGAAGTGCTCGCAGGTCAGTGGTAGCCTCCCTTCAGACACTGTCCCAGGGTGTTGTCCAAGTATCATAATGGCATGGTTTTTGATTGTTTAGTTACCGTAATCAGGCTTTCAAGCAATCTTTATAGGTCCAGACCCGTGCCTGTAGCGTATTTGCTACTTGTCTGCTGTTTGATTACATGAGGGTGTTTCGTGGACCATCTCTCAAGCAGCTGCACAGCTTTCTTTTTGGTTCCTGCAGACTTTAATTAACCTCCAACCTCGGTTATATGCATGCAGCTGCTTTAATATGCCGAGGAGGGCTGTTGAATGCTCCCACTGTCCCAGGATGTTTACTTGCCGCTGCCCCCGTCCCCCTCATCAGACATCTGTGAGGATTTGCACTGCACGCGTTGTGACGAAGGGCCAGGTACGCGAGCTGTTGGAGATTGGAGGATTTTGGGTGACTCTGGCCTTAGGTACAGTAGCGTGAGCACTTGTAAGCGCAGGGAGATGAGAGCTGATGGTGTGTGAAGCACCACAGCTGTCGCAAAGTAAGCTTTGTTTCTTCACAAGTGCACAGCGGCGTTCAAGGAGACATCTTGGGGATGGGCTGGAGCTACCAGTGGGACCCCTTGTGTGAATGATTTCCTTACGGACTGTTGCCTTTGCTTCCATATTCCGCCTTTAACTGCATTTTTCCAATATCTGTCGTGATGGAGTCGCTTTTAAGCACTGACTTGTGCTCTGTTGACATGACAAGTCCTTCAAGGCTGTCTTAGGTGTCACGTAAGGGGTTTTGGTTTTCTTGGGGACAGAACATGGACGGTTTTGCGATGCTCTCTGTAGCGCTGGTTTTGATTCAGCTGACTGAGGCTGTTGCTCACGCACCTGCCAGTCTATGTCAGCCAAAACTGAGATGATTCCTCTTCCGGGGAAGGGAAGGATCCAGCTGGGGACGGAGGCCGAGGTGCTCTTCCTCGACCCGCCCTTTTCTCTGATGGGCGCAGGGCTGCTGTAAATCTCCCCCACTGAATGCTTCTGGACTGCTTCCAAGCCTCGAGAAATTGTACATTATCATTCTTGTTGATGGTGCAGCTGTTTTAGTGTTTTAGGTAATGTTAAAAAAAAAAAAAAAGGCATTGATATTTGGAATATAATAGCATGGCTTGGAAAAGCATTCAGTTGAACTCTGTGACTTCAGCTCTTGTGCTGTGCTGTCTTGGAGCTTGGTGCTAACGCTCAGCAGAGATGGAGGCAGCACTTTTCTGCCTTTCCTGGTACATCTGCTGTTAGCTGAGGCTGGGCAGCATCCGTGTGTGCGAGAGATTCTCACACAATTACCCATGCAGTGTCAATATCCCTTCTTGAGCATTGCCTGTCGTGTGCTTTTACGTGCCTGTAACTAAGTGGGTGCTTTTCAACAAGAAAAGCACAGGTCTGAGAAGCCGGTGGATGAGCGAGTCGGGGACTTCCGTACCGTGAACACTAACCAAATCCACAAAAAGTTGTCTTGAACCACTGCGAGTGTGACGCCCAATGGCTATGTGATTCTTTCTTCCTTGATTCGCCCTTTCTTGCTGTAGTGACTGTCTAATCTACATATTAAATATTTCCATCAAGGAGATAGTACAGTGGAACAAGTATATGTGCCACGAACGTATTCTGCAACATCTTGCTTAGTGTGTTTCAGTTCGTAGTTTTGATCGAGATAGCAGATAAGTGTATGCAAGAATTACTTTGGTATTGCATTCTTTGCTGGCGGCACACCCTTCAGATGATGAGGCCTCTGGGCAGTCCTTTTTAACCTTTTATAGGGAAGTATGTGGATTTTTCCCTTATTTTTTCTTTTGGGTCACTGGTAATGTGTATCGCTTTGCAAAAGCACAGTATTGTTTGATATGGCGATGACGAAAGATCAGAAAATTGGAGGCCTGGAGTTGAAGGGATGTTGCAAAGCAAGGCCACAGCAGTAAAGCTCATGCAGTTTCTATGCATCTTCCCCAGTGACTCTAGCTGGTGCTCTTGGTTTTTGATCCTTCCTGAATCATATATAGAGTTAACTAACTTGTACAGCGTTTCACTTAATAACAATAATAAAATAATAATATGCTGCTAGCTGCTTTCTTAAAAAGATTACAGTATCAAAGATTGGATTACTAATATTATGTTTTACTAACAGTTTATCTCCACACAGGTAACACAAGTAGCAAGACAGCCGGGTCCTCCTGCCCCATCCCCTTACACTGCACATGAAATAAATAAGGGACACCCAAATCTTGCTGCAACGCCACCGGGACATGCATCGTCCCCAGGGCTTTCACAGGTAAGAGCTGGCATTGGAGCAGAACGTTCCCGGCCGCCCTCTTTTCCTCTTGTCTGATTCTCAGCTTTACTGCTCAAATTTGACAAATCTGTCCTGTCTGTGACCAGTACATAAAACTTGATTGATGAACGACATCTTTGTATGGCTCAAACCTCACAGTGACTTAGGTAGCACTCCAGTTTATTAGCCATCAGTTCATTGTTGATTCTTTAACAGAAACTAGAAACAACTTGAAAAAATATAGAAAATAATCATTGATGAGGAAAGTGCATCACTGTAGAGTTTGGCTGCTTTGGGGCACGGCCTGACTGACATCTTAAACTCCATAGCAGTACTGGATGCATTCTCTGTTAGGGGTTTTCTATTTCAAACGTTCCGTACAGGTTGCCACAATTTTGTAATTCTTCTAGGAAGTAGGAAAGTAAAATGAATTGCAAAAATGAATGCTAATAAAAGAAATGAGACAAAGGACTGATTACAAAATGTACAGAGGAAGAGATAAATAGAAATTACAATAAAATGGAGAAACAGTGTTTAGTAAGATATGTGAAATAAATTGGTCTCTTTGTAGTCTTTATTAGATGAATATTCTATAGGGTTGACACAGGAGTGGAAAAGCTTACTTTAAAAGGAAGGGGTGAAAAAGACAGGTAATGGGAGCACGGAAAGAGAGGGGAGATGAAAGATAAGGGATTGTAGAAAGTGGGATGTGTAAAAGTATTAACATTTGAGGTGGAGGAAAGCCCTATGTTTCACTTGTGCTCGTTTAATTTATACCTGTTTTAGTAAATGGAGCAAAGGAGGCAGATGGGAGCAGAGCTGCATTTCTGAGCAACCAACCTGCTCAGCTCTGTTCGGAGCAAGGTGTCAGCAGGGGCCACAGCAAGGTGGTGGTAATGGCTTCAGGCATGTTGCAGCACTGGGAGAAAGCAAGCTTTCTGTTCTTCCTGCCAGCCTCTTTAATTTGGATGAAATATTAAACTCTAACTGACCTTTTAGACCATGAGAAGTGTGAAAACAAATGAGGTCACGTAAGGAACACTTCACCTTAATGCCATGCATTGTACATAAAGCTTAGCGATGCATGTTTGATGGTGCTCAGTGGGAAAACTGGAAACCTGTGGTCATGTTTGAAAACGTGCAAATGCTCATCCTTTATGAAGTGAGAAATTAGAAGTATCTATTCCGGATCACAGGTAGCTTGCAGGCACTAGTCAGTGGTCTCTGAGCAGTTCCTTGCACTCTCGCTGCATGGCTGTTGGTAATAAAATCTCTGTTTTGGGGACTGAGCCTCACCTAGCAAAGAGGGAGGATGTAGCAGCATTGCAGAGCAAACCCTAATCTGTTGTCTGGCTTGTGTCATGTATCAAGAAATTCATTCCTGGTAGGCCTTGTCAACAAAGGGAAGCTAATCATGTGGTAGATAAGAGGAGAAGAAAGAGAACGTTCTAGGCAGCCTCTTAAAAAGAAAATTCTAATCAAGGTTTTTTTCTTCCCTTAATATTTTCCTGTTGAGTCAGTGCGTACGTAGACAGCGGGCTCTGTGCCAAATCACCACTCGAGCCAGCCGGGAAAATGCTCGTTTCCTGTTCTGCTGGCTCTTATCGTCTTGGAAATGAGCGTCAGATTGTGTCACTCTGGTGTTGCTGGTAGGAGCAGTTTGACCTTACGTCCTCTGTGTCAGCTGAGGATCCTTGAGGGCTGTGGGGGGTTATTTGTCCTCTGACAGTATGGGGCAGGCCCTGCGTGCTGAGTGAGAGGAAGCAAAAGCAAAATCAAAGTTACAATCCAGGCCCTGGTAGTGAGTGAAGCACCCGTCATTGTGCTCTGCAGGGACTCCGGAGGAACGAGGTATTTTGATTCCATTGCCTGAGGTCTGGACAGTTTATTTCCCTAAGTGACAGGGGAAAACTATCTACAGCTACGAAGCTGGGATTTGGTAGCAAAATAGGAAAAATAGTGATTTCTGTTCATTTGCAGAATGGGATTGCCTCTGACCTGGTGTTTTCACTGTTATGGGTTCCCATCAGTTGACCCTCACATTTGCATCTGGAAGTGATGGTAAAGAATGAAAATGGAAGGCCCTATACCTGGGGCAGTTCCACCAGTAAGGCTTAAAAGGGGTTTGAGTCTCTTGAAATAAGCGGTTAAAGCATAGCCTGTTCCCAGAGAAAGTTTTGTGTACCCTTGAAGCATTAGAGGTTTGGGTTAACTTAAGGTTGTGGTGTTAGTTTTGTTGTTGGGTGGGGTGTTTTTGTTTCCTTTTGTTTTGCTTTTAACCCTAGAATTCTGAATATTCTTACCTATACCTTACCTCACTTTGACCCCTGTTAAATGCTGAATATCAATATTATATTATGGTAACAAATTCTCCAGTTTAGCAGGGCGTTGGATGCAAGTGTTAGCTTTTTATTGCATCTATCATTTTTCTCCTGTTGGTTTCATTGAATGCCCTCTTGTGCTTGCATTAAGAAATGAGGTGAGTGGAAGTCTCCTGTTTCCAGACTGCTTTTTGGGGGAAATTCTACAATGACTTCATTTATTTGTTTTCATTTGGATAAACAATCAAAGTCCTTTAAATCTCTCATCACATGAGAGCTTTTTCCATGCTGTAATTGTTCTTTTCATCTGTTTGGCCCCCCTGAATCCGGCTATTTCCCTTTTGATATAAAGTGACTTGAGCTGACGTGGTGCTCTGATGAATGGTTTATTACTGATTTCTGTAGCAGCAATATGGCATTTCAAAGCTCTGCGTATCGTAACAACCCATGCTGTGTTCATGATAGAGCACTGAGCAAAGGTCGTCTGCGTTTGTCCAGTTGTGCCTAACGTGTGTGTTCTTGATTTGAGAGAGTAACTAAAAAGATAAGGAAGAGACCGCTCCATTTGAGTTAGAATCTGATTAAGGGGTCGTTGTATTATCCCCAGAACCATGACTCAATGAATATTCTTAAAACCGAGTCTTTTCAAGGTAGGGACTGGTGTTTAGTCAGCAGTGAATGAAAATATATACATATGGTTTTGGGCTTCAGATATTGCTATGTTCTAAAAACCATTTTGCCAGCGTGATAGCACGTGTTACTTGTGTGGCCCCAGATCGCTCTGCTTGCTGACTGTCAGTGCAGTGCTCTGCAAAGAGATCAGTCCCTTGCTCGTGTCTGGTATCTCAGCATCCCTCCTCTGGGGGCTCAGAGCTCCTGCTACGTTCTTCCAGAAGCAGTAATGTGGAGGGGAATAGAAGGTTAATAAATGCTGCATTTCCACAAATTTCTACACATGGCATATGTCTGAACCTCCTTACTCTCTTCGGCTTTGTGGCTTGAAATACTAGGCAGATGACTGGAGTTGAGGGATGGCCACAGGCATCAGAATGTGGGTATCTTCTGTTCTAGCCATCTAGATGTGAGGCGTAAGGAGCAGTCCCCTTGCTGTTCTGATGGCTGTAAAGCTGTTCCAGTAAGTCTGGGTAGTGGGAGATAGGTAATGCCTTAAAATGCTGGTAAGTGATACAAGGAGCTACTGTCCTGTACAAAAAAATCTAGGTATTGAGGCAGCGGGACCGCTCCACAGGCCTGTGACGAGGTTCCAGGATGGTACTGGGTGTTCTGTAGGAGAACTGGGAAACAAAACTAGGATAAGATGGATCAGGAGGATGTATGGGGTATTTATTGTCTATTGGGAAGAAAAGTCAGGTGCAAATGTATGTTGTACCTTTGTAGCTGGCTTTCCTTTAACTTTATTTAAATAAACAGAAACAGATGTCTTGTGTGGTGCTGTGTGCTTTGGTGTTTTTCTCACTCATTCTTCTACCTTTTCCATTTAACATACCCAAAGCAGTAGAGAGGCTTGCTGTTAGGCTTCCTCTGAAGACTTTCATAATGATCAGCCTCTGGCGCTTTGCTGCCCTTCAGAATTAGTTTCTGTAGCAAAACTAGAAGAGCTTGTCAGCAATGAGACACAGTCCCACACCCCCTGTCTCCGCAGCAAGAGGCAGTGTTTCTGCTTCCCTCGACCTTCCCAGATTCCAGGGCCTTGAAATCATGCTGCTCTCTGGAATGCGTTGAACTCCGCTAGCGTTTGGGAATGCACAGCACATGTTGCCTCAGTGATGTTATGGCCAGATGTGGCCCCACGAACACAGAATTTCATATTTCTGTTCTTTGCACAGAGGGCCCCCCGTGCAGACTGGGAGAGGAGCGGCACATCTCCTCTGCCTCCTCTCTGGGCCTGCAGACTTCAGGAGGGACTCGAGACAATTCACTTTCTCGGCATGCAGAGAAAAGGAGAAATCAGTACAAAGGAGCAGATAAGTTTTTCCCTGGGCATGGCTACCGGAGCAAGTTAAGATGAGATCAGGTAGGGGAGCTCATGGGGTTGCAGAACACAGGGCGCTGCAGGGTTGCTGCTTGCCTGAGCTCTCTCATCCTGTGATGGATGTGAGGTAGTCCAGTGTGAGTAGTGCAGGCAAAGAGCATTCACACGGGCAGTTAACACAAAGCAGCTGAGAAGCTGTAAATCTGCCCCCCGCTCTGGCTTTACGTTACAGTAATTTATTGTGTAGTCGTGCCTTAAGAAGGGAGTAACGATAAAGTAGAGCTCTTCCAAAGCAACCAGACTGCTACTTGGAAGGAGTCCACAGAAAAAATGCTTCCCTCTGTCCACTGAGTGATCAAAAGAGGAAGAGGAGTTCTTCCAGTCGTAGTGTGAGCAGGAGGAGAGGGAGGAGGCAGTGTGCAAAGCTCAGGGCATCAGAAGACAATTTCATCTTCCCCCCCAAGACCTAGGAGTGTTTTGAAGGATCCTGGGGAACAAGTGTAGCGGAGTCTGGCATCCTGGAGATGAAGCAACACAAGAGGAGAATGGTTCAGAAATGCTGTTCCAAAAGACTCTTGGCTTTCTCTGCCTTAGCTTTAAAAAGTGTGGGCTCTGATGTGTGTGCAGATGGATTCCTTTAGTCTGGGACTACAGTTTGTAAGCGCTGACCAGCAACTCTTGGAACAAGGAATTTCCTCTGTAATCAGTGAAAGCTCTATGTCTTGTTGTGATCACCCTGTGTGCTGAGCAGATCAGTGCTTTGTGCCCATGGCTACCTGTTAGGCTGAAAGGATTGAGCAACCAGTAGCAGAAGACCCTGTGACATCTAACAAGACCTTCCTCTGGAGCTGTTGTAGTTATTGACAGCTGTGTTTAATAATCCCTTATCTGTTTCTAACAATGCCAAGATACACCCATAGAAAACAAAAGTGCAAGAGAACTGAATTCTCAGGATCCTGGTATACAGAGACCTTGACTTTTAGGTGGCTGATATAAATCCAAAACAGATTGTACTAGCTGAAACTTGTTACCATCTGGTTCTTTGCCTTAAGTGAAAAGAGTTTTGTGGTCTCATTCTGGTCCTCAAAAATGTCACCATAGCTAAATTAGCGTTTGTAATAGCAGTGAGACATTCCTTAGTACCTTAAGGTCTGGGAATCTGTGCCAGGAAGCATGTCTGTATGCCATCTGTGACATGTTTATAGGCAATCCCCAAGCCCCTTTTTTTATTACCTTGGATCCTTTCTACAGGAGCTGGAATTCTGTTGTAACCATAATGTTTATTCACTATTCCCTCCCATCATTCATTGCCCAATTTAGATTTTAGGTGCTTTTAATAAAGTTACATTTATTTATGAATTGGAATGGAAGAAGGAATGTAACTTAATCCTGATCTCACCTCTTTGCACCCTGGGGTAAGTCAGGTGCCCTGGGACCAGCTGTTTGCTCCTCGCACTGGAGGCAGCGACCCTCTGTGTCTTGTAGCCTGCAGGCTGCGCCTGACGCTCCTCTTCCCCTTAACGCAACTGTTCCCTGTTATCTGCGTCCATGTGTACTTTGCCACGAAAAAGCAATTGCTGTAAGGTCAGATAATAAACTTCCACAGTCCCTGAAGCACGAGGGGCTCTCTAATTTTATCATCTTGTTTGTGCAAACACCCTGTCCTTCATTTCTCTGTTTGGAGAACGTATTTGTGGACACCTTTGTCAGAGTTGGTTCTCCAAGCTTGCTGCTGAACTCTTCGCCCCAGAGAGCTTTTCTGTACAGGAAGCTCCTCGTTTTGTGTAAGGTGGCGTTGTAGCAGATTTCATGCCAATTAAAAATGCACAGGGTCTCGTAACTTGTGGAGCAGGTATGGTTGCCAGATACTAATTAGCAATTGTCTATGCAGCCACAATGATGTGGACGTAGAATGAGAGATCAAGCTCTCCTTGCGTAAATGAAGCAGTTGAGGCTGGACCTGGTCAAGAGAGAAACCTGCATCTGCATGCTGCCCATCTTCTGCCTCTGAACAGCAGATTTCAGTGTCTTGGGTCTTCTGTCCGTACCAGATATGGAACGTACCCTATTCTGTACCAGATATAGGGTACAGAAAATATAAACAACCGGACCTGTGGTGGTGCTTTGTGTGCAGGAAACCTGCCCTCCGCACATACACATTGATGTGTTTTCTTGAGGAGCCAGCAATTCCACCTCTCGTACTTCTCCCTTCTTTCCTTGTGTATGCTTCTGTACATCTGGCTCGAGCTCCTTCACCGTGAATATTAGTAATGCAGCTCACTAATTTGGAGCTTGTAAGGAATACATGACTTCAGGTGGAGATTTGAAAATACGAGTTATTTAATAGCTGATAAATCCAGGAGAAGTATAATCTTCTGGCCTTTGTGTTAAAGACCTGCTGGAAGTAAAACTGAACTCTGTGTTTTGTAATAGGATTAGCAGTTTGATTGGGCTAATAATGCTTGGAAAATTTGTTCATATAACGTCTTTCTGTGTTTTTGATTCATCGCTGTGCCTTTTGCTTCCTTAGTTTAAACCTGTGCTGGAAACTTAAAGCATGTCTGTGTCTTGGCACCTGCTGTCAGCATCTTTTGGGCTTCGGGATGCTTTTGGGTATGAAAGCTCAACGTTGTAGCTGTCTTCTAATTTGGGGAATGCAGCTGTGTGTAAGAAGAGCTGCAGGCTTTTGGGGAAGGGAGATCTGGGATAGTGGGAAAGGCCTAATACAGCTTTAAGTGCAAATTGATGCTATGAACTTCAATAATTATTTAACCTTGGAAATAGCTAACATTTCAAAGTTATGACGTAGGTGGGATGAATTGGCTTTAATATTTGTGCACTTAGGAAGAACTGGAAACAGCCTTTCATTTTTTTTTAATAAGGAAGGAGGAAAATCTGTTATGATTTTATCACATACACGTGCAAAGCGAAGATTGCAGCCCAAAAGTTGAGCCTGGTTAGGACTAGGTGTGTTTCCAGACCCACCTCTTGCTGCTACTAGTCCTTTTTACTGCTTTGAGGGTGTTCAGTGAGAACAGCATTTAATGATTTTCTGTGTAGTCTTGTGTGCCCAGCAGGTGAAGATTTGTGTTTTTCTACTCCTTCTTGAGCTTGCTTTCTGTCAGGTGTAACCTGGCCCAGCTTTGTGTCTTCCCTGGCCTGTCCACCCTGGTGTAAATGTAGTTATTTGAATAAGAAAGCTCGCAGTTAGGTGCCTTGGCCACACATTGCATCCAGGATGCATGATCTAGATGAAGAGTTTTCTTTTGGCTTGTGATACTTTGGTGAATCAAAAGCAGTTTAAATGTTATCATTAGCTTTTGGTGGTGGTGTTGTAAGTAGCATTTTTGAAGATCATTGAACTCTTCTGTAGTGATTTTAAAATGTCACCGATTCCTGTTTTCAGGAGATTTCTGTGCATATTTTCTGTTATCGCAGTCATGCGGACTGAGTTTTATACTGATGCTTTTCAGACTTTACTACTCATTGAAACACATTTTTATTCATAATAGAAAACAAGAAAATAATGTGAAACAACTTGCCAATTTCCTTAAGTTTAGTAATTTCTATTCTCATATTCCTTCTGTAATAATACCTTCTGTTCCATACAATTTCTTGCATGCTTCAGAAAAATACATGGTTTTAAACAAACACAATGTTGTAGAAGGCAGTATGTCCTAATAAACACTGAAGCCAGCACAAGAGTCACAGCTTTACATAGTTTGCATTGGTAAACATAAAGGGCAAAAAAATCCCTGTGAATAGATAAAACTGGGGAGAAACAAGTTTGTTTGCTAGCTAGAAAAGCTTTTCAAGTGGTTTGACAGTACAAAGACTCTCTAACAAAACTGTATTCTTGGAATTCATGAAAACCCAGCAAGTGACTTTGTCACTCTTCCATAAAAAGTGTTTCAGAGTCGGAGCCCCTGAATGACTGGCGTCCACGGTTAGCTTGGTGCCAGCCAAGGAAAGTGTTGAGCTGTAACCTTTGGAGGTATCTGCAGCGTGAGTAAGGAGGATTGCCCCATGGGGTGAGGGTTTGGGATCGATAAACAGGTTGTCCTGCGAGCAGGACTCTTGCTGAGCTGCTTTCCACCTGTGGCAAGGAGCACGAAAGTATTCAATGATTATGGAGCAGTAATTCCACTTTTAGCTCCCTGTGGCTTCAAAGAGCTGCGTCCATGTTCTCCGTAGACTGCTCCTTATGGTGCTGTTAGGCAGTTTGGTTGCTTTAAATTGTCCACATTTGCACAAGATTTTATTCTGGTACTTCTGTGCTTCAGCATAAGGCAGGAAAATTTGAATGTTTAGTCTGATTTATGCCATAGACTCGTAAAATCCAGTCCAAGTGGCTGCCAAAAGCAGGTTCAGCTAGAGCAGGTCACTGCGGGCCATGGCCACTTGGTTTGGGTATCTCCAAGGATGGAGACTCCACAACCCAAGTAGCCTCGTTTCGTTATATGTAAATGGAATTTCTTCTAGTTCAACTTGTGGCCATTTCCTCTCGTCATTTCACTAGGTATGACTCAGGAGAGTCTGACTGTCTTCTGTGCACTGTCCCATCTGGTGTCCCCTGAGCCTTCTCATCTTGAAGTTAGTCCTGGCTGTCCCAGCTTCTCCTTGTATGCCAGATGCTCCACAACCTTGAAGATGGTCGTGGCTCATCACTGGGCTCGCGTGTCCAAGTCCCTTTTGTACAGGGGAGCTCAGACCTGGCTCCAGCGGGGTCTCACCAGCGCTGAGCAGAGGAAGGATCTTTCCCTTGACCTGCTGGCAGTGTTTTCCCGAGGAACCAGTAACGCTGTGGCACAGACAGGTGCAGATGCAGCTTCCAGAACTGGTTGCACTGGTTAACCAGAGGGGCCGACGCTGAATTTATGGCTCATGCCCTTTCTGTCCTAGTCTCAGGTGACATCCCTACACCACATAATGCTCGTAAGATCTGCTCTAGATTTTTCTTGGGTCTTGAAAAAAAACTAGAAGGAAAGGTATGGACTAGGGTTTGTGGTGGACTGCAGGTTGTCTTTTCAGGCAGAAGTGTTCTTCCTCAAAGTTCATATTCCAGTTAAATTGGCGCAAAATTTTACGGGACAAGTGAAGAGCACTTTGTAACTCAGGGGTTTCTGCTGAGATTCAGAGGTCTGCTTCCAACAGTGGAGGTGTTGGAATTTCTGCCCCCAACACGCATTCACACGCAGACAGTATTTTTGAGTACCTTCGTTACGGGAAATACCAGTTCACTTAATTATGCAATGGTCGTTACCAGACCAACCCCGGGCTCCGAGCCATGTGCTGCAGTCTAGGTGGGGACTGGCATTTCAGTCCCTCTAAGACGCCAACTAAATCCAGACTAGTATTTACAGATGTTATGAAATGATAATCTGCTGTGGCTTTATCCTTGCCCTCGTGCCTTTGTTAGCAACAGTTTGAACTTAGGCAGATAATATTCCATGTGATGGGTTGTGATGGCCGCGATAAACAGCTGCCTGGGAGGATGACAGCTGCCTGCAGGACATCTGTCCTCCCTGATGTCACCAAATTACCCTAATTTAAATATTTCACTCTGCATCTTCAGGTGACCACAGCACTGGGGTCTTGAACTTAGGCTCCTGGTTATCAGCTTGAATGTCTTGGACTTCTGCTATTAATAAATAAATAAATAAAAAGCCCAGTGATTGTTTTTCCTTCCCAAAGCTGGGTTGTGCTTACCTTAGCTCGAAGCACTGTGCCGAGGGATGCTCGCCTCCAGCGGTGCAGCTGCTGGTAACAGAACCGTGAGGGTTGTGCAGCACCGGGGTTAAAAACACAGGGTGAGCCTGAACTTCTGGGAGGCAGCACGTCAAACAGGGACACTTTGTCTTTCTTTTCCCTTTCACCCTCCTCCTTTGTAACGTCCCTACAAGAATAGTAACTGCAGTGTCTTAAGCAGGAAGGAAAAGAGTGTGTATCTTGTGTCTGTGTGCCCTCTGCACAAACCGTCTTTGTCCAGGGAACAGGAAACCACATTTCCTTTGCCTTCTTCCCTCGGTGGGAATGTGATTTTTGATGTTGGAGTAGGAAAAATGCCTGTAGTTCTGTGGCTGCTACTTAGGGCCCTGTTTCCCTGCTCAGCTTTCTGCGTTTGCTTGCTTGAAAGTGTGATGCTAAATCATGTGAAGCCATAAAAAGGTTGTTAAAAATTTAGCAGGGATGGTAATGACACAGATGAGAGACCCTGAGATAAAACTGCTGCAGAGGAGTAAAGATAACAAAGGTTGAGCCATGTTTGTCAGAGAAATAATTCTTCCTGGGTCAGGATATTCCCATCCTTCTAAAGGCTGAGTTTTATATTACCCAATGTGGGGAATTCTCCTGAAGGCTGGGCTCTGGGTGAAGGGAGGAGGGAGCGAGTGGCCAGGGAGGACACCGGGATGCTTGCCATGAGGACAGCTGAGGACAGCAACTGCTGCAAGCAGTGCAGGCTCTTCCTGGTCTGCAGTTTGGTGAATCCCTAAAATCCACCCCCAGAGGCCAAAACACTTGTATAGAGACACCTGGAACTGAGTACCTGGTGTTTTCAGGAAATGTTTTTGAAAAAGCCAAAATACTTCAACTCACAAAATAGACACGGTTCCTTTTACTCTTTGCTTCCCTCCAAATCATAGCCATGACCCCCCCCTAGTAAATTTGCAAAGACTTTGCACCCATGTAACGAGCTTGGCCCCTTCATCAGAAACAGGGTATTTGTGCTGGCAGCTCTGTTCTGTAGATCTGTGTTAAATTCTGTTTGAAAGTGGAAACCTCTAGTCTGCGTAACCCGTTCAGTGTCACAGAAGAGCGGTCGTACTTGCCTCGTTGGTTTTAATGGGACTTTAAATATTCCAAGTGATAGATAGTAACACACACAGAAAATGAGTGTTTTCAAGTTACTGATGCATCTTCGAGGCTAGGAGCACTGCCTGGGAGACAGTTGGCAGAGTAGAACTGCATTATTTTTATTTTACAGAGATGCTATGATGAGGACAAGCTGATTTCAGTGATGCTGGATAATTTGCAAATGAGCTGATTAAAATTTCAATTAAAATTGAACGTCTTGATGTGATATATGCCAAAGAATTGCATATTTGAACACGTAGCTGTGAGGGGGGTTCTGTTGGAACAGAATAACCTGATGGTGTCTGATTAGCTGCAGTTGAAGTATCACTGGAAATAACAAAAGTCAAACCACGAGCGTTTAGAGGGGAATTGCCTGTGTTTATTGCTTTAATCGTTGTGCTATTTTTAAATTTGGGATGGTTCGGCTGCCTCTTAAAGCTAAGATAGTTTACGGGAGTAGTGCAAGAATGTTTTTACGCATTTTTTGAGAGGGCAGTGTGTAGAAAAGCCTGGGAAATGACTAAATTAAATAGTTCAGGCTTCTCCATCACTGCAACGTTTGCAGATGAGCTGGTTCTGCATATTACGTACGGTCATTACAGACATTACAGACCTTTTCCTAACTCACATTATAGAAGTCACTGCAGGCATCAGCTTCATTCTTGTTTGTCATGATCCTGCTTGGCTGACTGCAGGGCATGCCAGGAAAAAGAGCAATGGGATTGGGATTATCTAGTTACAAGACAGTAATAAAAATGAGTGATGTTCAAAAGAAACATTGGGCAGGAGCCACATAGTTTGTGCTTAGGCACAGGACCTAACTCAACGTGGTTTCAGCGCAGGTTTCTAGGTGTTGTAGTGACATTGGTACACATCAGAGGGAACGTGTCAAGCACTAACACGGCTCGCTCCTGCAGGATATCTCTCAGCTGTTTGGGCACTTACTTCCCTTCTTCCACAGGACTTTATTCCTGTATGTGCTCATTGGGAGGGCTACTAAACGAATTGAGGTGCTTTGGTTTTGTTGCATGTTTGTCACCAAGTGGGGCATTTCTAGCTCGTTAATGTGGTTGACACATAGCCAAGAGCCATGCCGAAGCCAGGGGGACAGGAGGACACTGAGATGGTCTCATGTGGCTATTGTGGCTTCTTATGTTGTTGATTTCTGAGTGCACGTGGGTTAAAACATCTGATTCTTTTCTACCTGAACTTGTCCTGTGGGTTGCTAATTCACTGGGTAGGTTGGGAGCTCAGGAACTCAGAGCTAAGAAGTGGTTTTACTTGGCTGTTGCCAATGCACCAGTTAGGTCAACAGTTGCTTCACTTCTCCTTTGGTCATCCCCGTCCCTGGGAGAACAGCCAGGGACGCTGCCAGGACCAGGAGCCCTTCAACCCTTTGCTTGAAGCTGCCGGAGTTCGTAAGTCAGCACCCCGGATGGGACAACGTGCATGTCATTTGCCTCTTGTGGGTTGTAGTGGTAGCAATTTGGGGCTGTACTCAGATGCTCTGGCCCTAGCTGTTATTTCTGCCTCGCAATAACATCAGATTAAAAATAATAATAATAATCTTGCTGTAACATTCAGTCTTTGGAAGTTTTAAACAGTTTTGCAGTCACTGGAAGGCAGCACCAGCGCTGAAAGACCACAGGAGCAACTGGTTTGGGTTTGGGGAAAGACAGAACGGCTTCTGGTAATGCTGAGGTCGCACCAACTTACACCTCTCCCTGAATTGAGGCCATTCAGAAAGTGAAGCTTGAGGAAAAAGGAAAGTGCCGGCTGTGTACGAGGGGCAGTCTGAAGGAATACTTCTGGCATGTGGCTGCCTGTGGGTGAATTTATTGGGCAGAGGGGTTTTAAATTACCCTCTTATTTTAAGAGCTAAATGCAGAGAAGTTGCTGTTACTGGGTGCAGTACACTTGCAGTCTTTCAGGTGGTAAAACGATTTGGGCTGTAGGTGGGCAGAGTAAAACCAACTCACCAAATACATGGTGGTTCAGGATTACAAGCCACGTCTTCTCCTTCTGCGCTTGCGAACCAAGCAATGGTTTATGCTGCTGCAGGGATTTCTTCACCTGCATCCCTGGCCAAACTGCTGCTGTCCAGGCCAGTGACCCAGGGGAAAGCTTTCTAAGGCTTTTATGTGCTGAGAAACCTCCTCAAGGGCTGCTGCATCAACACCGCCAGGCCCACATTCCCTGCTGTTGTTTTCCTCCAGGAAAATAGTTCAGCATTTGGAGGGAGAAATGGGTGTGATTGTTAAAAGTAGGGCGAGAAAGGGAAAACCATGCTGTGAGTGATCTTACCGTTGACTCCATTGCAGTGTGTTGTCTTGTGCCTAGCTCCAGGAGCAGTTGTGCTTTGTGTCAGGCAGCTTGCATACATAAGAATTTGTAACTTTGGGGCAGGAGCCCTCAGGGTGAGGTACCCCAAGGGAGTATAACTCTACATGCCCACCTGGAGTGGCTTTAATCAATGTTTGGTGTGTAGCTGGGTCGGGGAGCACCGTGGTTATGAGACTGCTGTCCTTCAGAGACACTGGTACATCAGAGGCGTAGGCATGCATCGGGTTTTGTTCAGGGGTCTCCTGGGGCCAGGGATGGAGCTTGCAACAGTTGTGTCCTCAGTATCCAGCTGATGCATACTTCCTTTACTTGATGTTGGCAGAAAGTGGTTCAAAATCATTCTAAATGTCCGTGCGGTGATGCTTCCAGTACGCCTTTAGCTGGGTGCCCTCTGCTTGTGGGGGCAGTGGCAGAATCTCACCTGAGATACAAATCACTGCAGCAGGTATCATTTGTCTCACCACAGAGAATCACATCCCCATCTGTTGTGTCCGTGCAGGAAAAACGGCCTTTGGGGTTGCTCCAGAATAGCTGCCTTTGGCCCAGCATGCTTCATGTTGTTATAAAATGTTTTGCTTACGCTGTCATGATCCTCCCAAAGAGATTAAAGCATTTTGCTGGCATTCAGCAGAGTTTCAGCTCGCTGTGGATAGGAGCACAGTTGCTTCCTTTGTTACTGGTGAGTAACTGGAAGTCCAAAGGCTTTCGCACCCAAGGTCACAGCAGGGATCAGCAATAGAGCGGCAGGCTCCTGAGTCACGGTCATGCGTTGAAATCGCAAGACCATTTCTCCTCCTGCTATGTAACTTCAGTAAATATAGACCCATCAAGCTTCTTCCGTGAGTCAAGGGAGGACTCGAGAAGCAGTGACGGGGCTTAACCCCTGCCCGTGCCAAATCTTGCTGGGCTGCTGAAGGCCTCAGGAGGCTGAGGAGCAGCACCTTTCTGCCTGGGGATTTAAGAGTTTTGTTCCAACAGGAAAAATTTCCACTGGCTGCAGGAGGCAAAGAGCTGCGTGACTCAGCTTTTTCTGAACCTGATGTGTGTACTTTGCCTGTTTATTCCCAGTACAGTCAGTACTGAGGGAGTCATGTTACGCAGCAGGCACAGTGTTTATTAACCAGCTCGGGAACTGATCTAAGAATAACTTTTTTCATTTGTTTTGTTGGTAGTGATTTTTTTTTTTTTTTTGCTTAGCGCAGCTAGCAGCCCAAGGTGGGAACTCTCCACAGAAAACAGATAGAAAGGGTTTTCCCCAGCAAGTTGCAGGAATCCATAAACACAAATATTATTGCCTTCCCCCTGTGGATAGCCATGTCTGAAACATAAAATCACTAAGATGAAAGCTTAAGGAAAGCAAATTGCTCTGCCTCAAAAGTGGAGCAGCTCAGCAGCCATCCATTGTGTTCCAGCTCAGGGTGCTGCAATTATTGAACTTGAGGGATTTCAGTGTCAGCATTTAGACGCTCCTGGAGCAAAATTTGTATACTGAGCGATATTTGCTTCCCTGCATTCCCCTCTGTGGTAGTTTATTTAGGGAATTTTGGGAGTGTTTCCTTGCTGATCTCTTAATTTTTCACCCTCATCCTCAGTGTTTCAGCCACAGTGCATAAAAGCCACGCGTTTCCAGCATGACTGAATATGATTATAATCACCTCACATACATATTTAGGTGCTTGGCACAGAAAAAGTCCTTTTGACAGATAAATGTGTGTGATACTTTTAATCAGCCTACTTGTCTGAAAAGCAGTGGATTGCTGTGATTTATTCTGTTGGTTGTTTTGGTGGGGTTATTGTAGGCTACCGGGTACTGCAGATACCTACAAAGCACTTTTTTTCTTTCCTTGTTATGGTGTTTGACACAAATACCAGGGAAGGCACACCTCCAGCTGGTTTGAAGCATGCCAGGCAGAAGCATTTGTTGTTTTTGTTTAAGAATTGTGAAACATGTTTATTTAGATGATGTTTGTTGTCTTCAGCGAGATTTGTCTTGCAGTCACTTCTCAAGGCTGCAGTTGCAAACCTTGCACTCAGAGCTGTCGTCTGGGTTAGGAACAGCACTGGTTGCCCAAAACATTACCTTTTTTTTTTGATGACAATAATAGCAGGAGAAACCCTTCAGTGACTGCTGTTTAAGCCTTCATGTGGTGATGTGTTGGTTTTTTTTGTATGACTCCGTGCTATACTGGCTCTGATAGGGTTTAAATACTTAAACAAATTGAATACTCTGCTGCATCATCTTGCATTTGCCTTTCAGCCCTGCAAGTGTCAGAAATGACATCTGTTATCAATGAGGTGGCTGTACTTAAATTTGGCACTGTATTTAAAAATGCCTGCTTTACAGTCATTCTGATGAAGCTCGTTTTTTTTAGGCTTAGTGATAGCTGCACTTCCTTTCCTATGCATTTCTTTGCTTGGTTGATGAAAAGAAAGCTGCGTTTTGGAGGTGGGTAGGGACGTCGGTAGTAGCATTGAAGTTGTATCTAACTCAGGCTCTATCCTGTTGTGTGCAAGTTAAGCCTCAAGAAAGCTTGGTTTTCCTGGGTCTAAAAAAGGGGAAGGATAGCTGATACCCTCCGCCCTTCTTGTTGAGAGGAGGGGCTGCTCGAACCGTCTGGGGTAAGGTCCCTGCTCTCGAGGTACAGAGCAGGAGGCACGAGGAGCTGCAGTCAGCCAGCCCCTGTGTGTGCTGGTGTCCTCCAGCACCGCCTGCCCTGCGTGCCTGCTGCCCTCCGTGAAGGGGAGCTGCAGCAGCGCGGGGACTGACCCTGAGCCACCCGTCTTCCAAGGGGAGAAGCCACCTGGATGTCAGAATGGGCAGAAAGTCGGGAACAAGGTAACAGAAAAGCAGAAGAACCTCACGGACAGAAAGACAGCAGCGTTTTCCCACGTCTCGTTAGTGCTTGATTATTCTACGCTATGGTGAGATCTTGTTGCTGTGGTGCCGTTGCCGCTGTGAGATGTGGTGCATACTGTTTATTATACAGCATTGACATGAACAGCTCAAGCAGAATCACACTTGTCAAATAAAAGGGGAAAATATTTGATGCTGCATCTGACATCTCAAAAACTAGAAGGCTTCTTGCAAATTAGTTGTTAACATGAATTAGAGATTTTGCCAGCGGTAAGACAAGAAGATTGGACCACAGAAGCTCCCGAAGAGGAGGGGCAGCAGAAAACCTGCCCTGCTTGCCTGCCAGAGGTTGCTGCTTCCATAGCAGTAGTTGATGAAAACATTGAATTGCTCTTGAACCAGTCTCTTCTTCTGCTGTGTTGATACAAACTGCTGCAGAATAACACTCTTCAGCTAAATATTCTACCAAACGTGCTTTGGTATCCTAAATCACAGCACAGATCTAATGATGTACTTGGAGACAGAGATTTTTATTCTCTCTTCAACCCAAAAAGCAATGTTGAAAATCAGGGAGGAAATAACAGAACGTCCTTCTGAGTTAGCTTGTGTAATAGGAACACTCTCGTAAGTGGCTGTGTTTGTGCTCAAGTTTTGCTGTGCAGCAATGGGTTTGTCCCCCAGGCAGCAGTCAGGAGGTGCTGCAGTGGTTGGTGTTTGGGGTGAGACACTGCTGTGGGGTCATGCTCAGTCCCCTTATCCTCTGCACGTTGTGTTGGAGTTCTTTGTCCCAAACTGGAAAATTCCTTGGTCAGATTGTCTCTAGACGATGTTTACCTTGCATTACATGTTGATCAGCAGGAAATTAATTGGGGATTTGATGCCCAGGAATGAATCAGAACAGAAAAAAGAGTAACGCCAAGACCCCAGAGGTCTCTGTTAGGCTGTCTGCATGGCATGGGGCAGTTACGGTGTGTGCTGGGACATGCTGAGGTAACGTCTTTCAGTGGTCAGATGTGCCAAGGTGCTCCTCCAATATAAGGCATACTCTTGCTCCAAGACCCATCCATATTTCCTTTGACACAAGCTAATTTTGGAAGGGCTGAGGAGTCTGAGATGTAGTAGGGTCTGTGACTTCGCTGTAGGACTCAGATTCAGCTGAGTTTCATTTCTTCCATGTTTTTCTTTGGTTAACTTATTTCTTCCTTCCTAATGCATGGGATAGCTGGAAAGTATTTCTCCCTGAGGGCTGAGAGAGTTGATGAACATCAGCACAGCGGAGCAGGCTTAGCTGAAAGAGAGGAGGAAAAAAGTAGACAAGGGGGATGTGCAGACATTTGCTCTCAGAACAGCCAGTGGGACAGGAGGTGACATGGGGCAGGGAAGGTGATGCACATCGAGCCTGGGAGGTGAGCAGTGCGTTCCTGCTCTCGGGGAGGCTTCTACCCCTCCCGCAGTCACCCGCAATTGTCCGTCAGTAACTCCTGTCCAAGGGGATGCTTTCCTTAGAACCTGACATCAGGCGCTACTTCCATCTTGTGGGAGCTGGTTGGCATTTCCTTGAAAGCCAGAATAAGTCTGCGTGTACTTGGCATGGTTTGCTAATTCAGACTCAGAAGTTTTACAGGCTTCAGCACCAAATTTTGGTACTTTGTGTCATTCCTAAACCATTCCTTGTGCTATTTGCTTGAAACAGTTCTTCAGGCTTTCTGCTGGATCACCACACTGTGTGAATCCTGTCTTGATCGCTATGAAACTACAGTTGCTTAAGTTTCTTTCTTCTTTCTTGAATACAAACAGATTTGGCCTACCAACTATAGCTTAGCTTCATTGCTTAAAATCTAATTATTGACATCAAACATAACACAGTTCAAATCAAAGACACCTTGAAATGTGCCCGAGGGTTGGTGCAGTGAAACCTATTCTCTTGATACCACCTTATGGATTGAAAAAGTTTCCTTTTTTTCCTTATACTTGCTTTTGAATTTTAATGCAAGGGCCATAAAATTCAAAGATGAGAAGATTCTGCAAGGCTGTGGCTTGCAGTGGGAATATATAGTACTTCTGTGTTCAGGGAGGTTTGGCAATGTTTTTAATTGTATCCTCTCCCGTAATCTGTAAAGTGAGCCCAAAGACCTTCCCCTGGAGGGGACCCAAGACCTGATGAGCTCCTTTAATGATAAGGTAAATCTGATGATATGCAGCCAGAGGGTTAGTAGTGACTGCAGCTACCCTTGGTAACGCTGACATCCAGAGCTGCATGGCAAGGTAGTGGCCATGGCAGAGGGGCAGGAGCCGAGGAGTAGGAGAAGTGCATTGTGATGGAGTCATGCAGGAGCCACAGGGCAGCACGTAGAGCCTGGGGGAACTCCTCTTGGAAGTGAAGGCTGGCACAGACTAGAGGCTGGTTTTAGGGCCAATGCAATAATAAATTTAAAGAAAAGGTAAGCTTTTTTTGGTTTAAAAAAAAAAAAAAAAGCGGGGGGGGAAAGTCCTCTGAAAGGAGGAATGTCTTGTTAAAATGTGTGATCGGCATAACTACAGCTCCAGTTTATTGTTACTTTGGGCAAATAACATGGGAGAGAGCATCTGGGAGTATAAATTGTTATAGCCCATTGAAATCAATGGAACTATGAAAATTTACACAACCAATCGTCTGTCTTACATCTGTAACAATTTCAGGCAGTTTCATTGTGTTGCAAATGCTTTAAAGCAGCAGTAGCTTGTATTAAATGCATTCAAGCTTATTGCTTGTCATTTGTCGTATTTTAGAGGATCTGCCAGCAATACCTGTGGTTCCAGCTCTCCTTGGGCTCACGTTCAAAGCAGGGTCAGGCAGCAGGGCTTCAGTGACACTGAGCTACGTTGATGTTTGCTTGTTCTCATGTTTTCCACTGTGGTGCTTCTGGAGTTTAGGGTGGTGTTGGTAAATGGTTGGGTCCTCAACAGAGAAGGCTTTCGCCATTGTAATCGCCAGATCTCTTTGTGTTCTTTATCTTGATGGTAATCAACAGTCTGTCTGATAATGTGTTCACTTTCAATCTTTTGGGATGAATCATTTGATATGCTCATTTTTTATTCACTTTTTTTGTTCCCTGGCAGGCTCCGTACCCCTCAGGACAGAATGCAGCTCCAACCACGTTGGTGTACCCTCAAGCCCCTCAAACAATGAACACCCAGCCTCAGACCCGCTCGCCGGTAAGGGAGCCCATGTTTGCATCATCTTACATTCTTTCCTCCTCTTTTGCGTGTTTCTCTGTGTGTATGTGTGTGTCTATAACACTTGGCCAGTTCTCTGGAAAGTCTGTTTTACTGAACTGGAAGCACCTTCCAAATGGCAAATCTTGATTGAATTTTTAAATGTTATCATGGTAGGAGAATTGTCATTTTAAAGTGGCTTATCAGAAAAGAAGCAACAGAGGGATTCTCATCTATGTTCAAATAACGTGATTTATTTTTAGAATAGTTGCTTTCAGGTTCACTTCACGTTAGAATTTAGATTTGTTACCAGAATCTTTCTCTTTGCTTTTTTTTTTTTTTTTTTTTTTTTTTTTTCTTAAAGGAAGTATTTGGTAAAGTGGTGGAACAAAGATCAGTAAATGAAAGCAACTCTGCAGCAGCACTCAGTCTCCAGTGGCCTGTGGGCTTCACTTCCGAGTCAGTGCCACTGGATCAGTTCTAACCACTTGCTGTCTAGCACACAGTGTAGGTGCTCACACATTTAAAGTAGAGCTTCTGTGCACCCAGATCTTTTTGTGGTAAGCCCTTTTTCATCCAAGCTTTGGTTGTCCTCCATCCAAGCTTTGGTTGTCCTCCATGATCTTTTTTGTGTGTATTGTAATACTGCTCTGCTACCATAGGCCTTTGGTCCCCAAACCAGGCTCTTGTTGGGAAACCTCTGCTCGTAGCGCAGTTCCACATGATTCTAGGAGACACTCCTATGGCATTGCGTGCTTAGCCCTGCTTCTGCAGGCAGGGTAGCGTGCCGTCATAATGTCTGAAGCCTCAGTTAGCCAAGGGAGCAGCAGTCCCTGCGTCTCTTGTGAATCCACATCTGCATCGTAACACTTCAAGTTACGTATAAAACCACTGCACCACTCCCAGCACTCTTCTCTTTTTAGAGTAAGATGAATGCTGCCGAAGCATGGCAACTGAAAGCCTCTGAGACAGAAGTCTTCTTTTTGTCCACTTAACAGGTATAGTACAGGGCAAGCTATGGGCAGCTGCACTGATGTGCTTGCCCCACTTCTGGAGATTTCACCTCCAGGGGATTTGCAGGAGGGTTAGTTCCGAGGCCTGTTGACCTCAGTGCTGATGAGCAAGCCAATTAATGCCGGTTTTGATGATGTTTCTGTGATGTGGACAGCTGTGAGTTTGTAACCGGATCCCACCGCTTCTTTAGTCCCCTGTTCTAATCAGTAATGTGGGATACTGACGGTAAAAATCTTTTCTCAGTAAGTATATTCAGCTTCTGTATCTTTTATTGTTGAAAAGCAAAAATAAATTTATATGGTTAGAACTGGAGCAAAACCTGACTGAAGAGCTGCATCTCTAAACCAGTTTTTTTGACAGCCCAGCAGAACAGTGCCAATACATTGCACAGACAACTGGAAGAGGAGGAAGGTTTTGGAACAGAGTCCGGTTTACAGGTCCCTGGCTGGAAGAGGCTGGATAAAATACTGCATTGTAAGCAATATAACAAACTGTACTCCTTCTTGCAGGCAATTGTGCCGATGGCACTATTTTATTTCTTTATTTCTTTATTTTTTTTACCACATCTTTTTGTTGGCTGATCTACAGAAATGCACTGATTTGCTTCTTTGCTAAAAGCATGAGCAACCATGGCAGTTTCTGCCAGATTAAGTGGCAACAGAACGTCCAAAGTTGGCTGGCAGTCGGGAGGATCTGACCTGGTAGGACAGAGACCAGGATGACTTCGGGTTTTCCACTCAACAGATTGTTTTCAGGAGATTTGGCTGAAAATGAGTCAAATTGTAGGGATTTAGCCCTGTTATTGAGGAGATATCAAGGAAGGATTTGTCTGCAGTTGTCAGCCATTTTTCTGCGGTCACGAACTACTTTTTTATTATTTTTAAACTCTCCTGTATGCAGTTTTTGCCATCTGCTCTGCTAGTGACCATTTTCACCCCCATTACTAAAAGGCACACACATAACATTTCATTCCATCTCCCCACCCCAAAACAAATGCAAGACGATCTGCTCCTGAGCTACTCTTGCATTTTGTTCTGGGCTCGATTTACCTCTTTTATTTTTAATTTTTTAAATTTATTTTTAACCTTCTTTTTTTTGGTGGCAAGGGAAGGGTGAAGAGGGGCTGAGGAAGGCAACAGGATGCCTTTGCCATGCGTAGGCTCCGTAGCGTGGTCCCATCCATCACGCCGCTGGTACAGCTGGGTGTAGGGGCTGTGGCACTAACGAGGTGGCACTTGTAGAACAGCCAGAGCTTGCTCCGTGCAGTTTCTGCACCAAAGGGCTATTGGCAATTGCACAGTTCGGGCTTTTCTGTTCCTCCCTGGAGAGCTGCCTTTGCAATCCAGCTGGCTCCATGGGTTGTCCCCGTTAGCTTCCTAGTGCTGCTCCGATACCAGGAATGTCGAAGTGCATTCCCAGCAGTGGGCGAGGAAACAGAATTGTTCAGCCTACTCCAAATTCCCCGTTAGGTGATTTTAACACCAACCCCCCAGCTGTAGGAGGCTTGCCAAAAGCCATGGTAGACAAGGGAGTTGACCCAGAAGTGGTGGTTTTCTGCTAGGCATGCGTGTGCCAGACCAGTGCCAGCAGGTAGAGACCGTGCCCTGTCTCCAGCTGTGCACGGAGCAGTGAGCAGGACCATAAGGAGTGTGGGTGGCAGAAATGTTGGACCCAGTCTTCATAAAGTTTTCCTTTTATCTACTACCTTCATCTGACAGAAGAACAAAGTGTCTATTTTAATCCGAGCCAGCAGTGACTACAGTTTGTTCTGTTGCTTACAGCTACTAATAGGAATAAATTGTCAACCTGATTATTTTTTTTTTAAAAAAAAGGAAAAGAAAAATTAAAAGAGAAAAAATCAATAGCCAATGGTGACCAGTACAAAATAGATTAGGGTATTTTTCACTAACTTTGAGGTTTTGTTTTTATTTTTTCTTGTAACACATTACTTTTTTGTCCACAACGGAGTATACTTCAGCTTCTTACGATGTAAGCTTCCAGCTCTTGTTTTAAACACAGGGAGAGTTAATCTTTTCTGCAGAACAGTGATAAGAGAGGTTCTTTGGCCTTCAAACTAAGCAACACAAAGTTATTGTACCCCATGATTCTTTTTAGTGCTTTATTTTTCCTTGGTGTATAACATGGTGTGTGGCCCCACCAGAAAGGCTTTTGCCAACCCTTCCAGGGTAAGCGTTATTCCTTTTTCTCAAACACATGACATTGAAAGTGTTTTTGAGGCATTCTTCTGGGGAAAAAAAGGACTTGAAGTGCATCCCCCTCCTTAGGCTCCTCCTCCAGGTTACCATTTCTCATTGCAGCAGACTGATCAGCAGAGCCTCTGTCCTCTTCTCACTAGGAGGTTTGGGAGAAGGCCAGGAGTCTTTGAGTGCTTCTCTCCTGTGGTTGGTACTAAATTGGAAATTTTAGGTCTTTAGTCTTATGAGTTGATAATCCTTTGCATTTTCTCTTAAATGGAAGGCTGAGGGAAAGTTTTCAAGGGTGTCTGCTAGGGGTGGGGAAACTGCTTGTTGAATCAGTGCAGGTGACTCTCAACTCCTACATTAGTAATAGTCTGTGCGCATATTTTCCTTTTTCTGAAGGTTTTTTTTATGACTTTTCATCCAAATGTCACAATGAGGTGAAGGTAGAAGGAATATAAGAGCACCACTGCTGTTAGTAGGCTACTTGGAAATGTTGAATATAGGTGATTAAAATGTTTATAAGGGAGAAAATCAACCAGACCAGTGAATATTTATACGTTGCTTCTCATATTTGAAGAGATTAAAATAGCTGGGAAGTAGGGCTGTGAGTAAACCCCACTCTTTCTTCCTGAAAAAAATCTCTTATTAAGAAAATCAATAATTAGTAGACAGTTTTGATCACTCTTCTTATTAGTACTTTTCTACATTAGAATTTACGGTAGCCCTCAGGCAGAAAGTAAAGCGTACTGAGTCCCAGCACGTACATGCATGAGCAGAGGTGGGCTGGCATCGCACGCTGCGGCGCGTGCCCTACGGTCCCAAGCAGTCCCTGGCAGCAGCAGGTAGAGGCACGTCGTGTGCTGCTGTGGCGTGTGGGAAGTCACAGCAGGATCTAGTTTTGCTTGCTCCATTTAATTATTGGAGCTATTACCGATAGGTTTATCTGCTCTCATCTTGGAGCTCTGCTGAGTACACTGAGAATTAAGAGTTTAAATACCTAACTTGGCTTCTGAATGAGGATACCTTGTCATCTTTATTTCTATTTTCCATTTCTTGCATTCATTTTTATTTCTATTTTAACAATCAGTTACTTATTGGAAAATGCTTTTAATGTTTACCGAGCATGTTAAATTCTGAATACTTTCCTCCATATGTAAACCAGGTGGGTGGGAGGTGATTTAGTGGCCTGAGCTCAGGGCTGGGAACCAGGACCTCCTGTTCTCCAGGCAAGCCCTGCCCTGCTGCATCGGGCTCCCAGGGGCATCACGGGTTAACCTGTCACCTTTGGTTTCAGAGGAGGGTGACAAATCTGGCTCCTTAAGGAGAGGGATTGGAGGATTTTATCGTGATCCTTTGTGGGAAAAAAAAAAAAAGAAAAAAAGACAATGAAACCACATGATGCACGTGTAAAGAACTGCCAGTTTGCCTTGCAGAGAGCCCGCAGCCCCCAGCCTGCAGGCTGTTAGCAGCGCCCACCTGGCTCTTACCTGCTAGGCACCAGCCTCCATTCTCTGCTCCCACCAAATTTTTGGAACGGCTCTGAGTCCAGCTGCTTCAACCATTTACCTCCCCCTTAAACAGTTTAAAATCTTCACCGCTGCTTGTTTTAATTTTTTTTTTTCCCAGGCAGGGTAAAGAATGCCTGCATTCATGCCTAGAGCGCCTTTAAAATGAGCGGCAGCTTTGGCTGTATATCCGCCAGCTCTCGAGCAGCACACTTCCCCGTAGCGGTGTTCACTCGTTATATCTCAGTACCTGTCTGTCACTGTCCTGCAGCAAAGCTTTGACTGTTTGTGGTTTTTCTTGTGGGTTTATTTTGCATAGAGTGTGACATTTTGGTTTCGTTGTGGTGTTTCTGACTCTTTGTGCCTTTCCTTTTGTGTTTGTTTCTCCCGCCTTTCCTCAGTTTGCAGCGGGGCCTCGACCTGCCCATCATCAGGTACAGTACCCTGCCCCTTCATTACCATCCTAAACTAATTTGCTGGGGGAGGTGGGTGGTCGGAGGTTGTTCACCCACTAACTCAGAATGAAGGCTCGCTTTGGAAACCAGCCTTGTTAGTAGATACTAGCACCTGCATAACCTCGCTAACAAGCTGCCTGCAACGCAGAGTAACACTTAATTCCTGTTCGGTGTCACTGCACTCATTAACCACCTTACTTACGCTATTTCCGTAGGAAAGGAGAACATGTATAAATTATTTCCAGGTATGTGTGAGATTTGCTTGTCTGTTCAAGTCACAATAAACTTTGCCTAATATTTCCCAAAGCAGCCAGCACATTATGTTGCCTGAGCTGAAGACTTCGACAAGAACTGGGTGCTCAGGTCCATAAGAAAATCCTACTTTTCAAATGGAGAGCAAGGCAAATGATTTTCCAGTTCGTACATTTCTTGTGTGATATGCCTGGTTATCTTTTGTCATTACATTGCTTAATGTTTTCTTCTACTCGCTGTATGAAAGCCAGATGTTAGGAATCTTCATAGTATTCCTGCCACGTGACTTGAACATTGTAAGGAATCACTTAACGCAGAAGAACGAAAATAAGGAATAGCTCTGGCTCATGAAACCCAGGGGTAGCACTTGTTAATAGGGAGGCTGACATACCAAAAGGATTTGCTGTGCGGCAGGATGGATGCACACGTCTGTTTTGGCCTATTCATGGTGCCCAAAGCTGTCTTTTCCATCACCTCTGACATTCATCTTTGCCAAGGTCCTTTTTCAGAGTTCATCTGGGGACTAATTTTGCTTCCTCTTGTAGCTTTGCAGGGGGCAGAGCTTGCCTGAGTGTAGATACGCAGAAAAGTGGAGGAGAGGCATGACAGTGGCAGGAAAGGTCTCCCAGATTTGGTTGTTTCCGTGTCGTTCTTCTTTCTCTTCGCTTGGAAAGAAAGAGTCTGTTTTCACAAAGTGAATGGGAGGGAAGCTAATCCCGTTAACTCCAGTGATGTTGGGACAGGGGCTTAAGTCCTGGAAGGCTTGTTCCAGGAGAACTGCGTTGTTCTCACATCGTTCCTGTTAGTCTGAGCTGTTTGATGCTGTAGAGGTGTGCGCCTTCGGGAAGGTCCTGCCCCAGGACAGCAGGTAAGTGTGGTGGTGGGCACACACACTGCCGCCACCCCCCAACTTTCCACCTCAGAGAGCAGCATGCAGGCAGGCACCCTTCCAGAGCAGGGCAGAAAAAAAAAAAAAAGGCTTAAAAAGTAGAATGGGGCATTTGCTGTACTTGTTTGCTCACAGGCAAACATCACGTGAGAGAGAAAGAACTGATTTTTGTGCCCGGCAAGGGATTGCATTGACAGGCAGTGGTGGAGGAATGTTTGCAGGATTACTGTGCAGTGTGCAGGATGACAGAATTAGTATCTTGTTTAGATACTTTTGTTCTTGACCTTAACTTGAGGTCTGTGTTTATATTACGTGATACTGAAGATGCGTTGCTGTTCAGAAACTCATTAGTTCTTTCTTAGGTTGTTCCCAAGACAAAGTATGTATTCAGTGTGAACTGTTTAATAGTCTCATAAAAATTACCAAGTTCACCACAAGCAGAATCTGGAACAAGAGCCTCGAATCTAGAGGCAGCTCATCCTTGCAAGAAATGATTTCAGTGACTTACTGGTAGGGCTCTGCCACCCGTCTGTCACGGCTTGGTTTAACAATTTTGGACCCAGTTATGGCCCTCCTAGGGGTTAAAATTTGTGATTTCCCAGTTTGTTTTCCTGAATATAACACTACATATTTAATTGCGTTCCAGTTAGATTTGGACTCCATGAGGTCTGCTTATAATTATCTGAGAGAAGCTGTCACTGTTAGAAAAACACTTCAGGCCTTATCCCAGTGATATATCTGCCATGCACCGGAACGGGACAGGCACAGCAAAACCTGGGCTTCAGATGAGCTCCTTGGTTCTTTGCATCTGAAACTCAATCTGTGCCCGTCATTCCAACTGGGGATGGAGAAGGGAGTTTTTGCCACCCACCCATGCAGAAGGGTCGTGGCTGTTGAAGTGAATTCATCACAGACACAGCACGTAGAGGATTTGTGAGTCTGACGTAAATGATTGTTCACACGAATCAGGCAGCTTTAACATGCTGGAATACCAAAAGGTTGTGTAACGCAAGCAGCAGGCTTCCAGGCTGAGGCTCTGTAACCTAAAAAATCCGAAGTAAGTACATCGACCGTAGCGATCCTGGTATTTGTTTCAGTGACATAATGTGTTCTTCTAGGAAAGCAGCAGCAAGATGAGGTTTGCAATGATTTCCGTGTGATGCTGTTAACATAGGCTTCTTATTGATTCTGTGTCTTTCTCAGTCAACTAATGGATTATTCTTTAATGTTATTTCCTGTAATTATTAGATCTCTAAAGTACTCAAATTAGCATGATTTAAGCACCTGAAGTTGACTGGCAACTTCATAAGCAATTTATTTTTGGATGGAAATGCTTGCCCTGACGGTTTCAAGACAGTAGTTGCTGTAAAAGGTGTAATCAAAGTCTGTGTGATAGAAAATATGAAAATGAGATTTAGGATGCTAAGAAAATATTAAGATGAGATTTAGGATGCTATGCTAAGTAAATAGTGGTTGAAGTGTAACGAAAATAGTTGTAGTGGTTCTGATTAAAAGTTCAATGTGCATAACTAATCCTTGATTCCAGTAAAGCAGCTATCGCAGAAACCACTGGGAAGTCTCACTTTCTAGGAGAAAGCAAATGGGTGTTACAGCGTTTGCAGCAGTATAATTAAATATTATGTCAACCTCTGTTTTTCTTTAAATGCCAGGCTTTATGCACAACCCACAGGTTTAGCTACAAGACTTAGCTACCATCCTGTCTGGGTCTGGCATTCCATTTCCCATTTTGTGCATGGAACATCCCTGTCTCTTCTTTATTTCTTTTTAAGCAAAGCTGTTGAGTTACTTTGTTGCTTCTGATCCTCATGAAATACAAATGAAAACAGCAGTTTTCTTTTAAGCTGAAGTCCAAAGCGTAAAATAACTTTTAGTTGAAGAAGCAACTTCAGGAGTATGAGAGATATTTTAAAATGGATGCTCAGAAGAGGCCAGTGTAATTAAAAACAGAAATAAGAACAAATAGAAACTCCAATGTCATTTTTCTCTTTCTGACTTATAATTGTATTTGAGATTAGTTTACTAGCTATGGCAGGCTAATTTAGTTTGAGGTTGCAGTTGTAGTTTATTCCAGTTTTAGCTTGGGGTTACTTGAGTTCTTCTGAGTGTAGCTTATATAACAGCAGGCTGGGTTCGCCCATGCACTGTTGTCAAAAAGCCTCACAATTTGAAGAGGTCAGAAATTTACTCCCTGAGTACATTTGGTTACTCAAGTCTAACCATTTTGTAGCTTCTTGAAATCTCGTGTTAGAAAGCAGTTGGAAAAGGTTGCCATTATCACTTCTCCGTCTTCATCCACAAATACGGAAAGGAACTACCAGTTTAAATCCCATGGTTGACACAAAAAAGGTGTTTTCTTCCCCTATTTTTTATTTATCATTCAGTAAATAATAAGATTGGGAAAACCTGAGGTAGGGGAAGTGCTTTGTTGCCCAGGGGCTGCTGCTGAGCTGCTGGGAAGCCGAGATGCGCAGCGGGCTTTCTGCTGCAGCTCCTGCTCCTGGCACCTGCTTCTGGCTTGGGGCTGCAGCTCCTTGGCCAAGCTCTGCTGCAGGGAAAAGTGAAGTTGCATCTGATCCTTCAAGCTAACCCGGGCACTGCTCCTTCCGTCTGCAAATAGACGTCACTCCTGCTGCGCTGCCAACACCTCCTCCTCCCTCTCCCAGGCCAGATTTGGGACCGACACGTCTGCACGTGAACAACAGAGCTGTCTCGGGATGCCACAGGCTGGACTGAAGCAGAGCACTTGGCTGTGCCATTTGATTTGATCGCACTGATGACATCTTGTTGAACTTCCCGTTTGCCGTCTTTCTCTCTAACTTTTGGCAGGGCTTTGTGGACCCATCACAGTCGCCAGCCTTGATCTGGTCTAGAAATAAGGAGCCCGGCACCCTGCGCATGCTCTGGGTGAGGGTCTAGGGTTAGCGTAGATCTGTCTCCGGTGCTCTTAGCAGAGAACGTTACTGCTCAGTACAGCCTTTAGAGGGCACAGCAAGTGTTTCACAGGCACTTCCCTGGAAGTGAGGACTTAAAAATCCGGAGTAAATAGAAACTCAATTAAAATGCAGCGGAGGTTTATCAGGAGGTTGGCACTCTCTTTGATCATTGATTTTTCTAGATGACAAACATGATGCCTCTTACTGGCTGGCCTTCAGCAGCCTTTTGACACAGGGTCATATGGGAAGAAAATTAAGTGGGAGAAGATGCCTAATAAGAGGATATTGGGGTGGATATAAGGACTGATGAAAATGTAAGTGGCGGGGCAGTGCTGAGAGGGTAGGCAGGAGGTTAGTAGTTTATTTCCTTAATAATTCTGTTAATTACCCTGGCACAAATAGCAGGTATGTGTCTGCAGCACACTCAATGAGTGGGAAGATAGAAAATGGGGTTAGCAAAGGGAAGCTGTACAAGGAGGACAAGCGTGATAGAAGCAAGGCGTAATACAGCTGTGCAGAGCACAAGCCCTTACACTTCAGTGCCAAGGAGAAGGTTTTGTTAAATCAGGTATTGTCAGATGGGACCACCTGTGCAATGCACTCTTCAAATGAACAAGAAAAGTTATTTCCAGTTGAGATGGGGAGTTATTACTGTTGTGTTAACTACTGGCAAAGCCCTGTCTGGAGCATGTGTGCAATTCTTTTTTTATGTTTATTTTTCCAAAACAATTTTTTGAATCTATTTTGCACTAATTTGACCATCCTGGCTATATAGCAGCACTTAATCTTTGAAGGAAGTAGTCAAGTATTGCAGTTTTCTATCAGAAGCTTTGCTGCGGCCCAGGGTACTTTCATGGCCCTGCGTGGGAACTCTCTATGCTCCATGCTGAATCCTGCACTTTGTGGAAGAAATAGAGGCAAAATATCTCTGTTTTTAATCTCCTGGTATTCTCCTGTGGACATCATTGGCTTTACTTGAAAACATTGGCTGTGCAGGCATCCGTTTGACCTTGCAAGATGAATCTTTTAGCAGATCAAGTCAGAGTCAGAGTTGTCAACATTTCTACAAATGACTTTGAACATTGTTAGCTTAGCTTTGGAGGGACAGGATCAGGTATATAGCATAAAAAAAGTCTGACAATGAGATGATGTTTGTTTTGAATCATAAAACCCATGTATAAATCAATGCTCCAACACCTGATTTTCTTGAGAATTGTAATTTTACTTACAGGAACTGGAATAACTACAAGTAATTCAAACTTTGCTGGAGACCCCTCTGCTTGGCTTTCCAAAAGCTTTGGATGGCTTGTTACTTGGAATGATGGATCTGCTTTTCTTCTTGCTGTGTCCTTCCCAGAAGCAATGAGATCGTCTTTGTTTTTTTTTCTTTTCTTTTTTTGGGTCATCTTCTCTGAATATGAGCTGCCTCTGCAATGGCTCAGGCAGTACAGAGTGGTTTTGGAGAGGTGGTGGGCTATGTTTGTTTGTTTGTTTGTTTGTTTTAACCCAGAGTTTTCTTGTTGGAGGTTCTCTTTCTGCTGTAGAACAGCTTAGCACTACCCTGGTGTTATTTCTTACTTGATGTAAGAGCAAGCCTGTGTAACACCACCCATGTTGGTGTACAGAGCACGCTTTCGTTCCTTCTGCTGCAGCTGGAAGGAGAGCTGGCTTGCGTTCCATGAAATGGAGTTTCTTCAGCGTGTCACCCCACACATCATGTTTCACGATCTTTTAGGCAGTGGTTCCCAGTGACAGAAGCAAAAAGTTGTCTGTAAACCAGGAGTTTCCATTGCTGTAAGATTTTCCTCAGTCATTTCAGTTTCAGGGGTGTGTTACTCAGCAGGTTCCCTAGGTGCAGCTGTGTAACTTGGCTGGAGGAGGGCAGGCTTCTTGCCTGGCTCGCGCTGCAGGAGGACTCCCATCCTCTGTGGCCAAGGCTTTTCTGTGCCACCCTGACGAAGGAGTTACTGCTGCTGCAGGGGCTGCTCTTGGGGCAGTCTGCAGCCCCTCTTCGCTCTGGATAGATACAGAATGGTGGTGGCTATTGAATGTTAGCTTTTTCTTTCCCTGTCACACTTTGAGTCTCTCCACTAACAGATCAGAAGTGGTCATTATTCAGCAGTTAGTGGTGAACGAAGGAAGGACCTGATTTCATTCACTCCCAAACCTTTGGTACAGTCCCTTTCATGGCAGACTTACTGCTGATTCTGTAGTTTTATAAGTGACTCCAAAAGTAATGAAGAGAAGCAATAATGAGAGAAAATATTTTAGATTTCTTTTCGGTGTTTCTGGGTATTGAAGAATTGCGAGCTGTAGTTAATCTCATCGTGAATTCAGCATCTAGCCTTATTCCATGTAATGCTCATGTAGTTGCCCTGCATCTAGGCAGCCACATATTTTTTATTGGCACCGGAATACGGCAGCACGTTGCTCTTCTGGTTTTCTTTCTGCATCCTCACTTGCAGATTTTTACCCCCAAAACAGTTGCCTTCTCCTAATTCAGGTTACATTGTGCAGTGTGCCAGTGACAGTTCTTCATCCGGATTAACAGGGTTGGACGTCAAAGCATTGTGGTCATTGTAATTGTATCTGGACTTCTGCACCAGGGAGTTATCATTGGCTTTTCTGGAGAAAAATTTGGTATGGGAACAACGTAGGTATCGTGGTCTTCAGGAACACCACAATGACCATTTTAATTTCATTGTCACGTCAGGTATAGAGGCATCACAGGTTCCTTCTGCCCTACCTGATTCTTTCCAAATGCCAGGACAAATAAGCCCAGCTCCTTCCTTCATTGTTTAGTGATTGCCCTCCTTCTCTCCTCTCACCGCTCGCGATGTGGTTACTCACAGACTATTTTCATTGATGTACTTCATCACTCAGCAGTCTTCAGTGTGATGTATGATGACCTAATTTATTTTTATTTTTTGCTTAGCAATTAAATACATGGCATTTCTTATCCTTCCAGTCTGGGTGCAGAAGTGGAGACCAAATCCATGATTTGAGCTTGAGTTACTGCTTTATCTGCTATCTTTGTGTTACTGAAAGAGACCGGAAAGGAAAAATGTTTAATTTAGTAACAGAGTAAGCATAAAGTCTTTCTGTAGTACCATGTTTTCTACAGTTAATCACAGATTATTTTTTTAAACTTTTATATTTCTATGTCAAACTTTTCTAGAAGAGTTTCTGACCGCTGTCCTGGGATTCTGGTAGAAGAGTCCTTGCACCATTTCAGTCTGTCATGCTGGTTCTGTAAGAGATTAGTCAAAGCAGGGTAGAAAGATGAGTGGAATTGTGTGCAGTTAGGGTGCATGTTATATCCTATTCCTTCCTATTGATCTGTAAGCTGTTCCATTGGCTTTCTTTCTGTTTCCTGCTGCTTTCTTGCTTCGTTATTGAAGGGAGGATTCAGACCTATACAGGTAATTTTAACTCCTGGTTCTGCATGGCATAAGTGTCTCTTTATCACTTGTATCATTATTCCGTTAGTGAATGCATTAATGTCTGATGCACACCTTACCAACTGAGTTTAAAGATTATTGCCAAGACTCTGGTAACTAGAGCAAGGGCTCCAGTGCCACGAGCGCTCCATACCGTGGATGCTGATGCCTTTCCCAGCGCTTACAAGCTGAGACCTGACCACGTACCACTGGGTTGCTTGGTTTCCTGGAGCTGGTCCACTTGCGTGGGGCATCACTTCATGCAAACATGGTAGAAGATTTTGGTGCCACCCTGGAAGAGGTTGCCACCCTTTTGGAAACAGAGCACAAGAGAAGTCACATGTCTCAATTGGTACAAAGAGCAGGCATGAGGCATCTCTTCATAAATCCTGGATTTAGCTGTTCTGAAGTTACACAGAAACAGTTGCCTTGATGTTTTATTTTCCTGGCATATTGATAAAGGTGGTTTTTTGGCAGTCAACCCACCTTATAAAAGCATATTTGACAGAAATAATTTTTCTGACAGTTGCTCTGAAAGCTGGGGTGTATAATTCAGTAGATACAAACTAATAGATAGACTTCAAAGTTTCACATTTACTCTTACCTTTTACTACCTGGAAAAAATTCAAGGTTATAGCATGAACTTAATTTTTACAGATAGACAGCAATTGTCCTGCAGTTTTCTGAATGTGTGGCAACCCTTTGGAAGTAGTACTGTAACTGCAACATATTGTCAGCCTTTGTAATTATTCTGTAATTTTCCTCCAGGAAGTTTGACCGATTCTTTGTTTTCTCTCCTCTCTCCTTCCTATGTCCCTTTCCTGCCCTAGTTTTTTCAGAGGCCTCAGATACAGCCTCCGAGAGCTACCATCCAGAACAGCAGCCCTTCCATCCGTCCTGGTGCACAAACACCGACTGCAGTGTATCAAACCAACCAACACATCATGATGGTTAATCATCTGCCAATGCCGTATCCTATGCCTCAGGGCCCCCAGTACTGTATACCACAGGTAAAAACACGTTTTCCATACACTTAAGAAACTCAAAAGCAACCTGTGCTTCATCTGGATTTTCTCAAGACCTGCTTCAGCATTGGGAGAGGGAGAGATAAAACTGGTAGTTGCATATTTCAGTTCTGTGCTTCTTTATGAAGTATCTGTTGGTCTGAGCATGGAGGCAGTAAGAATAAATTTTTTAGGCTTGGCATGTTCTCAGAAACAGTGTGAAACTAAGCTCCTGGAAAATGCTATGGATGTATTTAAGTTGACTTAATAGCTCTACAGTTACTCTAAAACCTTGGACCTTATAAAAACATGATACTACTGAAAGCAGGGGGATGACTTGTCATTGTTAAGAAGCTTGATAATCTGATCTTTATTGATTTTTGAGGGCTCAATTACAGTTTCTGTATGTAACAGCATGTCATTGCTCAACTGTTTGTAAACTGATGGTTATTTTTTTCTTCCTAGTATCGTCACAGTGGCCCTCCGTATGTTGGGCCCCCACAGCAGTATCCTGTTCAGCCACCAGGGCCAGGCCCCTTTTATCCAGGACCAGGTCCTGGAGAATTTCCCAATGCCTATGGTAAGTTCTGGTTAGAGATTTCCTGTAAGTATTTCCTGGGTGTGGTTTTCTCTTGTCAAGTTGAAGATCTATAATACCAAACTGGATTAGCATTTGTTTGAACTTCAAATAGCTGCGTGATTTGGTTGTGTCACAGCCCTTATTATTCACTCCTGAAAAATTCACAGTAACGGAGTTTCGTTTATATAAATGCTCAAGGAAAGGCTGTAACTTGTAGAGCTACCCATAATCACATGTGAGTAAGAATAGTGGCTATTTATTATTCCCTGCTAAATCATTATTATTTATTAAGGTATTGTGAATACAACTGGCAGCCCTGGTTTCCACTGGTTTCTCTCAGTATGTGCACAGCAACAGAGCATTTAAAATTTCTTGTTCCTGTGTTCCCTGTTTGGCATTTAGAAAGGGAAAAGAACAAACCATCTGGCTTAATTCACTGGTCTCATGCTGCAAAGAACAAGTTAGTCCAGTAAAAGAGTTTATAACCCATATGCAGGCTGATGTTTGCCCTTTCAGGACACGGTTCCTAGTTTCACCTCTTCTCAAGCAAAGAGCTCTACTGACAGTGGTTGCCCACAATAGCTGTGTGCTGTGGTTGTTTGTTACACTATATTCAATATATTTGACTCCCTTCCTCAGGTAATCAGGTTCAAAGCCACCACTAAAAATCGTGGGGTGATCTGTCCAGCATTGAGCTTCCCTTCCATCTGCATCTTGCTGGTGGTCCTTGCCTCCTGCGGGACCTCACAACTGCCTCTCATTTGGGTTCCATTGAGTAGACCCCATGTGTCAGTGGGAGACTCTCCTTAGGTGTCCTGTGACACCTCTTCTCTTGGCAGACGTCTTTTATGTAGAAGTAATTAAGCCCTTAGTTACTTCCCTTGTGCTGCTGTGTACGATGCATATCATACTTGCATCACAGTCCCCTATAAGGTTTTCTGTGGGATCCGTCGTTCAGTTGTTGTTTAAAATAAATCAGCGCCTGTAAGCTCTGTTTCAATGAGCTGTAGAAACTGGTATCTTGCAGTAATGTGCATTTTTTTCTTTTTTAATTTGTCTTGCCTTGCTCATGTATGGGAACATTTGAAAAATCCACAGGATGATTCTAGTAATCACCCCTATGTACTTTTTTCTTTCTTTTTTTTTTTTTTTTTTTTTAAAGGATTTTCGCTTCTCAATATCAAACTTGAGATATTTTGTTCAGTCTGACTGCTAGCCGCCCACACAAATTCTGTAATCTGTTGGGGTCGACATGTTATCAACTTTCCATGCAGCTTTAGCTGTTGGTATTTCTGAGCATTAGAAGTGAATGATTACGTTCCAGGCTGAACAATGATGACCATGTGCAGTTGGCAGAATTGCATGTTTGCTCTTCACAAATTCAGTTTTATTTTAAAGGGGAGAAGAGCTCCAGTTGCCTCCCTACTTAACATTTTGAAAGGTCATGAGTCTTTTTATTTTTTATTTTTTTGAATTTGGAGTATATAGAGCTAGTGGGACTACTTCGAAAGATATTCATGAAGTCTTCAAAGACTTCAGTTTCTGAACGAATGGAGAGACAGCAATTATGAGGCAGTTAGTTCCTGTTTGCTTACCTGGACAAATAAAGAGAAGAAATATTGTAATGGCTCTTTAAATCTGATCCACTAAATGAGGAAATTGCCTACATATTTGTCATTTGAAGTTTTTCTTCCATTTCAGGTCTGCTTTCTTACTTTCTGCTCACTTAGTGCAGTTTGTCTTCACTTCTGTAATTTGGAAAAGGTTCCCTTCTGGTTCCTTTCTACTCTTGGAACTGCCTGGTTTCTTGCACAGCAGCTTGTAATCTTTTAGCCCCAGTTTGCTTTCAGGTTGATGTGTCTGCAGAGCATCAGTGGGCAAAGCTGGAGGCTGGGTTTGATGTCTGGATTGCAGCCCTGCCTCACACAGAGCGTTTTCCAGGCAGGGAGGGTTTAGCCAAGGAAGAGAGGGTGATTGCAGGTTTGCTTGCACTCATCCACCTTTTCCTCCTGTTGCTCCCTTGCTATTTATATAGGGCTGAAAATATTCTGTCTCTCACCAGGTGTCTAAGCGTGGTGCTGCTCACAGCACTGGGAGACAACTAAATGCAGAGTACTGGCGTGGATGGTGCTGCTGGCAGCGGCCTTTCCCTTAAACCTCAGAACTTTGCAGCAAGTGTGTAGTGTAGCATGGTATGGAGTGGCTGCTGGGCATCAAACTCACTGCAGCATGACAGGCTGTAAAGGAAGTGATAAGGAAAAATACTGCAGAAGACTAAACGTACTAAGATGAAAAGTACTTATTTTTCCTAAACTGTATCTCAGTTTTGTAATTTATTGTTCCCTCATATCAGTGAGCTTCTGTGATACATTGGGAAGACCTTGAAATGATGAATGAAATGATTGTGTGAAATGAACACTGACCTGAAAAGGATCAATATGTGGGGCAGAGAGCAAAGAAAGTTGCACTGAAAAATGCTCTTGACTTGTTGCCACAGAAGCTGTGTTCCTTCCCAGAAGTTACTCTTCCTTTATGGGGTTTGATTTTTCAAAGTACTTTTCATAAACAAAGATTTCTTCCTTGAGTTACACTGTTGGTCTCTCTTTCACGTGGATCGTGTTACAGCTGTCTTACTAGATCTGGTTTCTAGGAAACTAGAAATGAGGAAAATTAACATACTGCAGGGCTCCCAGGCTTGCTCGTGTCCTGTCATGTTACCCAAACTCGTGTTGTACACCTGGCCAGCTTGGCCAAAGCATTACTCGGAAGAGTTTGAGGCTGCACAGCTCTTTTTCAGGAGAGAACGGGGATGCTGACAGAGGTTTTGCACCCCGAGGCCAAGGCAGATCTGAAGTCACACTGCTTGCCACAAAGTTCAAAATGAAAAGATTATCGAGTCATTTAGACTACCTTGATTGCAGTGTCTGGGAGTGAAGTAATGCGGCGGGCTGAGCTTTTAGCAGTGCAGTGTTAGTGCCTTCTAATGCTTTCTGCTTTCAACTACCTGCCTGCTATTTCAGGGGAGACAAGTCCTTGTTCTGGGCAGGGAGTGAGGAAACCTGCTCTGAGCTTTTGCTTTCTAGCTGACAGCTTGAGGAGTGCCTCCTTTGAAGATGCAAGTCAGATTGCGCTGTGCTGGGTTCGTTCACTTTCTTGGATTTCACCATTTGCTTGAGACAGTAGTAACCTCTTTTGGTTATAATGTTCCCAAAGACATCAGCACAATAAAGATTTTAATTCCTATTTAAAGGTTAGTTCAGCTGAAGAATAAATCAGATTACTTGAGAGGCAAATGAAAGCAGGCAGTCCATCTAGCATCCATGCTTAGGAAACAAACAAACAAAAAAAAGCACTCCATTTGCCTATATCAAGTAGTACGTAGACAAGAGACAGCTCTGCTATGCTGCTTCTATTTATGTCTGGCACATCTTGAAAGAACTCAGTCATTTTGAGCCTGTCTTTCTCCATAAAGAAAAGTAAATGAAACTGTTGGATATTATGAATGTAATCAACAATGCAGTGTAATTTTGCAATAATAACGATGGTCATGCTTTTTTGTGTTGCAGCATGAGAAGAACATTGCCTTTAATTACATTTTCTCACTGTGCTTTAAAATAAGTTGCCGTTGACCTTGCAAATTCTTTGTAACTGTTTTACTGAATTTCTCTACAAAGGGGGAAAAAAAACCCTTACCTTTTTGTCAGTCTAAGGAGTCCAAGGATGGACAACTTCTCTTTTCATGTCTTTGTGATTTCAACAGCCTCTCAGAAACTGATGCATGTGATGAGGAAAAAATGAAGTATCGACTTAATCTCTTGTCTTGCTGGAGCAGCAGCTCTGTTTAAGCTGTGGAAGTGAGGAAGAGCAAGAGACAGACTGGTTTCTAGTTGGATGCTAAAAGTTCTGCTTTTTCAAAAGAAGGGAGGGAGGAGTAGGTGGACGGTTTTATTCTCATGCTTGCTTTTCTTTCATTAGCAGACTAACTGTATTTTTCTTGTTTCTGTGTTGTTCTTTCCCAGGAACACCTTTCTACCCAAGTCAGCCAGTTTATCAGTCAGCACCCATCATAGTGCCTACACAGCAGCAGCAGCCTCCACCAGCAAAAAGAGAGAAAAAAACGGTAAGGGATCTTCATTGAATGATAAGTCCTCTCTGAGAATTGTCCTGGTTGTAATTAATGAAAATTTTAGCTTAAAAGTGGGATTTATCTTCACAGAGAGGCTCTTACCTTTTACTCCTAAGTTTTATTAAACATTGCACAATGCTGCAATGATGTCTTACTTTCAATTTTCTATGGGAACTTGCTGCTCTGTGTTTTGTAATGTCTCAGCCAGTCAGAAATGAAAATACTTTTGCTGGTTTTGTAACAAACACAAATGAAAGCAGCAGCATCTCCTTAAGCCAGAGGATCCTCATCTGCTTGTGCTGCTGTTCTACGAAAGAGCCAAGTGGGAAAGAGCAAACTCAGATCAGTTTGCGAGACTGTTGGGAATAGGTTCAAATTGACAAAACAGAAAATGTTCAATATTGTACCTTGGAAAATGTAGAAAAGAAGCACTAGCAAGCTGGGGACGGATTTACAGAGCTTGAAGGAACCTGAACGTGATGCTATGAAAGTGGGCAGAGATTTGGAGACCGCATCTCCTCTCTTCCTAGTTCACTGGTCAGAATTTATGAGACAGAGACTAATGTAATGAAAACCTGTTTGTAGGTGAATGGTGGTAGGGAATAGTAAAGACATAGTGGGTGAATGTAATGTTTAAAAAGAAAAAAAAAAAAAAAGGGGGAGGACTTAAACTTATGAATGAATAGTTGATTCTGAATGAGTGAAAGGGAATTAATTTATTAATTTTACGTCAGTGTGTGTGTGTTGCAGTGGATTGAAAACATCTAAAGAACTGTTTCCTGGCCGAAAAAAAAAAAAAAAAAAAAAAAGTGGGGAGAACTTGTACATCTTTCAAAAAACAGAATACTTGTATCTTGATTTTTGAAGATGAGCTGAGATGATGCTTGATCTGGAAAGCTGGAAAAGCTGAACAATGCGTTCGCTGGGCTTTCAAGAAAAGCCTTTTTTGTAGCTGCTGTCATCAAAGGGTGATGCAACTCTTTTGCTACCTCTTCACTGTCCTCTTCAGTCCTGAGGAGTCTCTTTTCAGCATCCAAAGCATGACATGGCCAGATCATTGATACCATTTGAAGTACAGAGATGTTCAGAAACACTCAGCTTGGTTAAGACAGTTTAATGCCCAGAAAGCTAAATTCTTTGAAGCAGAAAAGCAAAGGCTTTTAAAAATGCTTTTGTCTGGATGTACTTTTTCGGTTTGCTAATGTTACAACTGAAAAAATAAGAGAGAGATTAAAGAAAAATGAAGCATGTAGACATACACAAATCTACATGCACTGTTAGCTGAGTACTACAAAGTTTCAGCGAGGGAAAACATGTTTTAATGACATTGACAAGAGGAAAAGAAGGTAGGAAATCCATCCTGCCAGCTCTTAAGTCCTCATTGCTGTGATCACCTAGATGTTTTAGTGGAAGAACACAAGTCTCTTTTTAATCTATCAAAAGTAAGAGATGACCACATCTTGTCAATACGCTAAGTACCGTGTGTGTGCTCATTTGTCTTCCCAACCCAAAGAGTTGAGAATACATTGCACAGTACTGAAGCTGATAAATCACAAAGCCCTCCTGCAGCTAGCAACTTTGTCAGTTGCCAGTGGAATAAAACCACCACAGTTCCCAGTGACAGTCCTGCTCTAAGAAGGATTATACCTCCAGGTTTGCCTGTGGTTAGTGTATTCTGCTTGGTACAACAGGGACTTCTGTCTGCATTTTATAGAGTGCTCAACCAAGAGGTTCTGAGGTTAACAGACGAATGATAGCGCTGTCTTGAAGTTTATGGAAATCTGCCATTTTTATACTGAAGATGACTTTCACTAAAACTCTGTTCCAAATAAATTAACCCATACAGGTTGACCAGTTCCCATGCTCAGTGACATAGGGGTTCAAGTGTTTGTTGAGGGTTCAAATGAGCATGTTCTCAAGTGTTTTATTCTGGATGATATTTTTCCTTCCATTTTTGGCACTATGAAGATGCTCAGATAATAAACTTGTTTCCTAAATGTTGATGTGCTTCATAGGACTTCAGTTTGTTCTTGCACTTTTCTTTCTTTGGCTCTTTAGTTCTGTTTGTTTTCTGTTTTACTGGTGTTATTTTTCTCAGCATGGAAGGTGAACACAAAAGAACTGATTTGCTTTCTCTCTACACCAGCAGCTGGGTTGGCAAGGTCAATGAATTTCGTATCAGGGCAGTATGTTTTTGTTTTGTTCATTTTTATCCCGCACTTTCCACTAACTGGCAAGCTTACTTTTATAGCTAGACCGTCCACTAAATTTAACAAGTTTCACTAAACTTATTTTCTAGAAGTAGAGACCACATTCTGAATTAAAGGGTCACGTACTGCAAGGCACGTATTTAAAATTGTTCCACAGTTGCTTTAGATCTGAGAGAATTTGAAGAGGTGTACATTTTTAGAACTGACTGGTACAGTTGATGAGCATTTTGATTAAATTAGGTTTTAAGATTAAGGGATGACATACCATGCATTTCAAGTTGCTGGAACAAACCACGTTGCAGTGTTCCTGCAGAGCATCAGCTCAGTCCAGGGCATCTCATACTGAGTGTAATGGAAATATGTTCTGTCCATGCTTCCCCTCCATAAGCCCCACGGACAACGTGTAATGGGAGGACTTGTCTGAAATATTTCTATATTCAATTCCATAGATCCGGATCCGGGATCCAAACCAAGGGGGCAAAGATATAACAGAAGAAATAATGTCCGGAGGGGGCAGCAGGAACCCAACGCCCCCCATCATGAGACCCACTTCCACACCTACTCCACCTCAGGTAACAAAGTGGCCATGTAGCCCTCTCCCAGTGATGTCTGCTTTGCTTTGCTGTTTGTTAGAGCCAATTCCTGAGTCTTCCATCCGCACCACCAACTGCCTCACTCACCTGGATGGTCTTTTCTTTAGTTGTCCATGTTCTTCAATGATTTTTTTGTAAGTTTGATCATTTTTTATCATCCTGTAGCTTGTAAAATGTAGAACTGCGATGCTGCTACAAGTTCCCCTCCCCTGCTTTTGTATCAGCAGTAGTTTTTAAAGCTGGTGAAGGCTTTCTGAAGGAGTCAGTATGTCTGTGAGAGATGTGGTGTTTCCATTAGTGTCTTGTGCACCTGAGGAACATCCATATCATGCATGTGATTGATTATATATCTTAAATGGCATTGCTGTCCATACTAATGTCTTTCTGCTTTAGTAGTCTTGTTTTAGAGTAACCAGAATTATTGTAGCTGAGGACATTTATCAGAGAACTTCCTGATTTGGGCTCTGTGTATTCAGCCTTAAAAAGGGAAAGATAAAGGGAAAATAAAAGGCATTCTTCTAACATAAGAAAAAGCATAAATATCCCAAACTGATATTTTCCATAGTTCATAACTCTCTTCAAAAATTCTTGTCACACACCTTTGGGTTTCTGACCCTTTCTAAGCCTCTGTATCCTGCTTCACCTGAGAAGTCCACATGTGATGTCTAACAATTAAACTGAGTGGAAATCTGGGTCTGTTCTAGTCCTTTTTGACTCAGGGCCAAAAGAGCACTCAGATCTGCGGGCAAGCAGTCCTGACATGAACATAAGTCCATCTCGATGTTAACTGCTGGGTCTGAAAGTGGTTGCGTTATTTATCAGGAAGTGATTTCTCTCCTTTGACCAACTCTTCCACACCTGCAGCAGGAGGAGATGATGTCTTCCTTGGTCTCCCCATGGCGTTGGAGATGGAGAGGAGGCACATGGCACATGCCCTCTTCGCAGCAGCCAGCTTGGTGTAGCTGCCGCTTTTGTATGTAATCTCCCAAAAGAAGGGTTCTTCCAAGGGGAGATGGTGCTAAGCCACGAGCTGCTCAGCTTAAATGTTTGTGAACAGCTGGAGAAAAAGAAGCTGAACTCTACAGTTTGGCACAGGCCTTGGAAGTTGACAATGTTTTATTGGAGGTTATTGTCTGCTGCCCAGGGGCCTGATATAAAGACCATAAATATCAAGAAAGTTCTGCATGTGATGGGTGGGCTTTGGGTCAGAGCCTGGCTCAGGCACAGTTTCCTCTTTGTCCAAGCTCTTCCCTGTTTAATGTCAGAAACAAGTTTTTGCTATTTTTTTTTTTTTTTTTTTGTGCAACAATTGTTCCTGAGATCTGAGATGAAATCTTACCCCCCACATGCACATCCTGTGTCAGGATAGCTTTTCTGCTGACTGTCCTGTGCTGAGGAAAATGCATGGGCTTGTCCTGAGACACCCATTGCATGAGGATGTAAGCCTGAGGTTACAGCTGAGCCAGTGGGGATGAGGAATGGGGGATCACTGAGATGAAATAAGAGCCTGGTGTGCAGAACTCCCCTCTGAGACAAATGGAATAGCTACGGCTTTTGGCCATTTCCCCAGTTCAATCAAATCCTTTTATCATATGAAGGCATCACCATTAGCTTTGGGTCACCTGCTTTCTCTTCCTGGTCTCCATCAGGGGCAAGCAGTAGCAAGGCACCGTGCTCGAGCAATTCCCAGCTGGCTGTTTGTGCAACAAGGTCTGCAGGGCTCAACTGGAATAAGCCTTCTTCTGTCAGAGAGTGGTCTGATGATTTGTTGACTCCAGCTGGAAAGGGAGAGAGCAGAGGGCTGGTTATGTATAGAGTTGATTATAGTTCTTTCCAAGCATTTTCCATGAGAGGAGATCCCAGTGATAAAAAATGTTTGAATGGTGGTGAGACCTTCTTCCCATTACTTCATGCTAAATGATTTACCCCATTAGAAGTGTGGAAGGGTTGAAAACAGCCAAGGTTTCAATTTGTGTTTATGTGTGGTGCAGCTAATGCAGACACTTATTGGATCACTTTTGCGTTCAGAAAGCTATTTTAAGATACTATAATTAAGTCAAACAGGACAAAATAAATGCTTTTCTAGAGGAGGTTAATAAGCATGAATTTTTTATCAGCTGTAATTTGTATGCAGAGCACACCAGTGATGTCCAATCATCTGCTCTAAGTAAGGTATGCAAATATTTCATTGTTTCATATCCAGACTTTGTTTTGATTAGGTACTTGGAACCACTTTTGCTAATCACAGAAGAGCTTCGAAATAGAGCTCACCAGTAAAAGTTCATTAGTGCAGCATAACTGAAAATTTAAGCTCACTTAAGCCAGGAAATTCAAAGTTATTGTCCCAACAGTGTCTATAATTCATTTCTCTTAAGCACGTCTAGTATCTTGGATGCAATTAGATGGTGCTTAGTGCATGCCTTAATACGTATGTTCAGTGGCTGAATTCCAGTAGCTGTGGATAACTTTGAACTGTCTAAAATCAGGAAACTTTAAATATTCAGCCATGACTTTGCTCAAAACTTTTTAGGGCTTTTTGTATTCCCTTTCCTCAGCTGCTAAAAGCTGTGAACAATCAATGTGAGATTCATATGAAAAAGAAATACTTGCATGTTGAAATACTCAGAATTTGCAACAGCTCCTGGAAGAGGTGCACGGGAAGTGTTGCTGCTGCCCTGTTCCCCCATGCCTTCCAACCAAACTGTGCATGAGGCGGTTTTGGATGAGATTGCATCTGGAGAACATTCAAAATGCAAACCCAGAGTCTCAGGGCTTGAATAAGTGTCATCTAATCGAAGCAGCTCCCTGCATGATGATGTTTATGGTGGTTTTTATTATTCTTATTCTTATTATAGACTCTAGTAACACTTACTTTACATTGACTGCCAGTATCTGATTCTGTAAGCTCGTTACTAAAGCACCACAGTCACAGAAAGAAAAACTTGCTCAAGAAGTGCGTGGAAGCCACTGCTGTAGACCTGTCCCTGTCAGAAATATAATACTTTTTAAAAAGAAGCCAGTTTACAATAACAAGGGCTGTTGTGTCTACAGAAACCAATGGAAATTTTAACTGACCCAAAATGTTGATAACGCAAGCAGTAGATTAAATACGGAACATCAAAAAACACTGGGTTTGTCCAAAGCATGAGCAGTGCTGACAAGACTCGCGTTGTGTGGTTTAGCCATTTCTGTCCTTTTCGTATCTCCCGCTTTTGTTTTGTAGTCAGCATCACTGACCAAGGTGTGCTTTTGCTGGAGGCTTTCCAGCACCTTTGTAGTGGTTCCCCAAGCCCCTGTGCAGCACTGTATGCTGACCAGTGAGCCGTCCCCCAAAACTGTCGATTAACCTCCAACCCAGGGAAGTGGCTCTGATGAATGTGTGCGGCTGCTCTGCATTCTCTAGTCCATGAGAAGATGAATTTCCCTTTTTTTTTGCCAGGATTTTTCTGAGGTTTAGTTGCTCAAATGCTTTAAACTCCTGCGTAAGAGAAATGGAGATACTATTTATACATTTCTAGCACTATGCTATTTTTCACACTATTTTTTTTTGCCATGAAGATATATAAAAACCAGGACCACATACAGAATTTGGCTACAGTATTTGCTCGGCGCTGACTCACACAGATCACCTTTTAAAGAGCAAGAAGTGCTCTTATTTTCCTGGCAAACCTCTTGCAAGTATTGGTGAGTTTGTCACATTTTGTGTTTTCTTGGTCTACGGGCCATGGTAGGATAGAATAACAGAGCCAGTCTTTTAGCACCGTAAATCACGAGAGCAATTTTGAGTGTTTTTTTTTTTTCCTAGAAAGTCTCTAAATGCTTCATTTTGAAGCTGAGAGACCATAGGGGTCATTAATTAGGTACCATTTTTATTGCTTTGCAGTATGGCTTCCATAAAATTAGTATTTTCCAAAGTTCTTAAGCAAGCTTGTTTACTGACCCAAGGAGCTTCAAGGCTTACAGGTTTCTTGCTCACTGGTTTCGTTTGGTTCCTGCTATTCTTATAATATTCTTCTTTTTCCCCGTTGATTTTGTCCGTACATTTTCATAACATGAAACTAATGATCCTCTGAGGGTGAAGGGAAAGTGTTCTTGAAGTCCACTTGTTTGTAAAATCTGTGTTTTGTTTGCCTAACTTTGGGTTTGGCTGAAGGTACAGATGCAATTCTTCATTCGTCGTCCAGCCAATCTCATCAGGCTCATTCCTGGAAGAGGAGCAGTCCCATATAAAAGTTTCAACCCTTTGCACCACTTACTTAGGTCTTCTATTTTTTTCCAGATGTGCTTTTTGCACAGTCCTTTACCTTTCTGTTGCCTGAAATGGTGAAAAATCATGTAATGAAGATAATCCTCTTTATTGTGCACTGTTCAGATGTGATAGCTGAAAAAGATGGAAATGGGAGTCCCATGAAAAGGAGCAGATTGCCAGAGAGTTTCCTTTTGAGGGAAATAAGGCCTACATGTTTTTCTGATACCTGGTCTCAAAGAAGGAATTAGATGCCCATGACTTTGGCATTGTGCTTTATCTTGATTGTTTAGAAATCCCCATTTGTGTAAATGTTCTGCCAGCATGGGTTTGTAGCTAGATAAAGAGAACCACCTGTAAAAAGCTGGATGGCTTTTCATTTTTAGATTATAAAAGTTATCAGCTTTCTTCTTTGCATGGTCCCTGATTTAAGGGGATTTTACAAATGTAAGTAGTTGACTTCCTAGTCTGTGTTCACTGTAGTGTCACAAGTGCTTTACCTTTAAGTCTGAGTAAATTTGGTGTTGTTGCTTGGTCTTACACAAGCTCTGTGTTAGATTCTAAGATGAGACAAGGTGGGGTTTTGTGTGTTGTTTTTTTTTTTTTTTTCTTTTATCAAACCTTCATGTACAGAAGTGAAGTTGTCATTTGTCCCATTAATGCTGGGGAGATAGTTAAAATACTTGGTCTCTGCAACAGGCTGTATCTTTTTCAGTCTTGTCACTTGCTGGTCTTGCAGATTGTTTTTATTAATAGAATATATACAAAATTGGTTGGGAACCAGGTATACCTGCTCTATTTTTGATTAATGCAGAATTGTTTTTTATTTTCAGTATTACCCAGCAGGTATCATCCGTAAGTCTGTGGAAGGCATTAGGTGCTTTTTTCATACCAGCAGCACAGGTATCCTCAATCTGGGTGATGTTCCTAGTGTGACAGTAAATATTAGTATGCGAATGCATGTAGATAGATGTATATTATAAACTATTTATGCATACATACACACCTTAACTATAGATGAGCATACGCATGTGTGCGTGTATATATCTGCAGATGTTGTTGGGTATTTGAACCAGCAGTTTGTAGTCCATTAGTGTGAGCAGCTTTTGTGTTCAGCAGAATCGCACCTTGTGGCAGTTGTACTAATATCTACAGTTTCAACGCGCTGTTTTCCGATGTTTCACTCAAAGAATATCAGCCTTTTGAACTAGCTGGTCAGCTGAGAATGGAGCTGAGCCCAGAAAACACGCTGAAGCTACGGGGAGGTCCTGGAGACCCTTGGTACATACCTGACTTTTTGCAGACTGCTCAGAGGAGCATTGCTGCTGCTCTTGGAAGAAACATTAGGAGAATGAAGTGTATTAATAACCGCGCTGTCTTTTTCTTGCCATTGTTAACAGTAATCGTCTCTTTTTCCCCCTTTCCTGCTGCCTTTTCCTCCCTCCCTTTCCCATGTACTTTTTGAATCGGTCTGTGTATCTTTTTTTTTTTTTTTTCCCTGCCTTTTGTTTTTCTTTTCTTATCCCACACTACTCGTCTCCCTACTTGCTTGCTTGTGTTCCATGTTGCTAGTTTTTATGTTCGCACGCTCATTATCACCCTTTTTTGTACTTCAAATCCCAGCAGCTGTCCAGCCAGGTCCCAGAGCACAGCCCTGTGGTTTATGGGCCTGTGGAGAACACCCATCTCGCTGCCAGCACCCCTGTCACTGCGGCTAGCAACCCGAAGCAAGGTTTGTTGATGGATATTTCCTCCATGCTTATTTTTAGTCATTTTTCTCCTTTCTAGTTGTAGTTGGAATATTTTTGGCATGAAGACAAGCAGGGTAGCAGTCAGCAGCAATAGGAGGGGAGGGACTTCTTTTCCTCCAGTGGAACATTTAACAATGTGTTGCTAAGGGAATTAATTGAAATTTGCCAATGTGAAACTGGTTAAAAATAATTGTATTAGAGCTTATATGTCCTAAACATTGTTTCAGAGCACTGAGAAGTGTGAACCTCCTCTAACCCACACGCCATCCTTCAGAAACAAGTGTGTTGTCAGTAAAATGCTCATAGCCAGGGAGACTTCCTATCATTTGAACAATTTATCAGCCATAGTAATGACATGTAACCAGAACATCGCATGGCTCATCCAGAGCCATTTGTATATCTTGTCCTACAGGACACAGGAGAAATTAATTAGAACAAATGTTATTGTGTAAAGTCTCTCAAAAATGGCTTACTAAATTTTGCTGACTTCAGTGGTAAACAAAAAGAAAAGAACACAGAAAAAAAATCTTTTAAGGGATTACATTGCATTCTCTTACCTAAGAATACATATATGAAGGGAGATATTTAACTGTCTGTTTAAAGACAAGGAAGGTGTCCCAGGAGAGAAGGTTGTGTGTTCCAACTCTCCTCCTACACTAAAATTTCATAGCCATCTAAGAGCCATCAAAAAGCTTTAATTAATGTGTATGCTGCTGTCATGTTACTGGACTTGGTGTTGTCACACAGAGTTGACGTTCCTGTGTACATGTACATGCATATACGTTTCATGCAATGTGTACATGAAAGTTGAGAGGTGCCATCTTCTATTCGCAAGCGTTTCTCATAAACTTTGAGCCTGCTGAGATATTTCAGAGTGTTTGCTAGAAGGAAACTAAACTTCAGAGAAGCGTAGCTTTGAAAAGAGGAAAGAATCTAACACTTCAGATGCCGCAGACCCAAATAACAGTGTGGTCACTGTCTGACATCGAGTGAGGGGAAGTATCCCTGAGGCTGGTCTCTGTTGGATTATAGAATTTAATGACAGTGTTGCTCTCTTACAGCCTTAGCATAGACTTCAGGACTTTTCCTCAGTGAAAACCGCTCACATCTCTAGATTGGGGCTGTTCCTGGAAATAAATCACGGGGACACTTGGGAGATGTCTGGTCCCATCTCCCACTTGACTATCTCCAGCCACGGCTTTGGCTAGCCAAGTCCCTGTAAGTCTTCAGGGATGGGAACTTCTCAAGTTCATTCCCTCTGCTGCTGCAGATCTTTGTGCAAAAAGAAGTCTCTGTCGTCTCAGAAAGGTGTAGGTACATGTAACTCCCAAAAAATGACTGCCCTAGCCAAACTCAGCTTGCAGGCGCTCTGACATGTTGCTGCTCAGCTCCAGCACAGCCATGATGCATTTACCCCTTTGAGCAAATTGACACTGAACTGTAAAGTGCAGCACATTACACCAGCTCCATCACAGGATTTCAGCTCGGGGTATGAGAGCTTGTGTTTCCAGGACAAGACAGTCCTCTCCCCACCCCACCCCCCTTCTCCTTCCATGCACTTTTGTTTAACTTAATCCAGCTGTAAGTTAACTGGAAGTAAGAGGTCTTTATTTATTTAGTTACACAGGTCTGGCTATACTGGTTTAAATATAAATCAGGACTTGAACTGGGATTTAACACTGCTGAGCTTTCCTGTGTTTATCTCCATTACATCCCAGAAAGATTCAAACATTTGTTCCAGTCCAAAAATTGCTAAAGAGCACATTTATGTAAGCATTGCAGAGAAGGAACGAGCACTAAAATAACACCATCAGAATTCGGGTGGGGGAGAGCGGTGTGAAGCAGGGGGGTCACGGGCAGCGTGTTAGAGGTGAAGGTAGTTTAGATGCCATTGCAATTACTGATTTAAATGGAGCTGGTGGCCTGCGGGACATATCAACAAATATATGCTGAGGTAATAGAATCGCTTTTTCATTCATTCACTTTGTACCCAACGTTGGATTCTTTTGTTCCAGAATCAGAACAGTCACAGATAGGGTCGCAGTGCAAAGAAATCGGGCGTTTATTAAAACCAGTATTAGTGCTTCGCATGGGCCCCCTTCACTGTGTTCACCCTGTGGATCAGACCTCCCTTGTGCCCTTCACCTTGGGTACTTGTGTGCATCAGTTGAAACTTGGTATAAAGTTGCCATTCTAATTTTGTGATATTCAGTGATCGTTTGGCAGTTATTTATAACTGTGTGCAGCACTTGGCCGATTCACTGGCTTTGAGATCAGGAGCAGAGCACGTGTGCCGTGCAGACAGCCCCAGCCTCTGCTATTTCCTCCGCCAGTATCTGCAGTCCCTGTTATTTTTGTGTTTAAGCCATTAGCACGGCTGCTGAATTTGGGATTGTGCTACCTTTAAAATCCTTGGGTTTTCTTTAAAAAGATGAGCAGCCCACAGCCTGCATTTGTGGCTTTCGAAAGCAGTTCCTGGCTTCTTGGCCTCCCAAGTTCATAGCAGTTTGGAGGAATGCAGGAGAGGCACACCTTTGTGGCTCTAGAGTCCTGGAAGCATTGTTTGGGGGCAAGCAGTTGTCATTCCTGCAGGTGCTGGTGTGTATGCCTCGACAGGGCTGCAGCATGCAAGGAGATAGCTGGAGAAATTAGGTCAAGCTGATGGCAGAGCACAAAGGAGCCTGGCTTCAGGCCTTGGCTGGTGCCAAAGTTGTAATGGGGTATAATCCTGCATGACATCAGAGCCACCCGCTTCTGCTCAGCTTGGGGAGATAGCACAGGTTCAGTGTGGTGTTTGAAGGATTACACAGTGAGTCAGTAACATGCACTCCAAAACTGCCCGCAAAGCCACCATCAGTGCTGCCTTGCAAGTGTTTGCATCAGGACAAAAGATGGAAAAATGGCAGCAAGACCAACAATTATTTTCAGATAAGCACCATGAAGTAGGAATGAGTTCCTGAATCCAGCAAAACCTTCTCGTCCACCAATCTCAGCAGCCTTTGCCACTGTGACCACCCGGCAACCCAGCTCCCTCTCTTGCTTTGATGTCTCTGCATGGAGGAGATTGCAAGCATCTGTCCTGCTGAGTTTTTGTTGTTTTTTTTGTTTTTTTTTTAAAGTATTTCTAAAATCTTTTCCTCTTGTGTTCATCCTGCTTTTCTGCAATTGGGATCAAACAGAACCTGCAGAGCTACAGGGACGGAGTAATTTTGCAAGATTTGTATTTATCTGAAGATTAAAAACAAACAAACGAAAAACATTGGTGCAAACTTTTCTCCTGAACTGCCTAGTATTTCCAGCATGTACTTGCTAAATATCACGTGAGGAACGATCTTGGCATATTTAGGAAAAGTAAGGGATCTGATTCAATTTTGATGAATTGCATTGATTTTTGTTTTGTCTTCCCAACTGTATGTTGTTTCATGTGACCGTTTCTGCAATAGCTGGCAGGGATGAATATTCCTTGGCCAGAACATGGAGATTTGTTCTCTGTGATGGTAGTTCAAGTTAAGATTTACTTTTCATTAGCCAAATTTGCTCATCATTCTTCTGAATTCTTCCCTCAAATTACTTCTCTCTTTGAATTTTGCACACACAGCCTGTATCTGGTAGCTAAAGTACTCCCCAGATCAGGTGTTGTTTGAAGAAGGTGTGCTTAAACCACTGTTTCTTAAATGCAGTTATATATTTTTGCTGTGTTTTTATCCCTTGGAATGTTTTTCTAGACACTTCAGAAGAGTTTTTTTTTTCTTTTTGTGAGCAATCTCATTTGACTCAAGGGAGAGAATATCCAGGCAGTTGTTTATAGCGAGCTGTAAATGTCAAGAATGCTCCATGAGTTTTCTGCTAAGGATGCTCCAGAAATTGGAGGTGACGCATTTTCTTCTCTAAACCAGTTCTAAGGTCCTTTTTCTTACATGGAGCCTTCAGAATCAAAATCAGCTGTTGGGATATGTCCTCCCATCTTTTTCTTTTTTCATGTCATCCTCATCCAAAGCCATCTCCCTGCATGCCTCATTATGTTGATAAACTACCACTTTGGCTGTGGTCCTGTCTGCTTCCAGCTGCCGTCAGCCCCAGCAGAGTTCCGAAGTTCTTCATGGCACCAGCTGTTCCTGAAGACAGGGCCTGGTGCTCCAAGCAGTTTTGGATGGGCTCTCCTCCAAAAGCCCTCTTCCTTCGGAGGCTCTGCTGAAAAGCCCCAAATGGGAAGCCCGCAGAGCTGGAAGAGACCAACCAAAGCTGTGCCTGTTCAGTTCTACCTCAATTTGGATGATTTGGGCTTTCTCCTGGCCTTTGATTTCCTAACCTGAGGCTTTGTGCCTCCAGATTTCCCAGAATTGCTTTTTGATGTCCTGGCATTGTCCCAAAGAAGTTCCCTATCGTTTCAATGCTCAGAAAGCCCTGGGGCACAGCTTCCTCCATGGGGGCAGGTAAAGCTGACCTTCTCCTAACCAGGGTTGGAAACAGGACCACTGGGGTCCCTGCCACCTTTGACTGATAGCTGTCTTGTCTGGCTGGCTGAGTTGTAGCACTGGGACACTTTCCTAGGCAGATCTTACAATCTTTAAGAAAGATTTTACAGTCTGCATCTTGTAGTCAAATTAGAGGTAGCAGAGCAACTTTTAAGGTCCTGGCTTGTGCTTCCTTCAAAAGGAGTGGGGCTGCGTATTTTAAATGAAGTTGGGGCAGACTTTTGGGAGCTGCATGATGTGCATGGCAGGGACTGTATCACAACGTCTACTGCTAATTACAGGGACTTCTCTGTGCACGGTATTTTCCCATCCTTAGGGTTTGGTTTGATACAGGTGCATTTTTCACTGTGCTTTTCCAACCCTGCTTGACATCTCTAGAGCACAAACATCAAAAGGTAACTAACACTGCTGTTCTTTGGTGGCGGCTCTGCTTAAACCCCATTTTGTTTCTGCTCTCTTTGGAAAAGATAACTTTTCCCTGCTGAAATTCAGAACACAGAAAGGGGGATTGTGCCCTTTCGTCTGGTATGCTGAAGGGGGATGGAGTATAGAAATAACAAGTAAAAAATAAACTAACTGTATCTCGTGTGTTAGTATTGATGTGACACGTGGCATCCATCAGTCGTGGGGCAATTTCCCCATTTAGAAGGGAGGGCACTGGGCAGAGAGAACTTGCAGGCTGCTGGATGCTCTCGCCAGAGCCTCTGTTTGCCTGTGTTTTGGAACATGAGTTTGCCCAGGTCTCAGTGTTATTTATGGCCCTATGCTACTTTGAGGCAGAATCCAACTGATTTTTGTCTTCTGTAATTTCTGTCAAGAAAAATTGTATTTTCAGCAGCAGAGTGTCTGCAAAAAAATCCATGCTTTGCATTGTGCTTACATGCCTTTTCTGTGAAGGACTGCCATTTACTGCAAAGCCTACATGCAGAAAAATACCAGTAGCCACTGCATTTCCAGATTTCCAAGCTGCAGGTTGCCCGGGCTCTTCCTTTAGATGCAGAGATGGGCTTCAGGTGCCTCTGGTTTCTTCCTGGAACATTCTTGAAAGCAGTCAGAAGGCAGGCAAGGGGATCCAAGGGAAGGAGGTTAGATACCATGAAGGAAAGTGGAATTGACCTGTTTGTAACACTGGCTTTTTTTTTTTTCTTTCCCAGAAGAGAAGCCAAAACCCGATCCAGTATTAAAACCGTCTTCTCCAGTCCTCAGACCAGAACCTACTGTGGAGAAAAAAGATCAAGCTGGCCAGACAACCGAGGCCACCCCAGTGGAAACCCCACCAGAGCTTCCTCTTGCTCCATCGCCAACCCCAGCCGCTCCCGTCGCAGTGGTTCCTGCAGCTGCTGTCATCACCGTATCTAGTAAACCCGCATTCACAGCTGACTCAGAGGAGAGATGTGAACTCGCTTCCCCAAAAGAGGAGGCAATGCCTATATCTAATGCCACACCCTGCACGGACACATCAGACCCTTCGCCAGCAGAAGAGGCTGATGCTGAGGTGTGCAAGGAGCCTAGTAGTGTAGCATCTAGTGATATTCCAGTGACTGCTAGTACTAATCTAATTAATGAATTGAATGGAGTTAGTGAAAAAGTAACTGCTACAGAGAGCGTAGTAGATGTAGCCCAGCCGGAAGTTGCGCCATTGACTGCTGAGTTGGAGACACCAGAAGCACCTCCAGCAGAAGTGGAAAGTGTGCCATCTTCCAGTGCTCCTCACACCGCTCCCTCTCCTCCTCCAACCCCTCCTCCAACCCCTCCTCCTCCTTCTCCTCCTATTTCTGTTGCTGCTGCTGTTACCACTACAACTCCTTCTCCACCTCCTCTTCCATCTCCTAGTGCCCTCCCTGTTGTTCAGGGAGATTTAGAAGGAGAGGAGAGCACAAGAACTACTCTTAATGAAGAGGTAAAAGATACTGAAACGAAGGAAGAGACAGAAGCAGATGGGCAACTGGAGGAGAATACAGAGGCTCAGAGTTTAAACTCTAGCAAGAGTCCTGTCCCAGGTAAGTGTTTGGCTCCATGGTTGTGTGCAGTAAACTTACAGATGAAGGAAAGGGGTCTTTGGGCTTATTTTTCTATCAGTGGATTCTGTTTGTATCTGCCCCCAAATTCTGATTCTGCCACATGACCATTGTTCTCATGTAAAATGCTGATCTTTGTTTGTAGAGGGGGGAAAAAAAAAAAAAAAAGAAAAAAAAAAAAGATAATCAAGAGGTAGCTACCTTCACACGTGCATCCTAGGGTTGACTGGGTTCACGTAAGCTTCATTTTGCTTTCATGGGGTAATAGAACAACATTCCCAAGCACTGTTAGCAGGATAATTAAAAAGATACCACTAGTGTTCTCTCCAAGATCAGCCAGTTGGTTCGATGACCTATTGCTTCACATTTATCAGCCTGCTCCTAAACCAGCTTTAACACTCAGCCCGTGAACTCCTTTGGTTGAACCTTCTGAACCAGCAGGTTCTGGAAACCTGTGGGGTTGGTTTTATCCAACTACAAAAATGTGTCATGGTGTTACCAGAAGTAGGTAAATGAAACAGCCCACAACGCTTCAGTCATTTGAAAGAGCTTTTAAGTGTCTCACACCTACAGCTGCTCAACCTTAATTAATGGTGCATCTGTTTTTCTTCCACGAAAGTAACACGTAAGCAAAAATCTCTTCTTCTCCTAGCTAGGCTCAGCTGTTCGCCTCATTTCACGGTGCTTGAACTTCTCAGAAAAACAAGGTACTCAGGTTTGGGAGGCGTGAGGATTTGTTATGAGTTGCTAAAAAATGAAGTTTCTATAGTTGCCTTTTGAAACCTAGGCTACTTCTCTCAATGTCATTATCTGTCTTTGCTTTCAGTGTCCTGTCATGTCACTGTGTTAGCGTTAGTGGGTTAACTCAGACAACCTGTTTTTATTTGTTGCATTTCCTATAGAAAAGTGCTTTTTCTCAGGACTTCCTGGAAATGAAACTGTGGAAAAGAGGTTAAATCAATCAATTACTTGTATTTAGCTGCTTGAGAGAGTATAATGGTGGCTATTATGCATGCCAGCAGCGTTAAGCCATTTAAATGTATCGCATCTTTCACACCCTGTTCTGCAGTCCTTTCAGAGCCCTGAAGCTGAGGTTGTTTATTTAAATATCATTTGAATTTAGAACTGATGGAGTTTGGACAAGAAAGGCAGGAGAAACAGTAGCCTTTTCTTCAAAAAATGACATTTAAAATGCTTTCCTGTAATTTCGTTCTTTTGAATGCTTACAACCTCACAGTTTTAGGGAGGGATTCGGTTCTCGGAGCAGGTGCGACTCCTGTGTGGACTTGGTGAGGCCGGGGCACGTCTGTGCCTTGTGCTGGGTGAGCTCGGGGTGGCTTTGGTCCTTGAGGTCTTCCTCCCGCAGTGGCTGCTTCGGGAAGCATTTCCCCCAGATGCAGCTTCTTGCCTTCAGAAGTTCATTCTGCATGTGTTTGTTTATACGTTTATTCTTTCATAAGCACATGGTGGAAGCATAATGGCATCGATAGCTTCTATTACTGTGCTCTTTTATGGGCTAAATTAAATGAAAAGCAGAGGCTGGCCTGGCTCCATGTTTGTGTGTAATGCTGCGCAGGATCAATACGCTGGATCTTGCTGATCCAGTATCTTAAACAGAATCCAATACCTACCTAGAAAAGATCAGAAAAATCCCTTCGCTATACCAAGCATAGGTTGGTGTGTTTTGTTTTTTGTTTGTTTGTTTTTCTGTTAATCTCTTTTCTCTTTTTATTTTACTCAGGTCATTTTGCTCCTCTAGCACTTACTGTTCTTCAATCTGAAATACTTCATAACCCAAATTAATTTCCTTACAAAGCAGAGAAATGGGCTTTTTTGTGTAAAAAAAGGTTTTACACAGCCAGGTTCCAGCTTGCAAGGTTATTGCTTGCTTTAGAGTGTCCTGTGGTTTAAATTAAAAAAAAAAAAAAAAAATAAGGCAGCGTTTGGGGTTTTTAATTATGTAGAAGATTAATTTTAATGCTCTAATACCATTAGACCAGACAGCATGCATTAGCCAATACATTGGATTTGGCAATACGGAAACAAACATTTCTCAAGTCGCATGAAATATCACTCGAGACTGATTACTAGTAGAAGTTCCGTACTTGAAGGAAAGCAAAATACTCTCCACGTCAGGATTTTGTACTTTGCCCATCCTGTAATGAAGCATAACTGTGTTGCATTTCCCTGCCAACCTTTTTTGGGCAATAATTTTACAATTCTTTCTTGGAGAGAGGAAGAGAGATTTAAATAACATAACCTGAAGGTGACTGCTAATGCAGGCATCCTTTTAGGCAGAATGAGGAATTACACGTCTCTGCCAGTACACTGGAAAATACAGATGCTGAACTTTAGAAGCAAGGAGGAAGGGCTGTATTTTTTTTTTCCCTTGGACTAAAGACTAAGAGGCTTTTTTTATGATCTATGGAGATAAGATAGAAATTGGAATAAGGGAAACTTCTCAAACACGTGCTGGTAAGCATGAGCTCTGTGACTTTTAGCAATATTTCTTTGGGGCTTTCAGCACCGTGTGGGTTTTCAGAAGTGTGTGTTTATTACAGAGCAGTTTGTTAGCTACAAATCATACTGCTTTATTCCCTTTAATGGTAGCTGATCTGATTTGACTGGGACGCTACTCAGACCAGAGACCTCTAAGAATAATCCAATTGCTGCAGGAAGTGAAGGAGGCAGCACTTGTTATTGAGTGAGTATTGAACCCGTCCTGCACGGCGCAGAGGGCTCCAGGCTGCAGGAAGCACTGGCTGCTGCAGGAGGCACTAAATCAATGACCTGGCTATGGACAGTTATTAAGATACTCCTGGCATTCTGCAAAAACAAGCGTCTTAGCTGCTCTGCCCCACCAGATCTCTGCTTTTCATGTTTATAATCTGGCCTGCCGAAAAACATGGGGGTTCCTGAACGTGAAATTAATCCACCTCCCCTCTGAAGAGTCTGGGCAGCACTGTTGAGACTTGGAAACGTATCTTGTGTTTTGTGATGGAGGTGGCTGCATTTCAGGGGTGGATGGAATTATTTGCTTGTTCAGGCACTTCACAGAAAACGCCGTTCTGCTCTCTAACCATTAGAAAAAACAATACTTTGATTTTTCTCTGTCAAGTTCTGTATATAGATACAAGCAAATATGTTCAGACCACAGAAGCATCTCTAATATCCAGAAGTTCTTTTTTACAGTCCAAGAAAACAAATTTTGTAGTGTTTGTAGCAAGAGATGAGTTGAACAAAGCTGACCCTTTTGTGATCTGAGGAAACTGTGCTCGCTCTTTTGCACTGGCTTTAGATTTCCACTGCATTTCCAAGGTCAAAGGATCTCTACAGGGGCACTGGTGGTGTGTTCATTGTACTTTGCTGAAACTAGAGTGTGCCTGGCTCTCTTTTCTATTTCACACAAAATATCCTGTCTGCTCTTAATGTCTTAAGTTGTATTAGGCTCCATCATGACAACAGCAATTTTAGGGATATCGATACCTGACGCTGGCTGGTTCATCTGTAGACTGCTCGTCACATCTCTAGCTCCATTCCATGATGAAATCAGCAGATTCACCGAGCTGAGCCTTGAATTGTGGTTGTGCTTGCATGACTGACAAATTCTGTAAGCCCTCTGAGCTGGTCCTGGCTCTCAGTCGTTTCACATGTTGTTGAGGCTATGGGACTTTCTCACTGTTTCAAGCTGTTTGCAGTGTAGTAGTAATCTAGAGGTGGTGGTGAGGGTCAGTCTGCAAGGCTGCAAGTAGCTCAGGGCTTGATTTTCAAAAAAAAAAAAAAAAAAAAAATGTTGTTGTTGACCTGTTGTCATAGTTGGTCCTGCTTATCCCCTCTAAAATGGGGTTGAGCTGATGGGCGTCAGAACATTGAACCGCTGGGCACTGCGGTTCTTTGTCCTGCATGCAGTGTGACACCAGGCATCGCTTCTCGCTGCTCCTTTGCCGAATGTTTGGAACAACATCCACTCATCTCCATTGCCAGAAAAAAAGTCAACAGATATTATCAAGAGAGGAACACAGTTTTCAGCCTGAGATCCTTACCAAAAACATTGTTCCAGTTATAAGTCATCAATGGCATACAGTTGCTTTTGTTACTAAATTCTGTTTTTCTCAAGTAGCTTTGCTGGCTGCAGTGAGAGACCAGCGCTTCTGAGGGGGCAAAACAGGATAAAAAAATGTTGGTCGAGTAGAATTTATTAAAAAATAAAAAAAAAATAAAAAGGAAAAGGCACTACCAGAGCTGTGAAGCCTTTAGGACATGGTATGAAAGCCTGCCTTTGATGTAATCTTTCTATCAAGACTATCATGAGAAGCAAAGAGGAAAATTGATGTCTGTCCCAGGCAGAACTCCTAGGAACATAGGAAGCTAAAAGAACTTAATATGCATTGAAATTCAAAGGACTTTCTTTTGCAGAGCTAATTTATGAGAAGGATTTCAGTATAAAATAGCCCAACTGGCTGCAAGCCCCTGTGCTTCTCAGTTGTGGAGTCTGTAACAAGCACTGTGGGGCGGTAATTGGAAATATCTTGGAGAAATATCTCCAGCACCCAAAACTGGAGGACTGGAAATATAAATCAGGTTTTGCCTTTTCCTTGATTTTATGCCATATCCCACTGGAATATATTTTCTTTCCCATGAGCTGTAAGGAGATGGTGTGTCTCTGCTTTGTTTTTAATGGCACATTTGGCTGTAGAGAAAAAGAATAATAATAATAAAAAAAAAGACTGGTATTCATTTATGTTTAGCAGCTGGCACCCACAGCAGAGGGGCCCGGTGAGGAGCCTGCCCCGTCTCGGCTGGGGGCTGGGGACTGAGCCCCCTGCCACAGGCACTGCCCAGCACCAGGGCAGGCAGCCAGGAATGTGCAAGCGCTGCTGGGTCCAGGGGTTTTGACATGGGTAGCAATGCCCAGGACAGCCTGGAAAGAGGGATTTTGTTACTCTTCGTAACAAAATGATGCTGTGGCAATGGAAGGTTTCGTTCGGTCGAGTTTTGGTCCCACGCATCAGTGCCAACGCTGCTGTTGAGATGGAATTGTGCTCGTTTTATAACTCAGATTATAACATCAAAGGTGAATATCGAAATATATATTTGTATATTAAAAGAACAGAAGGAATGAAGTAGGCAATACTTAGCATGCATATCAAAATGAGACAACCTCATAATTTAGACCATTTTTTTCACTCCTGCCATCTCTGATCTTGTAACCAGCAGCAAGCCAAGTGCAGCTGAAGAGCAGCAGCATGCTGGGGCTGCTGGTGGTGCTTCTCTGGGAGGAGGCTACCCACTAACACCGCAGAGCTGCCCGAGAACAAACTCGGGAAATGCGTGAGTGCTGCCAAACGGGGACCTGTGTTTGAGAAGGAATTCAGTTCTCCAAGAGAGACCAGAAATGCTTGGAGACCTTCCTGGGCAGCAGAGCTGGGCACATGCATTTGGTGTTTCTATGGCTCAGGGAAGTGCCCTGCGGTTTGATGCCAGGCTCAGTTTCCAGGGAGCACAGATTGTGCCCTTGTCCTGTTGAGGCTTTGGGTTTGGCAGGGTTGTTTTGGGTTTTTGTGTGTGGTTTTGGTATTTTGGCATGGGCCCCTTTTGTTATCCCTGAGATTTCTGTAGGTAACTGCTCTCTTCTGTCTTTGGTTCTTAGGCACAAGAAACCTTAACTAGGATACCTTAACTAAGCATAAATTAGCATAAATTCTCCTATTGAGTCAGTTCCTGTAGCAGAAAGGACAACTTCACAGAAAAATCTGATCTGATGTCTGCTGTTTTAAGAGGGGAAATACTGAGCTATGTCTGCTGCTCTCCCTTCTGTACCCCAGCCAGCTCTGAGATGTGTTTCAGCGAGGGGCTGCGAGGCTGCAGGTCTCGTCCTGGGCGGCTGCTGTGCCCCAGCATCCTGGTGTGGTGCAGCCCCAAGGCAGGAGAAGGTTTGCACAAGTTATTCAAAAAAAAAAAAAAAAAAAAAAAGAAAAACTCAGACAGATGTCTGTGCTGCGTCACAGATCATGTCCTTTATATGTCTTTCTTCTGCCAAAAAAAAAAGGTGAAAAACACGAACCACTGAGAAGCGATAATACTAACACTGACTGCCTGACAGCTGAGGAAGAAAACGCCCCAAACCTTTGCCAACTCAAAACCCATTAACTTGTGATTATTGCTGTGCATTTAAAAATGAAATGTTAGTTTGCACCCTGGGTGTTCCCTGTGCATAGTTTGAGCTTGAGTGGAGAGAAACTTTAAATGCAGAGTTTGTCAGTTGCTTGCACTCAGAGCTATGCAGCTCTGCAGTTCTCAGATCTCTTTGCATAGCTGCTCAACTTTGATAATCATTATTTTAAATTACTTGGCTATAGCAACACATGATTTGTTCCATATAGCACATATTACCAAAAACAACTTTTTTTTTTCCCTTCTTTCCCCCCTTTGCCTTTAGAAACAAATCCTGTCCTGTACTTCAGACAGGGCTGCAACTATCCACATGTATTTAGGTCACTGTTGTGCATGGTCACATCTTTCCCCTCGTCACCTGCTGCCAGCACGATAAAAACACAGGTGGATGTGGCACCCTTCTTGAAGACATCCCCCAGAACTACGGGACAGCCTTCCCGGGCAAGAAATAATTACCTTGGCACCAGCCCTGCAGCCATGGGCTGACTCTGGAAAAGCAGGGGGCTTCCTTGGCTTTCCTCCAGCTGGTTTAGTGGCCACTTCGGATTCCTGGAGCCGTGGCAGCACCTGGTCTGTGCATGGTTAAATCACAGTGGTTCTTGCCTGTGTGGAGTCCTGTGGCTGGTGCCAGGCTCAGGTCTGCACTCCAGGTGGTGTTGGTGAGAATAACCAACATGCTGTGGTGCACACACAGTACACTTTCAATGGAAATGTGATCTTCCTGTAAAGCTAACCTCCTGTTGCACAAGGCAAACCCATTTCGCAACCCATTTTGTGGGGCTGGCTTTGTCTTCCCCTGGGAGCTGCAGGGAACCTGGTCTCTCGCTGGTGCCGTGTTCAGGAGGGCTGAGTTCCTTCCCAGCTCCCCGCAAACCTCTGTGCAAGCGAAGCAGGTGGCTTGGTGTCTCCACCGGGATGTTTGGTCTGCTTCGTAAAGGCCCTTCGCATCCCCCATTAAAAGGAGCCTTAGAAAATGCTCCGCGTTGTCCTGGTTGTAAATAGGGGTTGTAAATAGGAACCGTGTTTCTCTTTAGTGCAGTGTTGTTAATGTTGTAAATAATGTTACTGTGAGCCTTATTGCCCAAGTTTTGTGAATGACCAGATAATGTTTGAATATTTCAATCATACTTCTGTTTTTATTAACATTCACTTCTGTAGTGTTTAGCACTCTGATCAGTGAAGATAGCTTCTGCTGCACTTTGTGTTCAGACCAGGTGCTGAGTGCATTGATTTCTCAGACCACAATGTTTCTGCAAGCCCTCAGTCACCCTCAAAACAGCGAAACCCTGTGAGCACTGAGACACGGGGTGGGTACCTGGGGCCGTGGGAAGGCAGCAGAGCCCAGTTCCTCCCTGCCCATAGGAAGCCCACGAAGAATCGCACTGCAATTCCAAACTTACTGTTAAGTGTCTCCAGTTGCTCTTTTCATTTATCCGTAGCTGAAGAGCCTTTCCAAATTCTGTTTTACATTGATAAAATACATGCACACGGTGCTTTTCCATAGTGTCTGCTACAAACCAAAGGCTTGAGCTGCAAATCTGTTTGCAGTAAACTTCAATCATGAAATCAATTCTGTTTACACTCTGTTAAATATGCATATGTGCCTAGTATCAGAATTTAAGTCGGTAACACTGGCAACAAATTACGAGCATATTGGATTAATGGTTTTCTCTCCTCTTAATATATTGTGTGGTTTCTTTTACCCTTCAGGGGAAAAAACTGATTAGAGTAAATCACTGCTGATCTTTGAAATATTATACGGTATTTTCTTTGAATCAGTTGGCCAGGAAAATTAATGAACAGTGGAGTTGTTAACCTGCTTTTAAATTGAGATATAAATCCAGCTCAGGAGAGCTGGGTTGCTGGAGTAGAGCTGCGAGATTGGAGTTGTTCTTGTGGCTGAGACACTAGGATTTGGGGCTTGTTTATGCTTATGGCTCAGACAATAGCTAATTCTTAAAATATGTCTTGAGAGAAATATGCTGAGCACAACCTTTGCTCCTCACCAGTACCTGATCTTTAAAAAATCATCAGTTGCTGAAGGTTTTCTTTAGCTCTACATGATCCTTGTAGTGTTGGTAAACTCCTTGCTATCAGAAGTACCATTTTGAGCTTGAATGAGCAGCTTATAAAACAATTATCCTGTTTTAATGTTTCTCTAACGATTTTGTTATTACCGCATTGAAACAAAAAGTGGTTATATCAAGCTGAATCCTCCGCAAGGCTGTGGCTGCTTCATTTTCCTGTATGGTTAAAACCAGCACACAAGAGGGAAGCACATCACCCGTGTGCCCGTGTGTTCCATACGATTTGGTGTGGTAATAGACAATCACTTGTATTGCAGCCCAAACAGCTGTAACTGCACCAAAGATGTGGAAGAAACCAAAAGACCGGACCCAAGCCACTGATGAGGTGACAGAGGCAGAAACAGAGGTAAGAGGGAGCACAGTCTTCCTTTTTTCCAAATTTAACGATGATGTTGCTCTCATGGAAAGGTTGTTTTAGGCACGTTGCTTCCTCGATCTCTCACAAGGAACCAAGGCAGAATTTGGGGAGGGAGAACTGTGATATTCCCCAGCATCCTTAGATAACTGGTTTTCATCTATCCCCTGTTGAAGCCCTAAGTTTTCTTCATTCTTGCCAGAATGAACCACTTCCAACCTTCAAGAACCTGTAGCTGTAACTGCTGTCCTCAGGTAAAATGGGTTTGAATCCTTTGAAGGGCATTGTGTGGGGACCCCAAGGCCATGGTGGTGACATTTGGAAGATTCTTTTGCTGCACAGAGGTGTCATTGTGATGTCATGGCCAAAGGATGGTGTTTTCCTGATGGCCATCTGATGAAGAAGTTGGGAAAAGTTGATATTTCCTTGAAAAACCACCTCGCCAGTAGTTAGATGAATTGAGAACATCTCCTTTGCTGCCATTCTGGTAGGGATGTTTCAGGAGGAACCTCCTTGTTTAAATGTCCTGGGTAAAATTGGTGTTAGAATGTATCACAAAGGGGATAAGAGAATAAAAATTAAAAAAAATAATAAAATTAAAACAAAACAACAACAACAAAAACTAAAAATTCAGGCTGCCCTGTATTGGTGCATGTATGAAAACCGATGTTGGCCAGGTCATTACTCCAGGTTTTCTTTGTTACTCATCTGTTGTTTACTGCATAACTTTCCCTTATGACAAACACTGTGGAATCTATCTGCTACAAAAGCATGGTGCTGCAGAGTAAATCCTGAGTCTAGTGGACAGTACTTCATCCTTCTGTGAGTGAGTGTTTGCAGTTTCTCCACTGAAACAGCAAATAGGCTAATTTACATGTAATGAGTGGTGTACAAGTATGTGCTTTCCACTCTATTTGGGAGAAAAGAGATGCTTAAAACACTTGCATGTGAAGTATCACACTGCAATGGCTGGTCTGTGGTCAACAGAAGAGCTCATGGTGGGGTATTGCAAGGAAATTAAAAGCATCCCTGTGCTTGTTTTCAAGCCAGAGAGCAGAGGGTGTTGCTGGGCTGTGCCAGCAGGTTCTCTCTGTGCGTTTCCTTTGTCATTTGCTGGAGAATTTTCAGCTCCTGGGCCATGTGGTGTTCGCACCAATGCTAAATGTACGTGGAAGAACATCATACCATTTTACCTTGAAAACCTGCAAAAAGCATTTTAGGACGCAGTTCTCTTAGGTAAGGGGCCAAAAGGATCAAGAGCCTCTCCTGGAGCATCCCAGATTAATTATTTCTTTTGTTTAATGGTTAGATGTGCTGCGGTTCCTCCCAGGAGAAGGGCATTCCTGGCACCTTCCCTGTCTGAATTCAGAATAAGGCTGTGTCCCTGGAGAGCTCCAAAATTAACAGCAAGAGATGCTATAGAAAATGTTGCTTTTTCTGAAGCAGCTGCAGAATTGTGGCTGCATGTTACATTACCTTCTTCATTGGGATCTGCTCCAATTAGCAGTTTACGTTTAGAGAAAGGACCCCCCCCTCCCCAAGCATGTGCAGCATTCTCTTTAGAGCAGCTCAGGAGCTGTGGGAGAGGGGAGAAGAGAGGTGGTCTTCCTAGGCTCAGCCTGTGAGCTGTTCCTCGTGGCTGCAATGCTGCAGGGCTTACCAGCTCTGCCACTCCATCCCTGTAGCTGCTGGGCACTGGGCACATGGATAACGCGAAGTCTCTTCATTTGCACTAATGATTACCAGTGGGTTATCCTGGGAGCGAATCGGTGAATGGTCTGGTTATTCTGTGTGTTGCTACAGATCTACACAGCGCTGTTTAAGAGGTATATATGTTCCCGTTAGGCACAGACGTGCCATACGAACAATAAAAGAGCCATTTTGCATGCCTCGAATTTTGGTAGGGTTTTTAATGTAACCTCTCTTTCTGTTTGTGCTTCAGTCTAAAGTAGAAGAGGAACTTTCAGGTGACAAAGTACTTGAATCTGAACAGGATAAAATGAGCCATGGGTTTCAACTGGAGAAAGACCCCTCTGAACTTAAAAAAGTGAAACCTGTGGAAGAAAACGGAGAACAGGAAGCAGAACCTGTCCGTAACGGTGCTGAGAGTGTTTCAGAGGGAGAAGGAACCGATGCAAACTCAGGCTGCACAGAGAGCTCCAGTGAAGGGCCAACGTACCAATATAAGCCAGGTAAATCCTGCATCCTTGCTTGTTTTTTTGCCTTTCTCCTTTGAGGACTGCTCACGTGCAGTGTATCTTACCCATGGAAAGAGGGATGTTTCCAGTGGTGATGTGCAAGGCGTAGTGTTTTCATCACGTCCAGTTCTGCTGGGATTCACAAAAATACAGGCTCTGAGAGACCTTCTGGGGGAGCACAGGAGGAAAATTTTTTTCCTCATGCTTGTCATAATGAAGAGAAGTGGAGAGCAAGGGAACAGGGCGTGACAGGAAGGGAAAATCCTCAATCTCTTGAATTTATTGTACGTGTGGATGTTGGCTGCAGTACATGGGAAATGATGGTGAACCGGTTCCCTTGTCATTACCAGCTGAGAACAATCCCTGAAGTTGTGCATAAGCAGGCACAGTTTTTAAATGAAAGCTTTGCAAGTTCTGTGTACTTAACATGTGTGTATACATCTAATTACCAGGCTAAACAGTTTTGTAAACCTTCAGATTTCTGGAAGCATAAGAAAAAGAAAAGAAACAGTGCCTGGTTTTCAGTCCAGGCTCTGCTCTTGAACTATGGGCATGCAGTTTTTCTGAATAAAATAATTCAAGTGAGGACTCAAAGGACACTTGTGTTTTTGTTGCTAGTTATCACTGGATATAGCCTACCTAAGGGATTTTCTTGTTATTCATTAAGATATTTAATTCAGAGGCTTGAACCTCTATAAATTCACCTCATTAAAGAGACCTTGAGACCATCTTACTTTTCAGTTGCTACCAATTTTTAAGTGATTTCTTATTCAGTTGGAGCTTCCTCAAAATAAATTAAGTCATTTTCTTAGGAGCCTTAGAAATTAGGAGTATAAAACAAAATAAGGAAAGACCTTGAAAGCCTGGCAGACAAGGTACTGGGAAGAGGCACCACCATTAAGTGATCACAGTACGGTTATTTCTGCACTGCTTTGTTCTAACAAGGACCCGAGATGCTTTTCTTTTATTAATTTTGTACTGCTGTATTGTTAGGAGAAAACACAGAGGCCTCTTGATAGTTTACCACACACTTATGATAGCTTACCTGTTCATTAGTTAAGCACATCTTGAAGTTAATCCATAATTCATCAGCCACGGCTCTGAAACACTCGATGCAGTCGGAGTGATCTCGGTTGGGTCTGGAAGTCCTTCCACTTAGCCGAAGGGCTTGGATTGATCCTTTGGAAAGCAGCGTGCATCAGACGTGTGTGCTGCAAAGCAGGGCTGACCACTTGATGCAATAATCCTCAATTTCAGCTCTGCTCTTTCTAAAGATTGGGATTTTGCCTTTTGGTAGGAGGACTTGTTTGTTTGATCCCAGTCTCTCCACTCACTGAATATCTCGAAAGCCTGCTCGTGACATTTCCCAGCTGCTTTTCACGTTAGAACAGCTTGTGAAGAACTTTCCAGGAGAAGGAAGCTGTACATATAAACTGTTTCTTGTTGCTGTCAGTACTTTTCCATGATAGATGGAGGGTGGTGTGGCACGGTGCATGGGCAGCTGGCCGGGAATTCAGCTGCTGGGGCATGGCTAGCCAGCCAAATCGTTTTCTGCACCCTTTAATCACAAAGCTCAGAAGAAGAAAAACAGTGCAAAGAGCTTAAAAAAATTAATTACTTTTGTGTATTTTCATTCCCAGTTAATAAAACCCACGGCTTGAAATAAGTTCCCATTTGCAGCCTCTGCAGTGTCAAGGGTGCTGAGAACCCAGAGACCTAAAGCTGATGATCAGACACCAAAATAAAGAAACAAGAGAAAACTGTAACAGCAAACCTGAATGGCTGATTAAATGCAAAACACCACCACTTGGCATCAGTGAAATACAAAGGCAGCATCTCCTACAGATGTTTTCCTTCAGATAAAAACATGCCTCCCACTTAGGGGCCTGACTGGTCAACCTGGCTGATGAACTAGTCGATGTTTTCTTTTCTAACTTCAAACAAACTGCACAGCCAGCAAAGAAAATCCTGTCTCTAGGCTACCAGATGCTAATTTTCCTTGCACTGAAACGTAGGCTGTAGGTTTACATTTTGATTTGCATCAGGCAAGGTTCCTTCTGTCACCACACTACAGTTCTCCTTCCCAGAAGGCCCTCAGAATAAATGGGTGGAAAGTCGCAACTCTTGAATTTTATGGTTTTTTTTTTTTCAGTTTCCACCATTATTTTCATGATGGGTTTTCAAAGGCTCAATGTTTTCAAAGGATCTTTTTGTTGTGCGTGGCCCTCTTCTCAACCACATTAGTGCCATTGTTTTATTGCTCCTTTTTATACAGAAATAGCTGCTTAAATTTCCTCATTTTCACCCAGCAACTTGAATCATCCCCTTTTCTTCATGTCACAAGAGAGAGTGAAAGTTGGAGTTAAAACTGGAGTTAGTTATTAGACCCGTATGCTGCCGCTGCTGGAGCTGGCTGGGTGCTCCCCATCTTCTGTGTTCCTTTAACGTGATGTGTTCCTCTCCTCACTGCCTAGTGGGCCTCATAGTTAAAATTTAAATTTCCTAAGCAGTGTTAGCAATCTCTTCCCTTTGGATTTAACAGAAACGTGTCTTTGAGAGCAGAGGTTTTTGTTACCTCTGAAGTTACCTCAAGCAACTTCTTTCATTATAGAGCAGTGGAAGCCTCTGGACCCGGACGGGAAGAAGCAGTACGACAGGGAGTTCTTGCTGGATTTCCAGTTCATGCCTGCCTGTATCCAAAAGCCAGAAGGGCTGCCTCCCATAAGTGATGTGGTTCTCGACAAGGTGAGAGGAGAGCCAATAAAACAGGTACGTGAAGTCTCTTTGTTAGTGAACAAAGATATCTAATGCATGCTTCCTTGCCCTTTTTGACGCAGATTTTTATCGGCAAGGGTAAATACTTGGCTCACGTTGCATCACAAAATTCTTTGAATAAAAGGTCTTGACTAATGAAGGAGCACAGATGGTTTAAAAACTGAAGCACAGATATTCTTAATGGTTTCTGTCCTGGATTAAGTTTTACGGGGTTGATAAAATTGAAAATGCTGTATTATAGCCATCAGGACCAAAGGATGTTAGCAAAGCAAGACTGAAGGGAGAGGCAGTGTATTTTATTAGATCAGTTCTACAGTTAGAAAGCATAGAAAGCTTTCAGGCAAACTCTTCTTTTGGTCTGAAACAGTTGTGTCAGTATTTGTGAGCTGATCTAATAAAAGATCATTAAAACCTCAGCTCTCAAAAACATTTGTGATTCTTATCCAGCTTTATTACAGATGTGATTTTCTCCACTGTATATCTGTGCTTATAGAAATACTTGTTATTTTGGAGGTGCTGCCACCAAGACCCTGTTCTCATCTCAGAATGGTGCAGTTCATTGATCTGAACATAACCACCACTTTTAAGATTCAAGCACAGATCAGCATGTAGGCAATTCTCATGTGCAGAAACATTTCTACTCTGAATTTCATGCCCAGGCAAATTGTTAAACACAGCTTTGGTCCCAAAATGGCTTCATCTACCTACTAGATTTCCGTGATTGCTTCTTACTGCTCAGTCTGCTTTTGAGCTGCCTTTGCTTGGTCAGCCATCTGTCTTGCTAACACAGAAGACATTTGTTTGAGGGAAGGTGGCAGTTTTGTGATCCTGAACCAAGACCATTACATTCATATTGCAGAAGACAGGCTTGTGTTGGCATAATTTTATCTTCCATAAGTCATGTTCAGCCTTGAAATGTTTCTGAGCTCCACATATTTCCACAACAGTCACCTGTGTAGGAGATATTTTAAATTAAATGTGTATGTTAGTGTAAATGGGGATGCAAAAAAACTTGCATGGTTTGTTAAAAGCATTGGTTTAGATATTGAATATGAATATTATTGTTTAGCAGAGATTGTCTGTAGGCTTGTGATGGCTGCAACGCCCTGTTTGTTCTGCTCCACGACTCAGGTCAATCAGCCAAAATTGCCATTGAGAACTCTGGACCCTCGGATATTGCCTCGAGGACCAGACTTCACGCCAGCCTTTGCCGACTTTGGGAGGCAAACCTCCGGTGGAAGAAACGTATCTGGAAGTGTGAGTTTTCCCCAGCTTGCTAATTTAAGAACTGGCCTTACTGTTGAAGCACTGATGAAGTCCATCCTCACGTTTTTGGGCGTTTTCCAATGTTCCACTGGTTCTGGTTTTGTTGGTCTGAATGCAAAGGGGATATTTCTTGGCTGTCAAAATGTAGGCAAATTAGAAAAACATTGCAGACGTTTTTCATTGGTATGTATTGGTCTTAAATGTGTTTGATCTCCTCCTTCCCTTTTCCTGCTTGAGAGGTGTGGAAACATTTCCATACTGTGGACCTGGCAATGGCACGTGTGCGAACACACGTAATTCATACAATGACATGAGCTTTGTGTCAGCATGTATCTTCACATTAGTCTGCCTCATAGAAAATGCCAATAGAGCAAATAGGTTTTACTAACAAACCAAATAATAATTAAAAAAGTGGATGTTCTTGCTTTCTCTATGCTTCTACGTGTTGCTTTGCTTTGATCACTTTGTTCCTAGTTTTCCTGTCTTTTCATCTGCTTTCCTTTTACGTTCTAGTCTTTGCCCTTTGTCTGGCTTTACCCAAACTCTGTGAATTCTTACTTTCTGCCTGTGCCATCACTTGTCCTAGGTGTGTGGGTGCCCCCAGCATGGTGCCTGCCGAGAGGCTAGGTCAGCCTCAGCTGGGGAGCAGCAGCTGCCTCAGTTAGGTGCAATCACTTCTCATTTGTCTCTCTAGGTACATTCAGTTTATCTACCTGGATACATCTAATAAAGTATCTATTATTTACCTTTCAAATTTGCTCATTTCAAAGAAGTTTGCTAAATAACCTTGACTTCCAAGTGTGCAGATTTCCAGGAGGCTCGGAGCCAAATGCAGCGATTTCGATGCAGACTTTGAGTTGATGTAATATTTCTGGTTTGAGAGTGGTCTTGTGGCCAGTGCCTCAGTTCTGGGGTGCGCGTCTGTGTCTTCAAGTAGCTTCAGTGTCACGGTTTGTCTCAGAGAACGACCCGGTCCTGAAACTTTGATGCTGTTTGAGGTCGACATCGCTTCCTATATTTAGCGACTCCACAGTGGGCTGCAGGTTGTACTCCGGCGCCTTCTGTCCTTTCATGCGCTGAATGTCCCGAGCCTCTTGGCACCTTGGTAACATCCCTATTGCTCTTTCTCTTTCCACAGGCCTGCAAAGTGCAGAGCAACCCTGGATTGCCTTCCCTGGCTCGGTGCGGTTCCCCAGCATGCCCTCTCTTGGTCTCGCCTCACCCACCATTGAGGAACCTGCCAATAGGGGTAAGCCAAATCCCCCCCTCTCCCCCCATCTTTGCACCTTTTTGTAGAGTTGTCTTTTTCCATAACGACCACTGTTGATAAAGAACGACTGGCAGAAAACTTTACAAAAAGGTGCAACATTGTTTAAAAAAAAAAAAAAAAAAGAAAAAAGAAAAAAAAAAAAAGAAACAAGACTTGCATTGTACCCCTCTAGGCAGTCTTCAGTGGTGGGTGGGACATCACCAGCTGAGGGCATGCTGGGACGTTGGCCTGAGCGGGATCCACGAGGGGTCTGCACTTTGCAGACCTATGGAAAGGGGGAGAAAAGGTAAGTCCTGCTTACCCCGTTCATTTGGAGCATTCAGCACATAACATACATCTTACATTTGCGCCTTTAAAGAGTAGAGCCTTTCTTTGCATCTTCCTCGAGGAGGGGTGGAAGGTAACCTTATTAAATAAGGCTGCTGTCCTGTGATGTCAGTTGTTACAGGATGAGAGGGTTTTCAGCCCCAAACAAAATCAGATGTTATCTTCTTGTAAAGCATGGCAAAATCTGCGTGTATGCTCTCTGTCCACTTGGTCATTCCACCTCTACACAGGCCATGCTCATAAACCATTAAACCCACTGCCTATTCCTTGCCTTTGAAATAATGTCAAGCAGCTTAGTGCTAACAAGCTTTCGGCACGTGAAAATCTTTTATTTTGCTTCCTTGGCTTTGTCTTTCCTTCCTTCTTTTTCATTAAATGTGTTGTATGACTGTTTTTAGAACTAACACATGTTAACTCAAACAGCATAAGGAGTATTGTTACATAGGAAGAAAATACAACTAATAAACATGTTCTGATGTAGAGAAGAAGTTAGAGAGTTGGGTGACAAGATGCTAACAGAGAAATATGGTTGGAGAGGAGCAGTCCATTCCTGCACGCCAAGGCAGGATGTGTCTGCTTTTATCCTTCCTGACAGGTGTCTGGGATGGCTCATAAAAGTCCCTGGTGGTGGAAACTTGAGTCGCCTGGGTTCTTGTGCTTCCCTGGAAGGCAGTTGTTTCTGGCATCTAACCTCAATTTCACTTTCTGCTCTTGAAGACTGTACTTAGAGGGAGCAGCAGTTCTCTAGTTTTTTGGATGTTTTTAAAACATTACTATGGCTGTATCCTAAGAGCAGAGGTGGACCGTGAGGGAGAGCACCAGGTCGTACTTTGCTGCTGTGAGTTTTTGGCTCCTCAGCAGGAGACTTGTCCGTGTCTTTCTGCTTTCCTTTTTTCCCCTGTTCATCTGGAAGACAGGTAATTCAGATTAATGTAGTAACATCTGGTAAGCACTTCTCCATGTCTTTGGTGGAAAATATTATTTCAGTGCAAGCTGTAGTGCCACAATCACAGGTGTTACAGAACTATTATTATTTTTTGGTCTGGGTTATGAAAAGGAGGCCAGGCATGAGCTCAAATGCCTCTTTAACTTGCTGCTTTGTAAATTTGGAAAAAAAAAAAAAAAGCCAGGTTTTTCTGTTAAAAGTTTATGATTTGTATATTATTTTATACACATTCAGAGGAGGCTTCTGTTCGCTGCTTTTAAAACCTAATGAAACATTCAGCTAGTTTGAACCAAGTTTATTCACACAGTAAAACAAACAAACAAAAAAAAAGAACATAATCTTAAATAAAGCTTTTGTTTTATTAATGCATTTAAAGGTCTGGTCTCCAAGGCAGTCAGATTTGAGCAAGCCATGAGGACAATCTCCATCTCCCCCTGTAACATGCTGATGTTCAGGAGAGGTGTGAATGGTCTCTGCATCGTTCAGTTTTGCAAGGGAAATAAAATCGTTGCCTTCAGGGAGGTGTTATTTGCTCAGAAAGCAAATGCTTTGGCTTTGTGTGGACCCATGCCCCACAGAAGAGTCGTGCCTCTGCCTCTCTCTCCTCATGCGTTACAGCCTGGCTGTAGTTTGAAGGTCCTTCAGACCAGTGTTACCCCTGTGCAAGAGAAATGGGGCAGCTGCAGGTTGCCTCTCTTTGGCCTTGCCCGTGTCCCTGCCAGAAATTAGCCCAAACCTTCTGAATTTCAGGGCATGTGGCCAGCCTGAGCTTTTTGCAGACAAGGAGTTGTATAATGAGGTCTAGTGCATATGGCGGAAGCTGGCCACTTTTCTGTTCCTTTATTGTCTGATACTTCAGTGGGAAGGACGTTTCCTCTTTCCATGGCTGTACATTTGCTGCACGGTGTGAATCTGGGCAGCACAAGTGGCTGCAAGTTGCATAAAATTGCATTAAGACAGGGGCGATGCTCAGATGCAGCACTTCACTGCATCGCAGCGGTGTCTTTTGAGGGGCAGGTGTTCTCAGTGGAAACAAAGAGGTTGTAGGGAGTGACTGACGACTGTGTGGGGAAGGTGTCCGTCTGGAGTTGTTGTGAAGGCTCGCATGACTTGCAGACTCATTGCACTGTCGATTTTTGGGGAGCGACTGACTTGGCTGTTCCTTTACCGTTGCGATGTGTACCCACAGAGGTATGAGGCTCGTGTCTGTGCGCTCCAGCAGGGCAGGTGCCAGGGCAGCATGCTGACATGCTGCACCATGTGTCCCTTTTCCGTGCTTCGCCACGGTGTACCAAGCGTGTCCTGGCACGAGATGGTTGTCTTCCGACAGCATTTTGTTTTGATGCTGTTACCACATAATGAAGCCCAAGAGAACTCCAGCAGCGATGGTGATTATGTTCATTAGCATTCAGCAGCAGCACACATTTACCTCATCAAAGCCCACTGTTTCAAATTGCATATATAAGCCTAAGGAGGGTGGAGCTTTGTTTTCAGATGTGCAAAGTCAGTTAAGGGATGATGCATGACATGTGAGGCACCAGCTGTGAGAGCACTTTGCCCATGTATTCAGTGAAGCTGTTTGAGTAACTGAGATGGTTTTGCCTCTCTGGTGCTGGCTTGTTCACTCTGTTGAACAAAGAAACGCTTTAACTGGCCCAATCTTTGACGTAGAGGTTGCCTTCTGTCCACTGAAGAAATTAATTACTTCCGTTGAAAATAACAGGCTTTGATAATGGAGTTTTATTGCGCTAATTTTTGCATTGAGGTAAGACGTTTCTAATAAATTAGTTGAGAAATACGAGCGCATAAGTGAAAAATAACATCAGTACAACATTTGATACATTCAGTCCTTAATCAGAAGATCCCAGCTTATGAGGTGGGAGTTTGTGGGTGCCTTCTGCCATATCACTAGTACAACTGATGAAAAATTCCCTGGTTTCAGGAGTTTTTCAGGTCTGACTTAATTAGGAGGAGCAATACAGCATTGCAGAGAATTACTTGATGCTGTTTCAGACAAAGTACCATGTTGCCATTTCTTCTTCTGTGAAGCTACAGAGAGTTTGACCCATACCTGTCAGGATTTGTGTTTCCTTAGTGCAGGAGTAGCCCTTGATGCTCTGTTAGTGTGTTAGTGTTAGTGTGTTTTATGTAATTCCCGTCTTAAACGTCTCTGTTGTTTGAAGCAAGCTCCAGTAAAACTTAGCGTTTTTGCCAGAGCTGCTAATCAATCACTACCTGGTTGCTTGGGATGGCATTTTTGAAGTAAACCTGTGAGGATTTAATCCTTAAATACTCTTTGCAATAATGTCTGAGCTGCACAGTTCCTGGCTTTCAAGAGGCTGTTTTGGTCACTTGGGCTCAGTTCCACAGCACTTGAGTAGCATTTGGGCATCGCCAAAGTGTGGAAGCAGAGCCATGAAGGCAGTGGTCATCCCACGTCTGTGTCGGGAAAGGCTGCCTGGGAGAAACATGTTTGGTGTCTCCACGTTCCCTCTGACAAACCTGGACCAGCGGGTTGCTTTGGAGGGAGTCCTAAAAGTCATAGGATGAGTTGGTGATTGTTGATGTTGCCATCAGCATATGTTGGCTTGTGCCCCTGGAACATTTATCAAGATGTGAGTTTAAAAGGGGATATAACAAGGAATGTTTTTGTCCTAGTTGTTGAATGTTGGACCGAGGAGATCTCAGCCAGGCCAGAGGAGAGAGCCCAGGAAGATTATCACTGTGTGTGTAAAAGAGGATGTCCACCTGAAGAAGGCAGAGAACGCCTGGAAGCCGAGCCTGAAAAGAGAAAATCAAACCGAGGACCCAGAAAATGTCAAAACCCAGGTGAGAGTGTGAGCAAGCACTTCTGAGAGTACAGCGGTCTGTAACAGAAGAAAGGTGATCATTTGCCTTTGCTGTTGTGTAAGACAGTAGAAAAGGGCAATGAATTCCAGTTTGAATCGCAGCTTTCCCCTACCTGTATCTTTTTTTTTTTTTCATCTGTTTATTCCTGACCCAGTGTTTAAATGGCAGTCCTGTATATTAAGACAGTCTAAATAGGGAACACCAGACAACCTACTACCTCTCCTCCAGAGCTGTTTTTTCTACTGCTGTTTTAGTAGAATATTTCAGTCTCCATTCTAAAGCAAACAACCTCAGACTTCCAGCACAGAACTTGCTTTTCATCCCCTTTTAGACTACATTTCTGTGCTGAACCTCAGCAGTACTGAGGTTCCTCTGTAAGATTCCCTCAGCTTGTCCTGCCCAACCCAACCACGCTCTCTCTGAAGCTTTCTCTGTCTTTCTCCCCCTCCTTTCCTCTGTGAGGCAGCCTCTCTGGGTAGAGGTATTTGCCTGGTGGTGAAAATTCTAATTTGTAGGATAAGCTGAGGTAGTCGTGAAGGACACTAGAATTCTGTTCCCAGGGCTAACAGCAGCCTTGTTGACCTAATTATCATCAGGACAGTTTTAAAAAGAAAGCCTTAAATATAGAAAAAGTTGATTGCCCCTGGTTGAGAGAGATGATGACCACTCCCATATTAATTTATATTTCATAGCTAAATTGATACCGAGAAGAATATTTCAGTTGGGTGACAGCAAGGCTTTGTGCCTCTGTCGAGCTTGGAAAAAAAGTGCTTGGGCATTTCCAAAAATACGGCACTGCAACTGTGAACTGTGATCTGTAGCAGCCGGTAGCTGAGTTATGGTTGGAGCTGAACTGTACACAGATGTGTGGTTATGTACCTCAGTATCCTAGTCCTACAGGACATCTTCTCTGTTCACCTGTAAAATCCCTAGCTCATTGCTCAAAGCCACCTTATGCCTCTTTGATTTGTGCTTAAACTCAAAAGTTGTTCTGTCATTCAGGAGCTGTTCCGCAAGGTACGAAGCATCTTGAACAAGCTGACACCCCAGATGTTCAATCAGCTTATGAAGCAAGTAACAGACCTGACAGTAGATACAGAAGAGAGGCTGAAAGGAGTCATCGACCTGGTCTTTGAGAAGGCTATTGATGAACCAAGCTTCTCTGTGGCGTATGCAAACATGTGCAGATGTCTTGTAACGGTAAGAGGTTTCCAAAGTTAGATAGGAAGTTCCTCAGGGAAAACGTTCTGCATCTTATCCCCGAGGACTGATAAGCAGTAATATAAACGCAGCAAGAGCAGACTTAAAGGGTAGTTTCTGAACATGAATAAAAATAATTTACATCACAGATTTTTTCCTCTACATTCATTGGCCATGGCAGGCTTTGCTTGGAGTAACGCTTTTTTTGGAGTCAAGGGCACCGAGCGCTTTGCTGTGCCTGGTCGCAAGATGCTATGAGTCACGTTTGGTAGTCCAATTTCTCCCTTTCATTTCAAAGGGAAGCCTAAGGTGCAGAGCCAAGCTTTGGACAGTTAACTTTCAGATGCTTGCTTGGGACAAAACATCCCCTTCCTCCCCCAGCTGATGATTTGCTATGCCATACAATGAAGGAGCATAGCTTCGTGGTCTTCAGTGTGTAATAACAGCGTTTTTAAGCAGTGGGCCTTTTTAAAGGATTCCATGAATGGAAATGTAATCTGTCTCCAGGCAGAGGTGGCGTCAGCCAAATTTTGAGTGTGACTTTACATATGGAATCTAAAACTCCGCTGGAAATCATGACATGCTGCTTAACTGTCATGGCCTTGCAAACTTGCATTGCTGAAAATGAAGTACATAATAAAATGTAATGGATAGCTTATAACAAATCTCGCTTGTACGTAGAGTTTAGCTGTATTTCTGCTGATGTTCTTCTTCCTTTTCCTACAGCTGAAAGTGCCCATGGCAGACAAACCTGGGAGCACAGTAAATTTCCGCAAGTTGCTGTTAAACCGCTGCCAGAAGGAATTTGAAAAGGACAAAGCTGACGACGATGTCTTTGAAAAGAAGCAGAAAGAGCTTGAAGCTGCTACCACTGTAAGTGGTATATTTCCCCATAAATTCTCAGAGCCCTCTGAAAAGGATCCCTTTTGAAGATGGCAGTCAACTGGGGGGGAATATTGAAGCTGAGTTTCATTCTGTCACTTTGGCTGAATGTAATTAAAAATACTTGCCTTGATTAGTGTATTTATAAGCTCTTTTTGGTTCTTAGGAGAAAAAGAGCAAACAGGGACACCAGTGACTAGGTCTGTAAAACCAGCTCTTTTGAAGAGTTCTGTGCTCTTTGAACATGCTCTTTAGAGCTGTTTTTCTGTTTTACAGCCAGAGGAGAAGACACGGCTCCATGACGAGCTGGAAGAGGCCAAGGACAAAGCCAGACGGAGATCCATTGGGAATATAAAATTCATTGGCGAGCTTTTCAAACTGAAAATGCTGACGGAGGCGATCATGCATGACTGCGTGGTAAAGCTGCTGAAAAACCACGATGAGGAGTCCCTTGAGTGCCTTTGCCGCCTGCTAACTACGATTGGCAAGGACCTGGACTTTGAGAAAGCAAAGGTAGGGCAGGAGCAGAAAGGAGTAATGAGGCTGGCTGGGCAGGGGATGGAAAAATGGGTGTGGAGTGTTTTTATTGGAGAATTTATTTTTTCCTCGCAAATATTTGTACAGCATGAGGAAGTCATCCACTCTTCCGTGGATGTTTCATCACTACCTGGCCTTCCTCCCCCCTCTCAGTCCCTCTCTAATACTCTGTACCATTTTCAACAGTGTAATCCAATCATTACATGTTTCCAAGTATTTCATCCAAGCACATAGTCTAAACGTGCTTGACATATGCCCCGTGCTTCATTTTCCAAATAGATTTTGCTTCTTATCTGTAGTTTCTAAAACATTAAAGCGGTTTCTTTGCTGCTGAGGATTTGTATTACCCAGGAATTCTACCGCTGAATGTATTATTCCACGTTAAATCTGAAAAACACACCACCTTGTTAGCTGCCTTAAACCCCCACCTGAAATTTGGCAGATGCATTTATTTTGCATCATCTTCTCCAGCTATGCTGGAGTGAAACAGCTGTTTTGCAACTGCACTGCTCCAGCATCCTCCTCCTGACTTCCCAACAAATGTGTGTGTAACACAGAGCATTACGCACTCCCTGAGCTTCTATTGGCACAGGCGATCTGCTTCTCCTTTGCAAAAGCCAGGCATGGGATGAAAAAGCATTTGCGGATTTTGCCAGAAATCAGTTGGACTCAGCTCTGGAAACAAACGGAGCTAATTGTTTTCAGCTGCTCAGGGCAGGGAGTTCCCTTACAGTGCACTGGGTTGCAGGGATCACGGTGGATCAGTTCTGATCTGCATAGGACATCCTCAGAGAAACAGTTTCTCAAGCCATTTTGTGGAGAGTTGACCAAAAAATTGCAGTTCACCACTAATCCCCCAGGCTAAATACCCGCATCATTACGTAGTAGCATGTGCATTGTTGATGCAGGTTTGAAAGTGCCAGAAGAGGGATTTAAATCTCTCCACATGCGTTGGGAAGAAAACAGGGTTTGACTTCTAAGCAGTAGCTGAGGTCATGTTGGATAAGTCCTGGACAATGTTTTAGTCTTTAATAGCACAGAAACAGAGGAAAAGCGAACTTTTTTGGTGCACTGGCTGCTTCCACAACCCTGAGCTGCAGCTCGGTGCAGCCAGGAGCAGTGTACAGCAAGGAGATACTTTCAGATGTCGTGTTTCTGGGTGTGAGAAGGTGCCTGGGTCCTGTCCATCTGGGTTGTTATTTCTATTAAGATGGAGAGAGAATCCTTTATTTTCTATTAATGAGGGAGACACTTAATTACGTATTTGTATTGAAGCTAAAATGTTGTTAAAATTTCTGGAAAATGTCCACTTTAAATATTTTTCCCATCATTCCTAACTTTGGAAACCTTCGCGTGCTGAGCTGAAACTTTAAGTGTAAAGAAAAGGATTTAGCAGGTTCTTTATGAAGGGAGTGGGAAACATTTTATAAAACTGCCCTGAAACTTCTTAAAACAGATGAAGCTGTTTAAAAAAGCCAAAGAGGCTTTTTAGAGCCTGGCAAGTCAAATTTAGACCTGGTGAAGGCTTCTGTAATAATACTACTTTGCGTCTTAGGGAAGATTTGTTTTCATTACATCATCACTTTTTGGAAGAAAAGGCATAAATAAGATGGTATATAGTGCTCATGGGGTTTTGTACCACAGCTGAGCCTGTTAAACAGCTGCTTGCTGACAGAGGCAGTGCATCTTCCCCCCCCCCTTCTTTTGCCTGACCCCAGCTGAGATGGCTCAGGGGTAAAGCAATGAAACAGTGTCTGCAGGGTTAATTTTGTGACTATTTAGTTCCCTTAACCAGTTTTTCTTGGGCTGAGATGAGCACGTGTTGCTGGTACGAAAAGGGGGAGCTGATAGGTAGAGCCAGGACTCCTCTTACTGGTGGCAGCTAGCCAGAAGGTCGGCTTCACTGTGCCACAGAAAAAATGAACGTTTCTTTAATAATGAGCATTTCTTTAATGTATGGCAAATTTATTCTGTACATGCAGAGGGTGTAGATAATCTGAGTAATTAAAAATACAATGGAAGTGTGTGCTGAATGAAGGAGGTGTCTGCAGACTCATGCAGTTGAGTATTACACTCAAATCCAGCCTGTGGGTGCATACAAGACCCCAAAGCACCTTATGCAGGGAGCAGATCTGGATCCCCAGCTGGGCTTCTGGCATGGAGGTGCTATAGTACTGAGCCCACAGACTCCCCACCTCAGGGAGTATGTTCACTGTCTTCGAAGATACACTGACGATGACATTTCTCTTGTGTAGCCTCGCATGGACCAGTATTTTAATCAGATGGAGAAGATTGTGAAAGAGAGGAAAACATCTTCAAGGATTCGGTTCATGCTTCAGGATGTAATAGACCTAAGGCTGGTAGGTACCAACTCCAGTAATAACAGAGCATGTTCCCTTGCACGTCTAGGCTAGAAGAACACTGACATAAGATCAGGGATTATGGAAGTTACAGCAGCTTCCATACAGGAATGTTATTTGTCACTCCATTCCTAACAGGAATAACCATTCCTAACAGGAATGTTAGGGGGAGATTTGTGCCCTTTATCATCCCAGAAGCCTGTCTGTTTAATAAGGAGTGTCTCTTTTTCCATTTTTTTAATTATTATTATTATTTTTTTTTATTAAGTTGTTAGACGGGTAAAATACTGTTGGGTGTTTCGGTTCATCTTATTGTTAGACATGCGCGCACAACAGCTTCTGATAACACCAGTCCAGCCCCACTACAGCAGACATGCCTGAGCCCTTTTCCCACGACAGGCTTCGGATGTTCTTCCGCCACGGCAGCCCCTCTGCTCCCATCTGCCAGTCATACTGCCTAGCTGTCGTCATTCCTGTGCACTCTGGGGTGTAGCTGTTCCCTGCCAGCACTAACTTGTTCTGATGGGACCAAAGCACTGTGGGATGCATACCCCACAAATTGGGGGGGCAGTGTGGCTGTAAAACAAAGGAGAGCTCTTCTTCATGGCAACACGCGTTGTGTAGAGCAATAACCCCATATTAGCCTGTATTGCTGCTACAGGTAGGCATCTGCTAGGTGTTTCCTGGCCATACCATGTTAAACAAAAGCGAATGGAATCTGTGCTCTTGTCAGAGTGCGGTGATGGTGGGTCCACACCAAACTCCATAACTGATGAGTAGGAAGTACCCTGTCCACAGATGTCAAAACACACAGAGCAGGCACGGGCCTGCCCATTTTGTAATCCCACCAGGATTTTGAACAAAGCCAAGGTGTTAGACCTGGGGTCTCAGTGAAGGGTGTCTGCACGCCAGCTGAAAATGGGACTGCAGCTTGCACAAACATTCCCAAATAGCTGTAATTTCACCCTTACAACACGTGCTTTGGTAGCAGCGTGGCTTTAGCAGTACTAGACTCAAGACAGCACTTGACTGAAGCCCTGAGTGGGTTTTACTCTTACCTCAAATGGCTGTTTTGGGGTTTGTACAGACTGAAATCACTGTTTCAACTACAGGGTACGCAAAGATAATGATCTCAAAGGTTGTATTGAAGTTGTAGCAAGATTAAGAGGTAGTCTGGTTAATTTGGGGGATAGATAGATCTGTGAAGTGTATGGTTGAATAGACACATCAAGCAGTAGAAATGTTTCGCAGAGACACATCTCCACCTCTCTGCTGGATTTTTTTCTTAGCCATCACAATCCCTGGAGTGACAAAGCACCATCTCCAGATAAAATGCAGTCACTTCTAAATTTCAGAGTTTCATGTTTTTCCTCAAGCTTGGAGGAAGGGTTCCAATGAACACTGTCAATAATAAACATTGAGAGTAACAGCAGCCCCCCTCTAGCTCATCTCTTCCTTGACCTAGGAAGACTGGAAAGCTGGAGATGTGCTAGGGGTTAATATGCATTTAATTCAGTCATGTCTCTCCAAAGCCAGGTCCTCACTCCAGCCTTCAATCTCCACCAATATACACACCATAGCCTACATACAGAGTATATACCTCTGACCTGTGGTGCTGCAGTAACCACGTCAGCAACATTGCCCAGCTCCACAAAGCTTTCTCCAGTCCCTCTGAGAGCACCCCACTAACACATCACAAGGGTGGCAGGGTTAGGCGTTGTTCACTGTACTTGGAATACCCCATTTCCAATGCTCCGCTCCCTGAAGTATCGCTGAGCACGTTTGTTTCTCTCCTAGTGTAACTGGGTTTCGCGGAGAGCAGACCAAGGCCCAAAGACCATCGAGCAGATTCATAAAGAAGCCAAGATTGAAGAGCAAGAAGAACAGAGGAAGGTCCAGCAACTCATGACCAAAGAGAAGAGGAGACCAGGTAAAGTAAAAGCCAAGTTGGCCGCTTGGCTTTTAAAATACCTTAAATTACTACTGGCCCTTGAAGTTGATGCTTACCTGAAGGTCAATTTGAAGTGACAGGTGCTTCTTGGAGGCATAGGGCCAAACCAGGCAAATCTTCTTGGTTCCTGAGGCATGGTAGTCCATTGTGCTGGCTTAAAGCATGCTCCTTGCTTTGTCCAGCCACAGCAAGGCACTGTTTTGCAGCATGAATGATCAGAACAGTGTCTTCCCTTCCAAAAAGGCTGGAAATAATTTTGTGGAAGTGTAGAGTAGCTTCAAAACAAATTGCAACTAGGATGATGTTTAAATATCCATTAGAGTACAAATAGAAATCAGGTGGTATAAAAGTGCCAGTGAGAGCAGAAGTGCACAGAGAACTTTCAGTACGGATTCTGGGCATAAAGGCACATGTTCTAGTAAAACGGATTAGCAAGCAGGGAAAACAAAGACTGGGACTGAGGAGCGCATGGAAACGTGTCATCTTTGGAATTCCTTAATACGAAGGATTATTAAAGTGCTGTGAAAACAGGCCATAAAGAAAATACAAGAGACTTTGTTTTAGTTATTCTGAAATTGGTATCAGTAGAAGGTAAGGAACTTGTGACTACTTAGATGGGTCTTAGTTTCCTTGGATAGAAACACGCCATCTTCTTTTTCTCCTTGTGTTGAACTTGGAGTCTCCCAGGGTCCTGCTGGGGACGAGCTGAAGGTGGTTGTGTTTGTTGTCTGGCAGGTGTCCAGCGGGTCGATGAAGGTGGTTGGAACACTGTGCAGGGAGCAAAGAACAGCAGAGTGCTGGACCCCACCAAGTTCCTTAAAATCACCAAGGTAGGTGCCAGCACAGGACTCAGTCAGATGCCAAGGTCTTACCAGATTGCATCCATCCATCTAGGAGAGACCGTTACAGTGTTCACAGGTCAAAATATGTGATTTGAAAAGGTGCACTTTATCAAATGATGAAAAGAGAATGCAAGTTGGGTAACTGTCTGATGCTGATGCAGCACATCAAAGGACTGTTACAGGAGTGTCAAACACCTGGCAGTATGAACCCTTTGCCTCAAATACTTAAGACCCATTCTGATGCTGCTTGGTAGAAAGGATTCCACGTGCAATTTGAAAACGTGTTCTTATCATATCACAGATAGCAGCACTCCAGGCTTAAAAGACTCAGGTAGTATGAGAAGAACTGTGTCCACTTTTACCATGTTTCTAGACTTGTATTCAATGCAGTTACATCTGTCAGTATGTGATCCAATTCCACATCTATGCTCCATATGAGCACCTTCCTGTTATTTGCCTTTGGAGTGATGTTTTTGCAGCATTTATCTCAGGCTGCAAGTTAGGCAAGCTAGGCGATTATTCCTATGTAAATGGTCTTCAGAACAGCCATGGGATTTTTTGCCAAGGAGAACTCAGTCTGACATAAATCAGGGTGATTCCCAGACATTCCTGTGTCCCAGTTAATGTCACTCTCCCTGAATTTTACTCTCAGTGCCCGGATGTTCAGAGAGCTGTAAAGTAGAACCTGGACAGACTGCAGCCTTTCTGCAGATCAGGCTCAGTTTGTTCCTTGTGGAAGTCATAAAACAGACTCCAGAACTTAATTACCAAGAGGGATCCAGCCTGCTTTTGTCTGGGCTTACAGCTCATCTGGGAAAAGTCCTTCTACTCCGTTTAGTGCAATTACAGTACAAATAGACCTAGCTCCACAACAGCAGCATTATTGGGAGGTGAGAAGAGCTCGTACAAAGAGATCTGCAGGGTCACAACCTCCTTGTCAATAAATTCGCCTACTGAGCATTGTAAAATCAATGTTCTCTTCTTGTCAAGAGGCTACTTTTCCCTTCAAGTTTGAAACTTACTGTTGTTCTTTGCCCTCTAAATTCTGTTTGTTACTGTGCAGATTTCCCCCAAAGCCATGACTGGTAGGTGGAGTGGACACCACAGGACCATTTTACTTACCACAAACAATCTGAATGTCTTCCGAGTACTGATACACTGGACTTTTTCCTCCTTAGTGAGCTTCATAGTTCCTGGTCATTATAAATGTCTTTCATTGACATTTCGGAAGAGGCTGTTTGTAATGACCTTTGTTGGTTGTATCCTCTGTCTTTGGCTAGAGTTCAGTCTTCCAAAAATGCATTAAAGTGTATTTTGGTTTTCACATGATGGGTATCGTTACAAAAGAAGTAGCCCGTTTGTAAATAAGATGCAAGATTTTCCCTTGTAACCACATCTCCTGATGTGTTTTACAGCCCACAATAGATGAGAAGATTCAGCTTGTGCCTAAAGCCCAGTTGGGCAGCTGGGGAAAAGGCAGCAGTGGTGGAGCAAAGGCAAGCGAGATGGGTAAGTCAGGACAAGTTCTCACCCTCTGCTTTTCTACCAGCTGTTCTTGCCAGGAGTGGGTTTGGGTGGGGATGCTCACAAATGCATTTCTTAAATCACACTGTACTGCAATGGTAACACAACAGCAAACCCTCAGTAGGAGCATCCGTTGTTTGAGGTGAGATTGAGCTGGGCGCTTAGCTCAGAAAAGAAAAACAGAAGGTGCAGTCAGGATAGATGTTGAATGGTTGTTGGTTTGGGGTGTTTTGTAAGTAATCAGTTGCACAAGGCTCCACCACCACTAATTAGCTCTAAGCAGATGTATCCTCCTGCTTTACCTGTCCTGTGACTCACCAGGATGGGAAAGGGGGGGTGGGGGGGTAGACAGGAGAAGGCAGAGAAGTATTTTTTCCCAAAAGAGCTTTTCGTCTTGACACAACCAGCAGTTGAATCATTACAGTAATCCAGCCTCAAAATAAAAACAGCATTCATATGGAACGCTGGCATTACCGTAAATCTGGTATGTTACAGGGAAATCTGTGCTTGTGACTGCCTGACAAGTGGGGATGAAGTGGAGCAGGACCAGCCCCTTTCCAAGTGTTCTCTCCCCATCGCTCTGGAAACAGCAATTGCTTAAATGATTTTGTGATGCTGAGGTGTCAGCAGCTACTGACCTTCTTGTCCCTTTTACCTGTGTTGTCTTTACAATCCCCCAGATTCTTTACGACCAAGTGCCACTAGTTTGAACAGATTTTCTGCACTGCAGCCTCCAGTCTCATCTGTATCTGCCTCATCTGCATCCTCAGAATTAGATTCTCGCAGGGCCTTAACTAGGTAAGGTTTGGTCCCTTTGGCTGTCTGTACACTTGCGCTTTTCAGTTGCTGCTCTAGCTGCTACTAGCATGCAGAAAGAAGAGAATTTCCTTGAGTTTCCAGGAATGGCTGGGTCATTTTTCCCTCTGTGGACTTCGAATTAACTTAAAACACATTAATCTTTTATACTATCTCTCATAGGAGAGACAGGTGGTATTAATTTTTAAAGCAGTTATGGTGAATGTTTTAGTTTCTGTTTCTCAGCCCCCCTTTATCTGAAGGATATATTTGTTAGTAGTTTATAACATGTTCAAAACTGTTCGGATAAAATGTAAACAATAGGTGTGAAGGTTGAACTCAGTGGTAACGTATTAAGCCAGATAATTTGTTTTGTTTATCCAGAAAACATGCATAAAACCTTGCACAAATTTAGCAAGGCTCTTCGATTTCTATGGCTGTCTCTGACCCCTGCCCATTAGCTGCGACCAAGCCTGCCCATGCATCCACATCATGCGATGCATACATAAGGCTGCACAGTCCTCTCCCTTGCCCCGATTTCACCAGGCCTACAGCCACTCCTGCTTGTAGCATGAAACATATATTAAACCTTAATAATTTAGTAACTCAAGACATGATTTATAAATGTACAGTTTACTTAGAATGTCACTAGTTCTTCCTTCCAGTGCTCACCAGCTGCCATACTGCTTTGTCAGTCTGTCTCTCTGAAGTTTTTCTCAAGCTTATTCCTTTCTTTTTAACCTAAAACTCTGTCTTACCTAGAGATTATTCAATTTGGGTAACATTTTGCACATCTTACTCATTGACACGTTAATTAATAGGACATGTCCTTGTCACCTGTTGTTGATAGCCTTCAATATTCTGAAGATATTTTTCAATAAATGAGTAAAAATACACCACTCAGAGTATTTCACAGTAAATCAGTGCTTTTACATCATAAATGTCACCATTCTACATTTAAAACGGGTGCTATAAGGACTTCATTGCTTTTCCACATATTCTCTAGGAAGCATTGTCTCTGCCTGTCCACTCTGAATATTTGTTCTGAGTATGTTTGTGCATCTCTGAGACTTGAGTTGATTTTGATTATATTCTGTATAGCAACAGCTGTAAAAAGTAGAGATGACAGTCCTGCTGGTTTGCTGCTATTGTTTGTTTGTTTGTTTTCCTGCTAATACTAGAAAGCTGTCCAGTATCTTTTCTAACATCAGAATTGCGAGCAGGGGTTACTCGTACTGTAAATTCGTGTGGTTTTGTTCTGCAGTCGCGGGAGCACGGGCCGGGAGAAGAATGACAAACCTCTCCCACCTTCCCTCTCCCGTCCCAACACCTTCCTACGGGGCAGCAGCAGTAAAGAGCTGCTGCTCGACAATCAGGCACAAGAGGAGCAGCGGAGAGAGATGCTGGAGACGGTGAAGCAGTTAACAGGCGGCATGGAGATGGACAGAAACAGCACAGAGGCAGAGAGGAACAAAGCCAAGGAATCTGGTAAGCTGCTCGTCTGTGCTTGGGGAATCTTGCTGAATGCATGAAAAGGCTTAAGGGGAGAATCTGTAAGTAAAAGTGACAGATTTCTGTGCAGTGATGTGAGTATTTGGCCCGCAGTGACACATTGTCAAGCTGTGATAGTTGAGATCTGCCTCCCAAAGGTTTGTAACACAACTGATTTATACGGGCCTTAGAGTCGTCTCCTATCGCCAACTCCTTAGGATTCACTGGAGCTGAAAGGCTGCAGATATCAGTGAAACACCAGTAAATGGCATTGTCCTTCCTACTGATACCCATTGTTACCACTGGTCTCTGGGACAGAAGTCCCCAAAATCAAGGGGCATCTTCTCAGTTCATATCGTATCCTAAACCCTTTCTCCCGTGATAAGTCAGAGAGACAAGGTTTGAAGAGAATCAGAATACAGCATGTTGGGTGCTTGGAGGGGCCTTTCTGGTTATTTAAGGGAGATTTGGGTTTGTGTCTGTTGTTTGTTAATCACCAACTGGTTACAGAAATCAGCGCAACTAGAAGATAAAATCAGGCCTAGCTCCCAGTCACCGTCTCTCTGGGGTACTTTAGCCTCCTCCCCAGGCCAGAGCAGAGGTCAGGATTGTTTTAGTGGTCCCAAGGCGTAATTCCAGAGCCAAGCATTTTCAGTGCAATGCCACATGATTTCTCCTGCACTTGCATTTCCTCCAAGTTTCTGCATGCTGCAGATCCCACTGATTTCAGCAGTGTTCATATATGCTGCAATCTACAAGGCCAAAATCCCTGATCAGTTCTGCAGTTGCCTCTTCAGTGTCCAGTAAAGCCCTGTCTACCCATCCTGAATGTGAGCAGCCATCTGGGGCAGGGACAGACCATACACGGTATCTTTTTAGTGCTGCCTTGTTGCCAGCCCTCATCCCAACAGGTCTCAGTGCTGCGTGGTGTTAGCACCCGCTGGGGTGGCTTGTCACCTCGTCAGTGCTGCAGCTCCCACTTTTTGATCCTGCCAGCTTGAGGTGATTTGTTAGTGAGAAAGTATTGAGGACATTTAAGATGACATTGCCTGTGGACACAGCTTTTGCAAAAGTTTTGATTCTTCCTTATGAAACATCTAGAAAGTGCTATTGCAGTAGAAGTGGCGAGGAATACATCTTGACCTCCATGACACAGCACACTGGTTGCTTCGGGAGGAAGGTTCATAAAAGACTTCGTGGGAAGTGAGGTTTTGGGGTTTGGGAACATGACCAGGAGGTTACCTGGGGTGGCTGCCCATCACAGTCAGCATGTTTAAAATTTGTAGCATACTGTCAAGAGCTCCTGTAACAGCTCAAAGCATAATTATTTAATATTGATAGTGCTTTGAAGGTGTTGCATCCCATATCACTGCCGTTGTTTCTACAAGAAGGTTGATTTGCAGCGTTACTGGGAGTTCATATAGGGGAAAATGTAACTAAGAAAGAAGCAATGCAGGCCTGATGATGAGTCAGAAAGCACACCCCGCGCTTGTTATTTCAGCCATCGCATTCCTGCTTGTAAATCATCTTTGTTCCAGTTATCACAGCAAAACTTGCTATGGACTGCGGCTGGACAATCAGCAGAAACGGCTCTGACTTCTGTTTTCAAAATGTCATCTTTGCAAACAGTTCTGATTTTCCTTTTCCAAATGTGTTTTTTTTTTGTTTCTACCAGTCAAGCCAGAAGCTCCCCCAGCTCCAGTGCAAGAGAAGCCTTCGCTATCAGAAGAAGAAATAGAGAGAAAATGCAAATCTATCATTGATGAGTTCTTGCATATTAATGATTTTAAGGTAAGCAAAATGAGAACCTTTTGTAGCACAAAAATCTGCAGCTGTGGGGCTTGAGAGCATTTTCTCTCCAGGAACAGCAGAAGCACCCGGTTCTCAGAGGTAGCAGAAGCAGTGGGGCCTGTTAAAATTTGGGTGGCAGCAGTTCCGTGAGTGTTTTCTGCCCTGCTGGTAGTAGGAAAAATAGGCCAGTTTGTGCGTTTTAAGTAGGAAGATGTATGTGTTTCTGTCATGAATCACTGAGCAGCTCCATAATAACTGCAATTTTGGAAGCAGAAACGCTAGTGGGAAAATAAACTGAGGTTTTCATTTAGTTATCAAAGCATGTGCTGTTGTGATCTGGAGGCAGATAAAGCAATACTAAATATTGAACAAACCACTCCAGAGTATTTTTAATAAACATTGAAAATTACTGAGCAGCTGTCATAACTTCCTAGTTAAAGGTTGCAATTTTGTTTCCCTTGTAGATGGATTTTTAGCCTGTCCAGGGAGTTATACAAGAAGTATTACATTAGCTGCAGAGCCAAATGGTTTGATTTTTTGCTGAAATAAATTCTAGAAACGCACAAAGTTTGAAATGACAGTGCTAGGGTCAAGTTTGGCACCCTAAAAATAGTATTGCTTCTTGCAACACTATTTTGTAGTGTTTCCAGTTAAAATCAGGAAAGGGAATATTCTTATGGCTTGTTGGGGGCTCATGTCTAGTCGTCTAGTTATCAGGAAAAGTTTGTATCAGAATTCTTTTCAGGAGAAAATTCTGATTTGGAGAAAAAATACTCTTTGATTTGCAATATCCCCAAGCTTGCTGGCTTGGCAGATCTCAGCAGGAGGAGGCAGAGGACAGCTGGGCCAGTTAACAAAGTAGTCTCCAGTCCTTTTTCTTTTTCAAGTAGACTTCAGAGTCTAACCCCTGGATATGCAGGGCTAAAAGAGGTTCAGTTTCTGGTTTCTGTGCTTGCAAATATGATGACTTTTTTTTTTTTTATGGCTGGATGGGAATACAGTTGAATTGTGTTAGACAAGTGTCCATCTGGTTAAAAAGGACATCAGATTGAGGCAGTGCATTTGCAATAAGAAGTTACTTGATAACTTTAAAATCTCAATGCCCTTCATATGTGACAAATTTTCTGACACACGCAGCTTAAACTCACATTAATATACCATATATGAGTGCTTATGTTAATGTAGGATATAGCAAAGGAATAGTGTTGAGTTTAGTCTTTGCTATTTAACCTGCCTGTAAATGAAAGCAGTTGAGCTGTACGTCAGCACCCAGTGCCAGCAGGGCTGACCAGCGGCATGGCCACCTCTCTGTCCTGGAGAAATGGGGATCCGTCAGGCACGTCTGATCTCTGACCTGAGCATGCGGTCTGGGACTGCCGAAATCCTGACCCGCGGAAAACAGCCAGCTGGGGCCTCCAGCATTGCAGCTGGGGATGCCAGTTCTTGATAAGCAAAGGCATAGCCTAAGACAAACAGCAGATGTGTTTAGCTAGGAGACTGTTGAGATACATTGGGCTGAACCTAGACAGTCAATGGAAGATCTTTGCAGATGACAGTGGACATCTTTTGAAGTGTGACAGAGCGTTTCTCTGGAAGTCTGTATTTAAGAGCATTTTATTTGCTTAGGTTGCAAAATGCACATGCCAGAAAGTAGAAGCTTTATAAGGAGGAGGTTTTCCTTCACATGGTACCCGCGTTTTCTGCTTCTTTATATGGTGTGTTTTTTTAAGCAGGCATTCCTGTGCCAGGCCAGATATTTCGTCTTTTTGACTTGGCTTGATATTTTATGAAATGATAGGCATTTTGATGGCATCCAGAAGACAATTCCTGTCCTTACACTTAGCAGCCAAGCTGTACCCTGGAGCATGATAGTTTATTCTAAAAATTTGGTTGCCTGCACAGTCTAAATTCTCATCTTTTTTTTTTAATTCCTGATTGCCATTTCAGTGGTGATTTGTGATGAGGTTTCACAGCCTAGTTCAGCACTTTCGTCTTCAATAAATACCCATTTTCAAAAGAAAAATCAAAGCCAGGAGTCTCCTGACCTGCCATCAGAAAAATCCCCATCCCATACGCCAGCTGCTAAGCAGTGCACCCGAAGCTAGTAGTAAACATCCTTCTGCGCCACTTCTTGTTTTGTTTTGTTGATGTTTGCAGTTCAGGCAAATGATCCTGCATGTCGTTTGAACAGGAAGCAATGCAGTGCGTGGAGGAGCTCAGTGCCCAGAATCTGTTGCCTGTTTTCGTGCGAGTGGGAGTGGAGTCGACACTTGAGAGGAGTCAGATCACCAGGGATCACATGGGCCAGTTATTACATCAGTTGGTGCAGTCAGGAAAGCTGAGCAAGCAGGATTTCTTCAAGGGGTTTGTATTCTGCACACAGAAACGGATACTTTTCTTGAGTGTTCATTGCAGATGAGCACTGTTTGTGTTGGACAAGAATGATTTCCCTCTTTGCTTTCATATCCTATTCTCTCCATGCATCCTTTTTGAAGGAGCATTTCCACCTGGGTATACTGACAATTAATGTAAATATTTCAGTGTATTTTTAACTATTTCAGATGCTTTAATGAAAGTAAATATTTTTGTACTAATGTAAGTATTTATTTCTAAGCAAATATGGAGGTGTATATTTAAATGCGTGTGTTTAGATTTCCATTTTGCAATGTGTTTGTCAATGTTTGGCTTTTGGCAAATCATTAAATATGATTGAAAGGGGAGGAAAAAGGTAAAAATCTTCAGGTGACATTAGTGCCTGAAAGCTCCATGGTCTGAAGTCCGGAGCATCCACAGAATGGCAGTCACCCTCGCGCTGGTGAAAACAGACTTCGCCCATACAGTGCCATTGCTTGGGGCAACTCAACTTCAGGGTGCAGACATGGCCTCAGGGGTCTGTGAAGGAGAACATGCACCAGATACGGTTTCAGATGGGAAAGGTGTTCATCAGAGAACTGAGTTTCAGTTGCTGGCTCATTTCAGCTCTCAGATGGTAACTGACTCTGGATGTGAGTGCTGTCCGGTTGTAAAAGGAACCCAGGGGGGATCCCTGGCACCACTCAGTCCTTGCTAGGGCTTAGAACAGGGTGGTTAAAATGGATAGCTGTGAAAAGCAGCCAGAGAACAGAGAGATGAAATAATGCTTTCAAATGCTGAGTTTCTGCATATCTTGCCCTGTCTTGCTGCTTTTATTTGAATCTTGTCTCACTGTGGTACTGCTGACAGCTCCAGTGGTGATCCCTGTGCACCCACATCTGGCAGTGAATTTCATCATGATGAAATTGAGTGGCTCATGGGAAAAGTTTAGGCAGCCTAAGTTCAAAACTGTATAGAATAGCAGTACAAAATACATCCCCAGGTAGCATGCTTGTGTGTGTCCATGCAGTTGCTGATGATTGAAGCAAGTTGTTTGAAGCGACACGTTCCCATAATGGGTTGTGATTAAAGCTGTCCCTGTGTTTCCTAAGGTGTGGACAAGTAGTTGTGATGCCAAATAAGTAATATCATGATGAAATAGTAGGACGTGTGGTTTAAATATGGCATAAACAAAGTAAAATAAAATAGGTCCTGAAGTTGATGAAAGGGCAAGTGCCCACCATGGTTTTCAATGGGCACATGAGAAGAACACTATAAACCACTACTGTTATTCATGCAAGGCAAATTACTCTGTAATTAGCGGTTACGGGATGAGTGCTGGTCCCAGCACAGGTCTGGAGAGATACACAGCAGGAAACCAAATTCTGGCAAAAGTGCTTAGGCAAACTAAGTTGAACAGAGGACATAAAGAGACAAGTCAAGGTGATGGTTCCTGCTTAGAAGCTGTACCCCAGAATTTTTGAGCTTTTAAGGGAGAAATGGACAAGAATCAGGACTGGCAGGAGAGCCAGAAAAATTACCATCTTGTACCAGGTATGAAAAGTGAAGCTACCTACAAGGCTTTTATCAAAAAGAAAAATTTTGAACAATTCTGGAAACTGTATTGGTTTCCAGAGTTGGGGAGCAGTTTTGTAATTCAGCCTGCTGCATTTTCTGTTCCTGATGACCATTCTCTAGCTGGTTTGAGCAAATAGCTTGTGGAGGAAGAATCCAACCACCCTCTTGTGTATTGAACTTTCTCTTACATTGTTTTACTTATTCATCAACATTTTGCTGATTGCCTTACACTTGGACCTATGTTATTATTAATCCCCCTTCCGTAAATGTTTGGATTTTTTAAGAAGGCTCAATTTACTAGATCTTTTAAAGACAAAAATGCTGTTTACATATACAGGTTTGTGCTGGTTAGCAAACAGCTTGTTCCTGGGATATAAGAATTACTGTATATGAAATTTTCCTGGATGTGTTGTCTCTACCTACCGGTTTTACAGAATACACTGCGTTTTCCACATGCTCTGCATTACTGCATAGAGAAATTTACTCCTAGCAGTTTTGAATCACTTGAAAGCATAACACATCAATAGTATTCTTTGTTATTCTTTGTTATCTTGGTTTGTTTTAACAAAGGATTTTTTAAATGTAGACATTTACTTTGCAGGAAAAGCCTCAATTTGAGTTGTATTTAATGCTTGACGCTTTTCTTTTTCCTGAAGGTTTTCAGATACCTTGGAGATGGCAGACGATATGGCCATAGATATACCCCATATTTGGTTGTACCTAGCTGAGTTGGTGACCCCCATGTTAAAAGAAGGAGGAATCTCTATGAGAGAACTTATACAGTAAGTACTGCTGCTCTTTTTCAGTGGCGGTTGAGCCAGAGCCATCTGCCTGGCTATGCCACAGTATTTTGACAACAAGGTTCCCATCAGCAGATAAAAAACGTATAGTATTAAGGGCTCAGCTTCTCCTATGAGTTGCTGCAGGGCTTGCTGCATACTTTTTGGGACTCTAATTTGCACCAAAAGGAAAGCTGTGATGGGAAGGGAGCTTGCTGCTCTGTAGACATGGTTCAGGGGTGAAAGTTTTATCAATAAGTATACTACAGTCCTGTTTGTTTCAGTTGAGCTAAAAAATAACCTGATGTTATACAGTCAGTGTCATTCAAAAGCATGCTGAAGCTCTGAGAATTGGATTCTGTGAGAGCAAGGTATCATGCACATCTCTTTGTCTTGGAGTGTAGTAACAACTGTCTGGGTGTTGCCTTAAACACAGGCACAAAACCTTGTTGGCAAGACTGGAAACTGCTTCCAGGACCAAAGTTCCTCTATTTTGTACATGTCCTTATACATTTGGGGATTAACTAGAGGTCAACTGAATGGTTCCCTTTTCCTGTAAGTAGTGTATTAAGAAAATAATAGCCTTTTTTCCCCCCAAAGCTCCGATCTTTTAGGGTCCTCCAACCTAAATGCAACATCCCACAAAAAATGAGTGGATTTGAACTCACTAAAAAATTAAAAAAATATCGGTAATAAGCACTGTTGTAGCAAGTGCAGTGCATCACTAAAGTCCATTTTATTAGCAGTGCTAGCTAGATCAAATCCTTTATCCCTGCCAGAAGTTAAAGCTGTTTTCGTGCCTCAGTTTGATCACTACCCCTTGCCTTGCATTCCAGACCTGGAGCGCTGTTTAATGAGAATTTAACTGTCTTCAGAAATGATTCAAATTATAAGAAAAAATATCTGTTTTTCTTCCATTCTAGAGAATTTAGCAAACCTTTGCTTCCTGTGGGAAGAGCCGGGGTCTTGCTTGCTGAAATCTTGCACCTTCTATGCAAACAAATGGTAAGTATCCAGGTGTACTGTAGATAAGAGCTGGATGCAACAAGTGTATGTTTATGCATGAAGCCTACATGCTCACATTTCCCACAAGAAGATATTTAGGGATGGACCAGCCAGTCCAGATAACTTAGGAAACCTGCTTCTTCTTCATCCCCAGTTTCAAACCAAGCCTTACAAGGTTCCAAAAAGTTAACTTTTTTTTTCTCATCACTTTTCCCTTTTGCAGGTACCTTTGCACCTGGCTTCTTCCAGAAGCTAGGGTGCTGAAATACTGCAAGAGGGACATTCTCAAGGTATTTCTGGGCTGACCAGAAGCAGCAAGTGCCGGAAATCTTGCGAGAGAGCTGTTCTTGCAGACCGGAGAGGTTCTGAGAGTTCGGATAAGCTCCAGATGGCCTCTCAGACTTCTGGATGCTTATCCAAACTAAATCTGCCAACTCTTAAGACTCACCCATCACTAGGGGTAGTGACACCTTTTCACCCTGTAACTTCTAGAGCTCTCTTACACATTTCACAGTCGTGTGTACAAACAGTTTGGTGATTTCCCTATAACTCTGTCTCCATTTTTGTCCTTTTTTTTTTTTTTATCCAGCAAAATACTGCACTATGGATAGTGTCTATTTTAAACCCTGTAAAATCCCTCACTTGCCTTTTTGTTTTTTTTAGCATGCATTCAAATAAGGGTGATTGTTCCAGGAGCATTTCAGGCTAGCAGTACAAATAGTGGCTTTTAATTTATTTTAGTCTTATGCTTGTTTGGACAGTCATGTTCTTTTTTGTTTGATTGCATTTTATTTTTCCTTCCTCTGTTCTGTGAGAAAAAAGCTGCTGTGCTCTGAAGATTTGAAAGACAGGCTTGGGTTTCTGGCATAGCTTTTATAACTCTGTCTTGTCCGGTCCAATACTTGGACTTGGGTATTTCAGGATAGGTGTTCTAATGCAACAATAGTCATCTAATTCAGATCCTGATGAACTGTAGCAGGAACTATGCACGAGTAGCATTTAATAATCCTCATTGTAAATTTAAGATTGTAATCTGCTTTGTAAATGGAAAATTGAGCTGCTTTTATTAGTGTTTAACCTAGGCTACACAGCGATGTCCCTTGTGCAGGTGCTATGAGGTAAAAGTTTTTGCAAAGCATTTGAGGGAAAAGAGCTGGTTGTTACTAGGATTTTTATTCTTGTCAGAATTGTGCATATGTTGTGTTGGACAGGATACCAAAAGGCCAGTGCAACATAGGTTGATAGTATACGTGCTGCAAAGGAGTTTTTCCTCAAGGTTTGCAAATTCTCAAAATTGAACAGCGAACTTGGTGTTACGTACCTGAATGTGAGGTTTGATCTCTGCACAGAAAATAGTCACGTAAATAATTTTTTTTCTAAAAAATAGCTAACTTACCAGCGCAGGGCGGAATGAGTTATGGAGCAAGTTAATGGCAGAGGCAGGAGAGGAATCAAAGTCATCGAACTGCCAGCTCTGTCATGGCCATGGGAAACTGTGCCTTATTCAGATGTGTCCCTTCTCATAGGTAGCCTCTGGCTGAAGCTGTTGCACACCCCATATGTCACATTATGCCTTGTTTATTACCCACCACCGTGACATTTGACCACTTTACAAGATACGTATACGTGTGGCAGGATTATGTATATGCTTTCTCTTGCACGGGATTTCCAGACATTTTCACTTTATTGCTAGGCATCTTGTTTGGTGGCTGAACGGTTCTTTATTTCTCCCGACACAGCTGCACCACTCCAGATTTTGTGAGCTCCCGTGGTTGTCTCTCAAGTCTTTCAAATGACCAAACTGTTTGTGTTTCAGAGCCATAAGAAAGTGGGAGCCTTATGGAGGGAGACTGGCCTCAGTTGGAAGGACTACTTACCTGAAGGGGAGGATGTACATACCTTTCTCATGGAACAAGTGAGTTAAGAGCAAGCATCTGCTTAATGACTTTTCACGCTGACTTTTGGCTTTCCGTCCCATTTGTGCATCCTGTTCCATCCCATCCTTATGTATAGTTGGTATGGGTTGTGGGATGAAATGTCTCCTTCATTAAGGTGAGGTTAGATGATTCCAGCACCTCTGTTCTGAACTGCCAGCAGGTTTGTCCTATGTGATCCGAGGCATGCGTCTCCCATCAGCTGGCTTCCTCCAGTAGATGTATTTCTCCAGAAGGGGGGAATGAACTCAAGAATTAATGAGAATTAATGTCCTGCAAGCAGAAGGGTCAGAATAAATGATAACAATTATTTAGTTGTCCCACCTTGCAAATGATCTCAGAGGGTTTCACAAAGCAAGGAGCCAAGCCTCATGGAGGGCACTTTGCAGCTGTTGCCAGTTGTTGCCTTCCTAAGGAGGGAGCTGTAGATCTTCTTTTGGAGCCCCCAGGCAATCCACTGCCCTGTTTTGGCTCTTAGGAAGCACTGTGCCGCAGGAAATGAAATGGGTTACCAAGGCCTGATGATTGGTGGGGGGACTGCAGATCCTCTGTCACATTTTATAAGAACTGGGGCGTTAGTTGCAATTTTTTGAGCAAATGTCAACTCTAGTAATTGCAATCCAGTTCCCTGTAGTTTTAATTGAGCAACATGGACTTTGTTTTGTGCATATGCATACTGTGCGGGGCTGGAGTTGTTCTGGGATGCCTCATTGTGTTTGCTGGATAATGCAATTCCCACATTTGTAAAATATTTTGTAGTATTTGGAACAATAAAGTATGTAAATCATTGTAATGATAGCTTAGCGTTTAAAAGATGTGGAAAACAGAATGAAGTGTAGCTTGCTGCCTCAATTTGGTATAACTCAGAGTAGGAAAGTTAATTTAACTAATTCTCATCATCACTTCTGATGTTGCAGAAGTTGGACTTCACAGAGTCTGACTGTTCCAGTTCCTCAGAAGCACTTTCAGAGAAAGAACTCTCTGCAGAAGAGCTGAACAAGCAGCTAGATAAACTCATTGTTGAGGACAAGGCGAATGATGAACAAATCTTTGACTGGGTAGAGGTATAACAACTATTTACACCCTCCCTGCACACAGTTTATTGCCTGCTTTTGTGAATGTTTTCTCATCTGAAGGAGCATCTCTGCAGTCTGTCGGGTCACTTTGCATTTGTACAGTGGTAGGCACGAGTGATCTGGGGGGAAAACTGCTGGGAGACAGCCTTCAAGACCCAGTAACTGGCACAGAGTCCCTTCCTTATTGCTGCGTTAGTTCCACTGAGGTGGGAAACTCAGAGGCATTGACAGCCCTCACCTGTATGTTACTGGTTGAGACACAGATTATCTTCATGGTGAGCTGTCTCTCATCTTTTTTTTCAAAGGATTCCGTTACACTTCCACAGTGCCTCCACACTTGCCTGATTAAGTTGTGGTGTAACAAGAAACAGCACACCTAGGCACGGTCAGAACTGAGAAGTAATTGTGATGTTGATTTTTTTTTTCTTTTGTTCTCCTGTCTAGGCTTAGAACACTTAGGATAATCAGGTCTCTGCAATCAACACTTCCAAAGAATTAAATTTTATATATAGCTAATTAGTTACTACAACATAGGCTTTAGGAAGAAAGATTTTTAGTTGTATTAACGTGCAACTGTGTAACTTTCTGCTTACATCCCACAGACTGTTAGACTCCAAACACACTGCTTCTGGTTTGTGATTACTTTTTAGACTGAGTATGCTGTTACATTCTTTCTTCTCAAATAATGAAATAAAAATGTCTCATTGCTTTTTGTGATTGACCTTAGCAAATGATCCCCTGCCCAACTGCATGCCCTGCCATGCTGCAGAAATGTCCTTTGGGCAGTCATTCAGGGTACCACGTACCTTTCCCAGTGTTTTGGATCAGGCTTTGCCCTCTACCTCTGGCTGCATCCTTTAAGCCAGATTTTAAGCATTGTGCGTGTAATGATACTTAGCCTGATTCATTTAGATCTGTGCTTACAGCTAAATCTCAGTCAGCTTCATTTCAGTTATTTCTGTTGCTGGAGGAATGTATTTGAAATGTCATTTTCTGTGGCTGTTAGAGAAGTAGAAAGTGGAATGAAAGAAGCACTGAAAATCTGGGGACACCCACAGGCTCTCTTTGTAGTCTTAGACAAGTTATGTAGCCATTCTGTGAATTTCTTCTACAGAGCAAACAAATCTGTATCCAAGGAGCATTCTTTAAAATTTGTCGAAAAAGCCTAAAGCTCTTAGCAAATGTATAAGGGTGCTGTAAATGCCAAATATTGTTGTTTTAGTTTTTCTTGAGACAATGACTGGTTGTGGGAGTAGTTAAATGGGGTATTGATCGCAAGAGAACTGTTGTTGCATGTTTATGTACCTGAGATATTCCCAGGGACTGAATGAGAAAGCTGAAGTTCTGCACAGGGGTGAATTGGGTTCCAACTCAAGCAGTTTACGCTGAACATGCACCTCCCCTGCTAAATTCAGCAGTGGAGTTTGGAAACAGTTGCTCTTACACACCCGCGTGTTTTTAACTGGTCCATTTACTCTTGATTTCAGGCTAATCTAGATGAAAGCCAGATGAGTTCACCTACATTCCTTAGAGCTTTAATGACAGCAGTTTGTAAAGCAGCTATTATAGGTGAGTAACTTGCCGTGTAAACACCATACAAACAAAAAATGCAAAGAGTTATTTTACAGTTTTCGGGTTTATGTCATTCCTCCCCCTCCCCAAGCTGTTTATCATCATACAGTAAGATTTTTGAACTTTGTTGAATTTTAGTGCTGAGGAGCAGGATGTCCATTCCCCCTGCGACAGCCATGGACACTGCTGGTAGGGTGTTCTCAAGGCCCTGATGTGTCCCAGTGACCTTGCATGAGCAGATGTTTCAGACAACTGAGTAATACCAGATTGTTCATTGGTTTTTCTAGAGAAGGTGGAAATGTGCTAGACGTTATTAAGTTAATTAGCATTTCCACTCCTGTGTCAGCAAGCTTGCGTGGGCACTCTACCATCGCAGATTGCCACATGTGAGTTGGAAACGTGGGTTGCAGAATAGAAGCCAGCTTGAGTATCTGTCTTGTTAATAGTTTTATGTCCAAAGCAAGTTACATTTTTAGAAAGACAGTTTATATGAATTATTTGTATGTACAGCAGTTGGTTGGAAATGGAGGAGGTGGATTCCCAAGTCAGACATGTGAGCCTCAGACTCCCGGGGTACTTGAATAAAGCGCTGCAGACAGAAACGTCTGGTCAGTTCACATTGTTTTCTTTAATTTTACTGGTGGCATCTGGCAAGACAAAAAATTGTGCTTGTAAAGCACCCACTTCTGCTCCTAGCTGTAAGAGTCATGCTCAGAGAAAATGGTCTGAACTTCATTTTGTTGGAAGGATGTGAGGGAAAAGATGCAGGCCCGGCTCCTTTCTGCTCAGGGAACGGAACCTTTCTGATGCCACCTAGTGTTAGTGGCGAAGTGGCACAGGATTTTATGACAAATGTTGAAGGGCTTCCTGATGAATCTCTGCTGGGGGTGTATCCAAAACATCTTGTTCTGTTTTACTTTTTGACCTTGCCTCTAATTGAGGGTTTTTTCTTTTTTTCAAAAATCACTTAATTATGTTGTATGATCTACTTTGAAAGCTGCTAATTTACCCATGTTGCTTACAGACTTCTAACGTATTTTTGTGTTCCTGATTTCCTATGTTGTATGTAGCTGATGGTTCTGTTTCTGCCTTTACTATTTTTAGGGGGGGAAATCTAAAAACTTTCTATATAGCTGAGATTTGAACTCCAGCCATTGCACCCACTTTGGACATGATTTGCACTGCAAAGTTAGGTTGTAATTCTTTGTATATTTCAGCTGACTGGTTAGGGCCAGGAGCACTGCAGATGTTGGTTGAATTGGGAAAGCATAAAAATCAAGACTTCCAGAAAAAGCCTTTGATCAGAAATACTTCCTATTGTTTCTCATCGTCTTTTCTCTCAAAGCTAACCTGTATCTGTAATTTCTACTTGATAAATAAAGGAGATAAAAGATCCGCTCCTGCTGCTATCTACCGAAGCTGACCCTATTTTCTTCTCTTCCCTTCAGCGGACTCTTCTAGCTTCCGTGTGGACACTGCTGTTATCAAACAGAGAGTGCCGATCTTACTGAAGTACCTAGACTCAGACACAGAGAAGGAACTACAAGCACTTTATGCACTACAAGCATCAATAGTAAAACTTGATCAGCCTCCTAGTAAGTGCACTGGGGTCTTGAACCCTGACAGCTTAAGGAAAAGTTGTTTCTGTTAAAGTCCAGTAATAGAGTCTGGAAGAGGATTGTGCTCTTCTTGACAGTGAAAACAAAGTTTACCTTTGTACATAGCGTCTGACAGAAAATAGCATACAGTGGTTTCTGCTTCTCCAGATAACGGCTTTTAGAGAACTGCAGTTCCCCAAATGCTTTGCTGGAGGTGGACTTTGCTCCTGATTGATCCTATAAGCAGCCATGCAGAAGGAAGGACAAATGTCAGTGATGTAAAGAGAGATTTAAAAAAAAACAGTTATTTGTTGAGGTTTACAATACCTGCACGTGTGAGAGCGCTGTGTGTTGTAATTGCATTATTTGCTGCATCAAAGGAGTTGGACAACTGATGTCTTGTCCCAGAAACACTGTTGACAAATGGTGTTGGAAAAGAGGCGGGGGACTGTAAGAGGAACAAGGGTACCCAGGCAGTCTGCAGCACATAATGAAAGAGTACACAAAACCACCCAACTTGATCATACTTAGCTTTAAGGGGCTAGTCATGTTTTCTCTCTCCTGCTGAGCTACATAAAATCAGGTATTGGAGAGCAGCTGAGCTGCATGGAAAGGAGAATGGGCAGTTGTGGATTGCCAGCCGGTCCCTAAATAATATGTTCTCACGGCCACTGTCCCTTTTCTGCAGAGCATATGTTATCCCACAGCATCAGAGGGACCTGTTTTCCCTCTCAGCTGTGTCTAACTAGCCAGGAAGCAATAACTCAGTGACAGATCTTCCTTTTACTTGTGTCTGCATCTCTTGCATTAAAGGTCACATTAATCCCCTTATCCGTAACCGCGTCTTTGTCTACTGACTCAAACTGTGCAGTACTAACAGATGTTCTCTCCCATTATTCCATTACTGCAGATTTGTTACGGATGTTTTTTGATTGCCTGTATGATGAGGAGGTAATATCGGAGGATGCCTTCTACAAGTGGGAAAGCAGCAAGGACCCAGCAGAGCAGAACGGGAAAGGAGTAGCGCTAAAGTCTGTCACAGCATTCTTCACATGGCTACGGGAGGCCGAAGAGGAGTCGGAGGATAATTAAAACTTAAAAATACAGGAAAAAAAAAAAAGAAACAATTTAAGTATTTTTTTAAAAAGTTTCACGTCTTCGCCAATCACAGTGCAGCAAGGCCAATTCTCGCGCAGACCCCCCCTTCCCCCACACATGCACGAGTGGGAGAGGTAAAAATAGATAAACACAAAGGTGATCATGGAGGAAAAAAGGTACTTGAAAAAAGTAAACTTCAAACCTGAGGGCGGGAGCACTAAACCAAAATACATGTATTATTTATAGAAAATATTTTCTGTTTTAATCTTTTTTCTTTTTAAACAAGGACTCATACTTACATAAAACACAAAGCAAAACAAATCTGTTTAGCAAAAAAAAAGTTTAAAACTTTTAATTTATTATTTTAAGGACTGCAAATGCCAGTGTAATTTTTAAATTTGCAGTTTCTGTAAACAAATTGTATAATAGAACAAAAGCAGAGAAATAAATTTCCCTCCCCTTCATATGCACCTCAATTTTGTTTCAAAGCATGATAAAATAGACAAAACTTTTCAAGGGGGTTGGGGTAAGCTAGATGAGGAAGAGATCAATTTTTTTTAATTGTCATCAGATTTTTCTGCCTGCCTCTCAGCTTGCTTCAGAAATTAAAAAGAAAATAGTAATCAAAACATACATAACCTTGGAACGGAAGGAAATGCATTTGAGAAAACTGCTGCGGACCAGAGTGCTCCGAAAATAACTCATTCAAAACAGTGCTACCCTGGGGAAAAAGTACTAGTGATACTTTCAGAACCTTTAGAGCAACTTTAAGGCTTGTAAATACATAGAACAAATATTTAAAAAAAAAAAAAAAAAAAAAGAAAAAAAGAAATTGACTCAATACTATTTCTTTTCACTTTCAAAATATAAAGAACAAAATAAAGACAAACATTGCAAGTTTAAAAGAAAGTAAAACGACTTCTCCTTTGACAGCTGCTGAATGTGTGCACCATCTCTGAGCGGTGCTGGCTTCCTTTTCATTGTGTAGATCCTCGGTTCCAAATTGTGTACATATAGTGTGTGTATGTATGTGTGTCTACCAAAAAAAGAGGGGTGAGAGCAATTGTTTAAAAAAAAAAAAAAAAAAAAGAAAGGAAAAAAAAATAGGGGGTTGCTGCTTGGGAGACCCTTTCTGCAGAGAGAACTTAATGGCTGCTGAGCAATGAGCAGCTAGCTGGGCTGCTGCACCGCGTAGGTCTGTCTGGTTCCCAGCACTGCAAGGCTGGGAGGTGATCTCGGGGCGGTCGGTACCCGATCCCAGCCTGGTTCTTCCAGCCGTATGACCACGGTGCCTCGTGTGACTTGGAACGGTGGCGTTGTCCTGGGGACTTGCGACTGCGGTGACTCCGGAGGTTGCAGCTGTCCGAGCAGAGAACCGAGAGCCCTTCTCCATGGCTTACACATCCGTTGCTGCCCAGCTTCTACCACCGCCCTTTGCATCTGCTGGTTGCCTTGCTGTGCTTAAGGAACCCAAAAGCCCACACGGGTGAAAATGAAAGCGATCTACAAGAGTCAGTGGAACAAGCAATTGCAGTGAGCAATGCGGTGCTCTTCCTGGCTCTGCCCGCCCCGTAGCAGTGTCTGAAGTCTGAGCGCAGCCCAGGCACAGATTTACAGTGGTCACTGTGCGGTGCGGGCGGAGCGCGTGTTGTCTCCGTGCCCAGAGGGACCTCAGCTGTGCCCCAGTGCCACACAGTCCTCCAAACTGAGCTGCTGCTGAGTACATTAAGTCTCTTGTGTGTCTCTCTTCAACAACCAAAGATGACCTGCTGGCTCTCACTGTGAAGAAGCATCTACCATAATACAGTCTGCAAAGTTTGTGAAGCCCTAAAATGTAGTTTGTGAACTGTGGTCTGTGGACCGCGAGTAACCTGTGGAGCATTTGCTGGTGGTCTGTGCGGCACTAGCTGCTCACATGATGCTGTCTTTTTCTTTCCAGCTGCTAAATCACCTTTTTTTTAAAAAAAAAAAGAAAAAAAGAAAAAGAAAAAAAAGAGGGAAAACAAGAAAAAAGGCTACAAATACATTAAATACTTTCCTAATCTTCCTTTTACATGTAAACAATTGCTGTACTTGCATAAGGATGTTGTTTGATCACCACGGGGAAGGGAGGAGGGTGCCTGGTTGTGGCTGGAGGGGGAGATGTCCATGAGACATTTTCCCTGTTAATGTGTTCCACGCCATGAATCTGAGCTAGAGAATCCATGGCCTAAAACACTAGAGCATTGTTTGTTTTTTTTTGTTTGGTTGTTTTTTTTTTAGTAATAATAAAACACTTTTCTCTGATGTTTGTTAAAAAAAAAAAAAAAAAAAAAAAAAGGAAAAAAATCTCATAATTAATATATGCATATGTATGTATCTGCTTGTACGACATCCAGCACTTCCTCCTCCACAGCTGCTTCCCTTCCAACCCCACACCCCCCCGGCCTTGCAGACAGGCTTACCAGTTTGTGATGGGTGCTCTCAAGATCTCCAAAAGGGATCTTGAGATCTCTCAAGATCTCATCCACATGGAAACTCCCCCCCGGAGGTTTCAAGGTGTGTGTTTTTTTCAGGTCGTGTGGGTTATGAGAGTGCTCTTCTTGCAAAAGTAAACTGAAGCCAGAACAAGGGTGGGTATGTGATGGTTCATAGCAGTTAAATAGTTGAATTAAATGGGTGTGAGTTTGTATCAGAACAAATATATGCTAGGTTGTGCAGTGCTTGCACCTGATGAAGTTCCTCTCAGAGGATGGGCAGCGTCAGACCCTGCTGGGAATGTCTCTCTGATACCGCAGCCACTCCACGCAAGGACTGTGATTATCGTATTGATTGCCTTGAATCAGAAAGGTAGAAATTGTGAGAGCCTTTGAACAGCCACATGAATCAAAGTGGGACAGGGCCGGGACATTCATTTGGAGAGCTTCAATCGGGAGTTGGAAAAACACTGGCTGGAGAGAATGGTGAGCACACGGGTAGAGGAGAAAAATCTCTCCCCTCCTTGTTTGAGTTTTAATGTTACTTGTTCTGGGGAGTGGGAACTTGTCCTGTTAGTGTCATGCATGTGACAGCAGGTGAGTTTTCAGAGGTTTTAAGAATGTTTTCAGAATTACCCAAGAGGTCTGAAAATTAGAGTTTGCGCCATGGCAAGTTTTATGGTATCTTTAGATGAATTAAGCTGCACATGGAGCCCTTTGAGCACTTTATGCACTAGACCTTTAGGCCTCTAGCTGTGGATATATTTCTTTAAGGTTCAGCATCTCACAAGTGTCACCACAAGGAGCACATTTCATACAAGTCTTGGACCAAAACTGCTTCCTCTGCTCCCCTTGCATTGTTTACATGCTCCTTGCTTACCTGCATCTGTACCGAGCTGTGGCAGCTTTTCAGTCGCCTTCTAAATCAGCCCGGGTTTGCAGGCAGTTGTAGCTCTTCAGAATGTTGTCCATGAAGATCTTTACAACACTTCTAGGGTGTTAAAAGACAAAAACTGTAAGAGATGCATGAAACAGAAAAGGAGGTAATTAATTATGAGAGGTTCCCATGGGAATGTGATTTGCAGAAGCCTCATTCTACATAAATGAGGAGAGGTGAGCTGTGCTTACCTCCTGCATAAAGATACAGCAAAGCCTAAGCAGGGGGGACAGCAAATTTCCCATAAGAATACTAAACGTTTGTGGTTTTGTCCTCCCTCTCGCCGCCAGTCCTAGTCCTATAAGGCATTTAAATGTGACTTTTGGGCAGGCTCGTGAGCGTGGCAGGGAGTTGATGCAGCTCAGCACGAAGGAGCTGCATTAGAAGCCATTTGCACTGCTGGGAGCCCGTCTTGTGCCGGAGCTGTGCACGCCATCAAAGGCGCAGGTCAGGAGGAACAGATGTATCACTTACGTCCCTGTTTGTCTTTATTGCTGGAAATGTCTCCGAACCTGAAGCAGTCAAACAGAAAATTTCCAGGCCAAGTGTGTGCCTAAGGCTGGTTTCTTTCTAGGAAAGTGTTTTCAGAACCAGATCAGTCGTTTCTGTGAATGAGGTCAGGGAATACGCAGATATAAGACCTTGCTCTCTGTGCCTGTTAGCATGTTTGTTTTTTAGCCTTGTTTTCTCTCAATATGCCTCAGGTCCAGGAGCAGACCTGGGTGTGCAACTCTTGCTTTTCCCCTGTAAAACTGCCAAATCTGGCCACGTTTCAGCTGTGCTCTGCCTGTGCTGCAGGGGACTGACAAGCATTCAGCTCACTTGTGTGCAGAGGGTATGCAGGGCTCTTCGCTTGCCACTCAAGTTGCCAGAGGTGTCCAAGGCATTTGTCCTGGAGCTGAGGAGCTCCTGAACCCCCCAGGCTGCGGCATGCTGCTACCCACAGGTGCACCGGGGTGCTTTCCATTTCCAGCTGGGGCAGTAGCACCCAAAAACTCATGACAGATGTTAAGGTTACTCTGCAAGTGAGAATTGGCACGGATATCCACAGTCCAGGCTCTTGGGTTGGTTGCAGAGGATGTGGTTGTGACTTTTGCCTGGGACCAGTACACCCTGGTGCAGGAGCTGGTAGCCAAAGGGGCCATGTGGAAAGAGAGGTTTGGGAAAAGGGATTTGGCTGCAGAGAGTTACTGGAGTGCACGAGGCAGGTTTAAGCAAGTAGTAATTTACATTGGCCCTTGCTGCATTTCCCTGTGGCCCAGAGCTTTTGGTTCCAACCCTATAGACTATTTTTTTCAGAGAAAGGTAAAACGGGGCCTTTCTAAAGAAAAGTCCTATTAACTTGCCAAGTGTCCTAAAAACACTTGAAAGCAGTAGCAAATGTGGCATCTTGATGCCAAGAGGGTGGCTGTGGTCATTCCTGCTATGTTTAGTCCTAACAGGAGTCATTTTTACAGGGGAAGGGACCTGAAGGTTGGCGTGTCAGAAGCGTTCGCTGCAGAGCAGAAAAGTCATTGGAGCCATGCCCCTGGCGCTGGTTTGATTTGTTCCACAGGCACGAGAGGGTTCAGCTTTGCAGGCAGTAAACTCAAAATCAGACATGCACCCCAGAACCCTCTTGTGCCCTCACATCCAACACCTCTAGCTTCCCTAAAGACGACACCAGGGAAATGGTTGTAACTGCAGAGCAGCCTCAAGGCCACAGGTGGATGTGCTGACAGCAGGGGTTCGGTCAGGGCTGCTGTGCCCATGGGGATGAAACGGGGGGCAGATGTTCAGCCTAGCAAGCGCTTTGAGCTCATTTTATGTCGGTCTGGCAGGGAAAGCTTTGCCTCTCTGCTCTTTGGAAGAGGTTGGCCCTCTGCTGCTACCTGATCCCAGGCCAGCAGAGCGGCATCCCCAGCCAGACGTGCAAGCTCTTCACACGCTGCTTTCTTTTAATAAGGCGCTAACCCAGAGGCTTGTGTGAGAGGCCACATGCCAAGAGAAACCCCAAGCAGTGATCTGGTGTGGCCTGGGGGCCACATGCAAGCTGCAGCCACTGTAGGATGGAGCCCGAGGCTGAGGACGCTTTAACCTGGAGGGTCCTGCTTGGCTGCTCCTCACCCCAGCTCCATGGATAAATTATCCTCAAGGAACCATTGCAGGAAAACCACAGTGGTGGAGAAGCAACTGCAGCAAGCAAGAGATTGATTACCACTTAGCTTCCCACAGTGTGACTAAACCCCTGCAAATATCTGAAGAAACTTAACCAGAAGTTTTCTACTCTTGTATTTTCCACAGGGCCCTGCTTGCTGCCTATTAATGGCATTGGAGCTGTGGTTTGCTTAAAAAACGCCTGCTTATTTAAATGCTGCTGTAGGGATGCTCTGACCATGAGCTGTGGAAAGCTTTGGTCATGTGGCACGAGTTTCTCTTCCTTATTTCCAGCTGCTAAATTGCAGTGAAATGGCAACAGAAATAAAGCCAGCTCCCTCTCCATTCAGTACTTTCCAAAGGGGAATTTGTCCAACTGTGCAATTGCTGTCCCAGCTGCAGGGACGTTTGTGCTGTGACTGCAAATTGGAAAGGAGAGAGGGGCCTTGGGGAAGGTAATCGATGCTTTAAGGAAGTTTGGAAACCTTTGGATTAGAGTGAGCAGAGAAAACAGTAAAACCTTGCTTTTGCATGCTTGGTTGTCTTGTTCCAGCCCCCCGTGAGGGTTAATAGCAGACGTTGTCGTAAAGCAGAGTTCTACGAAGCTCCCGGGGTGCAGACCATTAACGAGCACTGAGGAGAGCACTGTTAGAAGTGTTCTACCACAGCACTGCAGAGAAGAGCTGAAAAGATCATCTCAGCTGGTACTTTCAGGTCTTGCCTGTGGAGGAAAATGGGTTGTTTCAGTTTTTCAGAACAAGCTATTCTGAAATAATGCTGGGTGTAAATGCTCTGCACTTCTACAGATGGTCTTAAGTGAACGATCTGTTGGGCCTGCCACCTTCTGATTGTCTGTGTGTGACCGAGTTGTGCTGGGAACCTGTGTGCTTCGTCAGAACCAGGCAGCCTGCGAAGGGAGCGGGCACTCAACACCCTACAGGGCTGCAGCACTGCTGCCACGTTAGCTTATGGTGATGGGCACAGCCCACGGCTCTGTTCTCCTGCTGCAAAGCCCTGCTTTGGGTGTTCAGGGCAGAAATAATTCCAGGGATCTGTCACAAAAGTAAACTGTAACAGTGGGCTGGTGGAGCCCATCCCGGCTGCTTCCTTCCTGCTGGTCTTACAGCATCAGTGCCTGCCTTGGGATCAGCTGACACAAGATGTATTTTTTATACAAAGTGATCATCAAATACAAGAAATTTCACACACCCCTGCAAAAGAGAGGACTCAAGTGTTTTATCCATCCTCCAAGGAAAGGCAAACGGATCTGACTCTTCTGGCTTCCTCCACCATCACAAGGTGGTTATTTTGAGCAGGAGCCTGGGCTGTGGCTGACAAATCTCAAAGAAAAGCCAGTTGACAGGATTTCCCATGGAGAGACAAGTGAGCCAGTACTAGAACTGTTTGTATGCCTCAGACAAGAGCCATGGCCAAAAATGCTTTGAATTCCTGCTCAACCAAAGGGTTTTCTGTCTTCCCAGCAAGGCTTGCTGGCATGGCGATGCTCTGTTACGGCTGCAGGACCAGCATGGAGGCCGGAGTCCAGCCAGGCTGCTGAATGTGCTGGGCGTGCTGCTGATTGCAAGGGCATACAGTGCATGTGCTGCAGCCAAAAAAGAGCTTTTGTGGCTGCAAAAGCATCCCAGCTGGGAGGTGTTCCTGGCAGTAAGTTATTACCTGACCGGGTGACGGGAGCAGCCACTGCCTGCTGTGTGCTGCAGCCTGCTGTGAACCAATTTTAATCTGAAACAGTGTTTGGTTCAGAGAGCAAAGGGATTCAACAAAACACTAGCATTCCTGCTGCCAGATATTAACCATGGGGACTCACAGCTTTGGGAGAGGTGTTTTGTCCCAGTGTGAAAAGCTGAGCTGGTAAACTTCAGCCTCTCCAGCTTCAGGGAGCCATTGCTTCCACTTGCCAGCTGGGGGTTAAAAAAATCACTACTGTAATCCCAGAAGTGCTGTGAAAAATTCACATCTTCCAGGCACTGTTTTCCCAGTGATGACAGTAGCCTTTTTAGCACTAAGGATCTATTTTGGATTAGAGCATCCCTAGAAAAGCAGCAGCCCGTGGAGGCTACGTAGTCCACAACATTGTTCTGCAAGGACCCTCCTTGCTGGTCAAGATTTCTGTCAGCTCCAGTGGCAGGTTCATTTCTATCAGACATAAAAAGCCAGCTTGGCTCCAGAACAGAGCAAACTTTGGTATATTTAAGCATATTTTTATTCATTTGCTAGGAGATAATATAAAAATAGGTGGGCAGGCCTGAAAGTGCAGAGATGAACAGAATACCACTTGAAAAAGGGGAAGTGGTTTGACAAGAAAAGCTAACTGGGAGCCTCAACAGGTAGTTGTTAGGAGGGCAGCAACAGAGCAGCTGGGAGGTGGTATAGGGTGCCAGTGGAAAGTAGGACAGTCCATTGGAAAAGTATGGAGAAAAAAATTATTAGGAGGTTGTTAATGAATAAAGAGATCACAGGCGGTGTTTGGAAGGGCAAAAAGTGTCAGGGAATATGCATTTCTTCTAAACCAGAAATGGAGAGATTTTTGCACAGAGTTACAGAAAATATGGGGCTGACAGTACCACTCTGCTGCTGAAAGGAGTAAGTATAAATTAAAGAGAATTCTGTTGTTCTGGGAATTGTTACAGATGTATGCTTGGTAAAGTAGCCAAGCAAGCCCCGAATCAGCAACAAAGTGGAAAATTGTGGTTAAAGAACATCACATCATCTCTTCCAAACGTCCATTTGGAAAAAATCCAGAAGTAAAAAGCAGCCTGAGTGTAAAGACAAGAATGGTGTGTGCTGTCTCAGCGACTGTGGGTACAGTGACGCCGTTTTGTAATGCAGACGGACAAGTCCCTCGTCACCTGGTACGTGCGTGTGCTGCCGAGGGGCTTCATCCCCCTGCAAGGTCCCTGCATAGGGATGTGAGAGCTACGTTAATTAAATGCAATTAGTCTACGATGATTATGGGCTAGTTATACTCAGCACCATTCCCCGTGCAAATCCCCTGTCTGTTAGCTGTGTCAAGCTGCAAACCTCAGCCAGACTGTACCTTCATGGCCTTTATGTGCCTTCATGCCACTTGCTGAGCAGAAACTTTGAGACAGGAGAGCAACAGTCCTGCTCAAGCACTCTGTGGGTTTCCATACATGGATTTGCTGAAAACTTACCAACTGTGGCCACACACTGAAGCTGGCAGAGCCAAACACCCAGTAGCACGGTCAGGCTGCCTGCAGCGCCAGGCCGGGTCTGTTACAGCTTGCCTTGGCCTCGAGGTTACACCAAGCTGGAATTACCTCCCTCAGATACACGGTCAGAAACAGGTCTAAAGGGCAGAATCTGTAGGCACGTGCTACCCTATTAAAATTTGATGAAGGCATCTCAGGGAATCTTTGATTTGTTTTCAAAGCATGAGAAGCTAAAGTAGCAGCAGAATGTAAAGCTTTAGGGATGAAAAAATGTGGCAACGGGAAGGAGTTCCCCAGCCTGCTTGGAATTAGGTGCAGAACAAAACAGAAAAAGACTCAAATTCTCCTTGAGCCAGGCTGACTCTAGGCTGAAATTTGAAAAAAAGAAAAAAAGAAAAAAAAAAAAAGTTTTTACAAAACAAATGCAAAAGTCAAGATAAAAATGGAAAAATAAATTTGCCAAAGTGGGATAAGGACACAAGAGGCAAGGCCTAAATTATAATCACCATTGAAGTTTGAAGCTGCAGGCCAATATTAAAAGAGAATTTGGTGACAAAGACACAGTGCTCGCTTAGCCAGCAGGATCACAAATATAGCAGTGGAAGCTGATTTCAGTGCACAGCGTGATGAAGGTAATAATAATCTTATGTTTTGTAGGGTATGTGGCAGGCAGCTGTTAAACAACACAGGTCAGTGATTATTAAATTATAAGAATTCACTTTAAGTAAAAATTGTGACAAAAGGGGGAGGAAATATTAGGTAGCATGGGGTAAGAAAGTAAACGAGAGTGGCTTTCAGCCCCTGGAATGGTGATTCTGTGACCAGATGCACTGATAACAAAGTACAACAGGTTTCTAGTGGAACATGTGGCATTGCTCTGGAAAGCATCTAAAGGATATGGGCTGGAAACAGTAAATCACTTGACATGCAAATTCTATGGATACTCATCTAAACAGTAGCAATGTCTAAATGATCTTGTTTAAACTGTGAGCTGAACCGTACAGTCAAAACCCAAAGCTCCAGGCAAATTTGTAGAAGCTTTAGGACTGCTGGAAGCTGTAATAAAATTGAACAATTTTTGGAAAAGAAATCCATGAACCAGTTGGGGTTCATAGCATTGCATAGCACCTGAGAGGACAGGAAAGGTATTGAGGGTGCTTAGTAGTTATTAGAAGTATTTTGTAATGGTGATAGTGCTGTATACAGTCACAGTTTGATGGCAATTTCCCTGTCCTGCACTGTTCCCTTCCTGCTGTGCATCCTCACTGAAGCATGCAAGGTCACCATCAGTTCCTACAGCTCCACTTCTACAAGTGGCACGCCCTGGGTGAACAGGGAGGGGGGCACAGACACCACAAGCCCACCCAAAACGCGGGGTGGAGGGGAGAGATTCAGCAGGAACGTGCTCCCTCTGCAGCACGCAGCTGGCTTGCCCAGGCACGGAATTTGGGCAGGAGGCCTCCCAGCCCACCAGGGTCAGGCAGGCATGTGGCTGGAAGGAATGCACAGGGGCCACAGCTCCCCTCCGGGCTGGGTTTAGAGATTAAAAAAAAAAAAAAAAAAAAAAAAAGAAAGAAAAACAGGGAAAGACAACACAATCCTGTCTCCTCCTCTGCTTGCATCTCAGTGTAGTTTTTTGGCTCAGCAAACACAGGTGCTGGGTATTGCACAAAGGCCTGCAGTGAGCGAGGGGACGGCAGCTGGGGTGATTTCATCTTTCCTTCATCGTGTCTTAAAAGCCTGCAGTAAAGGAGCATGCTCCCTCATGCTCTCCTCTCCTCCACCTTCCAATCCCCTCCCTCCCGCCAGAGAGGCACCGCTAGGGGGGAAAGGCCAAAGAACACATTTTTCTGCAGCTGCACAGTCCTTATTTCGCACTCACAAGAAACGAAGGAATGTTTAGCAAAGTGGAGCCATCTGGCTAAGGCACTTCCAGGGCTGCTCAGTGCAGGAAACAAAGGAGAAAGCAAAGCATCACCGAGAGAGTCTGGGGTAGAGAAGATGCTCGGCAGAGCCAGGCCTTGGTCACAGCAGCTTGGCTTTGGAAGAAGATGCTCGCAGCAGTACGCTGCTACAGCAGCCACTTTAGGGAGGGAAAAAAAAAAAAAAAGTTGGAAAATGCTTAGAGCAGAAATAGCCACAGCACTATTCACTGCAGTGCGAAAACAAGACACCTCTGCCATTCTGAGAACAGCATAAATGCCTCCTAAACGAGGTTTCCCATCTGCAGGAGGGCTGAAGGGTGCCACGGTGTCACAATAAATGCGTCAGTGCCTTCCCCACATCATGGAAGCGCCCCCAGCCAGGAGGAGGGCTGCAGCACACGGTGTTGCCTGCAGAAAACAGCCGAGAAGCTGCCCGGGCAAGAGCCTACAGCTGAAAAGCTTTGCGGCATTTGGGAACAGAACACAACACGGGCTGTAACACCGCGGGGCTAAAGGCGTTTCCGTCTGATCTGAGAGATCTGTGTGTGGAGAGCTGGGCACAGCTTGCAGACAGCGCACTGGCAGCCCAAAGAGAATGGGAATAGGCAGCAAATTGAGGAATTACACCTCAAACTTGGGGGGGGTGGGCTAGGAAATAGGCCTAGGCAAGAAACACAAGGAAGAAACAAAAGCGGCGGGGGCGAGGCCCGGGCGGGCACGGGGGGACCCGCGGCCGGGGTTGGGGTTGGGGCCGGGGCCGCCCCTCAGCGCCCTCAGGGGGCTGTGGCGGGAACCGCCTCAGGGCGGGGCCGCCGGCGGCTGAGGCGAAGGGGGCGGGGCGCGGCGGAGCGCGGGCCCCGCCCCTTGTTTTGTTCGCGGCGGGGGCGGGGCCTTCGGGAGGAGGGGGCGGGGCCTCCGGGCCTCGCGCACGCGCGCCCCCTCCCCCCTCCGCCGCAGAGGCGGGAGAGGCCCGCCCCGCGTTCGAAAAATGCCCGCGGCCTCCCATTGGCCGGCGGCGCCGCCGGGGCCCGCCCCCCCGCGGGCGAAGGCCCCGCCCCCTTGCCCCGGCCCCCCCCCCCGCCCGTCCCGGCTCCCCGCCGCCATTAGAGGCCGCTTTGTGTCCGCCGGGCCTGCTGGTGAGTGCGGAGGGCGGCGGCCGGGCCCGGGGCGGCCCCCCCCGGCCTCACGGGGCGCCTGTCGGGAGCTGTCGCGATAGGTCCCGCGGCGGGGGAGGGCCGCCGGGGCCGGGCGCGGGCCCTCGCCCACCCCCCCCACACACACACACGGGCCCGGCCCCGGGGGGGGCTCCCTCAGGGCGCCGCCCGCCCGCAGCGCCGCGCCCCGGCCCCGGCCCCGGGCAGTTGTTTTGGAGCCCCCCGGGGGGCGCCGCTCGGCCGGGGGGGCCCAGCCCCGGGCCCTCCGCGCTGCTCGGGGGCCGGGCCCAGCGTGAGGCCGGCCGGGGCTGGGGGCGCCGCTTGTGGTTGATCCTCGGCACCTCACGTGGGGGGGCTGCGGGAGCCGAGCCCCGGCCGGGCCCTTATCAGGTTATCGGGGCCTTCTGAGGAACAGCCGCTCGCTGCTGCCGCAGGCACGCGATTTGTTTTTTGTTTGTTTATTTTTACCGTAAATAGTACTTTTAGCGTTTTTTTAAAGAAATAGTTGGCCGACTGTCTTTGGCAAGCAGCGATTGTAGTGCGGAGCTCTGAAGCGCTCCTGGTCACGAACGGGGCTGTGGTGTTAAACTGGGGGGGGGGGGGTGCAGGTGAGTGCGGGCTGTGCGAGGGCCCAGCCGGGCAGGAGAGCGCTTGCCTGCCTCGGGAGGGATGCAAAGAGGCTGGGGGATAGTGGGGGGGCCTTGGAAGTCAGGGGTGGGCAGGGGAAGAAAATACCCATCATTTAGTGTACGTGCTATGAGAAAACCTGCTGGCTTCTGCACCCTATCTCCCCTTTAACTGAGTGTGCCTGCAAATAAACTAACTTTTCAGTGTTTCGTGTGCTTCTCTCAGGTAGCAGCTGCTTGAATTATTTTTGTCTCCAGAGCCTCTCTTTCTCACGTGTTTTTCCTTTCAGCAGAAACTGATGTGTCCCTTCTGTGAGAGTTTTGTTACAAGTGGCCCAGGTTGTTGTGAGGATTTTAACCTTCTTGATAGAGGAGAAATACATTGATGAACTCCAACAGCAGGTGTGAGTGGTTTTGTGTAGAGTGCCAGCAATTCATAGCTTTTGTTATGTATAGTGTTTGTACTATGGACCAGTAAGTGATGGCTTAATAAGTAATAGTTTGGAAGGAGAGTTTATATGGTGGTGTTACATTTATAGTGCAGGGGGTGTTGCCTATAGAAGGGTCTGGTCCTGATATGTAACACTAGCAGCCTAAGCGTTTGTTCAAGTATCAGTGGTTTGTCAGTGTTCACCGTGCTGGATCCTGGAATTAAGGTATTTCATCAAAGACTGTGAAACTTTCAGCAGTGGATTTTGTGCTGGAGTAAGTTTAAGTTTGTGACCTCAACCTATTATAAACGGAAAGCTGAACCTTGTGTCCATGGTGCAGGCCACTTCGTTCTTTAGCTGCCTCCCAGCAGCAGCTCGTGGAGAATCCAGATCATGGACTGTCCTATCCAGAATGGTTCAGGAACTTTTGTCCCGCATAGGTTGTCTCTGTCACAATCCTGAACATCAGCGCAGAGAGGGATTATTTTTACACAGCTATGCAAGCAGAAGTTCTGCTTTGTATTAATCCCTTAGCTGAAGTTTTTGAAAGTTTCTAGGCATGGTGGTGACATAATAGAAGTTGCACAGTACCTGGCTCTGGATGTGTGTTTTGACATGAACAATTACTCCTGGGTATGGGAAGAGAATCCTGGCCATGGAAGTGATCTGCTGTTCGTGTCTTCTGTATGGGTCAGAGACTGATGGAGAAAGAATCTGAAAGTTGTTTTTATAGTGAGCAGGCATTCTAGGTGACGAGGAATAGCAGGGGGGAGGCATGGGTCTTTCCTTGGATTTTGTTGAGATTGAGCTGACTTGGGGAGTCGCTGGTTTTGTATCCTAGCAGAGATAAGGCGCTGAGCTCAGTCCCAGGTGGGTCGGCCCAGCATCAATCTCGCTGCCTCTTTTTCGCAGGGAAAGCAGCATCTGTGTGTGCAGAAGGGCAGTATTTAATCTTTGCTTTGCTGTGTAAACTCAGCAGAAGAGGCAGGGTGTAAGTCAGGTTCTGTTAGCAGTGGTTGGAGTCAGAGGTCCAAATTCAGTGCTACCCTGAAATGAAAATGCATATTTAGACATAGAAAAATCCTCTGGCATTTGGGTCTCTGTGTAGGAATGTGTGTGTGTGTATTTGAGTGCTAGAAGTGCAAAAGATTTTCTCTGTGTTCCCCCAAAGCCTAACGTGCTTGAGATTTGTTGCTCCCTTCCTTACCAGAGTGTAGGCAAGGAGTCGACGGAAATAGAAGCTGTAATACTAGTCAAGCCAAAGAATTTCTTGCCTGCCAAGTGGTGAGCTATTGGATCTTTGTATTGGACCACTGTTCTTCTTTAATTGAAACAAGATGGTTCATAATGCTGCTAGCAGCATGGGGCTCAGATAGCCTGTAACAGATCTCAGGGAGGCTGAACCACAAGAGACTTGTAAATGCTGTCCTCGTAGCTGAATTGCAAGGTCTGGGTAAGTGGGACACCTCCCAGGGAATCGGCGTGGCGAGGTGGCTGTAAGGAGCAGCGACTGCTGCCGGGTCGGGACAGCTGGGGCAAGGCTGGTGCGATGGGAGTACACGGCGGTGGGAGACGGGGGGGTTTCTGAGCAGGTTGCCAAATCAGGATTAGAAGTGGGGACTAACTCGTGTTCTGGGCTCAGTAAGATATTTTATTTCTCTGCACATTTTGGGGCTGTTATAAATGACTTAATACTACTGGTCTGATTTAATCAAGACAACAGGCTGCTCAGTCAACTGCAAAACAAAAGGGAGATCAGTAAATGCTGGAACATCTTTGTGAAGCAGGCTGAGAGAGGCGATCAGCTGAGAACTTTTAATAGATCTGTTTTGTAAAACAAATTTGTGTCAAAGATGTTGCAGGATGATATATTCAGTGGCGCTGTAGATATTGAGGGGCTTGGTGTCCTCTACGTGAGCTGAATTTTTGGAAAGAGCTTTGAGGATTTCAGAGGTCCAAGTTGGTCATCTTGCAGTTTAGGAGGTAACATTTTGGCATGTTTGATCTGGATTTCCATTTTCGCTTTGCAGAAATACTAACATGTCCCCCCTGTGCTGTTTTTCCTGCAGTTTCTGAGACATATAAATGCTCCGCTGTTCAAAACAGCATTAGAAAGTAGTAGGGGATCGCGTGATAACTGGATTTCAAACACAGGTTGTTGATCATGTTGCTTTTTAAGCCTTTCTGATCACAAACAGTCATTCTTGCTTGTGCTGCTTGCAAGGTTGGTGGTTTTGTACCCCTTGTCAGCCTGGCTTCAAATCTGCAAGGACATACAAACTTTTTCTGGCTCTTTTTGACCTAATTCCTGGACCCATGTTGTGTAGGGTAAACCAAGTCATGTCTCGGAGCACCTCGATGGCCGTTGCGTGTTGTGTGACAGTAAGGGGACACCCGTATGGCACAGCGCTGGACACACTTTCTCACTTCACTGCATATTTGTTTTCAGACCACTCAGCCTGGGTACCCTGCCAGGAGTCTCATGACCTGGCGTTTCCTCCTGTGCGACAGTTGGCTTGTCATGCTCAAGGCCTGATTTTTTCCCAAAATATTTGAGATTGGAGTCTGAGATAAGATGGAAAGTCTTATGGCCTTGTCAACTGGCCTCAAATAAGCTTTTTTTAATTCCTGTGCCCGTTGCTTTGATGAGGGGACTCCACTCATTGGAAATAATATCCAGAACAGATGTGTCTCAGCTGAAGCCTCTGGTTTTGTGGTTGTGTTCTGTTTTGTTGTTGTGTTTTTTTTCCCTCCTCTGAACAGTTTGCTGATAGATTAGGAGGAAACCAGTGCAGGTATGTTTTTTCATAGTAGTTCATGGAAAGCTACTGCACCTTTGATTGGGTTTTCCACTAGTGGCCTCTCATTGAGCTGGGGGACTGAATGCTATTGAGCATTTCTGCTAATCCAGGAATCCAGAAAGGATTTTTTCTTGCTTATTAGCTCCCAGTTGGGTTACCAGCTTTGAAATGTCTGCTTCATGATAGCATGGGAACCTGTGATCTGATCTGTGGAGCACTTCAAATAGCCTGTGGGAAAGCCAGCGTGCATGGCAACATGAAGAGTTACTGTATATGTTCAAACAGTTTTGGTAATGGTTAGTATCCTGGTGTTCCTTTCATTGCTGATATGATTTTCTCCTGACAGCTAACCAGGTTTAAGTTGACATGAGTTATCCAACAACCACCTTCAGAACGTGCATCCTCCAGTGATGGCCTCTTCCTGAGCACGGTGTTTGTGTGGTTGGCATCTGTAAATACAAAACACGGTTATTACTTTCCAACTCCTTAAGAGCAATTCTTGCAGTCATGGCCATGGGACACATTTAAGGATGCTGTAGCACCCATGCATGAAGCTAGGGTATCCAGGTAACAGTCGGTTTGGGTGGCTTCATTCTTCTGTTAAACACATCTTCTGTCCCCTTTAGAGAGGGGAAGGAGAGGAACTGGCTTTTCTGTGCGTTGCTATTGCAAAACTTTCTTGCCTTTTGCTTTATCATTTTGAGAAACCAAATTAATTCCTTTTTGTGTTATGTTGTGGTATTTCACATGCAGTTCAGAAACTTTTTTTTTTCCTACTTCAGAAATCACTTTTCATTCTGAACCCTCTGTGGGAAGAATTTGGTTTAGCAAGAGCAGTTCCTGAGCTGCGATGCTCTCACACAAGACCGTGGGTTCTCCGGGCTTTCCCCTTTGAGAGCCTCGGTGCAATGGGAGGTTACCCCCTGCCCCTTTGATTCCCGCAGCCTTTTGAGCAGGACGTGACCCACACATGGGAACGCAGAGGGAATCAACAAGCCCCTGTTGGGGCTGAAGCTCTGGAGTGCGCTGTGTTAACGTCTGCTCCTGAGAGCAGGAAGGCTCAGGTGGTTTATGCTGTGGTCAAAGCAAAGGATTTTTTTGAGGACTTGGCGAATTGGAGGACAAAGTTGGGGCTTCTTTATTTTCATGTGTGTGGCATTCAGGTCACCAGTTGAAAATGAAAAGAAATAAAACCCATGACCAGGTTGGCCACAGTGCGTGCTTGTGTGTGTGCGTTAGTAATCCCAGGGAGAGTGTTTCCTGTAGCTTCCAGCTGATCTCTCTGAGTATAGATCTCTTATTTTAGGACTCACTTCAAAATGCTAACTTTTTTTTTTTTTAAGAGCATCAGGTTTTGCTTGCTGGAAAAAAGCAATTGACACTGACCTGAAACCTGGTGGAATTTTTCATTTTTCCTCTCACTTTCTGCCCATGAGAAAGGAAGGCTGCATAAAATAGGCAAAAAAAAAAAAAAAAGTGCTGGGCCACATGTACGTTCAAATCGGCTTTTGCTTCTCTTTCCCCATCCTGAAAGTTTATCAGCAAGTTTCATTCATCTCACTTATTTTCTCTCTGGAATTTATTTTCCCTTCAGAACATGGTTTGATTTTTCTGTTTTGTCTCCAAAGGAAACACCCAGCACTGTTACGCTCATTGGCTTTCACTGGTGCCGAGGCAGCACTAGGTTATTGTCGGCTTTCAAAAAGACCCTTTGGTGTCAGAGAGGAATGAGTCCTCCCATGGAAGTGCTGCCGGTGTGGCCTGCCCTCACTGCGTGTGGCTACCGTGGCGCTGTACCTGCTCGCAGCGGCTGTGGGTTCATTAATTTATCCATTTGTTATTTGGGAAGGAGGCTTGTGGCCGAGTGGAGAGAATCCCTGCAGTCATTGGGGAGTCCCTGCTGTCAAGCAGTAAGAGAACCATGGTGTGGGGCAAGGATACGGAGTAATTCAGGTGGTGTTGGTGTAGCAGGGAGCATTCACCCTTGCAATGGAGAGTGCTGTACGAAGTGCTGAGGTGGTGGTGAAAAACACCTTGAAAACAAGGTCAGACGCGGTGCTGTTAGCTTTCCATTCAAGAGGAAGCCTCTCAGGCTGGGGAAGCAACCTGTTAAAAGTGAAAATATGGTTTGTGTCTGCCTTCTTATCTGAGCAAAAGAAATCATCAGGATAAATAATCGGGAGCATTGGGCCCTTTCTCTGCAAGCAAGGGAAGAGGGGAGCTGGAGCTGATGGGGTGGGGAAGCGGGTGCAGCCCTGCTCTGTGAGAAGTGAGGTTTTGCTTCTGAGGTTGTTAAGGGGATGCTGAGAAGAGGAAACGAGTGAGAAAGTAAAGCCTCCGTTTGTGGCAGAAATGGTGGAGCACCTCCTTAGGAGAGGCCATTGCAGGTGGACGGGCAGCAGGTAAGGAAGGCTGAAGTGAAATGGTAGCGAGGGGTGAGACTTGGTGAGCCTAACCTACCCGTGACTATGCATGCGTTTGGAGGAGAGTTTTGTAAAGCTTTATATTTTTGTGGAAGGTCTGGTGACTGCTGTTTTGATGGGTATTTTCTTTTTCAAGGATTTGTTTATTTCCTTAAATTGCATGGGGTTTAATTTGGGAGGGGCATGGTCCAGGTCTCCAGCGTGCGTTTTCTCCCTAACAGATTAAATGGTTTAATTCCTTAGGCAAATAGAAGCTGGATCAGTGTCGGTTCTTGGTTTTCCCCCAAAATGAACAGCTTACTAGTTACCTCAACACTTTGCCTTATGCACAGTGCAATGTCTGCTTTTTGCTAATGCTTCCTGTTAATTTAAATAGCATCTTTATTCTTTCAGATCTGTTTTAATGGAGCAGGCTGCAGGTCTGGCTTACACCTTTGCCATTTCTGCTACATCTATAGTACTCAAGTTTGCATACATGTTTTAGCATCTTTGTTGAATGCAGGTGTTGATTGTCAGTTACGTTAGCCATAAGCTGTAAGTCATTTATTCTTCTTTTCTTTTTAGTTTGTTAGATACATGGACGTAGATGTTTCTGTTTTGTTAATTTTCACACCACATCTTTTCTGTACTTTAGGTTGACTCCTCACTGCACTGTGAAAACCATTAGGAAAAAGTCCTTGGGGTTAAAACCTGGGGCTCCACAGTGTTACGTGCACTTGGGGCTAGAAATTATTTTAAATGGCGACTGATCTGTCTGAAGCTGAACCCGTGCATCATAAGGCGCTTCCACTCTTAACGGGAGCTCAGCTGATCCACACGGACAAGTTAAGTGAGGTAGGGGCTGGCCCATTCTCCAAGCTTGCCCTTGGATCAGTGATTGACTTCCAGTCCTGCTGAAGGTTTCTTGGTACTCTTTCCCCCCGATCATAGGAAACTCGATTGGGAGTCTAATAAGCCCTATAGGCACTCTCCTTCCCCTTCCCTGCTTTCCCTGCGATGCTGTAGTGGTCAGAATCCTCAAATGTTCATCTCATTTAATTTGGAATTGGAAAGAAATTATTTCTTTTATAAGTGTAAAATGTGAAACTATCCTCTCCTGGTATGCTTCAAAGATCGAATATTTACTGTCTTTTAAAATTCTGAAAAACATGAATGTAACTAGAATATTTCTACATATGCTGCTTTGATTTACTTTAATCCCATTTCAAAAACTTTCTGATTCTTTCCAGTATCTGTACTGATTTACAAATGCTTTTTATAGAAAGTTGAAGACGAAACGATGCCGATCCGTCGCTCGGTAAATTCTTCTTCCCGAGAAACTCCTCCCAAAAGCAAACCTGCTGAAGGTGGTGAAGAGGTCAAAGCAGGTACAGTAGTAATGCTGTAGTGGACTGTTATATCCAAACATAGTGTTGATGTATCCAAATGTAGGTTTTTACGCTGAAATTCCTGAAAATCCCTGCTGCCGTGGTTAAAATATTACCAATGCTTAGCTTCTTTTCACAGGCTTTTCCTGGTTTGTTTGAAATTACATGTTGTAGTCTTTTCAAGTGGGAAACCATTTGTTTTGTCCTTCATACTCTGTGTCAAAGCCCTGTCACTCCAAATATGAAAATATAACTACGTATTGTCTCTTTCAAGCTTATACATTCTTATGATTAAAGGTAGAAATCATGAACTTCCAGCAGTGGCAGGAAAATGGTTTGGGATCAAAAGGTGGAAATGGATGGAAAACCAAAGTATTTGTTTTCTTTGTTCAGGAAAAGAAAGATTTTACCATGCTGTGTAATATGGCCTGCCATTAATGTGTCTGGTCTTAGCAGCTTCACCTGTGTTTCTCAGAATGTGTTGTTTGAGTATCGCTTTCAGTACGTTTCACTGAGTTTCTCCTCTTTGGTGGGACAAATAAGTACATTACATAGGAAACTAACTATTAGTACAGTTTTTATTTTATGTATGATGCCTCCGTGGGGAAAATATGCACAGGAACAAAGCAGGAGTGCTTAAGCTCCTTCTCATTGATAGACAACATGCCTAGTGCATAGAGCAGTCATCGTAGACTGCTCTTTACCCAAAAAGTGGATAGTAGCAGTTTATAAGCACGTTATCTAGTAGGCAGTCCAGTCTTTAAGGCCTGCTCTCAGCTAAATATACTTGATTGATTTACTCAGTAAGTTGATTTCTGGCTGGATTTGATCCTGCTGATAGACGAATGTTATTGCCAATGCATGTGCAATCTGAAGTTTTTCCAAGTCTGGAAAGATGTGATTGAATAGTTAAAATCGTTCAGGTGCCACAGTGTGTAGTGCAGAAACGGCGATGTTTAAAAGATGTGTTTTGTCATAGACAAAGCTGCTTGTATTTATCTACCACAATCTCTTGAATTGTGCGTTTTTGCACCTTTCTGGGATAAAACATGTAAACCTTGACCCAGGGGAAAATCTTTATGCTTCATGATACTGAATTCCTCCTCTTCTTCCCTTCCCCACCTGTAGGCATCTATGATGAGGGATGATTGCAACAGTAACTTCCTGGAGTTAAGAGAAGACTGGGGGAATTAGTTCATTGTGAAAATGCTAGGTGATGCTGTTTGAAATTATTCTGGCATTTGATGGCTGATTGCACCTTGTTGAATTTTTCTTTCAGTACTTTTGTTCACTTTCTAAGTTACATTCAAATCATCTATTAAATTAGAGAAAAGAAAGTGGTGGGAAATCATTTCTGGGGTGTGTTCTTATTTTTTTTTGTCCTCTGCCTTCCTGAAGAATACAGGCTAGTTTTAGACAGTAACGTGATGTGTTTTAACGCCTTTTAGATGCAGAAGCCACCTCTGAGGAGTCTGCTTCTGCTGGAGAAGAACAAGAGAACGAAACCTTGCCTGCTGCATCCAGTGAAGCAGAACAGCCAAAGGAACCTGAGAATGAAGGGAAGGGGGAAACAAAGTCCTCGGAAGAAACCAAAAAGGAGTAAGGCTTGCTTAGTGCTGAATTTAGGAATTTGAGTAGGAGAAAGACAGGTTCTATAGGTAGAAAAGATTATGGGAGACATAGGGAAAATAGAATGCTGAAAAAGCTGCTCATTTTTGCAGGAGAGGAAGCTACTGATCATGCGTAGCAGCTGTTCAAGAACATGTTTTGAGAACAAGTATCAAGATAGGGTGTGTTGGGGGGTGGGTTGCATCTTTTTGAATAGAAACATCAAAAAGTTCTTTTAAATTATTTTCTGTAACAAGTGTTCTGGGTGTCTTTTGTTGTTGTTCTGCATGTTGGCTTGTTTTACAGTGTCTCTTACTTTACTATTGTTTTGCGTTTTTCCTAAGTGAGAAGGATCAGTCTAAGGAAAAGGAGAAGAAAGTGAAAAAAACCATTCCTGCATGGGCTACTCTTTCTGCTAGTCAGCTAGCTAGAGCACAGAAGCAAACTCAGATGGCTGCCACTTCACGTCCCAAGATGGATGCTATTTTAACTGAGGCCATCAAGGTAAGCAGGAATCAGATATTTCTTTTATTCACCTGTCACAAAGCTGAGTAATTCTTGTGCCTAAAAATCTATATTTTCAACTTGCTGATGGTACAGGTGATAGCCTTTTTAGCAGGAAACTTACATAATGCATGCACGTTTCTGTCTGGAAGCACATGGAGCTGAAATGTGAGTCCATGATGACGATGAGGGGCCGTGTTGCTTATTTTTTGTTTAGAATGTTTCTCCCTGTTTAAATTATTAGAAACAGCTATGATGACATATCCTGGTTAATTATTGGCATCATTTATATTGTTGTCTTTTAGACATATTTAACTTGATTTACCTTGATTAACCCACCTGTTTGATACATGCATTTTTTCTTGTTAGCTTATCCTAATTCAGGACAGATGGAAATAGTGTAAACTAGCATTGTGGAGTGGTGTTGGTCTTAGTTTACTGTATACTTCCTTTAGGTTATAAGAAGAGACCTGTGCTGTTCCTCTGCAACTCTGCTGCCCTCCTGTTGAGGCTTGGTTCATGCAGGTTGCCTTCACTGGAGTCCTGGACTCTATTAGCCTTAACTGCAAGATGGTCTTTTGAGCCACTGAAACGTACAGCTGTGCGTAACAGTGCATAAGTAAACTACATCCTCTATCATGCAACTGTGGGTTTTGTGGTAGTCTTTCTGAAGCCATGTAGATCTGGTAACTTGATTAAGCAAAGCGGGCTTTATCAAGTCACAGCTGGGGTTTTCTACAGCATGTCAAATATCTAAATCTTAAAACAGAATTGTTTTGGTGTAGTCCTATTCTGATCCCTAATTGGAGGACTCCAGTAATACAGGCAGGCTGTCATGAATCTTCAAAGACAGTAATCTTCAAAATAAGAACTTCAACTTAGTTTTTTCTTTTTTTTTTTTTTTAAATAGTTTGCTAATGCCAATCCTGTCTCTTTCAGAAATCAACAGCTTGTTCTGATTAACCTGTTAATGATTGCTTTATCTGACATCAGTAAAATGACTTACTTATGACTTACTGTTCGGGCAGTGCTGGTTTGCCCAAAGGTAACAAGCTTTTGTAAGAGCTTGTAGTGTATATGCCATTACTTGTACGTGCTTCGGAAAAGGGGATTAGTTGACACATGCCTTCTTCCAGTCCCACAGCAAAGTAGTTCAGTCCAGAAGCTTTTTACTAACATCTTGCTACCGTTTCAGGCATGCTTTCAAAAGAGTGGTGCCTCAGTTGTTGCAATACGTAAATACATCATCCACAAATACCCTTCCCTGGAGCTTGAGAGGAGAGGCTATCTTCTAAAGCAAGCATTGAAAAGGGAGCTGGAGAGAGGGATCATTAGACAGGTAAGAATTGCTTTGTGGAGCAGTAGTGGATGCGGTATTACTGAATTGCACAGTACTTTAAGAAACTCTGTTAGCTGGTCTCTGGTGGCTGTGTTCTCCCTCTGTCTCTGCTTTGTTAGACATGGACAGATCCGTCAGTCAAATACCTTATCTTTTGTGAAATATGGATGACCATTTCATGGTGTTGAATTGTGTCATACACCATTGCAGCAGCATGTCCCCTCCCACCCGAGCCGTTCTATGATTCATATGCCTTCAACCTGAGTCTAGCAACACCCCTTCTGCAGGACTATGTTTCCTATAACACTATAATATGTGCCTGTGATATCAGTTCTGTTAGGATCTCCTGGTCAGGACAGCAGAATGTGTTTCTAATATCTACCTTTGGTTTCTGATCTACTGAAGTGGATTCAAATCAGGCCTCTGTCCCTAACAGCCCATCACCAGGATGGCAATGCATTCTAAATCTGTGTAAAGATGTTGATTAGTCTCTTTCAAATTGTTTTTATCCTGAGTTACTTTGTTAAAGGCTGACTTTATTTTGAACTAGGTGAAAGGAAAGGGAGCTTCTGGGAGCTTTGTGGTTGTGTCTAATGCAGGAAAAACTGTTCCAAAAGCCAGAGACAGAAAGGTAAGATGGATCACTTTAAACAGTACTCTGAAAGATCTTTCTTGGGTTACACTGAACACATGCATCTTACAAAATGTAGTCTAACCCAAACAGTTTTCTTCTCCTTGATGTACTTTTGCTCCCCAAATACAGTAATTAAAACATCTGTTTCACTAAAATCAGAATCAGAAAGTTAGTATGACAAATTAAAAACAAGTAGAATAATCAAAATCTTAGTTTAAAATGTTTACGTTAACCCCCTAGGCTTTGGTTCAGAGGCAGAAAACTGAATAACCATGAAGCTCCTCTTCTGTCTTTACCTGGTAGAGAGAGATGCCTCTCAGGTATTGTAAGAGAGCTTTATGCTACTGCTGTTTCTGTTATATCTGTTGCATGGATAAATGGGAGACTTCAGTCTTCACGACTGTCAAATGAACATCTTCCATCAGCTGTGAGAACAGAGGGAGGAAGAAGTAAATGCCTTAAGGCTTCTGGAAGAAAGCTGCTAAACTTGGGTGTATATTGTACACCCAGGTAGTAAAATGCGATGCATTTGAGTCTAGTCCTCACAATTAGTCTTGGTTCCAGCACTGCTCTTCTTTGCTCCCCACTGCATAAGGTGTATGAAATGCATTTCTAACACTGCAGTTACAAAATGCTTAGCTGGAATTGCTGATCTCCTTATGGCATACACAGGTGAACATAGAGTGTTATAACACAGGGGTGCTTACCTCTTGGCTACTGGATAGACTGCAAGTCCTAAATCTGAAGGTAACAGTGACATACATGGTACTAGGGCACTGAAGGAAAGTGATTGGAATGTGACATCTTTTTAGAGTTCATGGACTCCATGACAAGTTTGAGTAAGGCACCTGATAACTGCTAACAGATCACTTTTCTTGTCTGCAGCCTATTGGTGTAATTGTTCTTAGATACTTTCTCCATGTTGCAGCAAAACAAATAGCTCATGTTTGTGTCTGATGAATTCAGCTGGCAGTCAAGCAGCTATCTGGATGAGCAGCATCTTCACCTGTTTGACCATTTGCAAAGCTCCTGTTCAGCATCAAAATCACTAAACATCAGCAGATTTCACCACTGTATTTTCTCTCCTCTACAAAGAACATGATCATCCCCTACTGATAGCAACAAAGTGATGGAGGAAAATTCAGGAGAAAGGAGTGTTGCCTTCAAGCAAGACTTCATGCTATGAGTTGAACGAAAATGCACTCCTGTTTAGCTGTTTTTTGGGAAGATTTAACCTGTGTAAATGGCTTTGGTCTCTGGTTTTTGTTTTATGTCAACATATAAATCGTTTCACCTCACTTTCTTGTTGAAAGGTAGCAGAGGAAAGCCTCTATTAAAAAGAGGAAAAGGAAAGCGTCTAAAAAAAGGAAACTAGGAAACAGCTTTTGGTAAATACTTGGCGTATTTATAAATATAAGACTTTGACTAAGAAAATTCCCATGAAAATTCTAACCAGATGTGCTAGATTTTAAACAGCTGAGCTTTCTAAATGGTTATTTTAAAGAGCTGCCTTTATAGAACTTGATTTTTCAGATCTGTGGCCACTGTCAGGAGCACTTCTCACCTGTGTGTTGCTGGATCAGAAAAACCCAGAGTTTTAGGCCCCACTGATGCGTAAAAGTATGTGTATTTCAGAAAAGCACTTCCGCTTCGACTCCAGAGCAACAGGTCAAGCTGGAAGACATCCTGCCACTGGCTTTCACCCGCCTTTGTGAGCCGAAGGAAGCTTCTTACAGCCTGATCAAGAAATATGTGTCTCAGTATTACCCCAAACTCAAAGTAGATGTAAGGTAGGTGCAGGTGTACACTTTTGCAAGCAGGGCTCCAGAGAAGCTGTGAAATGCTGCCTTCCTCTGGCTTTGCCTCACTTTACGGTGATTCAGTTCAGTATTTCATCAGGCAGCAGACAGGTGGTGCTCTCCATCACAGAGCCTGCAGGAAAGCTTGAGAAAAGCTGTGCCTTTTCTCTGCATCCCTCCACACCCAATCTTTGTTCGTGATGCCAACATCAGCATTGTTGTACGCATCTCTGCCCTTAGAGAAAACTGGATCCTTGTAGCTGCATGGATATGAAGGCCTCTCCTTGGAATCTTGTTCCACTTGTTTCTGAATGCTTTAAACGGCACACATTTAATATGATCTGTGAGTTTGTCCATGTGGAGCGGGTCAAAGATTGGGGAGGAAGCAAATCTAGGAAAGTCCTATGCATCACCTATTACCAGGGCTTGTTGTACTCAGTCCCTTGTTTGTCTCTGAGCTGACTGACTCATTGCCCACTGAGTCCAGTCTCCAAATGTGCATTTCAAAATGAGTAAATCCTTCCAAATGAAGTTTCACTGTTTCTGGATACACAGTGACACCCAGAAAGCATTGCAGTTCAATTTCCGCTAACGTACATTGTTCCTCTCATGTAATCAGCACTTGCTGACAGATCTCCATTTAAAATGTCTGTATGTAGGCAGATACCACGTGTAAGTACTGCTCCTCTCACACTCTATAGAGTGTTGTTTCTCTGTTTGTTTTTTAAGCTGTCAGTGTGTGTCAGTAAAGCTTTATCCTCCTGTATTTCAGACCTCAGCTGTTGAAGAATGCCCTGCAGAGAGCTGTAGAGAAGGGCCAGCTAGAGCAGATCACAGGGAAAGGAGCGTCTGGGACATTCCAGGTCAGAGCCAGAGTTCGTCTTGTTTTGTTGACTGTACTGACCAGAAGCCTTGGATATAAGTTTACGTGCCCTCCCCACCCCAGTTCTATTGGGTACACCTTTCTTTAGCAGCCTGTCAAATTCAGCAGTTGTGGAACTATGAAGCAGTAGGATTCTTTCTCCTCTGGGTCTACATTCTGGAACAGACCCCCCCCCGCCTTCCTTGCTTAGCACGTTCCACACGCTGCTTCAGCTCTGACTCATTAGCACAGTAGGGGAGATGGTGGGGTAAGCTTTCCTTTCCATCGCTAATTGTAAGTGCAGTAGGTACCCCAGATGTCTGCAATGTTTCTTCCTCGTGTCTATGCCATAGATGTCTCTTGGTTACATTTGGTCTGTGGGATGGAGGAAGATCTGATTTATTTCCTTCCCTGAGTGACAGGCCCTTAGATTGCCATACCCTTGCAGTGTATTTTGGGAGTAGGACAATGTGTTACCAGTGCAAAGCACTGCAGGCCAGTTGACTGAATAGGCCTGTCCTACCGTTAACGCTGGGAGGGCAGCGTTCCCTGTGCAGTGTTTTAATATAAAACATATCTGTGCTAATGCAGGAGCGCCGACCCACCTGGTGCAGAGGAGCTTGTCCTGACCTGGTTTGGGAGAATTTTGTCTTGATGCTTTTCTCTTCCTCCTTGGAAAATAGCTGAAGAAGTCAGGGGAGAAGCCCCTGCTGGGTGGGACTCTGATGGAAGATGCCATCCTGTCTGCTATTGCGGCCATGAACGAACCGAAGACCTGCTCCACCACAGCACTGAAGAAGTATATCCTGGAAAACCACCCAGGGACCAACTCCAACTTCCAGGGTAAACTATATAACTTTCCTTTTTCACAAGTTGAAAGAAAGAGAATTCTGCAGCTGCAGATGTGTCTGTGCAGCACCTTTAAACTATTTGGTTGAGCTTGCTAGGGAACTGACAGCTGCTCCACTCTTCGTGCTGCAGAGATGTTCAGAGTTTTTAATTCCCATTAGTTCCTTTCAAGCCTGACAAAGGCTAGTTTCTGAGACATAATGCATGTTTCTCTTGTCTGTAGCATATCCCCAGAAAGGGGGAATAATATTCAATTACTTTATTGTTCTTAAATCACCAGCTGGATTTCTATATATATTGAGAGGCTACAGCTTGGCATAAGTACAGTCACTAGCTGCTTTTAATTTAGAGAAGTTGCACAGTCTAACTTTAACAAATAAAATCTGCAAGCATCCCTCTTACTGTTTTGTTTGAGGTCGTCCTCTGGCTCCAGTTTTAGAAGGTCAAGCAAGTAAGGAAAGAAACTAATCCAGTTGTATTTGGAAAAAGGTGTGGCATATCTCAGTCCCAGTAATGATAATGTCTATTTTGGCTTTTGCACTAGCAGAAATAATACTAATAGAGACTTTAAAGTAGATCTGCTAATGGCTTACTTGCATTATTTGGTCTAAGCCATGATGCAGTTCAACCTAGGCTGAAGGTCACTTGAAGCAGTGTGAGCTTGCAGCGGTATCTAGCAGAATCAGACCTGAAAGTAGATCAGTTTCTTGCTGTAGTGTCATGGTGCTGGTGCCATCCCACAGGAGCAGGGGCTGGAGAGGAACTCGCTGATCCCACAGCCATCATATGGAGATGAAGCACAGAATCAGCGCAGGTCTTTGAAACAGAGCTTACCAATGTGTCGAGGAGGATCACAGGCTCCCTGCCAGCAGTGGGGCCTAAAGAAGTTGCCTGAGGCCTTCTGCCAATTAGAGGCTGATGCCAAGTGTGACTTCTTAATCTCGGGGCAGGGAAGAGAGTTCCCAGGCTTACTAAGCCCTTATGTTATTTGTTTTCAGGACCGTTGGAAGCTGCCCTGGTCCCTAGAGGCCTGTGTTTAGTCAGCCTTGAGAGCTTGTCAGCCTTGCTAGTCAGATAAGGAAACTTCAACTAGTAATCGGGTGTTTTCTTTCTCCCTCCACTGCATAAAAAGGATTTTGCTGTTCTCTGCTCTGTTTTAGGAGCAACCAGAGGAATATGTGGTGAGATGTAAAAGCAGGCAGGTACACACTACAGAGCCAGTATTCTAGACTCTTCCACCATTTTATACCTCAGCCTTACAACTCCAGTCAAATCCTTTACATGCTGCTGTTGTTCTGTGGTACCCCAGGTAGAAATAGCTTGATGTTGTTTGTGTTGCTCCTTTTTACAAAGGTGTGCAGTTCTTTGTAGTCCAAGAACTTTTTAAGAACCTAGTGTTGCAACGCTAATAATTTAATGGCTACAGCTGGTTCAAGTAGCTAGGCAAGCCTTTCTAGTGCCACTCAAATTAAAACTTTTCAGCAGAGGTAGACTGTAGGCTGGTGAAGGTATAGTGTTGTCCCAAATGATTCTCTTACTGTGAAATGTCAGCTCTTGATAAAAGCCCATTTCAGCAGTGCTGAATAAGGGGTTAGAGTGAATACCTGTACATTAATCATGCAGAACAGATTCAAATGACAGCATGTTCCTTTGGATTTTTCTTTCCATTCCTCAAGTGAACCTCTTTAGGACATGCTTGAGGGCAGGCCTTGCTTTTTTGCTTCAAGGGAGCTAAATCTGTAAACTGTCCCCCCTAGTTTAAGCCAAAAATGGTTTTGAACTAAAACAATTTCAGACCTTTACCTGAGACAAAGATCCCCTTTATTTGCACACTTTTGATTAGAATTCTTACATGGTGCACAATGGAACAGAAGATTGGAATAAAAAAAATCATTTGTCATACTTCTAGACCAAATTTCCCATTAAGGAAAATGAAAATGGGGACAGATGTACTGCATAAATTTTGGAATACGAGGGAGATGAGGGCAAAAACAGAGTAAGGACTGATTTAAAATATTCTAAAAGAATATGTTGAAGAAAGCTTTAGTTATGTGATGCTTTTGAATGCATTTATAAAGAAGGATCCCTTGATCATGACTTCTTCCGTCAGTGAATTTAAACCCATTCTTGATAAGTGTTCGTGATCCAACACTTGAATCTTATATATTGCTTGAATTTTTCAGAAAATTAACCGTGAAAGGATTTCCCTTTGAATATGACATATTAAAACTTCTAAATGCAGTGGCCTAGCTGGGTCCTCCACAAAGCAGATGGCCTTTGCCGAGTGCACAAGCATGCAGTGATGTCTACATGAGTCGCGGGTCTCTGGTGCCGTTTCATTTCCCCGCAAGTGTTCCGGGAAAGGAGATTTCATTCTGACTCTCCATCTCTGACTTCAGAGGACACTACAGAGAGCAGTAAGGTTAGACAAGTGGATAAAGATGATAACACAACCTTTCTCTGATTTTTCACAGTGCATCTACTGAAGAGAACCCTGCAGAGATGTGAGAAGAATGGTTGGCTGGAGCAGATTTCTGGAAAGGGCTTCAGTGGAACCTTTCAGCTTTGCTTCCCTTATTATCCTAGGTAAAGAGCTTGGCTGTAAAATGATGTTGAAGATAAGCGTTGCATAGATCAGCCAGATAGTGTTGCTGAAGTTCATAGGGTGTTTACAGGTTCTATTTACAGGGAAGCTTGTGAAGGGTTTTGTAACTGAGAAACCACAACGTTGTCACCAATATTGCTCTAGATAATGACATTACTTGGATGTCTGACTGTGAGTGGACATAAAGCTGACTTCATTAGCAAGGGAGGCTTTTAAGGACAATAAAAATATTGGGCTAAATGTTTTCAGGAGCTCTGTTGTGATTTTTTTTTTTTTCATAGAGTAGTGGATTTAAGTGTTCCCATGCTTAAACAAATTCACATGAGGCAGGTATAGTGTATTGTTGTTCTTTGATACAAGGATGCTCATAACAAGTAGGACTCAGTTGTTTGCCTCTCTTAATGCCGATGTGGAGGAGGGGTGGGAGGAGGGAAGATGACCCAGATTAGCTACTGTGAGACTAAAACAGCCTTTCTTCTCCTGCTGTGAGCATATATTGTGCTGGGCCACATGGAGCCCAGGGAAGCCTTAGTGTCCCATGAAGAGCCAAATGGCAACACAGTCATTAAAGTCTCTGCTTCCCACCTTCTTTTATTACATACATGTAAAGCTCTCAGTGGCTCTGGCCTGTGTTCAGAGTTGTTGAAGTCTGATTTTGTCCCTTTGTTGTCTGTCTTCCTGTGTTTACACAGAAGGAGCAATGAGGAAGAGAACTGGAGAAAGGGCAGCTTATGTACAGGAGTGTGGTAGCATTCCTGGTGACTTAAAAGCTGTTGCACTTCTGCCATTGCAGAGACTAAATATTGGTTTCAGATAAACCCAAACAAATAGACTTCTGTGCTTGCTGTTTGTTTTTTTGTTTTTTTTTGGCTTAGGCTCAAAGCTGTAACCTTAAAGGATGATGGGCGATGGGCAGTAGTCCCCGATGAGAATCAGGGTTACCTAAGGTTTGCTGACCCTGGAGTCATATCCTGAGAAATGTCCTGCTCTGACAAGAATCCTCTTGTAGTCCAGGTGTGCTCTACCCGGAGAAGCAGCAGGATGAGGACTCTGAAGAATCTGATGAGGAAGAGGAGGAGGAATCTGAGGAGGAAGAAGAATCAGAAGAGGAAGAGTCTGAGGAGGAAGAGCCACCACCAAAGAAAAGGTATGTGACAGCATGAGAGATAAATGGGCTCTTTAAAAATGACAGTCACAGCTGTAGAGTGCACAGGTTTGTCTCTTGCTGTGGATATTTATCCACAAGGCTGTCACTCCAGTGGTACCGGAGAAAGAAATTTCTAATTACAGTTGAACTTTTGGGGTACTGTCAGGATGAGGACTTCTATGGGACGTGTGCAGCCTGCAGAAGCAATGCCTTGTCCCAGAGAGACTGGTGTCTTCCATTCTGTAGTAGGAATCATCTCTAGATGAGAGGAAGAGAACTTCTATTTATTCTCTGTATTGCCTTTAGTCTCCCATGCGCCTATTGTGCTTTACAAGTGTGACTTTTTCATGTGGGACTTCCTGTTATTTATTAGGTGTTTCATTAACAAAACTTCTCCCTACAGTGTTATTTGCAGTTCTGTAGCCAGATATGAAACCTGTCTCACTCAGAATGTGGATTTAAGATGAGTGTTATTCATTAAGTAATGAAATTTCTCTCAGAGAGGGAGAGAGGATGCTTAGGCCACTGAATTGTTCTGACAATTGACTTACATTTATTGACATTGTTTGTATGTTTATCTGCCTAATAAAGGAGTTAGAAACCTTGCTGGCAGAACACTGTGGGGATTGAGAAGTGCTTAGCATGGGAAGATCCACCACAGGATTTCTTGCTCTTTGGGATTTAGCTAATGAAATGTACTGCTGCATAAAGGAACATCCGTGGTAAAGAACAAGGATGCCAAGATCTGCTTCATTTATGTAAATTGACGACAGCAGCTCTGCTCTGGGTAGCATTTGCGCCTCCACTGAGATCTTGTGCTGCCTTTCTTTCTGACAGGATGCAGAAGAGACCTCCTCCAAAATCACGGAGTAGGGCCCCTCCGATGAAACGGAGAGAGTCCAAGCCTAAGCCAAGAAAAACCCCTGCAGCCCGCAGCGGAAAAGCAAAGCCCCCACCCAAGGTGAAAACCCCTGCTAAGAAAGCCAAACCAGCAGCCCCAGCCATCAAGAAACCCTCTGGTGGCAGCTCTTCCAAGAAACCGGCAGCCAGTGGGAGGAAGGAAGTGAAACCCTCTGCCAAGGGCAAACCTACCATGAGGAAATCTCTCCGGGCAAAAAAGTAAATTTTTCCAGTGTCAGGGAATCCCATGGTCCCACAATCTTGTTTTATAAAGTCAACGTGCATTTGTATTTTAGTTCTGATGCTTAAACACTCTTTTTTTGTTTTCCTTGGATGATGGGGGAAAAGATGAAAACTAAATCAAACCATCCCAAGCATTTGCTAGATCTCAGTGCTGTGCCTCGTGCCTACCCCTCCCCTGGAACAGGTCATCTTTAGTTTCTGCAATAATTTTAGAACTCTTCTAGGACATGTAATCTGTACCTTTTATGGTGTTCCTCTTGGGTTTGGAGGGAGGGGGTGGCTTTTAAAAATTCTTCAAATAAGTTCTTTGTCTCTTTAGACAGCAGGAACATGGTGATTGGGGAAATAAGATTCTTAACTGAGAAGGTACAGCGGCACTAGAGTCCTTAGATCCCCTGCATGATGAGGTCCTTCATGCTTCTGTGAAGAAGCAGTGTATATACAGCACTTGCACTGAGTCCTGGAGGTGCTTCTTTCTGCTCGGCCGTTGTAGTGACAGGCTAAGGAGGTGGTGCATTTGGCTCCTTCAGACCAGCACATTTTGAGGGTGAGTAGACATCTTCAGTAACCGGAGGCTGCCACATGTACTGATCGTCTGACACCGGGGGGCTTGAAAAGGGGTAGTTCTCGGCTGGGCGGGTGATTTGAATTAGTGTTTCCATACCACATCTGTTACCTTAAAACCAAAATATATAAAAGTCTTCTTGAATCCAACTTTCAAACATTTTTAAGAGATGAAGAGCCTAAGTTTTGTCACTTCTTGTTTACCCTTTTTTAAAGAAAAGTTGGAGAGCTATACAATTGCTAATGTAGAGATGTTGATAAGTGAAGAACATGCAGTTTGCTAAAATAAAATGAAACTAGATTCCAGGCCCGCTTTGTGTGTCCTTTCTCTTCCTCGCCACAGCTTTCTCCTGGAAACGAAGAGAGGAGGGAATTACAGCAAGTGTGGTTTGCTGCGGAGGCAAGCCTTTGTTAGAAGTACACTGACAGCGTGAAAGAGTGGGGCTATTTTAGTCTGAGCCCCTGCCAAGCTCTGTAGTTGGTTGGATTTGTGACCTTTTTCTTCCCTTGGTTTCTCTGGAGACAAAGGTGAGCAAGAAAGCTCTGTTTGAACCTCATCCTGCTCTTCTTCTCCCTCTGACCCAAACAGTGTCCAGTGGGGACCAAAAAAAAAAAGACCACATGAAACCTTCCCCCCTGCCCTGCTTTCTGATACATATATATATATTCTGTATTCATATATACATATTCTGTGTTCAAAACATGCTCCAGCACATCCTCAGCTGTCCCTTGAACAGGGCAATGAGAATGATTTGAATGTGACCTGACAGTCTTCTTGCTGTACGTGCTTTTGGAAAGAGCTTTGCATATCCCATGCTGAGAGTAGTCAAAGTATCTCTAGAAATGAAATGCAAATTGGAGAAAATAGCCTTAGTGAATTTACTCAGTTGCAATCCCAGTGTGCTACCTGCAACAACTGGAGTTTAAAGATTCTTCTAGAAACGCCCTAAATTGTTCCCAGCCCTGTAACAAGGGTGCAAACAGCAGGCTAATGAAATTATGGCTAATAAAAGACTGGGAGAGTGAAGGCACCAATCAAAGAGTAATTTGCAAGGATGTAAAGCAATTAGAAAGTTTAGGAAAGGTCTCTTTCCTAGCACTGCATGTACTGAAACAGTGGGTTTTGGCAGTACTTTCTTCCAGATAGGCATTAAAGTGAGACAAATTTGGGAAACGGTTTTCTCATCTATGGGGTGCTTATGGGGATGAGGAGTCCTCTTCCCAGATGCTGGCAATCTTGTTGCTTGGAGCACCATGCAACCTCCCCCCTTCACAATAATGTTCCCACACCAGCAACCCAAAAAATACCTGTTAAAACACTAATCTTTGCACAATTCTTTGCACCTGAGCATGGCTTAATTTTGCTGCGGGTCATGTCAAATTAGAGTGAAGTCCTTTCGTTAAGGAAAAAAAAAAACCTGGCTTGGTTTTAAAGACATAGTTGGCATTGAATGCAAAAAAATAAATGTCAGGTTTGTTTTTGGGTGATGAATGTCACGCTAGACTGCAGCTGCACCAACCTAGAGACTTCTGGTGGTCACAGTGGTCAATACGAGTAGTCAGACAAGCAGAGCCTTATTTTTAAAAAAAGCTGAGATTTGTTCAAAAGCGTGTGCTTGCATTCCTCGTCTTTTCAGGTGTTAAGCACTTAGCCTTGAGTTTATCTTGGGGGATGAATACAAGAGTTGGGCTAGAAAAAGCCATTTGTTACCTCAGCCATCTCCAAATTCTTTTTGGCTGGGGCCTTGATTGCTGATTAACCAATTTCTTTTCCCAGGGCAGCCCTGAGCAAGCGGGTGCCTCCAAACTGGGCTTGTGAAGGGGAACCATGGGCTTGCAGTGGTGTCACTGGCAGAGTGATGGAGAAAGCAGTGGCTCTGCTGTGCCTCCAGGAAGGTTTGCACCGGATCCACCGCACACTCTTCACCAGGCTCCGCTTCCTGGCCAGACTGGCTCTGTTATGTTATTTCTTCAGGCCCATCTGTCCATTTTATGTTTTTTTCTACATTATCCAACTCTTCCGGTGGGCCCTGCTGGGGCATTGCACAGCGTCTTGAAGCAGCTGATGCTGGTGGCAGCCCAAGGCTTGAACAAGAACAGGAGGGCACTTTTCCTTGCACCCTTGGGTGTATGGGGGTGTGAGGCAGGGCTGGCATGGGGATTTTTGGAGGCAGCTCCTAGGGTTTAGACCCCATTTTCTCCCTAAACTAATGCTTTCACCTTCCAGGCACATCCCTGTAGCTGGGGACAGCTTTTGCCTTGGTCCCATAGCTTTGGCAGGGTTGAGCATTTTGGGGACCCCTAGGGTTTGGCTTTGTGTGGCTCTGTCCTCTTCTTTGCAGTGAGGTTGGAGCCACCCCTCTTTATTTTTTTTTTTTTTCAGCTGCACGGCCAGAACTGAGGGGGATGAGGAAGGCTGAAGAGTAGTGGGCAAAGGGGAATTTGGAAATTGGGGTGAGATGTGGCTGAGCAGCGGGGCAGGGGGTGGTGAGTGAGCAACCACGTGTGTGCAGCAGGGAGAGGGTTAGGAATTGCTTCTCTGCTGGGCAGAGGAGAGAGAAAAAAAAAAAAAAAAAAAAAAGGAAAAAAAAAAAAAACAGAAACCAGTTGCAGCCGCGTTTTCCAAAAAGCCCAAGCGTTTCTGATCGCCGTCGCTTCCAAGAAACGGAGAAAACGGGGAGGTAAATTGCAGTGATTCATCACGGGCAGATCGCAGGCAGGAAATGGGAGTTTGCTGCCTGCCCCGTGCCCGTCGTGGGCTCGGGCTCGCCTGGGCCTGGCGTGCGGCAGCGGCCTGACGCCCACGGGCACGGCAGCCCCGTGCTGCGGAGAGCGGAGCCCCCCCGGGAAGGAAACCAACCGGCGAAGGCCGAGAGCCGGAGGATTTTTCGCCTGCGTTTCTCCAGAGCCCCGCGAGCAAGCTGCCCGTGAGCGGGGGAGCGGGAGCCCTTCGGGCTGGGCGAGCCGGGGCTGCTGTCCCCTGGGGGCTGCCCCTGTCCGGGTGTCCGTCTGTCCGTCCCCCCCCCCGGGGACCCGCGGGGTGGCGGTGGGCTGGGGGGGCTCCATTGAGAAACGGAGCGTGGGAAAGAGGGGGCGGGGCTTGGGGGCTGCCTGCCCGCGGATTGGCTGGGGGTGGGGGGGAGAGACCCCCAAATAGTGCCGGAAAGGAGGGGGCAGCCCCGGGCTTGCTCCCTGCTGGGATGCGCCTGGGGCAGCCGGACCCCAGCTCCCCACGGGCGGCTGCGGCGAGGCCTCGGGGCCACGAGTTGTGGGGGTCTCAGCCCGGCCGGGGGCTGCGGGGGGGAGAAAACCCCCTTGGGGCACCGCAGAGGGGCCGAGCACAGCCCTCGGGAGCAGCTGGAAAAGCTGCCCCAGACCCGCTGCCGCCCCCAGGGGCGTGGGGACCCCGGCAGCTCGCTGGGTGCGGGGTTGCCTGCACCTTGCTTCTTGCATGTGTGTGTTGTGCTTGGGGTCAGGGTTTGGGGACCTGTGCATCGTGCCTGGGGTCAGGACGTGGATGCCTTCACCATGCTTGGGGCAGGGGCATGGGACACTTGCACAGTGCTTCGGAGCACGCCACTGGGACCCCATTACCATGCTCAGGGGCAGGATGCAGGGATGCTTGCATGGGGTTGGGATGTGGGGGACATTGCATCAGGGCAGGGGCTGGACGTGGAGATGCTTGCGTGGTGCTGGGGGTCAGGACAAGGGGACCCTTGCATGGCACTTGGTGTCGTGTGGGGCCCCTCGCACAGTGCTCAGGATGGGGTTGGGGTGCAGGAGTTTTGCATCAGGGTTGCGGCTGAGACTTGGGGACCCATTTATCAGTGTCAGTATGGCAGGACCTCTGCATCAGGGTGAGGACTTGGGAACCCCTGCAACGGGGTCAGGACTTGGGGACTGCAGCTCCTCTTGGAGCTCAGCAGCTAGAAGCGGGGGGTGGCGGGGGCAGGTTGTGTCTCTCTGGTCCCTCCTTGCAGGGATTCATTCGCCGAGGCCCTGGGGCCCCCCACATCGCCCCTTGCTCCCGTTGGGCGTCCGTGGGTGGCTTCCAAGCTGGAGCACAACAATTCCAAGTCAGATGCGGCGCTGGAGCTATTTTAACTCCCCCCTGAGCTCCCCCGACCCACTGCCATGAAGAAGAAGACGGCCAACGGGAGGGGACCGGATCCGGCGGCCCCCCTGCCACGTGCCCGGGGCATCGCCAAGCCAGCAGAGGTGAGGTACTGGAGACAAGGGGCCTGATCCTGCCCCCTGGGGAGCTGCAGGCAGAGCAGCACCCCCCCTCCAGGGCTTTGCAGGGTGGGGGGATTTGGGTTGGTGTTTCCCCCCTACTCTTAATGCACGTGCACCCTAAAGCTGTTGCACCACTGGGGAAATTTGGGTGCAACCCTACAGCATCGCATCCCCACTGGGTGGGAATTGCCCCAGGAGGGGGCAATTTTGGCATCCTGGCAGGTGGGGAGGGTGTTAAAGCGGGGTGAACTTTTTGCCCACCTCCCCCAGTATGTGGGCTCCTTCGCGGTGGAGGACCTGGACCTGCAGCGGCAAGTGGGGTGGCTGGAGGAGCAGCTGCGGGCACTGAAGGTCAGGCACCCCCACTGGCACAAAGCGGGGGCACCCCAGGGTGTGGGGGGACCCCCGATGGCACGGGGGGGACCTCACTGCTGCCCCCCCTCTCTCTCACCAGGACTGCCCCAGGAGGAGGTCGGTGGTGCTGAGGTTCAGCTTGCAAGGGCTGAAGGTCTATGGTGCCGATGGGGAGGTGGGTGCAGGGTGCTGGGTGCCACCTTGCAAAGGTGCTTTTTGGGGTTGCACCACTCGGGATGTTGCTTTTCGCTCAGGAAACCTGCTTTGCAGCCGTGCATCTGCAAATAGGCTCGGGCCAGGCGTTGCTTGCACCCCAGGAGTGCCGGGTCCCAGCCAGCCCCCCCCTTGTCACCGCAGACGCTGCTGATGGCGCACGCTCTGCGCCGGATCCTGTACAGCACCTGGAGGCACGCTGAGCGCCAGTTCGCCTTCGTGGCCCGCAACCCCTACAGCCCCCCCAGCGCCCTCTTCTGCCACCTCTTCATGGGCCCCCCGGGTGAGGTGCGTGGTGCACACCCCAAACACTCCAAAAAAAAAAAAATAAACTGCAAAAGCAAAATCAATCAATCAAACAAACACACACATTTTCATTATCCCTGGCCCCTGCACCCACTGTCTTCTTTGCACCCCACCAGGTGCAAGTCCTGCACCTCCTGCTCTGCCGCTCCTTCCAGCTTGGCTACCTCCTGGCGCACCCCGAGGAGCAGGCGGGCGAGGGGGAGCCGTCGGGTGCCGGGGTGCTACGGGAGCCACTCAACCCTGAGGAGGTGTCGCGAAATGTCAACGCGCTCGTCTCCTTCCGGCGCCTGCCCGCGCCCATCGGCCTCGGCTCGCTGGGTGCAGGGGTAGGTGCAGGCCACAAGGTGCTGGGTGCTGCCCCACGTGCCTTTGCACCATGTTTTTTTTGCAAGGTGTTTTAGCATGGCACTGTTGCACAGCACTTTGTAAAGGGTATGTTTGCATGGCATACTTTTGCACATCACGTTTTTATGTGATGTCTTGCATGGCCTATTTTCTTTATTATTTTTGCACAGCATCATTTGCATGACATCTTCCCTGGCAGTTATTACACAATCTTTCTTTGCAATGATTTTTTTTTTGCACAGTATGCAGTTTTGCATGGTGCTTTGCGTGGCATGTTTTGTGCAGCCTCTTCTTGCATGCTGTTTTGCAACAGTATTTTCCCTACTGGCTTTTGTACACTGTTTTGCATAGATCTTTCTTGCATGGCCTTTTCTGACACGGAGATTTGCAAAGCACATTGCATTTTGCATGGTCCATCCTGCATAGATTTTTCTTGCAGTCTTTTGCACAGCCTGTTGTACATGGGCCTTTTTTTTGCATGGTGTTTTACTCTGGGCCTGTTTGCACAACACTTTTTTTGCATAGCAACTTTGCATGGTATTTTACACAGCATTTCTGCATGGCTGTTTATGTGGCATTTTTTCTTGGTGTTTGCATGTGTTTTTTCTTCCAATTTTTTTTTTTTTTTTTTTTTGAATGGCAGCTTTTGCTTGGTGTTTTACATAGCAATTTTTAAAATGTTTTTATGGTATAGCATTTTTGTACTTCGTTTTTTTTCCTTGGAATTTTTGTATGGCATTTTTTACATTGCACTTCTGTGCATCATTTTTGTGGGATAGCTTGTGTGGCTTTTCTTGCACAACATTTTATACATAGCACATCTGCATGCCTTTTTTTTGTACAGCGCTTTTTTGCAGGTCATTTATTGCATACCTTCTTCAGGGTGTTTTGCATGGCTTTTTTTTTTTTTTTTGCAGTGTCTTGCAGCGTATTTTGCATTACTTTTTTTTTTTTTTTGCATGGCCTTTTTGCACAGTATTTCACGTAGCAAGTGCCACCAAAAACCCATTCCCTGCTCTCTGCTGCAGGAGCGGCGGCCGGAGGCTGAGGGCCGAGCTGGCAGCTGGCGCCCAGGGAACCCCTACTGCTCCCCAGTCCTGGTGCGCAAAAAAGCCATCCGCAGCAAAGTCCTGCGCTCGGGCGCCTATCGTGACTGCGGGGCTGAGAGCCAGCCGCATCAGCCACCCCGCGAGGCCGGTGAGTGCCTGGAGGTGACGCTGAAGCGCACAGGGCTGGGGGGACAAGGCCTTGGGTTTGGGGGTGAGGAGGAGACTGACCAGCTCCTGCAGCAGCCTCGGGATGGGAGAACAAAGGGGCGCGGAGCCTGGCACTGCTCCCCGAGAATGAGAGCATCCTGGCCGAGAGCGTGTGGGCCTTTGCTGGCATCGCCAGGTGAGTGCACGGCAGCCCCTGGACCCCTGCCACCCCTCGCGGTGCCCACCCGCTTCCTCGTCCCCCCCAGGGACGGCGGCATCGCACTGCTGCGCAGGGACGTCCCTGGCGCCTTCCTGCTGCGCCCTGAGCCCGGCCTGGCCAAGCGCTGGTGCCTGTGGGTGCGGGCGCCCTGCGGCGTCGTCCCCTACTGCGTCTTCAGGACACCCCAGGGACGGTTCTGCGTGGAGGTGAGAGCGCTGCACAGGGCAGGGGGCAACAGGGTGTCGGGGCTGGGGGCACTGCCGTGTTCGTGCAGCAGGGTGGGGGGTGCTCCAGTGCATCAGTGTGTCACGGTCTGGTTGCATCAGTGCGTGGGTGCACTGCATGTTAGTGCACAGTGCATCTGTGCATGGGTGCCCTGGTGCATTCCTGCATGGTATATTGGTGCACTGGTGTGTGGGTGCACGTGTACATCAGTATGCCGGGGCATGGGTCTATTGCTGCACTAATGCATCAGAGTGTGGGTGCACTGATGCATGGCTGCACAGGTGTGTTTGTCAATAGGTGAGCTGGCACGTTCATGCATGGGTGCATCAATGTGCACATGCATTTGATTAACGTGTACACACGCACATGGATTGCTTTTGCTTTGTAGCTGCATAGGTGCACTTTGTGCATGGATATGTGGTTTGCAGGTGCACATGTGCATGGGTGCATAGGGGTATCGGTGTGTGTCTGTTGGCGCATTAGCACGTGGGTGCAGCGGTGCATTAGTGTATTTGATTCATTTGTGCATGGTGCAGAGGTACATTTCCTTTCTGACTGCATCACTGCATAGGTACACAGGGGTATCGGTGTGTGGGCACACAGGTGCAACTGTGTGGGGGTATATGATGCGCAGGTACCTGTGGGCATTGGTGTATAGGTGCATGGCTATATGCATGCGTTAGCATGTATGTGCCTTGGGTTCATGGGTGCAGGGGTGCACAAGCGCATGGGTGCGTGGTGCATGGGCACAGTGGTGTGTGAGTGCATTTGGTCCATGGCCTTCAAGTTGTGGGTGTATCTGCACACAGTTGCATCTGTGCATTGGTGTGTGATGCATAGGTGCATTGGTGCATGGGGGCTCCTGTGCACTGGTCCATAAATGCACTTGGAGCATAGGCACAAGGGTGTACCTGCCTTGTGGCTGCTGCATCAGCACACAGCTGCATCTGTACATGGGTGCATGAGTGCACGTGTGCACGGCTGCAACAGATGCACAGGTTCATTGGTGCACAAGTGCACCTGGTAACTTGCATGTATGCACTTGCACACGGGTGTGTGGTGCATTGGGTGCACCCGTGCCTGCCTGCTGGCTGCATCGGTGTGCGCTGGACTCAGGCCTTTGGCTGCATGTGTGCACGGCGCATGATGCTCGCTGGCGGGGGGCTCACCTCTGCCCTCTCTCCCCGCGGTGGCAGCACTCCAGCTCAGAGTTCGCCAGCGTGGCGGCCCTGCTGGCTCACTACTCCGGGGCACCGGGGGGCTGCTTCTGCCGCCTGAGCCCCGGGCGCTGCAACCCCGGCTACGAGGAGCAGGACCCCGGCGGGGCCAGTGCCTGGGGGGAGGCCGCCTGGGCCCCCGCCGTGGTGCAGCATGAGCGGGGCTAGGCCCGGCTGCCCCCGGCCCTCTCGTAGCTTTAAGTCGCTGCCTTCTGCCTTATTCATTCCCTCCCTGTGCGCCCGGTGGGCTGTGCGGCTCCGCGGGCAATAAACGGCTCTCCTGCTCTGGGTCTGCTGCAGCCTTTTTCTTGCACCACCGCGTTGCTGCGTGTGGGCGTGCTCGCGTGCTCACACCCAAACACCCCCCGTGCCGCTGCATGCCCGCGCCCTTGCACACCGCCACGCACTCCTCGCCTGCACCTGCCACCCCAGCACGCGCGCTCGCGTGCATTCCCGCGTACAAGTGCACACCCCCCCCCCTCCCCGCCGTGCACGCGCCCTTGCACACCCCGAGGGCTCCGCACGCCCCCGCCCCGCGCACTCCCTCGCGCCTTTCCCAGCCGCGCGCGCCCCCGGCCGCACGTGACCCGGGGGGAGGGGGCGGGGCCTCGGGCGACACCGCCCCGTTGCCGGGGCAACCGCGTCGGGGCCGCTCCGCGCCGGCCGCCTCCCCGCAGCCCCCCCCCCACCCCCGCCTTGCCCCCGGGGCCGCTCCCGGCGCTGCCCCCCCCCGGGGCCGTTCGGGGGCTCCCCGGTGCCGGTGCCCGCATGGAGGCGGTGAAGGTGGTGGTGCGCTGCCGGCCCATGAACGCCCGTGAGCGGGCCCTGGGCTGCGCGGCCGTGGTGAGCGTGGACAGCGCGCGGGGCCGCTGCGCCCTGCGGAACCCCGCGGCCGCCGGGCAGCCCCCCAAGCAGTTCGCCTTCGACGGGGCGTACCGGCAGGAGCACGGCACCGAGCACATCTACAACGAGGTCGCCTACCCGCTCGTCGAGGTGAGGGGCAACCCCGCGGGAGGCGCCTGGGCAGGTGGCCGCTCAGTGGAAGCCCCCCCGCCGCTTCCAGGGGCGCAAAGGAAGGGCTGAGGACAGCAGTGACCCGACAGCAGGCTGTGAAATTGGGAAGAAAAACCTTTTTCAGCAGGCCACAGGGAACAGAATTGCACTTAATTGTTCCAGATTGTCTCAGGCAGGTGTTGGTATGAAAGACAACCTCCCTGAGCAGGCCCAAGAGATGGTAGCTGGCCAAGAACTGCAGCACTCGTCTCCGTTTCCAGCAGGTACAAACACGATGCTTTTAGGGACATTTTGACTGTCTAGCAAGAACCCTTAGAGAAGATGGGGAATCTCAGCCTGTTTTACAATAGCAAAGTGAAGGGGATTGTGTTTGTTGCCTGTTAACTCATAAGCATGGCAACCAGCTAGGGTAACGAAAAAAATAGTCAAGAAAGGAAATAAAAAAATACAAAAAAAGAAAAAAAAAAGAAAAAAAGCCAGCCAGTGTTGTTAGAAGAAACCCCAGGGATAAAATAGCCAGTGGTAATTTTAAGATGGAGGTTCCAAGTATCTTCTGTTATTACCATGGTTCTCTGAAATAGGAACAAATGAAAGCAATGCCTACATTCAGCCAGCTTTCCAGGAGGAAAGGATACTAAGCTAGATACCATCCTTTTGGCTACCCTACAGTCAGCTAGCATCCTCATTGTATCTCTGAATTTCTTAAGATTTTCTGCCCTATGTCAAAACTGTTCTGGTCGTCTAAGCATTGTCAGCCATGCTTCCATTTTTTTCAACACTTGTGTTTCTTCAAGGTTTCTATTATGAGAGAAAACTGACAACTTACATGGTAATAGAATGCATTTTATTATAATTTTCTGATGGCCTATTAAGATTTTTCTCATGCTCTAGTTTTGTACCCTTTCATGTTTCCATTTCAGTGACGTGTCTAACCAAGTTCTTGTTCAAGAACCCGAGAGACTTCAACAGCAGTTTCAAAAAGCATCTCAGATAGCTGCATTTCACTCGCCTCCAGGTTGCCTAGCCATTGCTTTGTTTACTTCCAGATCTTCCTTTAAAATACCTTTTACAAGGCAGAAGAGAATCTGAACGACTTATTTCTAGTTGTGCCAAGGATAACGGCCATTTGTTGTCTTTTCTCCATTTCCAGGGTGTCACTGAAGGTTACAATGGCACCATATTCGCCTATGGCCAGACTGGCAGTGGGAAGTCATTTACCATGCAGGGGGTTGTGGATCCTTCTACAGAGAAAGGCATTATACCTAGAGCATTTGAACACATTTTTGAGAGCATCCAGGTAGGTGTGTAATGATGTGAAAGAGATCCTGTTGTAACCTTGTGTGGTATCTAAAAAGATGATTTTTGCGTGTTCTATAGTGTCATACTCTCTGAGCCACAGGCATTAAAGTATTTACCCTGGCAACCCTTCTGGAAAGTAGAGGAGTAATATCCATACTGTTCTGCTCTTCTTTTCTCCCAAAATCACAGTTGTCACAGAGCTATGACTAGTGCTCTAATCTTCATCCCAGTTAAGTGCTTTAACCAAAACACTGTTTTTAAACCTAAATGCATTGGTAGAATAGCAGGCAGAGAGCTGGACAGGAATGAACCAGGTCACGTGGGACTTTAGATTCTCAGAGAAGTGGTACCATTTATCTGCTTCTTCACTTCTGGAAGCATCTTTTCCTCCCCCGTCTCAGTTGCACTACCGGTACAATTGTGTTGCGTGGCTGTCAGGGCAGTGTAAGGTTTGGTTCTTGTGAATTTTCAGTCTCAGATACTGTAAAATACCATGATATTTTTATGCAGGGTGACAGAAAAGGCTGTGGTGCTAATTTAACTCCAAGTATAGCATTTAAATTATCTCAGCATAGACCCTAACAGGTTATCATAATATAGTCCTGCATATCATTAGATGCCTGATTATTTTCACTGGACAGCAGGTGTATAATCCACCCAAATGCAAGGGTCTGCAAAATAGGTGTCTGCTTCTGAGAAATCACCTAAGATGTCCTCTCTAATTGTTATGGCCAGAAAACTTTTGGGTATACTGACCATGCACAAGCCTCTGCTTTAGGATGAGAGGCAGATGACCTGCACCCACATCTCTGCTGACTTTATGGACTCGCACCTGAGAAGTTTAAGGTCTGGAAGCCTCTATAGCAAGTGTGTTGAGTAGTCACACCTGGGAATGAAATGCCATGGAAGATTTGATGAGGTGCTGAAGGGAGGTAGGCACCCAGCTGGCGCTGAGGATTTATGTGGGCTGCCTGGTTGCCTTAATGTTGAGAACCTTCTCCTGAAATTGTTCCTGTTTTGTGCAGTGTGCTGAAAATACCAAGTTCTTGGTGAGAGCTTCCTACCTGGAGATTTACAATGAAGATGTACGAGACCTTCTAGGAGCTGATACCAAGCAGAAGTTGGAGGTGAGGTGGAGTCAATGTCTTAATTAGGATGTGCTTTAATTTGCTCAGATAAATGTTATCACATATGCCTCACAGGAATGCAAGAAAATGTTCTGTCAGAAGCTGAATGCCAGAGTATAAACATAGTGATGAATATGGAAGCCAGGAGGAGATTTTAAGGGACTTTAGTGAAAGTTCTGTGGCAGAAGGAACTTAGCAGACGCTGTGTGAAAATGGTTACAGGACAAGAAAGGAATAAACTGCTCATGGGGCAATTTCTTCCTAATCCTCTTCGTCTCTAAAGCAGGAGGCTATCTCTAAAGCAGGAGGATTCTGCGCCTTATAAATGTTTAATCTGATCCAGCGTAGCTGTGGATGATCTCATTATCTGTTTGAAACAAAAAAAGGCTGATCCTTTTTGAGAGGGCAGATATTGCTCCCCATTGGAATGCATGGGCAAGGAGGGCAGCTCCCAAGAAGGGAAATGCGCTGAAATTCTAATCAAGGGGCTGATTTTTATAAAATTTGCCTCTTGGTGGCTTTGTGGATCTCTTTGCACGTATTCCCGGGGGGACCTGCAAATCCCATGTCCTAATTTACTCTCCCCTGCAGGCCTGCCCGTGTGAGGAAAGCCGAGGCACTAGCACCATCTGCTGCACAGAAGTGCTGCGGTGCCGAGGGACCCAAAGAGCCTCCCTGCGCCTTGCAGGGCAAATTTTCCACGGGCTCCTGGCCTTAAGGGAGGCAAATCCCCTGGCGGGCAGCGCCCTGCTTCGCTTTCCAAGCGCGCCTCGCGTGTGGGTGCAGGGGGAGAGGAGGGAGAAGGGGGCTCTGGCTGTTTCAGGAGGCGCAGATCCCCATCCTTTGTTCCGCATCAGCAGTGACACCGTTTCCATGACGACTGCAGTTGGCACCGGGAGGGCAGGACTTGGGCAGAGCAGTTTCCAGGGAAACCCCATCACAGCTGCTGGCTGCCGCTGCCTCCGCCGAGCGAAGTAATTAATCGAGCCGTGTCCTGCGGGGACAGGAGGCCTGCGCTGACCCACCGCTTTCTGCTGTGTCCAGGGGCCTGGCCCCTGATGCTCCTCCAAAATCCTGTTTCTGTTTGTTCCTTTGCCTTTTAATGGCAGTGGCTTTGCTGAGTCTGAAGCACTGAGGCTCACAGTCGCCTGCTGTGGAATGAAACCCTGAGAAGAGCAGGTCTTATGGAGCTTTGCTAGAAAAATGCCCTGGTCAGGCTGCCATGGAGTTAAATGACAGCCATGTCCCCGCTTGGGTGTTCCCTCAGGTCTCTGCAGCACTCCCAGCTGCAGCCCTGCCAGCCGTGGGGTTCTCCTGTAGCACAGTCAAAAGTCATGGTGTACAACCTGTTAGGCTGTGGCTTTGTAACTGGTTCTTAGTTCTGGACAGTTGTGGCTTTATAGTGGACATGGAACACAGCTAAAATCCTGTTGAGTTCAGGTTTCAGCCAGTTCTTCTCCATGATGCACAGATTTTCTTACAGCAAACATGTTCTTTTGCATCACTTCTTGTGATCTTCTTGTGCATCACCCAAAGGTCCTCTTTGGGGGTCACGCTGCCAACTGTGGTATCTATCGCATCCGTGACACCGAGTCATGACAACTATCTCGATATCCCAGCTGACATGACAAAGATAGAATTGTAGTTATGAGCTCAGCGGATGTGGGGCGTAACATAGCTGTTGAAAATGAATTCAGCTTGTTTAAAATTCCCAGTGTGGAGGGAGTTTCAGAGGGGGCTAGTGTGGGAGTGCAGGAATCTCTTGATTGTTTTGTGTTTTTTATGTAGGTTTGATGGATCGTTCAAGTCTTCAATCATTTATTAACATGCCGTATGTTTTCTTCTGCACGATTAGTAATTTCTGAAAAGGTGTTATTTGGTATTTAACACTGTCTCTATCCAGGTGCCTGAATAGGATTTTAAAGCATCTAAAAGATGAACTAATCTGGAAAATTATTATAGTCCGCCTGTGCGTGATGGGTGTGATTTTGGGGAATTTTGTCAGTGAGAACAAGACGCCCTCTCAGAGCGGAGGGGTTCAGTGAAGCACTGGTAACAATATCTGTGACTATTGAATCTGTGCTTTGATTTTAAAAAGCTCCCTGTGACTGAAGGTATGTTAGAGATTTTGCCATAATAGGTGAAAAACATTTCAGTTCTTTTTAAAATATGCAGCTTAATAATAGGGGAGGTAGAAGGCAGCTCAGTGCAGAGAAGCTGGGTTTCTTGTGGCCTGGGAGATGAATGAATCAAGCAGCAACCTCTTAACATTAATCCCTTTTGGCTGCAGAACCGTAAAGGTGGTTCCCTCTTTTTGTGTGGTTTCATTCCTGCTTCAGAAATATGAGGTTTTTTGGTTGCAACCAAGTGCAGCTGCCGGCTGAGATTGCAGCTGCTGATGGGGCATGCCAAGGATGGCCACCTACTGCGTGCGTCTGGCTCCCACTGACGGTGCCAGGAGGTATGGACGCTCAGCAGGCCGATGGCAGCCCTCAAAATTAGTCTCGTGTTTTTCAGTAACTAACAATAACGTCTTTGCCACCCTGAGGTTTTCATGTAGGCTCTTTTTCTTTCTCCACACATGAAATGCATGTAGCCCGCAAGCTTGCAGGTGGCTCCCAGCGTCCCTTCTCGTGGTGCTGGTGTCATGTTGTGACCTGTGTTGCCTTGTCCCACTTTGCAGCTGAAGGAGCACCCAGAGAAGGGGGTGTATGTGAAGGGGCTTTCTCTGCACACTGTGCACAGCGTGGTCCAGTGCGAGCGGATCATGGAGATGGGCTGGAGGAACCGAGCAGTGGGTTACACCCTCATGAACAAGGACTCGTCCCGCTCCCACTCCATCTTCACCATCCATATGGAAATCTGCACCGTAGGTAGGTGCTGGAAGTCCTGCGTCACGCCTGGGGCTAGCAGAGCGTGCAGTCTGACCAGGCGTCCCCCAGCAAAATTCAGATCCTAAATGGTTTTAGGTCCCATAGAATTGTGCCCTGACATTGACAAGCTTCACAGAGTGAAATGGCTGTGTATTCAAAATCTTGTCTCCTCCATTCCCCTTGGGAGAGGAATATCTTACGCTCAGGCTGGAAACATATTTCATCTCCTTCTGTTTCTTTATCTTCTAAAACCTTTATTTCCAGCAAAGGGTGCTAAAACTAGCCCATACAATGGCTGGGAGCTCATGCTTTGTGAAGCCTGGAGAAACTTGTATCATTATCTCTTTTGTCTGACCTTCTTTAGAGTGCAAGTCAGATCACTTCACCCAGTGATTCCTTCATTTAGCTTAATCGTGGAGCACATCTTTTAAGCAAACAGCTAATCTGGGTTTAAGGATGGAATAAAAGAGTCCCTTAATAATGTTTTGGTGACTAATTTTCCTTTCCCAAGTAGCTCATTTCCATTGGCATTTCCTTAGCTGATAAAGCTGCCTCGCTGGGTCTGGACAAGGACCTTGAAAGGTTTTCTCTTGGGACTAAGAAAGGAATTAAGCTCCTATTTCTTTCTGGTCCTTGACCCCAGCTGAGGCTGTGAACAGCTTGACTGCATTTTCTTCAGCTTTTTCAGTCATGGGGAAGGTTACACAATGCCTCCCTAAGTTGTAGTTCCGGATGTTGATGACAGTACCTCATTTTCATCTACCCAAACGGGTGTGTATGGGATTTTTGGGATTTCTCAATTAGCACAGCCAGTGGATGCTAATCCTTGCATTATTTGGGTCCATCAAATCCCAACTTGAATCCTAACAAGGAAAATGAAATGTTTACACTCCTTTGTGTTGGGTGTAGGGCTCTTAATTTACTCTGCAACAATTTCTCTGCTGTAAAGCTTTAGAAGCTTGCTACGCACAACAGAACAGCAGTGCAGAGGTTTTGCCTGCTGGGGGACAGTTTTGCTGTCTGGCTGTGGTCTCACCTCCTCCTTGGCAGAGCTCTGTGTAATCCCTGGGCCTAAATTGTGTCCCAAGACTCTCACCCTCTGCACCTCGCCATCAGATATCAAAATGGAAATTCTGCGGCTCGCTTTCATTTGTAGTTAAAAGTGAATACAGGCGAGACAGTGCTGCCTTGTCTGCATTTAAATCAAATCAATTTTTACCTTTTCCCCAGTTCCTCAGTTTCTGCCTTAAGATTTGTTACTGATCATCTGGAGGTGGTGAAGCACAAAGTTTTGGCAGTTGAATGGAAGACAGCTGGAATATTTGAGGAGAGAGTTGACAGTTCTTGCACCCTCCCACAGCTGGATGGTTCTACTGCTGTAATCCCTAGCTGAAATAGTTAACTGCATTGGTATATTGTCATCTCAAAGAGATGCATGGGCAAGTTCAAACTTATTTTCCAGTCACGCGTGTAGTATTTTGTAGTTTTCAGGCAGTTAATATTTTAAATGATCTCCTCACAGTTATGTGAACTCTTAAAAAGTGAAAGTTCAGAAACAGGATTAAGGCAAACACCAGGCTCTGGCTGTGGAAGCATGAAATATGCAAGTTACTATCTGATTTTACAGTGGTGTGGCAGATGTTTTATTTCTTTACATTGGGCTTAGGGATTGATTTGTTAACAGGAAGGCGGTTTAGTTCTTCTGCCACAGAAGTGGCTGACGGGTTGTGCGAGAATTAGACGGGAGGCTTTCAGGCTGCTGCAGGCATTTCAGCAATAGTCTGGAGACCTCGTTACCCCATGGATACTAAACCACTAAGCTCCCTGGTTGAAACAAACAGCCTTATTGGGTAAAAGGACTGGCAGGAACCAAAACAACTTTTTAATTGCCTGACAGTGTTTATATAAACTGGGAGAGGGAAGGAAAGAGTTAGAAAACCTGTTTTTTATGACTGTCCACTTACCCTGGTGCTCAGAAAGAATGGTGAGAGGGTGCTCTGTTTAAGCTCCATCTGTTGTTTTGTGTTTCTTCTTTTTTATTTTTTTTTTATTTTTAGTTTTAGTTTTCCTATGTCTTGACATGGCACAAAGATCTGGAGTGAAACAACGCTCTGCTGCAAATAGTAGGTTGTGCAGTTAACAGCCTATTGCTGTAACTAGTGAAGTATCCTTGGGCAATCAATTTTATTTTCTTTTTTATGCTTACTGTAAAATTCTTAACTTTCCCCCATGCATCAGATTATTCATTATTCACATTTAGGAGTACTCCGCATTCATGAGGTTTAACTCAAACTAAATTCAAGGTTAGGTTTTGTAGAAGTCTGTCTGGAAAAGGTCAGACTGTTAAAACCTTGGGTTCTGGTGGGAATTTGTTCTTGGAGCATTGAAGACACTCTTCCCTTGAACTTGGGTTGCAATTATGAGGAATGACTGGGGCATGGACATTCAAGAGTGTGGTCCTGTGCTTTGGAGAGCAATCTGTGTTTTGGAGAAGTGTTTCTTTACTCATAAAAACTCTTAATGAACCAGGGAAAATTAAGTAGCCAGAGAAATTGAAGGGTTTCTAAAGCAACTGGACCCACTCTCTCTTAGTCACAGATTTGTGTCATCATGTTAATTGTGCCTCAAAATTCAGATCAAGGAAGCAGACACCACATGCATGAGGTGTGCTTCTAGGTAGCTGGGGAGCTGGCTGTGAACTTCAGCTCACGTCTCCTATTATCCTTACGTGGTACGATGGGAATGGCACCAGTTCACTGTGTCGGACTCCTCACTCACTGAGGTCTGAGGTCTGGCTCCTCATCCAGGTGGTTAGGGCCGAGCTCAAGCCTGATGTCTGGGAGTTCTGTTTCTTGCCTGTGTTCCTTCATTTTACTTTCTCACTGAGAACGTCATTTGTTGAGGAGGAACAGATGCCGCTGAGCATGCTTGTGTGCTGAGTCACCGCGCTGCTCCATGGGTGAGGGGGAGAGCTGCTGGGCTTCCTGAGCGATTGGGCTGTCTCGGGACAGAAAGCCAGGTGGCTGTCCCCGGTGGTATTTGGGTGCTTAGGAAGAATGTACTTGTTCTTCTGAAGCACAGCAAGAAACTTCTTGAATATATCCATTGATTAGGGTAGGTTGGATTCCAGCCTTGAAATGCTCTTGTTTGGGAATTCATGGAGAAACTGTTTCCCACCATAGTGGTTACTCCAGCCTTTCCATGGTGGTCTGCAACGTTAACCTTTCTGCCTTCCTCCTCTCCACGTCACGTAGCTGTTCAGATAGCCTGCTCTTTTGCCTGTGCCCTCTATCCAGCCTTACTCCAGCTGCTGCCCACTGACCCCTGTTCTCATTTCATGCTTCCTCCCTTCTTTTTTTTCCAGTGCTCAGGCATTGTTTAATTGCATGATGCGATCTGGGGAGAAAAGAAATTGTATAAAGTCATGGTCTGATCTTGTTACTTGCTAAGGGCTTTGCGTGAAATTCTAAACACTCAGCTTCTGTGGAAATATGTGGGGAGAGAGAGAGAGAGAGTGTGTGTGTGTGCGCGTGTGTGTGTGTGTGCGTGCAGAGCTCACTGGGATCGTAAGAACAGTTAGGAATTTTTACCATGCAGGGTCTTGTTCAGGAAAGCACTAAAACATGTAGTTCTAAGATTAAGCAGGTATTTACTTAAAGGAATTAGGGCCCAAATGCAGACAAAGAACAGGGCTCGAACAGAAATGTAATGCCAAAGTTCTTGTTCTTAACTGCCAGATTGCTGCTTCTTGAGATGAGCCTAACCCAGAATTATTTTCTTGCAGATGAGAGAGGGCAAGACCACCTTAGGGCTGCAAAACTCAATTTAGTGGATCTGGCAGGAAGTGAAAGACAGTCAAAAACTGGAGCCACAGGGGAGCGGCTCAAAGAGGCCACCAAAATCAACCTATCCCTCTCTGCTCTGGGCAATGTCATCTCAGCCCTGGTCGACGGCAGGTGCAAACACATCCCCTACCGCGACTCGAAGCTGACCAGGCTGCTGCAAGACTCCCTTGGAGGGAATACCAAAACCCTGATGATAGCATGCTTATCTCCAGCTGATAACAACTATGACGAAAGCCTCAGTACTCTGCGCTATGCTAATCGAGCAAAAAACATCAAGAACAAGCCCTCTATCAATGAGGACCCCAAAGATGCTCTGCTGAGGGAATATCAGGAGGAGATTAAGAAACTGAAGGCCATTCTAGCTGAACAGATGAACGCGAATAACTTGCCAGGTAGGAGAGCCCTGGTGGCTCCAAAGGTTTATCTTTGACCAAAAAAAAATGTGCTTTTTCCACATACAGTGCTCACCAGATTTTGCCTAAACCTTCCCCTCACCTGTTGCAGGAAAAGGTTTCCATTCTAGTAATGTGCTTTTTCTTTACTGTTGCCAAACTGACCTTATTCTACTGGTAAAGAGCATCTGAATTCACTAGCGTTTTCTCTAGCTTTCAAGAACAACAAATTTTGTTTAAAAAAAAAAAAAAAAAAAAAAAAAAAAAAGCTGATGTGATTCCAATCCTCGATTCTTCTTGGTCATTCTGGCTAGAATTTGGTCAGTCTCAGAGTGGTTTCAGCTGGCAGAACAAAGATGATAAAGAAATAGTAGTGTAAAATTCTTTATAGCATTCAGCCCCTGTTCTTCTAAACCATGGATTTTTTGATGCTACAAGGAAAGTTTTGCTTTTCTAGCAGTATTGCTTACAGAATGCCTTGTCCTCTCTTTGACGATTCAGCCCAGCCTCAGCAGACCCACTCTTTGCTCTGAAGTAGGAATAGCAAACACGGGAATAAATGGGTGAGAGCAGTGTTTAGGGACCTGATCACCTTCTGAGAATTGTACCCTAAAAAGGATAATTTTTATCAGAAGAATAAGGCAGTAATATTTTTTTCTTCCCTTTTCTACCACTTTTCAAAAACAGCTGTGAAGAAAGGAGGCAATTTCCTTGCCTTCTTATCTCTTTCCCAGCTTATTTTATCTTCCAAATCTGTTAGCATAGCCCTGGAAACAGGTCTTCTGTTACTCTGTGACAGAGATTAAATTTATATTTGCTTTCATATACCCAAAGCTTAAACCTCTCCCCCTCTGCTCAGTGCTGACTCCTCTCCCCACATCTTTGGAGTCCCATGCCAGTAGGCGTTTTATCAGCACAGATGCTGGCACATGAGTGCAGTTTAAAGGAGCACGCGGATTGAGATATTCTTTGCTTGTAGCCAGGTTCTTTGTTCTGTTTCCAAGCATTCTGAAGACAATCCCACCCAATAATTGTGTGTGATGTTTATTTCTGCTTTGCTTCACAGGCCTTCTACCTGCCGAGACTGCTCACTTGGAAGTGAAGCCAGCCCACCCCCTCAAACCCCAGCTAGATGTTGAAGCAGAGAAGCAGCTGATCAGAGAAGTAAGTCAGAAGGGGCTATGGCCTAGTGTCTTTGAAGCTTGTGGGATTTTGTAATATTTTTATAATATAATGTAGGGGTGTGTGGTTCAGCCTTTCCAGTATACTTCTCATCATATTTGTTGGTCTTGGGCCTTTTCCTATGGCCAGAACATACGTTGTTGGAGGCCTTATTTACAATAGCATTTCTTTCAGTATTACTCACTCCAGTTCGTCTCCAGAGAGGTGGAGGTTCCCAAGATGTTTTGAAGTACACATAACAAAAAGGGGAAATTACGTGTGACACTTAGATTTGTTCTGTAAGAGGAGGAAGAAAAGTGGTACACAAAGACATTGGGAACAGTAGAAGGATGAAGATAAAGAAGGGAGACAGAGCCATGAGGAAGAACGAGAAGTTAAATAAACTTTCTTCTTACTTGTTACAAAACTCCTCCAGGGTATCACATCTGCCTAAGAGAGCAGTTTCTAGGGCTAATTAGTCACCTTTCATCAGTACTGTGTTGACGTAAGTTACGGAAAAATGTGAAGAATAAAAAAGTTTTATTGGGGTGAATGTAAGATGTGACCTCCTGTACAGTCAGGAGCAGCACTGTTGCATCAGGCTCTGCTGTGCCTTTCAGGAGTACGAGGAGAAGCTGGCCCAGCTAAAGGCCAGCTATGAGGCAGAGCAGGAGTCTCGTGCCCGCCTCGAAGAGGACATCAGTAACCTGAGGAATTGCTATGATCTCAAGCTGTCTGCTCTCGAGGAGAACCTCAGGAAGGAAGCAGGTGTGGATGAGGAAGGTGGAAGGTGCACAGCACAGGCTGAAAATTCCCTGATGCTGTTCATACACTGGGCTTTGGGCAAGAGCTGAAACAGTTTCTTGCAAAGTCTGCCACTCTGAAGTGGCAGTGACTGCTACTGCAGCAAGTGCTGCCTGGCAGCAGCAGCAGCCTCTGCTCTACCCCTCCCTTACCAACAGCAGGAGCAATAACTCTGCCTCCAGGGCCATTCATAAGACTCTCTGTCCCAGTTTGTCCTCTTCCCTCCTCCCCTGACCTCTTTTCCATGTCAGGACCAGCCTGGCCCTACCCTGTAAGCCTTGAGGCAACAGAATGCAATTTTGCCCACGTAGCTGTGAGTTTTCTCTGCCTTAGAGCAGCGTTCCATTAGAACAGAGGTTTGCGCTGCAGAGATGACTGGTCTCAGCAGGCAGCACTCTGTTTTGATCCAATTGGCTTCCCACAACTCACATGCCCAAGATGAGGGTGGCTGCAGCAGTATCTTCCATCGCATACAAATTTGACGCAGCTCTTGGTCTCCTGGTGGATTATCAACACCATCACTTTGCTGGAGGGCAGGTATTCCTGTCACACACCTTTAAGTTGTTGCCAGCTATCCTCTTCATTATTGCTTTTCATTTATACTTCTGCAGTGCCTCAGAGCATGTTTTGTAACATGCTTACGCAGCACCTATTACCCAATATTAATTCTAGAACCTATATTAATTTTTGATGCTATCACTTTCTAAGGTGAGAGGTTAATTTTTTCCCCTCTGATTACAAGTGTGCGCCTTCCAGGCCTCTGAAATAGATTTTCATGTGAACACGAGGATCCAGGCTCTCCCAGCCCTGTAAATCTGTATTCTTCAGCTGACCCTCTGGGTCTCTGGCTTTTTCTGACCAACGGCATAAGAAGGTAAGTAACAGACTTTTCCTCCCAGACAGACAGCTTTTGGCTTTTGGGGAAGATTTTATGTGATGTTTTCACAGGTTTATACTCTGTGCAGAGCTCATCATTTACTTAAATTGTGGGTATTTGCTCTTTTATTCTTCAGTTGCTATGAGGACTGAAACTGCTCCTGATGAGATAGCTTTGCCTGAAGACTCTGTTGCTGCAGTGGGTGAAGAACCAGTATCAGTCAAGGTACCCTTCAGACCATTTCTCCCTCCTGGGCTGAATATGCCCAAGTGGGTAGTGTCACGCCTCGTCTCTCCCAGTATTCGTGCTGCATGTTTTCAGAGCTGCAGCCTTTCATTTCCTCTTGTCCTCAGGATGCAGCAGCCCCTCAGACTGTCCAAGACACTGGTGGTGTGAGCAGGGGGAGTGCTGGAGCAGAGGTGGCTGTCACCATGGAGGGGATTTCAGTGCCTGTAGACCAGCAGCAGGTGCTTGCCAGGTCAGTGACTGTGCTGCTGCTGCTAACTGCCTCCTGTGCATCGCACATTAGCTCACACAGGCAAGAAGCAATCCTGTTCTTGCATGGTAGTACAACTGTTGAGCTTTAGCAGTGTGATCCACACAGCACAAATCTAGGCAGATGTATAGTCTTTATTCCAAAATTATCTTTTGTCCTGTTTGGACGGGTAAATAGCTGTTAGCTATGCTACTCTGATGCCAAATGCCAGAATTTTGAGAAAAATCTAGAGAAGTCGGTGTCAGTGGAAGAAAGTGAATGTGCTTTTTGGATAACAAATCCTGCCTAGATCTTTAGACAGGGAAATCTTTCCTTCTTTGGCTTTTTGCAGGTATAGTTTATAAAGTTGAGCCTGGCTGTTACTGACAGAGCTTAAATGCCCAAAGAACTTAAAGGTTGCCTCCTTTTCCTCTTGGAAAAATGTTCTGGAAGAGCATTTTCTAAATGTTGTAATATTAGTGTACGTATGGTAGCAGGTCTTCCTGCTGTTCACTGTGCATCTGGATGGATGTGATTACATCCTCTGTGACTCTTCAATGTCACTGAGATCACTTTTGCCTCATGCATCTGACGATGTTTGCAAGACTTGAGCCAGAATTGGCATCAAAATTATCTAAGAACCGAATTTTAGGGGCAGTGTTAGACTCAGGGCCTGGACCTGATGACTGAGATGTGAGGAGTGCAGCGTCAAGTCTTGTGCTTGGCCAATCTCAGGTGCATCCTGTCTTGAAGGTTTTCCTCCAGGTGAAAGCTGCCTTGAGAGGATTCATTTAGTCAGAGTACAACCCAGCATACTGAGACAAAATGAGGGCTTAGGGCTGTTTCAGAAATCCTGCTGATTTCTATGTTTTGCTCTGTTGCATAAAATATAATGTGCATGGTGAAGTTTGATTCTGAAAAATTCTGTTTTTTTAACTAAGTCTTTTAGTTTCACTGTGAGCTCCTGTGACACATGCTTGCTCCTCTGGGCCTCTCCCAGCTGAAGAAGGAGCTATTAAGAAATCTAAAATAACATTGTTTGTAATTTGTGGGCAATTCTGTCTCTTTCTAATGGAGATAGCTCAAAAGAAACCAATTGTTTTGACTATATATCAAATCCTTTTGCAGTTTTCCTTTTTGTGATAAACAAGATAAAAATACTCTCCCAACTACATTGTTAAAATCAAAAGTTCTCTGCAGGTTAGGCATGAGGGTTTGATTCCACAGGTATGGGACTTTCAAAGGCGCCTTTTAAAAGCTTTACGCATCAGGATGGCTGTGAGCTCTCTGATACCCAGCAGAGCAGGATTCAGTCCTGCATTAAGCAAATGAAACTGAAGGCTACTTGGCAAGTGCAGTGGAGTAGAGTAGTAGGTCATCTCTGGCGGAGAATGAGCCCTTTTGGATGGGTTTGAAGATAATTAAGAGGCTATTATCAGTGGAGCTTTTATCAGTAGTGGGATTTTCTCTGATTTGAGCCAGTGCTGGCAAACCTGAGCTATTTGCTCTGCTGCAGATCCCAGTGCAGACAAAGAGACCAGTTCTGGAGCACAGTGTGCCCTGTCTGAACAGGTATGAGCCACATCAGGGAAAATGGTGCCTAGTGTTGTTCGCAGCATCAGTGCAGTGGTTTGAGGGGCAACCTGCCTGGGATCTGAATTCCTCACCGCAGCCAGGCATTAGAAGGACTCTTGGTTTCAGAACTTTGTCAGATACATATCTGCCTTCTGGGCAGATCAGTGGGACTAAATCACTGTTGCCCTTAAAAGGTGGAACAAAGCACAGTAAAGAGTGGCGGCGTGCTCCCAGACTGCTTTTAAAGAGAACAGCACTGTTTAGATGATGCTGTGCAGTGTTTCACTGTACCTCAGACTACTTACAAATCCCCTTGTGCTCCTGGCATGAGGTACAAGGGGCTACTTGGATGGTGCTGTAAGAACACAGGGGAGCCCCTTTTCTTTATACCCGTGCTAGAGTGTATGGGGCCATGCAGTGTGGATGTGGGCCCTTATTTGAAGCCAATCATTTTGTGTTTGCACCCAGGCAGTGATGCTGAGGTAACCCATGCCATTAACTCTGGCTGATATTGTCCCAAGAAAAATTGTGGTATGGCTTGTAGCCATGCTACTTCACTTTTCGCCATTTAAAATACATTTTCATCATTTTGGCACCCTCTGTGTATGCTTTGAGAGACTTTCAAAACAAGAAATAATAACTGAATGATAAATTCCATGAAACTTTTTTTTCTTTGAGTGTAGATACAGATTTTCAGTCTCACATGATGACAAAGGTGATCAGAATAACCTGTGTTTCTGTCACTAGAAACTCCATATGAGTATATATGATGGAAACTGTTATTAAAAGTGGAATTTGCCATGATTACTCAGGGCAGCAAATCTCTGCAGAAGTCAGTATATCTGTATTGCATGGTCTCAAGTGTCATTCAGGTAAGGAAGAGCATCCTTCACAGCTACACAAATGTTTCTCAGTACTGCTCAGCTAAGAGAAGCATTTGCCTTTCCCAGGCTGCAGATGCTAGAGCAACAGGTGGTAGGGGGGGAACAGGCTAAAAACAAGGACCTCAAGGAAAAGCATAAACGCCGGAAAAAGTATGCAGATGAGCGGAGAATGCAGCTAGTGACTGCGCTGCAGAAATCTGACGAGGACAGCAGCGACTGGGTTCTGCTTAATGTCTACGACTCCATCCAGGAGGAGGTTCGAGTCAAGAGCAAACTTCTGGAGAAAATGCAGAAAAAGGTGAGCCTGCAAAAGCTGCTCCTTGTTATCCCTGCTTAAGATTTAGGGAGCATCCAGTGGAGTTAATCTCAGGATGGCTTTTTTTACCTCTTAGTTCGATGCATCCGCATCCATCTTTCCTCCTCTGCTTACCCTTTTTTTTTTTTTTTTTTTTTTTAATGCTAATGTTTACAGAATGAGTCCAGCTGTGTAATATTTCATCTGTCTGCATTAGTACTTACAATGCTTGCATGCATTTTTATGAAATGTTGGATGGAACTGCCCTCACTGAGCTGTTCCACGACTTCTCAAATCCCTACCCGAGGGCTTTAAAATCTGGTCTCTCTATTGTGTAACACGCTGCCCAGAGGAACATGTCTGTTCATGGGAGAGGATGCAACTCCCTCTGCTGACCTATGCAGCCTATTGCACAGCTTGCTACATCCTCAGCAGCACCAGTTCTCATCACCCAAGAAATTACAGTGTGAGAAGTTCTCTAGGAAAACAACAAACAAACAAACATGCAAATATTATATTTATATATATAAAAGCAATGCCCTTAAATATTAGGCATGCTTGAAAATAAGTTTTGCTCTGATGGTATAAAGCAGACTTGGAGGAGCTTCAAAAAATGTGTGTATATGCAGCCAGAAATCTGCACGTGAAGAATTTGATGTATTTAGGTTATCGAAGTAAAATGCCACCCTTTTCATCCAAGCTAGAAACACCCACAACTTTATTAGCACAGGACACGGAATATACCTGTGAGTTTAATTTTAAGACTATTTGAAGACTCAGTAATTTATAGGATGATGTGACAAGTCTTCCATTAAAACAGATGTGGAATGATCTCTCCAGATAAATCTCATCCTAATTCTTAATTATAAATTAAAAAGCTTTCCAAACACTGATGAAACTTTTGTTTTTAAGAGTGGGAGGTAACAGTAAGTGCTTATTAACTGTTTTATCTTTTGAATTTTGTTAAATTTCTGGCTTCAGTCGAGCGTAAATCCAGATCACAGAATCCTTGTGGCATTTTTGTTTTCCCACCATTGCTTTTCTGTAAGCACTTCCTCGTTCTTGTGTAAAGGGACGGTGAAAGTAGAAGTTGTTGATCCGCTTTCGCCAAGCTGTTCATTTTCATGTAGCATTGTCACCTCCCTCTTATTTGCCTTCTGAGTAAACCATCTGACTGATTTCCATCTCTGCGCCTAACAAATGTTTCTGCTCGCAGTAACCCACGGTCCTCTCTCTGTCATAACCCCAACTCGCCATTTTGCTTTTATGACACAGCTGCAGGCTGCCGAGACCGAGATCAAAGATCTGCAGTCAGAGTTTGAGCTGGAGAAGATCGATTACCTCAACACCATCCGCCGGCTGGAGCGAGACTCCATGCTCTTCCAGCAGCTGCTGGATCAGGTGCAGTCCCTCATCCGGCGTGACTGCAACTACAGCAATCTGGAGAAGATTAAGCATGAGTCTGTCTGGGATGAGGAGGCTGGCTGCTGGAAAATTCCAGAGCTTGTCATTCAAAAAACCCACCTGCCCGCAGGTAAGAGGAGCGTCTGGATTGTACTGCCACCATGTAGCTTCTTCCGAGCTCACTAGCACGTTGATACATGGTGTTTGGACTGCACTCACATGTAAAACTTTCCATGTATAGCTGAGGCTTTCTAGGGATAATTTAGTGAGGACACAGCTGCCTGTTTCTAGGTCTGCACAAATATTTGTGCTGAGTAGGTGATATGGGTTGGGAAGCAGGCACAGGGCTCCCCACTAAGCTGCCTGTGTTCGATAGCGCAGTCCTCTGCATGCCTTCTGGGCAGAGTGAAATCACAACTAGTGTTTAAACAAGTAAGATGCCCTTTTTAAAGCTGTTCCTCCTAGGATCTGAAAACACTTCACATTAATGAATATGTGCTACAAGGGTGATACTACAGGACCTGTTTCAAACCTTTAGAAGCTAAAGTGAGACGACTTTCCTGAAGCTTCACAGCAGCATTTAGTTGATTGAGAATTAGAATTCAGCATCCTTGTGTAATTCCAAGGTATGAGTTGCCTCAGCCTTGGAGATGCATTGCCATTCCTGCAAGACAAGAGCTGTTGAACCATGTGCAACTGCTTTAGCTGATCCATATCCTAAACCACTCACTGGAGATGAATCACTGTACGGCTCCTCCAGGCATCTGTTATCCTAATTATCAGCGATTTGAGCAGTGGTGGGGATCAGGGAGTGCGTAATTGTTTTAGAGATGACAGCCCTTTAATGCTGTGCTTTTCTCATAGCAGTTCCAACACTGCCACAGTCTAAATCTGCCAGAAAGAGCCCTTCAGCTGAGAGTGGAGAACCAACGGTAAGCGGTATTTCTCCTCCTGAGGCCCTGAAAAGTCCTGCTCAGACATCACCATGAGACATGGCCATGGTTTGTGTGCTGTGGGCAGAGTTAGGTGACTGCCCAGGCACGTGCTCACAGCTGGTGTCAGCCAGCAGGTTTAGCAAAGGACCCTTGAAGACGCGTGTCAGGCAAGAGCTGACCTTGTTCTCAGACAAGAAATTGTTCATTTTGGGCAGTTCACCTCCTGGTCTGGTAGCAGAATTGCTTTTATTGCTTTAACTTTGCATCACTCACAGCTTTGCCCAAACCAGGCTTGACCATGTAGCTGGTATGTGCGTTTCACCGTGTCACTCTGCCCAGGAGCTTGCTTTTTTATCCAATTTACTGTAGTTTGTGGTATTTCTAAGCCTTAACCCAGGATACCTGTGTACCTAAGGGCTGGTACAGAGTACAGCGCTGCTGACAGTGCTTTCTGATTGCAGCAAGAGGAAGACCGCTACAGGCTGATGCTGAACAGGAGCGAGAGTGAGAGTATTGCCAGCAATTACTTCCGATCCAAGCGAGCGAGCCAGATTCTTAACACTGATCCAATGAAGAACCGAGGTAAACACATCTTTGTGGTCTTTTGTCTGATATATTGTGGGCATTCATATTGTTTTTCCAGGAATAAACTTCATGGGGTGCTAATTCTCTTGAGAGCACTATCCCAAGCCTGCAGCATTCTCCTACAGATTGCTATGGACGTAGTCTTAAGTCACAAGTGTGATGGACATGGTGAAAATTGGTGTAGGGATAATTAAATAGGAGCATTCAAAAACTTGGTTGGTGATACATACGGATCCCTTGAACTTAACAGGAAATTTCTTGCAGAATGAGGTCTGTTCCTGTTTTTAATTAAAAATGTTAATTTCATTAATAATTTTAAAATAGCTGCAGAACCCCAGAGTGTTGCTGCATCTACGCACAAAATAGGTGTTGTCAGCCAGCACGAGATGTAAAGTGTTTTACCCCTGGGCAGTGGCTACACAGGACAGAAAGTAGCACATGGAAAAGAACAGGGCTGGGAGAGGGATTTGTTGGCCCTGTGCTGGTCTCAGACAATCTCTGTGGCAGAACCAAATCCACTCCCGGATCATATGTGTGATGGCAGCTTCCAAGAGCAGAGAGCACCTGCTTGGCTCCCTCTGCCCTTGGGAAATCTGCCTGGAGCACATTGATGAGGACGTGGAGAACATTGCTGGGAATAAACAGGCTCATAGAATTGTTACGGTTGGAAAAGACCTCCAAGCTCCTGTGGTCCAACCATCCCCCAACCACTACTATCACACACCAGGTCCCACTTTTCCTTAAACAGCCTTGAACAGCATTACTGCCCTAGTCGGCTGAATATGAGCCAGCAGTGTGCTCAGGTGGCCAAGAAGGCCAACAACATCCTGGCTTGCATAAGAAACAGTGTGACCAGCAGGGCTAGGGAGGTGATTGTCCCCCTGTACTCGGCTCTGGTGAGGCCACACCTCAAGTACTGTGTTCAGTTTTGGGCCCCTCGCTACAAGAAGGACATGGAGGTGCTTGAGCGGGTGCAGAGAAGGGCGACAAAGCTGGTGAGGGGCCTGGAGAACAAGTCCTACGAGGAGCGGCTGAGGGAGCTGGGCTTGTTCAGCCTGGTGAAGAGGAGGCTCAGGGGTGACCTTATTGCTCTCTACAGATACTTTAAAGGAGGCTGTAGTGAGGTGGGGGTTGGTCTGTTCTCCCACGTGCCTGGTGACAGGATGAGGGGGAATGGGCTTAAGTTGCACCAGGGGAGTTTTAGGTTGGATGTTAGGAAGAACTTCTTTACTGAAAGGGTTGTTAGACATTGGAACAGGGAAGTGGTGGAGTCACCATCCCTGGAAGTCTTTAAAAGACGTTTAGACGTAGAGCTTAGGGATATGGTTTAGTGGGGACTGTTAGCGTTAGGTCAGAGGTTGGACTCGATGATCTTGAGGTCTCTTCCAACCTAGAAATTCTGTGGTTCTGTGATTCTTTTTTGCCCATGTTTCTCTCCTTTCCAGCTCAGCCCACTGCTCCCTCGGGGCTGAACGCCGCTTTGACCAGCACCACTGCCACGCTGCTGCCCCAGCCCCGTCCGTTCCGCCTCGAATCGCTCGACTTCACACCACCAGCCTCCAGAACCACGCGGAAAAGGGGCAAAGGCGGCGTGGGCAGCGACGCCTCCTGACTGCGGGGCCGGGGCGCGGGGGGACTGCGGGGCTGGGGGAGCTGCACGGGGCCCAGCGCTGTAATTCCACCCCAACACGGACAGCGTTGGCTTGGGGCTGCTGAGTGTGTCTGTGCGGTGCGGGCAGCCCTGTGCCTGTCCCCCTGCTGCTCTCCTCCTGCCCCTTGGCCCCTCTCCTGCTCAGATCCCTGCCCCCCTCTCGCTGGCCCTGGGGCTCAGCCTGGGGTGGGGGGGGGGCAGCGGCGGGGCCGGGTCTCGAACCCGCGTCCCCAGCCCCTCACCGCCCCCCCCCCCCAGCTTACACCGCGTCCCTGCTTCGGGCCGGGCCGGAGCCCCGCCTTGATTGGCCGACGGCGCGGAGCTGTCTGCCGCTGATTGGACAGCGGCGGCGCCGGGCTCGGAGCCGATTGGCCGCCTGCCCTCGGCCCGCCCCTTCCTGAGGAGCCTGGCGCCGGCGAGAAGATGGCGGCGGCCGCGGCGCGCCTGTGGTGGCTGCTGGCGGCGGCGGCGGCGGCCGGGGCCGGGCCCCGCACCCTGGTGCTGCTGGAGAACGGCAGCCTGCGGGACACGCACTCGCTCTTCTTCCGCAGCCTGGCGGGTAGGGGCGGCGGCGGGGCTGGGGGCGGCGGCGGGGAGGGGCCGGGGCGGCGGCGGCGGCGCTGAGGGCCCGCTGCCGGCCGGGCCGGGGCTGAGCGCTGCGTGTGGCGGCCGCAGACAGGGGCTTCGAGCTCACCTTCCGCACCGCGGACGACGCCGGGCTGTCCCTGATCAAGTACGGGGAGTTCCTCTACGACAACCTCATCGTCTTCGCGCCGTCCATCGAAGGTGAGCGCGGGGGCAGCGCTCGGGGGGGGCGCCCGGGGCCGGCTGAGGCGCCAGGGGGGGAGTGACGGAGCTGCGGTGTGTGCCCCTGCAGATTTCGGTGGGAACATCAACGTGGAGACCATCACCGCCTTCATCGACGGCGGCGGCAGCGTCCTGGTGGCTGCCAGCTCGGACATCGGTAAGTGCCAGCCCTGGTCAGGGAGTGAGCGGCAAGCCGAGGTTGTCAGCAGCAAGCCAGCGGGTTTTAGCTGCTGCTTGTACAACGTTCCTGCCCTGCGTGGGCCTTGCAACCATCAAGCAGTTCGTTCATCCTTCCTAGAGCTCCTGCAGAAAAATAAACAGGGTGAGAAAAAAAGCATGTTACCTGATAGGCTTGTAGGGCAGCATCCTTCAGCTCTGCATTTGGCAGATGCGCTGGAGAAACACGTGCTTGGGAAGGAAAAGACTTTCTACGCTCTGTGGAAGGGGGATTTAACTAAACAGTACTTCACGCATGTAGCTTCTTGTGGTGAACAGCAGGGTCTGTACTCTGAAGAAATGGTGATAGTTCTTGGGATAAAAAACATACGTTCTTTGTTCCTATTCTAAATGGGAATTTAGCAGAAAAAGGTTGTGATGCTCAGGGTTTGGCCAGTAGAGTGCCAAACATGTCACTTTGAGCTGAATTTACTTGTTATTTTGAGCGTTGAGACTGGCACTGCGACCTTCAGAGCATGCTGCATAACAGAGAATCCATTTTCTCCTTTTAGGTGATCCACTGCGAGAGCTGGGCAGTGAATGCGGGATAGAATTTGATGAGGAAAGGACAGCTGTTATTGACCATCACAACTACGATATATCAGACCCAGGCCAGGTAAACGTGTATTTGCTTGTTCTGGGCTTTGTTAATGAGAATATATGCGGAAAAGTTGAGATAAATATTCTGTTCTTACTTTCATTTTTTTCTGCCATCCATTCTCTCCTGTCCCAGCTTGTTCCTAAGAAAGTCATAAGTGGTGCTGTTTAACAGTGTCCGGTCATGCTGCTGTCAGAGCGCTGACATAATAGCACAGAGCTGTGTGTATGCTGCCTTTTAATTCAGCTGTAATCCAAACACTGTTCAGTTTTGATTGCCTGTAAAAACAAAGTTAACTTTCAAGCAAAAAAAGAAGCTGTTGCTTGCTTTTCTAAAACCTGAAAGTTACTGAAGGTGCATAAAAATGCATTTGCCCGTGCAGTGCATTTACGCAGATCTCATTTCCTCCAAGCACACGCTCATAGTCGCAGATGCTGAGAATCTACTGAAGGCTCCCACCATCGTGGGGAAAACGACGCTGAACCCCATCCTCTTCCGAGGAGTTGGGTAAGTGACCTGCCACAGAGTGTGGACAGGCAGGGTGTTGGGGCAAGGTGACTGTTGTTGGGGAGGCAGCGCAAAGATGTTGGTGTTAGTGTGAGCGAAGGGCAGGGTTAGCCAGCTGTGAACTCCTAACGTGAGAAATCTGTGTTGATTTCGAATCATGATGAAAAGAAAATCTCCCAAGCAGCTTAGATCTTGACTTGGTGATGTTTCTTAATAGAAGTTAATGAAGCTTGACTGAATACCTTGAGAAAGTAACTCGTTTCTGTAAGGGTGCAATTTCTGCAGCTTTCTCACCACATCCAAGGGTGAGAAGGTTTGTGCAGCTTAGCTGGTGCCTGCATATTCCCGTGGCTGTTCATGCTGCTCATTTTCCCTCTTCCTGCAAGGATGGTGGCTGATCCTGACAACCCACTGGTGCTGGATATCCTGACTGGCTCTTCTACCTCTTACTCCTTTTTCCCAGATAAGCCCATTACTCAGGTATGTTCGCTGACTTCCTCTTCTTCAGGGCTGTACTACTTTGTTCAAATCCCTCACATTTCAACAACTTGGAAGAAAGCTCTTGTGACTTTGAAAGTCACCTGCTTCCCAATATCTCCCTGTGAATTTTTCTTCCTCCATGCTTTTTGTTGGTGACAAAATATCCAGCATGAATAATACTTTAGAATAAGTATCAGTCTAGATCAAAGCATATCCTCTTTAAAGGGCTTCATCCCAGGCAGAGAGGGTAGGAATAAAATGCTATGGATCCTATTCCTTGTTATTCTGAGCAGTTTCTTATCTTCTGTTTAGCTGTGAAGCATGCTCCCTGTGGTCAGACTGTTCCACCTCGAAGCAAACCTGTAGCAATAGTGAAATCAGATAACTTGGAGATTGACTAGCTCTTCTTTACTCATTGGCTAATCAGTGAAGAATCGAATCCGCACCATTCAGTGTCATTTACTTATGAAAAAAGAGCGACGGTCTCCGTAGAGTTCAGCATGTTTCTCTTTTTTTTAAGTCATTATTCACTATTCTGCTTTTAAGTGTGCTAAGATAAATTGATGAATCAACATTTTTAACAAGACTTTTAAAAAGAGATGGGATTTGGATCAAGGGTTCTTTTATTTTTTTCTCAGATAAAGGAGCATCTTTGGAAAATGTTTCACAGACCATAATTTTAAAACATCCTTGTAAATATTAAACCAAGGAACTTCCATAAGTCCATGACCACCTAAGTCAGGACCCAGGCATCATTAGTTTTTCCTTAATGCTCAGATTGGCATCAGCATCCAAAATAACTTGCTTCATGTCTTATAATCTACATCAATAGAAATGCAAAGCAAACACTCATACCAGATAGTAAGAAGAGATAATCAGCAGTTCATCCATGTGAAACTCATATCAATCTCACTGGCTAAATGTCTTTTAAATGTTCTCCTTTCCAGTATCCGCATGCAGTTGGGAAGAACACCCTTCTGATCGCGGGACTTCAAGCAAGGAACAACGCTCGCGTTGTTTTCAGTGGCTCTTTGGATTTCTTCAGCGATGCCTTCTTCAATTCTGCTGTGCAGAAAGCTACTCCTGGCTCCAAGAGGTGCGCTAGCTTCTGGGCATTCCTTCCCAAGGAATGTTTGGGGAGTTGGAGGCAACAGGCAACAGAGTTTCCTGCTGCGGGAAACAGCAAAAAGCTTTAATGCAAATAGGGTGTGATCCAATGCTATGGCCTTGAGGGATGAAGTGCTTTGCAAAATAATTCTCTGTTAACCCACGATAGCTTTTTCTTGCTTTTAGATCTGTTCATGGCTTGTTTTTTGACATGTGTTGTGGTTTTTAGAGTGGCTGCCGTATTTTCTTTGCATTCCTTCATCTCTAGGTACTCGCAGACTGGTAATTACGAGCTGGCTGTTGCCTTGTCCCGCTGGGTGTTCAAGGAAGAGGGCGTGCTGCGCGTTGGAGCCGTGTCTCACCACCGCGTGGGGGAACTTGCACCTCCTAATGCCTACACCGTCACCGATCTTGTGGTAAGGCTGTGTGCAGGGCGGCCTGCTTGGAACAGGCTCCTGTTGTGTGGGCAGGAAGAAACCAGGAGCTGAAAAGTGTAGTTGGATCCCTTTTCCTACTGCTGTAACATAGATATTTGCTTACTCTCTGACTAGTGAGAGCTGCTTTGATTACTGATCCCTAGACTGTGTTTCCCAGAGGGATAACTTACCTAACCAGCTTTGGAAAAAAGAAATCTGGGAGAACTCCCTGGTCACTTCAGACTGTATCTCTTCTGGAGTCTTCTGCTGGGGTCCAGGTGTGTTTTCAGGCATCGCTCCTGACTCCTGTTCATGTACGGGTTTGTTTCAGGAGTACAGCATCGTAATTGAAAAGCTTTCTGATGGAAAGTGGGTCCCCTTTGACGGAGATGATATCCAGCTGGAGTTCGTCCGCATCGATCCGTTCGTGCGGACTTTCTTGAAGAGAAATGGTAGGTTCCCCTCACCTCTCCAGACCCACGTTGAGATGTTTTCTCCTCGGCATGGCAGCATTGTAGCAGGAAGACCTGTGAAGGCTTCCACAGCTTCTGTCTTCCAATTGCTCGTGTCAGTTCAATGTTGCGACTCTTTCTTAGGTGGCAAGTACAGCGTGCAGTTCAAGCTGCCGGATGTCTACGGAGTGTTCCAGTTCAAAGTGGATTATAACCGCCTGGGTTATACCCACCTCTACTCCTCTACCCAGGTCAGTACGGTGGGAATGAATCATGCAGGAGGAAAGGGATATCCGTTAAGTTGTTACTGAGATGCAAGGTACTTGAATGTACGTGGAATTATAGCACTTCTGACTTTTTTATTTGCATTTTGGGGGTTGGAAATGAGCTGTGTATTAAATTAATTGTGGTTACCCCTTCTTTGGACAAGTGTACAGTTGCTGCAAATGCCCGTGCAGAGAGCCTTAGCATTTTGCAGGCTTGAACTGAGCAAGTGTTTCCTCCAGAGTAGAGCATTTGGAGCTTTAAAAATATGTGGGACATATGAGAATGTTTTTGGTATCAGCTAAAAGCTGCGGTTCAGCCCTAGAAACAAATAGTTCAATTGCCTTTTCAGTAACCTAACAGGTGCTGAGGAGCACAGGGAGTCAGAGGTGCATGCAGGGGATTATCTTGATCCGTTACTGGGCCCTGCTAAACTCGAAAGGAATGCCACCTTTTCTCCTAGGTGTCCGTGCGTCCCCTCCAGCACACGCAGTACGAACGTTTCATCCCCTCGGCGTACCCGTACTACGCTGGAGCCTTCTCCATGATGGTGGGCCTCTTCATGTTCAGCATTGTCTTCTTGCACATGAAGGAGAAGGAGAAATCTGATTGAGCTCCCTATGGGAGGACGAGCCTTTTCCCTGGCACCGTGTGGAGAGGGGCAGCACTCGGGGCCCTTACAGTAACTGTGTGAGGACTGGTAGGTGCCAGACTGGTTTGGGGCTTTTTTTTTTTTTTAATTACTATCATTACATATGGGTTGATGAACAAGAGAGAAAATGAAGTAAATATTTGCAGGGGATTTGTTGACAAAATGTTTGCAAACACGGAAATGTGACAGCTCAGGTCTTGTTGCTCCTTGATTGTTTCTCGGTGCTGCTGTTCTGTTTGCCCCACCCTGTGGCTGGAATGATTTTGATTTGAGATTAACTCCATTTTCAAAATAAAGTCTTGTTCCTCTCACCGCGTACTGAAGTGAGTGAATTACTGAGCAGGGCTCTCTGATGAGGAAAGCCCACGGTCAGCACGTGGGAGGAGGTTGGAGGGGAGCACTGCCTGTGCTGCCGAATCCTACCCTGCTCCTGGTGCAGAAAGCAGCAGGTACAGCGGGGGTGACATACGGCACGGGCTGCATCGCCTTGCCTGCTGCTTTGTTCCTGGGCCTCCGTGTCATCCTTGTGTGTCTCAGTCCATCCCCGCAGCGGTGTACCTGCAGGGCAGGCGGGGGTTTCACTGCTGCCTGAGGGCACTGCCCCATCCTGCTGCACCCCTTCCTGGGAGCCTCACAAGCAAATTAACATTCATGTTTCTCACCGCTTGGGGAAAAAAAATACCCCGGCGTGGCAACAACAGCCCTGCTGCAGCCTTTCCCCACAGCCCTCCTGCAGCCTCGTGGGAGGTGCGGGTGTGTTGGAGCAGCGCGAAGGTTCTCAGGGGAGGCGGCAGCTGGAAAGCCTGCAGTGCTGGGGGCACCCTGGGGAACTCAACAGCCCCCTGCTCCCACAGGGCTCCCCGGGAGGGCTTGGGGCAGCCCTGGGTGTGCTGGGGACGGGGGAACCAGCCCGGTGCGTTTGCCCCCCTCACTCTGGGCTGTGCGGTAGCTGCCTCCTGCCCTCGTTTTCCCCTAGAATGAATGGGCAGAGACCTCGGGGGGTGCCCCCCCAGCACCCGGGCGGCCCCGCCCCCTCCCCTAGGCCCCGCCCCCTCCCCCGAGGCCCCGCCCCCCGCCGCTGGGGCGGGGCGGGCGGCGGGCGGCGCTTTGCGACGGCGGCGCTTGGCGGCGGGCGGCGGCGCTTGGCGGCGGCGGCGGCGGGGGGCGGCCGGGGGCGGCCATGCTGCTCACCGTGTTCTGCCTGCGCCGCGACCGCAGCGAGCTGACCTTCTCGCTGCAGGTGGACGCCGACTTCGAGCTGCAGAACTTCCGCGCGCTCTGCGAGCTCGAGTCCGGCATCCCGGCGGCGGAGAGCCAGGTCAGGGCCCGGCCGTGAGGGAGGCCCCTGGGGGGGGGTGGGCTCCGGGCCCGGCCCAGCCGCGGCTGTGTCCCGGTGGAGGGGGGGGGGGGTTGGGAGCAGGCCCCGGGGCTCCGGGAGCGGGCGGGAGGCGCAGGGCCCCCCCCCGGCTCCGAGGCGGTGCGGGCAGCCCCCAGCGGAGCCCTCGCGGCCCGGGCCCGGCTGCGGGCGGCGGCTTGTGCCGGGCAGCCCGGGGACAGCGCGTGGCTGGCTGCAAGGCAGGGGCAGAGAATCGGGGCCGTGGGGGGGTTGTAGAGGGGAGAAGCTTTGGTGGAAGGAGAGCGAGTGCTGAGGGCAGAGAGGTTCCTGCCTCCCTACCGGCCAGCTCCCGGTTTTGGGGCTCTCCTGCATCACGGTGAGCTGCCGGCTCTACCTCTGTTTTGGGATAACGAGGGGTCGCGTCCTTCCCGTGCTTCTGTGCTTACTTTTGCTGGGAGTTTTTGCTTAGAGCCTGTGCTCTGCTGTGATTAAATTGCTGCAGATTTCCCATTACACAGACTGTACGTTACATGGATCAACCCCGTGCTTTTTGGTAGCACCTTTGCTCTCGTTCTGCCCAACTGACTTCTGTGTGTGCATTATCATCTTTCCTTTCTTAGCATTTTCTAAGCGTATGTTTATTGTTCCTTTATCTACCCTTTCTGCCCGGTGTTTGTTTAGCGTTCTTTGGACCTTCGGTAGGAAGTAAGTTGTGAGACTACAACTTACGGGTGAAGTAGCTTGTTGTGCAGAAAGATTTTGAGTGCCCAAACCACCCCCCACAATAAGGTAACAGTGTGGGTCTGGCTACAGCTCTTCCTTACCCACAGCACGCGTCGCTTTGTGGGTATGCCATTGGCTTCCCGGCACAAAGGGGAGATGTAAGGACCGTGCAGGGTGGAGCAGACCACAAAGGGTTAACCGAGTCCTGTTCTGTGATCTGCAAAATTAATTCTGGGGCGGAGGTGAGCGCTGAAGCACTTGGCTGGTGTTGTGGTGGATCGGAGAGTGCCGGGAGATAGCGGGCACGGCGACTGGTGGGCTGTGCTGATAAGAGGAGTTGCAGCAGGGACAGCAGAAGGGAAATAATTCAGCTCACTGTGGTTTCCTTCTCGTGACGTGGAGGCGCCTTTTCTGGAGAAGGAGAGGAAGGCTGTCGGCATTCTTCTGGCAGCGGTGTTATTTCCTTCATCTCCTTCCCTTTACGTGCTGTGTGTTCCCTGACCTCAGCTGCCGCTGCTGTGCAGTTCCAGCTGAGGCTGCTGGGCTGGGGGACACGTCCCGAGGCATGGCACGGAGCAGGCTGTGACGGCTGGGATCACAGCGCTCAACCTTGGGTCTTTCTCAGGATTTATAGAGAGTGTTTCTCCAGGAATCACACATTGCAAGCTATAGATGGCTCAGAGCCAAAACACAATTAAAAACTGGACAGGGGTTCTGTGCTGGGTTTGATTTATGGTTGCTGGGGGTGTCTAGCCAGTGGTCCAAGGCATGGTGGTGCACTGAGTCACCCGTGGTGGTTGCTTTGCTGTCAGCCTCGTAGAAGTCCTCAGCTATCCCAGCCTGCGGACTTGAGATGTGGGGCAGGTGAGAGGAGACAGAGAGGAATTGAAGTGGGTGGCCGGGGCCCTCAGGGTGTCCCAACAGCAGAGGCTGAGAGGGAGGTGGGTGTAGCTCTCCTGCATAAACCTGGGGGACCATGTATACATTGGGTAGGATTTATAGTCTTTGTGGGTTTCTTGTTTAAAAGAGCAACGTTTTTGCTGTACGGATTTTGTTTTAACGACAGCTGATTACTTGAGTGGGGTTGATTGCTCCACAGAGACATTCTACCCAACACCACTGTGCAGAATCCGGCCAGTGCATGATGTTGGTGCCAGCTTCCCTACCCAGGTTACCTCCAGAAGGGCTCGTGTCTGGTGCCTTGGCCAGCTTACAGGCTTGCTTTCTGAAATGTTCTGCAAAGCAGGTAATCTAAAGTACAGCAAAATTAAATCAGTTTAATTCCACAGCAAAGTGGAATGGGTCAAAAGCACATTAAGCTGTGCTGCTAATCGATGTGGAGCGAGTGCTGGGCACTTAATTCATTGTCTGAGGTGTGAAGGCTGAATGCTCATAAATCCAGCCCATGAAGCAAGATGACAGAGGTAAAACCTCACTTAAACTGATTAGCTCGTGTCTTCCAGGCCGTCTGCACAGAGAAACTGTCATTTAAGATTTGCGCGTGCAGCTGGGATTTATTACAAGCTTGCTTTCTCTGCGGACAGCAGCGTTGCCGAATCAGGTCGGGCAGGGTGTGCGTGGTAATGTGAGAGGATGCACTGGGACTCCTCCCATCACAAGCTAACCTTAATAATGCTGGCAACATCTTGCAAACCACCAGAGCAGTGACTGAATGCCTTAATATAGCTTGCAAATGGATCCATGTTTGCTTTGAAAGGGACCCAGAAGCCAGTTGAGTGCAATGCCATGGATTTTGTGAAGTGTGTAGTGAATGAGAAGATAGAAATATCATCTTTCTTTTGATGATATTGAAATATCATCAAATTTATCCTAATTGCGCGTATTTCTCAAATCCTGGTTGTTCTGATTGCTACGTCATACGTGGCTATTACTTTTACTTCCTCTGTCTTTCTTACTTTGATGCCACCTCTTACAATGGATCTCTGCGATCAGGGAGCAGGAGTTAGGATTCTGCGTAATACTTCTGAGCCGATAAAGTAAAGCAGCCAAAGTGTGCAGCGTCTTCCACACTTCGAGGAAGACGCGCACTAATTGTCTTTTTGGATCTTCAGCGTGCTTCTGCTGCTTGCGATAGCATCAGGCAGCATCGCAGCCCGTCCAGGCGAGTACTGTGAAAGCGTCTCCCACGTGGCTCTGCCAGTCCCAACCTGCGGCAGACCTGTTGTTCCTGAACCAGCCTCTTCCAGACCAGGGAGACGGTCTTGCTAAATTACATGGCAAATGTCAAATTGGATCGTATGCCCAACAGGGTTAGGCTGAGTTCTCCAGCACTTCTTCCTTTGGACGTCTGCCAGGGGTAGGAGGCTGTTGAGCTGATCTGCCTCGTCTCATTGTGCTTTGATGAAGGCACAGAAGCCTTAATGCCAAACAGACACTGTCTGGGATGCCAGAGACATGTCTTAAGCAGGAACTTTTGTTCCTTTAAAGCACATCTTTACTTTTATGCATTGTGTTTTAACTAAATGGCAACAGTTTTGTGGAAGCAGAACATCCTGGTTCCTGTGCTTGGTGAAGTCAGTAACTCCTCTGATGGTATTCATCTGCAGTTACTGCCTGTTGAAATTTCAAGGGGAGCACAGGAGTAATTGAGGACATCTGTAGGTATTACAGAGTCTAATGTTAATTGAAATGTTTCCATGGTGATTATTCATTTTTTTTATCTCAATATGTTTTTATATTTAACCTTGTGGACCTCTTGTTAAGTTATATTATGATAATAGGAAATGATGTGACTGTGTTTTATAGTCAAAAGAAATTAATTCCTTGCCACAGACTGATTGCAGATTCAGGACTGGTATGTTTGGGTGCTAAATCTTTGTGTCTGGATGGAGTTACATCACTGAAGTAAAGCAGAAATCTCTGAGCTAATCACTGAGTTCCCTGTAAAACTGGTTATTCTGGGAACCATGTTGTGGGTAAAGGTAGAGATCACTGATCGGTAGACCGTCTGGTCCGGTCTCCCTCCTGATGGATGCTGCCTGCACAATTGAGGCCTTGGCCAAGAGGTGCTGACCTGGGGGCAGATATCACTACAGAAAGCAGCCGTGACTTGGGTAATAGAGATTTGATTTGGGGAACGTGTGGTAAACAGGTCTGACGCAAGGCATTCTTTCCTTTAAAGATTTTGGCCTCTAATTAAGAGAAACCAGCCCTTCTCCGAGATGCTGGCTTTTGAGAAATGGTTGTTGGGTTTCGGTGAGACCAACTCTGGGTACCTGTCCAACCACTTATTTGTTGAGGTCTTTCTGTGCCTGAGGCTGAGGTGCTTTGGCAGGACTTGTCTGTGCCTGTGGTGAGAATTGCACGCCTTCTGTTCTGAAGCTTGAGGTGGGCCCAGAGGAGCTGCTGAAACCTTTTCCTAAAATACAAATACATTAAAAGCAAGATCCTGGTCTGTTTTGTCATGCAACTTGTTTTTCCTTACGTTCTCTCCATGAACAGATAGTCTATGCGGAGAGGCCTCTAACTGACAACAACAGATCTTTGGCCTCCTATGGCTTGAAAGACGGGGATGTGGTGATTTTGCGACAGAAAGAGACCGTAGAGCCACGGCCTTCAATCCGTTTCCCAGGTGAGAAAGGTGGTGGTAACGTTTCCTCCGAGCATCTGAAGAACACCTCGCTAGACAAACTGCTTAGGAAGGGAGGGTGGCTATAACTGAGGTGGGGGACTTTCAAAATTAGCAAAAGGGCTTGTTATTTAATTATTTTTATTCTAAGCAAGTGAAAAGAAAGCGGGAAAGGATGGAAAAACAAAGAAAATTCAGAATAGCAGATTGCATAAAGGTATATGAATTTTCATAGGACTGCCTGTTCCCTTCCCGTTCTGTGGAGTGGTGTAATAAGCATGCGCACGGTGTGGCTCAGACACATTAAGAGGCTCTTGAGATGTGTGCCCTGAATTGTGACAAATACCCAGAGAAGCTGCATCTTAACAAACCAAGTTATGCAGTCGTGCACACGTGCAAGAGGCTCCTCAAATAATGTGAATGGAGACCTGGTCCTGTCTCTGTTCTGCCTTCTGCAGTGAGTCCTAGCAAATCCACATCTTAAAAGTATGACCGGAAAAGAAGGATTGCTGGCTGAGAAGGGCTTGGGAGCACTGGCTGAGGATCTCGTCCTCCTGCCTTAACGGGAGGGTTGGTACCTGCAATGCAGCTCTGCAGAAATGTTGCTCTTTTTTTCTCTACTTCTTTTTTTTTTTTTTTTTTTTTTTTTTTAATCTGAGAGATTCAGAAGTGCCTTAGAGACATCAGGTTTAGCCTTGTAATCCCTCTGTGTGGCATTCACATTTGTGAAGCTGGAAATAACTAGTCTGTGATTCAAAAAGTGCAATTCTAGGGGTAAAAAACATACGAGGTAGAAGAATAGAGCAGTTACATAAATACATACTAGCATTCCTAACCCAGTAACCTGGGGATGTGGCAGTGTTTCTGACATGAATTGCTGTTCAAAGAATCTGGTCTAATATTGTAGCATGAAGACCAACATCTTTCCACGTTTTTTCCACTTTGTTTTTGGAGCAGAACTGTAAATAGGAAGTGCTGATGCATTTGACCTCTTTTCCCTCAAGGTCTGCCGAGGATAGACTTCAGCAGCATTGCGGTTCCCGGGACATCCACGCAGCAGCGTCAGCCACCAGCACAGCGTCTGCGTCCGTCGCCTTCCGATGCATCTTCGTTCCCTCAGGGTTTGGAAAATCCCGCATTGCTACGGGAGATGCTGCTTGCAAATCCCCACGAGCTGTCCCTGCTGAAGGAGCGCAATCCGCCCCTGGCGGAGGCACTGCTCAGTGGAGACCTCGGTAAGTTGGGTTTTTATCTGCGTGAGGCAGTTTTGAGTCTGTTTGAGCTCAGCTCTTATAAAAGGCAGCCACAGGTTTTTAACTAGCTGGGATGCTCACTGCCAGCTTATTGATGCTGCCGATAAAAGGTGCCAGCTGGGAGTACTGAAGTTCCTCTTTTTCTAACGAGACTATTTCTAACAAGGTGGGCATATTTCTCCTGCTTGGCTTTTTGAATAGTTTCTGTCCCCTACTTTGAAATATCAGGTGCGTGGCTATGTTGAGCTTCTGTGAACACAAGTGGCTCAGCTCCTGATTGTTGTGCTAAGACTCTCCGAATGCAGCTTCCAGTAATGGTGTTGCATTTGCTGCACTCCAGAGCCCACTAAGACCTCAGCTGGGAGCAGTACACTGTAAGACCATCTCTCCCCGTAGTGATTAGCTGCTATAGAAGTGGACATCAGAGAGCAGAAAGAGAACAAGTAAATGGTGTCTTTAGGGACCTTTTCCAACAGACAGATGTAAATGTTTACATTCCTCTTAATCTTGAAAGTGCTCATGTATTTTGGGCACTTCACGTGGCACAGTTGAATCCTAGTATGGTGTCCCTCATTTTCTCTGCTGATGGGTAGCTGATCTTGGTTTCTCATTCTTGATCTGATGGAAGCTTTGAACTCTAGTCCTCTTTTGTTATGAAAAGTGGTGTTTGGGACATTAAAAGACATGCTTCTAAACCTCTGCAAGCACCTAGTTAGGAAATAAATCCTGTCGAGCTTCAGGAAATGAATGATGTACCACCTAGCAGGAGACGTCTTCCTTTTCAAGGTTACATCCGAGTGATTTATCTCTCAAAGAACACTGGAAGGGAACTCACATGGATGTTGTTGGCTTACTGCATTTTCTAATTCTGACGTCAGCTCATACTCTTGTAGTTAAACAGACATCTGTTGTGCTCTCAATCTTTTTCCTGCCTCTTTTGAGCGTTGTGTCTGTAGTGCAGAAGAGAAGTTCTTCCTATCACCTTGAGAAGAATGTGCTGCTGCTGGCACAGGCCACAAGGGGCTAAGCCAGGCACCCAGAACTGGCTAATCAGCCAATCTGTTCTGTCTGGTATGCACATAAACTTTGATTCAGGTGTGCACTTTTAGTCCCAAAGCGCTGCAGTGGGATGTCAGAAGGAAGTGGCTTGATCTGGTTGTACTCTCACCACTTCGTAATGCTGCTGTCAGTGTTTGGGCACGAGTCCAGTTCAGCTCTGACTGATGTCCAGATACATGCACAGATACGTGCCGTGTGACTGTGCTGGATGCATCGCAGGCATGTTAGAGGACACCTGCTATACAGAAGCCTAATTAAAAACAAAACAAACACACAAAAACGCCCAGTGCTTTCCTGGGCATGTAACTCTCTTTGAGCCAGAGAGCTTCTGTATGGGAACTGCATTTCTTGAAGCAAAACCATGGCCTTCTGTGTTTACAGAACTTAATTTATTGCCAGGTCTGTTTGGGAATGTATGTGATCAGATACAAACAGTAAAAAATAGCCAGAGGCTATCCAAACAGTGGGGAACTAAAAAACATGCAGTTAAACTTCCTGAAGCAAGTGTCCCTCGTAGCACCTCCTGATTACAGCAATAAACATGCAGCTTTAGGGATTATAATGTCTGTGTCTTAGCCTGTGTTGCTTGGGTTTAAAGTAAGTTTTGTTATTTTTTTATGCCTTAGAATTTTGGGTTGCTTTTTGGTGAATCTACAGACAACTATTCTGTAAATAGTGTAAATTGTGATAGTTTTTGCAAGCTGTTCTTGTAGGTGGGCCATCTTATTGCAATCTCACTCCTGTCTCTGTCTGAAGTTTTTTCAAAATACATGTGCACAATTCAAATGAGAAGCTTGAGTGCAGGTTTTCTATTCCTGAGTTCTGTTCCAGGTGTAATTTAGCTGCTGTTTTTTCCAGATTTTTTGGAGTATGCTGTAGGCAACTCTTGCTGCAATAGAACAAAGAATTGCCATTTTAATGGCAGCTCTCAATTTCAAGTATTGTTGTCTCAGGAGTTTTTTTCTTCCATTTTTCTTTCACAAAAAGGATATGGAGAGGGAAGTTGAGTTTGACTGTGTCTCGATGTGTTTGGGTAGGAGAAATAACTCTGTCAAGTTGTTTTTCATCTCAGCAGGTTCCCAAGTTTGCCACCAATCAATCCTTTTGAGGTTCATCCACAGTGCCTCCAAATGATGCTTGTTGTGCTTGTGCTGCTGATTCTATCCCTGAGTGTGTGCTGGCATAAAAAGAGGTGCTTGCTGCGCCAGAACTGGATTTGTAAAGAGTAATTTCCAGTAAAAAGCATTTCTGTCTCTCCTTGTTACTGCAGAGAAATTCACCAGGGTGTTGCTGGAACAACAGCAGGACCGAGCCCGGCGGGAGCAGGAGAGGATCCGACTCTATTCAGCTGACCCTTTCGATCTTGAGGCACAGGCCAAGATAGAAGAAGACATCAGGTAGCAAACCAAAGCCACCTGCATGCTTCTGTTCGGAGGTCTTTGTGGCACTTTTTTTCCACAGGGTTCTTCCTTCCAACCTGGTGCTTTTTCCTTGGAGGACACAAGGAGTGTGTTTAGAGAGCAGATCCTGCCTTAAGAGAGCAATCTGCTCGCAGGGTAGCACTCTGAGCCACCTTTGCAAGTGAGAAGGTTGGGAATCAGGACGCACGGGTGCATCCCGTCCTTTAGAGGTATCCAGTTGAGCACAGACAATGGTGGCAGCACCGCTGTCCATGTGCATGATGTCTCAAGGCTGGGCCACTGTGAAACCAGTAAAGAGCTCTTGGGAAAAGCACTGAGCCAAGTCCTTGAGAGGTGCTATTCAGGGCATGTCTGGAACCTGAGAACAGAGCCTGTGCCAGTGTCTGAGCAGAGCTCTACAAAGAGTGGGGTGTTGCTTCCCAGCTGCCTTCGAGATACGGTTTTGCTTACTGCTAATTGTTTTGTATTTCTGGCTAATTCCAGACTCTGCATTTCACTGTTGTCAGAAGAGATCTTCCATAGAAATATGTTCTGCTCATTAGCCTTTGCTCTGTTTCTGTCTTCCAAATGTACTTGCACTGGGCTGAGACTTGATTGCTTAAATTGGGTGATAATTCCTGGATTTGGAACATGGCTGATGATTTTGTCCCCAGTAAAGAAATGTCTTTCTGATGCAGGCTCATAGTTTATCATAACCAGAATTAATTTGCAATAAGTCATTCTTGCGTTATAACTGACAAAGTGTTGGTACCGGATAAAGGCTTAGCATAGCGATGCAGAAAAATGTAATGCATAAATTGCATAAATTTATAGATAAAACATTGCTAGCAGGCACAGGAACACATTTCTTGCTCCATAGATGAGGGAGAATTGGGACAGATAAAGGTGATGTGCCTGAGGTTGTACAGCTATTAGGTAACAGTTCGGACATCTAGCAGTCCCCAAATTTCACAGCCCATTTAGTTTCTCTGGTTACTTGAACTCCTTGCTTAATCAGGTATCCTCTGCCTTAGATTGATCGGGAGCTCATGCAAGCATCACACTTTTTTGACACAAATCTCTGTCCTTCAAATGTATCTTAGGTGGACAGAGCATCAAGCACAGAGAAAACAGAAGTTCCAGATCACTGCATAACTGATTTAAGATTGAGTAGCAAAAGACAGTACAACGTGCAGCTCTTTGTTTCACAGGTATATGAAGCCAGGGCAGGGTAGCAGGGTGCTCCCAGGTGAGCCAGGTCACTGTTACCTGCTGTTAGCTCTTTCCCTGCTCCACCAAGAAACCGCATCTACCCATCCTGTTGTGGGAAGGCTACAGAAAATGGATGAGAGGAGTTTGCTTTTCCAGTCCTCCTGCTGAGGAGGAGAAGTGAGGTGGCATCAAAGTTGGAAGCAGATAAGGTTATTTCAGATGCAGTCACTGCAGATACCCATCACTTTGAATATTACTGTAGGGGCCATGATGAGCTTTTTGATAAGTGTTTTTTCTGTAAGCTTGAATTTGCAGCGAGGGCTTGTGCTTACAGTGGTGTTCTCACTGCAGTTTCGCTTATCTCCTCTCCTTGCTATGCCTGGAAAAGGCAAGATAGCAGGGAAACGTTGGAGGATTTTAATGTTCAGCTGCTGTGTGGGATTCCGGTGTTGTAGCTACTGGCAACATCTTCATCATATGCCCTCAGTGTTTGCCTCTTCAGAGTGACTAATAAATATGCAGGTTTTTTGCTTATAAGTCCTCCAGGTTAACTCTGTGGTGACAGGTTTTTGTTGCTGACACAAGGTTGTCAGGTGCAGGCGTCTCCAATGCTGTCGTGTGAGCTACACAAGGTGCTGGAGGGAGCAGCCCTCCTGGCTGTGGGGAAGCAATTTGATATCTCTGGATTAAGCCAAGAGCATTACTAGCAATCCCTCTGCTAAGAAGGCTATGTTTAGCTAATGAAGCAGTATTTGTTGTGGTTTAAAAATGCTGTTTGTAGCTGATGCAAACTGCAGCAGGTGGGATTACATTTGTAAACTGGAAGGATGTTTATAAGGTTTTGCTGATGGAACGTCTGATTTTTCTCTCTTCTCCACTAAATTCAGGCAACAAAACATTGAAGAAAATATGACGATAGCGATGGAAGAGGCCCCTGAGAGTTTTGGTCAGGTGGTGATGCTTTATATTAACTGTAAAGTCAATGGACATCCAGTGAAAGCCTTTGTTGACTCAGGTGAATTGCTGCTATTTTCATCTTTCCCTCACTAAGAGAGAGAGTACACACTCCAGAATTTTTGCCCAGAGTATTCCTTTTCCATTATAAAGAACTGTATTACAAGATTTTAAAGCACCTAATTAAAATTTGAGAACAGTTTGGGCTCTAAGGCAAGCAGAGTAAATTGTGGAGACGGTTTGTGAAGCAGCACAAATGAGTGCTTGAACACCCCAGATCAAGGCTCCTGTGAGAATTTCTGGTGTCTGATGGCTGCGATGCCAAAAAAGGTCACTGACACGTGTGTATCTTATCTCAGTTTACAGAAAGGGAAACTTTGCCCGCCTTAACGCTGTACTTCCCACCCATAGCTTTAAAGGGAAAGTGGTTGGGGCTGTTCCAGTTCTACCGTGGCACATACTTTACTGTCCATGCTGATCTCTGTGTGCAGACACAGTAAATTCAAAGCACTGTGCTTCATAAAAAGCTTTTTTATGCCATAATGCAGTTGCCTGATGCAAGCAGTGTGGTTTCCCTGCTGCTGAGTATAAGATCTTAAGCCCTTTCAGGAGTTTCTTTTATTTTGCAATGCCCTGTCAAGACTTAACATGAATTGTGTTGCTGGTAGGTGCCCAGATGACCATCATGAGCCAAGCTTGTGCTGAAAGGTGCAACATAATGAGGCTGGTAGATCGGCGGTGGGCTGGCATTGCTAAAGGTGTAGGCACACAGAAAATAATTGGCAGAGTGCACTTAGGTAAGTACTGGCATTCTTCTTAGGACAGCTTTAGCAGCAGTTTGTATTCCCTGCAATCTTGGCACCAAAGAGCACCTGATTTAATGCTGTATTTGTTAGAAACTCCTATGGAGTAAAATAAAAGTGCATCTGCAGTACGTTCATTTGACTTGAGCACAATAATCTGGTTTCTGTCTCACTTAATGCTTTTGTAATGGAATTACCTCTCTTTTAGGTGAGAGAGTCTTCAGCTCCTGCAGAAGTAGAGAAGCCATTCACTCTGGGTGCAAAAGCAGGGTTGATGTGAAGGAGCAGGGTGTCTCCTGTGTGGGGTGTGGCTGTTGGCCTGTGTGAGTTGCTCAGGAAGGGCTCCAGTATGGTGGAGTGCTTCATACTCCTCCAGGAGGAGAAGGCTGGCTGTGTTTGTGTGCAGGTTTTCTGGATGAGTGAGGATTGTCCTTATTGTCTGAAAAAAAATGATCCTCTTTACTGTTCTTGCTTAGATTTGTGCTCTAATGAGCTGTACACTGCTCCTCTAGCAGTGTAGCTTGGAGGCTTAGGTGAGCAGTACTTAAGGCTCTAGAGCAGATCAGCTTTGAAAACAATTAATTACCTCAGACAAATATAGACCTAATAGTCCCTGGGGCTTGCACATGGCTGGACTTCTTGTGACCAAAGCTGTATGTCAGAGCTCTAGCTTCGGTTTTACCCAGCACGTTTGCACAAGCCATTCCTAGGGGATGGAAGAGCAGAAGGTAATTTGTTGCACTGTAGGATGCAACGCAGTAACTTTTCTCCATTGTGTTTCAGCTCAGGTTCAAATTGAAGGGGATTTCCTGGCATGTTCCTTCTCAATCCTTGAAGAGCAGCCCATGGACATGCTTCTAGGACTGGATATGCTTAAGAGGCATCAGGTATCAACACTTGTTTTGAAACAGTTACTGGCTCTTCCAAGTGAAGCTCTAAGCACAACATAAATGCCAAGCCTGTGAATGTGTTAGGATTTTCTGGGGAGAGAAAATAGATTATTTTTTAGCCAGTTACAAAAGTAGTACATATGCTAAAGACATTGTGGATGGATGTATAGGGTGTCTGGTTGCTCCAGAGTTTTTTGCTCTGATCAGAAATGTTCAGAGCTTTCCAAATGAATGATTTATTGCAAAGCAAGTCCTGTAGGGTCCTTTACTTATAGCTGATGCTCTTGACCCACTTTGCTTAGGTGCTATGAGCTGTGCCCATTGAAATGGATCGTTTAACCTTGTTTCTCCTTTTTCTCCGGAAACTGGCTTACTCTTATGCAGGCCCCTGATGTCTTGATGCTCTTTCACAGTGTTCGATTGATCTCAAGAAGAATGTACTAGTGATCGGCACGACTGGTTCTCAGACCACTTTCCTCCCGGAGGGCGAGCTCCCAGAGTGTGCCAGGCTGGCTTATGGGGCCGGGCGGGAAGATGTGCGGCCGGAGGAGATTGCGGACCAGGAATTAGCAGAAGCAATACAGAAGTCCGTAGAGGAAGCAGGTACCATAACAAGCCCAGCTGAAATAAGAATCTGCATAGTTTTCTTGCTGTGTATCAGGATGTCTGTTGGCAGTCACTGAAAGGCCCCTTCTCCCTTTTCTCAGTTCCTAGGAGATGTAATCTAATGCAATATCAGTGAGTAAAAGGTAGAGAGAAAGGGGCTTTGTTCTTGCTTGTGGCTTCTAATTACACCTATCTTTTCCTTTCTGTACAGCAAAATCTGTCCACATGAAGGCATTCGGGGGTGCTTGCTGTTCAATTTGTGCTCTCCTTGCAACTTTCTACCAGCTCTGATATCTTGGTCTTCGAAGGTGTGGAGATAAGTGATTGTCTCTGGCACCCATTCACCTGGTTCAAGTTGTTGTGCCTAGTCAGGGACATGACTCAGTTACGTTGTGTTTTAGCAGCCTCACATTGGGTCACTTGTGCTGACCTCTGCAAATCCTGTTCCTAATAGCTACTGTATATAAAAGTAGGGGAGCTGTAGCAGTAAGTCCAAATCTTTGGAAAGGAGGAATACCAGCCTCAGCAACTATTTGGGTCTTAAATGTGCAGTGTCAAAGTACATCTGTGCCTGGTTGCTGCCCCTCTCTGAGGAGCTATAACTAAGCAATAAGTGTTAACTTGTAGCTCATGCCCACCTGTTTCTTTTCCAAGACAAAGTAAGTTCATGACAATTTTTAGGAAGTGTGCTATTTCAGCATTTTTGCCTTAGAATGGTGCTTGTGCCCTTGGAAGGTAAACTGTTTTTCTTACTAAAGATTACTGTTGCTCTAAATTTCAAAAGCAGCAGCAGAATTGACATCCTAATGTATACCAGCCATAAAGATGGTCTGCAAAGAGAGTTTTCCCCTCCTCTCCTAGTTTTGTTCCCTGTTACCCTGGAATCTGTAAGCTGCACAAATCAAGATGGTCTGGGCTCTGGAAGATATTGGTAACTGCAAATTTTAGTTAAATGGAGATGCCAAAATAGTTAAAAGCTGAGCTATAAGCCAAACTGTCTGAAACTCAGGTTTTCCATTTAACTCCTCCCTTAACTTCAGCATATGCTTTTGAAAAAAAGGAGAGATTAATTTCTTTATGCCAACTATTATGAGAAGCCATAAGCAGCTCAGAAAGTGTATTTCTTAGGACTTTTCCAAAACCGTTAAGGATAGCTTTTTTTTTTTTTTTCTTTTTAATGCAGGTGGGAAGATGTTTGAGTTTACTTTACTTTTTATCCTTAGAAAGTATTGCACTAAGATTCTGCTTTCTGTATGCGAGCAGAACACATAATGGATCACGTTTAAGCTGATAAAGTTGATTTATTCAGTGGTTTTATTGCTATTTTTTCAATTATAGCATGCTTCTAATTAGACTTGAAGTCTGATAACATTTTTTAAATATATATATATATAAATATATATTATAATGCACTGTTGTTTTTTTCTTTAACACTTCCCACTTGCTGCTTGGTTGTCCAAAGTGTAAACAGTGTATTTTCTGCAAATAATCAAGGGAAGCACAGGATTGTACTTAACAGTCCCACTGAACAATATTCTTCTATGCCTGAAAGTTTTCACAGATATAAAACCTCCAGAGGAAGGCCAGTCTTCAGTGTATTGTCAAGAAATGGTTTGCATGTTTGACTTTCTAAACCAAATTAGAATGCTCATTAACTTAAGTTGTAGCAAGTGAAGAGAAAAAACAAGGATTTGATCTTGCTCCATCAGGTTTTGACATACTTAAATGTCAGACTTGATGGCTTGGGCTCAAGTCTCTTCACATAACCTGGAAGAGAAAATGTAGCAATGTAAATGTGTTATTCCGTTAAAATTCTGAGCTTGATGAAGACAAGGGTGTTTTTTGCAGTCTTCCCCCATTTCAGGTGAGTCTTTGCAGACATAGTTGGCTGGACTTAGTTCTCTGCTGAAAGAGAGATCAAATAAAAAACAAACCTCTTGGCCTGAAAAATGTGAGTCTTTAAAGTCTTTATAGTTAAAGCAATTTAGGCAAGTGCTTTAAAATGAAAAGTGTCTTAAGATGACTTGCAGCTACTTAGATACCAATACTGTTCTAAAGACCATGAGGCTTTGTTCAAGCTAGTCAGCAATTTGCCATTTTCCATTGATACTGAGCCCTAGAGGAATGTAAAAGATTTATGAGAATAGGAAATCTATTTTGTATGTTCACTTAATACTTGTAGAACACTAATGCACAAAATTAAGGTAGGTCTTGCTTAGATTGACTCTCTGCAAGCCTTGGACCTTTTACAAGTCTCTGACTTGCAGGCATCTTGTTAGCTGTATTCTGAGATATCAGACTATTAACTTACACCCTCTTGCTCTTTTCTAAAACAATTAACTGCTGCTAGCTGGTACCAGAAAAAACAAGTGAAAGAACAGTAAACTGGAGAGGAAGAGAGAGAGAGAGAGAGAACATAATGCAGCACCAAGGAAACCCAGCTTCCCACAAGGCCTGTAATTTTTCGTAACAGCTTGAGTAGTACAACAGAAATCACTGTACATTTGTAGACCATTAAAGTTCTCGTTTTGAATGCACCTGGGTTATTCTTGAGTTTTATTTAATCCCTGGAAACCTACTTTTGTGAGCCTCATGTTTTCTGTCAGCTGACTTCCTGGTGTTTCAACACCTGTGGAAAGGCAGCTGAGATGGTAGCGAGGTCATGGTTTGTTTTACGTGTTTTAATGTGATCTCCTAGATTCTCCATGAATGCTTCATTTATGTTTTGAGCGTTCATTCTTTTCTGCCAATATGCAGTGTCCTCCCCACTATCACCACCCCTCATAACAACCTGGTGATTATGGAGGATTTACAGAACTGATAGTGAAACTACAATTGTCTTAGTAGGAAGCATATTGAAGTAGCTTACCCCATATGCAGCTTTTCATCCAGACAGCCTGGCTATAAGGCGCTGCCTCCACATATGCAGCTCAGGCGTTTCCTCATATAGAGAGGAATTTATCCCTGATGTTGCACTTTGTGGAGAAGAGTTCATTTCTGGTGCTAGCTGGATCAATATCCTTAATGGAGTTAGGATTCAGCTCCTGTATATATCCTGGGAGAAGGATGACAGCAAGTCTCGGAAGGATGGTGCTGAGGAGTGCTTGGCAGAATACCAGGTACTTCTGCTGTCTAAATGACTACAATTCCCTGATGTTTGACTGATCAGACTCTGTTTTTTGACTCACTGGGTCTGTAATCAGTTCTGCTTTCTCTCCAAAGGATTGGCTTGGAAGCAGGGAACATAATGCTACCACATAGAAACAGGAAAAGATCCCTTCTGGTTGAACGTGTATCCTGTGTCACGAGTCATGAGCCTCTCAGCCACCCTTATGAAAGATGAGCAGTCTGAAAATCTGCAGGATACTTTCAGATTTTTAATACTGTAGCATAGCCAAGTTGTAACTGCATTAAGACCAGGTGTGTGACCAATAGAAAAGATTGCTGTGGTATAAAATAAAGCAGCAGATGCACAAAGTGTATTGATCAGAGGTGTGGTATCGCAGTATTTAGTGCACCTTTTTATCTAATAGAGAATAAAAGAAATGGGTACCTGAGGTGAAAAAGACCTAGAGCTAGTGTGTGGTGCTACCAATAGAGATCTGTACTTCGTCCATTCTCCATGGGGAGGAGGAAGCAGTTGAGCTGGTTTGACTTCTGGCTGTCTGTTCTTTGCTTTGCTCTTCAGTGCCTCAGGGAGTATTCCCTTTTGGGATTTCTGCCCTAGGATCTTTATGCTTCCCATTTGCAGCAAGCCAGCGTTTGCTTATCTTGTCTTGCCTGTGATGGCATGATCCATCACAAGGCAATAGCCACTGGGAGCACAGTCTGAGAACTGTGCCATCTCAAACCTCATTTCACTTAAAGTGGCTCCTGAATGCAGCTGTACAGAGAACAATCTGGTACAGTGCTAGACATCTGCCTTGTGCTGCATGTATTTTATCAAGTGTGTAGTATCACCCACATTGCATTGGACCACTCTGCATTGTAGACAATACAGAACAGCCCTTCAACTGTTTTTCAGCAGAATTATTTTTGACTCGACGTAATGAATTACCTAGGCAGAACTCCTTTTGGAAGTTGGCAAACCTGAGGAGCTCCTGCTGCTCATGTGCTGTCTTTGTGGACAGTTGGGAGGGGAACTGCAATGTCGCAGGACTATAACCATGCATGTTGTGTGCTTTGAATGCTAACGCAAGTTTGGTGTGTTTGTTTCCTAATCCAAACAGAACGTCAGAAGCCTTGATGCATGTAGTGTGTGTTTACTGCAGCTGGAGTGGGCCACAGACCAGGTATTTATAGCCATCAGTTTGTAAACTTTTACTACTACATTCACACTACCTGCAGCAGGACTGTCCTTACTTTAAAGTGTACTGGGGAGAAACCCACATGATGTGAAATTACCAGCTCCTCCATTTAAGAGCGTGGAAGAACATTCGACCTCACTTGGCCAAAGGCAGCAAACCTGTGTGTTGTCTGTACTAGGAAAGGTGGACCCTCCTGTTCATGTGAAGGAGAGCCTTACAACTCTGATTTTCCTTTCTGTGCTCTCCAAGCAATGCTTGGTGCTTATGTAAACCACTTCTGTTTCTTCAACCTGAGCTTCTGTCAAGTGGTCATCCTCAACAGAATGAATGAACTCCTTGACAGTTCAGAGAAGTCATTTACACAAAACAAACCAGCATGAGTCCCTGCTGAAAGCTCTGTCCTAATATAAAATAAAAGTACATTTGGTGAGCTGAAATGCCATTGTGCTGTTGTATGTGTACTGTTTTCCTCAAACAGTCTACTCGTTAACGCAGCAGTTACATTAGAACTCCCCCGAGTCACTATTTGGGCTTATCTCTGACACAAGTATTTTTAAAAGATTTTAAAGGGTAGGGAAGTATTTGGTCATAGTGGACTCTTAACAGTTTTAACTTAAACAGATACAGTTCAACATGTAATAGCTACATGTGCAGATTAACAAATTGAAATTGACCGGTTATGTTAGAAGTCAGTAATTCCAGAGTGTTTGCGTTAGATCTGTCCTGCATAATTATCTGGTCTGAAATGAAAGCAAGCATGTTGGTTGTGCAATTATGTAATACTTCTAAAACCTTGCATTAGCACTAATGTTTGAATTTGGTGATAAACAGCTGTCTTTTGACTTTAGGAGCCTGTGGACTCCTCAGTCTTTTGGGGTTCTGTATTTAAAGCCTAGGAGGCTGCCTGCTTCTCTTATATCAAAATTGCTTCAACATAGCCTGTTCTTAGAGAAACCAATTGGCAGCTAGTTCCCTTCCAGCTTGACAGCAAACAACATTATGTTGAAAAAGAATGAATAACTGACAAGTAATTTTATACCCACAATTTCAATTCAAGCTGACAAATCATATGGAGGATGTTTGCTGAACTCTGGATATCTTGTTTTCTAATTGTTACATGCCTTAACATGCTGAAGGGAAAAAAAAAATAAAGATAACTGCTCTGTACAGCTAGAAGTTTTCTTTGCTGCTGTTACTGCAGCTGCACTGATGAGAAAGTAATGGGGTTCTTTGGTTTATGCTCTTGATTAAGGAGAAACTTATGGCTAAAAGAAAACCTAAAGTTCTTTTCAGCTTGAGCAAGCCATCTGGGAAGCACCCCTCTAACTACTGTGTAGGTATATCCCATTGAAGCCTGCTTTCTGTATCACCAAGAGGAGTTTGGATCTCTCTCTCCTTTGAAAAATGCCCTTTTAAAGGGGATGCTGGGATTTCATCATCATCTCAGTGACTGCAGATATATCTGCTCACTTTGAAATGTAAATGTCCTCTAATTGTGAGCTCTTTGAGCACCCTAGAACTGGCTTCTTGTCTTTCACTGCCAGTAATGAAGTGTCTGCAGCTGGAACGTAGTTGCTGGATTTGCACTTGGTTATTCTTGGAGTATTCAGGACAGTCTGTAACAACTTCTTGCAATAGCTAATGATATGAATGGAGCGGTGCTCTGGTGAGTAATTTTCAAGCTGATATGCAAACTGTTGTCTTAGCTTCTATTCTGAAGGTATAGATACTTGAAAATCATGGTTCTCCTGTGTTCTAACTACTTCTTTCTTTCTGTCTTATGTATAGAGAATAGTGACAAAGAAACTACCTCACTGGAAATGCCCTCATTACCAGCTTCTGATGGGTTTCAAAATCCAGTCCAGTCTTCAGGACAAAGTTCTAAGATCTGTAATCCCACAAATCAATTACTTGATCGTTCTGTCTCTGCCCCTGCTTCAATTTGCTCATCCGAATCTAGCCTCGCAGAGCCCAATAATCCTAGAGCCGTCAAGTCTTTTGAGTCTTCAACTGAATGCCGGATAACCCCAGAAAAAGAACATCCTCTCTTATTACAGCATCTTTCCAAAAACTCTTCCTTGGCAGATAACAAGCCTTCTCTCCAGACAGGTGAGGTAACTTGTTGCAGTCCAGCTTGCCCTTCACAGAAAACACTCAAAGAAACATTTGCTGACAGTCTAATGGAATGTAATGCTAAAGAACAAGGCTGTGGTCAGGAACCTCCTTTGGAAGTGAGGGAAGAAAATAGTTTGACTAACACTGCTAAGCACGGGCAAATTGAAGATGTATCTCTGTCTTCAGAACAGGAGGAACAGAAGCAAAAGAATGAGCTTGCCATAGACCATCAGACATGCAAAGAATCAGAGAAGCCTGAACAGCTGGAGAAACAAATTGTCACAACTGACCCAGAGCTTTCTTGCAATGTTGGTGGGGTTGAGAAATCTGTTGTGGAAGAAGAGGGCCATACAGCCAGCCAGCCAGCAAATCCTCCTGCAGAAACGAGAGGAGATGGACTAGAGAAAGCAGATCTTCCCTGCATGAAAGGGAGTATCCAAATGTCAGCCTCCTGCAGCTGTATGCATATGGAAGTAGATGTAGTTGAGCGGTCAGTAGCTGAAGTGCACAGCTCAGCAAGCAAGCAGAAGCAGCCGCCTGAGAATGGAAGTGTATCTGAGCTGAACTCAGATGCCTCCTCTATGGAGGTGGAGTCGTTGAAGTCTGCAACCTCCTTGAGTGATCCAATTATCACCCCTGATATGTCACAGTCCAAAAGCACCAGTGAAATTCCTGCAAAGTATAATGAATTGTCCAATGAAACAGCTGAAATAAGTTCTTCCCCCCACAGCATCCACCAACAGGACACGGATCCAGGAAGACCTGTAGAAGAGCCATGTTTCTCTCTAGCAACAGCCTTGAAAGAGCTTCACAAACTCCTGATCATCAGCCGTAAAGGAGAATGTAAACTCCTTGCATCCGAAGTCTCTCAGCTGGAAATGGTTCACAAAGAGCAAGCGCAGCAGAAGGGTTTTTCTGAAGACGAGCAAAAAGGCTCACATCCAGACGGCCAGAAACTGAGTTGTTCCTCCGTTAAGGGGAGGTCTGAAGGTAGAAAAGCAGAGGGGAACCGGCCTTGTGATTCTGGCACAGAAAACAACCTTGGGTCTATCAGTCACGTGGAGTCAGCTATTGGAGAAGCTGCTTTAGAGATTCAGGAGTTTTCAGGTAAGAGTGATTTGATTTTAGTGACTTCTGCAGTGACATCTGACCAGCAACAGAGCTCTGAGCAGGCTGAGATTTTGGCAGAATGTAATCAGAGTCCAACTAGTCCAACCTTGGAACAAAACACATCTATTTCCTCTGAAACTGCTTTGGATGAAGATGCACCACAAGATGTTCGGGCATCATTAACAGGAGCACCTGGGAGAAGCAGCAGTTCTCCTGAAGGTCCGTGGTCATTGGGCGGGTGTGAGGAACCACTGCTGAGCCCACTTGCTGGCTATACTGAATTTCCCTTGGCTGCTTCTCCACCACCTGCTTTCCCTGCGGCTGATGTTGATCGAATCCTTGGTGCTGGCTTTACCATGCGAGAAGCTCTCGAGGCTTTGGAACAAGCGGATGGAAATGCAGATCTTGCTCTTCTCATTTTGCTCGCCAAGAGTATTGTTGTTCCTACGTAACTACGGAGGAGGTAGCTGACTGGGGTGTCTCTTCCTTTAAAGGACGTATCTAAATTACACATTACAATGTACAAGCAGAATGTTGAGCCAGATTTTTTAATTCTTTGCAGCCAAAGTAACTTGTCTTTTCAGTTTCACTTGTTAGATTTGGCCTTTTAAAAGAAAGAAATCGTCCTAGCATTGTGTGGACAAGATAGCTTTTAATTATGCATACTGGATTAAAATTAATGTTTTTATTTAAATGTAAAATTTTAGAATAAGCTCCAATGTTATGAATAAAAAAGCAGAAGCCATTAAGATCACCACCCTGTCCAGCGCAAAGCAGATTGTGAAATAAGTTGAACGTGTGTGTGTGTGCTGCCAATGGCGAGGCACAGCACGTGGTGTTACAGGACATGAGGTGCACACTGAGTTTGGTATGGTGCAGGCGCAAAACACCGCTTTTCTAAATGTACTTTGTGGGTTTTGCCAGTTTTCTCTCTCCTACGCTTTATAACCAAATGTGTGTGACGCTGATGAAACATTTATGGCAGCTACTAAAGGTTACGTAGGTGCCCACAGATGTGTAAAACTTCACAGAAGGAGTGGGAGGGTGTGGGGTGGTTTTGGAAGCATGTTTTCGTGTGTGCGTGGGGAAAGCTGATGCCTGCTTTTGCCAAACCCTTTTATGCTTTTGGGCCAGTGTGTTTAAGTTTACAATGTGGGGATAACGGATAGGGAGAATAAGGGAAGGGATAGAATTTGGTGCTACCAAAATTAAGAGATGTACTAACTTATTTGAGGATATGCTGATATTAATTGGAGGGGGGGCCGGGGGGAGGGAGAAAGGAGTTGTTTGGTTGTTTTTTTTCTAGCCTTGCCCACACCACGTTCCCCCCCTACAAAAGAACAAGCTCAACTGCTGCAGGCAGAATGTTAATGATGAAAGTATTTAACAAACCAACCATGTATTATGGCTCTTAATCCCCCTCTACCCATGGAAGATGGATTCTCTATGCACTGCATGGGGGTGTGATCAGAAGAATGAAGAAATCTGCTTTGCACTAATTCATCTTGATGTTTGGGGGATCATCAGCCTCTCAGCTGTGGAAATGCAAACTGCAGAAAGTCTGTAGCAGCTGATGGGGTACTAATTTAATACCTCTTAAAAAGTGAGGGCTCCTGAATAGGGTTTATGAAACAAATGCACTTGACATGGCTTCTGCATTATAACCATCGTGGCCTTCCAGGAAGTCCTTGGTGAGTAGTAGCCTGTCTGATTAGGACTCACTGAGGCTGTGTTGAAGCCCTTTCCAGATGCTTTTTTTATTTTTTTCTTCTCCAAGTGAGCTACTTCTTGGTTTTCTGCAGAATACTCCAAAATACTGTTGGGGCTGGGGAAGGGAAAGGAAAGCATGGTTAAATATGATACCAAATTTTAAGTAGGAACTTTTACTTAATCCCACTTGCAAATCTCTGAAGTGGATTTTGTGTAAAGAGTTCATCTTTAACTTTCTGCTTTGAGCTAAACCTGAAGTGATGGATCAGCAGTGGCTGGAAACATGTTTTGTTCATGGCTTTCATTTGTTATCATTGTCTCAGGCCTGTCCCTGGTGTCTTGTTCTCCCTGTTGCTTAGCAGGTTTGCCTGTGTGTATGTTAGGCTTTTTTTTATGCAGGATAGCTTTTACAGACAACACCAGTTTGGTTTCATCTGTGAACTTGCAGGTGTTTCTCATGTCAGTAAGTGGTGGTTGTCAGATTTTTCTTAAATGCTCGGGTAGCCACGAGATCCTTTATATTCTAAAGAGCTTTAAGGCATTCCTCTGCTGAATGGAGCTTTTGCTCAAGTTCTGGAGCTGGGCCTGGGGCTCCCAGACACATTTAGCTTATTTCCCACTACTTGTGGTGGCAGCAGTAGTCATTGTGCATGTGTTGGAAGCAGCGTTTGGCTGTTTGGGACCCCCTTGCCTGAGCAGCATCAAGTAATTCACTTCAGGCTCTGTTCAAAATAAGTTACTGAGGCAAGACTACAGCTTTATGATCTTTACCATGCAGGTGGTAAGAGTTTACCCATGATTAAGCTTTTTGAGACTTTCCTTGTAATGAGCACCCCAAATCAGTGAAAGCCAGATCTGTAAAGGGTAATGCTTGGACTGCTACAGGAGTACAGACATTGTCATCAGATCTCTCCCTAGAAGCTTTAGGAAATAAGATAACAATATTAGTCCCGTTTCCGTATGGTTCACTATCAAAAGCAGCAACATGAATGAAACTCCCAGCTCTCGGATCCAGAGCATCCTCAGTCTAAACAGCCTGTTTCTGCTCCCGATTCACACCATGGGTCTCAGTGAGGTGGTCCTTGGAGCAAGCCCATCTCTGGAACACGCGTACCAGAGATGGTGAGTGCACCGAAGGCACCAGCTGCGGGTGGTTGGCCCCCCTGGATGCGTCAGAGCTGAATTTGCACCCTTAGCCTGCAGGTTCATTTACTGCCAGCTTCTTTGAAGCATCAGATGTTAGCCATTCAATGTTATACCCTTTTCATATTTACACTTTTATGTTTTTAGAAGCAATTGCTAATAGCTAGAGAAAGTACTGCTGCTTTGCACCAAACTGGTTAAAGGCTCTAGTTTTATGGCCACGTTTACTTAGACTGCATATACAGAATTTATGCTATAAAAGCTTTAGAGCATCAGCCAACTTGCTTCAATGCTCAGTTTTATTCTTTGTCAAATATAGTTTGAAATCTGCCCTTCTGCCAAAGCTGTAAAGAAGCATTTATCGATACTGCTAGAATTTCCTGGGTAACTTCCTCTGAACTGCTAGAAACAAAGCCTGACCCCCCAGTTGATTAATATTTGTAAAATTATTTTATATCAAGTTGGTCCAAGCCTGGTGATCTAAATCTCTTCATTTCACAGAGCCTTGCTTTGAGTGAATGGTTATGTGCTGCTAAATTAGAGAATAATTTTGGCTTTTCAGGAGTGAGATTCATGTTAGAGAAAATCTGGGCAGTGGTGAGCATTTAAGGTCAAATAAAATGTAATAGTGAGTGCTGTCTAAAAGTTGTCTTCCGTTTTAATGTGTATGTGTCCTCTCTGCTTTATGCACATATCCTTTGCTCAGCTTTTAGCAATCCCTTAGCTGGTCTCTCTGCTTACCTGTCCAACAAAGTGGGAATATTCATATTTAAACGGGGATGGCAGACTGCTAAAGCTTTTTGGCTAGAATGGGGGAAAAAGGTAATGCCAAAAGCTGTTTAAATTTCTAAAGGAGCTAAGTAAATGTATTCCGGGCTAAAGTAACACTCTTCACACCCTTCTCTTAACCTCCTCATTCATCGATGTTACAATATATTAACTGTCACATCAGTTTAGCAAAATGATTTGACTATGGAAAGTCTATCTGTAGAGAATAAAGCAACATTCAAGCTGCTTCATTAAGATGCTAGTGCCTGTGGGGACCCTACTGGGTCTGTAGAGCTTGTTTCTGGGTATTTCCCAAAGCCACTGTGGTCGTGTACCTTGCCATTTGGTTTTTGGGAGGTATTAATTTCCTTAAAGATACTGAAGGAGTTTACTTGGCTTCTTGCTGAATGCCTATTTCTGTAAATGAGGCTCTAGGTAAGTTTAGTGATGTTCAGTGAAATAACATCTGAAAGTCTCTGGGCACAAATCTGTCTGACAAGAGGAGGAAATATTTCCTGGTGACAGGCATGTTTACGGGCCGCTGAGCAGAGCTGCGCTGTGCTGTATTACTGTGACAATCTCTGCCTTGTTGCTAATTATGTTCTATGTAGACACTTGGTCTCAAGGACTGTTAACCTTGTACCTCCTAGATACGTTCCTTTCTTTCTGTCCTTGTCTCTCCCTCTTTCTTGCTGTCTCCTTTCCTCCGAAGTAGCAATATTTAAGTGTACTTGTTGGATGCTTAACTTCCAGATGGTAAGTTTTCCTTAAAACACTATGCCATTTATCAGTAAAAGGAGGAGAATATCCTAGAGGTTTCTTCACCAGACTTGGACTTCTTGCCACTCGGCTCCCCAGAACTCTAACGTGAATTCAAAGAGGAGAAACCAAGAGGCCTTTTGCCTGCCTCTCTCGGAGGTCAGCTTGAGAAATTGGGTTGGTTTTGTGTATATCATTCCCTTATGAAGCGTTCAAGAGATTTCTTCCTGCACTGTGTAGACGTAGCTTAGTCTGTGATCCAAATGTGTAGCGGTTTGGGTTTCTCTTTGACTGATGCTTTTTAGCTTAAGAGTTTTACAAACTCACTTAAGGAACTTGAGGGAATCAATACTCAGGAATCCTAAAGCTGGTTGCATTTGTGTCATTTACTCTTCTGGGCTGAACATACTGCAGTTGTCCTTGCAGACTGAAGGGAAGTGTGGTTGTGTCATCAGAAAATGGGATGTGGTTCTGCCCAAAGTAATACACACTTGATTCTTTTTTGATTTTTGTTTTTTAATATTGGGGGACTGTTTATCAACAAAATTGATGTGTAAAAATTTGATATTTAAAAAAATGAATAAACACTTTATCATAATGTTGCTTGATTGGTCTGTCTGTATTTCTGAAATCACCATCCCTACACTGAAATCATTCTCAGGCCATTTTCTCTAAAGCCAATAGAATTTCCTTAACATAAATGTTGCCATTTGAAATATAATAAGTAGAAATCAATGGTTAAAATGGTTGCAGTTCGCAGAGGCTGAGAGCAGGCATAAGAAATTCAAATATTCCCCTTCTACAGAAATAGGTTGTTGATTCCTTCAGGCATGGCTTGGAAGTAGAAGGGTATAATATACAATGTAGGGTATAATATAAAATATATAATATATATTATATATATAAAATATAAAATGTTAGGGTATAATATAAAATGTAGCTCTTGGCCACAATACTATTTGCTGGAAAAATGATTTGCATTTCTATCCCTATAAGCTCCTCATGTAAATTTTAATTATAAATTACTTTTTAATCATTCCATTCCCTTAGCGTCATTTAATAGACCAGGTATAGGAACTGATGCAGAGAGGTGTCATGTGCAGCACTAAGCTGTCCCACTTGGTTTTGGAAAGGGGGAGAAGAGGATTTTCCTCCTCCAAAACCTGTAGCAACATTTGTCGCAACATTTGTCTCATGGACCAGTAATTCCTTTTTCTTATCTTGAAAAGCAGATGCACTCCCCTTGAGAGAAGGACTGAGGTTTTTGACCATTAAATCTCATGCATCTGGAGAACAGTCAATGGTATTGCAAGATCAGCAGACACACTAGAAAAATAAAGGGTTATGAATCAGTTACTGTGACAAAGCAGTTCTAGTGCAGTGGTTTCCTCCTCACGTGCCTGACATGTTCGGAGCTCTCCATGTGATGCTGTTGTCATTATAGATGAGCTATTTTATGTCACTTAATTATAAAACTATGCTTTTAATTCTGGTCTTAGGGTGGGAAAGGTGAAGGGTTTTAATGTGTGCACTGCTACAGCCCCATTCATACATTGACCAAAATGTTGATTGCATTCCCTTGGAAGATAATTAAGGACTAAAGAGTGTTACTGTCTGAAAATTATTTTGAGGACTTGAGCCTTGTCCATTCTGCTTTATGAGGTGATACTCTCTCTTTTGGTACTGTATACAAATGCAAATTAACTGCACTGTTACAGTTTGGGTTTGTGATGGTCCAGGTCTGTTTCCATTGGGTCATTAGCACTTCTACATCTGCAGCCCCACACATGACTAAAGGAGGTTCAGACCCTATGCAATAACTGTAAAGCCTACTGTGAATTGGTGGCTTTCGCTGGTTATCTTTTATGGGATGTCTTAGGAGATGCACAAAGGACTCCCCGGTGCTCTAGAGTTTACAAATGACAGATAAAGGTTTCTTTGAGTAGTCATGTGGGTGCAGAAGCCACATTAAGACCAGGAGCCGGATGCAAGGAGGTGAGCATTGCATCACAACTTTCTGCACTAAAATAGCAGAAGTAATGTGACTAAACCACCACTCGTGAATTCAGCAGTTTCACCCATGTGGGTCCACTGCCTTGCTTCTCTGTAGTTCCATGGTTTTAGCATGTGCTTGGTGTTGCTTTGGCGAGTGAGCCACTTCTTGGACAGGTATGTCACCAGAATGGGATTTAGGAAACCCTGCTCTCCAGCCTGGCTTTTGATTTATTCGGTTAAGGTTGATTATCTGTTATACCTCTTCTTTTTTCTTGGAGTAAACTGAAGGGGAAGCTTCCCCCCAGAAGCAAACTGCAATGATCGCTCCACTATTAGTTAATTATCTGTGACAACCAAGCTTACTAATTACCAGGTACTATTATGATTGCCAACAAAAGCATTGAATCATGCAGAGAGGGACATGAGTGGCTGGTGGTTGCAATTCCTCACAATAGCAGCTACCAAAGGAGTGACTAGTTTTAAGCCTCTTTGTTAACAAATGAAAATGTAAAATGTTTTAAAATCAAACATTTGGGCCCAGTTGTGAAAACATAGATACACTCACAGGGCTGTGGCCTGCACAATGTTAGAGATGCAGGGCTTGCTCTTCACTTATTCTGATAAATCTACCTTCTCTTCCCTATCTTTTCCTAGTCTAATTCTGATCCCTGGCGCTCTGGAGGAGTTACCTCTCCTCTTCACACTCTTCAGTAAGAGCAAACTGTCACAATACACAGCCCTTTTTTAATGTAAATTATACTGGTGCCTTTTTTTTTTTTTCTTTTTTTTTTTTTCCCCTTAAATCTATCCTATTACCTTCTGAAACGTTTCTTGTCTCTAATTTTCTTCCTGGTTACTGGTGAGCTTCTTGCAGTGCCCTATGACTGCAATACATGATAAGGCATGTTACATATCTTGGGACAGTATCTTGTACTTGGTACGCGTTGCTGTAGGAGGTGAGATACACCTCAATGATTCATTCTGGCCTTCTATCTTTTTGTGACGAGCTCCTGATGGCTCCTCTTCTTTCTGGGTAATGTTCTTCATATTGACTTTGGGCTGTAAATGCTGAGCAAAGAGCCTGCTGCTGTCCCAAAGAGTTGAAAATCTAATGGGAAGAGGGTAGGAAGCAGATGAGGATGTGGGGAGAGTGGGATGACAGCACCAGAGCTTGTGCAGGGAGAATGAGAGCCGTCTTTAAACACAGGTGCTCCTGTGGGAGTTTCTCATGGAAAATCCATAATTGTGTGGTGGAAGCTTTAAGAGATCACAGTCACCTTGCTGGATGCAACAGGCATCTGCAAACACGTTGCTCTGCTATGCAGTCTTCTGTGGGGTGCGAGCACCAAGTGCTGTAAGGCCCAGGTATGCCAAACCTGGACAGAGAAACTGCAGTCAAAGCTAACGTCTTTGTGTTTGTGTGGGAAGCAGGACAAGGGCTTGGAGTAGAACAGGTACTTGGGACATTCAAAATATCCAGGAAAACTGTAGGAGACCAGGAAGTCTGTACCATGGGATTTTACAAGTTACATGTGCTGTGCTGTGTCTAGTGCCTTCAGAGCAATCAGGAATGCAAACTGATGCACTTCACTGCTGGCTGGTGTTGTGCAGCATGCTTTCCTTGTACCTCAATCATGCTTTAAATGCTAAAGTATACCAGTAAATAATGAAATTGTGTTGATTCTGGTTTGGCTTCTTCAAAGGGGCTGACACTAGCTTGCTGGTCTCTCCAGTATCCTGTTATATGTTAAATGTTGCATGGCGAGGTCTGCTGCTCAGTAGCTGTGCGCACTTTTTTAGTGAGGTTCTGACCCTCTGTAATGTCCCACGTGAGCTTACCTTGTTCTGGCTGTGAACATTCAGCTGGAGAGCCCTTGCTTCCTTCCCTGTGTGCTGAGAATCTACAGTCACAAGCTCTGATCCTTTTTGGGGCTTGCATGGTGCACTGATTCTGCTTCTCCTGCTGCTGGTGGGCTTGGGGGGAGCCAAGAAAATAAGAGTTCTATGCTTTGGCTCTGTTTTAACCCAAGTGCATATGAACTGTGCTCTCTTTCCTTCCCTGGGAGTTTCTCCCACGGTTTCCAAAGCTGTTAAACTGGCTGGGCTGTTCCCGCAGCAGCTGCAGGAAAGGCCAGGTTTGACCTGGCACATCAGCTCTGGCTCAGCCCATCCCTTCCCTCCCAGCAGGTTATTTACAGAGGAAGTGGTGTGAATGGTGCAGGGAATGTGCTTGTGGAGAGCTGCTGGCTTTTCCTTTTTTAACTGCTTTTACTTTCAGTTCCATTTTCAGTTATTAGCATTGAATGTTGCAAGAGCAATAAGCTAGCCTCGAGTTGCAGCCCCAGCATCAGAGCCTTTCACTTGAATCTCAAGATGAGGGTTTATTACTAATTTTATTTTTTATTTCTTTATCCTCCCTTCCTAGGAAGGGAGGCTTAACTGCTGCACCCTCCACCAACTCCTCACTCTGTCCCATCATGGCTATCAGGGCTTGTATTTATTTATTTCCAGCCCTCCCAAACAGCTGCTGCTTGTGTTTTCACATTTGCAGTCTTGTCTTTACAAATTTCCTTGTCTAAAGACTGATGATCAGCTGTGCGAGTGCTTTTGGCTCCTACCAGGGCCCACCACATTGATAAATGACATTGATGTGTTGACGGGCTGGTATTAAAAGGCTGCTGAACAGCAGTGAGAGATAGCCAATGGTTTCTGATGCTTTTTTCATTGGGACCCTTAGCCTGACCCCCTGTGGTGGTGGCAGGCAGGGGCCCACACAGCTTTGGCCTGAGGGACACTCATCTGGCCTATTTTAGGCCTCAAGATGCCAAGCGACCATGTGCGCAAACCTTAGCAGAGCAAAGAGATGGGATCCTGTATTTATCTTTTTTTTACTAGAGATGCTTGCTGCATGCAGGATGAGAGGAAGCTTTGCTTTGGCCCTTGGTGGTTGGGTGCTATGTAGACTGCTGTCTTTCCCTCACATCACTAAGCAGTGACACAAAACATCACTTTCTGTTGACACTGGTCCCTGCCAGGCCCTGAAGCACAGCAAGGCCGTGGTGCATGCAGGGGGTCTGGCAGCCACCTTGCCTTGTGTCCCCAGACTGGGGGGCGCAACGCTCCTCACCCCCTGACCCCTCACTGGGCCCCCAATGCCATCTTCCCCACAAGTCCCCTCGGAGGGCTGCACGGGACCCAGCACTGTCACCCTGTACCCCTCATCTCCCTCACGTCCCCTTGTTGGGTCCAACACCATCTCCCCTCCCTGCACCCAACACCGTTTCCCGTCCCCTTACTGAGGCCAGGGCCACGAGGGACCCGGTGCCTTCACCCCACAGGACCCTTCACAGGGCCCAACGCAGTCGCTTCTCACGTCCCCTTCACTGGGTCCTTATTGCCCCCTTGTGCCCCCTCAGTGAGCCCAGCCTCAGGAGGGTCCCTGCACCCTCTCCCCTCACCCTCTCACCTCACCGTGCCCAGCACCGCCGCCCCCCGCGTCCCCTCACCCGACCGCCCCCCTCGTGTCGGGTGGGGGGGACCGTCGGGGACCCCGCACCAGCTCCTTGCTCCCCCTCCTCCCCTCACGGCACCCGCTGCCACCTCCCCGCGCCCCGTTCTCCTCGGGGCCGCCATTTGGGGGGATGGGGGCGGCCCCGCCGGGCTCCCGGGGGCGGGCGGCGGCATTGGGGCGGGCCGGGCCCTTCTCCTCCCCCCTGACCTCAGCTGCTGGCGGAGCTCGGCGCCGTCACGAGTGCGGCCCGGCCCCGCTGCGCTCCCTCCTTCCCCGCCGGCCCCGCTCGCCGTGAGGGGCCCCGGCGCGGCCATGGCTCGCTGAGCAGCGGCGGCGGCCGCCACCCCGCAGCCGGCGGGCCGGGCCGGGGCCGGGCCGGGGCAGCCGGCAGGACGGAGCCGGCCGGCGGGGGGCGGCGGGGCGGCGAGAGGGCCCGGAGGGCGGCCCGGCCCTCGGGCTCCGCCGGGCGGGCGAGGCGGCGGAGGGCGGCGGGCGCCGGCGCCATGGAGCCGGCGGAGGTGAAGGACCGCATCCTGGAGAACATCTCCCTCTCCGTCAAGAAGGTGGGCGGTGGGGCGGCCATGGGCACCCCCCCCCGGCTAAATTGCGGCCGGGGGGGCCGGGGGGAGGTCTCCCCCCCCGGGACATCGCTGACATCCCTGCGGGACTGCCCCTGCCCAAGGCCCGGGTCTGGGGTCACCGCTTTGTGACAGGACCGGGGGGGGGATGCATTTGGGGGTTGCTCTGTGTGGGGATGCCCCCAGGGACCCCCGGGCTGCGGGTCTGGGGTCGGAGGCATCCTTTTTGCTGGTGCCGTGGATCCAAGGACACCCCCGAGGAACCCAGTCGGTGGGGCTGGGGCGGCCCCTGGCAGAGGGGGGTGTTGGTCACCCCTCCTGCACCCCCTAAAGGGACACAGCCGGGGTCACCCCGGGACCTCCTCTGTGTCCCCGCTGTGAGGGACGTGCTGGGGTTCCCCCCGGGGCTCCCAATCCCAGGCTGGGGTTTCCCTTTTCCAGGGGACCTCCTCTGTGTCTGGGGCAGTCACGAGAGTGGGAAGTTCTGGGCTGGGGCCTTGCTTTTTGTCCTTCCTGGCCCAAATGTGAGCTCAGGCCTTTTCAGAGAAAGGCCAGCGACCGCAAGCTGTGCTGGGGGGAGTGAAGGCAGTTGTTTCAGTTTTCATCCCACATTCTGGAGGAAAGGAGGCCTTCTGGACTTGCTGATATTTCTCCAGTTACTGGGTTCCTGCTGCCTTTTGAAATTGGTGTTTTTCTGTGATCTGCAACATGTCCTGACACAGATTCATCCATGAAAACTTGTTACAAGAAGACTATTGTGAGTAAATTTCCAGCACAATTAAGGAAGGGATGATTTGATATTACCTCCTGGATGTAGAATGGATGTGCAAACCTCTCCCATCCTCTCTCTTTTCCTCTGTTGGTGAGCCTGTCCTCTGGTCTCCATCCTTAATTTTTAGAGGACATTAACTTTTAGGGTGAATCTCTTATCTACCTGGAAATGACGGGATGTTCATCTGGCTCCAAGCTCTGTTATGATACTCTGTAGCTCTGACCTTGCTACCTCAGTTTCCCCATGTCCGTAAGGATACACTAGTTTCCACTCAGGATTTGTTGGACACAATTTATTTACATTGGACATAATTTATTTACAAAGAAAATAATTTATTTACAAAGAAAATCTTTGGGATCCTTGTTTGGAAATGCTATAAAATCAACATGGTGGGTTTTTTGGTTATTATTGTATTACTTGAGGAAGGCTCCTTGTCTACAGCTCTGCCAAGACATCTCTGCCTTGACCTGCACTGATCTCCGCCAACTGCTGTCTTGGTCCAGCAACGAAGAGGGATTTTTGGATTTTTCAGTCGTGCCAGTTTGCTGTCCTGTTCAGTTCCAAGTAGGAAAGCTCAGGGAAACGAAGGAGACACCAGGCTGATGGACCTATTAATACCATCCCAGTGAAACCAAGTTCAACCACATGGCAAAAGTCCAGCACTGGCACACCCCTGTGTTTTACCCCGGGATGCAATTCTGCTTTCTCAGGGAGACTGCTTCCCTTCAGCAATGGAATTGCTAATTTTTCCCAGCATTTTCCTGTCTTCATCCCTTGACTCTCTGACATTTTTCTTTTCTCTGTGTTAGTGAGAAGAATAAGATAGTAGGTTAGAACAGGTACGCCTTTCCCACACCCTCGCTGTGCTTTGGGAGATCCTCATCTTGTTCATCCTCTGCTCCCTGCCTCTTGAGTAATGACTCCTGGTTGCTGGGGTTGTGTCATGAGGTGTGGAGACTTTTCCAAGTATTACCTCTGATTTCAAAAGCTTTCTAGCTGTGTAGGCAGATCACTCCTTACTCTTGCTGTTGTTGCAGGTTTGATTTGTGGAGCAGAGGGTTTGGATGTGTTTGTGACAACGTGTGCACCTTTCTGCAATGCTTTTTGGCCGAATAATAGGCTTTCTTCTCTTAGCTTCAGACCTGAGGAAGAGTTTGTGGATGCTCAGTGGTCAAGTTGCTTTAGAAGGAGACCTCACCTCGAGACTGGATGGAATTGGGACAAAAGCAAACCAGCGCTGAAGGCTGAGATACTTGGTTCCATAGCTGCCTTTGAGTAGCAGCAGAAAGCATGTTTTTTCTAAGTAGCACAAGGAAAACCATCCAGATGCTCATCAGCTTCCTTCTGCCTCAGACGGGGAGCACAACAAGCAGCAGCACAGGGCTGCACAGGGCCCGTGCCACAGAGAGCTGCTCTGGTTTCTTGTGCCACCATCGCTTGAAGCAGGTCCGGGTGCGCTTCTGAATTCCAGGAGCACAGTGAGTAAATTCTGTACAAATGGACAGCAGAAAAAGTGCTTTGATTCCACACAAGTGAATCCCTTGAACCTCAGTGATTGGGAATATGTAGAAATATCTGAGGGCTAGAACATCAGCTGGAAAAATAGGGGTGCAAACCTCCTCGGAGAGGGTAATTATAAACCCGCGGGTCTCTCCATGTGATACCCAAGGGCCTGGTCATGCGCTTCCACCGTACCTCGGAGATCAGGGGTAGTTCTACCCTTGACAGCAGAGGTGAAAGGTCAGGCCTCAGCGGCCAAGAGAGAGGCAAAACATCAAATTTAGAGACTCAGAAATTGTCCCTCTAGCTGGAGAGATGTTGGGAGGCTTCAGGAGGGGCTGGGGGAGCTCAGCACTGGCGAGTCAGGTCCCTGCTTTGATTCAAACACACACCTGGGAGAAGTGCGAGGACAGCCTTGATTTCCCCATCTATAGCTGGTCCTCTCTGACCTCTGGGAGAAATAAAACAATTCGGAGGGCGATGCTTTTTGCTCTTGTTATATGGACAATATCGCCCTGTGGCATTCATTACTTCTGTCTTGTGCCTGTTTCTTTTCCCCTTCCCCACCCAGTGCTCCCTCACCCTGCTAAGAGGGCTGTGCTCCAGCACAAATTACTGTGCGACTTGATGCCTAGCTCTTATTTTCTTTAATGAGTGAGGGATTTATTGAGGCAAAAGCTGCAGACGGTCAAGTTTTGGCTGGGTGTGCATTCACCCCTTGGATGCATCCTTTCCGTGAGGGGTGCAGACCCCTGTCCGCTCTGGCACTACTTTTCCTCTAGCAGATGTTACTGTGAGTGGCAGCAGCGGGGCGAGCGCTGCAGCTGAACTTTTGCTGTGGTAAGCACACTAGAAATGCTGACAGCTTCATACCCATCCTTGGCCAACCATCTCCTGGTAGCTCTGAGTTATCACAGATGACCTGATCCACGCTGAAGCTGGTAGCGTAAACATTTTTTGTTCTTTGTTTGGCTTTCTGTGCTGTCCTGGACGTTGCAGAGGGTTAAGGAGAGACTTATTGCTGCCTTGTCTGTGGTTAGGTGGCCAGAATGCAGAGTTCTTAAACAACGCTCATTGCTGCCAATTCGGGGAGCTGAACAAAATTCATAAAGAGCTCAAAGTCCAAGATTCTGGGGCTCTTCTCTGTTTTTCAGGCTTTCTTTGTGGCTTTGAAGGACACATTACCACAAACAGCTGATCCTTGGTGCATGTCAATCAGGTGGAGTGTTTTTTTTTTGCCGATGTTGCAAGAGTTCTTGCCAGAAGCTCTGGCTCTGTTCCGTTTATGCATGACTTTGGGAAAGTTTCCACTTCTCCCCACAGGCAGGGGTGCCAGTGAATTAATGCTGTGCCAGTTCTGCCTGTCTCCACATCTGATTTTCAGCTCCGTACCAGTGAAATGCCATTGCAGCCCCCCAGGCTCCATGAACTCTGCTCTGTGGCATCTCCTGCGCAGCGAGGGAAGGAAGATCTGGGCACGGCTTGGTCCCCCCATCCTGGAGAGGAGCAGGTAGTGCTGGCGTGGAGCATCCCTCCCCCAAACGCAGAGGGGATGCGTCCACCTCTGGGGGGTGCGTTGATTTAGCCAAGCTGCCATGACACCGAGGTGGCAGTTCTGGAGATGTGAAAGAGCCTGAAGAGCAGCTTGCCTCCTGCTTCCCGTTGAGGGGCACCTCGCTGGCGGTAAGACCACAGGGGTTTATCTCTGTCAGGGTATTTCCTCTTGCTCGTTTGTGTTTGCTCCAAGCCACATCCGCTGTCACTGCTGGGAGCACGCAGCAGGAATTGATGTCTGTACGTGCGCAGCGTTCCTGCTCTCAAACCTGTACCAGGCTCACCGGCTGCCAGAGCACATGGACGGGGCTCGATCTCCCTTTGCTGAAGCCAGCAATGATTTTGTGGAGCTGCGAATACACGAGGATCCCTCAGGTGCTTCAATGCTCGCAGCACTGATGCTCTGCGTGTTTTGGGCGTCTTCTAAGGCCTTTGCCACTGCTTGGTGAGCAAACAAAGCTGCTTGCTGTGGTCCAGCTGAGAGTGCAGCAGTGAGGCCCCGTGAGTATTTCAGGGCTTTTTTCTCAAAATTCCTAATGTGTCCTGGCACAGGCCTGGTGATAATACAACTGCCAGCAACAACCTGGTAAGAAGATTGGATTTTTTGGTACCAAAACTGACTCTTTATGCCAAGGGGAGGCATTTCTCAAAATCAGCTCAGGACCTGCTGATGGACAAGGCTATTATAGCCTTTTTTCTGGGGGAAAAAATCTGTTTGTTCTTCTCCTGCTAGCACAAAGCATTCTGCTGAGAGAGAAGTTGGTTCAGGAGGCCAGGTTTTTTGTAGAAGGAGCAATGCACCATGCCTCTGAGGCAGCCTGCCTCCGATTTCATGAATTCTGTGAGCGTGACACAGCTGCTGAGCGGTTACAGCTTTTCCCACTTCTGATACCCTGGTCCAATAGGAGTAACCCAAGTAACTTTGTGCCAGAAGACTTTGTCTGCAGGGAGAGATTCAAAGCGCTGAATGCCTGGAGTATGAGTAAGCAGCAGCTATCTGGGAGAGCAGCAGCGTTACAGGGCACAAACCCCCTGTGCTCACTTGTTTTAGTGTGTTTACCAACTGGACTTGTTTTTCCTTCCTGTGAAATCTGTTTTCTGTTGTGCTGAGCATGTGACCTTTCCATCTGCCTTCAGCTAACACAGGGATCCTGTTCCTCGGCAGCTGTGTGCAGTCCCAAGGGCTCTGCTGGCCACGTCTGACAAAAAGCACCGCTGGCAGGTAGCTTCCCTCCAGCCTTGCTAGCCAGCTCTGCGCCCACTCCCTGCTCACCACTGCAGAAAGAATGAACCTCAAACAAAGGAAAGCCCTGGAAAAAGCCTTTGGGGTGTGGGAGCTGCCAAGTGTACGTGTCTCAGGAGGTGACAGTCTTACTGGGTTGCACTCAGCTGGACAAATGCCGCAAAGCTCCATATTTCTAGACACGAAGCATCCTTCCTGTGGGTTTCAGCTTTGCCTCTTTCAGGCTTCTGTCTCTGCACAGCTGCTTTCTCTTATGGCTGCTCCAGCAACACTGGCAGTGCCTCAAGGTGCTGATGCATGTGCATCGTCCCATGTGCTTCGTCAGGGAAGTGCCAGCACCCAGGCAGGGGGTGCTGAGTGCAGGGTGGGAAGCTGAGCTCTGAGGCCAGTGCTGGTCTGGAAGCTGTCTGTAAGAAATGTTGAGTCAGGTCACGTGTGCAGCCCCCAGGACATCCTGCCAGAGCTGAAGTTTCTGGGCTCTGAGTTGTGTTGTACAGATTTCTTTCTTGATTGGTAAAGGGAGCAGCAGACCAACATCCCTGCCTTGAAATTCAGCCCACTTCTGTAGGTGGTATGGAGGTTGCAGGGGAGTTTGGCCTCCCCTTTACCATTTGCTATGTATGTCCGTACTCTCCTGAGCAGGCATGAGAGAGCTGATTGTGCCTGTCTGTTTATCCATCTGAAGTGTCTGTCCTGTCCCTTGCTGTTGCCTCTTCCCTTGGGGCTGGAGCTCCAGGTTTGTTTCTTGAGGGTGAACTGCTGTGGGTGAAGCCGCAGACATCACGCCAAGACCCAGAGCTGTCTCCTTGATCAGAAGTTTTTAATCATGTTTTTAGGCAGCGTTTAGGCTGCATTCACGGGAAACCACGGGGTTTTGCCCTTGCTGTTTAGGGCTGTGCTGCCCAGTAACGTGCCCCAGCTCCCAGCCAGCTGAGCAGTGTGGTGGAAGGGCAGGTGCTGGGAGCAGGCTTGGGGAGGTTCGGAGCCTTGCAGAGGGTTTGCATCTCCAAAACACTGCCTGCAAAGAAAACCACCTCCTTGATAGATCGGAGGAGCTCTTTCCAGACATTCAGGAAGGCAGCAAGAGGACAGGAATGGAGGCAGAAAGAAGGCTGCAGCAATCTGTGTTATGTTTTGGCTGCCTGCTTGCTGCTTTGTGGTGTTCCTTTTGTTTTGCTTCCTTGCAAATGGGGAAAACCCTTTGCCAGTCCTTGTGCTGTGGCTGGGAAAGTGAGGCTTGGAAGCATCCCTTGCCTTTCCCATACAGCGAGTGCAGGGGTTGGGGTAGGAGCTGAGCTGGAGGAATGCAAGGGGTTGCCCAATGGGTCGGTTTGCTTTTCTTCTTCAGTGTTTGTCTTGCCAGGGAAATGCCAAGCAGAACAAGGGAAACGAGCTTGGTGCTGGAAAGCTGCTAGTGAAGTGTCTGCAAGCCAGATGTGAGGAGGGGAGGTAAAGACTTGGCTGGACTGTGGCCAGCCGTGAATAGTGCAGGCGGGTCCGGAGACTGGATTTCAGTCAGGTCGTGGGAGTGCTGGAGAGGTTTCAATGCACCACCACGAGAACGATTCGATTTGGAGAACGGGCTCCTGCGTGGCTGCCGCAGCTCGGCTCACTCAGTTTATTCAGGAGAGTGGTGCTGGTCCCTGCAGGGGGTTACCTGCAGACACAGGAGGTAAGGACGTTTTGATCTAAATTCCAGAAATCCCAGGAAACGAGGACTCAAGGAAGACTCCTTCGATCTTGCTGATGACATTCTCAAGAGGAGGATAATCAAACTCCAGAGCAATTTTGTGGCCTCAGCATAACATGGAGGCTGCGAGGCGTGAGTGGGCGTTGTTCTCGCAGCCGTTCCTGGAAACTTGGCTCAAGGGGCAGTGCTGATACATTTTTTGGGTGCTGTGGGTCTCCTTCCACGTGGACCTCGGGGTTGAGTGCATTACCTGGATGGTTCCATGGCCCTGCATCAAGAAGCAAGCCCTTGTCAGGACTCACGAAGGACCTGGGTGTTTCCTTCTCCACAGTGTCTTCCTGTAGTATTCCAGGAGGTGACGGCATCTTTAAGAACATTGTCTGTCAAACAGCTACCAACACATCAGAACTATTCCTCAGCCTGACAAACACTGCAGATCCCTTCTTCTGTTGGGGTAACCAGTGCAAAGCAGGGATGGAGAGGGGAGGACCTGACCGGTGGGGTTTTTGGCATCTCTCCTTGCGCTATGAGAACACTGCAAATGGGCCTTGAGAGCTGATGCAGTTAGTAGGCTATAAAATCCTGCGAGGAACATCCTTTCTTGTGTGTGCCAGCGTGGGGTGTGGCGTATTACTACAAAAAACATGCCATTTACAATCAACTCTTGATTAATAAACAGCAATTAAATCCACCCTCTCCTCAATGGGATGAGGTGCAGCAGGAGCTCTTCCTTTATCCCCCTCCACTCCAATAAGCTTTCCTTTCCCTTTGGACAAACACCCTTCTGCTCTGCTTTCTTCTCGAGTGTGTTTATCTTGCCAGCCTTGAGTACTTGGGCTCAGGAGGAGCTTCAGTAACCGGTTTGCAGCAGCAGGTTTTGCTCCATGCTGTTGCAACACCAGCGGACGCGATGGGCTGCGGAGTGGTCTCAAGCTGACAGACGCTCTTGGTGGATCGCAGGGATGCCTTCTGGATGCCGACAGCACTTATTTTGGCTGCAGGAATGTCTATAAATAGCCCCGGGCTGAGAGTCAAGGCGTTTGCAGGGCACCGTGTGCTGCATGAGTCCTCAGCCTGAGGCTTCGGCCATTCATCGTGGCACCCACCTGGTTTTGGGGTGCAGAGGGGCCGAGGGGAAAAGCTTCTCACCAGAACCCCCCAAGATGAATGCTCTGCAGGAGCGTTGTGCTTGGTAAATTCTTTTAACCTTACTGCTTGTCTCCTTCCTGGTGCTCCTGGCTCCAGCCCTTCTCACTGCCCAGGTATGTCAGGGAGCTGCTTTGTGGATGCTTCACATGTGAAGAGCTGGAGTTTGATCACCACTTCCCGAACAGGTCCATCCACCACGCAGTGATTAGGGAGAGCTTGGTTTCAAATTGTTTGTTTGTGTTTTATGGCAATTTGCAGGGGAGAAGTAAACACAGCAGATAAATGCATGGTAACTCAGAGGTAGGGAGGCGCATTACGTATCGCGTACAGCTCCGAGCACGCTGTGCTGTCCAGCTCTAGCAAGCAGGCAAGTTCCTAGCGTGGCATTTTTCAATGCAGGCTGTTTGTGTTGGAGCAGAGCTGCTTGCTGTGGTGGTGCAAAGCTTTATTTTTCATTTGGTAGGGAAGTAGGTTTAAACAGACCATCTCACAGGGCATCTCCGCATGTATCTGCATTTTAGAAAACCTGCAGGGTCACAGATGAGTGTTAACAACAGCGTGCTGTGCCCCTCACACCCTGCTGGTACTTTCCAGCCCCCTGCAATATTCATGCCTCTGCCATTTTTTCAGGGCAGTGTCCCAGCACCCCTCCCTGTGCTGCACAATTGGTGTCAGGTTATGGGAACGTCCATCCTAGGGGGGTGGAGAACATGTCCGTGGCCTGCACCCCTGCCCCGAAATGTTTGTGGTCTGAATTTGTGCAGATCTCAGGTTAGTTGGATTTGGGGCAGGCCAGGTGCTCTGGGCAATGATGCAACCAGATTTTGCTCCTCAGCTCGGAAACGAGTGCTGGCAGTGGACACACAGCACATCTTGCCATGGAAGGACTGGCTGGTGCTTCTCTGCGGGAAGCCTGGCCCTTCCCTGCCTTCTGCATCTGCAGCCAGCTATAAAATGGCCCAGGTGACACAAACTGCTGTCACCGCTCTGAAATGCGGTGTCTTCAGGGCCTGGCATGACAGGGATGCTGCGTCAAGACTCAACTAGTGAGCAAACGTACGAAATAGCTATTTTGCTGCTTCTCTTCAGTTTGCTTTGTAGTTCATTCGCTATTTCGTCGTACCTTTCCTCTGTGTGTGTCTTTCCAAATAGAAGACGCCTCCCGATCAGCTCCTGCAAGTCGCAGCCTTTCGCCACCCTCGCCACAGGGCTGGCTCCACCCCGGAGATCCCAGGGCTTGCTCCATCTTGTTGCCTCCGTGGGAGCTCAGTGGGGACTCAGCGCTCTCTCTGGGCACCCTGTGCAAAACCCAGCTCCCCGGCTGTGCAGTTAAGGCCGCCTGGGCACATCGTGTGGCCGGGAGGCAGGTTGGAGATGTGCCCAAGTGAAGAGCTAAACGCGCAGGGACGAGGATGAGGGGCAAAGATATGAGGATCAGGAGGTCAGAAGACCCATGCTACAAGGAGCAAGCAGGGCTTGGAGCAGGGCAAACCAGCTGCGTTGCAGTCTGTGTGTTTTTTTCTCTCCTGCTGATCTCTTTCTGGGGTTCATTGTGCTCCAGCAGCCTGTGCGTGTCCTTTGCTTGGGGCTACAAGCCATTGGCCCTGTTTTCTTCATGGGGCACAGTAGAAATGTCCCTATCTCTTGATGCCATGCTGCCTGGAGAACGCGGTGGCAGAGCTCTGTGCAGGAGCAACCACTCGGTGCGCTTCCCTGCACTGGCACAAGCAGCAGCTCAGACACGGCCGTGACTCAGAGCACTCAAATCGCCCCGGGAGGAGCCACCACGTGCCTGCTTCCCGCTCGCAGCACCCCGTGGCCCCGTGATGGTGCACCAGGCAGTCACACGAGCTCGTCTTCAGCCTCCTGACATGGCACGGACTGGACGGGGGCTGCTTAGGGTGGGTTTGCTCTGGACATTGCAATGAGCAAAAGTCGGCAGTGGGTGCACTGCAGGTTGGTGCTTGGCCTCTGACTTCCCAAAAAAAAGCCTTGCAGAGTTCTCCTGTTCCCTAACCTACATGAAGCAAGACCAGCGTTGTTGCAACAGTGCTGCCAGCGGTGTTGACTCCTGGGGCAGGAGGGAGGCTAAAGGTAGCACCAAGTCTTAATATAACGTGGAATCATCCCTTAAAAACTTAGGTCCTTTCTTGGGGGAAGATTCAGCTTTTCTAAGAAATGGAAAACAATTTTTCCAGAAATACCCAGCTGCTTCTCACCACTCGGAGATGCAGAGATGGGACAATCCCCTGGGTTTGGCAGCAGGTTGCAAGGGGACGTGTGCTGAACCTCTGCTGCTGAGGGGAGCTGGTCAGTCCATGTAGGAGCTGGAGAGCTGGAAACCATGAACTGGCTGTGGGAAGGACTGTAACAAAGATCTAGGCTATTTTGGGGAAGGAAGGAAAGAAAAAGAGGAAGTGCTTCTTCGCTCATCTCTTTCTCTGCACGGAATCTCTCTGTAAAGGGGAGCTCATCCAGCTGGTGGCAGAGCTCAGAGTTCCCTCTGCGATGACCTCCCCGAGCTGTGTGCACAGCGCCTGCCTGAGTGGCGCCTTGTTTTTCCCCACTGATGTGGTAAGCTAACGTAAGGCCTGCTTTTATTTTCATTCTTTTTCCCCTAGCTGTCCCCCACAGCTGCATTTCCTCAAGTGAGCACAGAGCCTGCAGAAAAACCCCAAACAGACGTTGCGGCCGCAGTGCAGCAGGAGGACCCGCAGCAGAGGGTACCCTAGCCCTCTGCATAGGCAACAGCGTGGCTGGGACAAGCCAGGATTTTCTGCCTTCAGTTCCTGGCTCACATCCCACAAGGCAGGAGCTTTCCTTCCTGCCTCTGTTTCCCCAAAAAAGGATATTTTAGTGACTCTCCATTCCAGGCAGCTCTTGGAGAACATGCAGTGTGTGAGCACTCCGTGTTGATGGTATGTATGGCAGAACGAACCTGGGGATGAAAGAAGGAATTTCTATTTTGTATTTCTCTCCAAATAGTGTAGAAAAGCCACATCCCTGACTCCAGGGGGCTGGAGGAGGATCCTGTGCCCCCAAATCAAACAGAGGCTTACGTGTGAAAGCCTTTGTGATCCCTCATGGCTCCATTTACCCATCGCCTGGGGGATATGGCTCTAAATTTACATTTTGTTTCCTCCTCAAGTGTCCTTGCTGTGGGAAGGAATGTGCTTAAAACTGCTGATTGCAGATAGCTCCTGAAATAGTTCTCGAATAGTGGGATTTCAGGGCATTCTCCTCCTTGCTTGGACCTGGGCTGCCTACTAATACTGTAAATCTTCTGAGACAGCTTCTTCCTCTAAAATGTGGAAGAGCTGAAGAGCTGCTGAGCTAGAATGCATTGGCTCTCGCCTGGGTGTAGTGAAAGTCTGTGCACCTACGGGTGGCTCTGCATTATCGTGCTTTGTGTTCCCCAGGGCATTTATCTTCTTGGTGGGACTGGGACAGATGAATTGTGCTGTGCGATCAGATGAGGGAATCTGGCTGTGATTCTTCCAGCTCAGCAGTTCTTTCCCACGTCAGGGCTGGGACCAGCTCCGTGCAGGAACACGCCTGGCTCTCCCATCTTACCTAAGAGCTGCCTTCCTCCACAGAGATTAAAGATCTTTTAGCTTCGCCCTGCTCCCAGCCTGATATATTCATATTTTTAGCAGTGCTGTTGGAACAATTCCCCAGGTGCTGTGAGGGTTTTCGCTAGCCCCTTGGTAAATTTCACATCAGGACTGGATGATTTTCTGAAAGAGCTGCTCTGGCTGTAGCAGTAATTCAGGAGGATAAACCAGTTTCTGGTTTCTGGGGACAAGTCAGACTTGACAAGCACAACACCATCCAGTTTTATAGAACATAAACTTTGTTTTTGTCTCTATATGGAGCCTGCAGTATCTCACCTGCTCTTGCTGGAGTACTAAAGGGTTGCTGGTAACTGGCAGAACAGGGCTCACTTTGGTGATGTGGGAGCTGCAGATGGGCTGAATCACCACCGAGCGATGGTTGATGTGGTCATGGTCACTGCTTCATGCGCCCTCACGGATGAGGCACAAACTGTCTTCTGTTCAGATCAGGGTAGGAAGGCTCTGTCCTGTGTATTTCTGGAGAAAATTGTGAGCACATGGGTGTTGTGCTGGAGTCCCCATCAAAACCCCTTGGCTGCAAGAAGCCAGAAAACCGTGCTGGGAAGCAGATGATGCAGGTGTTACAAAAACAAGGAAGTTTCCAGCTTGTTGGAGCAGCACGGTTTTCTTGATAGAAACCCGTGACTTGGAAAGGACACCTCTAAACATGTTCTTCTGTGCATATTTTTATTTCTTTGAATCTAACATGTAACTGGTGAGGCCTGGCAAAAAGGTATCAGGTGCCAAAATAAGGTATGTGTAGGTGATGAGTTGTCATGGCTCAGCTGAACCATTGCCAACCAGAGCAAATAAACGTGGCCTATGCAGCTGAGGCTTCGTCCTGGGTGAGTAACTCCTTCGTTCTCTGCCTGAATGCCAGGCGTGTCTGAGACAGGGACCTAAATACATCTCTAAGCTCTAGGGGCAGGAGAAGCCTGGGAAGGAATATGTATGTAAGGGGATTTCTAGTGGCTGATTTTGCAAAAACAAAAAGTAGTTTTTGCTGCATCAACCCTCTGGGACTGTTGTCAGCGGAGTGCATGGCCAGCACGGACCTCAGAGCTGGCTTTGCCAGCCCCTTGCAGCTGTGGATGGGTTAACTGGAGATGAGTCAAGCCACCCAGATTTTTGAGAAAGCAGCAACCAGATTATGTCGTGCCTAGTGGTGATGCCACTAGGGATCGGGGTGAATCGGGCTGCCTTTGTCCCTTTGTCTTCATCCGCACTGCCTAAGCAGGCTGTGCCTCTGCTCCCTCCGTGTCCCTGGCAGCCAGGCAGTCCCTTGCAGCCTGCCCCTGACACTCTGGGAGGACCGGGGCAGCTCTTGGCTGCCTGGCATCGATCCCCAGCATCTCAGCGGTTACTGAAGCCGTCTGTGACAAGAAAACCTTGGTCTCTTCCCGGGATGCTGGAATTGCACGGGGTGTCACCCAGATATGGCACACAGCACGTGTGCAGCAGTGGGTGAAACAGGCAGGTGCGGTGTTACTTCTTGCCAGCTTTGTCCTGCTGATTGCAGACTCGCTGCTGGATCGCTTAGGTCCATTGTGATTATCTGGGAAGAACAAAGCAGACTTAATTTGGTAAGAACTGCCCATGGGTGATGTGACAGCAGCAACCTGTCCTCCCCTCCTTCTGCTGGACTCAGATCAACTTTTGCACCTGGAAGCAAGGTTTCTCCTAGCCCAGGGTTTCCCATGGCAGGACCCTGAGACCTAGGAGGGGACTTGCGGCAGAGTCAGGAGCAAAGCCCAGAGCCCTGACTGATTTCTGTTCTGAACCGCGTGGCAATGGCTGCACTGCTGTAGTGTCAGCTGTGAAGGAGGAGGCTGTGCAGCCCAGCCTGCCAGCTCAGCAAACAGGGATGGTGTTTGTGTGGCTGTGCTGCTGACATGTCCCTGAATTGTGCATGGATCTCTGTGAGTGAAATTCTCCATATAATTTACTGCCTTAGGGTACTTTTAAAACCAACTGCTGCACCCTGTAAGTAACCTGCATCGAGGTTGCTACAAGCTTTAACGCTGTATGTGATTGTCAGCATATCCAACTGTCTCCTCTGTTGGGGTGTTTCATCCATTGTCTCTCTTCTTTGCAGCTGCAGAGCTACTTTGCTGCCTGTGAAGATGAGACGCCAGCCATCAGAAACCATGACAAGGTCCTGCAGCGGCTCTGTGAACATCTGGACCATGCTCTGCTCTATGGGTAAGTGTTGAGCCTGCCTCTGGGTTTACTGCACGTGCTTAGATGCTTTTCATTCTGCTTTGCTTGTGGACATGCACAAAGCATGTTGCAGGGGCTCATCTCAGCATGGGGATGCTATCCAGGCAGCAATTGGGATGGGGATAAGAAAGCTCTCACTTAACCTTTTCTGGGCCCTTCTCTTCTTCCAGACTGCAAGATCTTTCCTCAGGCTACTGGGTGCTGGTCGTGCACTTCACCCGCCGTGAAGCCATCAAACAGATAGAAGTGCTTCAACACGTGGCCACCAACCTGGGACGCAGTGAGTGTTTGCAGACGCTGCCCTGCCTCTGAGGGCAAACTTCAGCCTGAGAACATCCAGCAGGCAGCCTGGGAAGGTTGTAGTGGCTCATGCTTAAGGGCTGGGGACCAGGAGGCTAGCAGGCAGCTTAGGGCCGAGTCCAGCTCACCTTGCTCAGGCCCAGAAGGTGGGAATGCTGTTGTCCTGCATTATGGCTCTAGAAATATCGCAGCCTTGTCTCTAGGTCAGACTGCTTCTGCTGCCACGAATCCAAAGCAATGTGCTGCGCTGTGCTCTCAAGAAGGGTTTATGGCAGATAGGAGACATCACCTCTCTTGCCCCAGAATGTCTCACTCTAGCTGTTGTTTGCCTGATTCTGCTTCTCCCTTGCTGCAAGATCTCTGTAGCAGATGTTTGGGACCATCAAGGCCACAGGACGGTCGGTGCCCAGAGACCTCCTCTCTGCCTGATTCTCCCAACACCCTTCATCTCCCACGTCCTGTACCGGTGAGAGCAGAGCTGAGCACAGACTCCGCCATCACCTCTCTGCACCAGCCTTTATGTAATACCTCAAATTGCACCTGTGATGATTCAGAGCGATTCTCCCTCCGTCTCTCCTGGCTGGTGATCCTGCTGGAACTGCCAGCAGGGCCCCATCATGCTATAGGGGTGTAGTTGTGTCCTCTTCTCTACTGGCTGCCATGCACACTCTTATTCTTCTTTCTACTGCAAGTCATGAATCTGTCCATTCATCTCCCTCTGGCATTCTTCCCACAGATTTTCCCAACAGCCAGTTGCTCCCCTCAAATGATATGAATGTGAATGAACAATCTCATGTGTTTTAACAGATCTGTGATTATTTCCAGGCTTGCTTTGCTTCTCAGGCACTTCCCTGCAGTTAAATCCTTCTTCCGCTTTGTTTACAGGCCGGGCGTGGCTGTACCTAGCCCTCAACGAAAACTCATTGGAGAGTTATTTGAGGCTGTTCCAGGAGAACCTAAGCCTGCTGCATAAATACTACGTCAAGTGAGTATGCTTGCTCATTCTTTTTTGGGGCTCTTGTTGGCATCCCTCCTTGTCAGAAGCAAGAAATGCCAGTGTGGGAGCGAGAAGTTGGTCAGGGTCTGATCATTTGCAGAGGTGTTGTGTGCTTAATGCAAGGATCCCTGATGTGGAGGCACTGTCCTGGAAGAGATGCTTCCAGGCTCTCTTATATTTACTGCTTTTATTCCCAATCCCAGGCATATTCTTTATACTCTTCCATGCCTTCCAAGAAGCTCTTGACCCAGCTCTAGTGGACACCTGAAAATCTGGCTCTAGAGTGACTTGGGGACAGTGTGTAGTAGATGCTTGTGTGCTCTCAGAGCCTTAAGCTTGGCCATTGCTCTTAGAAAGGTGGCAAGCAGACAGCCTACAGCTCTGGGGCTGTTTACAGTGTAGCTCAGGGACATGTCACCAAAATTAAGAAAACAGAAGTTTTTTCTCTCTTCCACAGCTCTAAAGCTCTTCTGTTTTATCCATGTTGCAGGAATGCCCTGGTTTGCAGTCACGATCACTTGACCTTGTTCTTAACGCTGGTGTCTGGGCTGGAGTTCATCCGCTTTGACTTGGATCTGGTGAGGGGCAGCGTGTTACCTGTCTGCCTGCTGTGCCTTTGGGGCAGCGCGTGTGTTGAGTGGGGTGAGGGGTCCTGGCTGTCACACATCCCACTGCCTGGTCCAAGGCACTTTTTCGCTGGCAGTCCTCTTGTTGAAAATGTGATGTTCCCAGATTGACAGGGGTGTAGGGGAGTCACATTTGCAAGTTTAGTACGAAGTGCTGGCATCCCTCCGGGTAAATAGAGGTGCACACAAGGCTACTGGCTGACCCTCGGTGTCACAGTGAAAGAGGAGGGAACTGTCAGGTTTCCTGTGAAAGAGGCAGAAACGGACGGTCAGAGGCCATTCAAGGCAGTGCCATCATTTCGTCTGTGCAGTTAGCTGTGTGCGGTGACTCAGATCCTGACTCACTCCACACTCTCCTCCGCAGGACGCTCCTTACCTGGATCTGGCCCCGTACATGCCAGATTACTACAAGCCTCAGTACCTTTTAGACTTCGAGGACCGCCTGCCCAGCTCCGTGCACGGCTCGGACAGCCTGTCTCTCAACTCCTTCAACTCTGTCACCTCCACCAACCTGGAATGGGACGACAGCGCCATCGCTCCCTCCAGTGAAGGTAAGTGGTCTGAGAGAGCAGAGGTGAGGCACTGGCCTCCTGTTTTTGTCAGGGCTGTGTGTTCCCTCACTGCCATCAGCTGAGCTGCTGGACCAGACAAGCTACCAAATGATGTAGCAAATGATGGGCTGGAAGAGACCAAAGAGCCCCAGAAGTCAGGCTGTGAGCCTCCCCCACCTTGCATTAGGAGGTACAGCCAGAGGAAATGTGGAGCAGTGCTGTGCTGGGATGTAAGCTGCAGACAGACACATTGCCTCCAGTTGGGAGGGGCAAACTTCCAATGCTAGTTACCTGAGGCTGCAGTTCCATACAAGGGTGTGTTTTTGTAAGAACTGGTGAAATCTTCCCATGGGGTGAAAACTGTGCCCATTTCTGAACATTAACAGTTTGGTATGCATGGCTGCAGAGGGCCTTTTCTAACTGCTTGTTTTGCAGTTGAGAGACACAAATAATTTGGAGGATATAGAGAGTAGTTTCCAAAGTCTTCTCTCCATGTCTGAAGGAAAAGCAGCCAGTGGTCTCAGAGATGCTGTTTTTTTCTCTTTAGGTATCTTACCTTGAGCAGGCTGATGAGTTATGATGTTCGCACCCTTATGTGTATCACAGAGGGCTTGGCCGTGTTGGGTGTTGTTCCTGATGAAGTGAGAAAATGTGCCTTGTGCCTACCTCCTCAGCCCACTTCAGGCTGGAACAGGCAGCTCTTATGCTACATGAAACATGTTCACAAAGGAACATTTCGGCTACTGTTGTTCCTAATCCGGAATACATTGACCTGGTTCCCTTTTTGATGCCAGTTTGAGGAAAGCAGGATCAGGAGATTCTGGAATAGATGGGGTGCAGTGAATTCAGGACTGTATCCACCTACAGTCAGGTTCCCTCTGAGACAAGGGTCTGCCAGCTGCCTTTTATGTGCAAGGACTGCAGTCCAGAGGAGGAACAGCCCAGGAAGCAAGATGCCGGGATGGGTGTTAGCATCATTTTAGCAAAGGACTTTGAAGTATGGCACTGCTTTGGGCTTTTCTGTGGTGTCTGCACATGTGCTACATGTGTGAAAGGGTTTGCTTTCAAAGGGAAGGCAGCGAGGCCTCTTGGCTTGCCAGGGTGCACAAGCCAGCACCCTTCCTTGAAGCATCGCATAGCACTTTTGTATCAAAGTCCTGTGTAGTTGTCCTTCCCAAACAACCCTCAAATCCCCAGCCATGCATGACCAGCCTGTTGGTAGCACCCCAGGTAAGTTGGAGACAGTAGAAGAAACCTAGCAGTAAAAGTCATGGGAGGAAGCTCCTCTGTCCCCAGAGGCTGGGAAAAAGCAGCATTTATGTTTCACTGCATACTGCACCCCTTGTCTTGTACTCCTGTTCCTCCCTTGGCAGAACATGTCTTGGTGCCAACGCACCTCCTAACTGATTGGGCAAGGGGTGTCAAAAGATTTGGCTACATTCACCAACCCACTTGGTGAATGGAAGCTTGGTGCTCAGGTGGGGTTTGGAGTGGAGGTCCAGGAGATCTTGGAGCTAGGTTTTGGCTTTGGCCTCACCACAAGCCATTCTGTGTGTCCAGGCAGTAGTTGTGATCTGTGCCTCAGTTTCCCCATGAGGAGAGGGGTTTGGTGCTGGTGTAGAAATGCAGTTCCTTACTGTGAGACCAAGGAGGTGGATGTGTGAGAACCCCAGGGAGAAGGCAGTGCTGCTGGTCCTCCAGTAGGGAGCGGGTTGGGGGTCCAGTGTCTGTCTCTGTTTGAGCAGCCCCTTTCATCTCTGTGGTGTTCTGATCCCATTTAACTTCATTAACCATTTCACTGCTCGTCGTTTCAACAGGAGCATCTCACTTCCCTGGGAATGTAGGTGGAGTTGGGGAATTTAGGATCAGAGGACAAGCTTTGCCCTTTAATCAGACCCCTGGCATTGCAAACATTAATGAGTCAAACAACACGGTATCTGTGGGAGGTAAGTGTGAAGTGGGGAAACTGAGGCACAGAGCACTGAAATTGCTTCCTGAAGGGGATCCCTGGCTAACAACACAAGCCCTGTGACACCCACCATTTCTTTGTTTTAGCTTTCCAGCAGCTCTCCTGCTGGGGCCTTCATCCTTTGCTGGTCACATCCTAGCTCCTGCAATGCATCCAGCAGTAACAACTGATAGTGCAGCTGGTTTCCATTTGCATTTGTGTTCCCCTACTATGTTCTCATGCGTTTCAGATACCAGTGGAAGATTATTTTGTTTCTCTCCCTTCCCATCTCCCTCCCCAAATCCCTTTTACACTTTCCTCTGTCCCCCTCCCTCCCTACTACTTGTATTTCTAATCCTGAGTTTTATCCCTCGTTTTTGTAGATTATGATTTTGGAGATGTCATTCCAGCAATGCAGTCCATGCCCAGCAGAGACTGGGAAGGTGGGACATACTCATGTGTTAAAACATTTTATTTTTCTCTCTGCATTGCTGCCCCCTGAAGCTTGCTGCATGCTCCCCTCTTCACTTCTTTAACAAACACACACCACATCTCGATGGAATTCAGTAGTGGCAGAAAGAAATAGAAAAGATCCTTTGGGGGGGGCAATTGTGTTTCATCTCCTGTGAGACCATGCGCAGAGCTTTCCACAGCTCCTCGTATATCCAGACATGTTCACCTGGCCATATGTCCTGGAGCAGAGGGGTGTTTTCCTGCCTCTGACTATGCCTCTGTGTCTTCTAGATGTCTTTTGCCCTTGCACTCTGCGCAGCAGATGTGAGGCTGAAGTTTCAAGTGTAGTGCTCTGACTGCTCAGTGCGTTATGGCCTGTGTTGGTAGAGGAGCCTTACACCACATTACAAAAGCAAAGTTGCAAAATTGCCCCTTCTTTGAAGCTGGCATGCAGAGATCAGTGGCCATCTGAAACGTGTGACAGTGCCAGCTGATCTGACACCAGATCAGCACACACAAGGTGCTGATTGAAAAACTGATCCACGTTCATTGATTTCCCGAAAGTCCTGGAAAACAGATGAACTAATCCTGTCTACTTTATTTTTGGGCCTTGTGTGGAGATTAATCTGGGACGTTTTGTTTTCCTTGGACCCTATGCCCTGTGTCACAACATCTCTCTTGAAGCCATAACATGCACTACATGGCTGGGCTCAGTTTGGGTTACTATTTTTTTTGTTTGTTTTTCCTTTTTTCCTTTTTTAGTACTTCTTACGCCAACATGTCAGCTATTTATGGCCTTCATGCTCAAGAGCATACGCCCATTTTAGAGGAGGTTGTTCTCCTTGCTCCACGTGCAGTCCATAGACTCCCTGTGTATCCTTTATGCTTCACAGGAGTAGGAAATCTCTCTTTTACCCCTGGAGCAAATACACTCACACTATGTCCTTTGTAACTAAAAGCTGCAGCCAGAATTACTTTGGCCAGTGCTACCTGAATATTTGGGAATGCTCTGCCTGAATTCCATGTAGATGGCTCTTGGCCTCTAACACACTCCTCTCATCTTCTTTCTTACCCCACGTATAGAGATGCTCACTTTTGTCATTGTGGTAGTGTGAGCTGGGCATGTTGCCTTCAGCTTCTCCTCCCTGCAGCAGGGACAAGGACTGGTGAGCTCCTCCAAATCCAGTTTCTCTGTTCAAGCAGGGTCTTGAGTGGCAGAAGTGGGCTTGGGTTGTCTCTGAGCACCTGGGTAGGTCACAGTGGTCATAGCTGGTCCAGTGTGTCCCTGACACCTGAGCAATCATCTAAAGGGAACAAACCATGTTTCCAAACACAACACCCAATAAACGACCTAACTGTGGGTGCTGTGTGCAGGCTGGGAGCCACCAGGGGACATTGGACACATCCCTCTAGCTTTTGGAGGTGTATGCAGGTCCTGGTTGCAAACTGGTGCCAGTGCAATCTGCCACTGCTCCAGGCTCAGGGCTGTTGAGGCCAAGTAGACCTCGGCCACAGCTAACTTGGCGTCTTAACCCCCCAGGTGAGCTTCCTGCTGCGTTCCTTGCCATTTATACACAGAGCAGGGGGTTGAGAAAGTTTGACCTGTTCCCTGTTTTTCAGCATTTGGAGTGAAACTGTCTTTTGGACAAATATATATATGTTTTTTGTTTTTTTTTTGTCTTAACAGAACCAACAATGTTTAGGCAAAGTGACGTTCTTAGAGGCTAGAAGATGAAGGGGCTGAATATCTTCTAAATGTTTTATTTTTCCCTCTCCTTCAATGTGGTCATTAAAAAATGTACCTCTTTGCTTCCTTTTATACGGTTTACACACTCCGTACTGCAGGACAGGCATTTCAGCAGGAACAAAGCAGCATTTTGAAATTGGCCCTCCCAAAACTGCTTTTATTAGATCTTATTTTTAATAGAGACTTAATTTCCTAACTCAGAACCTACACCTCCTGAATCAGTTTCCTGGGGTTTTCATTCAGAAGGGGTTTCCCTGCATACCATGAGGTTTCTAGTCGTTTTCGGGAGCGAACGGCGTCGGGGAGGAGAAAGGCATGGTCACCTTCCTCTAACCCTGACTTTGTGGATGATAATGCTGAGCATGACTGCTGTAGCCCTTCTCTGCTGCTTCTTTTACTTCTGAAGACTAACATGGGCCAGGCTGGTTGTGCTACAACCTGTCTGTGCAGCCTGCTGTCCTTGGGAATGCTGTGTTCCCTTCTCCGTGCTCCAGTCCCCGTGTCATGCAAGCAGAGGAAAGCAGCCGGCTCCGTCAGGCGTGCCGTAGGGACCATTGCTTCACGGGCTGGCTCCGTGTCTGCCCTTACAGCTGAGCAAGCATCTTCCTGGGACCCAGTTGCAGGGAAAAAGGCGGTGCTGAGCACTGTGGGGAACCCTGTCTGCCTGGCTGAGCCTGCTGTCCCAGCCCTGGGGAACTTCTGATGAACAAGGGGGGCTTCTGACAGTGCATGTGCAGCCATTTGGTGTAACATGCTGCTGATCTCCGTGCCTCCACTCAAGGTGGAGGTGCCTGTGACCATTGGGATGGGAACATTGCTCCCCGTGCTTGTTAGCAGAGCTAAGGAGTCATGGCAGCTTGACCACACAAGCCCAATACCACGGTAGGTGCAGTTATTTCCACTTAACTTCCCCTGGGCACTTTAGCTGCTGTCATCTTGCAAAGGAGTGCCATGGCCCCAAGACCCCTTGGTTCTTTCCTGGGGATTCTTCCTCTAATTCCTGATCCAGATGCAGGCTCCTGAGTGACCGAGCTGTTATTTCCAAGCATTTTCTAAATTGCAGCGATGTTTTGTACCCTGGTCTCTGTCCTGCCCTGCAAGGAGCCTGCTGTCTGCAGCAATCTTTGAAGTGCTAAGCGGAGCCAACGGGGCTCTGCTGGTGCTGGGGTTGGTGCCTCTGGGAGCAGCGGGGAGACTACTTGGTGCCTTGAGACCCCAGCACGCAGCTTTGCTTTATTTGACATGATTCAGTTCTTACAGGGTGCCCTGGCTGATGCTAATCCCACTTTTCCCTTCTTGTCTTTGCAGATGGAGATCTCACAGACACGCTCAGCTGCCCACGTTCTACTGCCTCAGAGGCAAATGGCAGCAAGGCCTCCATGAAAAGCCCAACGCAGCGCTATAACCCCTTCAATGAGGAAAAAGCTGACACGCTGTCCTCCACTGAGACCACCCCAGTGCACACGGCTTCCCAGGAGAAGGCAGAAGCTACCCCTGAAGGAACAGACCAGTCCGAGAGCTGCACAGAGCTAGAGGTCATCAGGTGGGGACAGAGCTTCCTGGCCTAGAAACACACCCTCCAGAGTCATCTGTCACTAGGGACTGGTGATGTGTCACCCCCTTCTAGCCCAGCAGAGACATTATCTGTTATGCAGCCTTCATAAAATCAGGAGGCAGTGGGTTTTTTTGTTTTGTTTTTAATTCTAGACACCAGGTGGTCCTCTGTAAGTGTTAGCAGGGCTGGTTCCTTGGGGCTGTAGAGCTACAGACTGGCTCAGCAGAAACACCTTTGCCCAACAGTCTGTATTAGAGAGCTCAAAGGACTCTGTGGGCTTTTATTGTAAGCTTTCTCCAGTGGGTGGCAGGTTTGCAGTAACTCTGGGTCTTAGATCTTCCATCCTTCCTCTTGTTTGTCAATAAGCTGGGGCTAAACCTGTTGGGGGAGATGTGTCCACAGACCTGTTGGCCGGTATTTGACTCCTCGCAGAGGAGAGCCTTAGGGGTCCCTCTGAGCCCTTAAACCTAGACAAAAAGTACAAGGCTCTGTCTGCTTATGCCTGGGGATGGAGGCACCCCAAAACCAGCTCAGCAGGCCTGTGCTTTGGTCTCATGCCTGTTTTTCCTGGGAGGTGCAGAGCAGACATCTGTGAGATGAGGTACATTGCACCCTGTGCTCTGGCAGACATGTGGGAAGGGAGCCACACCGTGCTTGCTTCCCAAACAAGAGGACCGCAGTGCGAAGTGACCTGGCAGCAGCTTGGTGCTGTGGAAGGCCCGAGTATTTCCTGGTGTGCCATTCGTTTACAGCGGGCTGCAGGCTGCATCTCCCTCTTCTGGCAGCCGGGGACATGGCATTCCCACATCCTCTTTCTCCAGAACCCTTCTCCCCCCCCAGTGTCCTGTTCTCAGTGATTCCCCCCTCACCAGTTCAGCTCTGTATCCACTTGTGATGCGTTTTGCAGCTAAAGGAAACCCAAGGTGCATCCAGCAAGGGAATGCCTCTCTTCTTTCTTTAAATAGGTGGGAAACTGTCTCCATACCTTGTGGTGTGTCTGCCTTCCTTGTGACGGCTGGCATGGAGACTGAGGCAGTGGGGCTCTGTGTGGCTGCACACTGAGCAATGTTCTTGATATGCAAGTTTCTCTGTGATAGGGAAAATTGCAGAGGAAGATTGTTGAAAAAGGGTAGGACCCTGGACCACTACCTGTGTTTTGCACGGCCTAAGCAGACAAAGACAAGTGATATTTGTGCTGGTCTTTCACCATGCAGGTTAGCCAAGAAAAAGAAAACAGGCAAGAAGAAGAAAGCAAAGCCAGAGGAGCCAACAAACACACCTGTGCCCACAGTGCCCAAGACCAGCACGCAGCAGGCCAGTGGAGACAGCGGCGTGAATGGGCTGAGCGACAGAGAAGACTCCCAGAGGGATGACGGTCCTGCTGGCCCGGCTGGGGAGCCGAGCCCGGGTGGGCAGGAGGAGGGTCGTGAGCGCTCTGCCCTCAGCCAGCTGGCTTTGCGCATCCCTGAGATGAAGGACACGTCCATGGAGAGCGTGGGGCAGCCGCTGAGCAAGGTGATGGACAGGCTCAATGGGCAGCTGGACCCGGGCGGCTGGAACGCCCCCCTCGAGCCCCCCGGGCAGTCCTTTCGGACTGGCACGCCAGGGGAGACCCCAGATGGATCGTCCTCTGGCGACTTTAGTGAGGGGATTTCAGCCCCCATGGACTTCTACCGCTTTACCGTTGAGAGTCCAAACGCTGCTGCACCAGGTGGTGGCCACCATGACACTCCAGGGCCTGGCCAACCGCCACATGTTTCTGGTAGCCCTGAGGCTCCTGAAGAAGAAGAAAGCGGAGAGAGAGAAGCAGTTGGGGCAGTAGAAGAGTCTGGAGGGGTGAGCGTTGAACCCCAAAGTGGTCATACAGCCCCCACCAATCCTGAGGCTGTCCGTGAGCAGAAGAAGGAGCAGCCCAGCCCTTCCCTGAGCAGCGCTGAGGACTCTGGGGTGGAGGAAGGTCAGGGCAGCCCTTCAGAGCTGACTCACCCTTCAGAGTTCAGGTGAGGATGGGTTTGCTCAGCTCAATGTACGGAGTCCATGCGAGCACAGAGTGCGTCTTCCAAACATGAACAACTGCCAGTGCTCAAGCTGGTGCTTTTCTCTTTGCCCTCTGTTTGGGAGGGCAAAACCCATATTTTTCCAGGATAAAGATGATGCTTAAGGGGTCACAAGGTGATGGTCGTGGCCTTAGGGGACAACAGATGCCCTAATAATGCACAAGTTCACTAAGGAAGGGGATTTGCCCTTCCTGGACCTGCCCAGCCCTACAATCTGTGTCCGTCCTTCAGCCTCTTCTGTCTCTCTTCACAGGGTGGATAACAACCATCTGCTCCTGCTGATGATCCATGTCTTTCGGGAGAACGAGGAACAGTTGTTCAGGGTAAGGTGGGCACAACTAGGGTGGGGACCCTGATCGATCTCCTGCAGAGGGCCTGCTCTACCTGTGTTAGCTGTGTGCTGAGAACTCCTCTCTCCACGCAGATGATCCGAATGAGCACCGGGCACATGGAGGGGAACTTGCAGCTGATCTACGTCCTGCTGACAGATTGCTATGTGTACCTGATCCGGAAAGGTATCCCACTGGACTCTACTCATTGGGGCTGCTACAGCAGCCTGCAGGACTCTCAATTTAGCTGGGACATAACCCCTGGGAGGCCTGGGACTGAGGGCTGGAGGGAGCGAGGCTCACTTGCCTGATTCATGGCTTGCTCAGTGATTAGGGCTTCGTAACATCTGTTTAATATCTTTGTCAGTGACATTGACAGTGGGATAGTATGCACCCATGGCAGGTTTTCTGATGGCACCAAGTTGTGTGGTGCAGTCCACATGCTGGAGGGAAGAGATGCCACCTAGAGGGACCTGGGCAGGGCTGAGAGATTGGCCTGTGCAAGCCTCATGAGGTTCAGCAAGGCCAGCACAAGGTCCTGCATCTGGGCTGGGGCAATCCCAAGCATAAATACAGGCTGGGCAGAGAATGGTTTGAGAGCAGAATGGATTGGGGCTGGTGCTTGACAAGAACTTCAGTGGGAGCCAGCAATGTGCGTGTGCAGCCCAGAAAGCCAACCGTACCTTGGGCTGCATCAAAAGCAGCAGGGCGAGGGAGGGGATTGTCCCCCTCTGCTCTGCTCTCGTGAGACCCCACCTGGAGCACTGTGTTCAGCTCTGGAGCCCCCAGCACAGGAAGGACATGGGTGTGTTGGAGTGAGTCCGGAGGAGGCCACAAAGATGATCAAGGGGCTGGAGCACCTCTCCTGTGAGGACAGGCTGAGGGAGCTGGGGTTCAGCATGGAGAAGAGAAGGCTCTGGGCAGACCTTACAACGGCCTGCCAGTACCGAAACGGGGCTACAGGAAAGCTGGGGAGGGACTGTCAGGGGGTGTGGTGATAGGATAAGGGGTAGTTTAGATTAGAGATAAGGAAGAAATTTTGTACTATGAAGGTGGTGGGGCACTGGCACAGGTTGTCCAGAGAAGCTGTGGATTCCCCATCCCTGGAAGTGTTCAAGGCCAGGTTGGATGGGGCTTTGTGCAACCTGATCTAGTGGGAGGTAGCATGGAGGGTTGGAATCTTTAAGGTCCCTTCCAACCCAAACCATTCTATAACTCATCAGTCCTTGCCAGTTCCCTCATGTCCCCAGGAGCAATGGCAGTAACAGCAAGGAGCTCTGTTTAACTTGTCCCCCAGGAAGCCCTGGGACGCGTGCCCTGCAGCTCTGTGCTGCTGGGGCCGTGGCTGGGCTTGCAGGTCCATCGCTGCTGCTGTGCAGTGGCCTGGATGCAGGCAGCGCAGGGCTCCTTTGCCCCCATTCATGCTGCTCTTTGTCTCTGTGCCAGGGGCAGCGGAGAAGCCGTACATGGTGGAGGAGGCTGTTTCCTACAATGAGCTCGACTACATTTCTGTGAGTGCTGGGGGGGGAAGCAGGGGGAGAGCAGCGGTCAGTGCCCACCTCTCTGGCTGTAGAGATGTCAGCAGCAACATGGTGGGGTGTTTCTGTGGGGCTCTCTGTCCATGGGGAGTGTTTTGGCCAGTGAGTTCCTGAGATACAGAGAGCTAAAAGTGCTCCCCCATCACATGCCCCCTCTGTGGATGCCCAGCTTGTTTGTGTCTCTGCATGGGCAGCAGAGCAGCTGCTGACCTCCTTCCCTGGGGCCAGGATGCCAGGTTCAGCCCTGCTTCACTACCCTTTGTCCTCCGTCTCGCTTCCTTAACCGGTCGTATGTGGCGCAGGTTGGGCTGGATCAGCAGACGGTGACCCTGGTGTGCACCAATCGGAGGAAGCAGTTCCTGCTCGACACCGCGGACGTGGCTCTCACAGAGTAAGTGGGTACCACACGGCGAGCCGTGACACCTTCCTCCCAGGGCGTGGGAGCACAAGAGACTCCTATAACACCCCCTCACAACAAATGTCCTACAACCAGCAGGGATTTGGGGTTTGTTTTGTTGCCACTAGCCTTTCTTCGCCTTACTGGTTGAGGGAGGTGACTTGCATGGTCATACTGAGGTCTGGGTTCGGGATGGGTGTCCATCCCCCAGCTGTCTCACCCATCTTCCCGAAGCTCAGACCTTGCAGCCAGTTGTCTTTGGTCTGTAAGCTGATTTCCAGACCTTTCAGTCTGGAAGACCAGAGCTCCACATGAAAGGGGAACCACTTTGGCATCAGAGCATGTGAAGTAGATGAGGGGCTGTCTGCCCTGGCCTAATCAGGGATCTGTCTCCCTCTCAGGTTCTTTCTGGTCTCCTTGAAGTCAGCCATGATCAAGGGGTGCCGAGAGCCCCCCTACCCCAGTATCCTCACCGATGCCACCATGGAGAAGCTGGCACTTGCAAAATTCGTGGCCCAGGAGTCCAAGTGCGAGGTGAGTTTGGCTGTCACGGCTGTCTCCAAACATGGTGCAGTGTCACACTAAACACCCTGGAGAACAAGTCTGGGGGGGCCTGGAGAACAAGTCCTACGAGGAGCGGCTGAGGGAGCTGGGCTTGTTCAGCCTGGAGAAGAGGAGGCTCAGGGGTGACCTTATCGCTCTTTTTAGGTACCTCAAGGGAGGCTGTAGCGAGGTGGGGGTTGGCCTGTTCTCCCACGTGCCTGGTGACAGGACGAGGGGGAATGGGCTTAAGTTGAGCCAGGGGAGTTTTAGGTTAGATGTTAGGAAGAACTTCTTCACTGAAAGGGTTGTTAGACATTGGAACAGGCTGCCCAGGGAAGTGGTGGAGTCACCATCCCTGGAAGTCTTCAAAAGACGTTTAGATGTAGAGCTTAGGGATATGGTTTAGTGGAGGGCTGTTAGCGTTAGGTTGGAGGTTGGACTCGATGACCTTGAGGTCTCTTCCAACCTAGAAATTCTGTGATTCTGTGTGATTCTGTGACCCTCCCATTCACATCTCTGCCTGTCTCTCGCAGGCCTGCGATGTGGTGGTGCGTTTCTACGGCCTTGTTCACTGGGAGGACCCCATGGATGAGGCACTGGGACCCTCTGCCAATAGCTACACCTCTGCTGAAAACACGGTCACGAAGGATGGCATCCTGCACTACAAGGCAGGCACCTCGTACCTGGGCAAAGAGCAGTGGAAGACCTGCTTCGTGGTGCTCAGGTGGGTGCCGAGGCCACGGGTGGAGGCTGGAGTTGGTTGGGGCTCATTGGAGAAGACATTAGACCCGTTTGATGTTGCTGCAAACTCCTGCTGCCCAGGAGCAGCTTGGGAGGAGGACAGAGCCCATCTCAGCACCTGGGAGGCTGAGATGAAGCCCCCCATTGTGGCTGCTGCCAGCAGGAACACAACCCCGTGGGGCTATGTGTGTAGAGGGCTAGGCAGGAGTGGCTGTGGGACCAGCAGAGCTGAGCTGCCTCCAGTGACCATCTTTCATCTTCCTAAATGGCAGCAATGGGATCTTGTACCAGTACCCCGACCGCACCGACGTCACGCCTTTGCTCTCCATCAACATGGGGTAAGTAGCTGGTGGGTTATAGTGCCCAGGCTCGGCAGGGCTCCGCAGGATCTGGGATCAGTAGCTCCTTGGGATGTTCAGGGAGGTGCTTTGGGGCAGAGGGTGATATAGGCCATGCTGCAGGACGTTTGCATGTCAGTGGCTGGGTAGCAGGACTCCCTGCTCCTGGATGCACGCAGATTCCTGCTTGGATTAGGGTTGATGCATGCAGCTGGAGATGGGCTCATTTCCTCCTGCTTTTTACGTGCCAAGCTGCCTGTTTGCTGGGGAGCTGGCCTCTGAAGGGCTGAGATCCTCCTCCAACAGCTACACTGAGACACCTGCACCAAACTCAGCTCTGGCTCTACTACAATGTGTAGAGATGGAGGCCATCCTTGGAGCAACCACAAGGGATGTGGCAGATGGGAAGGCAGCCCCTGCAGAGAACGGGGGTGGTAGACAGCACCGGGAGGGCGGGTGGAGGCAGGGGCTGCTATTAGGATAGTGCTGGCTGGTCCGTCCTGCTGATCTCCGTCCTCTCTCCCAGCGGTGAGCAGTGCGGGGGATGCCGGCGCTCCAACACCACCGACCGGCCCCACTCCTTCCAGGTGATCCTGACCGACCGGCCCTCCCTGGAGCTGAGCGCCGACAACGAGGAGGACATGGCAGACTGGATGCAGTACTTCTGCCAGGCTGTCTCCAAAGGGGTGAGCCGGGGATTGGCCGCAGGCGTGGGCAGATCGACCCCTCCTTCACCCGGAGCCCCTTTGGGCTCAGCCTCCATGGCTCTTCCCATCATAGGGAATCCAGATCCCCAGGATGGCAAAGCTCAGCCTGAGCACAGCCAGGGTGGAGATGCGGAAGGGACCAGGGAGTGATGTTTTGGGGTCCAGAGGGGGCAGTTTTCTCCTGAGCCAGGAGGGCTTTCCCTCACCAGAGGCACAGGGCCCCTTCCTGCCAGGTTTTAACTCCCCTTCCCCACCCTGTGCAGGTGATCCCCCAGGGTGTTGCCCCTACACCCTGTGTCCCCTGCTGCCTTGTACTGACGGACCAGAAGGCCTTCACATGCCACGAGGACTGCCAGACAAGCTTCTTCCGCTCACTGGGCACCATGGAGCTGACAGACATCACTGCCATCTCCACAGAGGCCGGCAAGGAGTACTGTATCCTGGTGAGTGTGGTGCTCAGGGGCTGGCCCTGCGCTGGGCTAGGACTGTGGTAGTAACACCTGGTTTCTCTCTCGGTGTTCAGGAGTTTGCTCAGGACCGCAAGCAGTTCCTGCCCCCCTGGGTGCTCTATTTTAGTTGCACTACAGAACTGGAGAGGTTCCTCTCGGCGCTGAACGCTGCGTGGAGGAACATCTACCAGGTGAGTGTGCGAGGCTGTCACACCCTTCCTACAGCAGCAGGGCAAGTGGGGACCGTGTGCTCTGAGGAAGGTGTGGGTGAATTTTTCCCTGCCTATAGGCAGAGCAAACCCAGCCTTCCTGCGAGAGACAGGAGAGCCACAAAGCTGTGTCTGTGTAACCACGGGATGTGGGATTTAGAGCAGGGGAAATGTTGGAGGCCCCCAACAAGCCAGGCCATGAGCATCCAGCACTGACAAAGGAAGTGGGAAAGAAGATGGGTCGGCCCTGTCCCCCTCTGTCCCCAGTATTCATGACACAGAGGACTTTTTGTGTCTGGTTTTGAGGCGGCTTTGTAATGAGGGGGAAGAGCTTTGGTTTATCCGTGCCTGACTGCTCTGCACATTTCAGGTCGACCTCCTGCACAAGGCCATTCTGGATGCCACTGTCAAGAAGAAGTGCGAGGACGCTCAGAGCCTCATCAACAGCGCCTGGCAGCGCAGCGACAGCCTGTGCCGCGGACGAGCGGAGCGGGACCCCTGGTGTTAGCCCTGGCAGGGGCAGGACAGCTGGTGGGACGCCCTGAGGCGCTTTCAGAGAGCGGGCACAGCACGGAGCCTGTAACCATCTGCCCTGTGGCCAACTGGCACCCCAAACCCTCCCGCCATCGCTCAGTCCCCACCAGCAACGTGCCTGCAGGTGAGGATCCTGCACCCCATCCCCGCCACACTCTGCCTGGAGCCGGGGACGTGCAGCACATTGTCGGTGCCGCCGCAGGGAGAGGCACGTGGTGACCAGACACTTCGCCATGCTGGAGCCGAGGCCAAGCTTGGCCTCTTTCCCTGTACACCCTGCACCCTGCTCGTCATCCGTCTGCCACGGGGCAAAATAATTTGCCTTTCAAGGAATACCGTACTGGTAGGGAGGGCAGGGTGGGAGCGGGGTGGGCTGGGGTTGGGCACCCACCTCTCGCAGCAGGAGTGGCAGTCAGCGAGGCTTTGTTCATTTTAGAACAGGGTAGGTGGCGGACGTGACGAGACAGGAACACTAAATCACTACCGTGCATGTTTTCTCCTTGCTAATACAATCACCACGTACGGCACCGCTTCGTCTCCTCCTTCCCAGCCCACCTCCGGGCATGGGAACATCTCACCTGGAGCTGGTGCATCCAGACATCACTGTGCTGAGGCTGAGATCTGAGGTGGCGGGCAGGGAACGATGGGAAAGGAAGAGGGAATGGGGCCAAAAGTTTGGCTTTGAATATCGTGGCTGTTTACAAGCGGTACGGTTTTAGGAGATGGCAGAGGCTGGCTCAAGGCTTGGACATGTACTTGGACAAAACCCAGCCAGCCCCACGTGCCGAGGGAGAGAAGGGATCGAGTCCCGTGTTCTTCAAATGTCCTAAGGGCTGTTGTTGTCCTGCCTGGGGCTCTTGGCTCACTTCATCCACCACCGAGGGAGCAGAGGCAGCAGCCCTGTGCTGGACCCATCCCCCTGCCCTCTGCAGTGAGCCCCTTGGGGCACTGTTTGAGCTTTTAAACAATAATACAGAGATCTCATGTAATATATGTTCACAAAGCCTTTTTTCTGGGAGGAAACGTATGTGACTGAATGTATCTGTATATACATCTGCTTCCTGTCCCCCTCCCCAAATAAATGTTCATTGGTAACTCGGACCTGGCCCTGCGCCCTGTGGCTGCCTGGGGTCCCCTCGCGTTCCTCCTCGGGGCGATTTTTGAGCTGCGTTTTGGCTTGATGGAGGGAGCCGGAGGCGCTGCGGCAGGGGAGGAGGAAGAGGAGGATGGCGAGGAAGGGGCCGAGCCCCCAGCGGCTTTAACCGTGCGCCGAGGCACCCCCCCAATAACCCCCTCGTTGGCCGCAAGGTGAAACCCAGCCCCGGCTGTAAAATCAGGGAGCGGGTGGTGGCGGGGCGCAGTGTCCCCTGCAGCCTTTTAGCCCCAAAAGCTCCGATTTCAGGTCCCAGCAGCAGGAGGGGGGCGAAGCCCCCGAGCCCCCGTCGCGGTCCCCAGCGGGGCCGTCCTGGTGCCCCCCCCGGTGCCCGTCCGGGGGGAAGGCGAGGGGCCGCCCCCGGACCCCCCCTCCCGGGCCTTAATTTTAATTCCCCGGCGTTTTGGGCGGATTTTTTTTTTTTTTTTCCCTCCCATTCGCGCCGCGTCACGCGGGGGGAGGGCACCCAGCGGGGATCTGGCTGCGGGGGGGGGGGCGCAGCGCCCGGCTGACCTCTGCCCTATATCCCGGCCCCAAACCGGGGGGCGGCGGCGGGGTGGGTGCGGACCCGAGGCGGGGGGGGGGGGGGGCTCGCCCAGGGGCGGTGCTCGGAGCCCCCCCCCGGTGCCCGCAGGGCGAGGAAGGTGGAGCCTGGCGCCGTCCCCGCGGCGGGCAGGTGCTGCATGGCGGCGGGCACCGGCACCCTCGCCCCCTTCCCCGCCGCCCTGCCCGAATTCCCCTGTCCCCCCCAAAGCAGAGCCCCCGGCCCCCAGGGCTCCCCGGCCGGGGGGGTTCCTCCGGCGGCCGACCTGGTGCTGGGGGCCGCGGCCGGCTGCATGGCCTGCGTGCTCACCAACCCGCTGGAGGTGGTCAAGACGCGGCTGCAGCTGCAGGGCGAGCTGCGCGCCCCCGGCACCTACCCCCGGCCCTACCGGGGCGTGCTGCGGGCGGCGGGGGCCGTCTGCAGGGCCGACGGGCTGCGGGGGCTGCAGAAGGGCCTGGCCGCCGGCCTCCTCTACCAGGGGCTGATGAACGGAGTCCGCTTCTACTGCTACTCCTGCGCCCTGGCCGCCGGCTGGACGGGGTGGCCCGGTGGCACCGTGGTCGCCGGGGCGGTGGCCGGGGCCGTGGGGGCCTTCGTGGGCAGCCCCGCGTACCTGGTGAGTGCTGTGGGGGGGCGGCAGAGCTGCCCGGGGGGGGTTGGGGGGCTGGGGAGCCCCCCCCCCGGATCCTTGAGCATCCCAGCTCTGCATGTCCCCTGTCCTTGTCCCGGCTCGGCTTTGTCCCCGAAACGGAGGGGCTGCGTTGTGTGTGCTCAGCATCCCCGCTGTCCCCATCCAAGGGTTGCCCCCGGCCCCTTGGTTTGTCACCCCCCCCTCCTCCTGGAAACCCTCACACAGAGCACCCACTGTAAGGAAATGTGGGTGCTTTCCCCCGTTTTGGGGGGTCTCTCCCTCTCTTGGGGCACAGAGCAGTCGCGGCTCAAAGGTGAGGGCACTGCAGGTGCCGACGGGGCCCTTTGCCCTGGGGCGGGAGGGGAAAGTGGGGTTTGAAGTCTGGGGAGAGGGGCACAGCTCTGCGCTCCCCAATACATCTGGGCACACAACATCTGCTGGAGGGGCTCAGATTGACCCCAAAAGCTGCTTTTTTGGCACTAAAGCGAGATGCTGAAGCCCCAGGAGGGATACCAAGCCCTTTCTAGTGTTTTAGCATAGGGGCAAGGGGGGAGGAGGGGAAATTTGTCACCTGCCGTCACCCGGTGTCACCGTCCCCGCAGGTCAAGACCCACCTCCAAGCCCAGACGCTGGCGGCCGTGGCCGTGGGCCACCAGCACAACCACGAGGTGAGCGGGGTCGGGGTCAGGAGACACGAACCGGCGGCACTCCTGCCATGCGCACACCGGCAGCAGGGAGGTGGGGGGGTGACATGGATTATTTTGGCCAGCGGCTATTTAAAGCTGCTGTTTGGCAGCTCGACCCACACGGGTGCTATAAATAAACAGCGCGGGCTGCGAGGTGGCGCTCAGAAATAATTCACGTGACATTTGTGGGGTGCAGCGACACCAGGCCCAGTGCCACCCGTGTGGTCCCCGCGGTGGCTTTGTGGGTGAAAGCCAAAGGGGTTTGGGTCCATCACCTTTCCCATTCACCCCAAATTTTGCCTCTTCCCAGAGCATCTCGGGTGCCTTCGAGAGCATCTACAGGCAGCACGGCGTGGCGGGGCTGTGGCGGGGGGTGACGGGCGCCGTGCCTCGCGTGGCCGTGGGCTCGGCCGCGCAGCTCGCCACCTTCGCCTCCGCCAAGGACTGGGTCTGCGAGCACCAGGTGAGTATCCAGCGATACTGCACCAGTATCCAGCAGGATCCTGCACCAGTATCCAGCACCGGTGAGATCCGGCATGCACCGGATCCGGCCCCCGAAATGCCTGGCTCGGCTGACGGCCGCCGCTTCCCGCAGTGGTTCGGGGAGGGCAGCTGGGCCGCGGTGCTGGCGGGGGGCATGGTGAGCGGCGTGGCCGTGGCGGTGACGATGACGCCTTTCGACGTGGTCAGCACTCGTCTCTACAACCAGCCTGTGGACGCCGACGGCGCGGTAAGGCCCTGTGGGGAATTCGGCTTTTTTTCACCCCAGGATGCGTCCAGCGAGGAGCTGCAGCCGCCTCCTCTCTCCGCAGGGCAAGCTGTACCGGGGGTTTTGGGACTGCTTTGTGCAGATCTCCAGCAAGGAGGGGCTGCTGGGCTTGTACAAGGGCATCGGCGCTGTCTACCTCCGCCTCGGCCCCCACACCGTGCTCAGCCTCTTCTTTTGGGACGAGCTCAGGAAGATGGTGCAGCAGCAGCCGCCCCCTGGGCCATAGGAGCTGGCGGCGGTTAATAAAGGGATTTTTTTTTTTTTCTGTTTCGGTGGAGCTTCAGGGTCTTTGGGGGGCTGGGGCTGGGGGCTGGGATCCTGTGCGAGGCCTTCTCAGCACATCGGGCTGCAGGATTAGGCTGAGGGTTTGGCCAAATGCACCGAGCGGGGCCGGGAAGGATAGCAGCAATGCCGGGGGGGGCGAGGAAGGATGTGTGTGCTCCATTTCAAACCTTGCCGCTGCCCAAATTTCCCCTCCACGGGGGCTGGAGGTGCTGCCCGAGCCTGGCTGCGCCCAGCCTGGCGGCTCCGTCGGCAATGATTTACCAGCCCCGGGGAGCCTCCGCCCGCAGACCTTTGAGCCAGGGCCTGGCTGCGCCGCGGCTGCTCCGCACTGAGAAATGTTCTCCCTGGGGTCCTGGCTGCCGGCGTGGCCCGGGCTGGCGTGGGGCTGGGCTCTGCTGGATGCGCTGCTGCAAGGTGAGAGCCCGCGGGGCGGCACGGGGCCATGGGGATGGGGGGACACGGTGACCCCCTGCTGCTTGTCCCCACAGGGCTGGTTGGTGCCTGTGCTGTCTCGGTGCTCTGCAGCCTCCTGAAGGTTTATCTCTACATCCAGTGTCTGAAGTAAGCTCCCATCCCTCCCCCTGGGATTTGGTTTGGGGCTTCTCCTCTTGGGGCACCTGCTTTTGGGATCCATTTTTAGGAGCTGCTTTAAGCACCCATGGGTGGTGAAAGGGGACCCAGGGATGCTGGGGGCTGCGCCTTCCTCTCCCTCTCCCTGCTGTGGGCAACCCCATCCTGGTGTCCCCCTGCTGTCACCAGTGACCCGGCAAGGCAGGAGCTGAAGGCAGCAATCGGGGCACAGCGGCGGGCGCTGGAGCTGCTGCAGGTGCTGGTGCTGACGGGTGTCTTGGCGCTGGTGGGCTCCCGTGTGGCCGCGCTGGTGGTGCTCGAGTTCTCCCTGCGTGCCGTGTCCGCCCTCCTCTCCCTCAGTAAGGTGAGTGGGGCCGGGGAAACTGAGGCACGGCAGGGTGGGAGCCGCACAGCCCCTCACTGCTCACAGTGCCCTGCGGCACTGAGGAAGCTGTGCAGCACCCTGATGCTTTGCAGCCTCCATGGGGAGGATGGGGTTGAGTTTGGGAGGAAACCATGCATGGCTTTGCAATGGTGCAGCCCCTTGCTGCTCTGCAACTCCCACGGGGGCTGCAGGGGCTGGGCATGGCCCCTCACTGCGTCACAACACCCGTGGGCAGGGCAGGGGATGTGGCATGGAGGAGAACACACGTGGCTTTGCAGTGGCGCACCCTCTTGCTGCTTTGCAACACCCATGGGGAGGATGAGGGCTGCAGGCATGGGGAACGTGGGGGCTGCAGCACGGCGGAACCCAGCCAGGGCTCGGCACCCGCGTCTTCTCTCGCGGCTTTGCAACCTCGGCAGCTCCTGACGGCGCCGTCCCGCTCTCGCAGGGCACCCACAGCAGCCAGCTCCTCCTGCTGTGCCAGTACTCGCTGGGCTGCGGCGTGTCCTGCGGCCTCAGCTTCCTGCTGGAAGGGGCTCCCCACGGGACGAGCAACCTGGCGCTGGCGGCAGGCTTGGCGGGGCTGCTGGCCGTGCACGCCCGGCGCTTGGCGCTCCACACCTGCAGCCTCTACGAGCTGCACAGCCGGCAGCGCTACTGCGGCGTCTGCATGCTGCTCCTCACCGCCGGCCACCACATCCCCCGGCTGCTGCGCAAAGCCCTGGTCATCACCTTCACCGTGGCCGACTTGGCTGCCGTCTCCCTCATCAACCGCGATTTCCTCTCCACGGCGGAGGCCGTCCGCTTCTGGACGCCGCTCACCATCTGCTACACGCTGCTGGTCATCTACATGCAAGGTGAGGGGCGGGCGGCGTATCGTAGAGTCTTGGGGGAACCCAAATTTTGGGGACAACCCGGTGTTCAGGCCAGCCCCCATGGGGTTGCTTTGCAATACAGACCCCAAATTGTGGGGATCAACCAGCAAGGTTGTTCCCCCTTGGGGTGGTTCTGCCACATAGAGCCCAAGTTTTGGGGACAACACAACCAGGAGATCATTTGGGTTCCCAACAGTTTGGGGATGACCCAGCCAAGGAGGACATTTCCCCGTGGGGTGGCTTTGCAGGAGAGACCCTAAGTTCTGGGGACAAGCCAACTGGGAGGTCATTTGGGTCCCCCAGGTTTTGGAGATGACCCAAGTAGGAGGTCATTTGGGTCGCCCATATTTTTGGGATGACCCAACTAGGAGGATGATTCCCCATGGGGTGGCTTTGCAATAGCGACCCCAAAGAATCTGGGGACAATCCAACTGGGAGGTCATTTGGGTTCCCCAAATTTTGGGGATGACCCAATTGACACGTCATTTTCCCATGGGGTGTCTTTGCAATATGGATCCCAAATTTTGTGGATGGTGCTACCTGGAGGTCATACAGTTCCCTCTAAGGTTTTGGGAACAGACCAACCAGAAGGTCATTTGAGTCTCCCCATATTTTGGGGACAACCCAATCAGGAAGTCATTTGTTCCCCCAAATTTTGCAGATGACTCAACCAGGAGGACATTTCCCCATGGGGTGGTTTTGCAATAGGAACCCCAAAGGACAACCCAATTGGAATGTCATGTGGGTCCCTCAAATTTTGGAAATGACCCAGCCAGGAGGTCACTTGGGTCCCCCCCAAATTTTGGAAACAAGCCAACTGGGAGGTCATTTCCACATGGGATGCCTTTGCAATAAGGACCTCGTATTTGGGGGGTGACTCAACCAGGAGGTCACTTGAGTCCTCCAAGTTTTGGGGACAACCCAAAGTTGGATGAACTTCCTGCTGTGCCTGGTTGTGGACGAGGCCACCCTGACTCCGTGTCCCCGCAGAGGAGCAGCGGCCGAGCGCAGGCGGGCAGGCGGTCTACCAGACGGTGCTGGTGCGCATGGGCGGCCTCTTCATCCTCCTCCTCACCGTGGGCCGCTGGACAGACATCCTGCACGTCCTCCTCTCGCTGCTGGGCGAGCTCTGGTGCCTGCTCCGTGCCGGCGTCCTGCTGGAGGCGTGCCGGCGGCAGGTGAGTGCCCCCGACGCAGCCCCGAGGCCACGGTGAGGGGCTGGCGCCCGCCTTTCCACTTCTCTCCCCTTCGTCTCCCGTAGGATTGCACCCAGCAGGGATCGTCCTGAGAAGAAGGCGTAAGTGGGGATGAGAAATGTGGGGTGGCTTCACCCAGCTCCCCAAATTCTCCCCGCTGCGCTGGAGAGCCCCTGGTGGGGACCAAGGGAAGAGGGCTCCTGGAAGGTGCTCGACCCCATCCCGTTGGACACGTGGGGCTGGGGGGACGCTCACACGGCCCCTGTTTTTGGGGATGACCCCACAAGGCTGTGATGGTGCTGGGGGTTGGCTCCCTCCTCCTGCTCAGAACATGGGATTCTGATAGATATCCCTGTCCTCAGGGGGTGCATGGCCACGCCACCATGGTGTGGGGACCTCCAGGGCTTTATAAAGCACGGAAAATAAAGTGTTTGTTTTTTTCTTTCTTTTTTTTTTTTTCTTTTTTTTTTTTTCCAGCAAATGCCTGGGCAGAGCAAGCTGGGGGCCCATCATGCTGGGAACAGGCTTGGGGACAGCCCCAGTGGAGGGAAACTGAGGCACAGAGGGGGTGTCCCCACCTCCCTGAGCCACCTGAGCCATGCCAGGGGGCACCTGGCCCTACAAAGATGGGGTGCGGGGTTTGGGGTGGGAAGCCCCTGCCCCGGGAGCTGGCACTGGGGGCACAGCAGCAGAGAGGCTGGGGCTGCACGGGGCTGTATGGGGCATCTGGGAGGTGCATTGGGGGTGCATGGGGCATTCTGGGGGGTGTATGGGGGCATCCTGGGGTACTTGGGGTGGAATGGGACATCCTGGGGGCCCTGTGGGGGCACAGGAGGCATTCTGGAGCTGTGCAGGGGCACACGGAGCAACCTGGGGGTGCATGGGGGCAACCTGAAGATGTGTGGGGGCATGCGAGGCATCCGAGGGTTGGGGTTGGGGGGCGACCTGGGGGCCCTGTGGGGCACACGAAGCACCCTGGGGCTGTATGGGGGGTGCATGGAGCGTCCCGGAGCTCCGTGGGGTGCTGTGGGGCGTCCCGGGGCTCTATGGGGGCACCCTGGGGGCGCATGGGACAATCGGGGAGGGGGGGCAATGCATGGGGTAACCTGGGGGTGGGGGTCATCCCCTAGCACCCAGGGGCCCACCTGGAGACCTGAGGGGCCCCCTTGGGGTCAGGAAGCTCCCTGGGGTCTCACGGGGGGGGCACACCCTATGGGGCCACCCCAGGGCGTAGGGGGCCTCCTGCCGGGGGGGGGGGGGGGGCGGGCCGTGGGGCAGGGAGGGAGGAGGAGGAGGAGGAGGAGGAGGAGGAGGGAGGAGGAGGGAGGAAGGGGCGGCGATGCCGGGCGGCTCAGCCTCCCCTCTGCCCCCCCGCCGGGCAGGGCGCGCCCGCGGAGCGCACGGAGGGACCCGCACCGGCTGCACAGGTAGGGGACGGGGACGGGGACGGGGACAGCGGCCACCTCCGGGGGCGCACGGGGCTGCGGGGACGCCCCCGGGCAAACGACGCCCCAAACTAATAGGGGAACCCCCCCCCGACCCCTTTTCCCCAGGCAGGGAACACCCCCGGGTATATGGGGCTGGGGGCACCCCGGGGTGGGATGTGGGACCCCCACCCCACAAGGGAGGGGATGGGGACCGCAGGGCTGCCCTGGGATGGGATGGGGGCAAGAGACACCCCCAGGAGGGGAGGGGATGGGATGGGGGGAGCACACATAGGGGGTCGGCACCCCCCGGGAGGGGACAGGGGATTGCAGGGCCACCCTCTGCAGGGACAGGGGGGACACCCAGGTGGGGGACAGGGGGCTGCAGAGCCACCCCCTGGGTCAGTGGTGAGGGGACAGCGGGGCCGTGGGGGGACAGTGAGGTCGCCCCCCACCCTGTCCTGTCTCCCTCGGGTGTCCTCACAGGGCCTGGGGGGGTCCCTGGGGCTGGGGGGCAGCTGGGGGGCCGCATCCTGCCCCAGTTTGGGAGGGGATGCCCCATAAGCAGCCCCAGCCCCATCGATCCCACCCAGGCTCTGGCACCCCAGCTTTTGGGGCAGCTGTTGCAGGGCCCCTTCCCAGTGCAGCCACCCCAAAACAGCTCGGCAGAGGGAAAGCGTGACCTGGGGGGGAGGAGGGACCCCAAAAAAAGCGGGGTGCAAGCCCCACTAATGCTGCCCCCCCCTCCAGCTTCAGCCACCCTGGCCGGTGGGGCGGCAGTGGGGCTGCCGGGAGCTCGGCCGCCCCAGCACAAAGAGGAATGCACCGAGCACATGGTTCACATTAGCCCTGGAGATTTTTTTCTTTTTTTTTTTTTATGATCATTACTTTTTTTTCCCCCCTTATTTTCTGCCGCCTGGCCAGGCAGCACGGAAGCGGCGGCTGCCCGGGGCGAGGATTTGAGCGCCGGGCGAGGGCTGGCAGCGCCGGGGCCCGTTTGGGTTTCGCCGGCGGGGAGGGAGGGAGCACGCGAAGCCACTCTGGGTTTTCCTTTTCCTCCCTTTCATTTGAGTCAGAGGCTGAAGTCACCGGCGTGCTTGTCCCCGAGCTTTTTCCCCGCCGCAGAGGATGTGGGGATGCCCGTGAAGGGGATTTGGGGGAGCGGAGCCACCCCGTGCCGCCGCCAGGGCGCCGCATGAGACCGGGCAACTCATTGCACGGGTAGGTGCGGGGAGGAAGCGCGTTTCCCCCCCCTCCCTGTGCAGCTGGGCTGCTTTTCCCTTGGTGGAGCTGAGCCAGCAGCCCTTTTCCTTCCCCGCCGGGGTCGCTCGGGGTCGGGCGCATCCTGCCTGCGCGGCGGGCGCTGCGCGGGGGCCGCCTCGGCACCTTCGTGCCTCAGTTTCCCCAAGCTGCAGAAAGAAAACGGGGGGTGCCTCGTGCCGGGGGTGGTAAGGGGGAGATAGGGGTGCTCGGGGAGCTGGAGAACGCCCCAAAAAGGGTGTGCAAAAGCAGATGTTCTCACGACCCTGTTTCCAATAGGCAAGATGGGTTTCTCCAGCGGTTTCATTCCCATTTGGGCAATAAGAGGGAAAAACAAGCTGACAAAGCTTGCAGAAGGCTGGGGTTGGCCAAGGAGGCTTGGAAAGGGGAGACCTCGGGGGCTTCACCTGCCGGGCACTTTGCCGGGTCCCTTTACACCACATCCCGGCGGGCACGAGGCCGTTTATGGCCGTGACGTGGGACGGGTGCGGGGCCGCTCGTTCCTTCTCCCTTTCCGGGAAGGTGAGGAGGAGGCGGGCTGAGGCCGAAGGGCAGCGCGGCTGCAGGCACACCAGGCTGCTGGCACACCGGCAGACTTGGCTGTGGTGTTTATATTATTTCCTTTGTCTTATTTTTGATTAAAAAAAAAATAATAATCCAGCGCAGCTCCGGCCCACCTGCCATTTCCACGATGCTCCCCGGGAAAGCGGAGAAGAGGATGGCTTCGTCCGTGTTCATCACCCTGGTGCCCCCGCGGAGGGAGGTGGCCACCAAGGACCGGCCCCAAACGGGGCTGTCACCCCCCGTCCCCGAGGGCACCCATCGCCCCCGGGCATCCCCGCCGCAGCCCCCGGCTTTGCCCAACGGAGGTGAGGGGCGTCCGTGGGGTCCCATGCGCGAGGACGATGCCGGTGCCGAGGATCCTGCGGCGATGCTTTGCAAAAGGATGCGGGTGCAGGTGGAGGGGGGGGGACGGGACGTGCTTTTGGGGAGGGGTGTTTCTGGGGGGTCGTTCCCCAAACCCCAAAACCATCCCTGGATTGGATCCGGCTGCTGGGGATGGGCTGTGTTTGCTCTCCATCGCCAGGCCCTTATCAGCTCTGTTTGTCTCCTGCCCGGCTGGCGTTTGCTTTTGGGGCTGGTCGGGGAGCGCTGCGGCAGAGCGTCGGGGTGTTATTGCAGGGGGAGAAGGGTGGGATGGGAGCTGGCATCGCCCTCCCAACGCGCCGTGCCTGGCTTTTCCTGCAGAAAGCTGCCCTCGGTCCCCACCAGTGCCCGTGCCTTCGTCCTCACCAGTCCTCATCCTCTCCGAAGTGCCCCAGCCCCTGTCCGCGGAGGCGCTGGCTCCGGCGCTGCAGCAGCTGGACCTCGCAGCGCCTGCCACCCTGCAGGTCAGCCCCACGGGGTGCCGTCACCCCCCCGCCTCAGTTTCCCCACCCTTGAGGGCTTCCACATAACGCACGTTTGCCTCCTGCTCACCAGGCTCCTTCCGCCTTCCCTGCTGAGCTGAGGCCGCCCAAATTTCGCCAGGAGCAAGCAGACAAACCGCCGTGGCAGGATGCCAACGGGCACCTGGAGAGGGACGGCTCCAGAGGTGAGCAGGGGGATGGTGCAGGCTCGTCCCCAGCTGGGGACACCGAGGCCAACCCCCTCCTCGTCCCTTCCTGCAGACATCTGCGCCTTCTGCCACAAAGCCGTGGGCCCGCGGGAGCCGACGGTGGAGGCGATGGGCAAGCAGTACCACGCCGACTGCTTCACCTGCCGGACCTGCCAGCAGCGCCTGGCCGGGCAGCGCTACTACCAAAGGGACGGGCGCCCCACGTGCGACGCCTGCTACCAGGTACCCGGCCCCACAGGACGCTCGGTGCCCCCAGGGATGTCGGGGGGGCGCCGGCATCTCCAGCGTCTCCCCCCCATCGCCTCCAGGCCACGCTGGAGAAATGCGCCAAGTGCCAGGGGCTGATCGCGGAGCGCATCGTGCGGGCCATGGGCAAGGGCTTCCACCCCAGCTGCTTCGCCTGCACCGCCTGCGGCCGGGCCATCGGCGCCGAGAGCTTTGCGGTGGATGAGCGGGACGAGGTGTACTGCGTGGCTGACTTCTACAGGTAGGAGAGCAGCCCTGGGTGGGGGCTTTCGGCTGGTCCCTGCCACCCCCCGAGGCTCATCTCACCCCTCCTTTGTCCCACCAAGGAAATACGCCCCGGTGTGTGGTGCCTGCAAGCTCCCCATCATCCCCAGTGAGGACCAGGACACCTACAAGATCGAGTGCCTGGGACGCAGCTTCCATGAGAGCTGCTACCGCTGCGAGGTACAGCCCCGGGGGACGGAGGGGGGGCAAAACACAAGTGGGGCTGTCCTGGTGCCTCCGCAAAGCACCAGCGGTTGGTGTTGGACACGAGGTGGGTTCGGGGAGAAAGCAGGGTGCGATGGCGCGGCGTCCTGCATGCGATGCAGCACGGGGCTCAGCTGTGGCCTCTGCGCCCCCCCTGCTCCTCCGCAGAGCTGTGGGACGCCCCTGTCGCCGGAGCCGACAGAGGATGGGTGCTACCCCCTGGGCCAGCAGCTCCTCTGCAAGTCCTGCCACGTCCGCCGGCGGAACGAGTCGTCCTGCTGAAAAAACCCCGCTTGTCCCACGGTGGACGCGCAGGGAGCGGTGGGACCAGCGTTTAATAACCACAACGTGCCGGGACCCTGTCCCTCAGCCCTCTTCCCAACCGCTCGTTGCGAACAGAAAAAGCCCTGGAAGAGCAGCAGTGGTGGGCGAGCTGAGGTTTCCCTTGCTTTTTTTTAAAAAAAAAAAAAAAAAAAAAATTCTGAGGCCGGTTTGGTTTCCTTGGTGTTTTTCTTTCTTCTTGAGCTTCCCTGGGGTTTCATTTAAACGTTTCTCTCTGGGGTGATGCAGAGAGCAGCTCTGATTTAGCTCCTTGTAGTTAAATAAAACCCCAACCTAAAAATGCACTTTCTTTCATCCACCCGTTTCCTGTGTCCCAGACCTTACAAAACACAAGTTTGCAAATAGGGAAAAAGCCACTTCTTGACTTATGGGCTGCTGTGGGTGGCAGGAGGCTGGACATGAGCTTGCTTGGGTTGCTCGCTGGTAACGCAGCTGATTTTGGCGTGGGACGCGGTGATTCAGCAGGCTGGGGGAAAACAGAGGGTTATTTGGGGGGCTGGACTTGGAATTTTGCAATGCAGCGCTGATAAAAGGACGTTAGGAGGTTTGATTTTGCTGATTGTCCGTGCGCCGTCTCAAACAAGTCTCAGAGCCAGCAGAGGGCAGCCGGAGCACAAATTCCCCCATCAGGCAGAAAAAAGCTGTCTGAAGTCTGTCTTCTGGATAGGACAGCACTGGTACCAATGCCTCGTGTTTGCATCTTATCCGAGATAATACTGTGCCGCTGGCAGGAGCTTTTTGACTTTCCTTTGGTCCAATGTGGAAAAAAAAGGCTGAAATTAACCCTTTTCCCTGTGCTTCTGACATCTGTGCAAGCAGTGCCACCAGCACTCATCGTGTTTTACAAACCAGCCAGACAAAGAAAAAAAAACAACAGGCCAAACAACCAGAAAAACAGCAGATAAATGCTTCTAGGTCATGTTGAATAACAGCATGTGCTGTATTTCTGAACAAAAGGGTTAACGTATGGGTAATGTGTGCACTGGAGCCCTGGCTGGCTGATTAATCACAGCAACCCCGCAAATGTTTCCTGCCGTCTCTCCCCATCTACAAAGCCTCTTACTCATGTTGGTAATGTGCGTCTATGGCCATCAATCAGGTCACAACTTGCTGTAAACTATTTATAAATAGGATGCTCATGTGAAGTTGTCATTCCCAGAGCCAGGACGGTCACGTATGGAGGTGGCTTTGGGTCTGGCTGGCCAGGGACGTCTCCCACGCCAGGGAAATCCAGTGCTCAGAATCAGCTCATTTCCAAAGCCTCTGCTCTGTGGGGAAAGCCAGGCACCGAAAGGATGCCAGAAAAGTAAAAGGACATGGGCAGGACTGTGGGAGTGGGGAAGGGAAGTGCCAGAGAGCAAAGGGCTTCCCACTTTTTGCAGTATAGGTGTTTCCCAGACCAGGTTTTCAGGGAGGATGGAAGCGCTGATGCTGAGCAGTGTTCTGGATGTGTTATTGCACCGCACACTTGTTAATCCCTCTGTGCAGCACCTTTGGGTGCTTCTCAGCCACGCTACTCCTCCGCAGAGCTAAAGCAAGGAGTCCAGTACTTCCCCACAGAGCGAGCCAGAACAGTGTATTAGCACCGGGCCTGGGGCGATTTTTAGCCAGAGGCAGGAAGGGAAAGGCTTTTATCAATACAAAGCCTTGGAAGGGAGAGGAGCAGGGCAAGGTGCAGCTGGAGAGTTCAGTGGCGTGGCAAAGAGATGCAGAAATGGTCAGATTTGGTACTTTTTTTTCCAGGGGCAGAGGATGACAGGAGTAGGCAGATAGGGAGGTAAGCAGATAAAGGCTGATTTAAGCTGCTTTCTTGGTGGATAAGGGGAGAAGCATTATGAGCTGGGGCCTGGAGAGTGTTGTTAAGCCTGAAAAGCACAGCCCTGGGTTTTCCCCTGGGAGGATCTCAAGGAATTGTGCTGTATTTCCAGCCCTGGCTGAGCCGTGCAGAGGAGACGTTCTGGGGGTCCCATCCAGCCGACGAGCAGGCAAATGCAGTCTGCAACAGCTCAGCCTGTCCTTGGGCTCCTCACCCCCTTACAAGCGATTTTGCAAGGGGAAAAGTTTAAAGTCTGCCTCCTTACTCAGCACCAATGCACCTGGATTTGCCAACAAAAATACAAAGCACGCCTGGAGCAACGCAAAGCTCCCGTTCTGCCCACGGAGCCCCCCAAAGCCCTGCAGAGCCCCACCGAGACCACCCAGAGGTGTAAAATCCGCTTAAGGTCTCACTTGTTGCCTTCCAGCAGAGGTGCAAAAGGGCACGGAGGAGAGCCTGCGAAATGCGCCGGCCGGGCCCTGCCCGCCCCTTGGCTGCTGCAATCAGCCCGTCTTTTCTTGCAATCCCTCTTGGCAGGCCAAGACGAGCTGGGAGGGACCTGCGAGGCAGGCTGGCTGCCCTCCAAGGAGAAGCAAATGCAAATATTTCTTCACTTCAGCCTGGGTGCGGCCCGGGGATAAAATTTCTCTGGTCTTTCCCAGAGAAGGCATCCGATACCATACCCTGGTGCGGGCCCAATTTGCTCCCAGGAATATGAGAGTGTATGACAAAACCTGCAAAGGTTTTTTTTCTTGCGACTCAAGGGACAGCCATGTTTGTTAAAATGAGCTTTTAAATTGAAGGATGAGCTGACAGGCATGGCCATACTGTTTTTAAATCGATGATCAAGGTTTCGGTTTGTAACAAACTGTGCCTCTTACAGGTTTTGTTTGTAAACTGAAGATTTTGGTGCAGCATAAGCAAGCCTGTAAAGGGAAACGGGTTGAAAACTGCCCCATCAGCCGTGAGAAATGCAAAAAGCAGGCAGAGAACAGAGGGGGAGAGACGAGCCGGATTCCTCACATGCTTTCGCTCTGCCATCACCGCCTCCAAGGTGCTGTTGGCCGTGGAAAGCTGCCGGGGAGCAGCGAACGAGAGCCAGCCACCAGCAAACGCTGTGGCAAAATGGGTCAGTTCTCAGGAGGGAAAACTGAGGCTAGAGCAGTTGAGGGGGCATTGCTGGCTGGAAAGCTGTTCATGGTGATGCTTTGTTTTCCTTTTAAACAGGACAGAGAGCCAAAGAACTGGGTTTTTCCTTTGGTTGACCTGAGTTAATTACAACCATATCCCAGCCAGATTGCTGCAGCGTTGTCCTTTCCAGCAGACCATTCGGACGCATTTCCTTCATCTTCCTGTATGCAAATTCCTTCATCTTCCTGTATTCAGTGCAACCTAAAAAGCTAACAGCTCTTTCATGAAATGTGGTCTGGTTGAGGTAGAAGGATGAAAAGCAGACGGAATCATTCTGGGTTAAAAATAAGTGGAGCAGTGCAAGCCCTGAATGTCTCCAGCTTCATAATTTGGAGCATGGCCAGGATGTAAAAAAAAAAAAAAAAAAGAAACACCAAACCACCGTGCACTATTCTCCTTTTTTTCCAGTCTCCCTGCAAAAGCAAGCTATCCAGGCTGCGATATGTTTATGGGAGGATCCCAAAGCAGGATCAGGCTAGGATTGTCACCTAAATACCCAGTGCTGGGATTTATTTTTAACACGTACTGTGTTTTTGATACGCGAGGCGAAATCGATGCAGCCTGTTATGCAAGCGTTACCAGCCTGCAAATTATACGCTGCGTTAAAAAAAAAAAAAAAAAAAAGGAAAAAAAAAGAGAGGAAAAAAGAAAACACAACCCACCCTATTTCTGAAAATAGATGCATGGCACATGTCTGCAAGCAGGGCTTTGACATTTTATATCCCAGCTTTATTTCATCGCGTCAGTGGCGATTACAGCGTCCTGCAGCCCCATTTCCTGGCTGTGAATTAATGATTTTCACTTGGACCTGACTTCAAGCACCTTATGTTTCTTTATTTTGCAGGGGTGTTGATTAGAGTCCATAGGTGTGGGGTTTTGTTGAAAAAAATATATATATGTAAAGGCTGGGATAGATTTCTCTCAGGGGTAATGCTGCATTTTGCAGCAGCGGGGCGTTTGTCAGGGCAGCTCATTGACCTCGGTGATTTATCACTGGAGGCAGGAGGCGGGGGGAATATCTCCTAGAAATAAATATATCCCTTAATTCTCCGTGCGGCTAAACTTTCCCTCACAGCCCAGCCGGGGGAATAGACTTTAATCTCCTTTATGCGCCCCTGCGGATGGCTTCGTCCGAGGCAGGATTGCGCTGAGGCGATCAGCATCGCCCCTCCGCCGCCGGCCGCCTCCCTTTCTCGCCGACCCTGGCGTTTTAAGGGCACCACGTAGCCTCCCCATTTTGCGGAGGGAAGGAAAAAAAAAAAAAAAAAAAAAAAAAAAAAAAAAAAAAAAAAAAAAAAAAAAGCAAAAGGAGGATATTTGCCTCACAAAAGAGGGAGGAGGAGGGGGCCGGGGGCTGCCCGCCTCAGGCAGCACAGCGCCGCCTCGCCCGCGCGTGGCGGCCGCCCGCGGTACTGCAGGAGCCGCCCCGCCCGCCGCTCGCTTCACAAAATGGCCGCCCGGCCAGGCCACGGCGAGCGGCGCCCAGGCGACAAAATGGCGCCGGGCGGGCAGCGGGGGGAAGGACGGGCGGCGCGGGGCCGGGGCGGCGAGCGTGGGCAAAGCCGTGCCAGGAGCACGGCCGAGCAGCCCCCCCGGCGTGCGGAGCCCCTCCAGGCGGGCTGTGAGAGCGCTGCGGGTGAAACCCGAGCTCCCCCCGCGCCTTCCTCACGCACCCCCCTTCTCCCCTCCGCCTTTGCAAAAGGACGCGAAAATGCCCGGAGACGCGCGTTTCCACTCGGCCTCGGGGGCGGCCTCAGCCTCCCCCCGCCGCCATCGCCCCTGTGGTTCCCCCACGCCACAGCCCGCCAGCACCGACCCTTTTGGGGTGTTTTTTTCCCTCAGAGCGTGAAGATTTTGGGGCCAGAATTGCTCTTTCCACCGCCCCCTCCACACACGCATGCACCCCAAGGTGGGTAGTTCTATGCCTAATTCTCCTCCACCGCTTTTTCTCCTTCGTAGGGGTTGAAGCCACCGCCTCTGGCTCTCCTCACAGCGTGGAAAATGCCCAAACGTGATTAAAAAAAAAAAAAAAAAAAAGGCACCGAAAACCCAAAACACCCAAGGAGTGATTTATCTGCAGAGCTGGAGGGGCGCGGGGAAGAAGCTGCTGCTTGCCTGGCTCCGCACGACAGCCTGCCCGCCATTCGGGTAATTAAAAGCATATACTTGGTGTGATCAGACGTGGTAATACCGTAAAAAAACACCCCGTCACATCCAAATGCTCGCTGGAGGCTGCAGCCAAGGTACCACGTACGCTTTTTCTTTTTCTTTTTCTTTTTTTTTTTTTTTTTGTTAATGCTGTCTTACCTTTCTCTGCACCACAGTATTGTTACATTATAACATTGCCCCTGCTTTGTTAAAAACCACACACCTAAAATACTATTACTTTTTTTTTTTTTTTTCCCCCTAGAATTATAGATTTAGGCCCATGCAGATGTTATTTTATTTCTACATATATGTATATTTATATATCTCTTTCTTCCAAGGACTGATTACAGAATATAAAACAAAAGCCACACACCTAAAACACTATGATTTAATTACATATAATTACTCAATTTTGGCCCGTATATATGTTTGATTTTATATTTATATATATATATTACCTGTGTTTTCCTCCATTGGCTTTCTACTACAATATATCCTAAAAGCAGAAGAAAAAAATGCCATAATAAAAAAAAAAAAAAAAGGAAAAAAAGAAAAAAGCAACCCATTTCTTTTTAACAGTCCATGATGGAAGTTTGTGCCTGAATGTTTTATTTGTTCCACAGAGATGTAGATTTTTCCATGGGATATTTGGGGAGGATTTTTTGAATTAAAAGATAAAAATAAAAAATGAAAACAATGAAACAGAACCAAAAATGAAAAAAAAAAATACAAAAACAAACCCCAGTAACTGAAGCTGCAAACGCAATCAAATAGTCCAGATCAGACAATTCATTGTACCAAAAAGAGAGGACAAATTAGTTCAACTTAAGTGGCAGGGCTTTGCTGTAGCTCCGGGAGGAGGGATCAGCTCCTTTATTCCACCATCTAGCGCTCCAAACACCACCATTTTTTGTGCTTTTGTGTTGGTGCGTTTTGTTTCCAGCCTCGCAGGCTGCAAAACCCCGCCGCGCCGGGCACGCATATGTTGTATACAGAGATTTGCTGCAGGCAGGCAGAGCCGTGCCCCGCTCCTTGTGCATTCCTTTCCCTTTTATTATCTGCTCTATGGCTCGCTCGCTTTTTTTTTTTTTTTTTTTCTCTCCCTCTGTGGGTAGGAAGGTTTCTCTCCTCTCCCCAGCTTGGCTGCTTATTCCAGAAGTTTCTACAGCAGAGGAAATTGCACGGGGGAGGGGAGCACCCACTGCGGAGCCTTTGCCGCAGCGCCGGGCAGGCGTGGTCCTGCCGCCGGGGGAGGAGGAGGAGGAGGAGGAGGAGGAGGATGCACCACCTCCCTCCCTCCCTCCCTCCCTGGTTTGGAGGGGCTCTGGCTGCTCGCAGCCTCTTTCCGAGCCTCTCCCCCCTGCTACATTTCCCCATCCTTGAAGGGGGTGCTGGGAGGTGTTTGCAAGGCTTTTTTTTTCTTCTTTTTTTTTTTCTCCCCTTCCCCCCACCCCCTTTGCTAAATAAATTAAAAGCAGAGATGTCTCCTGATGGAGATGGATGAGGCTGGGCTTACAGCAATGGGGTCGCTCGCTTGCATGCACTGCCGCAGCCTTGATCTGCGGAGCAAGGCTTTGCTGCTGATGGCAGAAGTGACCTTTCCCAGGCGGTGGGAGAAAGGCTTCCCCTCGCCCCGACGTGCTTCTGCTTGGAATTCATTTTAAATAGCAGCGTTATTATTTTTTATCCACCCCCACCCCCCCCAACAGCTTGCTGTTTCAATGATTTTTTTTTTTTTCGGTAGCCTGTGGGTTGAAGCTTCCTCATGATCGTTTTTTGTGTGTGTGTGTGCGCTTTGAATTGCATTTTAAAATTGCCCAGCTGGAGACAAGTCTTGATTAGAGCTGGAACAATAGCTCCATTTTATTAATAATGGGAAGGATTTACAATTCTACAGCACCTTCCTTGGAAGGCTTTCAAAATCATTTGCAAACACACACATATTTAAGCTTTCACAGCTCTGCCTGTGAGGTGGGTAAGTATTTTAATAGTGCCACCAAAAATCACGTAGACCTGGAATTGGTGGCAAATCTCCGTTTCTGAGTGCTGGAATAATGACAGATCTGGTGGGGTTTAGGGCTGCAAAGCTGGGAGGGGGTAGGTTGGTATGCGGGATGGCTAAAAGCTGTAACCTAAATCTGTTTAGTGTTCTCTGTAGATGTATTTTGCTGTGTCCTGGGAACTGGGTTGTTATTTCTCACCCTGCTCCATGCAAGTGACCCTTCCTTCTTGCTCTTTGCCAGAGTGAAGATGTGGACTTGCATGCTTGTCAGTAAACATCTGCTTATAGATTTTTTTTTTCTTTAATTCATTACCTTCTTGTAGTCCCCAGGTGACCTCCTGTAGTGCTGGCTCCACTGTGGTTTGACCACAGCTTTGCATTAAAGCAGGCTGTGAGCACTAATGTGTCTCTGTGCAAGCCAGAATGACCTTGCCGGGGGGACTGGGCCCACCAAGCTAATGCAGATGCTCCACTTCGATTACACAACCCTGCGTGCAGCTTTTTTTTTTGCACATCTCTTCCCTGACCCAGGTAGCTCAGGGGACTGTTGCAATGCTATGGGTGAAAGCTGTCTTCTGCCGTAATTTTTTTTCCTCCTAGGGAAATGCAAGCTTATTTGTGTAATTCCCACTCCATGGCAGATACCTTCTCTGTAAGTACTGTAAACATGCAGCGATCCAAGAGCCATCGGGGCAGTTGGATCTGGCCTTGCCAAGGACTGTAAGGCACAGTGGTCTGGTTGTGTGTGTGCTGTACACTGGCCACAGAAAGCCACAATGCTTCTGTGGTTACTTCTGTCTGGATAGCATGAGTAGGTCCCAGGGCTTCCCCTTCCCACCACTTACTGTTTCACAAAAGAAAAGGCCGGTGCTTCTGGAAAAAGCTCTGCCTTGTGGGCTTTAAAAACAAACAAACAAAAAAGAAATAAAGAAAAACTGCTGTGGATTAGTCATCTTTATTGTTAAAGGAGGCTGTGTTTGCTGGTCCTATCTATGTAACGCAAGTGCATGTGAGATATTAGCTATTAGCTCTATTTGTGAAGGCTGGTAATGTGCTCTGGTCACTGCTCTTTGGAGTTGTGCCACCAAGGCTCCATCAGGCTGCTGCTGGCAGGTGGAAAAACTGACAGGCTGGCTTTTCATACCCTTCCATCCATTTTCCCTTTTCACTGCCAATATCTCTGCATTGGCAGGTGTGGAAACACAGAGGCTGTAACAACAGCAAGTGAGGATAGATGAGCTGTCTTCTAGGGTCCAATGCCAGAGAAGAAACCCCGGTGTATTTTTTTTTTTCTTGCCTATGGTGGCTTTTACTCTAAGCCCAATTGACTGTATCTCAGGAGAAGACTGAGTTTGATCCTTTTGGATGCTAAAATCGGTGCTGTTTTTAATCCTTTGGTTTTTTTTCCCCTTCCCCATAGTCACACAGAAGAGCGAGCCATGCAATTAAAATGGGATAGCAAAGGACAGCTCCCTCCCCCTTTCCCCTTTCAAAAAACCTTCCAGAGTTGTGTGCTCTTGAACTGCTGCATAGGCAGAAAACATACAATGCAGTTGTCAGCATTGTGCTGATGTGTGGCACATTAAAAAAAAAAACACACACACACAAAAGGGGTGGGGAGAGCGGGCGCCTCCAGGGAGTAAAACTGTGGGGCCCCTTTCCCTACAAGTGAACAGACCTACGTGCAATAGTATATTACTCCTAATTTTGCTCAGGCAAATGCAATGCGCAGACGTCAGAGGGAGGGTTGCAACATGCTAAATTGTGTTGCTGAAGATCAGGGTCCCCTTGAACTATTTTTTCTGTGAACTTGCTCCCATGAGATGCTGCGGCTTCATTACTTGATTCCTCAAGGTTGTGCTTGCTCACCAGGAAGAAGGGAAATAGTTCCTTACTGGGTGCAATTTCTTTTGTTGTGTTGCAAAATGTAATAAAAAGCACCTGGTTCTGGTCTCTCCTAGGTCGTGCATGACTTCAGCAGGCAGAGCCCCAGTGGTTACTAGCGAGCAAGGAGAGCGGGTATTGGCACCTTGTCGTTAGCCTTCCTTAACGAGAATATTGGGATTGGTGTTGTGTGAGTGCAGCGTTCCTTAATGAGAGCATTGGCATTGGTCTTGTGCGAGTGCCTCTGGCTGACCAGCGGAGGGGCCCTGCCCTGCTAAGCTGGAGCAACACCTAATGAGAAGCGCAGTGATTTCACTGCCAGCGAGGCAGCCTGGTTGCTGCAGTGATTTGTAGCGTGGCTGTGACTTTATGCTCTTCTGGCAAAAATTTAGCTGAGGATTAGTGTGAGGTGTCCAGGCCAGATTTCATACCGTGCTCCCTGTGCTGGAGAGCTGGGGGAAGCTGGTGTGTGGTGGACGTGAAAATTGCCAATAGCTCGTGTGCCTGAAGTCTCTCATATATTTGGATTAAATGAGCATGGGCAGGAAAATAATTTTATTCTCTTGCTAGGATGTGTTTGGAGATAAGCCTTGTGTTTCTCAGAGGTCTCCGCTGGCCTGCAGGTACAGTGGACCAACAAACTGACCGTTTGGGATGATTTCATGTTTTCCAGGCTGGCACACCCTGTGGGACTCAGAATTACTTTTCCTTGGCAGTTTGGGACAACTAAGTGAGTTACCTCTTGAGCACTGAACTTTTACCGCCCCATGCTTTGGACTGAAGAGTTACTAGAACTACATCCGTGAGGTTTCCAAGCTAAACAAAACCTGAATTTCTGGTGCCAAAAAGCAAGCGAGTGATAGAAACCTCCACTCCTCCTCCGTAAAGGGGGAAACCACAGCCTTTCCTATTATAGCGAAGAGTTAAAAAGGCATAAAGATGCGTCGTGAGGTCTGCAGAGCTAGTGGTAGGGTAAAATGAAAGCCAAAGCTAGACAATAAACTGTTCTGTGCTGTATCGCTGGAGAGGATTTAAGATGGGATTGCTCTCGATGTGCAAGCACTTTTCTTCTGTGCCTTTTCCTTGAAGTGAGAGTGATCATGGCATGAACGTGCCCAGCCTGCTTCGTTTAAAACACAGTTACGTCGCTTCGGTATCAAAACGTCGTTTGGTGAAACAAAAGCGTTGATGTTGGCTGGCTTGCGATTTATTTTCTGCTGGGTGTGCCGATCAATCAGATGGGGAATGTGGGGAAGAGCAGCCTTCAACTCACAGGGCTGGACTGTGTTCTTTGTGTTAAACTCTTGTCCCGCAGCATCTTCAGCATAATTTCTGTGGTTCCTCCTGGGCATTGCATGTGGGGCCTTTTATGTAGAGTTAATGCACATCAACGGGGTGTTAAAAATGGCAACGTACAGCATACAGTGATCTCTTCTGTCCGAATGGTTTGCTTTGCTTTTAAATCCTTTGCAGTGTGGGGCTGGCCTCCCCCCCCAAACCCCCTCCCACTTTCTTTTCCCCTGAAGCGTCCTATTTTGCAGCCTGGAAGACTGAAGTCCTCTGTTTGGTTGTTTAAATACCCTGTGTTTGGGAAAAACGAGCAGGTACAGCTCCTCATGTGGTTGCAGAGATCTTTGGGGCCAAGGCAGAAGCTGGCACCTTGATGTTTCTATTTTTTTCCCTACGTTTCATGAAAAATTAGGTATTAATTCTAATATATTTGCTACACAGTAAGCAAGAGTGAGCTCTTTTGCAGTCCTGTGAGTGCACATGGTGTTTTGGTTGCGTGGCTTAGCAATCGCTCTGTGCGGTGCTGAAACGTCTGTTTTTGTGTAGCAACGTATTTTGAAAACAGAAGTGTGCTTTTATATATATACAAACGGGTTCACTGTACACCAAATTCCAGGGGCTCCTGAGCTGTGTTTACTGTGCTGCAGAAGGTAGCTGATGCTAACCCACTGGCTACAGTGGCAGTATTTTGTGGCAGCTCCCATCCCCAGTGCTGTGTGGATAAGAACACCACCACCGGCTTTAGCTGGGAGCGGTGTTTGAAAAGGAATTGCTAAATTCTGGGTGCAACCATTTCAGTGACTCGAAGGGAGTCTTCTGGACAGAGTTATCACGTTTTGAAGGCTTGGAGCACTAACCCTCAAGGAGGCAAGAACCCAAATCAATAGCTTTATTAATACAAATTGCTTTGTGTTGCTTAGGATCCAGAACCAGGCTTCATGTTCCAAGCGTTACCGTATAAACCGATCTCCTCCATCTTGGCAACACATGAGCCCAAATATCAAACAGCACCAATCCCTTCTTGGAGGAAATTATCCGTTGCATAAAATGTAATGGGTAAGCAATAAAATTAGCCCAGTAATTCAGGCTGGCTTAAAAATGAGATAAAAGCCTGGCTGGCAATTTGATATTCAGCTGCCATACTGTCACGTTAATAAATATAGTCAATGAGCAGGAAGGGCACGTAAATAAATTTTCCAATGGCAGGATGGAGGCTGGAGCTGGCCAGCTCGAACAAAGCAGAGCTCCGAGCGTTCTTGGTGCTGTCTGAGAGCCCTGGGCTGAGTAACACGCCGTTTTCCTGTAAAAATCAAAGCAAGCTGGGTGCCTACTGGACACTGGGGATAATTGCTGCGTGCCGTGACTGCGGCCGCTGCAATCCTTGCAGGTCTCTGGTCGATGCAGCTGGCCGATGTCCCCGGCTGCGGGGAGCAGCGTGACACCTCCCTGCCCCAGCTGCGCTGCTGCGAGCTCCAGAGGCAGAGCCCTCGCTAAGCCAGACCCAAGCGTAGGAAGTCCCGGTCTTAGCAAATATAGCTCTGGTTGCTGTCCTTGTTCGGTATCTAATCTTTTTTAAATGTTTGGCAAGCCGTCCCTGCAACACGTGGCAGTGTGCTCCACCACTTGGGTAAGACACAGTGTTAAAAATGTTACGAACATTATGTTACATGTTAAAAATGTATGAACTTGCCTTTTCAAGTGTTGTCTGCTCGCTCTGTGACGTGCCCTTCAATTTATTCACATTTCCTCCTAGATGCGAGGCTGTCTCTGGCTGTTCCCTTCGCTTTTTGTATGGACCCCAAGGATGTTTTCTGATTCTCCTGCCCTTTTTTTTCTCCAAACTGGAGAGCTGCTAACTTTATTAGCTCCTTATATGGCAGCACCATTTTCTCACGCCTTTAATGGCTCTCTTTTGATCTGTCCTGCTCTTGCTTTGCTTTTCTTGATGTGAACACAGTGTTCAAGCTGAGATGGGTTTATAACCTGCTCCCTCATTAATATCTGTCCTGGTATTTTAATCCTCTCCAAGTGGTGATAAGAAACATGCAGATGTTTTAACTGAGTGTTTGACCGAGATACCCAGAGATAGCTGGGTTCTCACTACACCTACCGCGTGTATGAGTAATTAAATCGTGCCTTGCCGTGTGCCGGACACTGCCCTGGTGTGTGCCGAAGGCCGAGAGGCATCAGGTGGAGGAGAGCAGCTGGACTCTCCTCTTCTTGGCTCTTTGCCCCCCGTGTGGCAGTAGCACACCGGGGTCCAGGGTTATCTCAGCCCTTGGTGCTTGCCACCGGGCTCGTGTCGCCAGCAGTGCCGGGACCGTGGGCTGGCACGGGCGGCGTGAGCACGTGTCCCTCCTGCGGTGACAAGGACAGCAGCGGCTGCTGCCACATAAGGCTGGTCCTTTATCGAGGTCCCTTTGGCCTCCTGAGGTGGAGGTTGTGCTCGCTCCTGTCTTGAGCATCAGCCTGTGTTCTTTAAAATCTTAGAGTGAGCCGGAGGAATCCCGTCACGGCGGCATTGCCCAAGTTGCGTGTTGCAACTGGGAACAGTTTCCCCCCAAAGCATATGGAAAGGATCAGAATGGTCCAGGGCTTTGCTTTGCGTCAGGGGCCGGGTTTGTGCTCTTCTTCCAGCTGGCTTTCATGTAAATGGAGCCTTTTAAGCACTGTTTTCAACCATTTCTTCTGTCAACAGAGTCCATGCCTTTGTTTGCGACAGCTCCTGGTCGGCCTGCAGACGTCCCTGCCGGCCAGCCTGCTCTCAGGGTTGTGGTGTGACAGCAGTGACCCCGCGAGAGGTTTCTTTGAAGGACCTGGGAGCCCGTGTGGTTTTCTCTTGTCCCTTGGATGTGTTTCCCTGGCAGGGAGGGAGGGAAAATGGTTGGAAGTGTTGCCTCAGCAAGCATGCCCAGCTGGGGAGGGGAAAATATGGCATCGAAAAGCTACTTGATGCATGGTTTGAGGGAAGGGGGGTGTTCTTTCCTCCCCAAAGTGGATGCCTGTGGAGTGCTTAAAAAAGGTATAGACAAGTAGTTCCTGCTCGTTGGGCTTTTGACCAGTTAAAACAAAGAGCTAAGCCCATTTCCATAGAGAAATGTGTGGTGGAAAACTGTGGTGGAGTACATTAGCAATGCCTTTTCGTGTGTGTGTGTGTGTGTGTGTGGCTTGGTCACATGCTTTAAATAATAAATGGTTTGCATTCAAAAGATGTATTTATTTATTTTTAATCAGTAGATCTCAGTTTGGCAGAGCAGTTTAACACCCGTCATCACTGGGGAAACTGAGGCACGGGGCCATGAAGGGATCAGCCTGCAGCCGCGCGGCAGAGCTGGGGATAAGACCCAGGTTTGCAGAGGCTCAGGTTGATGTGCGTCAGAGGTCTGATTAAATCAAGAGATTTGCAAGTTTAAGTGACCTATAGCTCGACGACTTTGACCAGTTGCTGCTAGAAGGTTTCAGCCACCCTGGGCAGGGTCCTGCCAGACCGGGCGGCATCTTGCAAGGTGCCCACCAGAGATTAACGAGCGTGGACTAAGGGCAGAGGTGGCACAGTTGAGCTCCGCTCATCCCAACAAATAAGAGCATGGTTTTAATCAATAGAAAAGCGCCGGCAGCAAGCGGGAGGCTTTGGCCAAGGAAAATACTGAAATATTAGTCTGCTCTCTGTGGTGAAAGCAGCTAACTGGCTTATGTGGCTTCAAAAAAAAAATAAAGAAGTACTAATGGCCCTGGGTGCGTGTTCAGTTTTATCCTGACCTCAGACTGCTCACTCGCTGCTGCTCTGAGTGTTGTGGCAGTAATCAGCTGGGCATTTTTGGGCACATAAATGAGTGGTATTATCAGCAGTGCAGAGTCTCACTTTTTTTCCTGAAGGTGCAAAAAGCTACCCTCCAGGTTAAGGACGTGCAGCTCCGGGTTCAAGAGCTGCCCTTCAAGCAGGGATGGGTCAGACCACGGCCTTGTCAGCAGTGTTAACTACCAAAATCCCTGCAACTGTAATTTCACATCCTGGCACGCTCTTTTCGGCACTTCGTCCTTTCACGGCGGATGCTGGGGTGCAAAGTGCTGCCTGCCCCGTGCCGCTTGTCGTGGGCGGCTCACCCTGCCCGCGCTCCAGCACCGGGGCAGGCAACTTCTGCCAGCAGCGTGCGCAGAGCTGGAGCTCCCAGTGGGTGCTTTTTTCCGAAAATCCCCACAGAAAACCCACGCTGGGGCGCGGGAGCAGGGGATGCCTTGCTCTCCGAACCTCTGCACGGTGGGAGTTTGTTTTCCGCGGTTCTCAGGGCGACGCGGCCTCCCCGTTTCGGTCGGGGGAAGGATTTGGCAGCGAGGCGCCCGTGGCCGTTTGCATAAGAGCGGGGATGATTCAGTGACCTCCCTCCCACTGCCGGAGCGCTTGGCGGGCGGCCAGCGCTGCCAGCCCCGCGTGAGGTTGCATATAGCTCTGAACTTTGGAGTCATTAGAGATAAACAGCGCTATAGGCTCCTGAAAGGCCGCGCAACGCCGGGCCCTTGTCTGCCTTAACCCAAATTAATTTTTTACTCGCTCTTGCTGATTGCATCGAGGCAGCGCGCTGGGTTTTCCTTTGGTTTGCGTGTCACGGAGAGGGGGAGCCTCGAGGCCCCGGCTTCTGAGTGTGTCGGGGTGTCCGTGTGTCCGTGTGTCCGTGGGACAGCGTGTGTCCGGGCCTGGCCCTGTGGGAGCACCGTGCTGGGAGGGCTCCTGGGAGCATCCTGCAGGGCTCGTCCTGGCCCCCCCCGCCTTGTGTCCTCCCCCCTGGGTGCTCGGCACACTGCAGCCCCTTCCTTGCCGCGTACCCCACGCTGTGTAACGCAGCTCCTTGCTCTGAGCCCCACTCCTGGCAGCGCAGCCCCCTCGGTTCTCATCGCCTCCCGTCCGTGTCTCACGGTGCCCCACTCCCTCAGGGCAGCCCCGCTTTGTGTCCCCCCCCCTCACCTCACGCCGCGCCCCCTCTTCCTCCTCACCCCCTTTTTTGCAAGCCAGCCCCCCCTTATCGCTGCGTACCCCTTATCGGCTATACAGAGGGGTCACACCCCCCATTTCCCACCCTTTCTGTGCCCCCCCCCCATCCCTCCCCCCTTTCTACACCCCCCCCATTCCCCCCTCATCGCTGCCCCCCCCCATTCCCCCCCCGCCCCTCTCTGCCCCCGCGCATGCGCGGTGCCGCCGCCCGGCCGCGGGGCGTTCCGCGCTCGCGCTCCTCCTCCCCCCCCCCGCTCCCCCCCCCTCCCCCGCCTTCCACCCCCCGCCCCCCCCCGCCCAATGCCGGCGGCGGGGCCGCGGCGCGCGCCCGTGCGCGCAGTGCGCCTGCGCGGGGGCCCCCGTGTGGCGCTGCGAGAGGCGCGGGGGGGGGCGAGCGAGCGGAGCCGGCGGAGCCGCGAGGGGCAGGAGGAGGAGGAGGAGGAGGAGGAGGAGGAAGGGGGGGGCGGCGGGGGGGGGGCGCCGCGCTGCCGCTGCCGGAGGAGGAGGAGGAGGAGGAGGAGGAGGAGGAAGCGCGAGCGAGCGCGCCGGGGCCGAGGCGGGGGGCGGCCGGCAGCGAGCGGAGCCGCGGCGGGGGGGGGGGGAGCCCGCCGCCCGGCAGCCAGGGGGCCCCCCCGCAGCCCATGGTGCCGCCCGCCGCCGCCACCACCGCCGCCGCCGCCGCCGCGGGGGGAGGCAGCTGAGGGCGGCGGGGCCCCGCGGCGGAAGAGGCGGAGGGCGGCCGGCAGGAGGCGGGGGCGGCGGCGGGCGAGCGGCGGCGGCGGCGGGCGGCAGCGCTGCGCGGGGGGAGGCGGCCGCGAGGCCGGGCAGGGGCCGGGGCCGGGGCCGGGGCAGGGGCGGCGGGCTCGCCCCGCGCCGCGCAGCATGGTGCGGGAAACCAGGCACCTCTGGGTGGGCAACCTGCCGGAGAACGTGCGCGAGGAGAAGATCATCGAGCACTTCAAGCGGTGAGTGGCGCCGCGGGGCAGCGGGGGGGGGTGTGGGGGGGTTGCACGGGGCGCGGAGCACCGGGGCCGTGCCGTGTTACCGCCCGGTGCTCCGGAGCGGGCCGCGGCCGTGCCCCCGCTGCCAGGCGGAGCTGCCGGGGGCACTCAGCAGAGCCCCGGAGGAAGCAGCGCCCAGCCCCGCAGCCCTGCACGAGGGCAGCGCTCCGCGGGCCGGGCCGCTTATTGTTGGCTGTTGGTGTTTTTTTTTTTTTTTTTTTTTTTTGGTGTGTGTGTTTTTTTCTTTTTTTTTTTTTTTTTTCCTCCCTCTCGGTGTGTCGTCGTTGCATAGATGAACCCAGCTCCCACGGCGCAGCTCACGAGGAAGTAGTGGCTGTTTGCACGGTTGTATTTTCCTCCTCCCCGCTGCATGGTTCCGTGCGAGAGGAGGCTTCTCGTGAGCCGCGGCAGCACCGTGGCTGTGGGAAACGTGCGCGCACAAAGTTGGTGCCCGGCGCTGCACGCTGGAAGCTTCTCCTAGGAAAAAAGAAGAAGGTGACGAGCCCGGGGTGCAGCCGCTGACCTCCCACCAAGTGATTTTTGTTTTTTATTTTTTATTTTTTTTAAATTCCGAAAGGATTTGGAAGCTTCCTCCAGTCTGCCTCGCTCTGCTGCCTTAGCGCTGGAAAAATGACGGCGCGTCCTTAATAATGAGTCACCATGGGAAAAATAGATGTGGTTACCAACACGCGAGGAGGCTGGGCCGGGGAGCCCGCTGACAGATGGCGGGCCTCGGCTGCCTCCCTGCCCGCAGCCTCAGCCCAAAAAGGGGCCGTGGGTGCTGCCCCCCGCCTCGCTCACAGCCCCACGGGTGGCACGGTGCCCCCCGTGGCTCTGGGGCCACGGCTCGTGGTCCCCCCACTGCCTGTGCGCAGCCCTGGGCCAAGCCGAGCGGCCCTGGGGGGCTTCTCCCCACACCCGGCTGCTGCCAGGCGGCCTCTAAAATGGCGGCGGGGCCCCGGCGGCGTGGGCAGGCGGCGCGGGGGCTCGGGCACCCCCGGGCTGCGGGCAGGGGGCCCCGCCGCAGGGCGATCCTGCGGGGCTGGGAGCCAGACGTGGCGAGGCTGGAGCTGAAATGAAAAAAACAGGAATCGTAAAAAAAAATACAAAGAAAAACAAGGTTCAGCTGCGTATCCGCGCTCGGAGCGGGGGCTGCGCCGACCTATTTACTCGTCGCTTCTCTTCACGTTTGCCCCCCCTCCCAAGCCTTGCATTCCGCCAACGCCACCGTCGGCTGCTCTCCCGGTGGCTCCCACGGAGGGGATGGCACTCGGGCATTTGCTGTGGTTTGTGGTGTCCCCGAGCCCAGGTCGCGGGATCGGGCGTTATACAAAGGCAGGGTTCGGGGAAGAAAATGCGCTGCGGGGCTGTTTGTGTAATTCCAGGCATAGCTAGCTGAGGAAATACGAGGCACTCGAATGGAAGTGGAAATTTGACATTCCTGGGTCTTATTTTGTCCATGCCTCCTCTTTTGTAAGATGTATTAAAGCAGGAAAAAGTTGCTATGGTACTGTTGCTTAGAGATGGATGTGGAAAAAATGGTAGGCTCTGAATTAATTACCTTTTTTTTTTTTTGTTGTTTCTACCTTTGCGAGTTTCGATTGGTGGCTTTGGAGGGAGGTTTGCTGCCAGGCAAAACCCTTCATTCCTATAATTTCTCGCTTTGTTTTGAAAAGAGATTTCTTTCAACGTTAGTGCATTTCGAGGAGGCCGGTCTCGCACGAGTAAACACATGGGTAAAAATACGCTCCAGCCGCTCCGTGCCTCTGCTCTGCACATCGGGCTCCGCTCGAAGCATCTGGCTCGGGGTGCGGGTACCAGAGGGGAGGGCGAGGGACCCCCGCGGGGGTCCGGCTGCTCGGGTCTCTGCCGCAGGTACCCATAGCCGCGGGTGCCGGCGAGGTGCAGGTACTGCCCGCGGACAATGGAGCCGCGCTCTTTGTGCGCCGGGGCCCGGTGTCACGGCTGCGAGGCGGAGGGCTGCCTCCTTGGAAAGAAGAGCTGTCGCCTTTGGAGCGCGAGCCTGAGGAGACGGAGCTGATCTCGGCGAAATGGAGTTCCCACCCATCCCCCTGCCTGAGAGCGGCCGCTGGCGGCACCGCGCTGCCAGCGGGAGGGAGTTGGGGAGCAGCCCGCCTGGAATCCCCCGGCCTGGGCAGCACACTGCCTGCGGGGGCTTTGTGTGTCCCCTTGGCTGACGAGGTGCTGCGGCTCCTGTCTCACAGCCTGCGTGCCCGCTGTCCTGCTGCCGCCCGGCCTCTGCTAGGAGCCCGTTTGGGAAACGCGACCATCCTGCTTCCAAAGAAGCAAAATTCAAGGACGGCTCTGAAACTTCAGGCCTGGCAGGCGTGTTCAGTAGGAGGGGTGTGCTGGTTTTATCTTCTTTTCTTTCCTTGTCCAGTTACTGGGGGCACCTTGCTGGCGTTTGCAGTCTTTCAAGTCATTTTTTAAGAGAAGGAATTAAGACGAAGGCGTTTTGCAGAAGCTGTCTTTTTGGTTGTAAAACACTCTTGATTGGTTACAACACTGTTTATGAATTCTCCTCTCAGATGAGCAAATACTGGAGTTGGTCTTGAATCCTTGGCTTATCACATAGTGTTATTTTTTTTCTTGGAAACTCCTTTTTATAGATTGTCTTCATACTAAAAGGGGTAGCAAGAGAGTGATTTTGTGTGTATTGGAAAAAAAATAATCACTCAGGGCTTTTGTTTTGTTCTCCTAGGCAGCTACTCCCTTTTGAAAAACTTCTTTCTAACGTGCTGTGTTTTCTTTCAGTGAGCTGCTCAGGCATTCCTGAATATGAAAGCAATCGGGGCCAGGAGCTGGGGTCCGCAGTTAAGATGGAGCGAACGCCGAGCCCCTGGCAGGGTGTCGGGGCTGAGCTGGGCGCGCGGGGAAGCAGTGGGAGCAATCATTCTGGGCTCACCTAATTAACGCTGTCTTGACTAGCAGGAAAAAAGTCATTCACCATCACTGGAACAGATGCTCGGCAGCTTGCGGAACAAGGCAACTAAATATAGTAACAGTTGTCCCCAGCGCAAGTGTTGGCCTTCCATATTTTTTTTTTCCCTGTGTTTTCTCCCAGTTAATCTGAAAGAACACGGCTTTGTCCCTTTATTGGTGTTTTAAAGGGCAAGAGGAGTAAAAGCCGCTTAATTGCGTGCCATGTGACTTTGGTATGCCATCTCGTATACTGTGGGAGAATTAAGATGTTCAGAGGGGCAACCAAGCCCAGGAAAAACCCTGGGTTTCGGGGAACAAACGCCTTCCTTTAAAGTCACTGCGAATGCGTTGCAGATCAGAGCAGCCCTGGAGGAGACGAGTATCGTAAGGCTTCTTCAGGCCTGTTGGAAAAGCAGCGAGCTTTGTCCGGCGCCACGCTGCTCCCTGGTCCGAGGGGTGTAGGATACCCTCTGGAGAAGCAGTTTGTGTTTCCAACACCGCCGCTCTTTGGAGTTGCTCTGCAGTACATGGGCGTAATCGAGAGCACGTGTTTGTTTTCAGTAACTTCCAAATAACATTCGGTCAGCGTACAAAATGTTGTGTCTGATGGTTGGGAGCCTGGGAACACGAAGCCTCCCTGCTCTCTGCTCCATGCATTGCTGCTGAGGGTGAAGGTGGTGCAGCGGGATGCTGGTTGACTGCTCCCCAGCCCACGTGGGGCAGAGCAGTAGGACTGCCACCGGGGGACTGGCTTGGGACCCTTGGAAGAACCCCCCCGTGGCTGTTCAGTGGCGGAGCTGTTTATTTAGGACTGCACCATTTCTCCAGCCTTGCCCACTTACGCCAGCAGCAGGTCTTTCGGTGCCTTTCCACAGGAACAGGCTCGAGTTGGATGTAGGAGCGCTGCAGTCCTTCTAGTAAAATTCTCGAATACGTTCCCGGGCTTTTATTGCTTACAATCTAGTGATGGTTCTTGGATATCACTTAAGATGCAAACACATGGGTAGTTACACTAAATCAGCTTTGCATATAGAGGTCCCTAACCAGATGTTAGGATTATCTGAGGAAGAGGCAGGAATATGGATGCAGAATGAACTACTTCTGCTTTTTTTCCCCTCCGTTCTTACCACTTGTAGGTGATGGTGTTTCCACAGCGCAGGCGCTAGCCTTTTTAGCTCAGCGCCTTTGAAAGGAAGGGGAAGGTAAAATTTATGCCTGTGCTTTGTTGAGGCAGTGTCTGGAATATCAGGCAGTGTCGGCACTGGGTTATGCTGCGTTTTACAAACGTCTCCAGTAAGGTGATTGTAGTTTTATAGAACAGAAAACACAGGAAGATCATGGGAAGGCATTCGGTTGGGGGATTAAGGCATGGGGATTAAGCTAATTGCCCAGAATCGGATGGGAAAGACAGACATGGAAGGCACAAGGCGTGTCCTGCCTCCCTGAGCCTTGGTCCGGCTCCATAGCGAAAGCCTGCCTCGCACCGCACGAAGGCTTTTCAGTCGAGGGGCTAAAGGAGCATGGGTGCTGGCGGCGCCCCCGTTTTCCACAACACCTCTGGTGGTGCTGCCATCCCTGGCCCCAATGGAGAAGCTCCCTGAGCAGCCACCTGCTTCTTCCCCATGGCAGAGCTGTGTCTCCTTGGCGCTTTGGGGTCCGCTGGCTGCTCCGCGTTCTGCTCTTCGCGTGCACTTGAGGTGGCAGCTTGGTGATGCCACGCTTGGCAGGGAGATGCCTATATAATGACTTCAAAGAAACTTAATGAAGAGCCGCACCGAGCACAGATTTGGACTAAGCTTCTATTAAGTGTTTTTAAACGCTGAGCCGTGTTAGAAAGATAAGTGGATGTACTTCGTTACAAAATTCTGTCCTCTGGTGAGTCTTGCCGGCATTGCTTGGTGCCTGAACTTTCTTCAGAGCGTCCTGGTTGCATGTCCTGGTCCTGTTCTGGCTGAAAGGCTGCTCTGAAGTTACACTGGCTTTTGGTATTTCTTGTGCTTACTCTAAATTCCATTGGTACCATAATAAATAATCCTGATGCCCTTTCTGGTGGATTGCTGAATGCCTAACTCAGTCATGTAAAAGCTCTGTGAGGTTGCTCAACGTGCACGGGAGATGCTTGTTGGAGCTTGAGGGTTGCCGTGGCCGAATCTGGGTCGCTGGAAGCATTTGGCTCCCTGTGGAACCCCTTCTGTGAAGAGAGAAAGCAGGCTGGTGCACAGAGAACGTAACAGCCCTTGTGAGGCATACGCGGATATTAAACCCATTCATCAACTTAAAACAGGGGACTAGGAAAGGCCTAAAGCTGTTTTTGATAGTCTTGTTGACTGTTTTTTTTTTTTTTTTTTTCCCCCAATGCTTTTCATAGGACAGAAAGTCATGCCAAGTTCTCCGGCAGATGACCTTATTGCAGTCTTAAGGTGTGTCCAAAATTAGGTCCTTGTCTTCGCTGAGGGCCAAGAAGCGCCAGCTAGCATTTCATAAGAAAGGAAGCAAATATCCAAATGAGTGGAGGGCAGGCTGCAGTCCTTGGGCACGTTGGTGAGTCAGGATGAACCCAGAGCTTTGTTTTCCTGAGCCGATGTGCTGCGACTGCAGACTGGCTGCTCTGGTGGCTTCATGCTGTCGTCAGCTTGTGAGCAGGAGGACGTGTTCTGCACGTGAAGAAGCACTTGAGGAGCAATGACAGCCAAAGCGAGGTGTTCTGGTGGTGTTTGGGGATGGTGGGGAGGGGGTGAAGGTGAGGGTCGCCCCTCCTGGCTGCTGTCAGGTTGCTTCAGCCGGTGCTCCGGGAGGTGCTGGTGACAGGGGTGTAAGCAGTTAAGTTGCTTGTGGGGTGGGTAAGGTCTGGTTTTGGTGGCTACCAAAAATAAGCACTTGTGAGATACAGCGTATGTGTTTTTTATTAAGCTCCGTGAACTCGCTGAGGTCTGCGAACGCCCTGAAACCAAAGACTGGAAAGGCAAACATTCTTAAACAATGAACTAAGGAATAAACTAGAAAATATGATTACTCTCCATAATAAGATTTTGAGTTTAGCTGCGTCTTCGGCATGCCAATTTAGAAATCTCGTGGGAGGAATATGAGCCTGAAGATGGAAATTCACAGTGTACAACCAGTCTCGTGGCTTACCTTCACATGAGTCTCTGTAGTGTTCTGAAGATGATTTGAACAGTTAATGAACATCAGACAAAAGCTGCTTTTTTGCTGCCGAGCTTGCAAGGCACTGGCTCGGACCCGATGAGGGTACGTGCGAGGGCAACGCCAGAGCCTTTGCCTTTCCGCCTGCCTGGAGAGCTCCCGTTGTGGCTGGGTCATGTCAGCTCCGGTCTCCTCGGGTCCAAAAACCCGTCTCTAATGCCCGTCTGCAGTAATGTTTTAAGATGTGATGATGACTTCTGTGTAATGAATAAAACACAGCGACTGCTTTGGTTTCTGCATTTCCATAGTTATTGTTTAACCTACTAACACTGTGTAATCGTCGCATGCAATCTGTAAAATCCTGTAGTGTGAAGATAACATCCCTTAATAAAAGAATAAACAGTTACAGACTTTTCATAAATATACCACAGTATATTCCAGGGCCTGCTGCAATCTGATCTGTTAACGGGGTAGATTGACTATGAAGGCAGTGTCTCTGAATTCATTTGAAACAACATACTTCTCAAGACGGATTTTTTGGAAGTGTACCCTGTAGCACTGCGTGCGGCTGGCTCCGTACGCTATTTTGTATATTCATGCGTTGTCTGAGGTCCAAATATTCATGGTGACTTGGGTGAGAATGCAGCAGAATTGGGATGCGAAAGGAACATCAATTTTCCGCTCAGAGAAACTAATCATGGGAGACGAGCGGCAGCCTATCTCGGTGACCAGTCTCTGTTTAAAAAAACCCAGACACTTTTTAAGAACAAAAGGGAGCTTTTTTTGCTTCCTTTCTCTTCCCCTTTTTAATTAAGCTCAACAATTTAAAATTGAAAGCACTTTCTTTTAGTACACTTAGATCTGTGGCGTGCGTGGCCAAATCTAACGAAAGCGTGCTGAACGTGCCCTGGTCTCACGCCGAAAAGCGAGGTAAATCCCAACATCCCTGGGAGCAGCGTGGATAGGTGATTCGCGCCAGCGCTCTCTGCAGATGGAGGCAATGGTGACTTGTTTGTGTCTTCCTCTTGGATGCCCTCCTATCCAAGCACAAGACCTTACGTGTCTTCTGTTACCCTCTGATGTGGTAGGAAACTAGAGCTGGGTTCACACCAAGCTTTTGTCACAGTCGTGACCGGGCACACAATCACGGCTGGTTTTTGGAGTAATCTTTTAGCTCAATGAAAAGAGCACTGCCAGGCTGTAACTTTAACGAGTGGTGAATCAGTTTTCCTCCAGGTAGAAACCTGAGCTGCTGATGTCCTCTGTCTGCGGGACTCGTTATGAATAACTTGATGTCCCCGTCGCATGGAGCGAGCTGGGGTCCGTCCCATCGTGCTGCTGGCGTGAGTGCCTCCTGTCCCCGCCGGCGGGGGCGGCTGCCAAAAAGCTCACAGAGGCTTATTTCAGCGTTCCCTCTTCAGGCGCTCTGTGGCAGCTGTGGGTGACCCGGAACAGTCAGTAGGGCAAAATAAGAAAGATAAATTGCCAAGTTGGATGTTTAAAGTAGTCATCGCTGGAGGAAAAAGTCTTCCGGCCTCATTCACATCCTGACTGTGAGGAGAATAAAAGCTCAGAATGGATAACTGTCTTCCTTGTATACAGAATCAAATCTGATTTAATTTTGGGAATTCATGCTCGTATGTGTGAGATGCAGCCCTCGGAAACCCATCTCAGTGTGCGCCTAGGTGGCTAACGATGTGCACAGTGACCTCCTTGTAGTCAAAGCTGAAATGAACCCTTGGTCTTCTCCTGAATTCTCAAACTGGTTTGATGTATTAGTAGCAGGGAAGCTTTGCTATGTTTAAAAAGTAAGCGTGGTTTCAGCGCTGACATAGTATATGTGGCTGAGGGAACCCTGAGATGTGCGGGATCTGACAGAGCTCAGGAAGCATCTCTTCCTCCCCATTGCTTGGAGACTTTGGTCCCACCGCTGGGGTGCCTGTTCCTGCTCTCGCCTAGCTCACCTCAGAGTGATTTCTGACAGCGGGCATCTGGGGGTGAAGCAGATCAGCAGAACAGCGTCAGGAAGGCTCTCTCATGGTGGTTACGCTGCCGTAGCTGGCTGCGTTAGGGCAGGGAGGGCAGGAGGAGCACCGTCAGTGTGGGTTCTGGCACAATTCCTCCTCTGGTTTCAAGAGAGTGACCTGCCTGGAGCGGGGGAGCTGCTGGGGTCGGGGACTTGGAGGTGTCTCTAGGGCTGTGGATCTATGGCTGCTTTCCGTGAGGAGTGAATTTCAAGTTGTTGAGGCTGGTTGCTCATTCAGACGGTGGTGGTTCATGGGGAGGAGTGATTCCAGTGCTTGGGATGGTCTTGGTGAGGGCAGACAAATCCACTTTATTTTTATGTTCTTCTGGAATACAGTTTCTTGGAAAACCTATAAAACCTTGTAGGAAGACAGGTTATAAAGTTTGTTTCACTAGAGAAGTATGAACTGGTGATCACCGAGACTCGTAAAGCCTTAAGATGGTACGTATTTAAAGTACTTTACAGCATGGCAGGGAGACCATAATGTTATGACTCTGCATTTTCCTCCATCTGCTGCTGAATACATGCAAAGCAGGGCTTGGAGAAGCAAAACTGAGATGGGGATTTACCCTTTCATGTAAGAACGAAAAACCTGATTAAGCAGGAGATGCCCCTACAGTTGCAGTGCAAGTATGTTCTTAAAATCGAATCCGACCAAATCCTAAAAGTATTCACTCAAATGAAAAGGCTTGGGCAATTCCTGTTCAGAGAGCATTTAGTGTAGCCTATCGCCACCAGTATTGTTGAAGAAAATCTGCCAGTTGTGCTTTAAGCTGGAAGGAGAGATGCCCTGGAGATGGAATTTGGTGGCAGTGCATCTAGTGCGCAGTAACGCGGTGCCGTGCGTCTGTGTAGGTTGGAGGAGAGAGAATCACGGTGCGTTGGCCTGGATAGAGTGTGGTTGAGTGTGTTCTCTGCCTTGCAGGGCTCCTGCAAATTTCTGTAACCTCTACAGGCTTCTGGGATTAATTTTACTGTTCAAGAACAGTCTAATTCTTATATATTCTGATCTGCAATGAGAGCAAGACTGATGTGATCTTGCCCTGCATGCATATCTTCCCTAATCACTGTAGAACCCGTTAGCCAGTTTCAGCTAAACTCGAGGGCAGAGGAGATGCTCGCAGTCTCAGAGATGCAATGTTCCTGCGCGTTTCATGAAAACAAGCAGTTTTAATAGAGGAGGGAGACCTGATTAGCGGCCCCATGGAGAGAAAAGCTGCAGCGTGCGTACAACCCTTATTAGACATTAAAGAATCCACATGGGAGAGAGGTGTTCCTAACCGTGGGAAAAGCTGCAGTGGGAACTGGCATTTATTGGACGCCAGGGAATTCGACCTCAAGACATGCATCCATAAGAAATGAGTCTTCATTATTACTGCACACAAAGCTGCTTTGATTTTTTTTTTTTTTTAATAATACGAAAATGTGTATTACCGGTAAGCCCTGCCATGGCTGCTTGTGTACTTCTCCTCCATTGTGCAGAAGTGGCTGCTGGCACAAGTTCCTTACCAATGGAGCTTCTGTCACTTTGCTGCGTGGCCATGGCAGCTGTACTGATGGAGCTTTAGCCCACACTGTTCAGCACGCAGCCCCTCGCTGCAGGACGGTCAGGGTTTGCCTTCTGACTGCAAGGCTGGCGTTGCAGGAGCTGCAGCGAGGTGCTGCGTGAAACCGGGCAAGGCTGAGGGCTTTTCCCAGCTTGCTTCATGTGATCCCGGTGCCCAGAACGCAGCGTATTAACACCTCGGCGGTATCCAGACGGTGACTCTGCCATGAAGATGTAAATAAAATATTGTAATTAGGATTGACTTCTACTTTGGATCCTAAAATGGAGCATTCAGCTGAGCTGTAAGCAAGAGGCGAGCGCTTATTTCAGCATGGATTTATCTACCAGACTATCTGATATGCCGAGCGTGTTGCTCTTAAATAACAGGTATCAGAAGTATCAGTGAATGTGCCTATGCTAGCTTTTTAATTTCCTACTTTGTCATCTCTTACTGAGGGATTACGAGCATAGACAAAGCCCTCGCTGTTCTCAGTGCGTGGCAGAAACACGTGCTGTATCTCATTAACAAAACCCCTGTTTGTAGTCAGAGCTGGGAGATTTCCCATAAAATGCTGTTAGGCTAAAGCGAGCAGGGAAATGCAGGATAGGCCTGGGCTCGGCTAGTATTTCGGGCTGAGGGGAGTTGGGGTCGGCGCGTTAAGGGTTCAGCCCCGTCACGTCAGCAGTTTGCCTTAGCGCCGTAACCTGGTCGATGGTTTGTGCTCCTGAACTTTGAGAATTGTTTAAAAATCTTTATTGCTAGAGAGCTAGCAAGAATGCCCTGCAGAACTTTATTCTCCACCCCTCCCCCTCTGAAAGGTCTCAGAGCCAATAAAGATCACTCTGAACAAGTTTTAAAGCATCTAAGATTGCAATCTAGAAAAGCATGGGAGCTTGGTAATTAGGGCGTGTTTCTGAATCACTGCTGCCACAAGGTCTGTTCGCCGTACGGTTTGAAAACCGGCACTCCTTGTGATACGGAGAGCTTTTATTTTGCGTGGTTTTGTGAAGGTAAAGGTTTTCAAAGCCTTACATTGTGTGGATTCACCACTCGCCGACAAGCTCTCCTACTCTTGATCATCCAGAACGCTACCCCGGCCGCTTGTGATGGCTTATCATTGTAGAAACAGTCATTTTGTGCAAAGAAAGGTAGAAGTAAAGGCATGGAATTTGCTTTATTTTTAGCCATCTTTAACGTGACATAGCAGCTGGAGATAGGGAGCGTCCGTGCCATACGTTGGATCTCTGGAGGCTGCTGGAAGTGCTCCACACGTTGCTGGCAGCTTTGTGCCGCTACCCTCGTCCTGCTTGGTTTCGTCCCTGCGTGCTTCCCCTGAGAACCCTGTTCTTGGAAAACGGGGGAAGATGGGGCGCTTGGAGGAGGGTTCCACGCTGGTGCTGTTGGGTTCTGTGAAGGGGCGTGTGTGTAGGTGCATTAGATAAATACTCTGGAACGTCACAGTATTTTCACCGCGAGCCTGAAGAGCCAGTTGTTCAGTTTCAAAGACAGGTGAGGGATTTCTGAGGTGCTCCGTGCGGAGCGTGGTCAGGCGCCCTCGGTGCTGGGCAGTGGCGTCCAGCTGGTCGCAGCGAGTCCTGCAGCGAGGTCTGCCTGCACAGCAGCTGCCAGCGGAGGCCGGTGGCCGTGCGTACGTTTCCATGGTCGTCATTAAGCGTTCGTGATCCTGTTTGACAAATTCTCCAGGTTTGAGTGACAGGCTTACAAAGACGAGCAATTGTGGCTTGTCAGGTGACGGTCCCGCGCATGCTGTTCATTTTAAGTAGTTTTCCAGGACTGCGGGATTCAGCCCGTTCTCTGCTGAGATTACGTTTCCATTAGCGTGCATTATTTTTGTCCCAGCCCTGCGCACGCACTTATTTATGGCCTGCCTCTGGGTTTGCTTTCTGCTATCGATTGGTTGCTGTTCTCGTGAAAGGACCCAAACCCAATAATGCAGTCTGTGTGTGGTCTGAGTACCTTTTGTTTAGACTCCTCTGTTCTGTATCTGTAAGCTCTCAAGTCTTCCTTCTGTGCTAGACATGTGATGATATTTGACCAAAGATATCCTGGTCCTCTGCTGAAGGCATGACTGGAAGCTGAATGTAATTCCAAAGGCTTGTGCCACGTAAAAGCACCTAAATATTTTCCATGGCAAGAAAAGTACGTGGTTATAATGAACATGAAGCACAGAATATGGTGGCACATGGTTTCTTAGGTCTGTTGTCCTCCCTCTCCATGGTCTGCGCCGTCAGTGGCGTGACAGCGAGGGCCACGGCCAAGCTGGTGGCCCTGGGGCTTGGCTCTGAGCAGTGTTCCCTAAAAAGAGGTGGTGGTGGGCTGGGGAACGGTGATCCATGCCAGCAGGAGAGCCCAGAAGGGACGCCCACGGAGGTGGCCTGGTGGCAGGATCCCTCCGGAGCCGGTACCGGCAGCCTCGGTGCCAGCGCTGCCCCGCCACGGGAGTAAGCGCAGCTCCGGGAGCACGCGGGCTGGCCTGGCGTTACAAATAAGGAGAAGCGAGGCAGACATCTGGCTAAGTATTACTTCAGGTCACATCGTTTTGTTATGAAATAACAGCAGAGGCAGAGGAACGCGATTGGCGGGGGAAAGCTTCACGCTGTGTGCGCCTTTTACTGAATACTGCAGGCCGTGACTTGCCTGCGCCGTAGCATAACCCGGCGCACAAAACGCCGCCCGTGCACTCCCGATGGCTAAAGATAGCTGGCTGTAGTCGAAGTGAGCCCAAGTGGATCCAGAATACCCAGTCGTCCCCTCGCAGCGGTGTGTCTTCTCAAATCGTGCCCCTAATGAGCGGTGCAGAAACGAGCACAGGAAGCCTGTGTTATTTTTGATCTTGCGATGTGTCTCGCGTGCAGGAGTACTGGGCGTAGCATCGCGCCGACTTCTCACCAGCAGTCGGGTGATGTTTTTGTAGGCTGACCTGCAGAGTTCTGCAGTGCTGGAAATGGGTGGGTATGAAGGGTTTTTGCAGGCTTGGGGGAGTCAGCATGAGAAATGAGGAGGTGATCCGAATTAAAGTGGGAACCAAGGAAAGCAGTTTAAATTAAAGAAGCGATCGCCCCTCTGATTCCAAGCTACCTTTTCCTACCATACATATGCCATCCTTAAGGAGCTTAACCGCTTTATAAAACCACTCAGCTAAATGGTAATATTGGCTTACTGAATATTTGGCTTTCTCGTCATCTGCCCTTTGTTCGAAACGCCTTTGCTCGAGGAGGGCAGAGGCCGCTCATGCCCGGGAAGACGCCCGCTGCACGCGGCGAGGAGAGCAGGGCTGCGGCCGGTGGCGATGCGGTGCCCGGGGAGCCGGCACAGCTCGGGCCAGCACCGCTGGCGTGCGGCGTTCCCCAGCCGCCGCGTTGTCTGCCAGTACAGGAGGAGGCTGGGGCGCCAGGAGCGTGCCGAGAGGCCGTGCCAAGAGCCCAGAGACATTTCGGCTGCTTGATTATAGAGGTGCTTTGATCTACAGTGAATAAACCGATAATGGTTAAATGACGAATTCCTTTTCTTTGTCTGAAAAGCTGGATTAGCGTAGCTTTGTTCAGGCGGTGATTAGCTAGCAACTTTTTTTTTCTGAAAGGGCCACCAGATTTCTGTTTATCGCGCGGTGTTACAATCGTGCGCTGGTGGAGGGGCTCGCTGACATAACAGCCCTGGTGTGTCGGCTGTGGGTCTGGTTGAACTATAAACCCCTCTGAAAACACGGCCCCAGCCTGCTTCGCTACGATACGGGACGGGCTTGGAGCTAATGATTAATCGTCATGAGTTCCCCGGGCGGAGAGGCATTAAAAGCCTTGCTTTCATTAGGGTCCGTGGATTCAGAGCTCAGCGAACGCCTCTTTGTTTTCTGCCGGGTCTGCCAGCGATTGTGAAATGCAGCTCGGACGGGGCTGACGCATAGGTGCAGGGATGGGCGGCGCGGCTTTAGAGGAGCCGCTCTGCGAACATTACCAAAGGTCGCGGCGATGCCTCCGGTCCTCCTTTGTCCCCTCTTCCCAGCCCTTGGGACCCGGACAAAGGTTGCGTTGCGCAGTCGGCTGCTCCTCGCAGCGCCTTTGCCTCCATCTTGCCTCTGCTCTCCGTCTGCTGCCGCCTCGCCTCCCCCAGCCCTCCCGAGAGCATCGTTCTCTTGCCATGTGTTGTTCTGCTGCAGTAACCCGTCTCGTGATGCGGCACTGCAGATCTCCCCTCCTCTCCCCCGGGGATTGGATGCGGAGCGATGCGGTCCTCGTCCCAGTGGCGCGGCACCGAAGGATGCGTGTGGTCCCCGGGCACCGACCTCGCCGGGCAAGGAGGACGCGGACCTTCCCCGTCGGCGGCCGGCCTCGCCTGCTTAGGGCTCGCTGCATCTCGGTTTTCTCTTGTCCCCCCATCTGCTTCTGCTCCCTTTCTCCTCCCCCCTCCCAGCTCCCTGGCTTGCAGCAAAGACGATTGTTACAGATTATCCCCGGGGCTCGGCAAGGGCACGGTGCAGGACACCAGAGCACAGTGGCGTGTATTTGTGGGGCTGGATTAACGCGCCTGCCCCGAGCAGGGTGATTTAGGGCTGTGGCTGCAGGGGAATACAGGAGGAGCCTCCCCCACCCGTTTCTGGTTTAGGGAAAAAAAATACATTGTCCCACATTTCACAGCAGTTTATTTTTATTTTTATTTTTATTTTTTTTGTTTAATCCTTGAAATAGCTGGCAACCAAAGTACGCTTCTCCCAATATAAAATTTGAGCTCTGCCTGCAAGAGGTGTGCGTTTGCTGGGTGATTTTGCTGGTAGATGAGGAGCATACTACATTGACATTCTGTATTTTCTACGCTTCCTGGACAGCATTAGTTTGAATATTTGAATGTTTTAGCACATTTCTGGATCTTCTGCAGCCAAAGGAAATAGGTGAGGTCTGTCTGTGTGTATGTTATAATAACAGGTACGTGCCGTGATTTCAAAATTAGGGAATAAAAGAATTATCAGGATAGTGAGTGGGAACAGTCAGAGAGCTCATTTCTGATGTAACTGGCAGGCAGCACTTCATATTAAGTAGGCTCTGGTGATTGCAGTCAGAGAGGTCAATTAGGATTTCAGTTTTTTTGAGGAGTGTTAAGACATTTACGTTTTTTTTTTTTTTTTTTTTTTTTAAAGAAAGACTGTAGACAAAGTGTGGACTCACATTGCCAGAAACCAAATGTGTAAACAGTGAGCAAAAGGAAGGTACATGTTCGAACCAGTCAGCTCTGTACCTGCAGCATTTAGAAAAAAAAACTCAAAGGAAAGCAAAGTTAAAGCACTGTCCTATTGCAACAGCTTTTCTTTTGTTTGTAGAGAACTGGCACTGAAATGCACGATAAAGGGGCTTAGGTGATGGTAACTAACATACCTCGTTATTTTTTGTATTTTTGTCTCATTTGTTCATGGCAATCAGTCTAATTTTTTTTCAAAAGGGCTCTTCCTGTTTTCCTTCCCCCTTCTTCCTTTCCTGTTGCTTCTCTCGTTACACGTGCTACATCCAGTCAGGCCCTTTTTTTTTTTTCCCTTGCAAAAATTTTAGGAAACACGTGCTCTACCTTCCTGGTCTTTCTAAATCTTGCCTTCAAGGTAAGATTTGGTAACCTCACCCAGCCTCAAAAGGGTGCAGACTTGGAGAAGAACCTCTCCTGCAGGACCATCATTTGTTCCTTGCTGTTTTTTGTTATAATAAAAAATGACCAGTGCATCTCTTTGGTATCAGAGGTTAGAAAGCTCCTCTGAGAATGAACATTACTGTGCTGGACCCGTGAGTACAAGGGCTGCAAGCTCTGCTCTGGGCAGTGCACAGCCACGAGCGCATCCCATGCGTGCCCCTGCCTTTTTGCATCTAACAAGGAGCTTTTAGGCTGGCTTGAACGATGCTCTTGTTTGCGTATATATCCCTTAAGGAGCAGCGTGCCGTATTTGGTGGAGTAGAAAATAGAGAAGAATGAAGCCTAAATCCAATCCAGATCACATATGAAGTAGAGTAGGTCGGATTGGAATGAGGAGGCAGGTTTTCAAATCGTGCTTAAGAATTAGTCATCCAATAACAATGACGAAGTATGAAGGTATATTGAAAGCCGTGCATAAACTGGAGTCAGATGCGGGTTCTGACAGCATTTGCTCATCAGACGGGCGATTGTATTAGTTTTTTTCATGCATCTGTAGCTGAAAACAGCTTTTCTTGTTTAAGATCTGTTTACATCTGTTCGGCATTGTGCTGCCTTTGGGAATAGAAAAAATTTTGCAATAGTTCTTTACACAGTTCACAAATATTTCTTCATTATTTTTTCATTTGTGTATCCCTTTCCAGTTTGCCAGTACATTCCAAAATACGTCTTTTGCCTCTTGTTGTCATGGATTAACATCTGAGGTCACAAGCCCTTACCTGCTTGGCTAAACCTGGCTGAGAGAATGACCAAAACGTGACGTGCGGTTCCAAGCTCTTTTAAAATACTGCCCTGTTCCCCCTTTCCATTAATCCTCTCTGCTATGAGTCGATGCCAGTATTTAGAGACATTTGACATCATGTTTTCTCACGTGCACAAAGGTGGTGCCTTTTTTCTCCTGGGCAGCTGCTGGCCGGGCAGTGCCCACGTTGCAGAAACCCCGCGGCGTGCGCTCAGGGTTGGAGGTGCCCTGCCACCTCCTGCAGTGTCCTGCATGGGGCTGGGCTGGTGGCATGGGTTATATGCAGAGCAGGGCAGTGGAGTTGCTGTGTCAAGGTCATTTTTTTCTCAAGAAGATTCTCGGGATGTCTTTATTTTTACTTATTGTGACACGGTTTTGTGTTAATTATGTCTTGCTCGTCAGATTAAAAATCAGAAGGGCTGCTCTAATTGCAAACGCCTTTCTATTTCTTCAGCTGCTGTTGCTCTGTTATTATAAAAAGGGAGATTGCGTGATAGGCTAGCCAAAAGTGAGGGCGGTTGAAATTATTCTGGAAAGGGCATTTGGCTTTTTCCCCCCGTTTTGGAAATGCTTCCTCCAGCCTCTGCCGTGTTTTGAGATTGGTTTTCCTGCCATGCGTGAAGGGCAAATGGTTTGAAACTGATGTTGTTTTTTCTCTAGGCAATGTTATTAAATACAGTCTTTTTCTGCTTGCATTAATAGTTTTTCTTTTCCTTTCTTTTCTTGCAGATATGGACGTGTTGAAAGTGTCAAAATTCTCCCTAAGAGGGGGTCGGAAGGCGGAGTGGCAGCGTTTGTGGATTTTGTGGACATCAAAAGTGCGCAGAAGGCACACAACTCTGTCAACAAAATGGGAGATAGAGACCTACGGACGGATTATAATGAACCAGGAACCATTCCCAGTGCTGCTCGGGGATTGGATGATACAGTTTCCATAGCATCTCGTAGTAGAGAGGTTTCTGGGTTCAGAGGAGGTGGCGGGGGGCCCACTTACGGCCCCCCACCATCACTTCATGCACGGGAAGGACGTTATGAGCGGAGACTTGATGGGTAAGTTCCAAGGTTTCTCTAGGCAGGTATTTTGTATTTGATATGGTGAGAAACACAAACTCGTATATAAGGGGCCCCAGATGGATTTAAAATTTTGGGAATTATCTATGTTTCCTATTTTGGGTTGGAAACGGAAGTGATTTCTATCCCAGTGGCTGGTACCTTGTGGATCCATAGAGGATGTTTTCTGCAGCTGGTTGGATATCTACACTTGAAATAAGGTGGTTTTAAGATGGAAGATTTCCTTTGGCCAGCATCGATATTGGAGTTACTCTTTTCTAGAAGTAATGATTCCATTTCTTGGATAATATTAAGGCCTTATTCGGATGTATCCCTACTGCCAGATGGAGTTATCTTACTACAACATGTGGTGAAGTTCTGTATGGAGTATCTTCGGAATACTAGAACCTAAAATTCTGTGAAAGCTTGATGCCTAGTTCTCAGTTCTCACTATACGCAGTTTATATGTTAATTGGATTGTCACCAAAAATTTCCTAGTAGAATTTAATGATACAGTCCCTTGGATTCTACAAACAACACTTAGCCATGGAAATAACGCTCGGATGGAGAAGACCGAAGGCAGCTTGTGATGTTTCCATTTTGGATCTACATCATTTCCAAGTTATTGGGATTATTCTTTCTGATGGTATTGACAAAAAGAGCTGATGGACATTACTAAATTTTGGAAATTATATATATTTTTTAATGCTGGGATAAGAACTACTGCCTTGAATTTATTGGATGGTGTACAATCAAGACGTCAGTAGCCATGGGGAGTGGATTACTATCTAGTCTCTTAAAAAGCTCTTTGCTGCTCCACATTAAACGTACTTTAGTTTTTAAGGACGTGGCGCTAATAATCAGTTTGTGGATACACCAATCAAAAATGACTGGGTTGGATGGTTACAAAGGCGGATAGAGGATGCCTGCTGGCCAACAGCGATGAGTGCCCTCGTGCGTTGGGTGAACTACCAGCTGCTTGATTCAGTCATAGGGCTGGAAATTAAAATAATGGATCTATTTAAGTGCCTTCTGTCTCAAGAAAGAAGTCTGGGGGTTTCAGAGTTATGGTTTCAGTCTGGGACTACTTGCTTCCAGTGGATTTTTTTTTTGTCTTGTCACTAAGATTTTTTTTTTCTTGTTGGTTCATCTAAAATATCATTTGACACCCTTGCCCATTAAGAAGGTGGATTACCCCTATAAGAGGGGCCAAAATTGGGGAAGTTATGTTCACAATTCTCTCCCTAGATTTAATTGGGAATATAGGTCGTGTTTCCACACTTGGAAAAGGTTGGTATGTCCTGCCCTGTGTATATTAGCCCCTCTCCTAACCCAAGTCAAACCCTCTCTTTCCACTAACTCCAGTAGCACTTAGTACTAATAGATAAATCAAAAAAGCACTGTAGCCATTAGATTTTCAGCTCTGCTAGCTCCTCTGTCTGTCTTCTGTGTCCTTCTCATGGATAAGGACTTTGTTCTTTTATGTCAGCTATAGCAGTAACCCTTTAGAAAATACTGCTTTTTCTCTTACCTGATTAAATCAGCTTTCACTGATTAACACTTTGTAGGATGCTAAATGCAATCATTTATAAAAATGTTGATCCTGGTCCTTCAAAAGGGGGAGAAAAGAGACATGTTTCTGTTCTAGACCCTGAAATATCTTTAAAAACATCGTTGTTGTGAGCAGGAGATGAGGCAACAATGAATTTTAAGCACGTATATACGTTAATGAAATTTTCTATTGCACTGGTTAGGTAGTTTGTTACATATAATTTCTGAGAAAAAAAAAATGCAGGCGAGACATGAGTTCTGCAGAAAGCCTGAAAATGAGTTATAATTGAACAGCAGAGGGTGAATATATTTAGAGGATTAAGGATCTAGTGATTCATTGGGGAAGGAATTGAACTTCCCGAGATGCTAATCAAAAAAGATTCAAATCTGATTTCGAGTTTATAAAAGATATCTGAAATATTTCTGCCATTTTAAATGGAAGGCAGACCCGTGATGCAGGAGAGGCGGAGGAAGTACAAGGAGGAATTGGGTTATTAGGATTCAGGGGACCGAAGTGACTAATAATTGATTCTGAAGGAAGAATCTGAGAAGGCTGAGGAAAAGGTTGAAATGTCCTTCATGAGATGGATAATTAAATTTTTAAATTAACTTTGGGTACCCTGACATATTTAGAATTTTGCAAGTATTTCTTAAACGCTCAACATAATCATTCTTGATCTTTCATTTTGTGGAGGTAACTTAGACATACCGTCCTGGTATTTGTCTAAATTAGACTACTAAACCATACGTAATGTTCCTTTAACTTTATCTGTCAGTTTTGCTATATCTTTATTTGAGAGATCACACTAACATTCTTAGAACATAGAGCTTTCCTTAATTGACATACAAAATGTTTGAAATACTAAAACAAAATGGGTCATAGCTACTTCAAACTAGCGTGCCTAGAAAGATAACAAATTCTGTGATTGCAGTAACAATAGCAGTCTCAACAAACACCTAGTGAAAAACTTAATTTATACTCTTTGTATAGGGCTTTAGTATATTTTCCAGGCCTGCATCTTTTTTAGGAGTTACAAATACTTGCAATTTAAGTATTCTGACATCAGTAACCAGGATGTTTATTTAGGGTATGCAGCTTTAACAAGAGTTGAGCATAGTTCTCTGATAAAAAGCAAAATCCCCCCTGAGAGGATGAAATATTTTAGAACAGCAACAAGAAAACCCCTAATTTTCTGGGCTTCTGTGTGGGTAATACTACCCCTTTTGAAAGCAGCTTCTTACCTCTAGGTTATGCTTTGCACTGAGGCTTTCATGGCTACAGCCCAATTTATGATGCCATTTTTGCAGAAGGATAATTACAATAGCTCCAGTAATTATGAAATTGAAGAAAAATTTCTGAAGCTCTAAAGCAAAAATAGAAAACAATTGCTTATTGTGATGTTAAAACATGAAGTTTTCCTTGTTTACTGCATTTAAAAGAAAACAAGCAAACAAAAAAACTCACAGCAATTTAAAGGAGGAGTCTGCACTAGAAGGCAGTATTTTGTTCTGTGCAGGCAAGGTGCTGGTCATGAAAGCCTAATACGTGTTTAAAACAAAATGATTGCTCAGCTTTATTGTATATGAATATAACTTTAGAGTCAAGTAAAATGTTTTAAGTTTGTCAGTGTTTGCTTGATAGGTTATCGCTGTTTAGTGGAGAAGCAGTTGCAAAAATAAATTCAGTGCTGAAGTGAATGTTTGCATGATTTGCTTTTAGTTGTGCTTGCCCCTTTCTGATTGATTAAATATTTTTCCCCCCTCCTAAATGCAGGGCTTCAGATAACAGGGAGCGTGCTTATGAACATAGTGCCTATGGACACCATGAACGGGGGACGGGAGGATTTGATCGGACAAGACATTACGATCAGGATTACTATAGAGATCCTCGAGAGCGGACTTTACAACATGGGCTCTATTATACTTCTCGGAGTCGAAGTCCAAACCGTTTTGATGCTCACGACCCCCGTTACGAACCTAGGGCCCGGGAGCAGTTTACATTGCCCAGTGTGGTACACAGGGATATCTACAGGGATGATATTACACGGGAGGTACGAGGCAGAAGGCCAGAACGGAATTACCAGCACAGCAGGAGTCGGTCACCGCATTCGTCCCAGTCCCGGACCCAGTCCCCACAGCGGCTGGCCAGCCAAGCGTCCAGGCCCGCGCGCTCCCCCAGTGGCAGCGGGTCGAGGAGTCGGTCCTCGAGCAGTGACTCCATCAGCAGCAGCAGCAGTACCAGCAGCGACAGGTAGGTCACTCACGGCTGCGACTGATGTGGCGTTGTCCGACCCAACGCGACCGGTGCGTGAGGCTTGTGCTCTGGGCCAGTGTTGTTTCCTGAGGCACACGGCAAGAAACTGGGAGCCCAGGCTGTGAAAACAGAAGGTGTTTTGCAGCAGTACACTGTTCACTGGTGTAGAAGTAAGCTGGCGTGAAAAGTAAAAAGACCAAGTTGGCACGAAACAAATCCGAGGGGAGTGCTGTTGCCGTTGTTGATTATTTTCTGCGGTGGATTCGTGTAGTGTCCGTAAGGTGCTAGCTAGGCGAAATGGGGATGTGCAAACACAAGGCCCTGCTGAATCCCTGGCTGCTGTCTCCGTGCTTGGAGAATGGAGTAATTATTTTATTTGCTTATGTTCGGGCATAAGTGAATCTTAAGGTCAAGCTACTTTTTACAGGGCACATTGTGAAATATTTTTGGAAATGATCAGTATTATTGGCCAGTTTCCTGTTAATTCCGTATTACCACTAACATTTAAAAGAGTGATACGTTGTTTTTTCTTTCCTTCTCCTCCCATTTCCTCACAGCAAAAATTGTGGACTTGGAAGATTTTTTAAAAACCCAAGCATGCGTTTCCTAGTGATAAATGCATGTCCTTAGTTCTGTAATTCTGTCATTTGTGTGGCTTTATAAACTATATACGGGAGAAAAAAAGACTTGTAGAGGTAGCCACTGCATTTCTTTTCGTAATTTGAAAATTCATCTTGAAATGCCTCTCAGATACTTGGCTTTTTGAGGGTAGATCCACTCTAAGAGTGGAAACAGAGAAGTTGCCATTGTACCTGTGAGTGTTTTATGCTGTTTGGTGAGGAGCTCTGCTTTTCAGAAGGGTTTCCAGAGTTGGAAGCATTTCCAAACTGAAATGTTCTTTTACAAAACTGAAAATATTTATTAAGTAACTACATGTATCAGTATAATAAATACTTGGTGTTGGGTTATCACTTTGAATGGAATTTTACCGCTGGTAACACTAACCAAGGTAATCATTCTCATAAAATCTTGAACATGTGCTTGAAACGTGCTTGAACATGAACCAGAAGGGTTCGATGGGTTGACACTGGGGAAGGTGTGCAGCGGTGATCCTTGTAGCTACTGTTTTCTCCTGTGTTCAGAAATCCAGGTTCTATCTTGGCTGGAAAGGTGGTGAAAAGAGAGGCACCTGCAGAGCACTGGAGAGGACTTTTGGGCTGCTTTAATGTGTTTATTTCCGACACCTCGCTCTCCATGAGGTCTTAACACTTAGATAAAGACAACCTTTTGTCAGAGATTGTCACACTTAGTACGGCTTAAAAGTTGGTGAGACTTCAGAGATCTCAAAAACCAAGAGAAGATGTGAAAAAGAATGCCTGGTTACATTAAAGATTACATTAGGGGAAAAAAAAAAAAAAAACACAGGAAAATTTCCCTGTTCTGGTGCTTCTGTGCTTGCAAAGTGGGTAGAAGGAAGTCCAAGAAACTCTTGGTGTTTATATATTTTTTTCACTGTTGGGATGTTGAGACTGGGTGAAATACTGTTCTGAATTTTAGAGGTCTAAATATTATCCCACTGGAACAAAGTTTTAAGATTAATCAGATGATAAGCATTGTCTGCTGTGTTCTAGCATTTCATTTTCTTGGCAATTTGTATTTCTAGTAATGGAAAACTGGATGATACTCTGGGAGGAAAGGGAAACAAACATTTCTTGTCATATTAATAAAACAAATTCAGTAGAGCAGGTAATAGAATCTGCCAGATACCGTTCATTTTGAAGGATCACAAAGCAGTGTTACATGTTTCACAGCAAAAAGATGGATGACAGTAGACACTTAACCATATCTTTACCTTGTAAAACAAAGTCCTACCTGGCCTTGAAGTCTTACAAAACACCAGTGGGCTTTTTTTTCTCTTCTTAGCGCACTTTGAGTTTGGCGATGTGAATATGTGAACCCCTCGTGGAGGTGGAAATGGTCGATTTTGTGACCCTTAGAAATGAATGAGGTCTTTATCAGTCAGAAGTCTCATCAGGAAAATTTTCTTTGCCATGAGGGTGGTCAAGGGCTGGAACCAGCCGTCCCGTGAGGTGCTTGATGCCCCAAGCCTGTCAGTGCTCAAGAAATGCTTGGACAGTGCCCTCGATAATGTGCTTTAACTTCTGGTTAGCCCTGAAGTGGTCAGGCAGGTGGGCTCGATGGTCTTCAGAGGTCCCTTCCAACTGTATTCCACTCTACTCCATTCCATTCAGCCCCATTTCATTCCCACACTGAATTGCTCTGTAATTGTTTGCGTGCAAGAACTTTGTTGCTAGAGTCTCTTTTCTTGGTGGAAAAGGCGAGAGGCGTTGTGTTTGCCTAGAGAGGTGGGTCACCCACCCATGGCCACGAAGTCTTCGGGGACAAGTGTTGGGGCCTGTGAAAACTTCAGGGCGTTAAATACTCCTGGGAATTTTGTTTGTGTGGCGCCATCCCTTAGGTCCTGTGAAAAAGGAGCAGTTTCGTAGGAAAGGAGAAGTCTGGGCTTCATTCCTTGTGTTGTGGTTTTCTAAGAGCTGTGTAAAGTAAATACGATTTCCATTAAATGGTGAAGATTTTCCTGGCTAATAGCGTCAGGAAAGACGCTCCAGCAGATTATTTAAAAAAAATGAACAAAGCCTTTATTTCATAAAAGTTTGGAGTTTGTTGCATTTGATCTCATCTAGGCTTCATTTCAAATGTATATTCAGAGGCATTTATAGGGGATTTGTAATGGGAACTGCAAAGGAGTAATTTAGAAGATAAGACCAGAAAGAACACAGTCAAAATAAACTGTGCTCTCTGAAGCAGGGCTTTCCATCTTTTTTGATGTGTGAACCACTAAAAACAAAACAAAAACAAAATCAACGTAGGTGTAGGCCTTTCCAGAAATGCCAATTGTTCAGGATACCCGGTAGCGTTATTCTTGTTTGTTGCATTTTGTGGCCTCTTGGAAGCCGTCCACTGGGCTGGGATGGGAGAAGTGCCCGACGGGAACCCTGTGCCTGGCACCCGCATGGGGCTGAGCGACACAGCCTGCGCCGTGAAGTTTTCTCACGTGAGGTTTCTCATTCCCCACGTTACCAGAAAGGGGGGCTTGGGTTTTCTCGATCTCCTTGAAAGAGGAAAAAAAAAAACAAACTAGAAAATTGTATTTGCATTTACTGCTACTAGAAGCATTGCTTTCTCCATTTTGTTGATTTGAACGTGCAGCACAAATGATATATTAGCAAACATACTTTTTGTACTGTGTCATGGAAAAAGCTGAATATGCATGAAAAGTATGAAATCCCATAGGAAGTAAACCAGATTTTGCTCGTGCCCTGCCCAACCTCCTGAAAGAATCCCCCCTCCCCCTGTATTCTGTAGAAAATGCTCTTTTTCGGCTGCTCGTCGAGGTGTTCTAATGAGCTAAAAAAAGTTCTGTGCATTTTTTTTCAGTTTTGTAATGTCAAATGGCTTTGCACATTTCTTACTGTTCCATGTGTTAGTGATTATTTTTAAAGCTTTGCTGCAGCAATGTATTGAATCACATGGCACGGAGAGCAGTGGAACGTTTTGCTCTTAAAAGCTGAGCACACGGTGAAGTGCTGTGCTGAAATGGAATTTATACTTATTTACAAAATCCTGGCAGAACTATTTGATTTCCTATAGGTGGTTTCCAGAATATGAAACTGCGAATACTGCATGTGCATGTGGGTGTGAGTTACATTTCAGTGACCTGAGATTTCCTTCTGCCCTCTTTTTTTAAGGTGCTTATTCGGTTGTCTGATGTTGAGGATGTTATGTTGGAGGATACTGATTTACTAGAAGAAGAATTGGCTACAGCGTGTAGCATAAAATGGAGCTTTCTGTGGAGTTATAAAAGCAAATGCAACATAGATGTAAAGTTTCATCAAGATTTAGGAGAGCGTAGTCTTTCTTGAAGTGCTGAATTAAAACTGTTGTAAGAAGTTGCAGACAGATGTCTGAAAATGGATTTTTTCCATGGTTGTGACATCTATACTTAAAGTTCTAATGACGAATGGGCAAGGCTTTCATAAAGTAATTAGATGTGTTTTTTTAATCAGATTAATCTGTGATGAAATATTTTCTGGAGCGATGAGTTACAGTTCGGAATACGTATGTGTTATTTTGCGTGTCTTAATATTGAAATAAACTGATGAAAAATGCTGCCAAGAGAATTTTAATGATGGGAAAAACAGGCTCTGTGAACCCTCCCGTGGAAGCTCCCATGTACTTTATTTGTTGGGGGGTTCTCAGTGCATTTAAGCAACTGAAGTGAAAGCAGAAAGTGAATTTGGTTTCATTACATAATGTGGACCTTTCCCTCCCATTGTCTTCACCTCCTCTTTTCCGCTCAGTTTGTCTGCCAGCATGCGATGAATCACGGCCTTGGAGGGGGGATTTCGGGTTTTTGAGTGGGTTGGGAGATGCCTCTGGTGGGGACAGCTGAAAAATAAGGAGAAGTAGGTTAAAGGCAGCTGTTCAGTCTTGGTTTAATAATCTGTGAGGTGGCCTTTGCTGCCGTTAAATAATGGCACATAAATTTTTTGCTGAAAAGGCGCTGCAGAGATAGCCTGAGTGCTTTGGAGCTCTCTTCCAGTAGGGTGAAAAGCTTCAGGGGTTGAGCACATTCCTGTTTGTATGGGAAACAGAACTGGGTTAAGATTAAAAACAAAAAAAATTCCATGGAGTAGAAAGCCTCCTTTTATAATACCACAAAGGCAACCGTAAACCCCAGTAAGAGCCAGGCGAAAACACCTCATCTTTTCCTTTTGTTCGCACGCAGCCGTGCGCTGCTTTGATCCCTCTGCAGAGGGAAGCGCCGATCACGGAAAATTAAAAAATCTGCCTGAAAGCGTCTCGGGGTTTTGTCACCAGCTGCCTGGCGGTTTCACTTCGTCCTTCGGCGTTGCCGCTCGCCTCAGTATCACCGGCAGCGGCCTCTCGGGCGCCCCCGGGAGCGTCTCGGGTTTCTGGAGCCGAGCTCAGCCCGCTTTGTGCCGCGCTGCGAGGCTCCCCCGCGGCCTCGGACCGAGCACCGGGCGCTGGTAGGGCCGCGGGGCTGCCGTGAGGGGCCGGAGGGGCTGGGGGGGGGCTGAGCCGTGCCTCAGAACCGGTCTGAGCCGGTGGCGGCCGGCCGGGCCCCGCACCGAGCCGCGCCGCCCCCGGGGCGGGCTTCCCGCCCGGCCATGGAAATGGCGCCTGTGGGGCTGAGGGAGCGAGGGCCGCCTCGCCTCGCCTCGCCTCACGGGGCCGCGCACCAGCCCCTGCCGCTGCGGGTGGCTTCTGGCCCCAAAATTCGGCCACCCGAGGCTCTTGCCCCGCTCTGTGACAGGACCCCTGTGCAGTGGGGTGGGTGGGTGGGACGCGGTGGCAAAAAAAACAAAAAACAAAAAACACAACAAACATCTTGAAACACCCGCTGGAATTCTTCCTGTGTAATAAAATCCTTAAACGTGTTCACATCGTCGTGTTCAAATGTGGTTTTGCATGCTGCCAGAGAACTGTGGACGTTTTGCTGCAATTAATACCCCCCCCCCCCCCAGCGGTCCCAATAATAACTGTTAATTGCTGGCTCAAAATAACAGAGCAATTAAGCCCCTTCCTAAATTTGCAGAAGTAGGAGTAGATCTAAATCTGGTCTGTCAGTGTGTGTGTGTGTGTGTGTGTAAGTTTCGTTTCTGCAGCAGGGCCCAGAAGTTTATCTGCTGCTGCTGCCTTTTTCCAAGTGAATTGCATTTCTCTAAAGGCAGAGAAGGGTTGCCCTCTTTCGTTAAATTAATTTCACGTTGGGAGTCTTAAAAGTGCATTGTGTGGGGCTGGAAGCAAAGGAAGAGGGTCCTGCAAAAGTACCTCTGTGTTATAACAATGACAACTATTTTGAGTGTCTCAAATGACTTCACTATGTTGCATCCCATTAAAGAGATTTTATTTTTAATGCTGTAAGGCTGCTTGCAATCAGATCAGTCTTTGCTTAGCACATTTGAGGTTGAGTACAGGGATGGTGGCAGCAGAATCCAGAACCTTGTGTGAACTTTCCTTATCCTCAGCTTCCTCTGCTGGGGAGGAAAACTTGCCATGTTACAAAAAATGACATTTCCAAATCACTGGTAGGCAGTAGCAGGTCTGCAGGAGCTGGAGTCTGGTGTGATGGTTGGTGGTATCAGGTCTTCTACCCTGGTTTTCAGGAATGGTGGGCAAAACCTGGGCCGTACTGAAAGCTTTGTTCCCGCAGGCATTGCGGGAGACCTCGTCCTCATGAGTTTCGTGCTGCACGTTTCCTGGAGCCTGTGCACACCGTGGGAGCCTGGATTTCCTTCTCAGGGGTGTGCTGAGGCCCGAGGAAGGGCTGGTTTTGTTGGTAGATGGGGTTTGACTTTGGGGTGGCGTGTGCGTATTAACAAAATGGTCACTTCTAATTGCATTTTTAAGGCTTTGATTTCCTTCCAAGTATTTTGCTTAATCATCTTGAGTAGGCTGAGGGAAATAAAGAATTAGCTGAGGTCAGGGAAGTTGAAGCTGCCTGTGTTACTTCTCAGAAGCAAGGCTTAGTCTGAGGGATGCTAAAGGCAGGAAGGAATCAGCCTCCACTTCTTTTCCTGCAGTACTCTGTAGGAGCAAGGGAAATCAAAACCCCCCCAAAAGCCAAACATAACAGGGAAACCACCAAGAGCGATAGGCTCTGCAGTGCTGGGTACCTCCCTCTGCGTCACTGGTCCAGATTCCTCTTTCTTGGAGAGAAGTGAGTCTAGGATGTGAATCATGGCTAGAATAGATGAGAGGCATCGTAGTCTAGAAGTGCCTGCTCGTCTACACTGATGATGAAGAGCGTCTAGACAGCTCAGATGGAGGCACAGGCATTACAGGCACCAAAAGGTAGGGGAGAGGATTCCCATCGTAAAGACCTTTGGAATAATAAGCAGTTTTATAATTTCTAATGAATATTCACATGGGGGAATGAATAGAAAAAGAGGAAGGCTGTATTGAATGCTTCCTGAAGAAATACCAGTCATTATGATGATCAAAGGAAAAATCCAGCCGGCGTCTATGTTCAGTCATACTTATTTCCATTAAAGCATAGACGCAGTGTCCCTTCGCATCTTAAAGGTCGGAGATGCAAATGCAGCGATTTGTTTTTTCCTAAGGCGAATTTTTTTGGCTCTGCCAGAGGTGTGGATGCAGGCACTGTAGTACCTTCCTGGCCTTAAAAAATAAAGGGCCTGAAAACAGCTTTCTTTGAAGCATATTGAGAGACCTTGGCATTAACCTTAAAAACAACTTCAGGCAGAACATGCTGTGTGCAAACTAAGGTGACCTGGATGTGGATTAATGGCAAATAAACCTTAAAGGGAAAAAAGCAGGATATCCCCCCTCGATCGTTACCCATTGAATTAACTGTGTAACTGATGCACTTAGATGTGCCCTCAACTTCCAAGCATCGAGTCTGTGACTCTGCTAATGCCCAAACCACTAATGGTGGCATCAGGGTTTTAAGCATGAAAGCTTCGCAGCAAGCGATTAGATAGCCCTCTCCAGATCCTCATGGTCTGCTGGGAATGCTGCCTTTATGAGTGGAAAGTCCCGGTCTGGGAGAAGTGAGGGCTTCAAAATTGTATGAAGGGGGAAATAATTCATGTGTGCCAGGGCATAGTCCTATTTTTTAAAATATCATTTGTAGTATGACTGCCTGTTTTGTTTAAGGGAAGCAAAAGATGGGTTTCCAAAAGGAGGAAGTGGGAAATGTACTGCGTAGATGGTGTAATAATAAAAATTTGAGAACCGTGCATTATTTATTAAATGCTTAACTGATATGAGAACAAAAGTAGCCCTTTGAGTGTTCCTGGCATTAATGAGACTTCTCTGTGAGTCCTTTCTTGACAAGATTCTGGTGATAAAAGTAGGGAGACCTGATTTTTCTTTACTGAGACCTGCTGGATTTAGAAACGAACACCCTGTCTGAAAACGCAAGTGAAATGTGGAGCCTTTCAAATACTTCTCTTTGAAAAATGTCTGGAGTTCAGTGTGCAGTTCCTCTATGTAGCTCAAGGCAATGATTTCTGCTAGAAGACACTTAAAAATCGAGGATGGCATCAAGTGCGCCTTTTGGAGAATCCTTTTTGTGAGAGGGAAGCGGTTTTCAGGGCAGTTTCATCATTTCTCCCACAGGTGCTTTGTATTTTCCAGATGCCCAGAAACCTGGGCAAAAAAATAAAAAAATGTCATCAAACTTCAGGAGTCAGGAGCATAGTTAAGGTACACGTCAAGCTGATCCTGGCAATAAGGACGTTAACATAATTTATTATCTCTCGTCCATTTGAGAGTATAAAATGTCAAAGGCATTTCTAGTCCGCCGTGTGATAACGTGTGAAAGAGCAGCATTGTTCTCCTCCTGCAGGTTAATTCCCAAGCGTGAACAGCACCGGGTCCCCACGGACAAATGGTGCGGCTTGGCTGACTGAGAGGTGCAAAGTGCCCTACTTACACCGGCTGCTACAGGTTTGACCTCCTTGTATCATCTGACACCTCGTTTGGTAAGAGGTTGCTGCAAGATCTCAAACCCTCAAATTATGTCAGCCTTGCACAGTTGCTTTGAAGTTAGTCCCTCCCTAAAATGTTTGTTTACTGCCTGGCATGTCCTGTTGTCTGGATTGTGAAGGATGAATAGTCAAAGAAAGGAAGCTATCAGGTTAGTGCAAATTTTCTGTTCCTCTTCACTTTCTAAATGTGTGTGGAGCTGTGTCTGGGAACACGCTGGGGATGTCCGATGCTCGTCAGTGCTTTGCTGAGCTGATGCTGGCTTGTAAGTTTTGTTTGTTTGGAGGCAGAGGGAAGCGAAGGATGGCTTGTCATACAGTTACAGGAGAAACAAATAGATGCTATCTAAGAGTTTATTCAGAAGCAGTTTTTGTTGGTTTTGCTTTTAAATGTTCAGTTCCCCTGTAGCTTTAAAAAAAACACGTGGGGGAAAAAAAATGAAGCAGTTTAATTAAACACTCTCTGTGAGGCTTGCAGACCATTCCTGGCTGTCCTACAGTTTGGAGGTTTTGAAGCCTGGTCTCCATAAGCCCTGTACTGACAGCAGGCAGGTGGGGCACCTCGACTTCACCCGTGGGAATCCCCTGGGGGACCGAAGGATTTCCCTGCTGGTCCCGGCGGAGCCGCCACACCGCCTTGCACCGCTCCTGCCTGCGGAGCCCACACGGTGTGCAGGGCACAGGTGGAACGGCATGGGGCGGGTGCCTGGGAGGACTAAGGTTAAGGTGTCTCCCTTTTGCGTTTTTCCCTACTTTGGCATTTTTTCCCACAAATATCGAAGTCCTCACCCTTGCTTTACAGTCCCAGTTAGCGCGATAGGACTGCCCTAGGCTTTTAGGGGAGGGGGCAGGATGTACCTCTGCATGTGACAGTCAGCAAAAAAGTGCCTTGCACGATGCCTGGTCTCCCAACCATGCAGAGGTTCAATCACTAACAAATATCGCTGAATTAAGTTACAAAAGGGGCTCTTTCAGGAGTTGCTTGTGTGAGAGAAACTGTCGGACTGCGCCGCCACGTGACTCTGGCTTAGGTTTGTGAGTGTTTGGGGCTGGCATTACTGTGTGGTTGCTTGACAGATGCAAAGACACATTTTCCCCACCAACATGGTACTAGGCTATAGCACTTCACCTGTTCCAGACAAAGACTGTGATTTCTTTAATTTTGTGGCTCGTGTTTTCTACCCATGAGAAATGTCGCTGAAAGTTCTACTTCTAGTTTTATTTTTATTTGCATGTGGGCAGAAAATGAAGTAATTCCCAAATATAGTCCAAGCCAAGAGATCCATCTGTTCTTGCATTTTTAAATGGCAAATTAATCCTTAACATACAACTCATCAAATGTCTTCTCTTTTATATTGTATGCCGCCTGAGATCACAGAAGCGACATCATTTTCCCAGGCCTTCCATTTTAAGTCATCCTTTACGTGGGAATCACAGTTACCATTCTGGATTTACAAAGTGCTCACGTGCCCCAACAGCACCCTGTGCCCTGTCCAGTTGCTGCATTTGGTCTAAAAAAAGATTAAAAAAAAATAATAATAAAATAAAGCCTCCAAGATTATTCTTCCTTTCATCTGGTTGGCATTTCTTTGTAAGCCCAGATGAGATATAAGGCAACAGAAACTGATTCAAAACCACCCTTAGTGTACGTATGTATTTCTGATGGAGAAGTAGTGCCGCTTTGTCTGTTTCTTTTCCATTTTCACCCTTTGGACAATGGTGACCGTTTTTAGAAGTACTAAACTTCCACGGCGTTGCTGTTGGAAATGGAACTTCTATATTAAGCTTTGCGTGTTCCCAATTTTACTTAAGAGGCATTGTTTATCAGCTGTGTATCTTGGCATGGCTTTCATTGCAACTCCCATCTGAAGAACAATTACATCTGTTTATACCAGAGGACGCTCGATTTCCAAACTGCTCCGGACCCCAGCAAACGGGAGTTTCGGCGGGCGGTGATGGGTGTTTGGCAGCGTGGGGTGAGTGTGGGGCAGCTGGTGATGCCAGGGCTCGGCGAAGGCACGACAATGCTTTCCAGCCCCCCCGGACGGGCTGCTGGAGACGGGGGTCCCTGTGTCTGCCTGCCGTGCCCCCGTGAGGCTCCGCTGGCCCCGTGGCACGGGGAGAGCCGTGCTTTGTGATTTTCTGTTGATGTAGGGATAGGCTTTGCTGCCGAGGATGCCAGCCAGTGCTCCGTGTGCTGCTCGCCGGTGTTGGAGTGGCTGAGGCTGTTCATTCCCAGGAAATCAGTTGCCAGTGCTTGTCGAGCTGCTCTGTACTCCTGGAGTAAGCAAGTCGTAACATACTAGCACAGGGTAGAGAGGTAGAGTAGATTTTTCTTTTTAAGGTGTTTACCAGATGCCTTCATGAAAGCAGTGCAGTTGTTGTTTAGGAAACCACCTTCCAATGTTGCTTTCTCAGTGTTTTGAAAAGATTTGGCCTCCTCTGAGCCAGGAGATCGAGTTCCTCAAGCTGCTCTCCCGGTGACTCACCCAACGACCTTGGGCAAAGCCCTGGGCCTCTGCTTACCTTATTTTTCCATCTGCAATGCAGGGGTGTTAAGACATACCTACCTCACATCTGCCTCGAACTCGAATGTTTTTTCAAAACTTTAATACGCTCTGGTGGTTGCAAAATATTAATTTAGATGTCTACAGATAGCTGGCAAAAGTTGTTGACTTGAACAGCGTTACGGTAACTTGGCCCGAAGGGCTGAGGGCAATTTTTCTTCCAGCCCGTGCAAGCCGTTCCTCGGCCGTGGTGGTGAGCTCTGCCCCTCCGATGTCCTCCAAAGCCGCTGCGATGGCAGGTTCACAGTGCTGGCGGGGCCGTTCCCGTCTGCTCCGACCAGATTTGGGAAAGTTGCATTAAAAAACCCGTCGGGGCAGCCGTGGTGTAAGCGCACGTCTGCGCGGTGCACGAGCGGGTGCTGGGCCTTGGCCCAAGGCTTCCCTCGTGAAGGTGATGGTAGCAAACAGAGGCTCCTCGGGCTCGCGCGTTCTCACACCCACTCTTGGGTTTGCACTGGTGGAGATTTAATTGTGGGAACGCTTCGGCGGAGAGCGGCTTTGTGCTGTGCCCTCCAGGCCCCGATGGCTTCCCAGCAGCGAGCTCTGTGGCTGTGGCCGTTCGCTGAGAAAGCATTTCCTCTGGCTTTCGGGGGTTTCATTTTTGCTCGAGAGCTGTCCTGCCGCTCCCAGGAGACCTGCGTGTCCCGAGGTGGTGGCTAGAGCTGAAAGCCAGCACGGGGAGCTTGTCCAGTGGTGCCGAGCTGCCGTGGTGCCCGAGCCGAGGCAGATAGGCCGATAGGTTCGTCCTGCGCGTTTTTTCCAGGTTAGCCTTTTTATTGTTGGCCGTACAAAGTTCATCGTACCCGGGGCCAGAGGGAGGTAGGTGAAGGAGCAACACCAGCGGTGAGCTGGGCACAACTATCAGCCTGACATGGATTAATACCAGCATATGTATTTCAGTGATTGTCATCAGCAGACTATTTAGCTGCAGTGAGGAACCAAAAGGACCCTGTGGCTGTCTCCAGGCTCTCAAAGCACGTGGTTGCAGGGGAAGGACGGTTCTGGGGCCGGAGGGCTTCCTGAAGTCCTCTCCAGCTTTCTGAGCGACATCCACGCCTTTTCCACAGTTGATTTCAGCACGCTGTTCCTCGCCGAAGTTCAGGTGTCTGTTAGACACGAAGATAAAATGGCTGAAGTAAATACTCCTACGGCCTGTCCTGGAAATTGTAATGGGCTCTTAAAAAGCCAGTCACTTGATTTGGATTAAAAATACGGTAAATATTACCTGGAGACTCTACCTTAAAAGCTTACTGGTCAAAGACTGAAAAACCACTGTCAACAGCCTGCGTTATTTGGCCGGCTCAACCATCCAGAGTTGTCATGGCTGTGCTACTTTCCCATGGCCTTTAAACATCGTTTCGTTTCTGTCGATTCAGGATTCCAGCCCAGCAGGAGATTTCTCAAGTCTCCTTTCTGGGTGTGGTAAGGCAGAAAAAGTTAAGGGAAAGAGGACGTCCTAATTGCATTCGTCTGCAGTATTTAATGATCTTTCCCCAGAGCAGTAAATATTTTTTTATCTGCTGAGCACTGATTTTTCACGACTGTTTTCTGCTTATGCGGAGTAGGGCTTTTTTTTTTTTTTTTTTTTTTTCTCCCCTCGGTAGGTTGTTTTATCACAGTTGTGTGTTGTTAAATACTTCTGAGGATGCATGCATGACGTGTACAAACCGAAGTTCCTTGGGTGGAAAGCTTTCAGTGGCTTGAAACGATGCCAAGAATGTCAGGCCACCGCGTCCCGGCGAGCTGCAGCACCCAGGCTGAAGGTACTGGAGGCTGGGGCGAGGGGCGCGGGGCAGCTGGCGGGGAGGACGTCGGTGTGGCTCTGTTCCCAGCTCACCTTCTCTGCCCTTGCATGCCAGGCAGCTGGAGTCTGCTCTGACGCTTACGTGAAGAGGTAAAACTTTGTTATGAGATGGAAAAGCAGGGTTCAAGCTCATTGTGGTATGCACACGTGGGTGAGCCCGCTGAGCTGCCAGCCTGCAGCGTGGTAACGACTCCTTACCTCCTGATTGCTCAGTACAAACAAACTGGAGATGTTGGGCTCCCTTTTCTGATGAGTTTCACCCAGGTTCAGCAGCTCCTTTTAGCTCGGACAAAAGCACACCTGCATTCATTGCCGCAGATTTAAGAAGTGCTTTTTTCTCACAAACCCGCTGATGCAGACTGGGGGTGGTGGTGGTGTGGCCGCACAGAAGCACTGCCTGCTGCTCACAGGTGGCTTCGGGGCGGTGCTGGAGTGCAGTGCATGGGCTCTGGCAGAGGGATGCCCACCCAGGGTCCCCCCGAGGCCATTTCTCCCCAAACATGGCCAAGCAGCCACCCAGATCCTCAGTAAGCTGGCCTCTGAGCTCTGCTGGGTTACAGGGGATGTGCTCGCTGGAAGGATGCTCAAAGAGACCCCTTCATGTTTTGAGGGTCTTCAGGCAAAATTCAGCATCAGCAGAAGTGGTCTGAGGCGACCAGCCAGAAGACGACAAATTCAGAATAGCTGAATGACCTGCTTCTTCTGATTTCTTTATAGGGTTGGGGAGTAGTTTGATTTTTGTGGGTATGGGTTACTTGGTATTTGGCTTTTTTTTTTTTTTTTTTTTTGCACACGTGTGCAGAGAATGTGGGAAATTCTCATCAAATGTATTTTTAGATTGGTGCAGTGTTAGGTAGTGTGGCAGCAATAGCAGCCTGTCATGGACCTGTACATCTATTATTTCAATATACCCTTTTTCATCCAGAAGAGAATCCAGTTTCATGGGCAGGGGTCCTTTAATCTACAGCTAGAATGGTGTATGACACTCTAATGTTTTCTAATGGTTTTCTTTCAGTTAGCATTGATAACTTTTGCTGGATGTTGGCTGCCAATAAACAGATTTTTCAAATTCTTTTTCCAAACTTTAAAATGATGCAGTCAGGATTCTTTTACCATTTCTCTGGCACAGTTTTCCCAGAGCTGACCGTGTTGTGTCCAAGAAATCTTATCTGGCAGCTTGTTTCTGAAGCCCGTTGACAATGTGAAAAAACACCCCAAGGATTTGTGTCTCCTGGATAGAGCCGATCAGCATACAGCACTTCGCAGCTGATGGCTTTTGCATGCGGATCATCTCCCGTGGCTTCGCTGGGATCTGAGAAGGGAGGGTCGAGAAGAAGGGTTCCTGTTATTTCCGTTCCGAGATTACTGTACGTTAACTTTGGATTTCCTGACTAGACTTGGGAATCTGCTGCTGACATCAGCCGTGTGAATAACTCACGCCGGGGAAGGTTGGCCTGTGCTGTTGTCCTTAATAGATCTTTCTAGGAGATAATCTGTACTTGGAGATTATTTTGACAGGGTATTGAATCATAGCTGATCTAGGCAGTGTTCCTGATTCCAGTTAGTTCTGGCAGAAAAAAAATAATCGCTCTGAATATTTTCTGTAAAAGAATTCTGGATCCTTCACCAGTTCTGGTTACGCATTTTTTGAGGGGAGCTATTAAAAAAAAAAAAAAACACAAGCATTTCATTTTTACTTTTTTCCTCCTGAAATTTGGCACATGTTCCCCCTGAAAAAAGAAAAGGCTTCCCAGCGATTTTAGGTGGCTTGGTTTTTAACTTGCTCTGACAATGGCAGCTGGTTTTTGTTGTTTTTTGTTTTTTCCTTAAAACCTGGAGTTTGGCAGCGTGTTGCCTGCTTCTTCCTGCATCGTTTTCCACCAAGGCCGCGGTGTTTCCTGCTTGCCGTAACGAGGGTCGTCACCGGGGCTACCGCTGACTCACAGCTCTCGAATCAATCCCCAGAAATGACAATTGTCCCACATTTTAAAATTGCAAAAGGGTCTGGCAGGTTGCGGGATCCCTTGATTGAGCGCAGCCTGCCATTGACGAAAAGCAGCAGGTATCCTGTTACATCGACTGGTTTGGAGCCGCTCTTTTATCTCCTTTTTGCTGGGGAACAAAGGGAGCGGCTCGCTTTGTATGCTTTGCTCGAGCGCTTTCATTTTTCATACATAAATAGAGCATGACTTCGTCGTCAGTTAGAACTGCAAAATGCAATTACTTGAAAATGAGATATTTCTGTGGAAACGAGACCTGCTTCTATAGGGTGCGTGCACCAGGGTCTGAAATGTCATCTCTGCAGTTATGAGAGAGAGAAGGAGAGGTTTGTGTGCTCGATGGGCTGTGGTGTGCCAGGGGCTGAAATCGGGGGAATCTGGGGCTCGTTTGTGTGATGTGAACCCAGTGCTGGATTCTCGCCCTTGGAGTCTCTGGGGTGCTACCCATAGGGACAAAACTGGAGCAGTGGATTATTAATCGACTTTATGTGATTAGAAAATAGATGTGTAGATAAATGTGGTGAGTAAGATCACAGGAATCCTAAATACTTGTAAAACACAATTATGGAAGGCAGATTAATGTTTTAAAAGGGCTCGTAAACTACGCTGGTAGTAGGGTGCGTGTGTAAGGGAAGGGCTCCACGTCTGCCTCCTCGCTGCAGTAAGAGTCATCTCCTTTTAGCTCCGCTTTCCATCTGATTTTGCTGACGGTGAAATCAAAACCCTCTATTTTGCATCGCTGTGATGCCACGATAAAAGCCGGAGCGAGACTCATTTTTGAAGCTTTGTGCATATCTGAGCTCGACGAGAGAGCGTCTGAAATCCTTCTGCTTAAACTTCCAGTTCTTCACAAATTAGCATACGTCACAAGAAAACCCTGAAACCTCCTAAAAGGCAAATGAGGCTGTAAGCCTAAGATGTTTAAAAAAGCAAATTCCCAGCACAGACTCCCTCTCTGTGAAATGTGTGTGTTGTGACAGCTCAGGAGATTAGTTTTGCTGCGTGCTGGCATTCTGCTCCGCTGAGTTTACATGGATGTTGAAGAGCAGGTTTTCCCGTGTTGGGAAAAGGCTGGGTGCCAGAGCGCGAGCAATCGCCGCGCGGCTCCGGCGCTTGTGCCGGTAGCGAACGCGCTCGGGGCAGACCCAAAGCCCTTCTCCCTGGGATGCTCCCGGCCTGCCCCGAGAGCTGCCGATGGCTTGAAATGGAAGCAGGTGTCAGAGCTGTTGTTTTAACACGTCTCTTAACATTCCCGCGGTAGGATTTCCTTAGCTGGTGTTTCAGAAGATAGTCTCGCTAGAGGCATTTTTAATAAGTTATCTTCCACGGGTTGGCAAAGGACAGAGGTTTTCAAAGTGACTTATGGGGAAAGGAGAAGCCATACCCTGATTTTAATACTCTGGGAACATCCCCTCGTGCAGCTTACATATTTTAGTTCTGTGTATTTTTAAAGCCGGTCTGGTTACAAGGGGTTCTGTTTTTCTCTTCGAGACCCTGTATAACTCCCTGTCAGAGGCTTTATTTTCATTCTGCTGTGTGCTATAACTGTATGACACAGCGGCTGCAATTAACTCTTCCATCAATCTCCTATTCACACAGCAGAAAACCTCTGACTTCCTCTTGAATGATTATATCCATGTTTCTTCAATTGGAAAAGTGACGAGCCTTTCCTGAAAGAAAGGGGAATTGTTCTTGCTGCCATTTTCTCCTCCCTGAAAACTGAATAAAGCAAGCATGATTTTTTTTTTTCTTCTCTGGAATGTCTCAGAAAGTCTCGATTGCGTATCCCTGAAGCTCCCTGCACGCAGTGGAAGTTAGCGGCATGGTCCCCGCTTCCCAAAATAAAATTGAAGTTGTTGTAGAATTCCTCACCCTCCTCGGCTGTCGTCTCGGGGAGGCACGGGGCTCGCTGCTCGGACGTCTGACGGTGCTACCCGCAGCCGATCTTCTCCCCAAGTGGAGTGCTGTGCTTTTAACAGCTTGTTCCATATTTTAAACGTCGTCATAAAAAGGCTAAAAATAGCCCATTCCCATCTTAAAGCTCTGCTCAAACAGAAATTCAATGCCGCCACTTACTTAAAAGATACAATCTTAGCAAAGCCGAATATTTGAAATGTTTGGAGAAGTGCGTAGCTGGTGGCAGTGCCGGGCAAAAATGTGAAAAGGGGCAGAGGCTCGAGGAAGCCCTAAAATCTGTTTTAGCTGCCCCAGGGGAATGGTGCAGCACGTGGTGCTGCTCTCAGTTTGGAAATTATTTTCAGATTCTCTCCATACACATCCTCTGACTGTGTTTGTGTTTTAAAAGAAGTTTCCGTACTGTTTGCCAGTTTGTTCCATAGTGGCAGGGGGCGGTGGTGTCACCCCTGGAGACTACCGACGGCTGGTGAACGTGGGGCCAGTTTTGTCCTTTTTTTTTCCCAAAACGCTGTAGAGAAAAGCTTGACTTTTCATGAGGACCCGGGGTGGTAAAGAAGTACCAGAGGCATAAGGTGGGGAGCAGAGGGAAGGGGATAAATGGGTGAAAGATGAATGTTGAACTGCAGCATGCCTTGCTGAGGAGCAAATTAACTTGTTCACGGCCTCAAAAAGCCACAGAATGCAATCACAAAAAGGATTCAAAACATGAAATGGTTTCCCTGAGAAAAGAAGAGAAAGAGTTAGTTGGGTTAAGGGAAAGAGGGAATGTAACAAGCCCGTGAAATAATGTAAGATGGAAAAAAGATGAACTTGTTTATCATTTCTGACACAATACAGACAGACTTAAAAATTCAAGCAAATGAAGCAAATTTAAAAGCAAGCCTGTTGTTTTTGTACGTGGCAGATCCTCCCCCCCCAGCATCCAGGCTCGGAGTTGAAATTCCAGTGGAATTTTTTAGAAGGTTGCTCGTGTAATGGAGAATCTCCAGGGTTATGTCAGACAAAATTATTTTTAGCAGTGATACAAGCCCTCGTGCCTCAGGGAAGAAATCAGCCACTGAAGAAGATGACGTGTCCCCACTGGGCAAGCTTTAATAACATTATTCTCTGTATTTGTGACTCCTCCGCGAAGCATCTAACGATCGGCACCGTCAACAGGCGGCGGGTTCGATTGGCTCTCCGTGCAGTGTGAGCCACAAACCCCGCTCTGTAATTACAACTTGTCAGAGATGTTCCCGAGCCCGAACTCCCCGCACCCCGCTGCCGCAGCCGGCCGGGTTTGCTGCTTCCCGTGCATCTGCCCCGGCTCTTCTCCTCGCTGCGCTGCTCCTTCGCGGGCAGGCGAGGGGCTTTGCATGCCCTGTGCCTCCCTGCAGCCTTCCCACGCAGGCCTGGCCGTAATTCCACCCCGCCTCGTGTCACGGAGCGTAACAGGAGCCGCTGACATCTTACCCATATTCCGTTTCCTTGACTGCTGGGACAGCGCGGTGCGGCCGCAGCCGTTCCCCTGCTGCCGTCTGAGCAGAAAACCCAGCGGCAGCTCGGGCGTTTTGCTTTTTAATTAAAACCCCTTTGTGTCTCCGTGCACTGACCTGCCGTTTCCCTTGTGCCTTCCGCAGCAGTGACTCCAGCAGCAGCTCGAGTGACGAGTCCCCGGCACGGTCCGTGCAGTCGACGGCAGTCCCCGCGCCCGCGTCCCAGCTGCTTCCATCTCTGGAGAAAGATGAACCCCGGAAAAGTTTTGGGATCAAGGTTCAAAATCTTCCAGTGCGCTCAACAGGTAAATTCACATGCGACAGTGTCTGTACAAGGTGTCAGAAAAAGGGCAAAAAAGAGTAGGGGCAGGTTATTGACTGATTAAATAATCTTTTTTTTTTTTTTTTCTGTGTTCTTGGTGTCAAATGTGTCTTTTTAAACTCTTCGCTGTTGAACAGGAAAACCAGAATATGGTCTGATGAGCCATCTTTTATGAAACTTGGTTCAGGGTTATTGCTGCCATAGTAATGTAATACAATTAGGTACGAAAAGCAGCAAGTTATGAATGATGCTACATTTAAGAGATTTCATTGTTACTCTGCTAGAGATGGAAATGCCGGGGATTTATGTGTGTTTCAGGACTCTTCACTGAGTTTAAATTCTGAGCCTCTTGGACAGAGGAGCATACCTGCTGGCTTTTACAGCTTTTACCAGAAATTCAACTTCTTGCATCCATGAAAGCAAACATAGAGGCATTGGTTAGGGATAAAGCTACCTAGTGCACTCCCCTTTGTTTCTCCCAGTGTCACCAAGCTTAAGCTGCTGAGGCAGAAATTTTCCACATTTTTTTCTATTGCTCTTGTACCACCATAGCTTTGTGCTGATACAGGTAAAGAAAAATACTTTGTTTTTTGCTGAATGATTTCTTTAGGCATTCTGTTGAGAGACAAGCAGTGTCCATACTTGGAACGTTGGATCTGATGTTGGGTTAGAAGGTTGTGCTGTTTGGCTACAGGTCTTAAAAACGTTCTGATATCCATTGCTAGGTGATGTGGAGGAGGGAGGATGGAAGGAAATTATGCAAATGGAGATGCAACAAAGGCTGGACAGGAATGGGCAGAAAGATTAGCCTGCGAGGAAAGAGCCGGGGAGAAAGTTTAGGGCAGCTTTGATCAGGCTCCTAACGCGCAGATGTCACAAGGTGATAGCACACAGGTTCATCCCCCAGAGCCCTGCCTCACTTAGAGCAGAAGATGGGTGCTGCCCTGGGAAGGAGTGGCAAGCAACGAGAGAAGGTCTTCTGCATCCCAAAGCCCTCGTGGAGGAGCGGGGAGGCGTGTGCTACATGGGGCAGGGGCGCAAGGTAGCAGGGTCATGCCTTTGACTAGGCAGCTGTGTGCTGTAGCCGGGCTTCTCTCGGCTTCTGCCTCAGTTCTCGTGCAGTAGTGGGAAAATTGCTTAATTAGTGACCATCTGTGAGAAATCCCACACGTCCCCAGCACTACAGCTACTGGAGCTGGTGCCACAAAACAGTGCTGTGGATTTCCCGGGGGAAAACCTGAAGCATCTCAGATGTGTCACTTGGAACTGGTGGGAGGTTCTGACCATCGCTTCTCGCCATGCCTCAGTTTCTTTTTTGCATCATGTGAGAACTTCAGGGTTTTCTATTGCAGTGTTGAGCATCGAACAGTGCATGGTAAATAATGTAGGAGACTGCTCACTGAGGAGTGTGGATGGTCGCTCTCCGCTCCCTGCACTGAACAAAGGAGAGATTCCGTGGAAAAAAAGAACATGGGGTCATTTGGAAAAGGGCTGGAGCGTAATTCATGTATACACAGGCTCTGGCTGAATCAAACTAGCATGTCTTAGCTTTGTGAGCAGCATACTTTGCAGCGTTAATATTCTTTCTGTAGATTTTTTTTTTGCTGTAGTTCCTTGAAGTGACATTAGGTCCATGCCCCACACATATTAGGCAGATTATGTGAACACTGTCAGGTGTTGCAGAAAAAAACACAAATCTGCCTAGTTAACTTTCTGAATTGACTGAACCGAATGCTGTATAACTTGGGTCTCCATTCCAGATGTCACATCTTGCCTCTGAGAACTGTTCTACGCAGTATCTGTGTGTTTGGTGGTGGGCTCATTGAGGAAGTAACACTGTTTACTTTTTCATTTTGAAGTGGATTTCTTCTAGAAGTGATAACTGTATGCCTCTCGGCTTCAGTGATGTAAAATCCTGCGTGGGTGGTTTTCTGGATTTTAAAATCAAGGCAAAGAGAAGGATCAGCTTTTGACACAGGCAAAATAACACTGAAAAATAAAAAGGCATTTCTGTGGACACTGAAAAACTCAAAGTCACATTTCATAAAGAATAGCAGATTTCTTCATGTCTTTTCTGGTGCTATTAAGTTGTTAAAAAAAAAAAAACAATGTGTTTTTATAGTACTAATGTTTGCTTGTTGGTTTAGATACAAGCCTTAAAGATGGACTTTTCCATGAATTTAAGAAGTATGGAAAGGTGACGTCAGTGCAGATTCATGGGGCCTCTGAGGAGCGGTATGGACTGGTGTTCTTCCGACAGCAGGAGGACCAGGAAAAAGCACTAAATGCCTCAAAAGGAAAACTCTTCTTTGGCATGCAGATTGAAGTAACAGCCTGGATAGGACCAGGTAAGGCCCCGTGCCCTTCTTGCACTTGCACTGGATGCATGACCGCTCTGGGCATAGTCACTGCTGTTGCAAAGAGGCAGCATAGATGTAAGCGATGTTAAAATTGCCTTCCTGCAGAAACGTAATTTCAAGAAACTGGGAAATATGCCAGAATAAATTCCAGAGCAAGGAGAGTGGATGCTCTTAGGTTAAACGGGGAGAGAATTCCAGTGTTAAACCTCAGAGAAGGAAGCCTGCCATCCTTTTAAACAGTGGGATCTGCTGGCTGCTGGAAGAAACAATCAAATCTTCCATATCTCAGTGGAGTGGAAACCAGTAGGTGATGTAAGCATAGCACTGAGTCCCCACAGCCTTCTTTTTTCTGCTTTTGATTAAAACAGCTAATGATGACTGAATTTATGAGGCTTAGGCAGTGCATGTATGTAGGCAGTGCGAATGACCAACCAGTGTAAGCTGTAGCATTGAGCACACGGTTTTCACTCTGTACATCAATTGTTTGTTTAAAAATCGATTTGTGAAAATAACCTTTTTCCATTTTCTGTTCCCCAAGTACAGTGCAGCCTTATTTGAATTCTTGACAGGCAATAAAAGAATAACTTTCTAAAGAAGCAGATGCAGAAGGCAGCTACTTTTCATCTAAAGGTGCTCAGTGCTCACCCAGTGGTGTGATATAGGCCTTTCAAACTCCACATAAATAACACAGTTCACAAGTATAGTACTACATTATTTTTGTCAAAGACATCGGTTAGTCTCGTTCAGATCGTATCTGCTTGTCAGGAAGTAGACTTGAACAAACAAATCAACGTGAAACAAACCCACATGAAAAACACCCCAGTGCATTAAAAATTTCTCACTCTCTTTTGCTTCTAGAAACAGAAAGCGAGAATGAATTTCGTCCTTTGGATGAAAGGATAGATGAGTTTCACCCAAAAGCAACAAGAACTCTCTTCATTGGCAACCTGGAGAAAACAACAACCTATCATGACCTTCGCAACATTTTTCAGCGCTTTGGTGGCATAGTGGTATGTGAATTCTCTCTCTCTCTCTCTTTCTTTCTTTCCTTCTTTCCTTCTTTCTTTCTCTCTTTCTCTCTTTCTCTCTTTCTCTCTTTCTTTTTACTATGTAGGGTATTACTGCACATTCTTTCTGTACAGACCTGTAAAATGCTACGAGTGGTGGTAAATCATGATGTTGATGACAGATAATTCAGTCCTTTTACAATAATCTGAGTCATTCATCTTGCTAGAATGTACCTGAAAGCTTTTCTTTGCATTTTGAGTGAAATCTTAGTACAAGTGTATTGAGGAAATAACAATAGAAACAGTCTTGGGAGCATTTGTAAGAGACAAATCTTTCTGCTAGCTCAGAGGGTTTGCAAAAAAGCATAGCTAGGTGGTTTGGATATAAATATGCCCAGTGTTACTTTCACATTTAATCAGTAGAGCTCTGCGAAGCCTGCATTTCCTGTTGATTTCTGAAACAAAGGGTTTAGTTGCTGCATGTGGCAGTAGCCATCAGCTCTGACAGTCTGTTCGCTGACAATAGGGCAGAAGAGGCACTGAGCAGATGGATCAGTGATGACACATGCGGGATTTGGGTTTTCAGCTGAGCAGGCTGATCTGCATGAGATAGAGCAGCAATCTTTCCCCTCTCTTCTCCTCACGCCACTTTCTATCAAGTCATATCAATATTGCATTTGAGAGAGATTTTCCAGAAAAGTAATTATCTTCAGTGAGTATAATTAATTGAACCTGAGCTTCTGCACTAATAGTTTATTCTGTATACTCACTGTACCCTTCTGGTGGCTGTGGCTGCCTTATTTGTTCTGCACTTAAATATTGTTGTCACTGTTGAGGTATCTGTAAAAAGAGGGGAGGCATGCTTCCATGTATGATGTGAGCAAACAAAGAATTTACATTTTGTTATGTCTGGCAGCAATTGTGCTGCCTTTGCTGTAATCTTGCCATCAGCACTGATTTATGAATTCACAGTGTCTGTGGCTTAAACCCTTTTCTAATGTTATACCAGCTGAGCTGTCCTGATAAAGATGCTTATCAGTAGTAGTGCACTGTCTCCTAAATTGGTTTTTCTGTGAAATAGTGCTGTATTGTCAACATTATTAATCGGCCAGAATTCAGCAGCAGTGCTGCCCTGCAGAATTTCCACGAAAACTTACAAGCTCAGGTGCAAAAGGGACTAGCTTTATAACCTTTCCAGCGGATAGTGGGCGAAGTAATGGTGCTTTATTTGCCTGTCAGAAGAAATTGCTTGCCTAGGGTGAGTGGTCAGGTATAATTTGCCACAGTTGCAGTAGTGCTACTTCAGACACTTGGAAATGTAGTCCTCCATTAGTATTCCACTTAAATCATTAGGCCAGGGCTATCGAATTCTAACAGTTGTGTAAATCTCTCTGTTTACTTCTGTTTTCCCAGCTAAAGAGTTCTTGAGAAAGACCTTATCAAACTGCTGCCTTGTCCCTAAATTTATTAACCGTAAAATTAGTCTGTCCTGAATGTTGGAATGTTTGTGCTTAAATTCGTGTGGTAGCATTGGCATGTAGCTCACAAAGGAAGCTTGTGCTATTTTAAAAAAATAAAATGAAACACTTTACCTTCTATTTTCAGCTCAGAATGAATCATAACATCATGAGCTTGTTCAGAGGCTTTCGGTACATTTGCCAGTACTAGTGCTGAGCTTGAATGTTAACCAAATGTCAACTCCAGGCTTGCTATTTTCCAAAAATCACTTAAAAGGAGCCTTTATTAGGCTTCCACAGCTTTCTTGTGACTGCACCTACTTTTGAATGGGCCCGTGGTGCCTTAGGATCCTTCAGTGATTTCACAGTGATCAGAATTCGGGCTCTATTCTGCCTTTGCCACATCAGGGCCAGGTCAGTTCAAGAGATGCGTCCAGCATCACTTTCTGCTTCTAGGAACAGGATGCATTGAGTTTATTTGGAAAAAAGGCCCTACTTGGCTCTTGGATCAGAGATGAGGATTGGAGCAGGTTGTTTGTTTGTTTGTTTGTTTGTGTTTTCCTCTTGAGCCTTTACAAGCAAAAATTAATATGTGTTTCTTTGATTCTGTGTTGTCTCTTCTTGACATATTAGCAAACCAAAGCTACTGTTTGTTGATCAGGTCAGGCTTACTTCTATGGGGTTGAATTTTAAGTCTGCATTATGAAGAGATTTCCCTGCATCAGTAAGGATTTGGTTTTACCATTGAATAAGATACAACAGAGCAGCAAAGTTTTTAAACAATCTACTAATGTTTAAATCCTCTCTGTGAAAGAAACATTAATTAAACAGAGAGCGCTGTGCCATGTGAGTCTCAGAAAAAAAAATCATTTAGATTCAGTTTACATTGTTGAATCTTCTTTTTTGCCTGTTGCTGACTGTCGATTGCTTTTTTTCCCCCAGGATATTGACATTAAGAAAGTGAATGGTGTTCCTCAGTATGCATTCCTGCAGTACTGTGATATTGCAAGTGTGTGTAAAGCAATTAAGAAGATGGATGGGGAATATCTTGGAAATAACCGACTCAAGGTAAAGAAACCCTCCCATGGACTGTATCCTTCTCCCTGTTACTTTTGTTTGTGGCATCAGAAGATATTTTGCATCAGCTTAGGCTATGGAAATGAGATTTTTTTTTTAAAAGGTCAGATTACAGCATGATGTTTTCAACCACCACCAGATTTGGGATTAATCAGCACTTTTCTTGGCTGTCTCAGCAAGGAGGCCCAGATTGAGCAGATTTGGAGACTGACATTCTCTGGCTTGCAGAGGTACTCGTACTCCTTGAAGGCAGTGCTGGGAAGCTGTACCACTACTGACGATGAACAGAGGCTGTCAATCCCCAGAGCTGTCAACCTGTCACCTTCCAGAAGCATTCAAATTGTACAAGAAACAAATGTTGTCAAACATTGTATTTGTTTAAGCATGCAGAATTATTTTCATTAATTGCTATTTGATTTTTGTCTTGCTTGCACCTGCGCGAGACGCTAATTTTAGAAAACCCATACAGATGACTAGCTTTCTTCAAATAACTCTTAATTAGGCGTGCTCTGTTCAGTTAGTTTAACACTTGTGAATTGTACTGATGGAAGTTCTGCCCTTTTGTGTTCAGCTGGGTTTTGGAAAGAGCATGCCTACAAACTGCGTGTGGTTAGATGGGCTTTCTACAAACGTTACGGATCAGTATTTAACTCGACATTTCTGCCGATACGGGCCTGTGGTAAAGGTAGGTGGGAGGCTTTGGTGTCTGGTTTGAAGTTGTTACTGTCTTCCTTTCTTCACATCCTGTCCTTTCAACCCCGCCTGTCCAGGGCTTTATGGCTCAGATAGAGAAATTCTCTCTGGGGTGTAATTTGGCCTACAGGGATCTCTAGCTTTGCATCCTGTCGATCCGATACGTAGAGCAGTCTCTGCTGGTGTTTGGAGTGAGCCGAGATAACGAGTAGTGGAACCCACTTGTTGCTCTTGTGCAGTACAGTCTCTCCCCAACCAAATTTATCTAGAATGCTAACCACTGTAGGAACAGCAACCTAATTAACTAGTTATACTCATGCATGCTAATTATATAATTAGACGTGACTATATTTTTTCATTAAACCAAAAAAACGACTTCTTAAAAGCAGTTAGGGTACTCACACTAACACAGGTATGTGAAAGAAAAGAGAAGGTCAATGGCCGTGCAACATGCCCGTATGACACAGCGGGGGCACGTTCCCTGCGTGCGGCCAAGCCCCGCCGCGAGCAGGCATCAGAGATTTGTGCGCATGCTTCGACTTTAGCATGTGAGTTGTCCCGTGCGTTTCTGTTGGACAGTGATGTGCTTAAAGTGGGGCGATGTGTGCAAATCTTCGCAGGATCAGGGTCTTGCCTCCTTAAGAATTTGTGTGGGTTTGTGTTGCAGCTTTGACATTCTTTATTGTAGCTGTTGTTGCTTGAATACTAAGTCTGTGTTGCTAAAGGAAGCTAATATTTGGAAATTGGGCGTTTAGCAACTGAGTGGTACTGCAGACTGTGATAACAAAAACTGTTTCCATTTTGTGATTAAATGTTCCCTTTACCTTTTTTCCCCCCTAAAACATATTGGAAAATTTTTCAAAAAATAAAAGTAAACAAAGCAAAACTACAAAACTCAGTCACCAGAGAAAAAAAATAAAAGTAAAATACAGAAAAACAAAATAAAGGCATAATATACCTCAAGCCACAATATCCACAATTCAAAGCAGTCCCGTGTCCTTTATTGTCTCTTCATAACAATATGCCTCATCAGAAAAGAATGGAAATTTACCTTGCTAAAAATTATTTTCTTACTGGTATCCTCATGACTTAGGATTTTGTTGGGACTGACATTAAGTCCTGTGGATGAGGCTCTTATTTGGTTTTTGTTTTGTTTTTTTGTTTTTTACAGGTGGTGTTTGACCGCTTAAAAGGCATGGCCCTGGTTCTCTACAATGAGATTGAATATGCACAAGCAGCTGTAAAAGAGACCAAGGGGAGGAAAATCGGTGGGAATAAAATTAAGGTGTGCAGAATGACCTCCAAAAAAAAAGAAACAAATTGTATTTAGGCATTACCCCTTAAACACTGGCATTTGCAGACTGCCAGTCAAAAGGAATGCTTAGTGGGACAAGTATGTCCCAGATATCTAAGGCTTAAACGATTTTTATACTCGGCTTATCAAGATGTTAGGGTATCTTGAACTGTTACCTACAAAGCCTCTTCCAGTATTCTGCCGTTTGTTTTGCTGAACTTGTCTCTCTAAGCTCCTGAGTGTTGGTGTCCGTGTTACTGCCTCATTCACCCGAATCCAAGGCAAGCTCTGTCCATTTTTATGTTAAAGGGTGAAACCCAAGGGCTCGAGCTGGCCACAGCCATGAGGCGACAGCCTGCTGCCTGTCAGCTGCTGGTGCCTGTGGTGGCCTCGTCCTCGTGGTGGCCTCATCCTCGTGGTGGCCTCATCCTCGTGGTGGCCTCGTCCTCACAGTGGCCTCGTCCTCGCAGTGGCATGGGCAGGGCTGCCCAAACATGCGGCCTGCTCTAGTGGTGGCAGCTCCTGGCTCGTCACACAGGGGAAAAGCATCAAAAGCACTGCTCTAAAAAATGGATGAAAAGTAGTGTTTCCTGGAGCAACACTTAGCATTGACAGGGTTCTCTTGGATTTGGGTGAATGTGGTAAAATCTGTTACAAGTGTCCCATCGGTTCCGCTAAGTGGGGACGTGAGGTGTCAGCCAGCCCTCTGAATCATCTTCTTCTCCTCCTTTCTTCTCTCCTGAAGAGTTGGTAATGATTTCAAGCGTAATCTCTCACCTGGTGCATTAACCTAGCAACTTCACACCCCTTGGGGTTAGCAATTGGATATACTATAGTTTCTAAGTGTGGTGGTTGAATATAAGTAGCCTTCATATGGGATAAAATATGTGGCCATTAAAAAAATTCATATCCTGTGTTTGTAGGTCTTGCTACTTAGCAACTTGGGAATAAGCAACACCCTTAATGTGTGTATGTCTGTTCTCCATTGCTATGGTTTGATGAACGTCTAGGCTGATTGAAAAAACAAAAACAACAAAAAGCCCCTAGAATGTTCAAAAAAAAATTGCATTATGTGAAATACACTACGTTAAATCCATTCTAATCCTTCATTTTTGGCACCAGCTATGCCATTAGCTTCTTAATGTTGTCACACTTGGCTAGAAAACAGCCAATCTTCGAGCAGCTAGAATAGGGAGCTGCAATTCAGGATGCTTGGTTCCTTTCCCATCCCTGCTGTTGCCTTGGTATATAACCCCAGGCAAATAATGTGCAGTCTGAAATGGATTAATAATACTGACCTGCCTATAGCACCGTGCTGAGATATAAGGGACTTTGGAACTTTAAATGGAGTTGTGGCATTAAAAGCATCAATGCCATGATAATAGTGTGTATTTTTCCTGCTGGCTTACTGAACAGAAGCTTTTCATGTGCTTCTGGTCTCTCAGCTAAAACAACATACCCCGGCAAGGAGGTAATTATATAGATCCACACGGCTACACTGAGTTAAGAGGGAAAGGTCTTTTTTTTTTCTGGGGATGCATAGGGCCAGCCCTGAGAAGTGTTTGGCCTTTTTTCGTTGAATAGTATCATCCCCATTTTCAGTTCTGCTCCCATGTTCAGATTCTGCAGCAGATACTGAAATTATGTTAAAACGTGTTGTTTCTCTCACTGAACGTAATTTACCTTTTATTTTTCAGGTGGATTTTGCAAATCGAGAAAGTCAGTTGGCATTTTATCATTCCATGGAGAAAACGGGTCAAGATATCAGAGACTTCTATGAAATGCTGGCAGAAAGAAGGCATGTGTCTAATACTTTTACTGCAGTCTCTTGCTTTACTAGCATTGCACAATTAAACTTTTTTTCAGGCTATAATCATTAAAAAAACATTTGGTTTTATTCCTATCAACTACACCCTTCTTTTTAAAATTTTATTAAAAATAATCTATTTGTGTGTTTTACCTTCTCAACTTTTTTTTTTTTTTTTTTTTTTTATCTTGGTTGGCCAGGCTTGAGTTGCACATGATAAAGGCAAGCAGGAAATCACACATCTGAAGTGCAGTTGGTAACTAAATTTGTATTTAGGTGGAGGTTTTAGCCATCTGCATGATGTACGTTTAGTATTTAGGTTAAGGTGATGGGTCATCAGGACACAGCTGTGAGTCATTCATCATTTGCTAAGAATGCAAAGAACAGTTTATCTGTAATGCCTTAACCCATACCCTCAGGAGTAATGTATATGTTAACAGGTTATGTATATAGTCTGATAAGCTACTGCTGCTCATCTCTTAAGCAGAGTAAAATTTAGTCTTCCACTTACTCCCTTCAAGAAGTTAGTTTGCTAACTTGATAAACAATAAAATACGATGGAGGATGCTTTTTTTTTTTTTGACATGAGAAATGTATTCTGTGTTGATGTCCTTCTGCAGCATCTGTCATGTTGGTCTCTGGCCATTTTGTGTAGGCTGCAAAGGCTTGTGTTCCCCCTGAATGGTCACTTATGCCTGCAGACCCTGGCTGAAAGCAGCCAGCACAGAAGCACTCCGCATTTTCTTCTATTTTTTCCCTCCGGTGACTGAATAGAATATCAGTGTTTTTATTACTAGTGACGGTGGTGAAGGCTGAAAAGCAAAACATTTTCTTTTTGTGGGGCTGCATTTTTATTACCTTCAGAGGCTGGCTTAATTGTTAGGGTTCTGTTTCACCTATGAATAAGCCCGGTGTGATACTGATTGTACCTGTATACTAGGTAAATTTAATGTTGTTGGTTTTTTTTATAGCAAAATAGATTGAACTAACATACATGCAAAATTGCCAGATTTAAAAGTGAAAAGGGTTTAGAAATTGGCAATCAGGATTTGCATAATGGAAATAAATGTGTGCATTCCCTAGTCTTTGCCAGATGTTGTGATGTGCCAGCAAGCAGTCAGCAGTCAATTTTTTCTGAACAACACCAAATTGAGAAAAGAGTAGTGCATTTTCAGATGTCTTTAAATGCACAGAAGTCAGCTGGGCATGTCTTTGCTGTGAAATAATTCTGAGTTGTACACTTTCTGGAACAACTTGATACTTGGGTACATGTTAGTCTTGTTTTTCCTTTTCTGTCATTATGTTCACATAGTTGTTACTAGACACTTAGGAGTAATGAATCATGGAGTGATTGAGTGAGCTCTGCAGTGTGTCTCGTCATTCTGCATCTTCCAGTCTTCCAAGCTCCTCCTGGCAGTTCATGGTCCATAGCAATGATGCTAAGAACTGCACTAACCAGGTTCTCTTAAGTTGTGGTTGTACCCAGTCTAAATAGGACCCAAAGAAAAGCAATTGTTGCTTTAACTTCAGAGAATGCATTGATGATTACATTATAGAATAATATCCCCAGGTTAATACAGCACTAATCTCAGATCTTCCCAAAACCAGAGTACTGTGCGTGCCTTCAGAAAATCTGGAAGTGTTCTTTTCCATAGCCACTACAAAACCCAGATCATGTAGTGTTTCACCCTGAATAGGCTGATGTGGACTCGAGGATATCCATTTCTCCACAGTCGGTGGGCTGTGAGAATGTAAATGGGATTTCTTGAGTGGGAGGCTGGAGGCTGGAATGTCTTTGGAATATCTTTGTGTGAGGTTGAGTTTTGTAGTATCACAACTGTTCAAAGCTGCCTGGGGTTTCTTGCTGTTACTCAACAGCCCTGAAGGAGCGATGACTTCAGGGGCAGAGTGCAGGTGGAGCGATGCGAGGTGCAGAAGGGCCGTTTGTCGCATGAGCCTCTTAATAGTTCATAAATTATTCAGATGTGGAGGAGACTGCTTGGATGTGTGGAGTGGCCAGGCTCTCCTTTGTTCCTGTCAGCAAATTGTTACTAAATACAAAAGGTGCATTTTGAATCTGTTTTTGTATTTGTTGATTAAAATGAAAAGTTAACAAACATGGCCACTCCCTTTTTCATATCCATCTACCCATACCTGCCTTTCACAACATCCTACTTTGCTTGCAGAATGTTGTTTTTTTTTCTTTGGTGTAAAGCCCTGTATTTGTGTATTATTGTTTTGTTGTACATTTCTTACAATGCAGAAGCTACCAACTTTCAGCATAAAACCTAAACTATGAAGCTAAATTAGTGTATGTGAAATAGAGCATGTAAAATGCTCTGTAATGGTGGAGAATGGGAATGCCAGCTCTGTGCCCTCTGTATACTTCCCCTTATACCAAAGAGTCATGTTCAGTGTTAGAAATGGTTTATTTTTGCATTTTGGGGGTATTGAGATAATAATGCTAGTTGCTTGATAAATTTTGCTAAGTGCTTCCTAAGAATTCACCTGCTCTCCCGGACAGGCTGATTTTTTTTGTTGACTTGGTCTGTAAATAGGCAATGTCAGCATATCACATGCAGTAAAGGAGTTTATTTTGGAATTAAAAGATCACTTAAAAAGTTTAGGATTTTTAAAGAAATCTTATTACCACTTCACTGCTTAGCCATGGAGAGGTTCCAACTCTGAATTTTGACTTGACTTGTGTTTTCAGAGGTAGGTAGAGACCATCTCCACTTCTTGAGATAGGGTGTTCTCTACCATGACAGGCTGTGTGTTTGCACAGGTGCTGTGCAGGTTTTACCTTAATTTAATGCAGCATTTGAATTTGGCAAAAATGAAGCAGTAAGGCTGATGAAAAGATACTTGGCAAAGCTGTCATTAAGTGACCAATTAAGGGCATACAGTGTCTGAAGCTAACAAAGCATTTAATCCACTGTGCGCTGATTCATTGTTGTTAAATCTCTCTATGCAGCTATGTACAGTTGCCTTGATAAACATACAAAGAAATTATTGTACAATTATCCCCCTGCATGGCATAGAAGGCAGTACTGCAGTATGCTGGTTGAGAGGGAAAACTAATCACCCTGTTGTTTTTATTTTTGGCAGAGATGAAAGAAGAGGATCTTACGAATATGCCCCTGATCGTACTTACTATGAGACTGTTAGGACTCCTGGGACATATCCTGAAGATCCTCGACGAGAATACCCAGCTCGAGGCAGAGAATTTTATGCAGAATGGGATCCCTACCAAGGAGACTACTACGACCCACGATACTACGATGACCCACGCGAGTACAGGGATTACAGAGGTGATCCATATGAGCAGGACATAAGGGAGTACAGTTACAGGCAACGGGAGAGGGAAAGGGAGAGAGAACGGTTTGAATCCGATCGCGACAGAGATCACGAGAGGAGACCGATTGAACGTAGCCAGAGTCCAACGCACTCCAGGCGTCCACAGAGTCCTGGAGCATCTCCCTCACAATCAGAAAGGCTGCAGAGTGATTCAGAGAGGAGGATCTACAGCAGATCATCAGATCGCAGTGGAAGCTGCAGCTCTTTGTCTCCTCCACGATACGACAAGCTTGACAAAGCCCGCGTAGAACGCTATGCAAAAAACGAAAAACCAGAGAAGGAGAGAGCTTTCGACCAGGAGAGAGTTGACAAAGACAAACGCTTGGTGAGAAAGGAAAAGCCAGAAAAAGTAGAGAAAGAGAAAACTGATAAGCAAAAACGAAAAGCAAAACTCCATTCTCCCAGCTCTCAGTCTTCTGAAACAGATCAAGAGAACGAGAGAGAGCCCAGCCCTGAAAAATTAAAGGGTAATAGTAAACAAAGTAAAGAAAGAGGTGACAAAGAAGGGACAGCTAAAAACCGCCTAGAACTAATGCCCTGTGTTGTGCTGACCCGAGTAAAAGAAAAGGAAGGGAAAGTTATTGATCAGCCTGCTTTGGAGAAACTGAGAGCAAAGCTTGACAATGACACTATGAAGTCGCCGCTTCTTGAGCAAAAAACACAGACATCTCAAGCTGAGCAAACAAAGTCTGATCAGTCTAAACTGGAACCAGTTAGAACCAAGGTACAAAAAGAGAAAGCCCTTGCCAGTCATGTAGAAGTGGTTGATAAGGAGGGAAAACTGAAACCCAAAAAGCACTTGAAGACAGAGCAACCTTCCGAGGGGACAAATGCAGTGGATTTAGACAAGCTGGAGGCTCGTAAAAGGCGTTTTGCCGATGCAAATCTGAAGCCTGACAGGCAAAAACTGGAAGCGAAAAGAAGCAGCCAAGATGAGGAGGATACACGCCTGGCTTTGAAAAAGCAACTTGATACAACAGCTTCATCGAGGGAAGCGACAATGTTAAGGGAAGGAGAATTAGAGAGAAAACCCCCAAGGAAGGAGATGCTTAAAAGGGAATCTAAAAAAATGAAACTGGAAAGACTTATTCCTGTTACTAGTCCCAAAGAAATTCAGGAGACTCTTAATGTTGGTGGGATTGGCATGCGTCCCACTCTAGATCTGCAGGCAAGGCTGATTGAGGCAGCTGATGAGCCAGTAGAAGTTCAAGAACTCCCTTCTAAAAAACTGAATCCGGTAAAACCCCAGCATAAACAAGCACAGCTACTAGATGAACAAGGAACAGAGAGAGAGGACACAAGGAAGAACTACGCTGGTCTTCCTGAAGACACACCTGACCATAAGCTTGGCCAAGAGAAACCTCAGTCGACTGATACAGAGGAGAAAATTGGCATTGACATTGACCACACACAAAGTTACAGGAAACAAATGGAGCAAAGTCGCAGGTTAAAACAGCAGCTGGAAATGGAGATAGCAAAATCTGAGAAGTTCGGCAGTCCAAAGAAAGATGTAGATGAGTATGAAAGACGGAGCTTGGTCCATGAGGTGGGAAAACCTCCACAAGATGTCACCGATGACTCTCCACCAAGTAAAAGGAAAAAGACTGACCAATTTGACTTTGAGATTAGCACTAAAAGAGAAAGAAACTACAGAAGTTCTCGTCAGGTGAGTGAAGACTCTGAGAGGACATCTTGTTCACCTAGCATCAGACAATTCCCTTTCCACGAAGATGACGACACACTAGATTCTCCGAGGCTAATGCCATTAAAGGAAACCAAAGAATCACCTAAAATAGAAGAAAAGGGTCTTTCATACTCCAATATGACTGTGAGGGAGGATTCTCTGAAATTTAATCCTTATGATTCCAGCAGGAGGGAGCAGATGGCAGAAATGGCTAAAATAAAACTTTCTGTCCTGAGTTCTGAAGATGACTCAAGTAGATGGGAAACACAAGTGAAACAGGAGCCTGGTAGAGTTGATATTAGCTTTCCAAGCAGCATTGTCAAAAGAGATAGCATACGCAAGCGGTCTGTACGAGACCTGGAGCCAGGGGAGGTGCCTTCAGATTCAGATGATGACGGTGAAAACAAGCCCCATTCTCCAAAAGCCTCGTCTTTGTTAGAGAGTTCCAGATTATCTTTTTTATTAAGGGACAGAGAAGAGAAGTTTCGTGAAAGAGAGGAAAGACTGTCAAGTTCTCTAGAAAGAAACAAATTTTACTCTTTTGCATTGGACAAGACAATCACACCGGACACAAAGGCCTTGCTTGAAAGAGCTAAATCACTCTCTTCCTCCAGAGAAGAAAACTGGTCCTTTCTAGATTGGGATTCAAGATTTGCTAGTTTTAGAAATAATAAAGACAAAGAGAAAGTTGACTCTGCTCCAAGACCTATTCCATCTTGGTATATGAAAAAGAAAAAAATCAGGACTGATTCAGAAGGTGGAAAACTGGATGATAAGAAAGAAGATCATAAAGAAGAGGAACAAGAGAGACAGGAACTGTTTGCTTCTCGTTTTTTGCATAGTTCAATCTTTGAACAGGACTCTAAGCGCCTGCAGCATTTAGAGAGAAAAGATGATGATCTTGACTTCATTTCTGGTAGATTGTATGGGAGACAATCTTCCTCTGATGGGACTAACAGTGCAGCTGACTTGGTGCAAGAACCAGTTGTTCTTTTCCACAGCAGATTTATTGAACTAACGCGAATGCAGCAAAAAGAAAAGGAGAAAGACCAGAAACCCAAAGAAGTGGAAAAACAGGAAGATAAAGATAATCGGCCCAAAACACCAGAAACAGTTCCTGATAGTAAAGAACCAGAACATAAAACTTCCTCAGTGGTTGGTCCTGCCTCAGTCGCTGCCTTGCCGCAGGATCCAGCACCAGCTGCTTCTGAGAAGGTAGCGAATGAAAAAATAGTAGTGGAAACAGCTTCTGTAAAAGAAGAAAAACCATCTGAGCCTGCTTCTACAGCAGAAGAACAAAAACCTTTTCCTGAGCTTGCTGTTCCTGTCAAAATTGAACCACCTGAGCAAACTGAACCTCCGCCAGTCATCGAAGCTAGTAAAGAAGTTGTTCCTACAACTCTGGCACCGGAGGAAGATGCTGTAGCAATAGAGCATCCTTCATACTTGGATACCAAGCCTCCTACTCCTGGAGCTTCGTTCTCTCCAGGAGACATCAGTGTAGATCCAGAACCTGAAGTTGCCCAGTCGGTTCCACCTCCACCTAAGCTAGTTCAGAAGTCTGATGAGGCTTCTGAACCTAAGGAAGAAAATCCTCTGCCTTCTGCCAATGCTGATGCTAGCGTGAGTCAAAAGGTGGAGGCAGTTATTGAGGTGCTGCCTCCCGTTTCTGACAATGATATGGAAGTTGAACCTCCGGTTGTTGTAAAAGATAAAAAGTCTTACAAGAGTAAACGCTCCAAGACTCCTGTGCAGGCAGCCACAGCTAGTGTCACAGAAAAGCCCGTCACGAGGAAGAGCGAAAGAATTGACCGTGAAAAACTCAAAAGGTCAAGCTCTCCTCGTGGGGAAACGCAGAAGCTTTCTGAATTGAAAGTGGAAGCAGAGAAAGTTTCACGGAATGCTGCTAAATCCCCTAGTTCTGCTGCAGAGCCAGAAAACGTGGAGCCAAGCTTGCCCATCGGCCGAACAAGGCGCAGAAACGTACGGTCAGTCTATGCCACCACAGGAGACAATGAGGGCCCATCTCCTGTGAAGGACTCTGTGGAGGTCACCAGATCCACCAGGAAGAGAGGGGAAAAGGAACCGCAGGAAACGGTGACAACTGTTCCTACAACCCCAAGAAGGGGAAGACCTCCAAAAACCCGCCGTAAGCCGGAGGAGGACATCTCTCCGATAAAGACAGAACCAGTGCAACAAGAGGTGGAGGAGACTGAAACTAAAGAAGCTGTGGAAGCTCCAAAGCCTGTGGAGGGCTGGAGGTCTCCTAGATCCCAGAAGCTGACACACAGTCACTCATCGGCTGCCACCAGCCAGCAGGGGAAGAAAGGGAAGAACGAACCAAAAGCCGATATCTCGGCTGAATCTGAAGATGCTGCTGAAAGGAGCGGTCAGGAATCGAGTGTTAGTGACAACAGCAATAAAGCAAAAGTAACTGAGAAAGAACTGACAGCAGGCGAACAGAAACGTGATAGGAAAGAACTGGATGCAGAGAAAAACCAGCTAGAAATCCCCACAGTTGAGATCATCGAGAAGAAGCCAGTGCCAGAAAAGGTTACAAAATCCAAAAGGGGAAGGTATAAAAATACCAAAACTGTTGTAGATAAAGCATCTGTGTGTCTCAAAAATGTAGAAATACGCCTCAACGTTGATGAAGTCAAGGGCGCCTTGCGGCCAGCTGAGGAAGAGGCAGAGCCCGTGGCGGTGTCACCGGCAAAAATCAAAAGCCCCCCAAAAGAGGATATCTTGCCACCCCATTTTGCTAAGAGTGAGGTAGAAGATTCATTCCAAGAAACAGAAAAAGAGGTGATGCGGGAGCCAAAGCAATCCCCTGAAGCTGCCCAATTAGCAAAACAGATTGAGCTCGAGCAGGCTGTGGAGAATATTGCAAAACTCACCGAAACTCCTCCGTCAATTACTGCCTACAAAGAGCCGACAGCAGACGTGTCTGAAGTTCGTCAGGAGGAGGAAGGAGATAAACCCGCCCATCAGGCTAGTGAGACGGAGCTGGCAGCAGCTATTGGCTCCATCATCAATGATATTTCTGGGGAGACGGAAAGCTTTCCTGCACCCCCCACCTATCCCGCTGAATCAGAAGCGGAAATCCCGGCTGAGCCACTGGTATTGCCGTCACCTCGGGAGGAAATGGAGCCCGAGACCGATCAGGCAGTGAACAACATCCTAGAAACAGAAGCTGCTGTTGAGCCCCCAGTGCAGCCAGTTCCCAGCTCTGCCCCGCTGGTGGTGGAGACAGAGAGCAAGGACACAGAAGTCAGCTTCAGCGAATCGTCAAACTCGGCGCAGGAGGCCGAGACCCTGCAGGAGGCTGAAGTCGCTCGGAAGGAAAAGGGCCGTCAGAAAACCACGCGGCAGAGACGCAAAAGGAGCACGGGCAGAAAGGGCGATGCCACTGAAGTCAACGTGTACGAGCCAGACAGGGCGCAGAGCAAGTCTCCCCCCGCCAACGAAGTAAAGGCAAAACCTGAAGAAGCCTTGAAGGAGGAAAAGCAACCTAAAGCTGCTGCTCAGGCATCTGTGGAGCCAAACACTTCGGACGCCAGCAAGGCTGCAGCCGTGGACGTTGCCATCACTGTGCCCGAGGCTGTCCCTGAGAGCAGCGCCTCTCCCAAAGCGCCCGTGCCGCCTCCTCTGGAGCTGGCTGCCCCGCCGGTCCCTGTTGACGAGGGGAGTCAGAGCGCGTTCAAGATACGGTCGCCCATCGAGAACGCGCCCATCACGCCGCCGAGCGCCCCGAATGCAGCCGTACCCAGCATTCCTGCAGCAGCCGTGGCCAAGCTGCCCACCCCGGTGCCCACCGCTATCGTCCCCCTCCACTCCAGCGCTGCCAAGGTGCCGGAGTGGATTGTAAGGCACGAGGAGCCCCGTGCCCGTTCCACACCACCGCCCGCTCTTCCCCCTGACACGAAGGCCTCGGATATCGATACAAATTCGAGCACTTTGAGGAAGATCCTCATGGAGCCCAAATATGTCTCGGCGACGAGCATAACCTCCACGCACGTGACGACGACGCACGCTGAGCCGGTGAGCGCACCCCGCTTGGAGGAGGCACCTCTCCACCCTGCTGTAGAGGCCATAAAACCAGTTTCAGAGGAGAAGCCAGCAGTTCCTGTCACTAACGCTTTGGACCCACCGGTGGCTGAAGCACCAGTGTTCAGTGAAAAGGAAAAGATAAGTACTGTGATTGCTCCCAAAGCCACTTCTGTTATAAGCAGGATGCCCCACAGCGTTGACCTAGAGGAGGCTCCGAGGATCACCTTGGTGAAGCAAGCTCCCCAGACCCAGACGTGTCTCGTGAATGCTCCATCACCTAAATTTAAACAGAGGTCAAGCACAAATGACAACAGTAGGTTTCATCCAGGATCGATGTCTATCATTGAGGATCGGCCTGTAGAGACTGGGTCCAGCCCAGGGCTGCGGGTAAACACGTCAGAAGGTGTTGTGCTTCTGAGCTACTCGGGACAGAAGACGGAAGGCCCTCAGCGGATTAGCGCAAAGATCAGTCAGATTCCCCCAGCCAGTGCTGTCGACATAGAGTTTCAGCAGTCTGTATCCAAGTCTCAGATTAAACAGGAGCCTATTACTCCATCTCAGCCGACGCCGAAAGGCTCTCAGACCTCCACAGGTTATGGGACTGTTTCCACCCATTCTTCTTTGGTACTAGGAACGCAGCCTTACAATACGTCACCCGTCATCTCCTCTGTCAAACAAGAGCGCGCTACCTTGGAGAAGTCCGACTCGGCCCACCTTTCTGTCCAGCCTCCGGCCTCTCAGCCTGGCAAGGTCCTCACGCAGACTGTAAACACTCCACCTGTGCTGGTTCACAACCAGATGGTTGTGAACAAAAAACTGCCCGATCCGGCTGCTCTCAAAGTGGAGACCAAGACCCTGCAGCCCTCCAACCTGAGTCCCGGAGTCAGTCCTCATCACCCTTCCCTCTCCGGGAAGATGCATTCGGAAGCGAACCACGTCAGCTCGGGACCCAGCACCCCAACCGAGCGGGCTATTTCTCACTTGGGGGTCACCAAACAGGAGCCACACTCGCCGCGTACGAGCGGGCACTCGCCGTCGCCGTTCCCACGGGCTTGTCATCCCGGCAGCACGTCGTCTCCGGCTTTGTCGAGCAGCACGCCGGTCATGCTGGCGCCGGGAATCCCTGTGCCTCAGTACATATCCAGCATGCACCCAGAGCAGTCCGTCATCATGCCCCCACACAGCGTCACGCAGACTGTATCCCTGGGCCACCTGTCCCAAGGAGAGGTGAGAATGAACACCCCTCCTCTCTCCGGCATTCCTTACGGCATACGCCCAGAAGCGCTCCACTCCCCCAGAGCCGCTCTGCAACCTCAGATAGAAATTAAACCTCAGCGATCCAGCACGCCCCAGCCAGCGCCGATAAGAGACATCGTCATGCCCCCTCTGTCTTCTCAGCATCCCCCCGAGGAGGAGATGCACTACCACCACACCACAGTGTGCAGGGGGCCAGCCCCCGTCCAGCCCGACGTGCTGGTGATGCAGCCGGATTACCGCATGCACCCCACGAGCATCAGGCTGGACCAGTACAACGTCCCCCGGGATGTGAGGATGATCATGCACCCCCACATGGCCGCGGTGGGCGAGCACCACTCGGAAACCAGACAATCCCGAACGCCCGAAGGGGCTGTGAAAACGCCCCCCGTCAGCAAGACCCCGCAGCCTGGGAAAGAGACGCCCAAGTCCTCCGAAGGCAAGCTGGCCCACTCTCCTCACAGCGAGCCCCGGCTGCTCAGCGTCCCTTCCAGCAGCCAGCTCCCTGGGCTGCCGCTGACGCAGCCGGTGGTGGTACCTCACGGCGTACAGATCATGCACCCCGCGGGCAGCTCCTTCCACGACTACCGGTCTGTGTACGGCGACATGAGGAATTACCACACAGCAGCGCAGCTCGGGCATCCGCAGTTCCCGGGCGCGTCGCCCATCGGGCTGCCTTCCCGGAGCATGACCCCGTCTCAGGTGAGAAACGCGGCTGTTCCTTCTCTTCCTGCTGAAATCACAAACGTTGTGAGCTCATGGCAGCCCCGGTGCGTTTCTGCATGATCATATTTGCTGAGCTGAGCTCTCTGTGTGGGTACAGTCTCCCAGCCCAATTTAAGTTTGTCCTCAAAAGCACTAGAGGAGGCATTTTTGTTTTGGAAATAGGGGTTGAAGTAAAGAAACGTGTTTTGTTAGCCATTCTAGGACTCAAAAAAACAGGAAGTGTGATGCCTGCCTGGGGGGTTCTAGAGGAAGAGGTGCTGGGGGGAGCACCTCTGTCAGCACCAAGGTAGCACGTGGGTCCGACAAGCTTCCTGGGATGGATGGCATGGTCGGGGACAGCCCTGTGGGTCGGGGCTGCAGAGCAGGGCCGGGGGGATGTGGCTCCAGCTCTTAGGTGTAAGCAAGGGCTGCTGGCCCGGGGAGGGGAGGCTGGCCCAGGCACTGCAGCAGCAGGGCAGGTGTGTGCAGTGGCGTGGAGATGCGCTCACACGGTGTCCTGGCAGCCTTATCGGTGAACCAACAAGCTCTGATACGCCTGCAGCCTAAAATGCTTCCTTTGTCCCCCACCGCCTGCTTCCCAGGGTCTCCCGGAGGGCGAGCACTCGCACCCCAACCAGCCCGGACGCAGCAAGACTCCGCAGATCTCCCAGGACCCCAAGGGCCCGGCGGCAGCGGGGCCTGAACAGAGTCACCACCCCACTGTAAATAGGCATGCAGCACAGATAGACCCTCACGTCCACCTGCAGAGGGCACAAGCAGACACAGGCCAGACCTCCTACCCCTCGCCTGTTGCCATTTCGATGAAACAGGAGCTTCCGTCACCACACCAACCTCAGGCAGTTCCCAAGCAATCACTGTTCATCCCAACAACGTCGGGTCCTGGGGCCCCACCAGGGCTGTCCCTCAACCGCCCTGAGCCCCAGTCCGCCCTGAAACAGGATCCGTCTCCTCACCCTGTTTCGCAGAGACCTGTGGATATGGTTCAGCTTCTAACGGTAAGCATCGCTCCATCATCTTCTCCTGGCCAAGGAGCCTTGTGCTCTTTGCTTGATGTTGGGAGAGAAATAATCAGTGAGGTTCTGCCAGGCTCCCCTCATGTGTGGCATCAAAATTTGACATCTCTTGCATCAGATGCTTCAGATGTGGAGAATGCGCTTATCTGTCTGCTTCCTGGGCTGTTCCTGTCCCCGGTGAATTCTTAGCCGTGTTCACATTTCCGTGGCATTTACTGGAGCCTCAGTGTGCCATTAACGCTGCGGTGAATGGAGTGAGAGCAGCTTGTGCTTCTCTCGCTCTTGTTTCAAACAGCCTGCAGGCTCAGGCAGGCAGTGCTGCATCATTTTTACAGTCAGCTGCTCCTGGGAAGGTGATGAAAAGAAAGAGTGATGGTGTATTTTATTTAAAGAAAAAGAAAAAGACACCCTCCCAAAGGCTAGAAACGGGAAGACAAAGAGGAGGGAGATGGCTTAGGAACAGGCATGTCCGAGAGTGCTGACCAGGAGCCGAGAATCGTGTTCAGCACCACATAATTCCCGTGTAACCTTGAGCAACTCTCCTGGTGCTGCTGTTTCTAAATTCTCCATTTGCAAAAGAGAAAATAACATTTGGTAAGAGCCCTGCTCTGACTCGCGCTGTGTGGGAGGCTGACATCGCTTGTGAAAGATTGGGAAGTGCTCTGATGTTATGATGAAGGGAGCCACCCAGGCATCGCGGCCAGCTGGAAGTAAAAGGACTGAGTTACTGATTTAGCAGGACCTAACCCAAGCCTGGACTGGCGCGTACGAAGGGCGATAAGATGTTACATCAGTGCCAAGTGCTTAGAACAAAGCAGTGGTGTCTTAATTGCCTGTGAAAGTATTAGAGGCAAACGAGCAGCTCGGATGGGGTTTCCGTCACAATTAAGATCCCTCTTGAACAGAGGAAAGCGCTTCTTGTGAGTTCCTTTTGTTCGTTCGTGCTAAGATTTCTTCTCCCTCTCTCTGCAGAAATACCCGATTGTGTGGCAGGGCCTTCTGGCGCTAAAAAACGACACGGCTGCTGTCCAGCTCCACTTCGTCTCTGGGAACAACGTCCTGGCGCACCGCTCCCTGCCCGCCCCGGAGGGAGGCCCTCCGCTGAGGATCGCGCAGCGCATGCGCCTGGAGGCTTCGCAGCTGGAGGGCGTCGCGCGCAGGATGATGGTACGGAGCAGGCAGCAGGGCTGGGGGCGGGTGAGGCTGTCTGCTCGGGAAGAGAAACCTAGCAAAACCCACCGCTTCTCCCTTTTTGACTCGGTTCGTGCTGCTTTGGGATCAGTCATAGCTGTGTACTTCCTTTGGCCCTGTGTGTAATGCAGATTGTGGGTAGGTCACTCTGCATTCAGGTGAGAGAAGAGGTGGGAAACTGTACCTTGGAAAAGGCACCCGTCCTTCAGCCACGGAACAAACTCTGCTGGCTCTGACCTGGCCGAGTGGCGTGGAAGGTGGGAGCCACGGCAGCGAGTCGCTTTGGTCCCGTTTGCCATCTCCCAGCTGGCCGAGCTGTCAGCACGCCTTTCGCAACACCCGCACTAACTTCGAAGGAGTTCAAAGAGGGGATTTTCCACCAAGGGCTTAGAGATAATGAATGTATGTCAGGAATGGGCCTGTTCCAAGCGAACATTTGACTTAATTGCTGTATTTTCTTTCCAGGTGGAGAGCGATTACTGTCTGTTACTGGCCTTGCCTTGCGGACGAGACCAGGAAGATGTAGTGAATCAGACTGAGTCACTTAAGGCTGCGTTCATCAGCTACCTGCAGGCTAAACAAGCTGCAGGAATCATCAACGTTCCCAACCCTGGCTCTAATCAGGTATTGGCAAGGAAAGTGGTGAAACTGTGGGTAAACTAAATTGAAGTCATGCATAGATAGTGGGACCTGCAGCCTTCCCCCCCAGGTCTTTATGTGAGATTGTAGTTAGGGTTTGTTGTTTTATCACTGAAACAAACCCTGCACATTTACCATTCTTGTTACATCACTAGTCAAAATGCAGTGCAGCACACCAATATAATTACTGAATGCAAACCAAAAAAAAAAGCAAAACACAACTGTTTTCATTCTTCACAGCCCTACATCTTTGGCTGAAAAGAAAACAAAACCTTTCTCCATCTTCTTTTCTGTGTTGAAAGTAGAGCCCTCGCTTCTTCCTTGCATAAATACCAGAACACCTGGTGTTTTCTTGCTTGTCACTGCATAACGACAAAATGTTTGGGTTTGCTAATTCAGAGCATTTATTCCAGATGCGTTGCTTAATGAATCAAATTTAATCTGTTCTGGGTAAACAGCCCCTCAGACTAAGTGGTCAGTGCTCAGAGCTACTACTGAAACATGAGCTTGAAATGATAAAAAATGGGAATTTTCTGTGCTTCATGGTGAAATCAGCCAGCTATGATGGCCCTGTTGTGGAGAAATTCCCTGCCTTGGGAACCACACCTGCCTCACTCAACAGCTTCTCCTTTTTAATACACGTGCACTGTTTTATGGTGCTTTCAGAGCGCCAGAAGTCATCTGAGTGTTCAATTTAAAGCATTTTAGGCCAGCACGGCTGGTATTTGTGTGCTTACGTAAGCTGTAACTTCCCTCTTTTCAAAACATGAAGGGGCGTGGAATCTCAGGCCTCGCTCTGTCACTTGCTCGCTTTGATAGAATCACGTGCAACCTTTAAGATCCAGGCGAAGATGTCCAGCAAGAGTGGGAGAGCGGAGGCTGCCATTTTGCAAACCTTTAGCTGAATTTCTGCCATGCTCCACTCTCACCTGCTACCCTTTGGGTCATGCTGCACCACAGTCGGACAGGAGGGCTCCCTGCTTTGTTTCTCACCCGTGTCTCCTCTCTCCCCTTGCAGCCTGCCTACGTTCTGCAGATCTTCCCACCCTGCGAGTTCTCGGAAAGCCACCTGTCCCGCCTAGCCCCCGACCTCCTCGCCAGCATCTCGAACATCTCTCCTCACCTTATGATTGTCATCGCGTCGGTATGAGCTGTTTACTGGTTACTGACTTTTCCAAGGCCCTGCAGCAAAAAAAAAAAAAAAAAAAAAAAAAAAATCACAAAAAAATACACAAAAAAACGCCACCAAAAAAAACACAAAAAAATCACAAAAACACACAAAAAAAAATAAAAATTAATAAAAAGAGAGCGAAAGTAATGAAACGAGAAAATGCTGCCAGACTACCAGCCTCCTGCCCTAACAGGCCTCGATCAAACTGTTGCTGGGTAGTAGTTCTGCTACCTTGTATGTTTACATATTGCTTTAGCTTATGGACAACTGATGCACTCAACAGGCGGACTGGTATTGGGTTTCTGTGCCTCCTTTTGGGGAAAATAAAGGATGGCTATTTTTTTTAACAAAAAGAAAATAAATAAAAAAGAACCTGAACTGCCTTTGCACTAAATTAGTGACTTGGACCTTTGCACAGTTGGAGACATGCTGTGACGTTCTGGATGTCTTGACACACATTAACACGCGCCGTGGACTAAACGCAGGACCTGGGAACTTCTGCTGAAATTTGTGGGTCAAGGATCATTTCACACATTATCTTTTTTTTTTTGGATGGTTGTTTTTTTTTGTTTGTTTTGTTTCGTTTCTTTTTTTTTTTTCTGGATGTGAACCTTCCTCTCCTCCACTTGCCCCTGCTGCAGCCGTCTTCTCTTCATCTGGGATGTACAGTTTACACTGAAAAAAAAAAAAAAACAAAAAACAAAAAGCAAAACAAAAGGGAGAGCTATTTTCCTTCCTGGTGGGATATGCAGAACTCAGTGGGTGTGTGTATATATAAATATATATATAATATATATAAATATATATAATACTGACTTTAAAAAAAAAATCAAATCCCCACAACATACATTTTTTTTTAATCTGTGCCAAAAATGTGTTTTCAGAGAAAATCTTATTTTCATACTCAGACTTTGTATTGTCACTCATTTGTAAGTGCGCTTCATTTAAACATGACCTCCCCTCCCTCGTCTCATGAGCTGTGGAAGTGTTATACACTTGTACAAAGACTTTCTACCCTCTCCCTCACCTCCCCTAACACTTATTAATTTATGGAACTGTTTTCTCAGCGCAGTTTTGTTTTGTGTGTCCATTGGATTACAAACTTTATTAAAAAATACAAAACACCTCGCGCCTGGATGTGATCCCTCGGCTGTGCCATGGGGAGGGGAAATTGGCGGCGGCTGGGGACCCGTCGGTGCTGCAGAGCTGCAGCCCTGCCCGGGGACGGCGCTGCGGCGGCTGGACCGAGGTGCTGTGGAGACGGCCCAGCCACGTTGGCAAGCGCTTGGTTTAAAAAAGAAAAAAAGAGTAAATGCTAATCCTTGTTTATGTTCGTTTTTATGTTGTAAATAGTTGTTAAACACTGAAGTTACATGCTTGTTTTTCTCAGGATGATGTCAAAGATGTTTTAAATTTAATTTTGATAAGTGCCAACTACTGTCAGAAAAAAACAAACAAACAAAAAAACAAACCAAAGAGTTGGTAGAGGAAAAAACACACACCAAAAACAACAAACCCAAAAAAAAAAAGGGTAGTTGCTTTCCCAAAGCAGCTGCAGCCCACGAGGGCTGCAGATGCTCATGGCAGTGAAAGGGCCGGCAGGGGCTGTGCTGGCCTCTAGCGTGTGTGTGTGGAGGCTTCACTTGGGGCGGCGAGGCCAGGGAGGCCGCTGTCACAAAAATGGCCACTCGGCTTTGAAGACTGACTGCTCAGCACTGTTAGCCTCAGGGCTCAGCAGCCCTTGCTGTTAATCATCCCAAAGCTATTCTGCATTGCAGTTGCCCTGGTGGCTTCTGTGCTGAATCCTTTTAGAAGCCAGAGCCGGCTGTAACTTTTTTCCTTCTCACTGCTTTTCCTCCCAAAAGCACACGGGTGCAGCCTCTCAGCTCCAGCACAGGCCGGCAGCAGCACGCGCTGCATTTGCTCCCCGATGCTGGTGCTGCTGGGTGGCACTGAGGTAGCAGCAGTGCTGGTGACCCAGCACGCCCAGCCACCTCACCAAGTTGCACCCTGCAGTAGCAGCAAACGGGGGCCTTACAGTACAGCCAGGTACTCTGCTTCCTTCCCCGCTAGAGGCAGGGGCTAACCCCCTTTTGGGAGTTTAAAAAAAAAAAAAAAATCATAATAAAGGCAGTGCAGAGTCCCCATCATAGTAGGGGAGTTGTGTCTCCATCAGTGCTGCTCTGTCCTCTGGGGCTGGGTTGGGGCAGGATGTGTCCTGGAGCACTGCCCCCGGGCCTTGGGGATGAGAAGCACTGGCCCCAACTTGGTCCCAGGCTCAACCTGCAACTGGACACACAGCTGGTGGCAGCCCAACAGGGCATTTGACCCACAGCCCAGCATAAACCCTGTAAAAATTGATTTGTAGCCCCAAAAGGCTCCACTTTGAAACCTAGCACTGCCTCCTGTGTGTGTGTCCCCCACGCTGCTGCCCCCCCCAGCTGGGGAGGTGACACCATGGGGCTGGGCGCTGACAGGGCCCTGCACCCATCCCCACCCCCAGCACAGCCCTGATGCTGGGGTCCACTGGTCCCCCCCCGTCCCCCCAGACTCAATTGCAGCAGCTGGGGGACAGCTTGGAGAGGGGCTTCAAGGGGCTCCTGGCCGCAGCTGCAGCCCCCAGCCCCAGGAGCACCCATCTGCACCACCCTTAGCCATTGAAGCGATCCTTTGGTTTCCTCTGCGCTGGCTGCTGGGGCTGTGGAGCTGCTGGGCTCCAGCCCTGGGGGTCTCCCTCCTGCCCCCACAACAGGAACAGGCCCAGAACTGCAGGTACAGGGGGCACAAAGGACCAAGGAGGGCGCCCCTCTGCCCCCTGAGAGATGCTGGGGGCCCATGGGGTGCAAAACAGGCGTTAGAAAATATTGCAATTTATTCCTTATGTCTCTCCTTCCAGAAATACACTTTTTACACCATTTCCAAGCAGCTGTCTTTAAATAAAGGCGAGGGAGGGCAGGCAGGTCACTCGGTGGGCGCCTGGCCCTCCCCGGCCAGCGGCACAGGGGCCAGGGGGGTGGCGGGGGGCTCAGGGGGGGCATCGCGGGCACGAAAGAGCAGCTCCCCCGTGGGGAGGACCTGCTCTGTTTGCCAGGTGGCGGTGGCGGCCCCGTATTGCTGGTAAAAGTCCGTGTCGGCCTGGAACATGACGAGGGCCTGGGCCGTGTGGATGCGGACGTGCTGCGCCAGGCTGGTGGCGTCCAGGAATTTCTCCCCGCAGGAGTCGCAGGCGTAGAGGATCTGGGTGTTGGGGTCTGCAAGGGCAGAGGGGAGGCCCGGGCTGGGGCGGCGGCAGGGCAGGAGCCGGTCGAACACGCCACCAGCCCCCTGCCCTCCTCACCTGCTTCCTGCACTTGTTTCACCGCTTTGGTGATCTCTGCTTTAAGTGCTTCAGTCTCGTCTGCTGTCACAGCGGCCGCCACAGGAACCACTGTGGGGAGACAGGAGGGAGAGACAATGCTGAGGGGGCTGCAAAGAGACGGGGCTGGAGAGGGGAGCAGGACACGGGGCCGGTGGGTTCCGTGCCGACTGTGGTGCTGCGGAACTGTCCCCAACCCCTGGCTCTAACAGTGCCAGAGGCTGTGGCCTCCTCCAACCTCCCTTTTGGGACAGCTCCCAGCCCCCCCCACTCACCCGTGAGCTGCGTGACAGCGGTGGCAGCCAGTGCCTCAGTGGCGAGTGTCACCATGTCATCTGAGGCCACCGTGACAATGTTGACCTCGCCGCCGTCCTCCGGCTCGAGGATCTTCATGCCCGCCTTGCCCTGGTGCACCGTCTTCACGTGGGAGCGCAGGTTGTCCACCCGGTTGAAGCCACGGCCACACTTGTCACACAGGAACGGCTTCTCCCCTGGGGGTGAGATGGGAAGTGAGGGGTGAACGGGGGGGGTGAAAAGCTCGGGGCAGCCCGGGAAGTGCAGCGGCACGCACCGGTGTGGATGATGATGTGCTTGGAGAGGTCGCCCACGTTGACGAAGGCCTTGTTGCAGACGGTGCACTTGTGGGGTCGGATGTTGTCGTGGTGGCGGATGTGGTTTGCCAGCTGGCTCGACTGCACGAACCTGTCGGGGACAGGGAGGCCATGGAGCGGGCATGGGGGCGAGGACCCTGTGATAGCAGCACCCCAGCACTGCCACGGGGGGCGGCCACAGCCCTGGGTGAGGTCCCTTGGCACAAGGAGGGGACTGGCAGGGGCCGCTCACCTCTTGCCGCAGCGCTCGCAGACGTAGGGCTTCTCCCCCGTGTGCTGGCGCACGTGGGCAATGAGGGAGCTGGCCTGGGTGAAAGCCTTCCCGCAGATCAGGCACTGGCACGGCTTCTCTCCTGGGGAGGCAGCAGGAGGGCTCAGCCACGTGGGGATTGAAACTCAACCCCCCTCTCCCCAAGAAAGCCCCGAGCCCCTGGGGAAGCACCCCAGGGCAGCAGAGCCGTGTTCCTACCTGTGTGGATGCGGACGTGCCGCTGCAGCGCCCCGGGGTCAGCGAACTGCCGCTGGCAGTGAACGCAGACGTAGGGCTTCTCCCCGCTGTGGATCCGGAGGTGCCGCTTCAGGTTGCCTGCAAGCAGACGCATCTCAGGGGGCAGTGGTGCCCTCCCATCCCACCACACACCCCGCACAGCAGTTCTTGAGGTCAGGGGTCAAGTGGTAACGCGAGCACCGTGGCGGTGGGCAAAGCCAGAACAAGCACCCCGTGTTTGGGACGATGGACAGACGGCGCTGCTGCAGTTGTACCTACAGCACTGCTCACGTTGGTCTCCTCCCAACCACCCCTCTGGCTCTGCAAGAGCTTGGGGAGACAGGAGGAAATGCCTCCATACTCCCCCACCTGCTCCTTTCAGGAGCATTCCCATTTGGGACACCGGCCTGGTCCTGCAGATGTTTTTAACCCAGCTGGAAACAAGAGGGAGATATTTGGGCAGGGCCGTGGTACTGCGTAGGCTTAAACCCTCCTCTGTCCCCCCAGCAAATCTCCAGCGCTGGGACCTCACCACCTACCAACCCGGTGCTACCTGAAGTGGTGAACTGCTTGCCACACTCCCGACACTTGAGGGGCCCGTCTGCAATGTGAATCTTCAAGTGAGCTTTCAAGTTCCCCACCTGGGGACAAACACAGGGATGCAGAGAGCTCCCCACCATCCCCACCTCCCTCCGGTGAGTACCGAAACCCTGGCCCTTTCCCCCAGCTCACCTGGTTGAATTTCTTGTCGCAGTGGGGACACTTGTGCTCCTTGTCGGTGTCGTGGGTCTCCAGGTGCCGCATTTTGGAGGTGGGGTCGGAGAAGGAGCGCCCGCAGTAGTCGCACTGGTACGGCTTCTCCCCGCTGTGCACCAGCTGGTGCCGCTTCAGGTTGCCGGAGGTGGTGAAGAGCTTGCCGCAGTCGTCGCAGCGGTACTTGGCCTCCCCCGTGTGCCGCTTCTTGTGCAGGTTCAGCAGGCTGATCAGGCGGTAGCTCTTCCCGCACTCCTCGCAGCCGTAGGGCTTCAGGGGGCTGCAGAGGAGAAGGGATAGACATGTGCCGAGCTCCTCTCCCTGCTGTGTCTCCAGCTCTGCCCCCCAGCTGTGCCCCGCTGCATCCCCCAGGGCGTCCTCAAGCCCCGTGAGGTAAAAGGGTGTGAGACAGCAAGGGCAGAGAGGTGAGTCTCCTCTCAGACTCTCTGCCCCCAGCATGCTGATTGATTTTGTGAGAGTCTGAGCTTTTGCAGCAAAAGCCAAATTCTGTAGTGAAAATGCTGGAGCCTTCCTGTAGCTGGGAGTATCCAGACCCTGCTGACCCTACAGCTGCTGACCCATCCAGATCAATCCGAGAGGCACAGAGCCACTCACCGAACTCTGGCTCACACCCGTAAGCCCTCAGGCTCCACTGTCATTGCCACGAGCTCCATCTGGCTCAGCCTGGTGGCACCCGCTGGTCCCCAGCGTGCCTTACCTGTGCGTCTTCTCGTGGGCTTTGCAGGCAGCCGGGTCGGAGAAGGCTTTGTTGCACTCCCTGCAGGAGAAGGGCTTCTCACCGGTGTGGATGCGGATGTGCCGCTTGAAGTTCCCGGTGTGGGTGAACTCCTTCCCGCAGTCCTAGAGGCGGAGAGAGACGCACAGGCGTCCGGGAACACTGGTGACACCGAGGGACAGGAGGGACAGGCTGCGGCCGCGCTCACCTCACACTTGTGTGTGACGGAGCCGTAGGCTTTCGACTCGGTCCGATCGCTGTAAGTGCCTGAGCGCAGCAGCCGGGTTTCCCCCGAGTTCTCCTGCCCGGAGTCGGTGCTCCCCGATTCGTTATCCTCGGCATTTTCTCCATTTTCTAACTTGGGCTGCACTTCCTTGGGGATTTTAGCCTCCTCCTCCTCCTCTGCCGCCATCTCCCCCTCTTCTTCCTTCCCTTCCAGCTCCACCTCTGCAGCTGTTTAGAGAACGGGGACACTACAGATCAGGAGCAGCACCAGAGACACCAAGCCCACCCACACTTCCGAACTCAAAGCCTGAGGTTAATGCGATGGGGCTCGCCCTGTGTACTTGGGGACGTCCTAGTAGCTGTGCTGTGCACACACCGGGACCTCTGCCTGGAGTCAGTTTGGATTTGCAGCCCCAAAATCCTGAGCGAACAGAGCAGCATTTCCCACTCCACCCCAGCTCTGCTCCCCGGCTCTGTGACTCAGAGCAGTGTCTTTGCGGTGAAGGCCACACCAGCAAAACCAGCAAGGCTTCAACCTGGCTTTGCCCTCAGCCCCGTCCTCCTCCCAGGAAGGGAAAGGGAAAACAGCAAAGTCACCAGCACCGCAGTCACCGCAAACGCACCTCCCGTGGCGCCGTGCTGGGGGTCGCTGCCCTTGGCCGCGGGGCTGCTGCCGCCCTCCGTGGGCTGCGTGGGGGTGGGGAAGCCATCGGCAGGGCCCGCCTGGGTGGCACCGTCTGCACCTAGGAACAGCAGAGTGTCTCGGGGAGAAAACAGACGCTCAGCTCCACGCAGCAGAGCCTGGCAGCAGGACAGGCTGCCCAAGGGGATTTTTGACGTCACCTCCTGGTTGCTGCCCTTCTGCGGGGACCTCTTTGACATCCAGCTGCTCCGCCTGCTCCTCGGGCTGTGCTGCTGCAGCCACGGGCGCCTCTTCCTTCCCCTCCTGGGTGGGAGGAACTTGTTTTGGTTTGTCCGAATCACCCCGCGTCACTGCTGCCACCGCTTTGTCCTCGCTGGCTGCCTTTTCAGCCCCTGCAAGGGAAGAGGCATAGCAGCACACCGCGCCACCTCCCGCTGCTCCGGCAGGGGCCAGAGGCCAGGAAGCTTTCCTGAACTCCCCAGGGAGACAAGGAAGGCATCAAGTCTCCAAAAAAAACCAGCGAGTGGTGCTGCACAGGGGAGCAGAGCCACAAACACCACCCGGACACCCTCTGACTGAGGCTCTGTGCATCAGGTGCATCTGGTCACCCAGCTGGGGTGCAGGTCAGGGCTGCAGCCAGTGACTGCGTGGCTCAGCGGGGGGATTTTGAGCCTCTGCAGCTTGCTGGATGAGGAAAAGCGGATCCCCAGGGAGCTGGGGCTGCAGGAAAGCTACGTACCCGTCTCGGCGGGGACCTCCTGGCTTTCCACAGGGCTTTCTGCCAGCACCGTGAGGGACTTGAGCGCGTTGCAGGCACTGACGATCTCCTGCATCTGGAGGAACCCCGCCACGGCCAGCACGTCTTCCACGTTGTCGGGGTTCAGGCTCAGCTTGGCTGTGTACATGAAGTCCAAAACCTGCCCCAGGCCTGCGAGGGACACAGCACGCGCTGGTACCCAGAGATCAGCTCCCACCCACGGCTGGATGACCTCCAGGAGCCGTGACAGGCTGAAAAGCCCCCCACCGAGCAGCCCAGCCCCTACCTGCCGTGTTGTTGATGTCGAGGTGCACCACATCCTTCTGGTCCACGAAGAGCATCCTGAAATACTCGCTGCACGCCGCCAGCACGGCTTTGTGGGCCTTGAAGTTGATGCCATTCACCACGAAGGTGCAGTCGCACAGCAAGCCCAGCTGCCGCTGCTGGTTCAGCTGCTCCAGGACTTGCTTGCTGTGCTGGGGGAAATCCATGGCTGCGGGGAGAAGGCAAAGCCAGGGGTGAGACGGGACGAGAGGCAGCGCAAAACCCAAAAGGGCTGGGAACGACAGATCGGAAAGCCACAGAGCAACCTGGGATGCCCAGGGGATCGCAGCCCCCTGCTGCCTCCCAGCTGGGCCTCGAGCACCCACCCAGACCGAAGCACGGCAGGTTGGACGGACCGAGGGGGGGCCCGGCTTGGCCTGGCCGCTGCTGTTTTGTCTCATTCCCTCTCCCACACGGTCCCTGCTGTGCCCTCCACACACGCTGTTTCTCCACTGCCTCAAAGTTTCAGCTCTTTGAGTCTCCTCTCGAGACCCTCCCAGGCCCCCAGCGCTCGGTGGGGCTCCTCTAAGGCTCCCCCAGCCTCGTGCCCAGCTCTGCCTCCATCCGGCAGCGCTCTGGGTGAGTGCAGGATCCCCACGCAGCTCATCCCGTGGGGAGCTGAGACCATTACAGCTCATTACAGTGTCCAAAAACAAAGGCTGAAGGGCTGGACGGCCTCATCGCTTGTCAGGCCAGCCCTGAGTGAGCAAGGAGAGGAGAAAACACGGGGACGAGGCACAGCTGCACAGCCAGGGCAAGGCTTGGGCTCGGCCCCACACGGCCACGGGGTGGTTCTCTGGGGGTGTGCAGCCCACCTCACCCCGAGCACCCGAATCCACGTCGGGGAAGGGCAGGTCTGGAGCCAGGAAGGCAGCCCGGATGCTAACAAAAAACCAAGGAGCCACCCAACCTGCGGGCTGGTGACAGCCCGGTGCTGGTGACGAGCCCCAGCGCAGCAGGGGGGTCACACAGGGGCCTCCTGCAGCCCTGCAGGCGGTGGCTTCAGCCCCAGGCGTTTTCCTTCGGCGCTGCTGGAGCGCAGGCACGCAGCGAGGCAAGGGAGCCTCCTCCTGTCTGTGACGGGTCGTAGCACGGCGCTCCTGAGACCTCGTGCTGAAGGATCAGCTGCACCCAGGGGACCTCCAGGACCTCCGAGTCACCTCACGGGCAGCGAGGGCCGGGCTGCTGGAGCAGCAGCGCCTCGCTTTGAGGCCTTCGGTCTCCCCCCATGGCATTCACCACAGGAAACCACAGCGGCTAAAAGAAACCCCCGAGACGCGAAGCTCCTGTTCCACAAAGCTCCTTCAGGACACACCAACAGGTACAGGAGCAGAGGCACCGAGTGCCTGCGGTCCCCAGGAGCCAGACTGCATCCGTGCCCACCTCTGTGCATTTCCCCGTGCCCTCTGTTCCGGCTGCAGCTCCTTGAACTCTTCCCTAAAATCCTTGCACTCCTTCTCGCGTGAGGTTGAGCGCACGGGTCCCGAACGGGCAGAGCTCTGCTTGTGGCTCCTTCAGCAGCCGCGCTCGTTTCTGCCCGGGGTGGTGAGCAACGAGCACACCTCGGCCTCCAGGTACCACAGAGCCAAAACTCCTGCCAGCCCCCAGCCAGCGCTCTCATTTCAGAGCTGGAACTTTCCAGAGCAGCGCTGCCATCGCAGGGCCGAGGCTGGAAAACCCGATGTTCCCCTGAGCGCCCTAAGGAACCCCCCGGTCACTGCTGTGGGCTCCCCCCTGCTCCACAGGACCCCACAGATGATCTTTTAGGTCCCTTCCAAGCCTTCATTTCCGCACGGGTTTCCAGCCAGCAGGCCCTCCAGCTCCAATGCCCCTCGAGGCTCGCAGCGAGGCGGTGCACACGCAGACAGCTCCTCCCAAAAGCTGCCCGCTGCCCTTAGGGCTAAAACCTTCCCCCACCTCTCCCCAAACACCGGGTGCTCTTCAACCAAGCACCCCCAGACTGCCCAAAATACATCCCTCGAGAGCCAGAGGAGCCAGCAGCTGCAGCGAGCTCTGCGCAAACCCCCACGTGTACGCGACGACCCCGTAAGGCTCGCAGGGGAATCTCGATGCCCCTGGAAAGGGAGGATTTTCTCAGCAGGACCAACGGCGCTGCAGCATCGCAGGGCTGGGGAAACGACGTGGGTTTGATGCAGCAGAAGGCTATTTTTGGTAAGCTGGAGGAGGCACTTGGCATCCGAACGATGACTTTTACCGCTCTGACCCTTCCTGCCCTGGGGTTTTGCTCGGTGCTTCCTGGTGCTGAGGTCAGGCTCCACGCAGCTCTCCTGGGAGGAGCAGGGTGAAAAGCTCCACTTCAGACCACAAAACTCACTGCCCTGGAGTGGTCGCAGCAGTTTCGTGCTGCTTTTTGTCCCACCTCACGTTCCAGCACCCATCGAGGTGCTAAATGACAAGGTTCCTCCCATGAGGCACCAAGGTCTGATGCCAAGGAGCCAGAACCAGGTGCCCTCTGCTCCCACCTCAGCAGCACACGAGCTCTGTTTTCCCCTCCCAACCCTGCTGCCCAGCCTTTCATTACCCGATCAGTCACGGCAAGGGAAAGCTTTGGCACTACAGCACCCACAGTCACGGCACGCTCACAGAGACAAACAGAGCAGGGGCCCTGGGCACGTCCCCCACGAGCTGTCGCTGCCCCGGCGCTGCTTTTGTGGGGAGAAAAGCACAACCCAACAGGGAAAGGCCAGGGAGCAAACGGTGCTCTGACAGCCAGAGCACGAGGGCGCTCAGGGGCAGGTGTGAAGCAAAGGTTTCGTGTCTTTTCTCTGCACCAGCTCCGTGACCCGCCACCCAGGCGCCTTCTGGTAAAAAAAAGAAGATCCTTGAGCGCAGAGGAATGGTGTAAACCGTTCAGTGAGCACCGCTCGCTGCTCCCTCGCCGTCCCTGTGCCGCACAGCCCCGTGCTGGCACCCGAGCTGCTCGCTGAGCGAGGCAGAGGTCAGACCCAGCTCTCCGAGAGCCGTCCCAGGACTTTAAACAACTCCCGGCCGAGTTTTTGTTGCTGTGACAGGCGCAGGAGCGAGGCCTGGAGAGCACCAGGGGGGGACAGGCCGGGGGGGGGCCCAGCAGCCAGCGCCCAGCCGCAGCCCCGGGGCCTTTTGGCTCCTTGCACGCAGCCGGGGCTGCGCAGGGCCCGGGGCCACCTCTTGTTTTTTTTTTTTTTCCTCATTTTTTCCTCATTTTTCCCCATTTTTACCCCACCCCCCCCCCGGCCTGCCCGGGGCGCTGACACCGCGGGGACCCCCCTGAGGCGTTCTGGGGACCCCGGCCCCGGCCCCCTCCCGCAGCTCGGGCCCGGAGCGCCCCCCACGGCCCCCCACGGCCCCGCTGAGCCCCCCGAGCCCCCCGTGTCCCCCCCCCGCCGCCCCCTCCCCACCTGCCATGCCGGGGCCGGCCGCGGCCTCACAGCGCCGCCCGTGACACGGCCCAGACAAAGGGCGCCGCCATCTTGGCGCCGGGCGGAAGCGGCGTCGCCCCCTCACCGCCGGCGGGGCCCGCGCATGCGCGGCAGGGAGGAGGCGGGAGGGGCGGGAGGGGGCAGGGTCACGTGGCGCGCTCGGCGCCCTCGGGCCCGCCGCCATCTTGCGGCCGTGAGGGGCCGCGAGGCCGGGAGGGGGTCGGGGCTGTGCGGCCTCTCCTGAGGGGGGGTCGGGGCCGTTTGTGCCCCCCCAGGGGCTCGTGGCCGGGGGTCTCCCCCTGAGGGGGGCTCGGGGCTCCCCAGGGCGTCCTCCCGGCCGGGTGGGGCGGTGGCCTGGGCGTTGTGCCTCGTGGTGGTGGTGGCAGCTGTCCCCAGAGGGGGGCTGCGGGGGGTGGGCTCGGTGTCTGGCTGTGGTGCCAATAAAGGCTGTTCCCAATCCGAGTGCTCCTGTGATTTATTAATCGCCTCAGGGAGCGCAGAGGGCTGGGGGTGGCCGCCTGAGGAGCTCCCCATGGGTGTTGCGATGCGCCGGTGGGTGCGGGGGCATCTTTCTGTCACATGCGTTTTAGTGGCAGACTGGAGGCCACACAGTCCCAAAAGCACAAATAAAATAAATAATGTTCCTATTCCTGCCTCACCTCCTTCCCCACGAGGTAGGCATTTCATAGCCAGCCTGCCAAAAACGAGCCCGTTACGGGGCCAAACTGGAGGGGAGGGTGCTGGGGGCGTGCTGCTGCTGCGGCTCTGAGCTGCCCCCTCACCCTCCCACCCCGCTCTGAAATCTGCTGCAAACCCAGTCAGTTTGGGGCGAAAAAGCCTTTTTTCCTTCCCGTAGGACGTGCTGGGTAAGGGCCGCCTGCCAGAGCCTCACCGCTAGATGGCAATGTGTGACCGCGGCGGGTGCTGCCGCGGCACCCAGGGGTGCGATCTGGGGGCACAGCGGGTGGGTGCCGCTGCCCGGCCCCTGTACCCCCGGCCCTGCAGTCCTGAGCCGAACTGCGTCTTCTGCAGACATTACAAGCTGTTGTGATGGTGTTTAAACGTTGTTTCTCACAGCAGGCAGTGCGTGGATGAACCCCGCATCAGCTCCTGCCTCGCCCGAGTTGCTGCTGAGCCAGAAATAAATCAGAGCTCAAAGGACTGCAGGCAGAGAGCCTCGTGCCCGTCCTTCGCGGCGCTGCTCAGCAGCCATCAGGGGACAAACCGACCTCGCGGCTCGCCCCGCGTGCCCTGGCAATCCGAGCTGGGCGGTGGTGTGTGGTCGCTATAAACAGCCGCTGGCCCCGGGTGCTGTGTTTGTACACACGGCCTGGCCTCCTTCCACCCCTGACGCGGTGCCCGGCCTCCCCTCCCGCCCTCGGGGTGGCTCCGGGGCCGCGTTTGGTCCCGCCAAGGAAGGAGCCCCTGGGCTTGGCGGCCACTCTGCGGCTTGGCGGCCGGGCTGCGAGACCTGCTGGCCGTGCCGCAGCCTGCCGCCGGTGGGCTTGCCGGTGGGCGAGCGGAGGAGAAGGGGGTTTGGTGACCTTCCAGGTGGGCTGGCGGCCCAGCGGCTGAACAGCTGAGGGAAGGGCTCAGAAATAGAGCGGCCGGGAAGAAATGAGTCACCCCGGCTGGAAATAAACAGGGCAGCGGGCACGGAGGGAGCCGGGCTGCTCGGGACAGCTCTGTCTGCATCCAGGTTTTTGTCCAGGAGGAGGAACTGCTGTGCCTGCTACCGACACCCCCGTCAGGGCTGAACCCGCAGCCGCCCCGGCACTGTAACTCAGCCTCTTTGGGGAAAAAAAAAAATAAATAAAATAAATATGGCAGAGACAGTAGTTGTCAATAATTTATCACAACCCAGTACAAGCTGTATATACAAAGAGAAGCTCTGGCGAAGGGTCGGGGAAGGGCTCGCTCCCCGGCCTCACTCCTCACGTCCGTCCCAGGGCGAAACCTCCCCTGGAGGCTCCTTGCTGACTGCTGCAGGACATCCAGCTCTTCCCGATCCACCCACGCCAGCCAAAAATTAACGGTGTCCAGAGCCTGCAGCCTCCCGGGGGGGGTGGCAAGCGAAGGATGTGTGCCCCCATGCGGGTTTCACCCCTCGTGCCTCTAAGGGAGCCCGCAGGGAGCGTTCCCGTCCCCTCCTTGCCAACCCAGCAGGGTCACGGCCAGCTCAGTGGGCTCCCCCGCGCCCACGCAGCTAAATGAACACCGGTGTCACCCAAACGCTACCCACACGTCGCCTACGGGGTTGGGGGGGGGAAGGCCCGTCCCCGGCGCTGTGCCCGGCCGCTCAGATTTTGATCTCAGTCCGGAAGGTCTGCTGGACGTGCTCGGTGTGCTTGGCGGGCTGCCGCCGTGCCCGGATGGTCAGCGTGCCGTCATCCCCCAGAGAGGAGGACACCGACGTGGGGTCCACGTCCTCGGGCAGCTGGCACTTGTGGGTGAAGGTGTTCATGACGGTGCCGTCCCCAGCCAGCTGCGAGGGGAGAAGGGGAGGATGGAGGCTGTGAGCGGGGCTGGGGACGCTCTGTCCCCTGCCCTTGGGTGAGGCCTGCGGTCACGCCTTGTGTGCGGTGTTAATATTTATCTCCCCGCAGGTGTGGTGGCGAGGTGTGAGTCACCCGGAGGGACAATGGTGCCTTTTTTGGAGCTGCTGCGTGCTCCCGGGGGGGTTGAAATTCGGGGTGTGGGGAGGAACCACCTGGAAAAGGTGTGATTGTGGGGATGGGCAGCCGCCAGCTTGTCCGGCCTCGTGCACTGACACCTCGCGGGTGTGATGCGTGGGGACAAAACGATGAGGAAATGGTGAATTTAATCCCACCACTGCTACATTACGGCCAGGACCAGCGGGAGGTTGGGGGACGGCGTCCCTATGTCCCCAGGCCAGCGTTGGGGACGGGATTTGGGGTCCGTGGGTGGGTGGGGTGGCGGTGGGGGCGCGCTCACCTTCTCGGCGTGCACCTCGATCTGGTTGTTGGAGGTGGTGACGATGATGTCCTCGGGGGCGAAGTCGCTGACATCCACCGTGAACTGGTAGGTGTTGCCCAGGGTCTTAATGTTGCCGGTGCTGCCGGGCCGAGCTGGAGGGGAGCACGGGGTCAGCGCCTCCCTGTCCCCCTCCCCAAAACAGTGTCCAGGGCCCCCTCACCTCCCCCCAGTGCTGCCTTAGCCCCCCACAACCCTCCCGCTCCCCCAAGATAATTCAGACACATTTCCCACAGCTCCGGCTTTGATCCCCCAGCCCAAGCCCCCCGACCACCCTCGGGGCGATGCCGTGCCAGGCGCTGAGGCCCCCTCGCCCAGCGCCACTTGCCTGGGAAGCCCAGCGGCTCGCCACGGGGCCGGACAAAGCTCCCAAAAAGCTCCATGGGGCGAGCGGGCGACGACGACCGGCTGTGGTGGTGGAAGCTGTGCTCCGACCGAAAAGCAGACGAGGATTTCACGTTCATCCACCTCCCCAAGCGTCCGCAGTGCGGGAGGGGAGCGAAAGCAGCCGGCGAAGCCCCCTCCTCGGCCTCGCGGCGAAGACGAACGGGGCCGGCTATTTCGGGGGCGGCCGCCGAGCTTATAAAGCCCCGTTAGGCTCTCGGCCGCCTTCCAGACCTCTTGTAAAACCGGCTAAATTTAGGTCCTGCTACATCACTCTGGACACCGTGGAAATTTTTTCCTCTCTCCCCCCCCTCTCCCCGTCGCTGGCTCCGCTCCTCCCCGTCCCAAATCCGATGCCATTGCTGGCGTTCCTGCAGGCCCGGATAACGCGGGCTCCCGAAAACAGGAGGATGGGGAGGTGGCACAGGGGTATGTGGGGGGGAACGATGCCCCAAAAGGATGGGGGGGGCTTGGGGGAAAAATCCCCAGGGCGCCTTCCAGCGCGGCCGCGCCAGCCACGTGGAGTTTGTAGTAATAATAATAATAAAAAGTTATTAAAAGTGTCCTTGTGGGGACACGGGACTGGAGCGCGGCCAAGCTGGCGGCTGTGGCAGCACCCTGAGGGTGTTGGGGGGGGGAATTCCCTGGGAGGGGGTCTCTGCCTCCCCCCCAAAACGTAGCCACATCCCGGGAAGCTTCCCCCCACCCTAGGACGGGTGAGGCCGTATTTTGGGGCAGAAAAACAGGAGCTGGTGAGCAGCTCTGCGAGCAGACCATGTAAGGCTTTATTCCCCGTGCTGACCCGCCGGGCAGCGCTGCCAAGAAATGCGGGGGGGGGGGGGGGGCTGTAACGTGAGTACCCCCCCGTGCTGAGTAATTTCGGCGGGCGCCTGAGTCACCCTTGGCTCTTCCCTTGCACGGAGATGCTTCGAGGCCAAAGCATCGCTGAGGGCTGGGGGCTGCAGCCTTCCCCAAAGCCCCCCCGGGCTGGGTTGGATTTGCCCCCCCCCGGGGCGTATTCGGAGGCTGAAACCCTCCCCGCTCTGCTCCGGCTGGCTCCAGCCCGCGCGGGTCCATCCACCTCGTCAAGGTCGTTTTTAATGAGCTTGTTTGCAAACTCATTTCCACCACGGCACAGGCAGAGCCCGCAGCACCGGCCGGGGCAGCCCCCGGTTCCCAAAACGTCCCCAGGATGGAGCCCCCCAGCCCCGAGGTGCCCCCGGGGGGGCTGCAGGAGGAGCAGAGGGTGCTGGTGTCGGCGCACAGCTGGCGGCCCTGCCCCAAAGCCCGCAGGAGGCTCCGAGGTGAGACCCTCACCCCTCTTTTTGGCCACCTTGGGGCGGTTTTATTTGGGGGGGGGGGCTGTAGCACCCCTTTGGACCCCCCCCTCGCCCCGCAGGGTGCCTGGAGCTGGTGAAGCGTCAGCTCTTCCGCGTGGGCGAGGACTGGTATTTCCTCTTCGTGCTGGGGGTCCTCATGGCCCTCATCAGCTTCATGATGGACTTCATCGTCTTCAGGCTCTACGAGGGTAACAAGGGGCTCGAGCCCCAAAACCGGGCAGTGGGATGGGGAGGGAGGCGTGGGGGGGTGTCTGTGGGGGCAGCCCCCCTCCCGGCACTTCTTCTGCAGCCCACCGGTGGCTCTACCAAGAGGTTGGGGATTATTTGGTGCTCAAGTACCTCTCGTGGACCATCTACCCCGTGGCCATGGCCGCCTTCTCCACTGGCTTCTCCCAGAGCATCACGCCACATTCGGGAGGTGAGCGGGCACCCCCCGGCCTCCCCACACCGCCCCCACTGTGGGGAACCCCCAAAACTTGGAGCCCCCCCCAAACTTGGAGTTCCCCAACTTTGGAACCCCCAAAATTTGGAGGGCCTCACCAACAAATTTGGAGCTCCCCAACCTTGAAGGTACCCCCCCAATAAATTTGGAGCTCCCCAATCTTAGAACCCCTAAAATTTGGAGCTTCCTAAACTTGGACCTCCCCCAAACTTGGAGCCCCCCCAATGTGGAGCCCCCACAGCCCGAGCTGAGCTGGTGCCACTTTCTCCCCCACCAAGGCTCCGGCATCCCCGAGCTCAAGACCATCCTGACCGGTGTGGTGCTGGAGGAGTACCTGGCCATCAAAAATTTCGGGGCCAAGGTGGTGGGGCTGACCTGCACCCTGGCTTGCGGCAGCACCATTTTCCTCGGCAAAGTGGTGAGCAGGGAATTCCGCTGGGAATTTCGCCGGGGGCTCAGCCCCGCGGCTGCTCAGCACCACGGCCCCTCCACGTCCCCAGGGTCCCTTCGTGCACCTCTCCGCCATGGCCGCGGCGTATCTGGGGAAGATGCGGACATCAGTCACGAGGGAATATGAGGTGGGGGAGCTGCTGGGATGTTATTTTTTTTTTTTAAACCATTTCCCTTCAAAAAACAGGGGATTTTGGTTAACCCCCCCTCCTCCGCAGAACAAATTCAAGCAGAACGAGATGCTGGTGGCAGCGCAAGCCGTCGGCGTGGCCACAGTTTTCGGGGCACCCATCAGTGGTGAGGGACCCTCCCCAATCCTTCCCGAAGCTGAGGACCCCCGGAGCCCCCCTGAGCGGGTCCCCCCGTTTTTCCAGGGGTGCTGTTCAGCATCGAGGTGATGTCGTCGCACTTCGCCGTGCGGGATTACTGGCGTGGCTTTTTCGCCGCTACCTGCGGCGCCTTCATGTTCCGCCTCCTCGCCGTCTTCAACAGCGAGCAAGGCAAGGCCGGGCGGGATGCGGCCCCGCAGCACCTCCTGGCCTCCCCTCAAAACCCCTCCCGCCTCCCCAGAGACCATCGCGGCGATTTTTAAGAGCGACCTCAAGATTGATTTCCCCTTTGACCTGCCGGAGACCTTCTTCTTCATGCTTTTGGGGTAAGGAGGGACCTGCTGGGGACGGGGTCCTGCGCACACCCTGCCCATACCTGCCTGTGTTCTGCCTCTGCCCTGCCCGTACCCTGCCCGTATTCTACCTGTATCTTTTTCATATCCTGCCTGTACCCTGCCCGTACCCTGCCTGTCCTACTCGTACCCTGCTCATATCATGCCCATACCCTGCCTGCACCTTGCTTGCACTTGATCTGCGCCCTGCCTGCGCCCTGCCTGCACCCTGCCTGCACCCTGCCTGCACACTGCCCCTTCCCCTGCCCCTTCCCCTGCCCCTTCCCCTGCCCCTTCCCCTGCCCCTTCCCCTGCCCGTGCCCTGCCCGTGCCCTGCCTGCACGCTGCCCTCTCCTCCCCAGGGCCATCTGTGGAGCCATCGCCTGCGCCTACCTCTTCTGCCAGCGCTGGCTGCTGGCGGCCGTCAGGGAGAACCGGCTCACGGGCAGGCTGCTGGCTACCGAGTCCGTCCTGGGCGTCCGTGTGTCTGTCCCACGTGTCCCCAAACACCCCGCGTGTCTGCGTGTCCCACCCCACACCCCACACACGCCCACCCCGCGCATCCCCGCGTCCACCCCGTGCACCTCACGTGCCCCCGCAGTGTCCGTGTGTCCCACCCCACGCACACCATGGCCGTGTGTCCAACCTGTGCAGCCACACGTCCACTCTGCGTGTCCGTGCGTCCACCCCGCGTGTCCGTGCGTCCCCCCAGTACCTCCGTGTGCCCACTCCACGCGCCCCACACCCCCACATGTCACCGTGCTGCGTCCTCACCTCCTACCCCCTGTGCCCAAACAACCCCCACCTGTCCAAGCGTCCCCCTAGCGTGTCCGTGTGTCCCACCCCCCACGTCCACACACCTCCCCCATCCCGTGTCCGTGTGTCCATCTGTCCCAGCCGCCCCCTCTCCCCCCAGCAAGCCCCTGTACTCGGCGCTGGTGGTGCTGCTGCTGGCCTCCATCACCTTCCCTCCGGGCCTGGGGCAGCTGATGGCCTCCAGGGTGAGCAGGGGCTGGGGGGCTCCCCCCGCCACCCCCCACCCGACCCCGTGCTCATGCTGTCTGTCCGTCCGTCCGCCCAGCTGTCCATGAAGGAGCACCTCATCTCGCTCTTCGACAACCGCACCTGGGGGGTGCTGGCCCAAAACGCCTCGGTGGCCCCCACGGTGCCCGGGGACCCGCGGCGCCTGTGGCAGGAGTGGAGCCACCCCTCCGCCACCATCTTCGGCACCTTGGCCTTCTTCCTGCTGATGAAGGTAGCCCCGGCCCCTCTCGTGCCCCCTCCCAGCACCACCAGATGCTGTCCCCATGGGGACGAGCCCCCCACCCCTGTGCTGTGCCCCCCCCCCCCCCTAGTTCTGGATGCTGACCCTGGCCACCACCCTGCCCCTGCCCGCCGGGTACTTCATGCCCATCTTCATCTACGGTGAGCCTGGGGGGGGCACCCAGCCCCGGGGCGCATCTGGTCCAAGGGGGGCACAGGGGGTGCATGGAGCCCTGGGGAGAGGTACGGGGGGTGCACCCAGCCCCGGGGTGCATCTGGTTTTGGGGGGGGTGGTGGTGGTGGTACAGGGGGTGCATCCAGTCCCTTTGGGGGGCGTAAGGGGGGTGCATCTGGCCCTGGGGAGGGGGGTGCAGGGGTTGTGTGCAACCCTGGGGGTGGGATTTGCATCCTGGGGGGACATGGGGGAGGGGAGGCCGTGTCATTTTTGGGGGGGGGGACATGGGGGAGGGGGTGTCCATACTGGGAAGGGTGGGTACCTGCAGCCCCTTTGGGGGGGGTGATACCCAGCCTTGGGGGGGGTGCATCTGGCCCTGTTGGGGGCACAGCCTGGAGGGGGGGGGGTCCATCCCTCCATCCATCCCCTGGGGGTCCTCGGGGGCTTCTTGCCCCCCTCCCACCCCCCCAACCCCACAGGAGCCGCCATCGGGCGCCTGATGGGGGAGGTCGTGGCCTTGCTCTTCCCCCACGGCCTCCGCGTGGAGGCCACCACGCACCCCATCGTCCCTGGGGGCTACGCGCTGGCCGGTAAGTCGGTGACACTGGGGAGATGGGGACGGTGACGGCGACGTCCCCAACCCTGCACCAATGCCACCCCCCTGCCTCCCCCGGGGGGGCCGTGCCGTAGGAGCCGCCGCCTTTTCGGGGGCCGTCACCCACTCCATCTCCACCGCCCTGCTGGTGTGCGAGGCCACCGGCCACCTGGCCCACGTCCTGCCCGTGGTCCTGGCCGTGCTGGTGGCCAACGCCATCGCCCAGAAGTGCCAGCCCTCCTTCTACGAAGGCACCATCATCGTCAAGAAGCTGCCCTACCTGCCTCGCATCCGCAGCCGGCACATGGCGTGAGGCCCGGCCCCGGCTCCCCGCGGGGGCTGTTTTGGGGGGAAATCCCCGCAGAGTGGGGAAAATCGGGTTTTTGTCCCCGTTCTCCAGCTCCTACCGGGTGGTGGTGGAGGAGTTCATGGATCGGCGGGTCGTGGCCGTGGCCAAGGGCGATGGCTTTGAGGAGGTGCTGGCAGCCCTCAGCGCCACCACCGATGGGGAATACCCCGTGGTGGAGAGCGCAGGTAGGGTGCGGGCACCCCGGGGGCATGGTGGCCGTGGGGACACCTCACTTGGTGGCCGTGGGGACATGGGGACACCTTACCTGGCTCGTGTCCCCCCCCTAGAGTCACCCACTCTGGTGGGCACCGTCAGCCGAGCCCGGCTGGTCGCCTTCCTGCAGAGCCGCGAGCACCCACGGGCGCCCCCAGGGCCGCTGCAGGAGAAGGTGAACCCGAGGCACCCGCTGCACCCAAAGGAGAGGTTTTTCCACCCCAAAAAATTAACGCGTCACCTTCTGCCCACCCCTGCAGCCAGCCTCCATGGGGACAGTTGGGGACGACTGCGCCATCGAGCCCGTCATGCTGCAGCTCTCGCCCTGGACCTCGCTGCACCAGGTTTGGGGTGGGGGCAGGCGGCACCAAGCCCCCCCCTTCCCCAAATTTCGGCTTTGTCCCCATGTGCTCCCCCCTCCCCACAGGCACACCACCTCTTTGAGCTGCTGAAGCTGCAGCACATCTTCGTCACCCGCTACGGGCAGCTGGTGGGGGCTGTCACACGTGCTGAGGTGGGACACGGGGGGGGGACACGGGTGGGGGGACACCTTTGGGTGGGGGGACACAGGGGGACAGCCCCCGTCCCACCGCCTCCTTCCCCCTGCAGCTGCGGAGAGCGATTGAGGAGCTCGCCAACCCCAAGTGACCGCCGTTCCCGCTGCTCCGCTTTAGCCATTAAATGGTTTTTTTTGGTGCCATTTGGTTAATTTTGGCACAGCGACAGAGGGGGCCACCCCAAAACACCCCCCCCCCCCCCCCCCTTTCCCCCCAGCATGGAGGGAGCAGCTCGGTCCTGGGGGTGAGGGCGCAGTGCATCCGACCCCTTTGATGCCAAACCTTTGGTTTTGGGGTCACTGGAGCCCTGTGGGATTTGGGGACAGCGGGGTGGGCTGTCCCAGCCTTGTGCCCATCCTGCCCCCTGTCCCTGCCTGCCTCAGTTTCCCCTTTGCTGGGAGCGGGGGATGCGTGGGGCCAGCTCTCCAGCAGAGTGTGCTCGTGCGTTACGGACACGGGCACAAACCCCATAAACCCAAACCCATAAACCCGAACCCAGAGGTGCACAAACACCCGTGACACCTCCTCCTCCTCCTCCTCCTCCTCCCCACCTGCTGCTGCCGGGCTTTCGGGGGTGCACGCGCCATTTGGGGGGTGCAATTAGCATCGCCTCATTAAGCTGCTGCAGCGCTAATTAGAGCCTGGGCTTTCCACATCACTGCAGCTGTTTGTAGGGCTCGGGTGGGGGCTGCGGACCAGCCAGCGGGGTTTGTGTGTGGGGGGGTGTCTCCCCACAGCCAGGGTCCCACAATAGGGTTGGCCAAGTACTCAAAAACCCCCAAATCTCCCGAAAATCATGCTCCTATCTCAGCAATGGGGTCATTTCCCGCCCCCCCTTCCCCGGGGCCATCCCCCCGTAACGGGGCCACCAGCTTGGCTGTCCCCCCCCCCCCCAACAAATCTCTGCAGAGCCCCATAATTATCATCACCCTTATTTGCATAATTAGCCTTAATTATTGCAATTAAACGTGGCGGGTGTTGTGCAACCCCCAGCTGCTGTCCTGGGCCCTGGGGGCTCCCCCGAACCCCCCCCCCAAGCCCTTTGCCCCAGCGCAGGCGGTGCCGTGGGCTCCCCAAAGCGGGGCGCAGCGTTTCGGGGAGGGGAAGGCGCAGCAAGACGCTAACGAAGGCGGCACAATTAATCCTGGGCAAGCCTGAACCCAGCCGGAGGAGAGGTGAAATGGGGTCAGCGCCAGGGGAACACCCAAAAAGCGGGGCGGGAGCTGGGTGCTGGCAGCCCCGAGGGGGTGCGGGGGCCGGAGGTGCTGGGTGGGGTGGGGGAGAGGCAGCACCCGAGGAGGGTGCTCGGGGGGTTGAGGACACCCAGGGGTGACGGCACCGCGGCACCCACAGCGCTTGGGAAAGGTGCTGAGCGGGTATGGGGGCCACAGCACCCATATGGTGCACCCATGGGTGGTGCTCAGCAGGATGAGGGCACCCTAGGGTGATGGGACCGTGGCACCCATGGAGGGTGCTGAGCGGGCTGAGGGCACCCTAGGGTGATGGGATCACAGCACAGGGTGACGGGAACACAGCACCCAGAGCCCTGGGGAAAGGTGCTGAGCAGGGCAGGGGGACCCCGACACCCTCAGCACCCATGGGTGGTGCTTGGGGGGGGGGCAAGGAGACCACGTAGAGGGAACCACAGCACCCAAGGGTGGTGCTCAGGGGGTCCCCGTGCCCCCAGCCCCCGGGGATGGGTCTCAGGGGGGTGAGGGGACCGCAGGGTGCTGGGCACACAGCACCCCCAGCACGGGGAAGGATGCTCCATGGGGCAGGGGGCCCCCAGCACCCGTATCACCCACAGGAGGGGCGCAGGGGGGCGAGGACACCGTGGGGTGATGGAGCCCAGCGCCTGAGGGGGGGCTCAGTGGGGTGGGGACCCGCAGCACCCCCGGGGAAGCCCCCGCCCAGCTCCCCATGCGTCACCCCCGCGGGGATGGGGAGTTTCACCGAAACTTCGTGCAGGGAGGGGAAACCGAGGCACGGCGGCACCCGGGCACCCGCCGGGCGGGGCGGCTCGCTGCAGGGCACAGCGCCAAGCAGAAAGTAAAAAGGGGTAAAAAAAAAAAAAAAAAAAGCACCCGACCGATGCTTTTGCAACCACCCCGCAACCACATGTCCTCATCCCCCCCCCCCCTTCCCCTTGTGGTTTTGGGGAAAAAAAAATAAAATTGCTTTTTCCGGCTTTTTTTCCCTACCCGGTTATTTGCAGGCACCGGGCAGCCGGCCCCGCTCGTGCTTAGCAAAATAAAAATCCCAAATTCCTCAAGGGTTTGGGAGAAAGGAGGCCCCAGCTGGGAAATGCATGCAAACGCTTGCAAAATACTTAAAAATCTTAAAACCGCCTTAAAAAACAAAAATAAAAAAGCTTCCCCCCGCCCCAGCTCTACATCCCAAACCCAAATCGCTGCTGGCAGCTGCCCCATGACACAGTTGTAGAAAAAGAGCACAAAAGTTTTATTCAAATCAAACTCAGTTTCATGAAAATCCCATAAAATCCATTAAAAAGGGGGGGAAAAAAAACCCAAACCTGCCCCCCTTTTTCTTCTCTCCCCTATTATCTTCCCCAAATCTGAAACCTCTTTGATTTTTCTCAATAAATATACAAAAATATAATAAATTACGTTAAAAAACAAAAAAATACAAGAGGTAACACTGCTCATCAGCGTTAAGGTGGAAAAAAACCCAACCCAGCGTCGGGAGAGGAATAAATAGGTGAAAAAAAAAAAAAAAAAAAAGCAAAAATGGAGAGTTTAGGGCCAAGCCATCCACAAAACATCCAGGAGCACCTGGCTCAGCCCTATTTTTTTTTTTTCCTTGAAATGCAGAAAAAAAGAGGAAACTCCCCCATAATAAGGCCGCCCCCCCCCAACCAAGTGCAGGCTTGAAATTTAATTTTTGTGGGGTTTCGCACCCGTTTTGTCCCGGGGATGGCGATGCCCAAGTGGCAAGATCCCCCACCATGGGAAATAATATTAATATTATTATTAACAATAATAAAAACCTTAAAAATAATAAAAATAATAAATAAAGCGGTGGGGGGAGGGGGGTAGGCTGGGGGTCTTCATTTTGCACGCTGGGGTCCGTGGGGGTCAGATGGGGATGCCCGTGGTGCAGAGCTGCTCCTGCAGCCCCAGCAGGCTATAGGCGATGCGCTTCTGGTGGCCGGGCAGGCGCACGCCGATCTTCTTGATGTCGCTGCGGGGAGGGAAGGGGGGAGTTACGGAATGAGGGAGGGGTTCTGGGGTGAAAACAGCCCCAAAAAGGGTCTGGCCTGGAAGGGTGCTTGGGGGTGGTCCGATCCTGAGCGTGGTGGGGATTGTGGGGGGGTGGATCCTGCCCTAAACAGCCCCAGGCTGGATCCAGCCCCGAGCATCCCCCGGGGGCAGAGCCAGACCCAGACTTTACCCAGGATCAGATCCAGCCCCGAGCATCCCCTGGGGGCAGACCCAGCCCCGAGCATCCCCTGGGGGCAGATCCAGCCCCGAGCATCCCCCCTGCCTGACCCCAGAACAGAGCCAGCCCCGAGCATCCCGCAGGGCCAAATCCAGCCCCGAGCGTCCCCCATTTTTGGGGCCCCAGGACTCACTCGCTGGTCATCTGCAGCACCTTCTCGATGGTGCTGTAGCCCGCGGCCATGAAGTGCTCGGCGTACTGGTGCATCTTGATGGACTCGAGCCACTCGGGCACCGAGCGGAACGGGACGCCCTCGGAGCCGCTGGTGCTGGGCAGGCGGATGGAGACCCTGCGGGGACGGGGCCGAGGAGATGGTGTGACGTGCAGGGACGGGCAGGGGGCAAACCCACGGTGCAGAAATGCAAGGGTGCAAAGTCGTGCAAAGATAAGGAAAAGTATATAAAAAAAAAGAAAAAGGCCGGGAAAAAAAAAAGGATGCGGGAATGGAAGGATGCAAAAACAATGCAGGAGGGCACAGATTGGAAAGAAGTCATGCAGAGAAATGGAAGGATGTGGAAAAAAAGTAATGCAAAAAACAGTGGAGAGGTGCAAAGTTACAGAAAGCAATGCAAAAATGGTAAGCAGAAAACACAAACAAAAAACAAAAACACAAAAAACAACCCACGCATGCGAACACAACGGCAAAAGGTAAAGATGCTGAGATGCAAAATTTAGAAGTGACAGCGCAAAGATGCCAAAGGTAAGGCAAAAACCCAACTATAAAAAAAGAGGTAGTGCTACAATGCAGAAGTATAATGCAAATAATGGGAAAATTTTATATATAAAAGAAAAGCGAAATGCAATACAAAGTTCCCCAGGTACCAAGATGTGAAAAAGAACACAAATGCGAGGATGTGGAGAGTAATAGAAAAAGTAGAAATGCAAAACAATAAGGCAAGAACGTTAAAAGGCAAGAAACAATGCAAAAATTGCAAATGTAAAAAAAAAAAAAAAAAAAGGAAGCTAAAAATGCAGATATACAGGAGGCAAGGCTGCAAAAAAATGCAAAAAGTGAATATAAAAGCAATGCAAGAGTGTAAAGATACAAAAAAAATGAAGGCAGGAACAGAAAACTACAAAAATCAACGCAAAAGGCAAGGATGCAAAGAAAAGGCAGAAAAATGCAAAGATTCAAAAAGCAATGCAAGAATGCAAAGATGCAAAATCCAATTTAAAAGTGCACAGATGCAAAGATGCCAAAAAGGCAAAAATGCAAAGCTGCAAAAGCAGTGCAAGAATGCAGAACTGCAAAAAAACAACTCAAACTGCACAGATGCAAAGTAGTGTTCAAGAATACAAAACCAGTGCAAAAAATGCAGACTCAGAAGCATGCAAGAACACAAAATTGCAATAAGCAAGGCGCAAATGCAAAGATGCAAAAGAGCATGCAAGAGTGCAACACTACAAAAACAACACAAAGATGCAAAAGAAGCATGCAAGAATGCAAACCTGCAAAAAAAAAAAAAAAAAAAAAAAAAGCACAGATGCGAAAGAATATGCAAGAGTGCAAAGCTACAAAAAAACAGCGTAAAAATGCAAATGTGCAGAAGAAGCGTGCAAGGACGCAAACCTGCAAAAAGCAAGGTGCGGATGCAGAACAGCACAAAGAGTGCAACGCTGCAAGAACATCGCAAAGATGCAAGAACACAAAAGAGCAAAAAGGCAGAAACGTGGGGATGCAGAAGCTCATGCAAGCCTGCACCACCTGCAAAATGCCCTCCCCTCCCTATTTTTCTCTCTCCCCTTCCCCTCCCTGCAGCTCACCGCGGGTCGAAGTCTGCCAGTGTCTTGAGTGACTCGGGGGCGCGGATGAGCTTGTCGAGGATGCTGACAACGTCGGCAAACTTGGGGCGCCGGCTGCGCTCCTGCTGCCAGCACTGCATCATCAGCTGGTAGACGGCGGAGGGGCAGTCCAGCGGGGCGGGCAGGCGGAAGCCCTCGTTGATGGCCTTCATCACCTGCAAGGGCGCACAGCTCGAGGGGCACGTCCCAAAAAAGCAAGGTCGCCACCAAGAACGGGGATGGAGGGATACCTGCGCTTACCTCGTGGTTGGAGAGCTCCCAGTACGGGCGCTCGCCGTAGGACATCACCTCCCACATGACGATGCCGTAGCTCCAGACGTCGCTGGCGGAGGTGAACTTGCGGTAGGAAATGGCCTCGGGCGCCGTCCAGCGGATCGGGATCTTCCCCCCCTGTGCAGCCACCACCAAAATTGCCCAGGTGCCAAGATGCGAGGAGGAACGAGAAGAGGGAAAAAAAAAAAGTGAGGATGTCAAAAAGCAAGAAACAACGCAAAAATTGAGATGGGAAGAAAAGGACGCTAAAACGCAGTGACACCAAGATGCAGAAGGGAAGGCAAGAATGCAAAACGGCTCCAAAAATAAACAGACAGCCATCCAGCCCCCCCAAAATCCCTCGCTGGCACTCACGCTGGTGGTGTAGGTGGCTTCAGGGTCGTCCTCCAGCACCCTGGAGAGCCCGAAGTCGGACACCTTGCAGACCAGGTTGCTGTTGACCAGGATGTTGCGCGCGGCCAGGTCCCGGTGCACGTAGTTCATGTTGGCCAGGTACTTCATGCCGGCCGCGATGCCCCGCAGCATGCCCACCAGCTGGATCACGCAGAACTCCCCGTCTTTGTCCTGAAAGAGGAGAAACCACCCCCAAATCCTCCTCTTGCCCCTACAGAGCTGTGGCTGGGGCTGGGACCCGTTTCCCGTGGTGGATTTTGGGGCTGAAGCCCTGCTAATCCCACCCCGGGGCGATGGGATTCCCGCACGCATCGCCTACCCGCAGGAATTTGTCCAGCGCGCCGTTTTCCATGTACTCTGTGATGATCATGAAGGGTTTGTCTGTGGAAAAAGAGCCAAAAACGGGTCAGAAAACCTCAAAACCCCATGACTCCAAGCACGTGGGGGTGCATGTGAGATCAGCGCTTTTTGGCAGGTCTAGCAAGCTTTTTTTGCAGGGAAATGGTGGGATTTATTTGGAGGGGGGAGGGACTCACACTTGGAGACGACCCCCTCGAGGCGGATGATGTTGTGGTGGCAGAACTGGCCCATGATGCTGGCTTCGCTCAGGAAGTCCACCCGCTGCTTCTCCGTGTAGCCCACCTTCAGGGTCTTGATGGCCACCGGCACCTCCTTCTTGCCACGTTTCAGGGTGCCCTTGTAGACCTCCCCGAATTCGCCTGCCCGGAGGAAGGGGGAGGTTCAAAACCTGTCCCCTTCCTCCCCTCCCCGGCTCGGGGACAGGCAGGGGACAGAGCCCCGTGGGGACCTACCGGCGCCGATGACCTTCTGGCGGGTGATGGAGGACGGGGGGATCTCGGTGGTGAACTTGAGCATGGCTTGGTTGGGGTCTTCATAGGTGTGCGGGTCCACGTAGGTCTTGAGTGGCTTCAGCTGGTCTGCTGGGGGGGGGGGGCAGGAGCCGTGTCACCCCCAACCTGTCCCCACCGTCCCACCTGTGCCACCACTGAGCCCCCGCCCCAAGCCCACCACCCCGGTGCTCACCGGACTTGGAGAAGTAGACGTCCTCGGGGGACTGGCGTGACCGCGAGCTCCTCCTCCTGCAGAAAAGCAGTGTTTTGTCCCAAAACTCACCTCAGTGGTGGAAAAAAAATGGGATTTTTTTTTTAAATCTCTCCCTACCTCCGGAGGACGTAGATGAGAGCAGCCAGGAGGAGGACAACAAAGAGGACGCCGGTGACGGAGCCGCTGATGACTGCAGCGGATGCCATGGACTCGGCTCCTGCAGGGACAGTTGGAGCCATGTGCACCCCATAGCACCCCCCAAAACTAACAAATTACCGACAACCCCCCCCAAAAAAAAAAAAAAAATTCCTCACCCTCAGGCAGCGTCTCGAACTCGTGCTCGGGGCTGAAGGCGCCGTGGCCGTCCTGGGTGAGCGCCTGGACCCTCACCACGTAGGCGGTGGCGGGGGACAGCTTGGGGATGGTGACGGAGGCGCCCTCGCAGCGCAGCACCGAGTAGCTGTTCTCATCCACCTGGGGAAATGGGGACACGGTGAGGGCGAGGGGTTTTGGGGAAGGACACGAGGTGGGACGAGGATGGGACAGCGCTGGTGGCACCTTCTTGCTGTAGGTGACTTCGTACTTCCAGACCCGGCTCTGCTGCCGCAGCGGCACCGTCCAGGAGAGGACCAGGCTGGTGGCCGTCCGCCCGTCCAGGCTCACCGACGTCACCCGCGGTGGCTCTGCCGTGGGGACAGGGGTGTCAGCGAGGTGGTGGCACCTCCATGGCGGTGGCAGCGGGGACCCCGGGGGCCCTCCTTACCGGTCTGGTTGACGCTGATGCTGGCGGCGGCCACGCTGCGGTGGGTGCTGAAGGCCGAGACGCCGTTGCGGGCTTCGACGGTGAAGGTGTAGTTGACGTGGGGCTCCAGGTCGGTGACCATCACCCCCGTCCCCACCAGCCCCCGGGGGGGCTGCGAGTAGCGGATGCCCCCGTCGCAGGGCCGGCACTCGCCGCTCTCGGGCCAGCACTGCTCGCAGGTGACGCTGTAGGTGACGTCCTGCCGGCCACCCGCGTCGGCGGGGGGCGACCAGCGCAGCTGCACGGCAGCCCCCAGCCCCACGGCCGTGACGCTGCTCGGGGGCGAAGGAGGACCTGGGGACACGGAGCAAGGCGGTGGTGGTGTTAGGGGGGGCTCAGGGCATGGAGGTGCCCCCCGCACCTCATGATCCAACCCCGTGTCCCCAAAATGCCACTCACGGGTGCACGGCGCGGCGGCCGGGTCGGAGGGGGCGCGGAAGTGCCCGTCCTCGCAGGGGCAGGCGGCGGCGGCGGCCGGGGCGGGCAGTGTGTGTGCAGGGCAGGGCTGGCAGCCGCTCGGGGACACCTCGGCCTTGAAGGTGCCGGGGGGACAAGCTGGGGGGGGCACACACACACACACAACAGGAAGGTCAGTGGCCGGGTCCCTGTCCCCAACCCGAGCATCCTCACCAGCTCCCGGGCACGCGTCACCCTCAGAGCACGTCAATTTGGGGTTTTGGGGTGTTTTGCCTTATTGTTATCCACCGTGGGGGGGGTGGACCCCCAATATCAACCTGTGCCTCCACTTGGGGGAATGCCCCCCTTGGCCCACCCCTCTCCACCTGATGCGCTCGGTGCACCAGCGATGCTCCAAAGGCCTTGAGGATGCTCCAAGGGTGCCCCCAGGGGTGTTGGGGATGCCCCAGGGTGCCCCAAGTGTACCCCAAGAGAGATGAAGACACCCAAAGGTGCCCCCAGGAGGGAGGGATGGCTCGCAGGTCATGCACCAAGACAGGGCACCCCCAGCCCCACGCCACCCTTCCATCCCCAGCGTCCCCACCCCTACCACGGACGCCCCCAGCTCCTCACCTTGGCACTGGTCGCCCACGGCCTCGTAGCCGGCCCGGCACTGGCACTGCCCGATGGGCACCAGCCACTCCCCGTCCGCGTTGCAGTGCAGCGTCGGCGCCTCGTCGGCCACCGCGTCCTCCACGCAGGAGCCCCGCACCTCCGCCAGGGTCTGCGAGTCGGCGCCCGCCACCGTCTCGGGGAAGTGTGCCATGCCCCGCAGCACGGCCGGGCACGTCTTGTAGTAGATGCGGACCGAGAGCAGAGCCACGCAGGCGCCCAGGTCCTGGAAAGCCAGGTAGAAGCCTTTCCTCCGCAGCGGTCCCACCGAGCGCACCTCCACGTTCAGCTTGACGTTGCGGTTGGTGAAGTCGTCCTGCACCGTGATCTCGTCCGGGGCGATGGTGTCGATCTTCTTGAACTGCCGCTTCTGGAAGTTGGTGCCGTAGTCGACGTCGGACTCGGCGTAGTAGAGGTTGAAGGTCTCCTTGCAGGAGCCGCCGCCGCTGGGGAAGCTGTTGCAGTCGCGGACGGTGAACTTGAGCTCGATGAAGACGCGCTGGGCCTCGCTGCGGTAGATCCAGTTGGTGCGCAGCCAGTTCTCCTGCTCGCCCTCCAGCACGTTGCACACCAGGTACATGTAGATCTGCGAGTCGTTCATCATGTTCTGCAGCAGGTCCCACTGCGCCACAGAGAGAAACGGGGTTCTTGGTGCTGCCACCACCACGGCCCCTCGGGGGGAAACTGAGGCAGGGGGTACAGTGCCCCCGGTCCTCAGGTATGCCCTTGTCCTCATCCCCACGGATGCCTCCATCCCCATGGCTGACCTGTCCCCATGGATAGTCCCATCTCCATCCCTGTCCCCACGGATAGCCCCCCAGACCCCATGGATGCATGCCCGCTCGCATCCCGATGGAGGTCCCCGTCCCCAAGGTTGCCCCCGTCCCTATCTGCAGCGTCGCCCCCCGGGGAGCAGCTCGCCGGGTGCTCACCCCTTTTCCGTAGGGCTGGGTGAGCCAACCCAGCTCCCCCTGGGCCTTGGCAAAGTCCAGCAGGACGACTGTGGGGAGAGGAGAGAGATGTTAGTGGGGTGAGCAGGACGCCAGGGAGATGCCACCAGGACACACAGATGGCCCCAGCAACCCGCAGAGGCCACCAGTGCTCTCAGATGCCCCTGAGAAACACAGACCCAGGACCCACGGATGCCCCCCAGGAACCAGATGGACCCTCTTGGATCCATGGGTGTCCCCAGACCCATACCATATATCCTTGGGCCCCATGGAAGTCCTCTGGTTCCACAGATGTCCCTTGGACCCATGGGTGCCCACCAGGACCCACAGATGCCCCTACCAAACCCAGATGCCCCCCAGGACCCACAGATGTCACCAGAACCTGCAGATGCCACCAGCACACCCAGAAGCCCCTGGCACCCACAGGTGTCCCCAGAACCCACATGGATATACCCCTGGGATACACGGGTGCCACCAACAAACCCAGATGTGTCCAGGACCCATGGATGTCTCAGGGACCTGGGGGTGCTCCAGAGACCCACAGATGCTCCCAGGACCCACAGAAGCCCACCAGGACCTGTGCGCATACCCCAAGGAAGCCTCCAGGACCCACAGATGCCACCAAGCCACCCAGATGCCCCTTGACCCACGGATGCCCCCTAAATCCCCTGGGACCCTGGGTGAGCTTGGGGCGCCCCAGCTATCCATGGGACCCCCTCCCCCGTGTCCCCCGGTGTCGGGCAGGACGTGGGGCTGGGGGAAGCAGCGAGCCCTGGCACGCCGAGGGCGGTGGCCGGATCCTGCACCGGGGCCGGGGGAGGAAGAGGAGGCCACGGCCGGGGCGGAAGCGCCATGAATCAGCCCCAAGGAATGCGCCCGGCTTCGTGCCTGACGCGGCCCTGGGGGAGGCGGGGGGCTTTGGGGATGCGCCCCCCGGTGCCCCCCCACCCCTCACCCCAGCTTTATGGGGCAGGTGCTGAGAATGGGAAACTCGTGACACCTCCAGCCCTGTCCCCCCCCCGCCGCCAGCCAGGAAGGATGCCGGGCACCTCCCGGCTTTCCTGCGGCTGGAATTCCCCCCAGAAAGCGGAAACGCAGCAGGGGGGGAGTTTGTGGGGTCCCCCCCTGCGCCCCCTCCCCCCAGCAGTGACTCAGGGCAGGGACCTGCGGCTGAGTCAAGGGGCGCAGCCGGGGTGCGCCCGCTGCCAGTGCCCGCGGCCGCCCCGTCCCAGCCCTGCACCGCCGCTGTCACTGCGGCCCCCAGGCACCTGCATGGCCACGGCCACCTTCATCACCATCATCATCATCACCGTAGCCCCCACGTGCAGCCCCGTCCCCATTCCCATTCCCCCCTCGCCCCCACTCCGCGCCCTGAACCCCCCAACCCACAGGCACTGACCCCAACCGCGGCGCAGGATCCGGCCCCAGCCTCCCCTCCGTGGCCAAAATTTCATTGAGGGGGGGGGAACGGGGGCAGGGTCTCGGCCCCCTTCCTGTCCCCCAACCCCAACACTTTGCAACCGATCACCCCCGGCTCCCAACCACCTCAAAACTTTGCTGTCTTTTACCTGGTTTTGCCCCAAATCTTATCCCTCCGAGCCCCCAGGAACCTGCCTGGGGACTCCCTGAATCCCCTCCGTGGCCCCAGCTGGGGGGGTTTGAGGCTTTTTTGCCCATTTTCCCCTTTTCCCGTCGATTTCCCTTCCCCAGACACCCACAACCTCCCGGTTATTTGCATTCGCTGCGGTCGGGGCCGGATTCTTTCGCCCTTCGCTCTCTGGGAGTTTGCGGCTCCCCCAGGAAAAGAAACCCAGCCTTTGCTTCCCCCCACCCCGATTTGCCCAAAACCCCCCGAACTGATCCCAAACCACCCCGGGGAGCTCGGCAGGAGGGGGGAGCAAGGTGGGGGCCAGGGCGCAGCTTGTTTTTCCCAGCACTTTTCGGGTTTTCCTGACATTGTTCTCCAGCTCCGCGGCCGGATCCTGCCCGGGGAACCTTCCTTTAAGTTTTTTGGTTGCTTTTTTTTTGTTTGTTTGTTTGAATTTGAGGATTTTGGGGGTTGGATTTTTCAGTTTTTGGCTAACTTCTGCCTCCCCTCCGCCCCCTTATTTAAGGGGTTCGCAAGGGGGGGGGGGGGAGGGAAAGGGGTCCCCACTTTTCGCCCACCAGCTCCAGCTTCGCTTTTTTTTTTTTATTTTTTTGGGGGGGGGGGGGGGGCAAGGAGCGGCCCCAAGCCCCCCGGTGGGGCCGCGGCAGCGTTTTGCCCTGTTCGGCCTTTTTTCCCCCTAAAAAGAAGCGCTCCCCACCTTCTCCCCCAGGTCCCTCCCAGCCCGCGGGTGCTCCCCTAGGGCTCACCCCCCCAGCAAAAAACCCACCAACCCCCCCTTTTTTTGATCATTTTCTCCCCCCTCAGCCTCCCAACACCCCCCCCCCCCCACCTCCCTGCGCCGAACTCAAAAGTTGCCGAACTTCCCCCAAAAGCCGCGATGTCCCCGATCCCCGACCCCCAGCGCCCTGCGAGCACCCAGGGGTGCGGTGCGGGGGGGGCGCGGAGCCTCTCCGCAGCCCCCCCCCAGCCCCAAGACCCCCCCAAAAAATAAAATAAAATAAAATAAAATTAAATTAAATAAAAAAATAAACTCGGGGCCGCGCTCACCTTCCTTGGGGGCGGCGGGGGCGAGGAGGAGGATGGCGAGGAGGAGCGGGATGAAGGCTGCCGGGGGAGCCGCGGCCATGGCGGGGGTCGGGGGGTGCCCGGGGCGCCCCAGCTCCGCGCCAGCCCCGCGGGAGCGCCCCGCTCCTGTTCATTCATGCCCCGCTGACGTCACCCGGCCCCGCCCGCGGGAACGCGCGAGGCTGTCCTCTTAAAGGGACAGCGCCCCTCCAGCGCGGCCCGGCAGGAAAAGGGGGGGGGGACTCGATCTGGGGGGGGGGTCAGGGGGAGCTCCCAGCACCCCGGTTGGCCCTCCCAGTCCCTCCCAGTTCCTCCCAGTTCCCCCCACAGCTTTGGTTCCGGATCAATGGTTTTGCGCCTCGTTTGGCGTGGGTCATGTGTTGGGGTGCAAGGGGGGGGTCCCCGCTTTGCGGCCGCATCCGGCCCCTCCTGTCCCCCCCCCCCCCCAGTCCCTCCCCCCAAATTGCAGCCCCGGCCCCAGCCCCGCGGTCCCCACGTTTGGCTCCGGGAGCTGCGCCCCCCCCCCCCCTTCCAGCTCGGGCCCCGGCACCCAAGGGGTTAAAGCGCCCCCCCCGGGCCCCCTCCCCCCCTTTCATTCATGAAGCGGCGTGGGAAGAGAGGGGGGCGGCAGCCAATGGCGGCACGGGGGCGTGGCCTCGCGGCTGGCCCCGCCCCCAGCAGTGGCGCGGGGGGGGCTCCGGAGCCGGACGGGCGTGGGGGGGGGGTCGGGGGCGCTGCACCCCCTTTCCTGCACCCACGGCTGGGGCGAGGCCGGGCCAGGAATGGGCAGTTCTGGGGTAAAATAGGGGCGGATTTCTGTAGGGCTTGGTGTGTGGGGGGGCTGGCAGGGAGGTGAAGTGGCGGGGGGGGTCCCACAGCCCCCCCACTATGGGGTCCTGGAACTGTGCTGAGGGTTTGGCCCCCCCCGGATTTGGGGTGCTGGGAAGCGGCCCGGGCATAGGGAGCGGTGGGGAAATGTGGGGTGCTGGGGGGGGACGCTAGGGGGTCCTGCCCTGCAGGGGGGCTGTGCCCCCCCTGCAAACCCCAGCACCCCGAATCCCCAGCACCCCCAGCCCCGTGGTCCTGCAGCCCCCCAACACCCCAAAATCCAGCACCCCAACCCCCAGCACCCCACCCCCCATCTGCAGCATCCCCCAGAACCCCACCCCCTTGGCATCCCGGGGCACCCCAAATCCCACCACCCCCATCCCCACCCCTCACCCCCCCGGGGACAGCACCCACCACAGCAGCGACCACCCTGCTGGAGCTCCCCAGAACCCCCCAACCCTCCACCCCAGAGACCCCAAAACCCGGGGACCCCTCCCCTTCCCCCCAAAACAACACCAGGGGACCCCGCGGGTTGGAAAAGCATCGCCGTTTAATGCTGGGGGGGGGCAAACACCGCAGTGAGGGGCTCCCCCCCCCCAGCACAGCGGGGTTCAGGTGGGGGGGGGCTCCTGCCCCTCGGGGGCGACGCCGGCAGCGACCTGGTCGCGTTCCCAGAGCCACCCCACCAGGGCGTCCAGCAGGGGGGCCACCCGCGCCAGCCCCCCCCGGCCCACCCCGCTGCCCCCCGCCCGCAGCACCGGCAGCCCCCAGGTGCCCTCGAAGGCCGCCAGGTCGTCCTCCGTCACGTCGGCGTGGGCGGCCAGGTCGAACCTGGGCGCGGGGTCAAGGTCAATGGCCCAAAACCGGCAAAACCCCCCAAAATCCCATGGGTGCGGTGAAGCGCCCGATCTCCCCCCCGCCTCCACCCCGAAGGATACTTGGTGCCCACCACCACCCGCAGCAGGTCCTCGCCGGGGGCCACCACCCGCGCCAGCCGTGCCGGCAGCTCCTCGAAGGACGCGCGGTCGGTGAAGGAGAAGAGGAAGAGGACGGCGTCCGCCTCCTCCTTGCAGGCCTGGGGGGAACGGGACACCACGGAGACATCACGGAGACACCACGGAGACACCACGGAGACATCACGCACCGGTGTCTGCGCCCCCCGCGGGGTCTCATCCCACGCCCCCCCCGTGCCCCCGCTGGGCGCTCACGGGCAGGATGTGCTCGAACTTCCTCAGGGCGCTCTCGCCGCAGTCCCAGAGCTGCAGCTGGAACATGACCGCGCGCTCGGCACCGCGTGGCTTGGCCGGCCAGAACACGCTGCTGGCCTCGATGCCTGCGGGGCGAGGCCGGTGTAAGTCCCCAGGGGCACTGGGGGAGCCCCGAGAGCCCCCCCTGTGTGACCCCCTGTGTGACCCCCGGTGTGTGACCCCCCGACCCCGCCGTACCCAAGGTCTCGCGGTGGGCGGTGGGCGCGGGGGTCCCGGCCAGGGCGGCCACCAGCGCGGTCTTGCCCACGCCGCTCTTGCCGGTGACGAAGATCTTGTAGCGCGCCGTGGGCACGGCCAGCGCGGGCGGCAGCGTGGGGTGCTCCAGCAGGCCTGGGGGGGGGCACCATGGGGGGGGTCAGCACGGGGTGGGGGGGTCCCGAGGGGGTGTTGTGCGGTTTGGGGGGGGCTCACCGAACACCCTGCGCTGGTTCTTGTGCAGCACCGAGGCCAGGTAGGGGCGGCCCGCGGGGCTCAGCAGCCAGCCCGGCTCCACCATGGCGGGCAGGGGGCTGGGGGGCACAGGGGGGGGGCCGAGCCGTGTTGCCCCCCCCCCCCGTGTGCCCCCCCCTCCAGGATCCCAGCCCCCCCACCCCCCTCGTGGGATCCTTTTCCCCCCTCCCATGGGGTCCCCGCCCCCCCCCCGGCTCTGTTCCCTCCCCCATGGGCCCTGCCCCCCCCCCCCCGTATCCCCCGTGCCCCCCCCGGGTCCCTGTGCCCCCCCCCTCCCGCCGTTGCCCCCCCCCCGCTGTCCCCGAGCCCCCCCCCGGCCCTGCGCGGCCCCTTTAAGGCGCGGGGTCCCCGCCCTCACCTGCGGCCGCCGCAGACTCGCGGTGACGTCACTCAGGGGGAGGGGTCACGGATAGGCCACGCCCCTATCGGCAGCGGCGCATGCGCGGGGGGCGCGGGGATGGGGGGGAACCCAGGGCTGGGGGAGGGGCGGGGCGAGGGGGGTGGGGTAATGGGGGCACTGCCCTATGGGGTATGGGAACCCCAGGGCTAGGGGTTATAGGGGCATTGCCCTATGGGATATAGGATGCCGGGAGCTATCGGTTATAGGGGCACTGCCCTATAGGGTATAGGAAACAGAGCTATGGGTTATAGGGGCACAGACCTATGGGATATAGGAAGCAAAGAGCTATGGGTTATAGGGACACTGCCCTATGGGACATAGGAACCCCAGAACTATGGGTTATAGGGGCACAGCCCTATAGGCTATAGGAAGCACAGAGCTATGGGATATAGGGACAAAGCCCTCTGGCATATAGGATGCCCAGAGCTATGGGTTATAGGGGCACTGCCTTATGGGATACAGGAACCCCAGAGCTATGGGTCATAGGGACACAGCCCTATAGGCTATAGGAAGCACAGGGCTGTAGGTTGGGGGTTCAGCCCTATGGGACCCCCAGCCTTCCACATTGCAGCAGCGCAGCCCCGCAGGCCATGGGGTGCCCCAACCCTGTTGGCTTTCGGGTCCCCACCCCACAGCCTGCGGGACACCCCAAAGCTGCAGGAAATGGGTGAAGCACCCCCCCATGGGAGCGGTGTGTGTCCCCAGCCCTGCCTTCCTGCCAGCCAGGAGCCCCAAAAGCTGCCCTTTTCACCCCAAACTGTCAGGGCGCACAGCAGGAGCATCCCTCCGCGGCGCGGCCACCCGCACACCCCAAGCACAGGCGGCAGCCCGTCCGTTTCTTCAGTTTTTATTTGTTAAACTGCTAAAAATTCATCCAGGAAGGGGGAAAAACATAAAAAAAAATAAATGTACACAGATTTAAATATCACCGAAATCACTTCGCGTTCCTACGCGCGGCCGAGCCTCCAGCGCCGGGGGGACCTGAGTGGCGGGGGGACCTCACAGCACCAGCGCCGCCGGGGAAAACGGGGCCGTTTCCGAGGAATTTATCATTTCCGAGGAATTTATCGCAAGAACATGCCTTCCTGCGACGCGCAGGGAGGGGAGGGCGGTTTTGGGGCCGGTTGAGGGGGATTTGGGGCTGGTGGAGGACGCAGGGCGCAGGCGGCATGAGGACTGATGGCCCTTCATGGGGACACCCCGAGCTCGCAGCCAGCGGCTCCAAATTCCTGCTGGGTTTCGCTCCGGGGCGATGCCAGGACATGCAGGCGGGGGGGAACGCGCCGGACACCGCGGTGGGCGCTCCCGAGGCGCGGGGATTTCAGCAGGGGTCTGTCTACAAACGGAGCACCCAGGGCACCGTCCTGCCCCGGGCCCTGCCCCAGCCCCAAGTGGCTCACGGATAAATCCCCTTTTATCGGGGCGGGGGGATTTCGGTAGAAAACATCCAGCCCTGAGCCCTCCCGGGGACGCGGCTCCGACGAGCCAAAGCCAGCAAAGCTCGGTGGGGACGGAGAAGGACGGGGACCACGTCATGGCACTGCCGGCGGGCCGGGCGGCGGTTTGGGGCGAGTTTCCTACTTTTCAGCTATTTCAGGCGCTGGGTGAGAGATGCCGGCGGTTGCCAGCCCTGGGCCGGAGCTGGGCACGCGCTGTTGACCAAAACTGAGCAGAATCTGCCCATTTCCACCCCCCACATCTCAAGCTGGAAAGGAAGGAAGGAAGGAAGTTTGTCCCAGACGGACACACAGGTTCAATCCATTTGGATTTTTCTTTGTTTTAATCTTTGCGGAAGGAGGCACATGCAAAGATGATTTTGTTACTGCTATCAAGGCTAATGCCGGCCCACCCTGCCGCTCACATGCTCCAGTTTACCAATATTCATCGTTTTGGCTGGAAAAAAAAGCGTTCCCAGGCTATGAGGTGCTGCTTCAGCGGGCGCAGAAAAGCTGTGTACGTGTTTGGGCCGTTCACGGACATGGAATCCCCGAGACTGAAGGGGAACGGGCAGCCCAATCTCTGTTTTGGTGGCGCAACGTGATTTTGGGAGTAAACCGTTTTCTGCTGTGGGATCCAGAACGATGCTGAACCCCCCACGCAGCAGTCGGAGATGTCAGACGGTGAAATCGGGTCGGGATCTCGCAGGAACCACCCCCACCCCAAGAATTTCTGAGATTCGGACCCGGTTTCAGCACGTCCTCAGAGCGCGGCACGGAGCCGGGGCAGAGCAGGGAGGCTCCATCTCCGCCGAGGCGCACGGGGGGACAGCAGCAACCTCACGGCCAGCGCCGTGCCCCTGCTGCGAGCGTTCCCAAACACGTACCCACTGCGCCGGCCGGGATCACACAGCGCCACAGATCCAGCACCGAGGCTGCCAGGCAAGGAGGAGAGGGCTGCGAAAGCGAGTCCTGCCCAGCCGATTCTCAACTTTTTTTTTTTTTTGGCATTTCAACGCAAAACTGTCCTTTCTTCCTTCTTACGGTCCTGCATGGAGGACAGGAATGAGACTGTCAGGCCAAAGGGGTGAGAGGCAAAAAAGGCATCGTGTTTGTTTGGAGCAAAGGTCACAACTTGCAGTGCTGGAAGGTTCCTGTTCAGGTATTGCTGTTATGTTCCTTACAGAGCCATACTCGAAGCATGGGAGCAATCAGTGCACACGAGCTAACAGCCTCCTGTCTGCAGGTATTGAGCTGGTTCTTACTGAAACCGCTGCTACTCGTGTTCCACAAAGAGTTTCAGAGATACGAGGCCTCTTAAACCCCTGGAAGAGGAAAAAAACAAAACAAAACACAAAAAAAACTCAAGAGGCTACGGGATGGCAGGCTTCCCGCCTGCTCACCCTAAATCCTTGGCCTAGGTCACAGCAGAGAGCTCCTGCGTGAGCACAGCAACGTGGATCCTATGGGCAGGGAGCTCCCTCCCTGCTTGTAAACACGATTCGCTTAACTGGGGTCTTACTGGGAACGGGCGGGCAGCACTGGAGGTTTGCTTGGACTTTATTGGTTTGTTGTGCCCTAATTCACAGTTTGAGTGCCTGCGCGACAGACTTAGAAAGGAGAGGGAGAGCCCCGGGGAGGGAGGGGAGGTGGTGGTGGTGCACAGCTCGGGCCACATTATCTCTTTGCTCGCACAAAGTACAAGGCATTTGTTTTGGGATAGTACTTCACGTTCTGTTTCTTGTCCATGAGGCCGCCGAATATGATCAGCTCCCCTCGGCCCTGCACCACCGTGTGCAGGCTGGTCTCGGGCGGCCCCACCACGGAGCTGCTATTGAACACTTTCCATTTGACTCGTCCCTTCTCCTTGGTATCTTTAATGTCCAGCACGTACATCTGCATGGGCTTGCAGTTCATGCTCTGGTACAACGGCTTCCCCACGTTGAGGGACTGCGGAGGGTGGTGGCCCAGGCGGCGGGCGATGGGCGGCAGGGAATGGCCCTCGCCTTGGGCAGAGCCCGGCCGCGCCTCGGCACCCGTGCCCTGGCTGCCCGGGGACCCCGGCGAGGCCACGAGGGGGGGGCTGAGGGCGGCAGAAGCCGAGGCGCCCTTGGAGGACAGGGCTTTGACGGCCTCCAAGCTCCTGCGGAGCGCGCCGGGCGAGACAGCCCCCGGCAGGGAGCCGGTGACGTGGGGCGGCGTGTGGATGCCGTTGGTCTGCTCGGGGGGGTTCCTGGTGCCGGCGCCGAGCGTCCTGCTGTCCGCACCGTCCGTCTGGCAGACGACGGGAGCCGGTTTCTGCTCCCAGCTCAGGTCGAGGGACCCCAAGCGCAGGTCTCTCTGCTCCGGCAGCGACCCCCGCCTCGGCGCCAGGGCGAGCCCGACTTTCAGCTCGCAGCCTTCAGCGGCTCCGGGCGTGCCGGGCGACACCACCTGCACGGGGCTGTCCAAGGAGGCGCCGCCGGCCGCAGCGGCTCCGGGCGATAAGCTGCCCCCGTTGAGCACGGGCGAGCTGTCGCCTCTGGCCGGGGAGAGGCTGCCCTCCCGCGATCCCGAGGGCGTCTGCCGCTGCGCTCTGGGCCGCAGGGTGCCCCAGCGGCCGTTGACGCAGGGAGCCTCGTCCGTGTTCCTGACGGGAGACTGGGAGCGGTACTCCCGCGTTTCGGGCACCAGGGCGGGCGGCGTGGCGCTGATGGGAGAGGGGCGAGAGTTCAAGCTGGGGCTGAGCGGGGCTCTCCCGCTGGGAGCCTGGCTGAAGACCACGACGCACTGTCCCACCTGGAGGAGGGGAGAGGAGGGGACGCGTTACAGCTGCAGGGCGGCCCTTCGAGCTCTGGGGAAGGAACTGGGGCAAAAAGGCAGGGGTTTGGGGCATCCTGGGCAAAGGCCTGCAGGGGGTAAGACGGACCAGAGACCTCGCTGCCTCCGTCCCAAGCCACTCACCCGGCAGGCAGGATGGCACCACAGCTCTGGGGCTCCGTGGTCTTCGTTCTCCACCTTGAGCGGCTGCCACGTCCAGGGGTTCGCGTGCATGTGCAGCAGCCAGGCGTCTTTGAACAGCTGTGAAGAGAAGTGTGACAGATGCAGGAGAGCAGCTTGCTGCCAGGGTCATCCCATCGGGGGCAGAAACGGAGCTGTGCTGCTGCAGACAGAGGGACGGTGAGCTGACTGGGATCGGAGCACCCAGGGGTGCCTACACCCTACTGTGGCCACGGACAAGTCCCTTCATCCACGTCTGCTGTCCCAGCACAAAACCAGGGACAATTCCTCCAGTTAACCTCAATGAACTGCTCAGATAGCTCCCGGGGTGGTTTTTGTTAACAAAAGGCAGCTCCAGCAGAAGTAACAACTTCTGTGGGACGTCTACACCGTGAGCTCTAGTTTGCAGGACAAAAAAATGCCCCCCAGGTCACGTGCAGAGCCCCCCGCTGCCCAAGCCAGCACCCAGGGCTCACAGGTACAGCAGGATGCCTGTGGCTTGTGCCCCTGCTCCCTGCAGGATACTTACTGCGTTGGGACCACCACAGCCACCAAGGATTAAAATGGTTTCGTCATCGATTACAATCTGTGGGGGCAAAGAAGAGCGTTTCAGAGCAGGAAGGACACGAAGCCATCCCTTGTGCTCTCTCCAAGGCCTCTGAGTGCAGAGCCGGGTTACGGCTTCTCAGCAGCACAGACGCTGCTGAATTTTGTCTGCCTGGGGATGAGGAGTGGAGCCAGGATGGAAAGCCGGTTTTGCTGGGCCCAGGGCAAAGCGGGATGCAGAGTTCGCCCCGCTGCCTTGTCCCAAACGGCTCATAAGCCGGTCCCTTTTACAGAGGAGAGCAGTTACCGTCCCTGAGGCTGAGCAAACATCAGAGGATGCAATGCTCCTCTTCCCAAAAAGGGTGAAAGGACCACCTGGGAGGCTGCAGGCTTACAGCAACGCGTGTTAGATGCTCACGGTGGGCAACCAGTCCCCCCCCTCCCTTTCTTTGGATGGGGAGAAAGCCACTCTCATGCACGACGTGATCTCTTTGGGGTGCTTCCATCCAGCTGAGGCCAGTCAGGCACTAAGCACCCCTCAGTGTCCTCCTGGGGACTGTGAAGGGGGGGCAGGACTGCCAGCTGCAACAGACGCCTGTGTTGAGCCCGGTGACTCCCACAAGCTCCCTGCCCCAGGCAGGCACTAAAACAGGCACCACCGGAGCCATGCACTCAGCGGGTGCAATCTATAGTCACCTGAACCAAGGATCAGGAGACCGGAGCAATTAAAGGGGCCCCAAGCAAAACCAACATGTGATAACACCTAATTGATCCTAAACGCCACGGGGCTTGATAGCTGTTTCTCCTCTGATGGGTAAAACAGCAATTTGTTTTCTAGAAATGCTCATTACGGTTCTGAGTCATGTGCAAGACACAGCGCAGTATCTACCAGAGCGTTGGGGAGATTAAAAGTGCAATCTCACAGAACAGCTGGCTAGAGAAAACAAGGGCCTGGCGGGCAAAGGACTGCAAAGGTAACTCAGAAATTGGGCATTATTTTTCAGACAACCCACAGAGAGCTGCCTGGAAGCTGGAAATTCAGCTGTGCCTGGTTTCTCTCTGGTTTATCTTTGGCAGTGCATGCTGCCATGGAGCTGAGTCAGTGAAGGAGAGCATCACCTGAGACTGGCCACCTCGCGGGTGAGGGCTGGGCCCAGAAATGTTTGGCTTGGACCAAGCCCACTGCTCAAGATCCAGCACCCAGACGTCGTTGCTCCTGTGGGGATGAGAGAAGAAACACTGAGCCACAGGTACAGCCGCTCAGCTCAAGTCCCAAACAAGCACCCGGCTGCAGCATGCCTGGTTCCTGACGGCACAACCAGGCCCTCAGGGGCTTCAAAATGCTGATTCAGGGTGGAGGGTTTATCACAGAATCGTTTTTCTGCAGGCTGGCGCCTCGAGGGAATTTGCCCTGGGCAGTGAAAGGTGCAGCAAGCCAGCAGGCAGACCCCGCAGCGGGCCGGCAGCGAGCACCAGCCCAGCAGTGCGTGAGGGCAGGCAGGGTGAGCAGCCAGGATGATCTCAGACTCCTCCGATCAACACACGGATCTGCACCCACACGTGACCTTCCCACACGCCTCACCTCCTCTCGGCTGCCCCAGTTCAGGGCACTGCTCTGAGCGGCGCTGAGTCACGCTGCGCTGCGCGGACAGCCCTGGCGGCACGCTTATCTGCGGCCCGGGCAGCACCGAGCTGCTGGTGCTGACTGCTGCAGAGGGGTCCTGCTGAAAAGGGTCTCACAGCCCAGCCCCTCAGAGGTTTCTTTCTGAACTGCTACCCCACGACCACCACAACACACCCCTTGCTCGCAGGAGAACCCCTCAGACGCCTTCTCTCCACACTTACATTTGCCGAGATCCCAGCGAGCCTCCAAAGACGATCATTTTGTCTTCGATGACACAGGAGGAGTGTCCTGCCATGGGAGGGGGGCCGTGGGTGGTCACGATGCAGTTCCACCTGGGGGAACAGGGAGAAAAGACATTCAGCACCGGGGCAGAAAGGATGGTCCTGGATGAATGGCAAAATGAAAAATCCCACGGGCCAGCAGAGTCCTCAAGAAAGCATTACAGAGGAAAACCTCAGGGAAAACCGACAAAGATCCAAATAATAACGAAACTAATTAGAAATACTAATGTGCTCAACATTTTTAAAACATGACAAAGTCACAAGGCCAAGTTGGAAATATCGCCCCTTTCAATTAAGTTTGCCCTGAATTATTTCCAATGCAGTTTAATTACAGTGTTCTAACGACACTGCCCAAAGTGCATCGGGTAATTGACACTTTTGATGATTAAAAGTTCTCAATGAAAGAGGAGCAAGAACCTTCGCTGCTTTGATACAGCATTTGCTCCTTTCTCACACAAGCATCAGTGAGAAAGTGTGGTCTAAAATCAGCTGGATGCTGTTTAAAGGGAAAATTCCTGCCACCTCCTCGCTCCCTGCTGGAGCTGCAGAGGCAGAAAGCTTTCTGCAGCAGCACAGACCCCTGCTTTATCGCCTTTCCCCTGAATTTCGGATCACCACCACCAAAAAGTGAAACCTCCAGGAGCTAAGGCTTTCTCCCTTACTTTCCCCAGGACGACCTCGAGCTCGCAGCCAGATGAGTTACGCGCTGGGAATATTCGCACCCAGATTTCTGCCCGCCCCAAAGATGTTCCAAAGAGCACTGGGGTGGTGCTGGCAGCCTTTCGGTAACACAGCAACACGGAAGCGAGCACCACCCAGGAGGTGTCAGACAGCAGTGCGTGCGAGTCTCTGGGCCAGAGCAGCGATGCCTTGCCTGCTCTTTGTTTGAAAGGGAGCCTCGCAGACACGCCGGGATCAGCCACACCTTGGCACCCCCTGTCCCTGCCAGCCAGTCCCGGCGGGCCTGCGGAGACACCTCGGGCAGCGCTCGGGCACTGCAGACACTTGTTCCAGGGATCAAAGCCCGTGCTTCGAATCCAGAGGTTCTCTTACCAGTTTTTGGAGGGCGAGTACGTGTGGATTTCATCGAAGAACCTCTCTGGCTGGTGCAGAGGGTAGGGGCTCGGTCGCGTCCACCCGCCAAACAGCACGAGCAGGTCCTTGTAGACCACCAGTGTGGCGCCAGCCTTGGGAGAGGGGTACGAACCTGGGCAGGGACAGGAAGGGGGACGGTTAGGAAACCAGGCTCCAACACAGGCATCAAACCCTACAGGAATTTTACCAAAGCGAGGTGACGCGGAGGCTCCACCTTTGAAAAAAAAAAAGCAGCAAAGAAGGCAAAATTAGAGTTGGGAGCCTGGGAAGAAAACTACTGCCAATTTGTGTCACTGTAATTAGTAGGAGCCTGAAAGCACATTTCATGTATGGCAAAACATCTGTCAGTCACTGGCAGGAAATTACTAGCTTTCTAACATATCCCTTTAAATTATTGCTTTAGCACTGAATAAAAGCAATAATTACCTCCAAATACCTACTAACTTCTCCCCAAGGACGGAGTGAGAATGAATACTAATTCTAACACATCCGGCGTTGCTCGTGGCGGATCGCTGGGGAGCTCAGAGGCGGCGGCAGGAACCCAATCCCGTTTTCTCAAAGCGGCACAATCAAACCCCGAGCGCTTTGCTGCGGGAGCTGACAGCCCCTCCCCGAGTTCACACAAGGCAGCGCTCCTCCAAAAAATCACCGAGGGACTTTCGCCCAGCCGGCTGGAGGCTTGAAGGCTTTGCTCAAGCCAGGTACCTCCCGAGCAGGAGTGCTACGTGCGAAAGCAAGACGCGGCCTCTCGCTGCTGTGATGCTCTGTGCTCAGAACACAGATCCCGAGGGTTTTCCCAGTGCAGCAAGGCACTGATCTCACCTTCTGCAGGCGTGTTTTCAGCTGCCCCCGAATGTGTCATCCAAAGCAGGGCCATGCGGGACCAGGGGCAACTCAAGGGCAAGGCTGCGCACGTGGCTGTAGGAGCATCAGCACCCTCTCCAAAAGGCTGAGATAACAAAGCGACTGCTCTCCTCTGATGTCCTAATAGGACCAGGAGAAGCATTTTTAGCAGGTAATGACATGCAGCACTGAGCCTATTTTTAAAAGAAACCAGAGCAGCTATTTTAAGGTGTTGCAGCTGAGAAAAGCAATTCGATTGTGATGGGTTCCAGGTGGTGGGTGGTAAGAGCCAAGCCAAAAAGCAACCCCCAGCCAAGCACAAAGAGGCTGAGGGGCTTTGCTGCCACCTTTCTCTAGGGACAAGGCAGGTTTTGGTGCTGCTCTCAGGTGCTGCAGCTACGGGGGAAGAGGGGAATAAAGCTGTTCAGGAAACAATCGTTTTGCTAGGACAGGTACACGGCATGGCCAGGACTGTACCCAACATCTCCTTAAAGTCTGAGGTGCCACGAGAGGGTCATGTTTGGTTACTTTTTGTTCCCAGTCAAATTCCAGACTTCCAGTTTTCCTGGCTGCGTACAATTCGTTAATCCACACCAGCAGGTTTCCAACCCAAGTATTTCCTTGGCAGAGCCTGAAAGTCGCTCTCCCAGGCTTGGCATGGCAAGCTGACTGCCAGCAAAGTTTCTACCTGACTTGTAGAGAACAAGCCGGCTGTCTGCGTGTTCCCTTACCCACCACTCTGCTTATCCACCCAGGACATCACAAGACAGCATGGGGCACGCAGCAGGTCGCTGCACGGGTCTGTCTGCAGCAGGGACACCAGTGAGATGCAAAAAGTGCTGGTTTTAAACTGGGACAGGAGTTGGTGTTAAACAGACGGCTTGGCTAGAATTGTGCCTGTGCAGGTTGGGCTGGGGTTGGAGGGACAGCCCGGCACCCTGCTCAGGAAGGTCTGGGCTGCCGGGCAGTGGGAAATGCCCCCTGCCTCCTGCTGCAACCTGAAGGCCAGCCCCTGCCCCAGACACCGAGACGGTTCCCAAAGGAGCCAACAACAGCCATGTAAACAGCCCAAGGCAGAGGCCAGCCCTGGTTTTTCAGGAAGCTTTGCCTATTATTGGACGCTGCGCGGGTGTAAACGAAGGCAGAGTTTCGTTCTGCTAGGCAGGAAAAAATCTGAATTTCACAGGCCAGAGGAAGAGCTGGCCTCTTGGAGCCTCTTCCCGTGCGGTGAGCAGGCGGCCGCGGCGTGCTCGGGGCTTCAAAGGGTCGGGCACTGCGGGGCGGCGTCCGCCCGGCTCGGGAGCGATGTCCTGGGGCCAGCCGTGAACTCTGCTCCGCGGGTGGAGTGTGCTGAAATGGGGGAAATGTCACAGCACGAGGTGGCTCTCTGCGAGGTTGCTGTGCTCAGTGCCTGTCCTATAAAGGCGGCTCAACTGCATTGATCTGCGCTCGGCCAGAAACGTGCACGAGGGTGGCTGCAGCCTGGAGAGGGAATATTGGAGCATTAACACCGCTTCCTTATTGCTAAGGCAGGGCACAAAAGCAATGGCAGGATAAAAATGTTTGCAACATGACCACGCACGGGCACGGACTGCAAACCCGACTGCCCCAGCAGCTGTCGGAGGTCTCCAAGTAAACCCCGCTGAGCTTTGTAGCAACAGCGGACGCTGCTCAAAGCCGAGGCTTGTAGTTTGGGGTTTAAAATGGTACAAAAGCAGCTTTGGTAGAAGTTGGTGTCTGAGCACAGCTCCGTGCCAGCTCGCTGCCACCTTCCCACCAAGCCCAGGAAGGGCAGGAGCACCTCGAGGGGTGCAGCACCGGGAAAGGCGGCGAGGAGGAGGAGGGGGAGGAAGCAAAAGAGGAGGAGGAGGAGGGGGAGGAGGTGGTGGTGGCGGCAGAGGCGCCGCAGCCTTTGTGACTTCAGGTCTCAAGTATGTGGAGCGCGGAGCCAGGTACGGCACCAGCAACATCAAAGGGACAGGGCTCCGCTTCCCGGGGCCCCGCAGCTCAAAGTCCGAGCTTCAGAGGCCGGCCGGGCGGCGGCTCAAAGGCTGCCAGCAAGGATCCGACAGGAGGGCTTCCTCCTCTCGGGGCTGTCACGACCTGCTCGGAGCGCTCTGCTATTACACTTGCAAATGAAACGGCCTCTGTGCCTTGCCGCGGACCGAAGTACAGCAGCGCCTGCAGAAGGGCATCGTTTGCTAATTGCACCCGCTCCGACGGCCTCCTTTCCTTGGTGGGCGCAGAGGGCCCTTCCTCGCCGAGCACGGAACGTGTTTCCAAGCTCCGCACCCCGGTAACACCACCGAGCCCTCTATCAGATTATCTTTCCTTGGGGATAAAAACCCAAGCACGCAGAGGGTGCAGCGCAATTAACTGCTTCTGAACATAGAGGGGAACATCTCTCTACAGCTGACGCTGTTTATTCCGTGGAGATGAGGAGTTAAAAGCCAGTCGAGCTATTTTTTTCCAGCTGATGGATTTTCCTGGCTCACAAAGCAGATACATACTTTTCAAAAACAAACAAACAAAAAAGATCTCTGGCTTCCGTGGACGTGTGGAAGAGAAACGCCAGCCTCTGATCGCTTCTGACACGAGCTCTGAACGCCACCTATTTATGATATGTCCTTATAAGCATTTTTTAAAGCCCATTTATTCAGCCCTCTAATGCCACTGGAGCAGCACGCGCAGAGATCAGCAGCCACAAAAGAAAAACCTCACTCCAGGGGCACGCTAACACGAATTTCCAGACCAGCCTTTTACCGAAGTCAGGCACAGCCCCGAGCAACTCCAGAAACGGGGCACATAACAAACATCAAGCGGAGCTTAAAAGACGAAAATAAAAACGCAGGGAAAAGCTGCTGGGTGCCTGCTGGGACGGGATCGCAGAGATGAAAGAATTGGTTCAGAGCAGCATCAGATGGGGAAATACTGCAGGAGAGGGGATGGAGTGAAGCCAGGCGTTCGCACCGTCTCCGGGGTGAGGGGAAGACATGGAAGGAGCTCTCGGGTGCTATGAGGGAGAGAAATTTTGTGGGAATTTTCTTTGGGCAGGCTCGGCTTTCTGGAGTGATGGGAGAAGTGCTCCTAGCGATGGCTGGGGGCCGTTGCTGCCGGGCCCGATGGATTTCTCAAGCAGCCCTGGCTCCAGCAGGAGGATGCTCTGCTCCATGGGCTCCAGCGAGCCGATCGCAGTCATCCCGAGCTGATTCACTTTCCAAGCAGTGACGGGATAAACAAACACAGGCCCAGAGCCGAGTTTCCAATTTCAAAGGGCGAGCTGAGAAATTAAAGCAGGCTCGTCCAGCAGCCAGGGCACTCACCGCGAAGGAAGCCAAGCCCCAGGTTCAGAAGCCGCCCACGGTGCACGCAGAAAGCCGGGGAGCAGGGAGCAGGCCCAGGGCAGGCTCGGGGGCTCGCAGCTGCAGCAGCACCACGGGCAGCACGGCCACAGCCACGGGAACGGGGAAAAACCCTCCTCTGGAAGCCGGCCTCGCCTCGCCAGCAAGCTGCATTTGTTCAACAAATTACATCCCATTACACGGATGCACTTAATCTCGCAGGGACGTTATCAGTGCAATGTATTACTCCCAGGGAAAGAGCCAGGGAGATGCTGGGCTCCAGCAGCCAGATACGGAAGGCGACCTCTGCCAGCAACCTGGCGTTTCCCGAGCTTTTTGCAGCTCTGCAAAGTCACGGTGTCTCAGCAGAACGAAACGCTGCGCGGGCTTTTGCTCCGAGGAGTTTGTGTTGTGCTTACGGAGAACTGCAAAGAATCGGTCAAAAGCAAATTGCTCTTTAGAAGGGGAGAAGCAGAGGCCACCCGGCTGCCAGGCTCCTGGCAGGAACGAGGGGCAGGGGGCTCACACTCACTGTGCTCACACCACTTGGGCAGCTCCTGCTCTCCCCGACGGCTTTTTGGGGTTGCAGCCTCCCGGCGGGCAGCAGCTGCCCCGATGCTCAGCCTGGGTTCCCTGGCCCGGCTTTCAGGCCAGCAGACTTAAAGGAACCAAATGGTGAGCCCCAATCTGGAAACCTCATCCGCCCCGGTGCGTTATCTACCACGGCCCAGGCACAACCCCGACCACGCTCGTGCGGAGCAGCTTTGTCCTGCCGCCGGGAAGGTCGCGTTTTGCCTTGCTCAGCGTATCCTGAAACTTGTCTGACAGCATGAAATCCCCAAATCTTTCTCCCTCTATGGGAAGGGAAACCAGAGAAGGAAAAAATCCCTTGGCTTCACGGTCCAGCCCGGATTTTTCCGTAGTAGTCTGCAGATCTGCCCGAAAGCTTTTCCCCAGCGGTGTGCTGAGCGAGACAATGAGGAGCCTACGGGCAGAGGAGCAGCACCCCAGGCAATCCCAGCCTCAGCACCACGACTGGGAGATGCCAACGGAGCCCCCCGATGAGAAAAGCGGGCACCTCGGTGGCACACCTCACACTGGCTCTCTCCAGAAGTCGAACCACAGCACTCAGGACTCGCTGTAACGCAGCACTCAGCTGCCCCACATCCAGCATCTGACTTTCACCTGTTTTTGTCCCGTTTAAAACAAGGCACCGGGATTAGGGACGTTTTCAAGACCAGCTTTGACTGGGGCTGCTAAACCTTAAAGCTTTTAAGAGCCAGGAAAGTATCATTTTCCCTTACCAAAGCCACATGTGACTTAGTGTTCCCTCCAATCTGGGTTCAAAAAAATTCCTTTCTTTTGCCAGGAAGCATTAAATGAGAACAGAGATCTGTGCCACAGAGAGGACTTCAGCTTTGCAGAGCTTTGTAGAGTTCAAGAAAAATTGAACAGGATCTGAGTCGCCTTCCCAACAGGCACAGCCTGCCTCAATCAAAGCCCCTGCAGGCACCCGTGTCTGCTGCCTGCTCAGTTCGCGTGGGGGGGAGAAATCCGTGCACCTCTGCAGAACGAGCGGAGGTTTTCTGCAAGAATATAAAATTCAGGGTACAGAACCGACTCGCCGTTGACGCTTAGGGCAGCTGTCACACAGCAAAGACTCGGCTGAGCTCTCAGTGTTGAATTTCCACCCGACACCAGCAAAGGCTCGGGGCGTTGAATTGAAGGTCCAGTGTCCCGCAGCCTTTCCCGGGCAGGCAGAAGTCAGAAAGCCCCATCAGTCACCTCCAGGCTTTTGCAATGTCACAGTCATCTTTTTGCCCCGGAAATTCTCACGCAGCCCAACTTTAGTGTCCACAACGCTGTTTAAAAGGAGAGGCAGTGCCCTGTGAACCCTGTGCAACAGGATTACTGAGTCACCCTTTGCTAGCGTTAGTCAGAAACGTCCTTACACAGCAACGGCAGTGTTGGGCAAACGGCAACAAGATAAGGGTGCCAGAACACCCCGGGGCTTTGCCCCTTATCTCTTAATAGCTGAAAACAAGGATGCAATTTCTGCACTGTGCAATTTCTGCTGCAATTTCTGCACCCTGCCCAGCACACAGCGGTGCAGGAGGGGTTTTTGCTGGTGCCTATCCTGGCTGGGAACATTTCTCACGGCGCTGTCACCGGCAGTGTCACTCCCAGGTGCCGAGTGCTGCTCACGGTGAGGTCACCCCCATCCTCTTTGCAACCTCACCGGGTTTTGGGAAATGCAAAGCTGGCCGTGCCGTAAATGGTAGCGCTGTTGCAAGCTCCCTTTCCCTCCAGGTGGGTGGGATCAGAATGACAACGAGCTATCCACCTTTCTCTGGTTTATTACGTGTTTTTCCCCCCCCTCAGTGATACTGCACCCTGCAGACTTTCAAGTGATTTGAGTAACAGTCCGACGTCCTACACAAAACTGCTCTGATGCTAATTAAAGAGCTCAGCCGTCAGAGGGAGAAAGGGCTGATCAGCTCCTGCTACTCGTCTTCCCTCAAGGAGGCAAACGGAGGAATGGAAATTGCTGTATCAGACTACGATGTGGTAATAACAGTAATTGTAGGGAAGGGACTGAAGTATGTGTGGGTTTGCAGAGGAGTGTGCTCGGTCTGTGCTGAGCTCCACACTTTTCACTCAAGTCACGCTCCCAGTTAGCTCCCGTTTCATTGCCACAACAGGAGGGACATGGCAGGGCAATTTCAGAGGTCTGAGAACCCCTTCCAGCCCCACACAAAATTACTGGTGTTTCAGGAAATGGCTGCTGTGCAATTTGGTGAGGTTACAGCTACCAAGAGGCTGAAAAACCTCAACCATCCCTCTCCTTTAAGGAGCATCCTGTGTGCGCAGTCAGAGAAACCTCCCCAAAACAAGCACAAACAGCTCAGCGTCAGGAGGAGCCGGGCTATGCTCACTTCAGAACTGTGGCTGCAAAGAAAATGCAAGTACTTACTGAAAACCTGGCCCTGGGATCCTGACTTGCCTCTTCTCCTGTGTGCTGCATCCGAGCATGACCGCAGTGGGTAGGGAGAGAAGGCACAGGCTAGGGGTGCCTACTGCAGGTCCCCAGACACCACACTCAGCGCTCAGTGCACCTCTTTGCATCTGCCTTTTCACCTGCTCCTCCCGTGCTCACTGTCTCCCCAGTTTTTGTTTTCAGGCTGATCTCCAAAAGCCATCGGTGTCTGCACCGTGCTTTGTTCACACGAGGAGTGCACTTTTCTCCCTTGTTCCAGTAATTCCAGCGCTTAATGCCAAACTTGCTGAATATTTCATGCAAGGAATAAATACTAATCCTTGGACTGCAGACAAGCATGATCTAGTGCTTTGTCATTCCACGTGCCTACCGGATTTAAGAAGAAATTTTTTAAAGCACGCATTTTTGTGAAAGATGTAGAGTCGGGTTATGAGGCGTGAGCATTTTGAGTTCTGTCTGAAAGCACCTCGTACCAGTGACTGTACACACCAGGAAGTCACTATTGCGTGTTCAATCTTGAGTGTTACCTATGTGACCTCATGGATGGGGCCATCAAGGCACAGGCACAGCAGCACGCCCTGCGAGGAGCTCTTGCCGATAGGTGTCAGCACAGCCTGCCCGAAGCCTCGCAAGCAGGACCTTCCCCAAGTCTCCTCCGAGCTCCTTCCCAGCCGACAGGATTTATTTCCCTTGTCGTAAATCCATCCAGGTAGCAGGGTTTTGAAATAAAAGCCCCAAACGGAGCTGTGCCTGTTACCTGCACCACTTGCAAGGGCAGCGCCCCCAATTTCGGCACCAACCTTCAGAAGGAGCAGGTTCAGGCTCTCAGCTTTCTGCCTGTGCAATGCTTTGATTCTATCAGAGGCAGCACCGCGCTGAGCACTGCTACACGTGGCCGCTGCACCTGCTGGCATTTTTAAACCTTCTTTCCAGATGAGAGAAGAAAATGAGATTTCACAAATGCCTTGGCTGCTCTCACAGCCTCCCACCAGCTTGCAAATACCTTGGCTCAAGTCAACCACATTCGGGTGAGCAAACGTCCCGCAGAAATGAAATTCTCTGCAGTTCTGTGAAATCAAGAATCAGGAAGAAGTCCCCTGCACAGAGGCTGTCACAGCTTTTACCCAGTGTGTTAACACCCCGAACACCTGTGTAGCAAAAAAACTCTTCCAAAATCAGCCTTAACTTCTGCTTATGGAAACACCAGTTTGAAAAATGACAGGCCTGTGCTTTCGAGGCCATTAAAAAGCAAAGCACTCTCCAAGCGCTTGCTTTCACAAGTGGTGGAATGAGTATTTCTAAATGGAGATTTATCTGCAACATTTCAAGAGGATGTGCTCAAAATTTCACCCAAATCTCAGACATACGAGGCACTCAGAAGCTCCCAAACTCGTTGGGAACTACCGGGTGGCCAGCACCACTAACACGGCCAGGCTACGGATCCGTCTATATAAGGCCTCCTGGCATCGGGAACCTATTTTTGCAGATCGTGGTCATCTTATTTACCAACAGGGCCACAAATAGTTTTCCCCAGTTTGGCACAACAGGCTCGTCAGCAATATTTTCAGATGGCCCCGAGTCACACGTAAAATGAGAGCGTGTAACCTGCGGCGCTGAAAAGCAGCACGCACCCCTCGATAGCCCCCGTCCCTGCGCGGGGCTCCCTCTGTGCGCTGCTCGGGGAAAACGGGGACCAGAGAGGCTAAAAATGCCCTGCACAGGCCCTGGAGGCTGATGAAGGAAGTAGTGGGAAAAATTCCTCCGCTAATGTCTGGAGGGATCTGCGCCCGGGGACCTCCTCTCTCAGAGTCTAAATCCGACGGGGTTAAAGCAACAAACTATTTGTCAAGCCTTTACGCCAGACCCGCGCCGACAATGCCCTCGGAGGGGTCTGTTTTCTGGCCCGTGCTTCTGGGGAAAAAAATGAGCGAGTGCTCCCAGAGATAAAAGATAAGAAACTGAATACAAGGAAGGACCGAGGGAGGGAACGAGCAGACCTGCAGGTTCGGCTGTCCTCGCGGCACCGCGCGGCTCCCAGGGCATTGGGATTGGCCTCGCTGCCCCGCGGGCGGTGTGTTGGAGGGGTCTGGGGGCTCCTTTCTCGTCTGCATCCACATTTCGGTTAGCCAGGGGCGTGCAGATCAGCCAAGGACCAAAACAAAAGGGCTCCTCCCTGCAAAATGTTTCTAGAGAGACAAATGCTGTCCAGGTGGGTTTTAAGCCCTGATTTTTAAACTGCTCTCCCTCTCGTCAGCATTTACCCAGGAGACAGTGTTAAAAAATAATAATTTCTTATCACGTCTATCGCTCTGTTCTGCACACAGGCTTGCTGCTGTTACTGTGACAGGGTTGCCAGCTCCAGTTCGGGCAAACACTCCTGGGGAACTCAATTCCAGCACGCTTGAGCACAGCACTGGGCACAGAGCGGCAGCTCCTGGCCTGCCGGGTATCTTATCCCGGACACGAGCAAGAAGGGGAGGCAGCCAGCGAGCCGTGGAGCGCAGCAGGGACGGGCAAGGAAAACCATCTCCTGGAGGGCTCCCTGCTGCGGCACACCCAGGTGCTGCCAGGACTGCCTTGGCTGCAGCCTGCGGGGAGCCCCAGGCCCTCCACGTCTGAGATCTCGATGAAAGACCTGGCGTGTGATGGACTGAAGCCTAGCCCTGTGCTCGATGGGGGTGAGCAGATGCTTGGGAGCTCCTCTGCCTGCCTCCGCTTCTGCACCAGCACGCAGCTGGCACTTCCCTGGCAGTTCAGGGCCTGCAGGAGAACCTCAAGTCCCTGGGCCAGTCCTAAGGCGAGAGGAGAACCAGACCTGCTTACAACACCCGTCTCCCTTTGAACCACTTCTGTCCCGTGCTCCTCCATCCCGTTTTCCCCCTGTGAAAGCCCCCCAGCTCCAGCCCACCATTTATTCCTACCACGTCAGGCCCAGCTGTCAGACACAGGACAGGAGGGCAAAGCAGCTGTCCCCGCAGAGCTGACACCGCAGGAGATGCGCTGACGGATGCAGGCTAGCTGTCACGGCGAGGATCCCATGGCAGGGACTGCTTTCCCGAGCTGTGCACACAGACAGCAACTCGCTGAACTCCCAGGACAGCAGGATGGATGCGGTGCACTGAGAGCAGGAATCAGAAGGCAGATATTGCCCGGTGTTCTGGCCTGCTGACACAAAGCCAGCTTTATGCTGCGTGGTGAGGGTCTGACACCGGGGCAGGATCTGCCATGAGCGAGCTCAGTGCCCCCTCAGGCAGAGGCAGCGCCTGCATGGGCAACAAGAGCCAGCCCCGAGCCCTGGGCCCGTTCCCAGCTCCTTCATTGCACCTGCCACCTGCCTCTGGCACCGCATTCCTGCACCCCTGCATGCAACAATGATGGAGAAGTGATGGCAGCAGTGGCCCTGCGAACAAAGCGAGGACGGGATCCTGACTGTACCTTCCTAACAGGCTCTGCCCCCCATCCTCAAGCCGTAAGGAGGATGTAGGAACGAGGTTATGGGGTGATTTATGGTGTTGTTCCCGTAACTGCAGTGCACGGAAGTGCTGTGGGCACCCAGCCCGTGCACACTGATGGGATCCCAGAGGTGCAGGTGGGTCGGGGGCCGCCCGCAGCCAGGCACCAGCAGGGACGGAGGGAGCAGGGCGCCCAGCGAGGCGCTGCTGGACACGGAGCAGCACCAGCACCGAATGAAATCCCATCCCCTTCCCCGCGAGGGAGGTGGGGACAAGAAGCACAGCTGCTCGCAGACAGGCGCACATTTTAGAGCTGCAGGTTAAAGCTCTCTTCTGAAACACGATGCGTGAGCAGGTTTCCAGCTGCTCCCCTGTCTGTGCTGCAGCTGTGTGGAGGCACAGGTATTTTCCTTTCTTAACCCTGGTACATGCAGACCACAGCCATTTCCCATTCTGCCGACCAGCTACAGAGCCCAAGGCCTTGCCTCTGAAGCTTTCATTTAACGAGTGCTGTCTCAAAGCAGGCACACAGGCAGAACACATCCAAGAGCCCTACAAAATCCAGGGAAGGAGGCAGCAGACTTCGGGCTCTTCCTGCCTGGTTCGGTGAATGCATGTGCAGGACAGATCCCTGCAGATTTTTTCAGGGGAAAATGGATCAAAAATCCACTTTCAGACGTTGAACACAAACAGCAGAAGAGGCCGCGGGAATGGAGGACGGGGCCTGGCAAATCAAAGCGAGGACAGGTGTGTGTCGTAAACCAAAACCCGCGCAGATTAAGCACCTAATCGGCAACGCAGAGCGATCCTATTGAACCTGAGCAGTGATGGATTAACGTCCTGGAAACCAGCCCTCCGCGCACACGCAATACTTTCCCAATAAGGCGGCAGCAGATGGATTCGTCACAGCTTTGGGAAAAAAAAAATCAAAAAAAAAAGCCCTTCACCTGCCAGTTTTTCTCTTGGCCTTGAAACGTTTCATATTTAATAACACAAGTTTCATTAGAGACATTTTTCAAAACCGCCCAAGTGAAGACAGAAACAAATTAGCATCCTGTCTGCCTCGCACAGACCAACCCAGGGACCAAGAGGCACCAAGAAATACCTGAGCTTGATGGAGCTGCAGCTCGGAGCTGGCCAAACAAGCTCTGGGCTTGCTCTCTGGAGGGGCAGCAATGAAGTTAAGCTCCACGTTCAAGGACGTTGCTTCCTTTGCAGAGAAGGGCGCAGCTTGCTGTTCTCAAACGCAGCAAACCCGTCTGCCTGCACGCTCCCTGCAAGGATGCATTTTGCAACAGAAATTGGTGTAGATGTTGCCCAAGTGCAGTTTTCACTCGCAAAGCTCCTGGGAGCAGCAGATGGCTGCATAACTACAGCGTGCTGCTCTTTGAAGCATTTCTGTGTGTACTGTCAGCCAGGTTTCTCTTCAGAAGATGCTCTTTGCCTCCTATTTCCAGGCTGCAGTGGAGCATTCTCACAAGGCTGCCTGCCCCGGTGCTCCTCGGCACTCCCAGCCTGACAGACGAGCGCCAGCGCTCCCCCTTGCTGGTAAATCTGCGAGCCCAAAGAGGGAACAAGCTCCATAGATTTAATTGGAAAAAGCAATTCCAAGCAACCTGTGCTGTGACAGTGCCTGTCCTGAAGGATGGCACGAACGTGATGAGCGCTGCAAGTGGCAGCAGTGCCAGTGGCTGCACCTTACAGACACAGGCATCGACACAGGTACAAAGCTGAGAAGCTCGTGGCTCCATCTCAGAAGGGCAGTAATCAGGTATGAGATGAGCACACTCCAGTCCCACAGTTGGCAGCACTGCAGAGCCACCAGAATTAAAGCAGAATTTCCGCAGGGGTCAAGGCTTTCCAGGCTGGAGGGCTCACACAGCATTCGGCTGTGGCAAAGTCAGGAAGGACAGAGACTTGGGGTAACGTGGAAAGTTTTAGTCTGCAAAGGCAGGAACAGGACCTATAACTACTACATCCAAAGGGGAATAAGGAAGAAACAAACCAGATCAGGAAAAGTCACCTGGAGGAAGCGTCCTCCTCTTTTCCAGGCTGGGTTCAGCGCTACAACAGCGCTCTTTATTCAGGTCCATCCCCTGCCATTTTCATCCAGAAAGACACTGCACATATGGCAAGGAATTTCCACGGGTTTCATTAACCTGCTCTACTTTGAAGTATTAGACACCTGAAGCTGCAGTCATAATTAGAGACACCGTTCTGTGCCAGGTATCAGATTTTCACTTCTTCTGATTCCCAGGAGGCCTGGAGCTATGACATGGCTTTAGAGAGCTCAAGGTGATCCCAAGTTTTTATTAAAAAGTTAGGGGTGCCTTCAATTAAAAGGGGCTGCTCAGCGCTGCACTAAGCTTAAAAATGCACATGTACACAGAGATCATTTCGCAGCCTTCCCCTTAAGGGTATCTGGCTGTAAATGGAAACAAATTGGGCTAAATTTTGAAAGTTTATTTTCAAAATTGCCTCTCCTCGTTTCCTTCCTTGCACACAGGGGAAGGTGTTTGTTTTGCTCAGGAGCACCTCACAGGCTGGTGTCTCGGGACCAGCAGCAGCACACGGACTGGGAGGCACTGCTTTAGAGACTGCTGCCCTGGGCAGGTCAGGATGTTGCCCTCTTTTTTTTTTGCTTTTTTTTTTTTTTTTTTTTTTTTCCAAAGCAAGGACATGCCTTAGATTGTTCACTGCGTTGATCCACGGCAAGTCGCTCAGCAATGGGAACGGGAGCATCGCAGTACAGGGTCAGAGCAGAGTATTTCAGTAACAAGCCTCAGCAGGGACCGCTACAGAAAAAAAGATGGAGCGCAGTCAAGGACAGCGACTGAACGATCCGCACGATCTCAGGAGATCCTCAGACACAGCGGCTTCTAAACCCATCCAGACGTGAGACTGTTCCCATCGTTCAAACAATTGGTTGTTCTTCAGAAATGCCACTGCTCCCTCAGACCACCCCGCAGCCCTGGGGGCTCAGCTCCACGAAGCCCCCAGGAGGCCCCGAAAAAGGAAGCTCGCCCCGTATCAGCACCGGGGTTATGAAACTTCACCGACTGTTTTGAAAACTTGCCGCTGTTTTTCCAAAAGGAGATTACAAAAACAGGGCTTTCTGCTCGGGGCAAGGTTTTTGGACAGCCTCGGCAAGGGCAAGGCGCTCTGTTTGCGCTGAACGCAGCGGGCGGGCTCCTGGGGCTCTCATGCTGCAGCCAAGAGAGCCTCCCACCGCACCGGGACCACATCTGATACAGCCTCCTTGGACAGGTGACAGCAGTCTCTCCTACCTCCTTTCGTCTGCTCCTTCTGTTGACACAACACCATCAAAGGCACCTTCCCCTCAGCTCACGAGGGGAAACCCGAGCTCCAAACTCTGCCTCGAAACACGGGCCAGAAGCCGGCAGTGCTGAAGCGGTACGGAGCGGGGCCTGGGGATACAGCAGGGCTGGAGCAACAGAGGTGGGAGAGGTTTTTGCACGCTTGCTGTGTCACATGAAGACTACCCCAAATGCTTTTAGTACAGACTTGGTCTGAAGCTGCCTGCTCGCTCGGGCTGGAGCAGTAAGAGGCAGGGAGGACGGACCGGCCGCTGCGCCCTGGCACTGCCAATGTCCTAAAATGAACGGAGAGGATCAGAGCATCTACCACCGAGCATCGCCTTCCAGCCTGTTTTAATCTGAAATCTTGGGAGAGATGAGAAGTGCTCCCATCTCCCCAGCCAAAGCTAAGGCGGCCTCGTTGCACGGAGACAAAAGCACCAGGAAACGAGCGCTGGGAAGCTCTGCCCTCCTGCAGGAAGGGCGGCCGGGCTGCTGCATGGCAAGGCTGCGCGCAGCAAACAGGAAGAGCCGAGCCGCGGGGCTGCGGGGCTGCTGCAACAGCAGAGCAGTGGGAAAACACATTGCTGGAGGGTGGCACTGCGACTCCTGGGGCTCTCTCGCCTTCTCCTGCGGCTGGAGGGACGATGGCAGCAAAGGAGGGGACGGTGCTCGGCCCAGGGTGGTAAGGGAGACCCAGCAGGGAGGATGGGTCTTCATGATTTTGGCTAGCGCTCCTCTCCCTGCAAAGATCTGGTCTTTGTTTTGTCCTTCCTTATTTTATAAGCACGGTACAAGACCCTGATTCAAAAAAAAAAAAAACTGTCTACCTCTGCCCAGTTAGCCTCTGGGAGCACAGGCAAAGCTATCGGCGTTTTTCTCTCCGATTTGCAAAAGCTCCAAAGGTGCTTCCCAGCTCAGCGCACGGCTCTGGCACACAGAGGCCAAGTGCAGGGCTCCTGAGGAACAGAACCCAACAAACACAGGAAGGAGAAAGGCTGCAGAAACACACGGTTGCTTCAGGAGTCTGAAATAGCAGGGGCAAGCCAGAAAGACAGCTGCCTGGGGGTACGCTCTCCATCCTGCCTATAAATTACCCGCAGCAGCCCAAGGATGACACGAACACCAAACACCGAGGGGACGATGACGTTGAAGGGCCTGGGTCAGCGCTGATGGCTGGGGCAGCCTCTCCCAGGAGCTGCCACACAGATCTCACAGCACAGAGGCAGAAGGGATCCCAAGGAAGAGCGTTTCACAGACCTGCAGGGAACAGGGAAAGTCTTCCCTGCTGCCAGCGTGGGGCTGAGCCCTGGGTTGGCCACCTCCACGTGCCAGCAGCCCTGTGCCAAAGGCCTCACAGCTCCTGCACTGCCCCATTGGGCCAGGGCTGTGAAGTCTCCATTTTTAAGCAATTTTTGGTTCCTTCCACAGCCATTTCAGCTGCATGAGAAATTGTTTTCAGGGAGCACCAGAGGACTATCGATACCAACGTCATCCTGCCTGGGCCCTTGCTGCAAGAGCAGCGTGCTGTGGCTTGAGCTGCAGAGGAGTTGAGACTAACCCTTGCCTCCAGCTGGATAAACAAACGCCAGCTTAAGCCACCTCCAGCCCTCGATCAGGTTCGCCTCTGCAAATAGAGGGGCCAAAAATCAAAGAAGAGCCTGGATTAACGATGCAAATGAAGGCAAAGAAAGCATCCCTGATGCTGGAGGAAAGCACTCATGGAGAAAAGCACCTGCCTGGGGGGTCCCCGGCCCAAGGAGGACGCTGTGGCTGCAGTTGTGCACTCACACGTCAGCACGAGACGGTGCTGCTGCCCTGCGTAGGAAACGCTGTGAGCTCCTGTGCACGCTTCAACTCCTCTGCAGCTGGGAATGACGAATTTTACATCCCAGCAGCAGGCGCTGAGAGCACACGAGGACCTCTCCTCCGTGGCCAGGCAGCCCCTGTTGCACGTTTCTTGCCCTGGAGAGGCACACACAGCACACACAGCACACACACAGCCCTCGGGCTGCGGACGGCCTCGCCCCACATCCACGCACACCACACGAGGGCTGAGCTGCCTCTGCACACCCTTGCGTGCCTGTCTCCATCGGTAACTCCCCTGCAGGGCTCCCACACACAAGGGCTATCCATAATCCTCCCTGCGCTCCCTCCTGCTCCAGCAGGATTTGCGTGTGGGAGTGCAGGAGGTGCAGAGTAACTCCGAGTGGCCAGGAGAGCTTGAGGGAGAGGAGTTTAGAGGCATTCCTGCTCACGTGCCTAAAATAGAGATGCTGCTGCCCACCCGCCTTTGGGAAGCCTCACACCCCACCAGCAAGAAGCGCTACATAAAAGCTGGGCATTAACTCCCTTGTTCTGCTCCGGTCTAATAAGTAAAAAGTCAATGCCATTGTTTTAGATCTAAGCAAAAAGCACTTTGAAACCTCAAAAATTAGGGTTTTTTGAAGCAATTACCTACCTCCTCCGTCTCCGAGACTAAAGAAACATGGGCCAATTATTTCTTTGAAGGCTAAATATTTACTCCTAGGTTCAGTGCAGCAGCTCACGGTGGGGATGAATTACCCAGCTCTGATGTCATTTCATCTGATGCCCGCAAGTAAGAAAACCCAAATGAAAACAGCAGGTATGGAGAACAACAACAACAACAAAAAAAAAAAACTTTCTCCTGGCAAAGCCCCATGAGGGGCAGGGATGAAGCTGCTCCAGCTCACTGCAGCCACGGCCCTGGGCAGGATCCAAGGCCTTTAGCACAGCCCCGGTGCCATGGTCCTGCTCCAGGACCCCCTGGTTAAGGGCACGGGTCACTGTGCACAATGACACCTCTCTGAGCCAGAAGTGGCCTGGTGGAGAAGCCACCGTCACACCCCGGGGACAGACAAACCCCACGGAGCATAGAGCAGAGGGGTGGGAATTCCTCCTCAACCTCCAGGAGCAATTAGCTCGCACACACCCCGTGCTGGAGCAGGCGTTAATCAATCAACGTCAGCTCTCCTTTTAAGATCCCTCCTGCGTTATTTACATCTGACTCCAAGTTTCAAAGCTCTCTGCTTTTGCCCCCTCCAGCCACTATTCTTTCCCAGGCAGTGGGTGCCAACACCCTGGTTAGGGCACCAAAAAGGAGCTATGTGCAAGAAACCACCACCAGCACAAGCGCGGGTGACTCATCTTCTCTGAAGACCGACGAACAAGAGCGCTCTCTGTTCGGTGAGACTGCCTGAAGTTTCAGTTGCGATCTGATCTTGCTCCATGCGCTCATGACAGCATGCAGAAATATTTCCTCGGGGGATCTTCCCATGGGACTTAACTCTGACACATATTCCCACAGGACTTGTTCTTTTAACGGCGCTATTTGTTAGTAAGGCAGTGGGAATTCTACTTTGTGAAATACCAACAGAGTGACTGAGACGCGGAGCTGGGTGCCGGCGGCTGGGTTCATTAACGCGGTGCAAGCGCTAACTGCGAGTCATGCCCCACATTCAATCCGACGGAAGAACTCGCTGGGCTGCAAGAATAGTTGTCCCGGGTCACACCAGAGGTCTGCACAGCCCAGTATCCTGTTTATGCTACCCATGGCCTCTCCTCCACCCTGAGCAGAGGGAGAGGAGCAGGCGAGCTCTACGGCACGGAAGGAGGAAGAGCAAGAGCCAGTTTCCACAAGCATTCACTGGGCTTTATTTTCTTCCTCCATTTTAAGTCCGAGCCTGCTGAGTTCTCACCTGCAGACGTAATGCAGTGGACGGGCAGACTCAAAGATCAAACTGAAATGTTTAAAGCCTGTGCAGACGTATAGCCCACCAACACCAAGCCGCGCATTAACACTTCGAGTTACATCTGACCAGTTCTCAAGTAACACCAGCACGCAGGACATCTTGATTTCACAGAACTTCGTAACAAAAAAAAATGTTAGACAGGAAAACACATCTTGAAACAACAATTAAGTAATCTTCAATACTGGAGGAACAATACTTACAGAGCATGAAGCAGGGGCAGAGGGAGTCTGCACCCAAGCAGATAACTCAGCAAGGAACGCCTGATGGGTGCTGAGCTCCTTTTCCTTTTGTTCTTCCCTCTCTTCGTTAAATGTAAAGCTTTTGCCAAAATGGCTAGTTTTATACTCCCCCCTCCCCCCCGAGCTTCCCCCAATTCTGCTTTTGTCAAAGTTATGTTAGTCAAATTCAGCAATATATGAAAAACACACATCTCGTGTGTGACACTTGGAGTTCAAAGCCAGTGTGGGAAATCATTTGTGGCATTTTCCTGCTCCGCTCAGAGCAGGACTGCAGGAACGTACCTGTTTTCCCACGCTTTCCTGGTTGCTGTGGGTAGCCAGCACGGGCATGTCTCATCCACTCCTCAAAATACCTAAGTGGCAACTACCGAAGACACTCAAAAAATCTCAGCTTTGGGACACCACCACTTAACTGGCACAGCTTCTCGTGACTGCAGTTAAGTGGCACTCATCCCACGTGGCACGAACCAGCACTGAACACCTTCTCCAGACAAAGAGGAAAACCAGAAACAACTCAGCCTGCCTCACAGCGCACTGCTGCGGGCAAGAGGACACACAGGCTGGCAGAAAAGGACGTGACCTGAAAACCATTCAATGATAAAACATGCGGGAAACACAGACTGGGACCACGCAGTCCTACAGGTGAGATCTGACGAGGGTTTTAGCAGCAGGGCAGTGGGAGAAGGGCTAGGGAAGGCGGCCGGGCGCTGCCCCTCACCTGATGCCAGGGGCCGGATCCACTCCTTGCTGTTGAGGTCGAGTCTCCAGAGGTCGTTGAAGGCAGCGTTGCAGCTGCTCTGCGTGCAGCCCCCGAACACGTACATCGACTGGTTGGCGTCATAGTAACACGCGCCTAGGGAAAAGAAACCCACCATTAGTTCGTCCTTCTCCTGTCTTCATGGGTTGGGTGAAGAAGATTTCCTCCCCCCAGTCCAGGGATTCAGGCAGGAGAAAAGCAACCAGGCTACAGCAACCCCAAAACCACGGGCCAGCTCAGGAGTATCCCCGACCAGTGCAAACCTCCAGCAAGAACCTTCTAAGACGATTATCCCCTCAAGCAGACCTGCTCCTGAAAGTGCAAAGAAAGCTGCCTTAGAAGCTTACAGTTAATTAGATTAGCTATGATTAGCGCTTTCAGCACGCTTACCTTTTCTAAGCTATTTCACATTGCTTACAGGGCTGCCAAATTTTCCTAAGTGACAGTCCTGTACACCTACGCCTGGTGGCTTGTTCTTTTTTTCAAAGCTGACAGCATTTCTCCTTATCTCATCACAACCCAGTGCCACTGAAACACAGGCATCTCACACGAGCATCCCCTTTGCTTCTTAGGGGCCAGGATCAGGCAGCACGAAGGGGAATAAGGAGGAAACACAACACTTGACAACCCCGCTGAGATACCCAGGGAAGAGAGAGCTTTTGGCCCAAAGCCGAACTCAGCAGCGAAAAAATTCAGTGTGCTGAGCCAGCTTGTGTCCCGTGGCACCCAGGCACCTCTGACAAGCACTGAGTTACACACACGGAGCAGACGGGGATGGTGCAGCTCCTCTGCCTCGGAGGATGTGTGTGAGCACTGCAGCACGATGCAGACGCGTTCAGGAAGTCAAACCACTGTGATTAACACAACAGGCGCTGAGGATACGAGCGGCGCTCCCCGGTTCCTGGTCTCCCTCCTCTCACAACCAGCCCCAGCCCCGCTGACTTCACACAGCACCCCCCTGTCAGGGCTGAGCCCCGCACCGTGGGATGCTCGCGGCAATTTGGGGCTCCCCCACTGCTCACGAGCAGGGCCCAGGGCCCAGGGCACAGCGTATGGGGCAGGACGGTGGCGCAGGGAGAAGGAGCTTGTCCTTTGGTGGTGGCTCTGATGGACAGGCACACACTGACTCTAAGTCTGCAAGGATTAAATTTCCACGGGCAGTTTTGGCACAGGCGTTGTCACCTGCCAATCCTCTGACCTGAAAAGAGGAGCCATAGCAGCAGGTATGCGCCTCGGCCGCGTTCTGCTTTTAGCAATTCAATCCTCCCTTGACCTGACATAGCCTGAAAATCTCAATTCTTGGGTTTTCTCAAAGAGCCTTCCCTTTCTTCCTGCAGAGCTCTGGAAAGGAAAGCACACGGCTTTTGCAGGAAGGACAAGTTTGCTGCTGAAGCCTGACCTACCTAGCAGGGAGCTGCTCTGCTGGTCACAGCATCTCCAGGGGCATATTTAACAGCCCCCAGTCACCACAAACTCAACACGGATAGTCCCAAAACACTAAATCCTTCCTGTGGTCCCACAGCACAAGCCCTGCTATGCCAGGGAAGCAGCGTGCTCCGACCTGGGCACCCACCTGCTTGGATGTGTTCAGATGAGGGAATCACCTGGGGCTTGGAGGGAGCAGGAACCATCGCCCTCACCATGACAAGCGATATATCGCACAGAGGCAAAGAGCAAAAGGAAAAGGCAAAGTTGAGGCAGGCAGCCCCTGGTGCAGGGCAGCGTACGACCCCGGGTACGATGCGGAGAAGCACACGGGGGCACGCAGAAGCCCCTCCAGGGTGGGTGTTTGTGCACAGGACCACGCGACTCCGTAACTAACCAGCACAAGGCAGGCTGCAAAATCAGCAGCACGGGGAGGGCAGGGCTCTAGCTGGGAAGGGAATTTGAAAAAAAAAGAAATGTAAAAGAGAAATTCAAGCTCGCTGTGTCTGTAAGCTCAGCACAGGAGCGCAGCAGCTCCAGCAGCCAGCATTACTCCGTGCTGAAGCCAAAGCTGAGGTGCGGGCAGGGCAGGGTGCAAGCTGCGCCGCTCCTGCTCTGTCTCCACACCACTTGCTGTACGTGGCTGTTCACCAGCTCCACGAGCCATAAAATTAAAATAGATTTGGGTTAGCTGAACTGACAGGACACCAGACTGCTCCGGGGGAGCTCGTACCGCCACGGAACCGCTACGAGAGCACCTGGGCTGGAGGGAACCAAGGGGCTGACGGCCTCCCTTGGGCAGGGAGAGGAAAAGAGCCGAGGAGCCGGCCGCCCTCACGCCCTTGGCTCTTGCTGGGAAGGCCGGGGCACGGAGGTGGCCACAGAGCGGGGCTGGGGGATGTGCGAGGGCAGCGCGGGACCACCCAGCAACCCCACGTGTGCATCTGCACGGGGTCCTTACCTGCAGCTGAAGGCTTCATCTCAAACCACATCTCGCCCAGCTGTATAATACACACCTACGCCACGCGAAATACCTGCGGAGCTGCCTTTCGGGTGGGGGATACACTGAGCAATGTAAATAGTGGCGCAGGAACTGCGCGGGCTGCAGGAGGTACCTGGATTGGGATGCAAGCTGGCCTGCCTTGGCACCGACACGGGCGGAGGAGGTTTGCATGACCCCCCAGCACGTCTCCCGGGAGCAGAACCGGGAATAACAAGGAAGGAATAAGGAGTGGGACCAGGAGTAATGAGCAAAAGCATTTCTGTAGCCTCACCCACTCCCCAAGCCTAGCCCCGGCACCATTTGTGCACGGTACGAGCCCTCGCAGGCTGCTACGGCTCAGCAAGGTGAGGGTACCAGGCAGTGCTGCCCCCGAAGCACGTGCAATTCACAACTGGTGCGAAGCAACACGTGCTTCTGGGGGGGATCTGCTCAATGTTTCTTGAAAGCTTACTGTTGTCTTAGAAATCTGATCACTACCTCATCGTGACAGGTCGAGAGCCCCTCACCTCCTCCCCACGCCAAAGCCTTGGCGACTCCTGCTTTCACACAGAGCGCAGCTCATTTATTATTTCGAGGGGAGGTGGCAACATTCCTCTCCTCTATTTGGATTTAAAAAACCGGCCAGCCAGACAGGCACCATGACGTCCGCACGGCGTGTATTTTAATCCTAGACCAAAATAATTTAAACTTTGCCTTCCTGCTTCTTCTTAGCAAGCCATTCAAAGCTTCTGAAGCCAAGGCAGGCAGATCAGTTTGAAAAAAAGTAATTAACGCAAGCACAACTGAAAACTCCGGTTTGATACCAGCCTTTCAGGGTGCAGAACAAACCCTGGGAGGAAGATGTGCATCCGTGGTGCTTTCAGCTCTTTGTTGGGTGGAAAGCAAGGAGAAGCTGAAACCCTGGGATGGATTTGTATTTCTTTTTAAAGGACTTAAATTCCAGTAAAATTCAGCGCGTCCCAGAGTTTCAGTATTGCAGAGATGGCGTGCTTTTGTAACTGGAAATTAAAAGAATAAATATTTCTGATGTTTGAAGACACCGATACGCAAACAGACTGCAAAGGCAGCTTATTTTGAACACATTCCTGTTTTCCCTCTGTGCTGCACAACAGCCACGAACAAAGCATCAGAGCTTTTTCACCCAGAGTGTGAGACAACCAAAATAAAGATCAATGGACTATAACTGGGAAGGGAAAGCTGAATGCAAAACACATGCCCTTTGTGATAATTAGAGGGCATTGACTTTTTAAACGTCAACTACATCAAATAAAGTAACCTATACATATGGGAGTCAAGTTCAGAGGTCAGATTCCCCATCAGAGAGAGGGGGGAGAAGTCAGCTGGCTGTTGAACTCCCATTGCTACATGGCTCCCAGCTGAAAATAGCACCCCAGCTTTGCTGCTAACTGTTGTCAGGCCATCTTGGCTCCGAAACTGCCCCACAACACGGCCCCACCAGCTACTGATGGCGCCAGCCCGAAGGAGCTCCCGTGCTTCCTTAGCTCAGGGCAGGAGATGCAGCGCCATGAGATGGTGCAGAAGAGCTCCCTGCCTCCTTCAAACGCGACCCCAGCCTTACAGCCCCTGTACTTGTGTTCAGCGGTGCTCCCAGGAGCGCCCTGCCGAGCTGCCAGCATCCTTCCAGGCACGCTGGGTTGTGCGGGGAGAAGCTGGCTGTGCCCAGCCCGCTTGGCACGGGAGGCAGCGCGAGCGCAGCGCCGGGAGGCAGGGCTGAGGATGAAAGGGCCCGGGCCCGCTGGCTGGCACCCGTGTTTACGCCGACTGCGCCGCAAGTTGCGGCACGATGAGAATGCTCCGGACCTCGGGAAGTTCAGCTCTGCAACTGCCTTCCACCTCTGCGTGGGGTGTGTGTGTGTGTGTAGGAATCCTGCACCTACCCCCTCTTCTCTACAATTTCCCCGCTGCAGTCAGACCAGGGCCTCGGTACAGTCAGAAGGCAGCGATATATTTAGCAAAGCTGGGAGATAACAGAAGCTGCTCGGTCCCCTTGCTCTGGTTGGGAAGTGGCCCGTCCTGTAAAACAAACATCTTTCCAGTTTTTCCCCTCGTCTTTCAGGGTAAATTTGCTTTAATTAGTCATCACCTTGGTACCATGCGCCCCAGACCGTGCGGAAACATTTCAGTTACAATTAGTCACTGCACAGCCACCTCCTCCATCAAAGGATCAATATTTCTGGCTCAACGGTCGACATTCCTTTGCTGCCTTTCCTTTTCTGCATTCCTCCACCTTTTGACATCACTTTCCGAGGGCAGCCAGTTATTTAACTGCATGAGTCACTGCTCTGGTATGATCTCTGTAGGCTTATACATTAGGGCTACAGACAACAATTAGATGACTACTGCAAACCTTCCACCTTCAGACACCTCGCTGGTCTTCATCTCAGAGACCTATGCACGAAGCACATCTTCCACTAAGCCTGTGTTTAAATCCCAAAGAACAGCATCGCCGATAATTGCATAGTGTTGTGCAGCTCTGGTTAAATCCTTTAGAAAAGCTACAGCCCATCCATAAAGCCTGTTATCAGCCACACTCGTCGTATGATCAAAGGCCTTGACAAATGCTTCCTCCCCATAAAACAACGGTAACCCCATTAGTTATTCCTTATCGAACAGTTTTTCAATTACGTTGTTCAGAATTTATAGCAGACGATGACCTCTAACTATTTAAAATTCTCACTTGTCATGTTAAATATTGGCTCCAAATTAGCACTTCTGAGATATTTCTAATAAATCTTGGGAAAAAAAAGAGACAGCCCTGGCCAATCCTTCCATGCTACCGCTGCCCGTTGACTTCAAAGCACTCATACCCGGCAGATGACGTCTTCCCATGAAACCTGGCGACTCACCCCTAAAAAATGGTTTGCGAACCCTCCCTCACTCCCCCCTTCCCAGACCTCCCCTTCTTAGCTCGCCTCGCTGCATATTAGTACTTGAGATCACAGGTTTTTCAGATCCTCTTTGCATTGTGATTAATGATTTGTTGCCTCAGTTCTAGCCTCTCGCTCAGAAAGGAATCTCAGCCCAGCCCGGCTTTGATCAGACCTTCCTCCAGGCTCTGATATTGGAATCCACCCACAAACACGCGCGGCTTTGCTGTAGGGAAAGCAGATACCGCAGATCTGGAGAACTGTTCAAAAATAATTCGTTTTAAACCAGCAAACAAGTTAATCCAGATTAGCTTTCTGCACACCAAGTGTATTAATAACGCTTCTGTAGTGACCAAGGGCTGAGCAGAGCCAGGACGGTGTCACTGAGGCTGATGGAGATCAGAGGCTCTGAGAGCTGTGGCTTTGGTGAAACAACTCAGGCTGCAGCAAGTGGCAAGAGGAAGCCCCTGTTGGGCAGCAGAAAAAACGAAAGCACATGCAGCAAGTCCTTGGCATAATATTTGGGCCTTCTTTGGGTGATTCTTTGCTATCCTTACAGCTCGCCAGGCACAAGGAAGCTGTTCCAAGGCACTGGGGTGGAAACGGTGCAGGTGAGATACCCCCTCAGAAACAGGCCGGTTAGGACGGACGCCACCACCAGCTAACTGAGGGAAAACACCCGTGAATCTGCACGTCATCGGGAAGCACTTTGTTAACATTGCTACTTCAAAACGGGTGATGAAACGTGGTGCCTTTTTGAAGTTTGAGGAGGACACAAATCCTTGAGCAGAATGCTGCCACCAGAACATCCCCTAGGCTTTTTTTGGGCTGCACATTCTGTGCGTTGGTTGTTCCATAAATTATTACTCGGGAATATGAAAATTTTATGACTGCTTGCTCTTGGAATTGCACCGCTTACATCATGTTTATTTACCTTTGTGAACACAAAGTTTGCTCCCCGGAAGAGCCGTCTCCCAAAGAGGTCTGACCCAGCGACAAAGCCACAAGGACTGAATTTTTGTCATATTTCAACATGGTGCCTGGCACAGCCACTGCACCACAAATAAGTTTTATTTAAGTAGCTTTCCCTCAACGGGAACCCGTTCCCTGTTCCAGAAACTTGGAAGCAGGGCAAAAATTCAGCCATAAATTAAGCAATGTTGTCAACTGAACTGCTGACTTCTATCGGCAAATCACACCCACGACAAGCGTGCTTGCCTCAGTCCCTCTCATCTGCAGCCCTTTGTGTTTTGTTTTGAAGCACACCACGCTCAGCCTCCTCCAGGCTGTTGCTCACAGGCGTAAGAGACGATGTGCTGCGTAAAACGGCCAGCGTACGTCCCTACGTGCAGCGGGTCGGCAAACTCACCGGCTACAACAGCCACTGGACTGGAGGTTTCTCTTGAAGGGGACAGGGCTCAGACTTGAAGGGGAGCTGTGTAAAGTCTGCATGTAAGATTTGCAAAAAACAGGGTGGGATTTTTTTTCCTAACTCCATTAACATTTCCTCTTTCTAGCCCAGGACAACAAACAGCTACTGAATCCCTATTCTTGTGTAAAGTGCTTGTGTTGGCAGAGCTGCCGCGTTACACCGGGCAGATAAGGCTCTGCTGCAGCAACAGGCACGTGCGCCACCACTCCGCCCCGAATGACACAATGCAAACACCTCCTTACAGCTTCCCACGGTAACTCCGAGCTGACGAGGGGCGAGCGGAGCCCTTCTGGGCAGCTACTTACTGTGCGAGAAGCGTTGAGTGATGGGGGTTCCTGGGTAGGGGTAAGTGCGACTCTCCCACTGAATATTTCCTTCTTGCACCGCTTTGATAAAGCCGTGATAACACTGATGGGCCACACCTAGAGAAAAGACGAGACGTCAGCAGAATTTGAGGCATGTTAAGAACAGACAGTGTCTGCACAGTTGCACAAGTGCATCCAAAGCCAGCACATAACACACCTATATAAAGCAGTGTGTGTATACGCCGCCTGACAGCCTTTGTAGGAAGCAGCGAGCTTGGAGAAGCCAAAGCAAATGACAAATTATCACTCGGTGGTGTGCGGTGAGTAGCAGCATGATAGCAATTACAGAACAACCCCTGTATTTGGGCTATAAATACACTGGTGGATGTTCAGAGGAGTCAAAAGAATAAAGAACACGGACTCTGCAAACGCAGAAATCAGCATTCACTCCACATATTCACCACACCTTTGCTATTCGTCAGCTGTGCTTGGTAAAGCCAAGCCTTTGGGATAGGTGTGTGTGAGGCTGCGGTTCTGCCCCGCTGCCAGGAGGCAGCTGCTAACACACAACTCTCCCCGGACTGAGCTGCTCTGCCACGAGCAGTAACAACCAGCGAAGGCTCAGCTGGAGGCAGGGAGCCCGCAGTCAGCACAGCAGAAACATCACCTGCTGCCAAGGAAGGTCTCTAGAGAGAAGAGGCCGAACCTGGCATCCCAACAGCCCAGCACCTGGCCGCAGCCAGGCAGTGGGAAGCCAAGGTGCCAGCAGGACTGTTTCAGCATGGAACTACACACAGCACGCTTCAGGTCACTATAAACACGTATTTAAGCACAAATCCCACGTATTAGGGACATGTCTTCGCAGAGGGGGGGTTTTGGCCCACTCTGCTGCAACACAAGGCTAATCACACCCCAATTAATGCTGCACGTAAGCGCACCTTTCTGCCAGAGGAGCACACAGGCCTTAACGGAGCACTGAGGACAAACAGCACATAATAATGAACTTTTAAGAGAATGCCTGCAGCTACTGGACAGTAATCTACAGTAACTATGAGAGGGGAAGCCAGTGACACAAGGCAGCACGTGTCAGGTGAAAATATTCCTTCTTAGCCTGCCAGGGCATTGACCTGTCCTACGGGAGGTGGCTCCAGCTCCTGTGGTGCAGGCCAGCAGCAGAGCCACGGTTAATCCTGTGCATGGAGCGCGTGTCTGCTTGTGCAGAGAAGGGCCAGAGCCTGCTTGCCGTGGGAAGAAAAGGGGCTGGTGAAGCCTTGTGACTGCAGCAGCTCAGCAGATGCTCTGTGGCCCCAGCACCTGCTCCGCCTTGCGCCCACAAGCCCTGCTGCCTCAAAGCACAGAGCCGCGGGGAGAGGATGCAGCCCGTCACGCTTCTGCAGCAAAACATCAGTTTTGAGAAAGAAAGCGTGCAGAGCAGATCCTGGGTTAGCTGAACACCGTTTACCTCTAGCACTTGGGTGCTAACAGAACCTCCAACGCCAGCGTGTAAGCCTCACCATGCCCTGACACCGAAGGGGCTGGATCCGTCCTCGCTGGCAGCCCGGGCTATGGCAGCAATTGCACTCAAGGTGCCAGAACCTGCTGGGATTTTTCCCCGAGAGTTTGCTGACCGTAAGCCCTGTGCCAGGAACACCCCCGGCAAGAAATCAGACTCAGGGATACACAGCAGGAAGCTTTAAAAAAATGAAACCCTGGGTCTTCAAGCAGCTGGTCCCCAAGAGACACACGGGAAACGTAACCTGAACTGTAGGATTTTGGAGCAGATGTATCCTGACAAACAGGAAAAATTGACTGGTAGCAAAGAAATCAAGCATTTACCTTGAGTAACCTCTGCTTTGCAGAGCACACGTTGGTGATTACACTCCCTTTGCACTGTAACCACCACAAAGATGATGTGGCTGCCCAGCACCTCTCGCCGCCCAGACTCACGCCGATGTCACGGGGCGCCTTGGGCTGCTCTTCCCTCCCCTACACTCCAGGACGTTTCCCACAGTCTCTGTTGGGGTGAATCACCGGCTGCTTGCTCACTCCAGCTGCATCCTTTGCATCTCTTAAGGCTGCTTCAGGAACAAGCATGTGTGAGAAAGCAGCAACTCAAGGCCATGGGCACTTGAAAACCTTTCAGCAGAGGTGCAGACCGCTGGGCCGGCAGGACCGGAGCACTGCGTGTTCGTGGGCCCAAAATTATGCCAAAAAGTAATTGTGCAATGCTTACTTCTGAAGGAGCTGCATTTTGGTTCAACCTCCAGCCTGTTAAACTCTGGGCAAGGCAGAGAATCCTTGGAATCTCAGCAATGCCTCACATGTGCAAGGAAGTCCACAAGTGAGACATCACCCCACACACCTGCCCAGCCCTACGCAGCGCCAAAGGCAGAAAGCGCGGCCCTTCTCACCTGACACCTGCTCTGCGTTTCCCAGAAGAAACAAGTCACCCAAGCGCAGCAGCCTGCCTCATTTCCTACAGATCTAACCAGGGCTGTCTCTCCCAGCGCCTGTTCTTATGAAGCCTGCAAACAGACCTCATGTGTCCAACAACCTGATGTAACAGAAATCGCCGCTGTCTGCAGGAGCACTGGAAGCCAAGAGGCAGGCAGGGTTTGCGCAAGGCTACAAGCAGAGCTCTGTCGTATCACATATATCTAGCATTAAAATATCCCCATAAGGCTTCAGAATTAATGCTGCGCAGAGGCAAAGCGAAGCATCTGTATCTCAGGGCTACTCTTTCAGGAAATCTGCATATGCAGATCTCTACTAATGTAGATGCAGTTTACGCTTTGCCACTTATCTTCGGCAGAGCTGTAAGAACCGGGCACGGTTTTGTTCCCAACCAAAAGCACAGGCTTTGGGAATGTAATTATTGAGCAAGATGCAAACAAAGCACAATTACAGCCCCATTAGACATGGGATGCCGGGAGCGGGGCACTGCTGTGCGTGTTGGAGAGGAAGCCTGAACGCAAGGTCAGGAGCGCCGCTCGTTAGCAGCGTACGGGCAGCGTTCAGAAGCAGTACTAAGCGAGCAGCCCGGTCGTGGGGGTTTTGGGGTTTTGCTCGTTCCTATTTCAAAAGAGAACACCCAGCCCGACGGCAGGAAGCTGCCTCGGCTGAGGGGCTCCGTTCTGCAGCACTGGAGTTACCGGCAACACAGCAGCAAGGCGAGGCTTCAGCTGCTTTTCAGGCATTTTGCAGAAGTCAGATTTCTGAGTTAAAAGGGAGAAAATAAAGGCAAGGCTAAAGCAAAGCAAAGAGCAGCTGGAACATGAAGCCACATCCCCACAATTAAAAAAACGCATTCTCACTACAGCCATCTGTACCTTTGATTAGTCGATACCACTGTTTGCAGACAAGGGCAGCAGTTTTGTGCTCCTGGTACGGTGAGAGGAAGGACAGGATATATTCCAAAACCTCTTCGGGGAGCTCCAACATCGATCTGTTATGCCTGGTCTCCTCCACCTCCAGCTCAGCGTGGGGCTCGTCATCTTGCTCCATCGTCCCTTCGACCACAGCTTCTTCGGGATCCACGGCCATGAAACTGTCATCTTCACTGTCTGAGGAGCTGGCCATGGCATTCCACTTCACAGCTTGGGGAGAGAGACAACACCGAGGTAAGAGCGAAACCCACCAGCACCAGGAAGGCAGCTGCAAGCCGCGCACGTTACACGAGAGGTCTGCACGGAGCCCTGCACCAGCGAGCTCCGGGTCAGGGCCGTGGTTTTTGCAGGGCTTTGAAGCGGGCTGCGCGCAGTTTAGGAATGAGCTCGAGACCAAGCTGCCGGTGCGTGCAGACAGAAGGTTCGGCACCTTTCCTCCCCCAAACAAACGCTAACCACCACCACCACCATCGGCGGGGCAAGGCTCGCCTCTGCTGGGAAAGCAAACACGTCACGCCGCTCTCTGGCCGCGGAGCGTTTTCCCAGGCCACTTCTTCATCTCTCAGCCCCGCAGCTGCCTGCGGACAGCACCGGGGAGAGCAAAAAGGAAGAAAGAAAACCCACCGCAGGAATGAGAGCCTGCGACAGCCCCGCTCCCCACGGCCTCCCCCTGCCACCACCGTGTTGCAGGCCCCGGCAGGACGTGGTGGTGGCGGTGTCCCCGCAGCTGCCCGCGGTTTGGCAGCACCAAGCTGTGGGGTGAGGAGGTGCCGGGCCCTGGCACAGGGCTGGGGGCAGGACCGGGATCCCCGGGGAGCCAGGCGGGACAGGAGGGACAGCTCACAGCCGCTCCTCCCCTGAGGAACCAGTTTGGGCAGCGAGTCTGCTCCGTGTGGTGCTGGGGCTCCCAGGGAGCACATGCTGCTGCGGGAAGAGGGGGAACGGCCCCGTCCCGCTCTCATTTAGTGTCCCTCATTTGCTTCTTTGTTTTATGGGACTTACAAGTGGCTGCTCGGGGTAGGTGAGGAAAAAAACAACACAGGATTTACTGCCGATGACAGGCTGGGATATCATTGCCTCGCGTGCTCTGGATGACTGGAGCATTCGGCACCGATGACAGAAATCCATCCCGAAGTAAATCCACCTTAACGAGCAGCCACGTCCAGCCTGGCTACGGGCATGGCTCACGGGCTGTCAGCAAACCCGTGGCGGCCGCTGCAAAGCAGAGCCCAGCCCCTGTCTGCCAGCAGCCAGCGCCAGCACCCACCAGTGCAGGACCAAAAGGCCCCAAATCCATCCCATTGCAGCCCGTGGCCCCCAGGCTACGGGACACATTCTACCTACAGCGAACCCAGAGAGCAGACCGGCTCCTCACGAGGGGAAATGAGGCAAAATTGCCCAAATTCAGCTCAGACAACGCGCAGGAGGCTGGCTGTGAGCCGTGCCACCTCGCCTTTACCCAGCTCTTAGTGTCATGGCAGGTACAGCCAGGAGGAGGTTGAGTTACCTGGCTGCCTCCTGACACCTCAGCTGCTGTAGAGGACTTCCAGTGATGCAAACTGTCCCCCCAACCTGTCCCCTCCCCAGCCTGCCCCTTCCCCAGGTAAATCCAGGGCACAGCTCCGGCAGCAGAGCCGTGTGGCAGCAGCCCGGAGGCGCTGAGCACAGAGCTGGCCGTGACAACCGATTCTCAGGCAGAGAAATCCCGCGAGGCAGCGTCACCGCCGCTCCTGTCAGCTTCCCTGATGAAGCAGCTTCAGAAAATCCTGGGGGCTGTCAATCTTCAGCAGAAACCAAGTCAAAATTAAACTTCCAGTTATCACGCTACCAGATGCTCTGCAAATTCTCCGGTGTCAGAAATCCTTCCTGGAGTCAATGTTATGACAAAGAAAGCCTGAAACCAAAACGCGCTGACATAAGTGCTGCTGCGTCAGCAGGCTGCGTTACACAGCAGATAATGCACAAACTCCCAAAGATTAAGAAATTGAAAACTAAAAAAAAAAAAAAAAAGAATCACACTAAAAAAAATAATTAAAAAGCAATGGGTTGGATCTTTTCCAAGCAAAAACATCTCCAGGCAGGAAGCATATGTGCCTCCTTCCACCTCGGGCAGTGCTGCAGGAAGCCGGAGGCTCCCCAGCCTGCAGCCCCGGCCGCTCGGGTCGTGCCCAAGCCGAGGAGCTCGGGAGAAGCGGGGTCAGCACCGGCCTCACGGCTTGGGGGAATGGAGCAGCACATCGGGAGAGGTGGCACGGAGGTGTTTCACACCCCAGAAGCGTGCGGCGTGCTAGGAAAGCCGAGTGAAGCGCACCCGGGGCCGGTGCAACGGGACACCTGGAGGTGACAGCGCTGAGCATAAGCCTCGGCTCGACAGGTTGGCACAAACCTGCTGTTAGGGCTGGGAAGCAAAGGTCACGTCTGTGTGCTTCCCAACAGCTTTTATTTACTGCTCACATAACGTCCAGAACCTGCTGGAGGATGACAGCTGAGCAGCGCAAGAACGAACGCCCTCCTAACGAGGACTTTTCCCAGCTATGAAGAGCACAATTATTACATCCCAATTTCGATCCTCGGGAGCAGGCTCAGGAGCTACAGCACACCGGTTAACCACAGCGCACGGACCCATCTACGTGACCTGGGAGAAGACACAAGCTAAGGGTGCCATCACGTGCAAGGAGCTGGTGCAGGACAGCACCTCCGAGGCCACTTTCAGAAAGGCAGGGGCAGCAGGAAGAGCTCCTGGGGCTCTCTCGGGTCCTGCAGGCGCTCGCGTGCAGCTCTGGGGCTGGAGAAGTCGCGCTGAGCTCTGCCTGGTCCTCTGCCCTCAGGGAGGACAAGGTCTAACGGTGGTGCCTGGCTGTGGAAGGCTTCCTTAAGGGAGAAAGTAAGGGAACAGACCTGGATCGAAACCCTCTTCCAGAAGCCTCCTGCAGAGATGGCTTTTATCCCTCCTGGGATAACAAACGTGCATCGATGCCAATGGTCGTATGGGGCTGAGCCAACTGAAAGCAGCACCTCGCTCCCGCAGGCAGGGTGCACGATACCGCGCAGATTAAAATCAGTCCCTAAGTTTGCTTCCCAAGACAGCTTCCTGCTGTGCACATCTCTCCCAGACATCTTACTCGTAACGCTCATTAAACACACACATGCAGTCCTGAAGCTCTTGTTGGAAAATCGCAGGAAGCGGGCTGAATAGGGAGCTGGCAGGGCAGCTGTATGGCAGCCTGTGCTCAGGAGAGCGAGGAAATTCCTCTGTGTTCCCCCAAAAGAAATAAAAATGACCACAGACCATCCAGGACTTAATTACAGCTTGCTCTACCAGACCACTTTATAGTATTATGAATACACAAACGCATCTGCTCTGCTAGATCCTCATTCCTCAAGTGCCTGCACAACACATAACTGCCCTCCAAGCTTTCACACCCACACCGTGTTATTTTTCTCATGGAAAAGATCATCAATAAGCTCAGCTCCCAAAAGGCAGCTGGCTCCAAAACCCTTCAAGCATGATGTGCCACAGCCATGGGTCTCACGTGGCTGGGAATAATGACCCCCGGAGGGCGAGGTCTGCTTTGCACACCGAGGGCAGAAGCCCTGTGCTCCAGCCCTGCCCAGCGTCCCAAACAAAAAGGGCTGTAACACCCCAGGCAGGCAGGAGCCAGCTCCTACAGCCATCAGTCAGCAGGAGGAAATCCCAGGGCAGCGTTTCTAGCAGCTAGCTGAAGAGCAGTGCGGAGCTCTCTGTGCTCCCCTCGCGGCTCGCATCCCGTCCTGCACTTGGTGTTCGGACCGAGCGCGATGTTTGTGCTGAGCTGCAGCTGGTATCCAGCTACAATTCCTACCCGAGCAACACCAGCACTTGGAGAGCTGCAGGGAAGGGATTTACACAGCTGGGGCTCATCAAGAAGTGTGTGCAATGTGATCGACTTGCCAGGACAGATCCTGCAGCCCTGTCCTGCTCGGACCGATCACTGCGAGGGCTAACACGAGCACCCCGAAAGCATCATCTGTTTCGTCCCTCACAGCCCCCAGGCCAGGGGAACAGCCTCTAGATCCCAGCAGCAGCAATGTTTTAGTGTTTGACAGTTAGCCTAAAGCCTCACCAACGGAGAATCGCGACAGCCTAAAATACCACCTACAGGAACGCTGAAGGACAATGGGAACAGAGCTCTGCCAGCGCCGATCGCGTCTGCCTGGCTGATCCTAAAAGCTGCTGCTCTGCCAGTTGGCAAAACATTTTATAACTCTTTTCCTCCTCTCTGAGCCCTTCAATATTCCTTCCCTCCCCTCCTGAATATATTTAAGAACCTGCTATTTATTCTGCTGAAGTAATTAGCCACTGCAGAGGAACAAACAGATGAGGAGCATTAAATGCAGACCAAAAACCTGCCAGGCTCAAGCACCTCTCGGAGGCTGGTTGCAGTGTAAGGACCCTGCTCGCACAAACCCCTCGGCACAGGAAGGTTTCCCTACCTGCAGGCACCTTTCCGGGTCCCAAGGACCCCAGCTCACAGGCGTGGGTGGCATCGGTGGTTCCCATCCCGAGCTACCTCCTCTTCCCTGCAGAACTGGCTCAGCTGTCGAAGAAGCGCCCGAACCCGCAGAGTTTTTGACTTTCTTTTTTTTTTTTCTGTCTTATGAAGTCAACAGATTTTAGGAAAGAAACCCTCTAAGGGAAAGTTCTTGAATGAAAACAAGCAGCCGTGCAATAGTACTGAGTCACAGCGCATTACTCATACGGGAATGCTCATTTTCACATGCCACAAAAAGCTCGCTGTCCAAACAGAACCGTGGAAGCTGTGCTCTCACCTGGGAAAAAAATGAAGGTGTGTTAAAGGACCCAGCCCTGCTGGTGGCTGCTCCGGCTGGAAGGAGAAGGGGACTGCGGAACGTTTAATTGCTCTTGGCAATCCGCAGTTACAGAGTTAATTTAGGGGTGGGAGACAGCAACTGCCTCCAACCTGCTCCAGACTCTTCCTCATACTTTGCAACTGCTTCTCCTGCCTGGCAGCAGCCCCGCGGCACGGCAGGGCAGCAAAACCACCTGGGCTTCTTCGCTTACCCAGGTCAAAAAAGGCTCCGAGGGTTCTGGAGCAGCCGTGGCAGCTTCCCCACCAGCTTGCCTTTTGCTGCCCTCGGTCACCAGCCCCAAGGCAGTCAGACCGAGCACACGGCACTCCCAGGGCAGCAGCACAGGGAGCGAAGCAAAGGGTGTGCACGCAAGCAAGGAAGACTAAGAAGGAGTGGAAACTTTTCCAGCACTGCTTCAGCTGATAAACGGTATCAGCACAGTTACTTGCTTGTGATTTGGGGCAGGGATACGGTGAGCAGAAGCACGTTTCCTGGGAAACCCAGCTAAATGCACCTTAATAGCGCGGCGCTTCAGGCCCTCGGACACTCGCAGCAGTCAGAGCCAGCTCACTTGAAAAGCATTTGCCAGACACGTTCAGCAAGGGGAAAAAAAATAAACAAAAACCAAACAAATTTTAGTCAAAAAAAAGCCTCAGGGAAACAAAACGATGAGCAATATCCTGCCTGTGCTGCTGTGTGGGCACCGGCCCTGAAATGGCTGCAGTGGAAGGATGAAGGAGCGAGGCCGCGGGGACACCTGCACCCAGCCTTCCTGCCACCCCCCAGAGCAGGCACTTACAGGTTCTTTGAAGCACAGCCTTTCCCCCGAGCTGCTTTTCAACAGGAAATTGTCTTTTCCTCCATATGGGACTTAGCTCCAACCCTGAAAATAAAGGGTTCCTAAATCCCACCCGCAGGTTTCCAACCTCCTGCTGCACGCCTCGCCCGCGAGGCCAGGTTTTCCTACAGAATTGAAGCACTGGCAATGACAGAGAGATGGGGTTTGCTCTGGGTTTTAGCCCGGGCAGCCCGTGTGTCGCACGCTTCTCACTTAGCCCACGGCTCCTGAGAACAAAAGGAAGCTGCAGGGTTTGACAGCACCGCCCTGCGAGGGTACGAAGGAAAATGGTCCTTGGGATTTGCTGAAGGAACAAACAGGAGGAAGCCAGAAGCATCAGAACTGGCCTAAGAGCTTCATAAAATATTAACAAACCACGAACCAGACCGGGCAGTGCGAGCACCGAGACCAGCTGCCACTGCAGAAAGCCGCTAAGTAAGTGATGTTGGGAACCGCGTCCTAAAAACCAGGCACATCCACGACAAAGGGGATCTGAAGGCTTTCTCCTGGGGGTGTGAGTGCCCTGGAAACAGCTCCGGGTGTGCAAAACCCGCTGAGACCTCCGCGAGGGCACAGAGCTGGCGTGAGAAGCACCAAGAGCACAGCAGCTGTCATGTACCTGCCAGGTACTGCTCGAGCTCACCCGCGGGCTGCTGGCTGACAGCCCCCAAACCCAACCACGTCCACCCGGAGGTGACAGAGGTGACCCAGCCACCTACAGACGTGGTTTCTGTCCACTCCCCCACATCCAACACTGCCCCAGCCACACAGCAGCGGGCCTGGGCGCCAGCAGGGGCTCTGCACACAGACGGGGCCACCCCAGGAAGCTGACCCCAGAGCTGGCCGGTTTGGGAAACTCATGCAGCCATCAGGCAGGCGGGCTGCGTCTGCTCCTGCACCCATGCACCCGCCCCACACCACCCCACATGCCGGAGGCTCGGGAAGCGGCGGCGTTTTGTGCCCACGCACTCCCTCTGCTGGATCCCTGCAAGCTCTTCGTTAAATTTATCCTCACCTGAAATTTTTCTAGAACGAAAAACAAACACACAATGAAATTCGAAATGAAGGTAAATCCGGACGCAAGCCAGAAAAGAAAAACGATCTCAAAGCGAGCAAATAAAAGGCTCTGAGACTTGACAACCCAGCAGATTTTAGAGGGAGGCGTGCTGGAGCACACGCTGCCCGAGGGCAAAACCACGGCTGCCCCGATCAATGCCCCCAGCCCGGACACGACTTTCAGCACCGACCCAAAGCTGCTCGCAGGGATCCATCAGCGAAGCTGCCCGCTCGATGACACCAACCAGCAGCTACTGGGAACGGCCACCTCCTCCTGCCCTAAAACAGTTTACAAGTACTGCCTGCGAGCTTCTGCCCTGTCCTTAAATTAATCATTTGGGGGACAGCCCGTACAAATGACACAGCACTCCTTCCCTTCCACTGGCATCTCGCAGCCCTACCAAAGCCACGGGAATCAGACAGAGCCTGTACAGATTTCAGGCAAATTGACAGCCGAGTCATCAGGAAAAGGCACCTAAAAACCAGTCAAGCTTTGAACATATGAGAAGTCAGTCTGAAAACACAACCTGGGAGCACCGCTTCTGGATTTACACTCCCAGACACCCCAAAGCCTGCTTGTGTCCAAGAAATCCTGCTCAGGTAACACCATGCCACGTACAAAGCACCTGGGAGAAGGGACTGCTCACGCAGCTACGAGCTGAGCGCGGCCGCCCAACGGTGCTGGGTGACTCCGTTCCCGATCTCCTGCCAGCCTCCATCAGCTGCTTGCTCCCCGCGGTCAGGATTTTGTTCTTTTTCTAAAATAAAACCACACCTGGCTGAGAAACGAAGTGATGAGCAGCCCTGACACGGCTTGTCCAAGCCGGGGACGAGCTCGGAGGTACTGCCTCTCAGGCCAAAAGAAGGATGTGCTGGAAAAAGCCATGTGTTAGCGTAGGCTCAGCAGCCAAGGTTTGATTTCCATCAATGCCCACAGTTCTCAGACACACTGCTGGCTGCATGGGAGCTCGCTGATGCCGTGGTTTTGTCAGCACGCAGGGTACCGGGCACAGATGCCTTCAGGAGATGCTCCCGCGGTGCCTGCCTGCTGAACCTCAGCACGTTCCTTCACCCGCTGCAAACAATCTCATTCGGTTCCTCACGCAAAGCCCGTGGTGAAAGCTGCCGACCACCAAGTCAGGCACCCAGCGAGCTCTCTGCTCCATCCTTACCCAGCCCTGGCTGTGCGCTGCCTGTGAAACAGCAACCGTGACACCACAGGGAGCACCTGGTTCCTCTCAGAGCTGGAGAAAAGGATTTGACACAGAGAGACGAGACCCAAAACCTGCTGGGGTTGCCGGCCCTGACCCGTGCTGTAGGAGCTGTGCTGCGGGCACCAAGAGCTGCTCGTTTGTGACAGCCAGCTGGGACACAAAGGTGCGCTGATCGAAGCGGGTGACGGGAACAGCGAGATGTTAGGGAAGCCAGCACACAACTCAAGGGCTTGTCTTGAGGCTTGTAAGGAGGGCTCTTGTGCACAAACCCAGAACGTGGCTGCATTCATCACCGCTGGGTTAGGATGCTAACCAGGAGGGCAGCCAGCACGCCGCGCTCTGCCAACACCGAACTCCGTGCCCCCAGCGCAGCATCGCGGGTGGAGAAAGGCGCGGTGCTGACGGGGCCCTGAGCACGAGGTGCTGGTGCCAGCGAAGGGCACGGCCAGCACCCTGCCGAGAGGTGACAGCAGAAGGGGACCGAAGGCAGGGCAGCTCCAGGGCCCGTGGAACCGTCCTGAGCCTGCGAGCTGGCACCGGGCAGCGCCTCTGTCGCTCACCGTCACCAATATCCGTCTGTGGATGAGCCTCCCCCATAAAACCACCTCTTGTAGGGAGCAGGCGGGCTCACAGCACACAGCAGAGGTGTTTAAAGCCAGAGGGATCCTTCACGTGCTGCGGGAGGAGAAGCCAATGGCGAGGGAAGGACAAACGCAAGCACGGGGAGCAGACAGCAGGGTGGCAACTGCGGCCCCATCAGCCCGGGCTGCCATGGGGCAGGAGGGTGTGCCCCACATCCCCTCACCACTGCAGCTTCCAGCAGGGCCATAAAGCACCAAGAGCTGGGGGCAGGGCCCTGGGGCATGTCCGAGCCCAGCTCAGGGCAGCGAGCAGCCCAGCAGCAATGCTGAATGCACGCGGTGAGCAACCGAGCCACCTGCAGGAAGGCGCAGCCCCACAACGCTGGCAGCAGGCTCCCCGAGGGCCGGTTTCCCCACAGACCTCCAGAAGACCCAGCCAGCAAGGTCAGGGAGCATTTGCTGCTGTTTCCACGCTTCTTTGAGAACCCACTGCCCTTTCTGGTAGGAATTTATTTTGAGAAACCAAACGGGCAGTGCACCACGAAGCGAACCCGCTGCCAGGCAGAGCTGCAGCACCCAGCAGGGGTTACCTGTCCGTCCCGTGAGACAAACCTCTTGGCAAACGCTTGCTGAGGGGATTAAACACTACGAAAAATGAGGAAAGAAAGAAATCTAACCCACGTCACGGCAGCAGCGACCCTGGATTTGGGGATGTTGCACCAAGCCCGCAGCACACCCAGCGGGCAGAGGGGTGAGGGCTGCTCCCAGCAGCTGCGGCGGGGAACAAACAGGCAGCCCGAACACAAACGCAGGAAGGGAGCGCATTGAGCGGGACAGATTAAAGGTGGCTGCCCGACGGACACACGAGGAACGGAACGAAATAATTTTAGCTCCTTCTGCTCGGCCACAGAATGGCCGTGACAACAATGGCACAGACGGAGCCGCCGCTGCTCGGCTCTGCCCTTTGGGGGGGCTCGGCGGGCACCGCCGTGTGCTGGCGCAGGGATTTGGTGCCCCGCGGTCTGCAGGCATCAAAGACCCACGGCGATACCACAGCACCACTGGGACGAGACCGGTACAACAGCAGGGGAAGGAGGACACAGCTTCTCTGCAGGCGTTTTGCAGAGTTGTTCCTTCCACATGTGTCCAGCGCCCAGCCCCGGAGCTCGCTGTGAGCGACCGCACGTTGGGAGCCCTCGCACGCTCCTCACAGCCCTGAGCTGGGGTGAGGTCAGGGTGGAGGGAGAGCAGCCTCGGTACCGAAGCAACAAGCCCCAAACAAATCCAGCAGCTCAACCAACCTACCTCAAACCCTCGACATCGCAAACTATCGTGAACCTGGCCCAGACCTAAATAAGACAGGCACTTTGAAATGGGTCTGAAACACACAGACTCGGCTCGTCAGAGGCACAAATCACCATCGCACGGACTGCATTAAGTAGGGGCAAGATGAACGTTTTCACTGTCATTCACACATGTTTTGTAGGTGTTTAGCAAGCAGAGAAATATTTTAAAAACCACCACAGAAATGGGAAGTGAACGCAGTTCGGTGTGAACTAACCCAGGCTCCCGGAGCACATGTGCAGCTCCCAAAATAGCAAGTTCCCGGAGGCAAGAGCCGCCTTTTCTGCATCTTGCACAATACCAAAGTTTCCAGCCGCAGTTTTCGACACAGATGTGTCACCCCGCTCTTCTTTAAGCTACGACATAAGCAGGTTCAAAAGCGATTTTGATTTGGATTCCTGCTCTACCTCGGGAAGCTGCTAGCGGCAGCGCAGCCCGGCCGAGCCGCAGGTACCTCGGTGGATCTCACAGGGATGCCACCAGCCGTGCAGGGCACCTGCGTGTCCGAAACCACCCCGACAGGGGCTCTTCTCTGGAGCAACACCCGCTTATCAGCCCATCATCAGAGCCACCAGAGGCCTCCTCCCAAAGCCTTTCCTTGGGATTTGGACCAAGGTGCAGTGCCCAGCGCTGGCTCCTGGCCCCAACACCCCCTGCGTGCCCCCACGGCTTTCCCCACACCGAGGCCTTTCGGCTTACCCACGCTCAGTCTTAAAAATCGGTGAGGGCAAAGCCTGGAGCAGTGCTGTACAATAAACCATGCCATGGCTAAATGCACAGGGAAAATAACTTCCCTCAGCCGCGCAGCTCTGTTTACACAGAAAGTGGGAGCCCTGTTCGAGCCGCGCTCAGTCACATCCTGTGGAAATGGCTTCAGTTGGCAGCAGCAGAGCAGGCTGCGCTACAGCCCGCGGCTCTCCGAAGCCCCGAGAACATACATTTAAAAATCAATCGCCTTCTGGGAAGGTCTGGGTACAGAGCATCCCCCTCTCTGCCCAATGCGTGCCCTCCTGCTCCAGGAGCAGCCTCGGTGCCGCTCCTGGCACTGAGCATGGCAGTGACATTGGCTGCATTTTCCAGGACCAAGGAAACGGTCAAGCACATCCCCACTGCTCCTTAAAATCCCAGGGTAAAAGACAACCCACCTTCAGCACCAGCAGCTAACCACAGGCACGCAGGTGAGGCTCATCCTTGTGCCTCTCCAACAGCCAGAGAGAAAGCTCCATCCCAGTGCCTGAATGCTGGACACACTCTGTTTACAAGTGACTCGTGCTGCCACTACGAGCCGGGGAGAATAAACCAGCACAGCTCTGCGAAGCAGCACAAGCACCGAGCTGCTGCGCTGTGCCTTTCGCACCCGAGGGCTTTGCAGACAATTGCACCTGCCACCATGGAAAAAATGCTGCTTGGGTGGAGCCGGGCAGCAAACCACCAGGTAGCACCGGAAGGAAAACAGGCGCAGACACCTTCGCCGGGTGAAGCCACCATCAGCTGTGATTCTGCTCCTGCTAGAAGTGTGCACGCAGACACCAAAGCGGTGATAAAGGCACGGCACCGACCCCACAGCAGCACCTGCAGCTCCTCCTGCACCACCGCCCAGCCTCGGCACACCTCGGTGCCCGTCCCCAGGTCTCGCTCTCAGCCCTGTGCCAGGACAAGGAGAGCGTGGCCAGGTGGGGACCTGCCCTGTTAGACTCTGACCAAGAAGAGCTTCAATAATTAACGCGGTTTCCATCCCCACACTTGATGGATGCCTTTATGAAGTCTCCCAAGCTCAGGGATGGCCAGCCCTGCCCGGCTCCTTTTCTTTGTGGCAGCAAGGGCCCCCCAGCTGTATTCCAACTGCCCAGTGGCACCCAGCTGTGTGCTCAGGCCACCAGCAGCACCCCTGCTGTAAGGAGGTCTTTACGAGGCACAAAAACATCAAGAAGATGAGGAGGAGGGAAAAAAAACAACAGCAGCCTCCTTGCTGTGACTGCGGGCAAGGTCTAAGCACCAGCTCTGCAGGAGGGCAGGTGCCGCTCCTTCCTCTTCCATCCCCAGCTCGCTGGGCGTGCTTCGCGAGCACAACTGCCCCAGATTCCCCCTGCGCGGTGTCACCACCACAGCCACAGCGGGGCGGGCTCCCTCTGATGCCATTTATTCGGGCAGGGAGAAAGGAGCTGCAGCAGGGCAGCCTGACAGGGATCCCCCAGGGGCACGGCCTGAGGGGCAGCACCGCTGCAGGGCCCCGGGCGTGAGGAAAAGGAAGGCGCGATGGTGGCTGAGGGCACGGGGAACACCCCCAGCCCCCCGCCGCCCTTCAGCCGAGCTCCAACCCGGGGCGGTGCCGTGACACCGGGGGGGGGCGGGGGGGCAGCGCCTCAGGCCTGAGGGGTTTGGGGGCGCCCCCAGCACCGGGCAGGCCCCGCGCTGCCCCCCCCACAACCTCCCCGCTCCCCTCCGTCCCTCCCGGCCCCGCTCTCGCTCCCTGTGGCCCCGGGACGCCGGGGCCGGGCCTCACCTGCGGCCTCAGGGCAGCCGGGGCCGTGCCGGCCGCGTCGCCCCGGTGACGGCTCCCGCCGCCGCCGCCGCCGCCATTTTCCCTCCCCGCCGCGGCCGCCGCCGCCGCCGCCGCCGCCGCTCCGGCCGCGGCCGAGCGCGCACTGCGCGTGCGCCGCCCCCCATCATCGCGTCATGTGATTGGGGAGGGGAAAAGGGGCGGGAGGGTGACGTGAGGAACGCCATGATGGGGAGGTCGCCGCGCCGCTGTAGTTGTAGGCGCGCAGGGCTCGGCGTGGCGCGGGGGCGCCGCCATGTTGGGGAGGTCGCGGTGTGGGGCGGCTCCCTGACCGCCCTCCTGTACCCCGCAGGGAGCCGCGGCCCGGCCGCCGCCCGCTGCACCGGCACGGGGCTGTGCGGTGCCCGGAGCGTGGGTCTGCCGTGAGGGGCTGCAGAGGGCTGCAGGCATCGGGGGGACACGGCTCCATGGCACCACAGTCCCACAGCATCATGGCACCACAGCACCCTGACACCACAGCCCCACAGCCCTGTAGTACCACAGTCCTACAGTTCCACAACACTACAACTCCACAGCCCTACAGCCCCACAGTCCCGCAGCTCCACAGCCCTACAGCACCACAGTCCCACAGCTCTACAACTCCACAGCCCCACAACCTTACAGCCCCATGGCCCCACAGCTCCACCACACTACAACTCCACAGCCTTACAGAGCTCTACAACTCCACAGCCCTACAACCCCACAGCCTCACAGCCCTACAGCTCCACAGTTCCACAGTCCCACGGCCCCACAGCTCTACAGCCCCACAGCCCCACAACACCACAGCCCCACAGCCCCACAGTTCCACAGCGCCACAGCCCTACAGCACCGCAGCCCTACAGCACCACAGTCCCACAGCTCTACAACTCTACAGCTCTACAACCCCACAGCCTTACAGCCCCACGGCCCCACAGCTCCACAACACTGCAACTCCACAGCCCCAGAGCCTTATAGAGCTCTACAACTCCACAGCCCTACAGCCCCACAGCCCTACAGCTCCACAGCCCCACAGTCCCATGGCCCCACAGCCCTACAGCCCCACAGCCCTACAGCCCCACAGCTCTACAACTCTACAGCTCCACAGCCCCACAGCCCCACAGCCCTACAGCGCCACGGCCCCACAGCTCCACAACACTGCAACTCCACAGCCCCAGAGCCTTACAGAGCTCTACAACTCCACAGCCCTACAGCCCCACAACATCACAGCCCTACAGCTCCACAGTTCCACAGTCCCACGGCCCCACAGCTCTACAGCCCCAAGACCCACAACACCACAGCCCCACAGCCTTACAGCCCCACAGTTCCACAGCACCACAGCCCTACAGCACCACAGTCCCACAGCTCTACAACTCTACAGCCCCACAGTCCCACGGCCCCACAGCTTTACAGCCCCACAGAACCACAGCTCCACAGCCCTACAGCACCACTGTCCCACAGCTCCACAGCCCTACAGCCCCACAGTCCTACAGCTCTACAACTCTACAGCCCCACAGTCCCATGGCCCCACAGCTCTACAGCCCCACAGCACCACAGCCCCACAGCACCACAGCCCCACAGCACCACAGCCCCACAGCACCACGGGGTGGCTGAGGCTGGAGGGGCACCTCTGAAGATGGCCCAGCCCAGCCCCCTGCCGAGCAGGATACGTGTAGGCACAGACCAGAAACCCAGGCAGCACGGGTATGGGATGACATTGCCAAAAGTCCCTTAGTGCCTGCGCGAGGCCTTGGTTCAGGGCTGCTCTCGGTTCCCATGGGGGTGGCTCAAGGATGGCTGCTCCGTGGCCTCGGTGCACCCACACAGCCCAGGTTTTGTGAGGCTGAGCCCAGGCAGGGCTCAAGAGCAGCTCTGCAAACCCCTTGGCTGCTCGAGCCGAATGTGGCAAATGGCAAAGTGCTGCAATCCTCACTTGGGGTTGAAGTGCTGCATGATGTTTTTAAGAGAAAATTAGCTCAGGCTTTTAACTGAGAGGCAGCAGTGCCTGAAGTGCCTCAGTCACTCTTGGAAATGGTACTTCAGTTGTTTAGGATAGTGCTGCTCGTCACTGGGTTGGGGATAATGAGCACTTTGGGGGCTGCAAACAGGCAGGGGGCTGAAGAGGTGGCATTTCTTACCATGAGGGCAAAGCCAGCAGGACGGGGGCATGTTCGAGAGCAACACTGCTGGAGCTCCGAACGTGCTGCCTGCAAGCCAGCGCTGAGCCAACAATGCTGGGCACCGGCTGCTCGAGAGCACAGTTCCTGTTTCCTTCTGGAAAAAGCCAGAGGATGGGTAGGAACAGCCCGAGGTTGCACCCTTTCCTCCCGTCCTCACACAGCCTCCGTGTCGCCTGCGTGGACCCTGGGCCTGTCCCCATCCTGTCCCCACCCAGCGACGAGCGCTGCTGCGGCGCCGAACACCCCACAAACCCCACTACAGCTCGTGTGTGGGTGCACAGCATCCCATGCCCCAAAACACCGCCCGGAGGATGCCCTTGCTGCCTCTTGGGCTAAACCAGGGCAGGGGAAGGCTGGCGAGGGGCTCGCAGGGCTGCTGGCAGGAGGCAGGGCTCACCGCAAGGGTTGCGTGAGTATTTCTCTGCTTTTAGCTGGAGTTTTTTAAGAAGCCGCTCGCCATCTGCTGGCAAAATGCAGCTCGAGAAAGGGGTGTCCTTCTGCCTGGAGTTCTGGGGAAGATTTGGGGTAGAAAGGAAAGTTTCCGTAACTCCCTGTCTGAACATTTGTTTTTTAGGGTGCTGGAGGCGGCGTTCACCTCTGCAGCAGGTGGATCTGCCCTCAGCAGACCGTCCCCAGCCACCTTTGTGTCATCCCAGGCCCAGAGCAGTACCTCGGTGTGCCGAACAGCCTGGCTACAGGAGCAAGGAGCTCAATCAGCCAGTTCTACTTTTGGGAAACCCCAAAGGGTTTGAGCTGAAGTTACCCCACCTGCCATGTCTAAGAGTAGCAAGCACCCAGGACGTGGATGTAAAGCGATATGAATAAGTACGACTGGAAGATGTCACAGGCCCTCAGGTGCGTTTCTGTCCGTGCAGATTAACTCTTAATGATTAAGGCTGCTGCGGGCAGGCTGGCTCCCACACAGAACCACCGGCACGACTCATGGCCTTGTGGTCATTTGGGTGTAGGGCGAGTGCTGGGGGATCACCCCATGCTGTGCCTCCCGCAGCCCCCTCCTTCCCTCCTGGCTTTGTGGGACAGATCTGCTAAACACCGGCTTGGTGTTTGATCGGGGGGCGCAGCCGTGGGCTGTGGGGGTGACATATGTGCTGAGTCAGCGACAACCGTTCAGCAGTGGGTGCCCCCGTCCCGTCCCGTCCCGTCCCGTCCCGTCCCGTCCCATCCCATCCCATCACATCCCATCCCATCCCATCCCATCCCAATCCCAATCCCCAACCCATCCCCATCCCAGTCCCAACACCCAACCCATCCCCATCCCAATCCCCATTCCATCCCAATCCCAATTCTGATCCCGATCCCAGTCCCCATCCCAACCATATCCCAACCCCAACCCCATCCCAACCCCATCCCCATCCCAACCCCATCCCGTCACAATTCCAATCCCGATCCCAATACCCAACCCGTCCTCATCCCCACCCCCATCCCAAGACCAAGACAGATCCCCTTCACAATCCCAAAACAGATCCCAATCCCCATCCCCATCCCAACCCCATCCCAATCCCCATCCTAATCCCAGTCCCAATCCCAATCCCGATCCCCATCCCTTCTCCATTTTGATTCCAATCCCAATCCCCAACCCATCCCTTCACAATCCCAAACCAGATCCCAATCCCCATTTTGATCCCAATCCCAATTCCCATCCCATCCATCCCAATCCTAATCCCAATCCCCATCCCCCTCCCAACCCCATCCCATCTCCATCCTAATACCCAACCCATCCCCATTCCAAGCCCATTCCTTCACAATCTCAAAACAAATTCCAGTCCCCATCCCATCCCAATCCCGATCCTAGTCCCCATCCCAATACCAATCCCCATCCCCATCCCCATCCCCATCCCATCCCATCCCATTCCAATCTTTATCCCCATCCCCATCACCATCCCAATCCCGATCTAATCCCCATTCCCATCCTCACCCCAGTCCCGATTGCAATCCCCATCCCATCCCCATCCCAATCTGAATCCGGATCCGAATCCAGATCCGAATCCGGATCCCAATCCCATCACCAATTCCCATCCCCACCCCATCCCAACCCCAATCCCATCCCCACCCCATCCCAATCCCAATCCCATCCCCATTCCCATCCCAACCCCAACCCCAACCCCAACCCCAACCCCAATCCCAATCCCAATCCCAATCCCAATCCCAATCCCAATCCCAATCCCAATCCCAATCCCAATCCTATCCCCATTCCCATCCCAATCCCCATCCCATCCCCATCCCCATCCCCATCCCCATCCCCATCCCCATCCCCATCCCCATCCCCATCCCCACCCCATCCCCATCCCGCTCCTCCCGCCCGCCAGGGGGCGCCCCCTCCCCTCCCTCCCCGCACGTGGCCTCCCGCCCCTTCCCACCGCGCACGCGCCGCTCCCCCCTCCCCTCTCCCCAGCAGCAGCAGCGCGCGCGGGCGTTGCGCATGCGCGCTGCCGCCTGCGTGTGGGGAGGAGGAGGAGGAGGAGGAGGAGGAGGAGGGAGGGAGGCGGCGCGCGCATGCGCCCTGCTCGCTGTGGCGGCGGTGAGGGGGGGGGGGCGCTAAAATGGAGGACGAGGAGGTGGCCGAGAGCTGGGAGGAGGCGGCCGACAGCGGGGTGAGAGCGCGGGGGAGGCTCGGGAACAACCGGGGGGCGGCGGCGGGGCTGGGGGGACCGGCGGGGAGCGGCTGGGGGGCGGCGGAGGGGACGGGAGCGGCCCCCGGCCCCGCGCGGCCGCCCCCACAGGGAGCCGGGGGGGGCCCTGGGGGCCGCTCCCGGCCCGGAGCCGCTCCCCGGCCGCGCTCTGTGCGGGCTCTCGGCCCTCAGGGGGACCCCCCCGCGGTTTATCCTCCTCAGGGTCCCTTCACGGCGCTCGCCAGGCTCCTGGGGGAGCCGCCGCCACGCCTGCTGCAGTTGTCCGGGGGCTGGGTGTCTGTGAAAGCGCTCGGGGCGCGGGGAAAGCCGAGCTGCCCCCGGCTGGAGTTATTATTATGCAAGAGGGGAGATGGATGCTGCCTGCTGGCAGCCGGGGTATTTTAGAAAGGTCACGCTTCGGAGCTGCGGCTGGCAGGAAGGGGACCCTCTGCTGCTGCTTGTGGCCGCAGGAAGTTAACAGGCAGCCCCATGGACCCGCGCGGGGCTCAGCCCCATCCCGCTTGGCGCTTTGCTTCGAGCAGGTGGGTGCTCGTGCAGCCTGGGCTCTGCGGGCTCTCCGGGCTGCTGCAGCAGTCAGAGGGACCAGAGATTTAGCAGAGAGACCCAGAGAAGAGAAAGGGGAAGGGAGCACAGGAAGAGGCTCGGCTGTAGGGCAGACAGCGTGACTGATGGTGCTCGTTAGGAGGCACAGCTGCCTTTCTTTGTGGAAAACCTGCTGCAGTTAGCAGGCAGGGAGGCTTGGACAGCCTCAACGAGGTGAATCTTCTGTTGAAAGGGTGAGGAAAAACTGTGCAAGAGCTGGCCTGATCCTGTAATCATGGTATCTTTCTTGTTGTTTTAAGGAGTTTCCATTGTTTTTTTTCACCCATGTCTTACTTGACGTAGATCTGAGGTGGATCCCAACTCAGAGGCACGATGCAGAGGAAGGTGCAAGAAAACACTGAAGATGAAAGCTGGCGTGCCAGGGAGCAGCTCTGACACATCCCCTTGTCCTAACGCTATATGTATGCAGTTGAGATCTGGGTAGTGAGTTCTCAGACCCTTGAGCACACGTGTAAGCAGGAGAAAGGTAGTGAAAGGGATCCATGGTGGGCTTCTGAGACAAGCTGCCTCCTGGGTATGTCATTTGGCAGTAAGCCACCAAGAGGGCCCTGTGTGGAACAGAAAGGCTGCTGAGATCTTCAGCACTCATCCTTCCCTGTGTGCGTGTGTGGTTTTTGGTGCTGGGCTGCTGGCAGCGCCTCTAGGTGCTGAGGAAGGTGGCTCAGCAAGAGGCAGGCTAGGGCTGCTGTGCACGCTGTGGTCTCCCCAGTCATTATGTCACCTCATGTAGCTCTTGTGGATTTGCCTTTCAAAACAAGCAGCACGATGATCTTAATTGGCAGACGGGCGCCCTCTGAATGGGGAAAGCCCAGGGAGCCTGGCACGCCTCCTCCTTCGGACGTGGTCAGGCAAGCAGCTGTAAAAGCAATCCGTGATCTTGTTCTTTAACGTGGCTTCTTTGTCTTCCATTTTTGTATCAGCAGAATTGCCCGGTGCTTGCCAGACAGACGGAGCTTCTTGTCTGGCGTGTGCCCCCCCCGAGTGACCGCACGCTAAGCAGCTGCCCCCAGCTCCAGCGGCTTTGCCCACCCAGGAGCTGTGCAGGCACAGCAGGGCGGACGTGGGGTTCTTCATCCCAGGCTGTGGCAGCAGAGCTCCGTGGGGCTGGTAGATCTGGCTAAAAGGGCTCTGTGCTAGGTAACTGCGTGGTGTACAGGTGTTTGAAATGTCTGGGAGATGGAGAGGTTTTGCTTGTCAGTGAGTTACAGACAGAAAACTGGTGTGTGAGTAACGAGTGAGCTGTCCAGGAGACTCGTGGCAGGGTCAGGAGCGAAGTGTGAGGCTTCAAAGACCCGGTCTGGGTTAGTAAGCACTAATGTGCCTTAATGCATGGCTCACTTCTCTTTTGTGTGGCTTACCTGGCTTCAGGGAAGAGGGAAATCACAAATGGGAGGTGTATTTGTTGCACCTCAGCCTGTTTACCAGGTTAAACTAATAATTAAGCTTCAGGTGGGAAGCTGTGCCCCAGTGGCCGGGGATCCCAGAGGTACTGCACGGCCCCACCTCGGTGCTCCTCGGCTGCGTTTGTCGCCGGTTCCTGTCACAAAAGCACAGCTAGCTAGAGTCAGAGCCTGTCGTTGTTGTCTTAGTAACTTAGTAACTTCAAAAGAAGTCATTTTGTGTGATTTTCTGTGCCCAGCCTGCTGTCGGGCCCCGTGCAGAGCAGCTGGCTCCCACCTGCAGCCTGCCAGCACCCCGCTGTGGGCCAGAGCTGGGATCCTGCACCGTGCTCCTGCAAACCCTGTGCCCGCTGCTCGGGGAGGATGTGGGCTTTGTCCCTTGTGTGCGTGGGGATTGTCATCTGCTCGTGCTGCTGGAGGACCTGAGGCTTGCAGAAGAGCCCGTTGCTACCGCCTCTGATCAGGCTGATGCACAAACAGCCGGCAGAAGCTGGGCTTCCTGCTCTGGATTTCAGTCTTCAGCGAGGTGAATCGGGGGGTTGGAAGGGGCTGAATCTGGGTTTTGGCTGCTGTTGCTTCAAGTTGCTAAATGCGATCAAAGTACACAAGTCAGGAGGGAAACATTTCAGAGCACGAAGCTGTGACCTCCGGTCTGTGAAGTTTGTGAGCTTCTTGTGTGATCGGGGAGAAGTCAGCGGGGTTTCAGCACCCTTCTAGGACTGTGCCCTGGAGGAAAGCCCTGAGGCTGACTGCCGACTCCTGCTGTGGGGAGAAGCACCGGGAGGATGGCTTCTGACACTGGACTACGGTGATATTTGTAAAATATTTACTAAATATTTGCTTTAGATGTTTGTAATTGGCCCCGAAATGGCTACACTAGGAAACAAAAACTTGTTTCTGCTGGTTCTGCCTTGCCCAGGCGGAGGCAGCCTGATGAGAGGTGATGCTGGTAGGCGGGGAAGGAGCAGGCACCAAATGCCACGAGGTGAGTGTCTGCCGTGGGACGTGGGCTGCCTGAGTCACCAGGGAGCAGCCTCTGCTCGCTGCCACTTGCAGCACCGTGACCTTGGCGAGCTCCTGGCCCTGCTGCCTGACCCCGTTTGTGGGTGCAGGAGGCTCGGGTGACCTGGATGAGGAGGTGCGGTGTGATGAGCTGGTGTTAAAATGCTGTTGCGTGTAGCGGGAGGACAAGCCTGCAGCTGGGAGAGCTGAGGAAGGCTTCTGCTAGCTTTTGGCCTCTGTTTTTTCAAGATTGACATCAATAAATTCCACGTCTGGGTCTGGGGAGGGGGCCTGCAAGGTGTCTGTGTGGCCAGGAGCTGGGGAGGGAGAAGCTGCAGCCCTGTGAAGTGCTTCCCCCCTCCCTCCATCACGTGTTAGCACCGGGAATACCGTGTGGTGCCTGGCAGAAGAGGGGAGCCTTGCCAGGTCTGCTCCTAAAAATACCCCGGTGTCTGGTTCGTAGCTGCTGAGGAGCGTTATCTGCCAGGGGGAGATGGAAACGCCGGCGCAGCTGAAAGCATCTGCGGCTCTCCTGGCATTGCCTGGGCTACGGTCTGCTGCCAGGGCTTAATGTAAGCAGAGTGACTGGAGAATTAATTAACGGAGCAGGCTGATTCCCAATAGCCTCAGGAATCGGAATGTTCCAGTAATTAATAGATTAATTTATCTTCAGAGGAAAGAAAGAGGTAGCTAATGAGGAGTCCGTTCGGAGCTATCTTAGGATTATCCACTTCTGCTCTGGCTTGGTGGTATTTTCGGCATACCTTGTGAAGCAGTGAGTCAGCTGCAGCTGCTGGGTACCCGTCAGCAGCGTTGGTAACCTCCGATGTTAAACCCTGCTTTTTTCTAAAGAGAGCGTTGGCAGGCCTTGGAGCTTGTCCCTGGGTCTTCATGAAGTGCCAGGGAACCCGCTGGTGCGTTGAGGGAGTGCATGAGGTCCGTGTTGGTGTGGGGGGAGCAGCCCCAGACCCGATTCCCCCTTTCAAGGTCTGATCTCCGGTTTGGTGGTTTGGGTGGGCAGGGCAGAGGTGCTCAGAAGTAACATGCAGCAGAGCGTGGCTGATGTTTGCCTGGAGCCGTGTATCTGAAATGTCATCACAGCTTCCTTTAGCGGTGTTCCTGTGAAGGTTTGGGGCATTCCCTCCTGATTTCTGCCCGGTAACTGAAGTACAGAGGCAGAGGGGGGGAAACACCTGGTGTGAGAGCCCTGTGGGGAGCCCAAGGTTTGCCTTCCTTAAAATATTGTCACAGCTGCTCAGAAAACCTGGGGGGAGGAGGATGCTGGCAGTTACCTTGCCATTCCTTCTGCATCCGCAGAGCTCAGAGCTGCTGCTTTTGAGTCTCTTTGGAGAGCCTGTGCTGCGAGCTGTGTGGAGGGTCAGGAGTGTTTTGGGCAGCAGGGGGCTAACGGGGGGGCTCTGCCTGTGCCTCCCCACGGGCTGGGGGAGCCAGGTTGGCCAGGGGGTGCCTGACCCCGTCTGGATCCCGACCCCCAGCATCCCGTCCGTGTTGCTGTTTTTGTCGGGGCGGCTGCGACGGGGCTGGAGCTCGGCTTCCATGACGTCCTCATCCACAAATGCAGCTTAAATGTCAAAGAACAGCGTCTTCTTCGCGCTGCGTGCTGGGTCCCTTTTAGCATCCAGACATAATAGCACTAAAAATAGGCTGCTGAGATTCTCCACTAATCTTTGGGGAGGGTGTTTTTGTGGAGAACGGGGGCGTAAAGGGCGCGTGGTGTCTGGATATAAACCTGCTCAGTTGGGAAATGAAGGCTGGGAGAGCCTCCTCACCAGGCTCACGCCATCAGCAGATTAATAACTGGGGGTTGTGCAGTGTGACCTGCCCAGCTCCTGGGTACGTGCAGCTCCGTGGCCTCGGATGCCAAGCCTGCTCGCCTCTCCTCTGCGCTCGTGCCTCCCGGTTGTTGGAGTGCTTCTGGCACTGGCTCTGTAAGTCAGCTCCTAATTTTATCTTGTTACCCACAGCCCGGTGGCAGGGTGACACAGGAGACAGCGGTGGGAACGGCATGGCATCGGCAGACAAACAGATCTGCACACAGCACCAGCAGGGATTTTTTTAACCATAAGCTGTGTCAAGGTGTTGGTGCTCCTCAGACCCGTAGCTGTGTGAGCCCATCGTGAGCTGCGTGAAGTTGATCCACTTGAATTGACAAGGCTCTTCAAACGTGAACTCCTTCACACCTGTAATTCAAAATATAGCTGTAGCAAGTTGGCAGGGGTGTGGCTCTTGCTGAGAAAACACAGTCAATCTCTGCGTTTAAAAAAAATAATCCCCCAACCCAAATTTCTAATAAATCAAGGGGTAAGCAGGGCGCTACTTTTTTTTTTTCTGCTGGCCATTGATTTAAACACAACATTGGAGACTCCACTGAAGCCTTCTGGAGGAAGGCAGAGTTCTCCCGGCAGTGCCAGGATTATTAGGGCTGTGTAGGGCTAACAGTTCTTTGGGGTGGGAGAGAAATTTGGGGTGTGTATTTGGTGGGAGTGGTGGCTCAGTGGTGTTCTGCCGGGAGCCCTACGTGTAAAGGAAACCTCAACACAGAGTGCCTGGGGGGAAAGAGTGGAGCTGTGGGACTGTGAAGGGCTCTGCTGGGGTATAACGATGGCAGGGTTTGAAGGATTCCTTGGAATATGCTTGTGTGTGCTGAGCAAATAAAAGAGCTGTTTCTTTCTGGCAGGGGAAGCTGCAGGTTCTGGCAGTGGAGGATGGAGGTGGAGGAGGTCCCGGGCGTAGGAGGGGTGTGGAGAGCTGTCCAGCAGCGCTCGGTCACGGGCAGTCGCGTTAATCAGGGCGTTTGTCAGATGACGAGGTTGAAGTGACGCTTTGCAATTACAGGACCTGGCAGGCTGAGGTAAAGAACACGACGTTAGCCCCCGGACTGCCCTGCAAAGCCTGCAGGAACATAGAAATGTGGATGTGGCTTGTGTCAAAGCCACTGCTCCCCTGCCAGGAGGGGAAGGGGGGAGAGAAGACCCCTCATGGGGCTCATGGGGCTCAGCACCGTGCTCCCTGGTCAGGAGCTGTGCCCGAGGCCCCACGTGCTGGTTGTGACCCCAGGGGGAGATGCCCGCTGTGAGACAGGACTGAAGGTGCTCCTGGGGTGCTCCCTGTCAGCCCTCTCCCCGGCACGGCGAGGTGTTTCACAGGGGCTATTTGGGGAAGCTTCCTTCCAGGCAGCCCTGGGGAGGTGCAGACATCTACTTGAGCTTGAAGACGTGTTTTAAAGACTCCTCTATTGCAGGCTGTAACCTCGTGGTGCAGGGCAGACGGGTGAGCTCACCCCTTGCCTTAACTGGGCTGTCCCTGGTTGTTGCCAGCCGCCCCGAAGCGCTTCCATCCTCGGCCAGGATTTCCATTTCCCTGCTGCCTTTCCTGGCCATGTGGGCAGGAGGCTCCGTGCTCCAGAGCAGCACAGGGATGGGATTTTTCTCTGAAATGTGTCCTCTCAGAGAGGAAGGAAGCTGCAGGTGTGTTTGCCCTCAGCGGGAGGCTTTAGTGTAGATTTGGCCTGTGGCTTGGTGCTTTGTTAAACCCCTGGCTGGTTTCATCCCTAGGGAGCGACGTGGCCTCGCTGTATGGAGCTGGGTGGAAAATTTGACCTCCCACCCAGCTGTATCTCTTTGGAGTGGCTCCAAACTGCCCTCTTCTAGGTAGAGGGAGGCTACTGTGGGCTGCGTGGCTGGGAGAAAGCCCCGTAATTTGGCATTTGGTTGGGACTTGCGTTTGTTCCCTGCCTGCTGGGGCGTCGGGGAGCTGCTGTGCAAACAGATGCCACGGTGAGGGCGCGGGGCAGCGTGGCTCGGACCCGGGCTGTGCCTGCTGGGGAAGGCTCCGCTGGCAGCTGTGCTGTAGTTAAACTGACCTGAAAAGCAGAGCGACTGTGGCCTGCCAGGAGCTTGAAATTTCCTGCAGCATTGCCAGTTACTGGCTAGTGAAGCTGGGACACTCCCAGGTACTTTTTTTTTTTCCCTTCATTGATAATTGACAGAACCTCGCTGCTGTTTGGGAGGCTCAGCAGGGGAACCTAAAGATACCGGAGAGGCACAGCTCGCTGCGGAAGGTTACCAAAAGAGACTGGAGGAGCTGAAAGCCGGTGTTGTTTTTCTCTTCAGCAGGGTTTCTCTGTGTAATTGCTCCGATTGCATAACGTAAACACCTTTGGTAAGATAGGTGCAAGCCTTCGACAGAGGTTGACATGCTTAAAGCCACATTATTGGCGCTCGGTAATTACCGCGTCTTTCCGCGTGTTGACTGACTCGGCAGCTATGTTGCAAAGCCAAGAAGCTGAGGAGGAAAAAGCAGAGTTGGCTAACGAGGCTCGGCGAGTCCCTGCCCTGCCTGACGTGCACCCAGGGACTTGCTGTGAGGGAGGGCTGTTGCAGCAGGCAGCAGGAATGCAGACCTGCAGGCTCCGGGGCCGAGCTGCGCCGCTGAGATCAGGCGTGTGGTCTGCTGCGGGTCCCCAGCCCCTGCCTGCTGCTGCTTCACCAGGGTTCTGCCAGGGAGGTTTGGTGCCAGTGCCTGCTGTGCCCGGGAGCACCTTGCTGAATGCGCCTCTGGTGCTGCTCCTTGCTGCCTGTAACGGGGCCTTCTTGCCAGCTCAAGTCCCTAAAATGAGAGCTGCTCTCCGGGGGAGATGAGCGCCTCGAAGCTGCCCTGTCACCGTGCCACACGGCATCTTCCACCAGCTGTAGGTGTGCCGAAGGACCTGGTGAACGTCCATAGTGCCTCTGCTTGAGACAAGCTCTGCCTGCCCTTCGTAGCAGGGCATTGCTATGGGCCAGAGGGAAACTCAAGGTGGTTGTGAACAGACTCAACCTCTGACCTCAGAGATGAGCCTTCATGTGTTTTTTTTTCCTTCTTCCTTTGTAGGAAATAGACAGACGGTTGGAAAAGAAGCTGAAGATCACACAGAAGGAAAGGTAATGATGCTGCGCAGTTTGGGAAAGCCTTATTTTCCCGATGGGCTACTGGATGGCTGAAAACCTGGGGAGAGGAAACGGAGCCACTGTGAACTGATTGGGAATCAGGTCGGAGATAAGCACTAGGGCAGCTCTGTGATCGTGCCACTAGGTGGCTCCTCCGATCCGTAGCAGAGGAGCAGAGAGATTCTTGAGAGTGATTTTATTTCAGAAATGGGTCTTCCAGACCATGTAGGTACAGCTGTGGGGAAGCAGTTTAAGAAAAAGACACTCAGAGGAAGAGGTGGGTGAGTCAGGTGATCCCAACTCCTAGCCCTAAAGTGGCTTGCGGGGTCTTGCATCAGTAAGACTTTCTTTTCCTGCGTACTTTGGGTTGGGGTGGGGGTGTGTGTTACTGTGTCCTAGCACAAATGTTTCCGGTCACTTGTGACAGGTCTCTTGTTTTGTTGGTTCTTTTCCCCATCTGACTTTTAGTCGGCTGCTTATGGTCATGGTGTGACTCCTCTGGGACTCCCACGCAGGAAGGGGACTGTGGGAATTCAAATGCTGAGACTGGGGCTGGGGCAGGCTCTGAGGAGTGAAATGGCAGGGTTTGGAAGCAGGAGGTGTCACCAGGTATCCTGGTGAGAGGAGCTCGAATAGGCCTGGCAAGGAGTGGAATCGAGGTGCTTGCACCAGCATCCTTGAAGATGTGTAAAAGCTTTTCTTTGAACAACTTTGGTGTGTAAGGTGCCTTGCACAGCATCTGCTTCCTGCATCAGAGGAGACTCGATTGGCTGTCCAGGTGTTAGAATCTGAACTCGGTTCTTAATGCAGGTGCCTGCAGCAAGCTTCAGATCCTCTCCACCTGTTCAAAAGTGAAATTATCTTTGGTCTGTGTCTGATTTCCTTGCCTTTGGTCAAATTTAAGATGTTGAGCACAGCAAAGGCTGACATTTTCTGTCCCTTACTGAGCTAATCTCCTACAAACCTGCCTGACCCTGTAGTTTAGGGTCACAAATATAACAAGGTCTTTAATTATTGCAGGCTGCTTAGTCATGGGAATGACATCTGACTGTGAGGAATTCACACACAGAGCTAAAGTCATGCTCGCAGTAGAAAACAAGTACTGAGCAAATGTGCATTGTGTTTTGTTGTTGTTTTTTTTTTTTTTTTTTTTTTAAACAGTAGAAAATCAAAATCTCCTCCTAAAGTGCCGATCGTGATTCAGGACGACAGCCTTCCTTCGGGTCCTCCCCCACAGATCCGGATCTTGAAGCGGCCGGCGACGAACGGCGTGCTCAGCAACCCCAACTCGGCCACCAGGCCCGCGTTCCCCGTGAAGTCCTTGGCACAAAGGGAGGCAGAGTACGCCGAAGCCAGGAAACGAATACTGGGCAGCGCGAGCCCCGAGGAAGAGCAGGAGAAACCCATTCTAGATAGGTGAGAGTGGCCTTGGCATCGTGGTGGCGTCTCTGTGCTGGCTCCTTGCAAACCCCTTCCTGGCAGGAGGGGGGGACGTGCACCTTCCAGCATAAAGTGTGAGAGGCGAGGAGGAAGGAGTGTCTTGTTAATAAGTGTGGCAGCGTGAAACTCAAATATGCAGCAGCTAAAGGGAGTGCTTCTGCCTGGTTAGGCAATAAAGGTTACCTTGTGCCCTTGAAAGAGCACTCTGGGGATGCGGAGAGGAGTGCAGGCAGCCAGAACTATTCTGGCATGACAAAGCCTCATCTCTGCTGAGGTTTTGACTTGAGGTGCTCTCACCTGCAGGTGGGAGACTGGGGTGTAAGCACTCCTAAATGAATGCAGCTGGCTTGGAGGCACCGTGCTGTCCCTTGTGGTTGTGGTGTGGGTCTTGGAGAGTAAGACTTCCAAGATTTTAGGACAGAAATGAAGTGCTAGTTCACTTCTGGTCGTGTTCCCCATCCCAGGGAACAGTGCAGCAGGCCTGTGATGGTTGTCCCATGGCAGTGGCTTTCCACCAAAGCAGGTGCAGGAGCGTCTGTTGGAGGCGTGCATGTTGCGTTACACAGACGCTGCATGTTGTGTCCGTCTCTGATGTCCTTTCTCCTTGCAGGCCGACGAGGATCTCCCAGCCGGAAGACACCAGACAGCCCAATAATGTGATCAGGCAGCCGCTGGGTCCTGACGGTTCACAAGGCTTCAAACAGCGCAGATAAACGTGGGCACGAGAGGATGCTGCAGGAAGCAGGGTCAGCTGCCGCGGGTCGCACTGCCGTGGCGGACAAATGGACTTGAGCAAAGGGAACTCCCCGGTTTACTTGCACTGTGATCCCCTTTGCTCTGCCCACTGTGACCTCCAACCCCACGCACTGTGACCTCCCCGCTCCACCCACTGTGATCGGCAAACCGCCAAGGGCTGTCCCCAGTCACTGCAAATGGAAAGGGGAGGGGGGGTGTAAAGGACTCGGACGGGTGCAGAGAGCCGTGTGTGCCACTTTGGCTGAAGCTAGCGCCAGCAATAATGTTTGTTGTACTCGTAACCTGGGATTTAAGGAAAAAAATGGGAAGCCTCCCCAGATGCGCATGTTGTCTTTATCACTTTAAGAGCAAGTTTGGTTTCAAAGGATCTCTTCTTTTTTTGTTTTGTTTGTATATCAGATCGACTTTTGAGGGAGTGCATGGGAAGGGTTTTAACTGTTTAGTTTGTTTTAATTGAGAGAGGTAGTTAAGTGTTTGAAAAGGAGTTTCACTGAATTTCTGCAACTTTAATGGCTAGGGTTTGGCAAGCTTAGCTTCTTGTTCTGTATTTCTACTGCTGCCAAGCAAATGGAAGCGGACTCCCGGCTACCCAGCCTTTCTGGTCGCCTTGGCCTGGGAGCCAGCGCAGTCCGATGACCTGGTTTACGTATTGCACCTGTTAAGCTTGGCTAGTGTTTTCTGCTGGCTTGAGGAAAAACTTAAAGTACATCTTTTTGTGTTTGGGGAGAAGGGAACGTAGATGGATCCCTTGGCAATGCCTGCTGCATGGTTACTGCTTGCAGCGGAGTGGGGTGGTGAGGAACTAGGGCTCTGCTGCATCTGGACGTGCAGGCTAGGAGGGGAATAGCGAGTGCTGTGCAGCTCTGCTCTGCTCCACGAGGTAAACCCACGCGAGGAGCCCCGCTCAGTCCAGCCCACGCTCACCCAGCGGCTGGGGTCACGGCAGGGAGCGAGATGGCTGCTGCTCCAAAGGTTTGAACCCAAGTGGCTTATGATGGACCCGAAGGCTCTGATCTGTTACGGTACGAGCTGTACCTGGCGCATTTCCTTCCAGAAATCACAGACATCGGGAACAAAACGTGTTCGGTGAAGTCTGGAACCCTCCTGACATTGTGCGCTGCGGGCGGTGACAGCTGGCTTCAGGGAACGGATGGCTCCTGCTGCTCCAGCTCCTGCAGAGACGACGGGGCCGCGGGCAGCTCGCGGGCTGAAAACTTCCCCGGATGGCAGTGGCGGAGGAGAGCCGTGCGGCACCACCAGCCGTGTGTCACAGGACACTGCTGACCCTGGGTGCTGCCTCGTGCCCGGCGCTGTCCGTCCTGTTGTGCTGTCCGGCTCTGCACACTAGCCAAGCTGACCTATCTCCACGTCGCTGTCTCCGGGGATCAGATGAACACTACAGCTCTTGTTGGGATGGATGCTGACAGCGGTCGCCCGCGTGCGAGCGGCTCCAGGCTCGGGGCCACTTCTGCCTGTCGCTGGGACCCCGACAGCTCCTTCAGCTGGAAGGCTGCGGGCCGGCGGCTTGCTGCGTGCTCAGTACCTGGGAAATGATTTCTGGCCATCGAGCACTGCTCTGTACGGGTGCTGCCGGCTGCTTCGTGCTCGGTAGGTTTGGAAACGAGCACACGGAGCGCCTTCTGCCCATACAGGAGCGACCGCACGAAATGCCTGCCACGCCGCGCTGTATGGGAGGCTCCCGTACGGGAAGACGCGTACGGAAATACGGCTTAAACATACCGGTAAAATAAAACTACCTGTATACAAACAGACGGAATCTGCTAGAATGTTAATCGGCTGAGGACTGTGCTGCCCTCCACGTGGGTCCCCCGAGCGGGCGAGCCCGAGCGGCTGGTGGAGGAGGATGGCAAGGTGGGGAAGGGCAGGAGGCTGTCCCCCCAGGAGCCTGGCCCCAGATCTCCACGGCGTCGGAGGCTGTAGTCTTGCTGTTTACCAAGCTCCCTCTCAGGCTGGAGGCATCCACAGCTGCTTGGCCGGCAGCGTTTTTTGGGTCTTTCTGTTTTTTGTTTTTAAATTTCCTCCTCCCTGCAGGCTGGTGGCAAGGAAGAGTCCCTGGAAGAGCGGCTCTGCAGAGGGAAGGCGGTGGGGAGCGGGAGGGCAGAAGGACATTAGCAATAACCGTAGTCACCGCGCCTTTCCTTAACTACTGCTCAAATAGCTTTGATTCCAGAGGGCCAGCGGCTGGCGGAAAGCCACAGAGCCCAGCTCCCGGCGTAGCTTCAGCTGCCCCGCCAACCTTAGACGTCTTCTCCTGTACATCAGGTGCCTACAACCCCTTCTCGTTGCACACGCGACCTTGTTCTCCAGCACCGACTGCGCGTTAAGCCGCTTGCCGGTGGCCTCGGCGGCTGCTCCGTGCCCGTGGCACGGCCGGGACGCCTCCGACCTGCGGGCAGGGCGAGGTGGTGATCCCGGCGGCAGCACCGCGGCCTTGCCCGGGGCTCGCCCCGAAGACGCGCCGCTCTCGGGGGCACCGAGCGCTTCTCCTGCCGCGGCACCTGGGACGCAGCCGGTGCCGCCCCGTCAGAGTGCGCCTAAGTATGCAGATAAACATTTTATAAATTGTATTTTAAATAAATGTGTTTAAACTTTTCACGGTGCGCTTCGGCCTCGTGACTTCGCCGCCTTCCCTCGTGCCACGTTCTGTCCCGTTTGGTGCCTTCGGGCTCCCCGGGGGGGTGGCTTGCGTCACAGCGTGGCCGACCCCAGGAGGAGGCTCCTGGAGCCCCTGTCCCCGGGGGGGCAGCACCCAAGGGGGGCAGCGCCCATGCAGGTGGCCCCCTGGGGGCACAGCGGGGCTTGGGGGTGCCCGCAGCCTGCTGCTGGGGGTGGGTTTTGGGCTGGGGTCCCCTGTTTGGAGGCAGGGGCTGCTGGGCTGCCTGCTGGGGAGAAGACACAGTGGGGGCACAACGCTTTTTATTTTTTTTAATTTCGTTTTTATTAATTTCTTTAATTTTTTTTATGTCTTCAATCCTTTCCTTTTATTTTTCCTTTCCTTTTATTTTTCCTTTCCTTTTATTTTTCCTTTCCTTTTATTTTTCCTTTCCTTTTATTTTTCCTTTCCTTTTATTTTTCCTTTCCTTTTATTTTTCCTTTCCTTTTATTTTTCCTTTCCTTTTATTTTTCCTTTCCTTTTATTTTTCCTTTCCTTTTATTTTTCCTTTCCTTTTATTTTTCCTTTCCTTTTATTTTTCCTTTCCTTTTATTTTTCCTTTCCTTTTATTTTTCCTTTCCTTTTATTTTTCCTTTCCTTTTATTTTTCCTTTCCTTTCATTTTTCCTTTCCTTTCATTTTTCCTTTCCTTTCATTTTTCCTTTCCTTTCATTTTTCCTTTCCTTTCATTTTTCCCTGATTTCAACTTTACCTTTCCTTTATTTTTCCTTTCCTTTTATTTTTCCTTTCCTTTCATTTTTCCCTGATTTCAACTTTACCTTTCCTTTATTTTTCCTTTAACACCTTCCTTTCACTGCTGTTTGCCGGGGCCCGCGGCCTCCCCCCGCCAGGTGCCGCTGCCGGTGGCGGTCCCGGGGCGGTTCCCCGAGGCAGCCCCGCGCCCTCCCGCCGCGATGGCGGCGTCGGAGGAGCCCTACGAGGCGGTGCTGTGCGTGAAGCCGGCCGTGCACGTCTACCGCCTGCCCCCGCGGGCCTCCAACCGCGGCTACAGGTGCGGGGGGGCCCCGGGTCCCCTCCCCGGCCCCGCTGTGGGACCTCGCCGCCTCCTCAGCCTCCTCCTGTCCCCGCAGGGCCGCCGAGTGGCAGCTGGAGCGCCCGGCATGGAGCGGCCGCCTGCGCCTCACCGCCCGCGGCAGCACCGCCTTCATCCGCCTGGAGGACAGGGCCTCGGGTCAGGGGGGCTCCGAGCTGGGGGTGGGGGGGCTGAGGGGTCGGGCTCGCGGCTCTCCGGGCTCCAAAATCCCTCGTTTTTTCCTCAGGAGCGGGGTGGTGCCCACCCGTGTCCTCCCCGCGGGTGGGTGGTGCTGAGGGGCCGGTGCCGCGCCTCGACCCTGGTCCTTCTCTGCTTGCAGGAGAGCTGTTCGCCCAGGCGCCCGTGGAGCAGTTCCCCGGCATCGCGGTGGAGAGCGTGACGGACTCCAGCCGATATTTCGTCATCCGCATCGAGGACGAGAACGGTGCGGGGCTGCGGGAGCACTACCGGACAGGGGGGAGTCATCCCTGAACGCGTTCAGAGCCCGTCCTCCATGTGAAGGGTTCCTCTCTGAGGGCTGCGTACAGGGACACATCACCTCAGTCCTCCTTGTGCCGTCCTTCACTAACAAAACCCAGTTTAATCAGTCAGTGCGAGGATGCATCTGCATGCACAGTTGTCGCTGTGATCCCAGCCTCGGCCCTGACTCATTCACGTTGATTTTAAAGCTGGGTTTACTAGGGCTATAAATGAAGCCAGCTTGCTGAAGTAATGATGTAAATGCAGCTTGGCTATCTGGAAGCACAGTCACGATTTTCTTCCTGCCTTGTGTTACAAGCCCTGCTGACAGCATAAAATTGCTTCCCCTCCTGGGAAGTTGGTGGCACTTCCCTTTCTGTGGAGAAGGAAGGAAGACGTCTGGCTCCTGTCCTGCTGGCATCACGGTTCCCTTCTCAGCTCCTGCTGGAGGAGATGATGGTCGTGGGGGGTGTGAAGCGGGCTGGCTCCTGGCTCCTGCCATGTTTTGTGATTCCAGCCTTTGCTCTTGTTCCCCAGGCCGCCGTGCTTTTATTGGAGTTGGATTTGTTGACCGAGGGGATGCTTTTGACTTCAACGTAGCTCTGCAGGACCATTTCAAGTGAGTTTGGGCCTTTCCCTTTGTCCTCTCGGTGGTTTCGCGTGGTGGCTGCAGGTGTTCACCAGAAGTGCTGGGGGCAAGGAAGCTGTTTGCTTCAGATTCACTCGAGCAAGGAAGCACGGCACCAAGAGGTTTACAGGTGGAAACTTCTCTCTGCTCAGCCTTTATGCAGGCTGCTTTCTGTCTCTGATATTCCCCAGTCTGTATTAGTGGGCTCCCAAATAGTTCCCCAGACCAAGACTGGGTAAATTCCCCCATTTCTTTCTTTCTCTTCGTTTCACCAGTACGCAGCCACTCGAGGGACTGGGACGCAGCTCAGCTCGCTCGCTGTGTGGCTGGAGCGTGCTGACACACCGTGTGGGCTGCACTGACGGGTGGCAATCGCTGCCTCCGTGCTGCCTTGTGGCGTGTTCCTCCAGCAGCAGACAAGGTCCCAGATCACACCCAAAAAAGAGCTAAAAAGAGCTGTTAAAAAGAGCTGCTGCCAGTCCCTCAGAGCAGGGGAAGATTTGTCTGGCAGGATTTGGGCAGGGTTTGCCTGGCAGAGCAGCAGGCAGGTTGTTGAGCCGTCCTTTTCTGTTTTCTTTCCTTCCTGCAGGTGGGTGAAGCAGCAGAGCGAGCTGGCCAAGCAGGCCGAGAACCCTGACCAGGGACCCAAACTGGACCTGAGCTTCAAGGAGGGGCAGACCATCAAACTGAACATTGCGGTGAGGGCTTTTGCTGGTTAAATCCGCTCCAAACATTGTCCTTCGCGTGCTCCTCAGGGGGAATCTCACCTTGCTGGCCTGTAGCTGAGGTGTTTTAGCGAGCCTGTTGCTTCAGATGGGTGTCTGCAGTCCTGTGTGGCTCTGCTGGTTTGCCTCACCAGCTCTCAGCTCTCTTTGGGCAGTTTGATTGGAAAGATTTCATATTTATTTCATATTTCATAACATATAAGTATAACATATAAAAATAGCACACAGTGGTTTTGATGATCGAGGAGAAACATCACCAAACCCCTTCCTTTCTTCCTAGCATAACAGGAAGAGGAAGCGTGAAGGACATTCCCTTGCTCTCTCTTGCTAGCCCCGTTCCTTGTCAGGTGTGAAATATTACTTCTTGGGGCTGCAGGCTTGAGCCGAGCTGTCTGCTGCCACGCTCAGCCCTCGCAGCCTGCTTCTCCCTGCTGCTGTGGTTGGGCGGCACAAGAGGAAGCAGCGACTTGGTGCTGAAATCCCCTGGTGGGAGGAAGCCTGCTCAGAGCTGGCGGTGGCACACTGTGCGCAGTGGTGCGCAGAGGGGTGTGTTACAGCTCCCAGGCACAGAACCGTCTGTGGGGATTCACAGATTCAAAAAAAACATCCTTGGTTTCACCCCAGTTGCTGCACTAGCAGTGGGACAACGAAGCACAGCAGTCTTTTCCCCCTTGCTTGTAAGCCTTGGCTGGGAGGGAGAAGAGGAATCACCCTCTAGTTCTGGATTTAAATGTGGTACCACCTAAGTTCCCCTCTCGTGTCCCCTTTCAGAATATGAAGAAAAAGGAAGGAGCAACGGGGAACACCAGGCCACGTCCCGCAGGTCCTGGGGGCCTGAGCTTGCTCCCGCCACCTCCTGGAGGCAAATCTTCCTCTGCAGCTTTTCCTTCTGGAGAGCAGCCGTCGTCCTCGCTCTCTGCGCCTGTCCAGCTTCCAGGCACGCCCATCACAGGTCTGTGTCACCTGGAAATGGTTGCAAAGCTCTTTAAGTTGAGTTTCATCCGTCGAGGTCTGTTTGGAAAGACTTTAATAGCACGCCTTGATGCTGCTGTAGAGCTCCTCCTGCAGGAGGAGGTGGTGTCAGTGCCCCGTTTGACGGGGCAGCTGAGGCACAGCAAGGAGAAGGGATCACAAAGCTGTTCAGCCTGCCAGGCCAGAGCCAAGGCAGCATCCAGCTCTCTGACGTCCCCTAGCTGCTCACAGCTGCTCTTTGAGAGTTTTGGGAAGCAGACGCTTTGCAGAGGCCTCGCACAGTTTGAAAGCTGAAAAGCCGGTGGGGTCTGAACCCCACTGCACGAACCCTGACCCCTCCTGCCTGGTCTTTGGCCATCTGTGCGCAGCACAGAGCTGCGTGCTCGTTGGTGCTGGGAAGGTGAAGGTGCTGCCTCGAGCTGAGAAACAAAGGTCAGCAACAACAGCTTTTTCTTTTTCTCCCTTCTTTCTGCCCCTCTGACCTCCCTGCCTGCTGGCAGACTCCCTCCTGTCCTGGCCGCAGCCCGCTGCTGCTCCCGCTGCCCCTGCCACCGACGCCTGGGGCGACTTCACCAAAGCTTCAGGGTGAGTCGTGTGGGGTTTGTGGGTTGTGTGGGCCGTACCTGCAGCACTAGGACACACCTGGCTGGGCCAAATCCTGCTGGTTTTACTGCTGCTGGAATAACGTAACGGGGCGGGGGCACTGCTCCACCCCTGCAGGGTTTGGATGATCACAGGCTGGGGGCGTGCTGCGCTGTGCTGGGGGGGGCTGTGGGGCGCTGAGCAGTTACGGGGTGGCACCAGAGGACCTGTTCCTCACTGTGCTGCTCCTTCTCTGCATGCCCAGCCCTTCAAGCAGCAGGCTGCAGCCCCGTGAGGTATCTGACAGCTTTTCTTCCCTCTCCTTCTCCCTCCAGGTCAGCGTCTAACCAGACACAGGCGAATGCCGGCTGGGTGCAGTTCTGAGCCAGCCCCCTCATCCACTGTGCCCCGTGCGGGTGCTGGGGGAGGATCACGCGGATTCCACGGGACCAAAGCAGGGGAGGGAGGTGCTCCCTTCCCCTCAGAGCTAGCATGCTGCTTCAGGACACCCCGCACCTCGTTTCTGGTGGCATTGTACTCCCCTAGTCTTCCCCAGGCAAGAAGTGAGACCCCCAAGCCCGGCGCTGGGGTTAAAATGCAGAAGTAGGAGCTGGAGAGCAAACGAGCACGTGCCTTAAAACACTCCGTGCCAGCGCCCTCAAATGTGGGGGCCCTTTATTTTCTGCCTGGCTCGCAGCGAACCTGTGAGGCTTCAGTGATCTTTTCTGTGCCTTCCTTCCCCTCTTACTGCACTAACACGGCTGCAGGAAGCCAGCAGCTTCATGGCCCTGCGTGTCCTTAACGGCCTGAGGGCGGGAGAGTGCTCAGAGCTCTGCTGGAGGGCTCCCCTTTGTTTGCAGTGCCTTTGCTGGCTGATTTGGGCAATTTTTTACTAGAAGCCTATGCAATAGAGGCGGGTTGTGGTGTGCAGCATAGGGCTGCCTCCGTCACAGCCTCCTCAGAGACTTCCCCGCTTTCTCCTCGTGTATTTGTGAAATCTTTCCTCTCCGCCAAGCAGCAGGGCACATCCTCCTGGAGGCTTCCTGCGTGCAGAGTCCTGCTTTATCTCCTGCTCCCGGAGATGCCTTTGCATTGTGCCAAGTGTCCTGCTCTGAGCGTCCTGCGGGGTGCTGAGCATCACCTGATGGTTTCTGAGCACTTCCCTGGTGAGCGTCCCTGCTGTGGGAGGGGGGAGCAGGGCTGCTGCCTGTAGAGAAAGGCGAGCGCAATGCTGAAATTCTTTCTTGCTCCAATCAGGGTTTTCCCCTCTATTTTGAAGATATATTTTTACTTTTTGCAGGCATTTTATTAATCAAATATATGCAATGAAGGACAGACTTGGTTTCTTTAACAGAGCTGGGCTTGAGATTCCTCTTTAAAAGATAAATATTTTCTTACCTATTTATATTAAGGTGAAGGCCTTCCACAGCACGAAGTTCTATTTTTTCAGTGTTTCAGACTTTTTATTATTTCCATTTTCAACTGGAGGGTAAGCATTTGCATTTCAGAGCTTAACTTTGCCTGGCAGCACGCGGGACCAGGTGAGAGATGTGACACTTCAAAGCGAACAATAAAATCATCTGGATGCCAAATGTGACGTTTTTACACCCAGGGAGTTGCCCGTGCGGGTCGGAGCGGCCGTGAGGCTTCCCGAGGTGGGGAGGAGATGCTTGGGAATGGTTTTGTGCTGTCCCCTCCTTCCTGGTGTCGAGGAAACGGCGCGGGGCACTCGCCAGCGAGGCACAACAGACGGGTGTTGCTTAGCAGTGGCTTTGCAGGACGTGAGGGACTGCGGGCAAAGCAGGTAAGGGGAGACGCGGGGAGATGAGGCCTCGTGTGTCCCCGGAGCCCATCGGGGAGCCTCAGGCAGCTCCTGCACGGATGTTTTAAGAACCAGGACCTGAGATGAAAGCTGTCTGCGGCAGCAGGACGTGTAAATCCTCAGTCCCATCTGCTTGCCCTGGCGTGCTCTCTCCTTTGCCGTTAATCCATGGCTTGAAGGGGCAGCGGGGAGGTGAAAGGGCACTTTCCCTCCTCGAGGGGGGGCAAACAGAGGCTGGGAAATGCCAGGAGGGTGAACCCCTGTGGGACCCGAGGCTGGAGTGATGGTTTCAGAGCGGGGATGCCTCCAGCCACAATGCTTGCCCTGCAGCCCCCAGCAGGGGTGGTGCCGCAGGGGATTTTGAGCTCTGATGGACTGACCGGAGCGTTTCCTTGCCGGGCACGCACCCTGTGGGCACTTTGCTCGCTGGGGGCAGAAAGCAGCGCCCCATGGTTCCCTCGGGGTGACAGCAGCTCCCCGGGGGCAGTCACGGTGGGGGAGCTGCGTTGGGGGCTCTGTCCCCGAGGAGGTGAGATGGCAGCGCCGAGCAAAAGGCTTCCCGCAGCAACCTGGCACGCTCGACCCGGAGCTTTTTCCTGCCAGAGCAAACTCCTGGGCTTTAATGAGCTTAACGAGGCCGGGCTTCATTAGGGCTTAACGAAAGGGCTCCTCTCCCCAAGGCTACCAGGAGATCCCAAGCTTGGGGAGCTGCACAGGGGGCGCATCGGGGGATGGCAGAGCAAAGTAAGCGTGTTTCCACCACTTCGGGGCACGGGGGGTGCTTGGTGCTGCTGTTTGGTATTGTTTTTGGTTTTTTTTTTTGCTCTACCAAAGAATTCTCCTCCCTTCCTGCTCTGCAAGCAAAAAGCCTCGCTGGCTTGTTTTGATTTGCAAAACTTTGGCTTTGCAAATATCCCGTGGTTTCTCAGCAAAGGCTGCAGCAGCGCTCGGCGGAGGCGTTAGGACCCCCGAGGCATGCGGACACGGCCAGGAAGAGGAGGGCCCCAGCCTGGGAGGGGAAGGCGAGGATTTCGGGCTAATCCTGGCCATGCATCCGCTTTCCGCTTGCAGAGCGGAAGCAAAGCCCCAAAAACCAGGCTGGGATGGGGGCACGGGGCTGCTGAGAGCAGAGGAAAGGGGGGGAGCCCATGAGCACGCCGAAGTCGGAGGCTGCGATCGAGGTGGGGACTCGCTGCGCCTCTCGCGGGAGCAGCCGCCGAGCAGTTTTGGTGCTGCAATCGGCAGATTTGCAGCGGGTTTTGCAAAAATCTGCAGTTGCAAAACCTGCGGTCGTGAAGGCTGCCATGGCAGGAAATACAATGGCCCAAAACTGCTGCAAATCTGCCATCACAAAACTGCAACGGCGAAACCCGCTGCAAATCTGCCACTGCCCAAAAGCCCCCGCGGTTTTTGCAGTTGCAGGGTTCGGGTTCTGTGGTTGCAAAAAGTGAGGCTGAGCTGCGCTGGGGGACCCAGCCTGGGGGGGGGAAGAATTTGCAGCTGGGGGGAGAAGAGGGTGAGGGAACAAAGCAGCTCGTGGTGGCCAGGCGCAGGGACCCCTCCTGCGGCCGGATCCGTCCCCTGAGCCCTGTCCCCTCCCGCAGCGGCCGTCCCCGGGGCCATGTCCTCGCTGCTGTCCCTCCAGGAGGAGAACCGCATCCTGCAGCAGGAGCTGTCGCGCCTCGAGGACCTGCTGGCTCAGAGCCGTGCCGAGCGCGATGAGCTGGCCATCAAGTACAACGCCATCAGCGAGCGGGTAGGTCGGCTGCCCGCCCGGCCCTACAAATCCACCCGTTTTGGCCCCAAAACGCATCTCCGGGAGGTGCTGCTGGTGCCGGGCGGTGCCGGGGTGCCCACAACGTGCCGGTGATGGAGATGTCGGCGCCCGGCGTGCTGGGGCTTGTCCTGCGGGACGCACAAAGCATCCCCGTGCCACCCCCGTGGTGTTCGCCCCGCTGCCTTCTTTTCTGCACCGTGGTGACAGGGGCAGAACGAGGCTTTTGGCCCAGCAGGCGTTGCCTGGGGAGATGCAAAACTTGGCCGGTGCACGCCGAGCTCAGCCGGGACAGCCCAAACTGGGGGGCTGCCTGGCCTTCTGGGGGTGCAAACCCCTCCGTGCGTGCCTGGTTATTAAAATCCCAAGCAAACAGCCCCAAAATACCCAAAGGGAAAATTGCTGCCTCCCTCCCCTTATGGCCAGAGTGCTGAAAGATGCTTTACTCACCAGCAAAACTGGTGCCAAGCTGCTGGAACACAAATCCTTGAGGCTGGGCTATTTCTCAAAGGCAAATTCTTGTTGCAAAATGGTGTGTGGGGGGTGTGGGGGGTGTGGGGGGTGTGGGGGGTGTGGGGTGTGTGTGTCTCTGCTCGCTTTGTCCATGCGGGGTTTGCAGCTGCAGGACAACCCCAAAGCAAGGCCGAATTTGCCGGGTCGGGGTGCCGGCACACGGAGGGGGGCCGGGGGTGGTGCTTTGTGTTTTAACGTCCCCAAACGAGCGGCGCTGGGGGTGCTGCACCCCGCGGCAGCTGGAGCAGTCCCTGCGGCTGGAAGCGGGCGAGCGGGACGCGGCGGAGAGCCGGAGCCTGGCGCAGCACAACATCGAGCTGCGGCGGCTGCTGGACGAGGAGCAGGCTGCCTACAAGCGCAAGCTGCAGGCGTACCAGGAGGGCCAGCAGCGGCAGGCCCAGCTGGTGCAGAAGCTGCAGGCCAAGGTGGGTCCCCGCCGGGGGAACGGGGGCGTTTTGAGGTGGGGGGACGCGCACCAAGGGTGGTTGTCCCCTTCGCCGTCCCCTCCACCCAGGTGCTGCAGTACAAGAAGAAATGCGGCGAGGTGGAGCAGCAGCTGCTGGAGAAGGCGACGGAGCTGGAGCAGGAGAGGCTGACGGTGAGCAGCAGAATGGGGGGGTCCTGCCCAGGGTGTCCCGGTGTCCCCCCCTTTGCCCGCCAGCACCTCAAAGGGGCTGATGTCCCCGCAGAGCCAGCTGGACATCAGCGGCTCGCAGCTGGAGGAGGAGAGCAGCAACGAGCTGGAGAACGCGCTGATCCGGCTGGAGGAGGAGCAGCAGAGGTGCAGGAGGGGGTCCCCGGGGTGCTGGGTGCTGCGGGACCCCCCCAGGATCACCCCCTGTCCCTGCGCCCCCCCCAGGAGCAGCAGCCTGGTGCAGGTGAACTCGATGCTGCGGGAGCAGCTGGAGCAAGCCAACGTGGCCAACGCGGCGCTGAGCGAGGACATCCGCAAGCTGACGGCCGACTGGACGCGGGCACGGGACGAGCTGGAGCAGCGCGAGGCCGAGTGGAGGCGCGAGGAGGAGGTCGGGGCCGTGGGGCTGCGGGGGGAGAATTTGGGGCCCCGGGGGATGCGGCGCAGAGGGATGCAAAGCAGAGGGGGGCTGTGTGGGGAGGGCTGGGGGCTGAGAGTGATGTGGGGCAGAGAGGTGCAGCGTGGGGGGGGCTGTGGGACCGTGAGCGATGCTGCATGGAGAAGAATTTGTGGCTGCAGGGTGTGTGGCATGGGGAGGGGATGCGGGGCAGGAGCGATGCCGCATGCAGAGGGGCTGTGGGGTGCGGGATGCAAAGCAGGGGGAGGCTGCACAGAGCGGGGCACGGTGCTGGGAGCGGGTCTGGGGGCTTCAGGGCACGGCGCAGGGAGGGGGCCGAGGGGCTGAGGGATGTGGGGGTGCCGCCCGGCTGCCTTCAGAGGGACGGGGGCTGTGGGGCAGAGGGGTGCAGCATGGAGGGCACCCTGGTGCTTTTCTCCTGCCCCGATCTGACCCCGCCACCTCTCCATCCCCGCGCAGTCCTTCAACGCCTACTTCAGCAACGAGCACGGCCGCCTGCTGACCCTCTGGCGGCAGGCGGTGGCTTTCCGCCGGCACTTCGGCCAGCTGCGAGCCGCCACCGAGAGGTCCGGGGGCTGCAGGAGCTGGGGATACGGAGGGGAGACGGGGACATCGTGGTGGGGCACCCCTCTCATCCCCATCCACCCCTTGGCGCAGGGACCTGGCGGAGCTGAGCCAGGAGGTGTCCCGTGCCGGCCGTGCCGCCCACGCCGCCTGTGTGCAGCTGGGAGCCCACCTGCGGCTGGCCGAGGGCCGGGCGGGCGCCGTGCGGGAGCAGCAGGCGCAGCAGCTGGCGCAGCTGGAGGAGCAGCTGGCGGCCAGGGCACGCGACGCCGAGCTGGAGAAAACCGCGCTCGGGGACAGGTGGGGGTCCTGCGGGGGGGGCGCCGGGTGTGGGGCTGCCCGGGAGGAGCTGAGCGCCCACCGACGGGTGCTGGGCATCGCCTCGGCCAGGCTGGCGGAGCTGACGGCGGCCCTGGAGCGGCTGCGGGAGGAAGGTGGGGACAAGGAGCGGGCGGTGGCGGCGCTGACGCTGCAGCTGCAGAAGATGGTGAGTGCGGGGGGAGGCGTTTATGGTGCATGGGGAAGGGTTGTGCGCCCGGCTGCGGTGCGTGCTGGGGTGCAGTGCGTGCTCAGATGTGACCCCCAGCACACGCTGGGGATGGGTGGTGCACCAGGGCACGGTGGAAGCTTTGTGCTGCGCACAGTGCACACCAGCACCCCGTGCACGCTGGGGCAGGACGTGTAGGAAACCACGATGTGCGCGGGGGTGCAGGGTGCTGCACCTAGCCAGGACATGGTGTGCAACACCGGGGTGCGAGGCGTGATGTGTGCTGGGGGTGCAAGGCATGATGCACGCCGGGCACTTTGCACACCAGGGTGTGCCGTACACCCAGGGCGTGGTGCACGTTGCACGCCAGCTGTGCGTGACGCCTCACCGCGGTGTTTTGCAGGAGGCCTCGCGTGCTCAGGAGCCATCAGCAGAAGAGGTGCAGGCGCTGCGCGCGGAGCTGGAGCTGCTCCACCAGACGCTGCAGGACGTCACCCAGGTGCCCCCAGCCCTCCCCTGCATCCCCACTGCTGCCACCCTCTCCGTGCCTCAGTTTCCCCTCCTGTGGTGGAGCCACAGCAGAGCGCTGTCCCCGTCCCTCGCAGGCGGTGCTGGCCGATGACCCCGGGTCCCCGACGGAGCCTCCAAGGCTCCCCTGCCGCAGCCTCTCGCCTGCTGCAGCTGCAGCCACGCTGGGGGCTGTGCACGGAGCCCTGCGGCGCCGGCACTTCCAGCTGCAGGTGAGCGAGGAGGAGGAGGAGGAGGAGGAAGGTGGATGTGGGGGAAGACGGATGGGTGGATGGATGCGCAGAGGATGGGTGGAGGAGAATTGGGGATGGACGGATGGAGGGACATGGAGACGGACGGACGGACGGACGGACAGATGGATGGATGGATGGATGGGGGGCAGTGGATAGGGGGCTGGATGGATGGACAGGGGCTGGATGGATGCCTGGAGGATGGATGGAGGAGAATGGATGGATGGACAGACAGATGGGAGGACAGAAAGATGGATGGACACGGGGTCAGGTGGATGGGAGGGCGGGTGGCTGGATGCACGGAGGAAGGATGGAGGAGAAGGGACAGAAGGGTGGGAGGACGGAGGACAACTGCTGACCCCGTTGCTCCCCCAGGAGGCCCGGGAGGCGTCGGGGAGCCTGCGGCGGGAGCTGGGGGACAGCGAGAGCCGGCGGGCGGCCCTGGAGCAGCGGCTGGAGCAGCTCAGCGCCGAGGCTGGGGGCTGCCGGCGGGCGCAGGAGGAGGCCCTGCGCGAGGCCGCCCGCCTGCGCGCCGACATCGAGCTCCTGCGCAGGTACCCCCTGCCTGTCTGTCTGTCCGTCCGTGGCCTCTGTCCCTGCACGCCCTCCACCTGCCTGTCCCCACGGCGTGTCCGTCTGTCCGGCAGCGAGCGGGGCCGCGTGGAGCAGGCGCTGGCGGCGGAGCAGGCGCGGGCGGGGGTCCTGCAGCGCAGCGAGGCCGAGCTGCAGCGCCGGGGCCGGGGGCTGGAGGAGCAGCGGGACGAGGCCGCCCGTGCCGCCGAGGCTGCGCGCCAGCAGCTGGAGCACAGGTGGGGATCCCCCCGGTGCCGCGACCCCCCCGTCGGTGGGAGCTCCGACTGCTCCCCCTCCCCGGGTGGGCGCAGCAAAGCAACGCTCCTGCCCCTGCTCTGCCCCCCTCCCCAAAAAGGGGCTGCTGCCCCCATCAAAGGGCGCTGAAACACCCCCCCGTGGGGCTGCAGAATAGTGCCTCACCCCTCCTGTGGGTGCTGCCCCCCCCCCGTGGGTGATACCCCCGTGGGTCCTCCCCACCCAACGGGTGCTGCCCCTCCCCAGTTGGTGCTCTCCCCTCAGTGGGTGCCCCCCAGTGGGTGCTGCACCCCTGTTGGGTGCTCCCCATGTGTTCTCCCCCCTTGTCAGGGTACCCCCCAGTGGGTGCTCTCCCCCCATGGGTCCCCCCTCCCAGTGGGTGCATCCCCCCAGTGGGTGCCCCCCCCCAATGTGTGCCCCCCCCGTGGGTGCCTGCAGCCAGCAGCAGCTGGAGCAGCTGGAGGGGCAGCGGGCGGCGGTGCAGCAGGAGCTGCTGCAGGCGCGGGAGGCGCTGAGCCGGGCGCAGCTGGAGGCCGAGGTGGCGCGGGGCGAGCGGGCGGCGCTGGACGAGGCGCTGGCACAGGTGGGTGGCAGAGCCCCCGCGTCCTCCCCGGGGATGTCTGTGTCCCCAGACCCTGTGTGCATCGCCCCCGGAGACAGCCGCATCCCCAAATGGCACATGTGTGTCCCTGAGGGCAGCCGTGACCCTGAGCATTCCTGCGTCCTCCCTTGGGACATCCAGGTCCCCAGACCCCATGCACGTCCTCCCTGGGGGCCATCTGCACCCTCGATCCCCCTGCATGCCCTGTGGGGTTAGCCACAGCCCCACATCCCCCTGCATCCTTGGGACATCTGCGTCCCCATCCCCCCTACATGCTCCTGGGGCCACCTATGTCCCCAAAACCTCATGTGCACCCTCCCTGGGGACCCCCAGCCCCTCTGCATGCCCCCCAGGACCATGCACACACCCCCAGCCCCTCTGTGCATCCCCAAACCTCACGTGCATCCTCCCTGGTGCTATGCACATCCCCAGATCCCCGTGTGTCCTCCCTGGGGACATCTAGGTCCCCAAACCCTTCTGTGAATCCACAAACCCCGTGGGTGCTGTCCCTTGGGCCACATCCCCAGCCCCCCATCATGCTCCCAGGGGACACCCACATCCCCAAAACCTTCTGTGCATCCTCCTTGGGGCCACCCCTGTTCTTGGTCCCGGCAGGCACAGGGCAGCAGCGCGGAGCTGGAGGCAGAGCTGCAGGAGGCGCGGGCAGAGGCAGCCCAGCTGCGGGAAGCCCTGGCACGGGGCAGCGAGCTGTCGGCCAGCCTGGCCCGGGATAAACGAGAGCTGAGCCGGACCCTGGCGGGGCTGGAGGAAGAGCGGGAGGCAGCCGGGGAGGCGACGCGGGCGCTGGAGGGGCTGCGGGCACGGCTGGGGCAGCTGGAGCGAGGCCGGAGGGACGTGGAGGCCGAGAGGCTGGGCCTGGAGCGGGCGCGCAGGGCGGCGGAGAGGGGCTGCGAGGGGCTGCGGGCAGAGCTGCGGGCACTGCGCGGGCAGCAGCAGCAGCTGCGGGAGCGGCTGGGGCAGGTGCGGGGCTGGGAGGGGTTGGGGAGGTGCTGGGGGCAATTGGGGGAGGTGGGGAGGGAGCTGGGGGTAATTGGGAGGGTGCTGGGGGAACTGGGAAGGTGCAGGGTGCAATTGGGAGGGATGGGGAGTGTGCGTGGGGCAATTTGGGGAGGTGGGGAGGATGCAGAAAGCAACTGGGAGGGTGCTGGGGGGAACTGGGAGAGCGTGGGAGGAAACTGGGAGAGTGCAAAGGGCAATTGGGAGTGATGGAGAGGATGCAGGGGGTCACTGGGATGGGTGGGGAGGGTGCTCAGGGCAATTGGGAGGGTGCTGGGGGAGCTGGGAGGGTGCACGGGGTAATTGGGAGGGACGGGGAAGGTGCGTGGGGCAATTGTGAGAGTGCTGGGGGAACTGGGGGGATGCAGGGGGTAACTGGGAGGGAGGGGTTGGATGCTGGAGGCAACTGGGAGGATGCTCAGCTCAGCCAGGAGGGTGCGTGGGGCAACGGGGCGGGCGCAGTGGGTAACTCAGTGAATGGGGGAAGGCTCCTGGGGAGCAAGGGGGACCGGGAGGGCGCGCGGTGGCCACGGGTGGAGGCGAGGGGTGCCCGTGGTGCTGCGGCCGCAGGCGCTGGAGGAGCAGAGCGCGGCGGGCGAGGCGCTGGCGCAGGCCCGGGGCGAGCAGGAGCGGCTGAGCACGGCGCTGGAGCGCGCCACGCAGGAGCGCGAGGGGCTGGCCAAGGAGGCGGCCAGCGTGGCTGTGCAGCTCGCCGCCGCACAGCGTGACGCCCGCGCCCGCGGCCAGGAGGCGGACGGCCTCAGGTGGGTGCCCCCTGCCCCGACCCGCTGCCCGCTGCCCACCGCCCGGCTGCGTTTCGGCAGCGTGTGTCATCCTGGGGTGGCAGGGCGGAGAAGGCGGCGCTGGAGACCGGCCTCTTCGAGGCGCAGGAGGAGCTCGGCCAGCTCCGTGCGCGCAGCCAGCAGCTGGAGGCCGAGGGCCGGGCCCTGCGCGTGGCCAAGGAGGGGCTGCAGGGTGAGTGGGGAGTGGGGATGCATCGTGCCGTCGCATCCAGCCTTGGTCACGGCGCTTCCCGGCTTGGTTTTGGGATGGCAGCCTTGGTTGCATCCCGTACCATCTCAGTTTTGGGGTAGCATCCTTGGGCATATCACTTAGCTCAATTTTGGGGACCAACATCCTTGGTCACATCACTTATCGGCTCAATTTTGGGGCGGGATCATCAATCACATAACTTTTCTGCCTAGTTTTGGGGTGGCATCCTCAGTTGCACCACTTAGATCAGTTCTGGGGGTTTGGAGCCCTCGTTCCCACCACCCACCCTCCCAATTTTGGCCCCGGCAGAGGAGCTGGGCGCCGTGCGGCAGCGGCTGGCGGCGGCGGAGCAGGAGGCGGTGACCCTGCGTGGGACACAGGTGGCACGCGAGGACGAGCTCGAGCGGCTTCGGGGCGAGAAGGTGGGCACCGGTGGGCTCCGGGGGGATGCTGATTTGGGGTAGGGCAATACTGAATTTGGAGAGCAGTGCTGATTTTGGAGGGCGATACAGAATTTGGAGCAATATTTCCGAGGCGATGCCGTTCTGGGGGGAGGAGAGGGAGTTTGCCAAATTTCGGGCTGATGCCGATTTTGGCTCGGTGCTGATTTTGGGGGACCGGTGCCGCTTTTGGGGCGCAGCGGGAGCTGGATGCGGAGCGGGGCCGGTTGGTGCGGGAGCAGGAGGAGCTGGCGGCCGAGCTGGCGGCGGCGCGGACGCAGCGCGATGAGGGGCTGCTGCGTGCCGAGAGCGAGAAGCAGCAGGTGGGTGTTGGTGCCTCCCCCCCGCCCCGTGTCCCCAGTGTCCCCCAGCCCTGTCTGAGCGTGTCCCCGTGCAGGCGCTGGCGCTGCAGGAGGAGGAGAAGGCGGCGCTGGCGGGGACGCTGGCGGGGCTGCAGCAGAGCCTGGCTGAGGCCACGGCCGAGCTGGAGCGGCAGCGGCACGAGGCCAGTGGGCACCATGAGCAGCAGCAGGTGGGTGGGGAGGGGGCTGGGACCCCCCCGGGCATGGCACAGGCTCCCCCACTGCAAACCCAGTGCTCCGGTGTCCCCCTCGTTGCAGTGCCCCACGTCTGGGCGTTCCCCCATTGCCAGCCCATTGCCCAGCCCTCACCTCCTGCTCTGCTGTGAGCTCCCCAAGCCCCCACGATTTGCAATCCCCCCCCCATCTCCCCATCCTTGCAACCCCCCTGAGACCCTTCTCGATTACAACCCCCCCCCCAGCCACCCACCCCAATCCCATCTCGAGCCCCCCAGTTTCCAGCTGCCCCCTCCCCATTGCAAGCTCCCCGGTGCCCAGCCGGGGCAGGGGGGCTCGGGGGGGGGGGGGGCTCAGATATTTGTGCCCCCTCCCTCAGAGCTTGGCTGCGGAGCTGCACACCCTGCGGGCACAGGCGGAGGCCGCGGCGGAGGCCCACGAGCGGGAGGCCAAGGCTCTCCGCGAGCAGGTGATGGCGGTGGCCAAGCAGCGCGACGGCGCCCTGCGGGAGGTGAGAACCCCTCTGCCCCCACCGACCCTGCTCCCATCCCTTCCACCCTGCCCCAAAAAAGCCTCCTCCACCCCTTGAACCCCCGGCTGCAGGCGGAGGAGGTGCGGGCGCAGCTGCAGCTGGTGGCGGAGGCGCGTGCGGCGGGGCAGCAGGCGCTGCTGGAGGCGCAGCGGGCGGCACAGGAGAGCCGCGAGGGCCGCGAGGCGCAGCGCAGGCAGGCGCAGGAGGCGCGCAGGGCGCTGGGCGACGAGGCCAGGGAGAAGGAGGCCCTGAGGCGCTCCAACGAGGAGCTGCGGGCGGCCCTGCGGCGCACCGAGGGCGAGCGCATCAGGTGTGAGGGGTGCTCGGGGCTGAGGGTGATGCTGGGGGTCCCCCGGAGTGGGATGCTCGGGTTGGGAGAGGTGCAGGAGGGGGAGGTGTCCTGCAGGGTGATGCTTGGGGTCGGGGGATGCTTGGTTTGGGGAGTGCAAGGGGTGGTGCAAGGCATCGGAGGTGATGCTCGGGACTGGGGGGGTGCTCAGGGTGGGGGGGTTAAGCTGAGCAGGATGCCTGGGACAAGGGGGTGGCCGAGCTGGGAGATGGTGGAGATGGTGCAGTGCCTTGGAGGGCAATGCTCAGGCTGGGGAGGGTTCCTGGGACAGGAGAATTCCCCATTTGGGAGGTGCTTGGGGTGGTGAGGTGCCTTGGAGTGATGCTTGGGGTCGGGATGATGCTCAGGGTCAGGGCGATGCTCAGGATGGGGGACAACGCTCGGGGCAGGGGAACGCCCAGTTTGGGAGATGCTTGGGGTGGTGAGACGCTTTGGAGGGTGACACTCGGGGTCGGAGTGATGACGAGGATGGGAGGACCCCCCAGGGCAGGATGCCTGGGACAGGGGGCTGCTCAAACGGGGAAATGTGCGGGATGGAGCAACGCCTTGGCGGGTCAGCACGAACATTTGTGGCCGAGGCGATGCCTTGGCGGGGGGATGGGGAGGACGGGCACCAGCCCCCCTCCTCCGCCAGCCCCTCTCCCCCTTTTTGGCAGCCTGAAGCGGGCCAGCGAGGAGAAGGAGCAGCGGCTGGCGCTGCTGGCGGGCGGGCAGGCGGCGGCGGCCAGGGAGACGGAGAGGCTGCGGGGGGCCCTGCGGCAGCTGGAGCACGACCGCCTCGAGGCGCGCCGCGAGCTGCAGGAGCTGCGCCGGCAGGTGAGGAGGGGGCGGCGGGGGGACCCCCGCCCCGGCTGGGCCAGTGCTGGGTGTGGGTGGGTGTCTGTGTGTCTGTCTGTGTCTGTGTCTGTGTCTGTCTGTCTGGAGCCGCCTCCCCCAGCCCCGTGTTGTTTCCTCGGGCAGGTGAAGGCGCTGGACAGTGAGAACAGCAAGAAGAGCAGGGAGCTGGAGGAGCTGCAGGCGCGCGTGGCCCTGGAGGAGCAGCGGGAGGAGGAGAGCCGCCGGGAAGCCTTCGGCCTCAGGAGGAAGGTGGTGGAGAGCGAGGCTGGCATGGAGGCCACCAGGAAGGAGGTGGGGGCTGCTCGGCCCTGCAGAGTCCCCAAGTGTCCCCATCGCCCCCACGCCCACCCTGTGTCCCCGTGGGTGCCCCTGCTGCTCCGTCGCTTGGTGCTGTGCGTGCCCCCGTCATCCCCTTCTCAGTCCCTGATGTCCCCATTGCCCTGTTGCTCTGTCCCTGAGGGTCCCCACCCCTCCTTGCTCCATCCCCTGCATCCCAATCACCCCGCATCATCTGCCACCTGCATCCCTGCGCGTCTCCCATACCCTGTTGCTCCATCCCCTACAACCCAGGGCACCCCCATCGCTCCACCCCTTGCATCTCCATCACCCTTTTGCTCTGTCCCCTGCACCCTGGGCATTCCCCGTTCCCTCCCCACACCCCCACCACCCCGTCTCTCCCTGCCCTGCACCCCAGCTCTCCCCCTCGCCTCCTTCCCCCAGCTCCAGCACCTGCAGCAGAGGCTGTCGGAGGCGGAGGGCGAGTTCCAGCAGCGGGAGAAGGATCTGTCCCGCAGCCTGGAGGAGGCCCGCGGCCACGAGAAGAAGCTGCTGGCCGATGCCCGCAACCTGCAGCTGAAGATGGAGGCGGCGCGGAGCGAAGCGGCCGAGCTGAGCCTGCGCCTGAGTGCGGCCGAGGGCCGGGCGCAGGGGCTGGAGGCTGAGCTGGCCCGCGGCGAGGAGCAGCGCCGGGCTGCCGAGACGCGCCTGGGCAGCCTCCAGTCCGCCCTGCGCCGCACCATGGGCATCGGCCGGGCCCGTGCTGCTTCCCCGGGCAAGGGTGAGAGCACCCCGGGGCTGCCCTTGCACCCTAAACCTTGCTGTAAGGCCCCATCTGGTGGCGTGTCCCCCCCCGTGCCACCCCATCCCTCTCCTTCCAGGCGGTGCCACGGAGGGAACGGGGACCCCTGGCTCGTCCCCGGACCCCGATGCGGCCACCGAGCCCGAGGTGGTGCGGGCAGCGCTGCGGGATTTCCTGCGTGAGCTGCAGGATGCCCAGCGGGAGCGGGTATGGCCTTCCTCCTGCCCCTGCCCTGCATTTCCCCAAAAAGCTCCTTTCTCGCCCTGTTTTCTCACCCCAGGAGGAGCTGCGGGTGCAGGTCTGCAGCCTGGGACAGCGGCTGGCAGAGGCGGAGGCGGAGCGGGACGGTGCCGGTGCCCGGGCACTGCAGCTGCAGAAGCTGGTGGCTGAGAGTGAGGAAGGTGATGGGGGTGGTTTTGGGGTGGATTCCCCCAGATTACTCGGTTTTGGGTGCTGCAAGCAGGTTTCATCTCCCTGCGACGTGTGGCTGCTTGGGATTTGGGCACGCGGCAGAGCATCGTGGCCAGTGGGTGCTTTGGGGGAAAATGGAGTGGGGGTGGTGATGCTGCACTCAAATGCTGCATGCTTTGTGGGTTTCCCCATACGCATCCCAAAATACTAGTAGAACTGCTAAAAAAAACATAACAAAATAGAGTCCCCGTAAAGCCCAGTAAAATTGGAGCCCCCCCCGTGCACCCCAGTAGAACCGGTGAAACCCCCACGCATCCTGCACAAACCCCGGTAAACCTGTCCGACCCCACTTATGTGCACCCCACAAGCCCCAACAGATCCCCGTGCGCGCCCCACAAGCCCCAGCTGAGGTTTGCAACCCTCGGTGTGGCTGCGGCAGGGCGGCGGGGCGCCGACGGCAAGCTGGGCAGCGCGCAGGCCGCTCTGCTGCTGCAGGAGGAGACGCTGCGGCGGGGCGAGCGCGAGCGCCGGGCCCTGCTTGAGAAGGTGTCGGCGCTGGAGCGCAGCTTGCACGCCGCCGAGGGCGAGCGCCGCTCCGCCCAGGTGGGCACCTGGGTCAAAACCCCCACCTCTCCCACCCCCCCCAGCTGCACGCAGCCTGGCATGCAAGATGCACACAACCTTCAGGCACGCTGCTTGCCAGCTTGCGCACAAGCTTCCGTGCAAGGTGCTGGCAAACAAACTGAGTGTGAGCTGCCTGCAAGCTGCTTGGAAGCTCGCACACAAGCTTGTATGCAAGCTGTATGCAAACTGTTTGCAAGTTTGCATGCAAATTGCATGTAAGATGGACATAAGCTGCTTGCAAACAGACTGCACGCACACTGCTTTCAAGCTCGCACACAGACTGCACACGTGCTACTTGCAAGCGTGCACACAAAGCGCACTCAAGACTCTTGCAAGCGTGCACACAAACGGCATGAATGCTGCTTGCACTTGCATGCAGGCTTGCATGCTCGCTGCTCGCAGGTTTGTGTACAAAATGCTTGCAAGCTTGCACACACGCTGCTCCATCCCTTCCAGGAGAAGATGAGCATGGTGAAAGCCAGCGAGGCCAAGCTGGAGGAGGACAAGCGGCGGCTCAAGGAGGGGCTGGAGGCTGCGGAGAGCCGCGGAGCCCGGCTGGAGCAGCAGCGGCAGGCGCTGGAGGATGAGCTGCAGCGGGCACGGCTGGCCCTGGGCGAGCAGCAGGCAGAGGCACGGGTGCTGCAGGACCGCGCTGAGCTGCTCCAGAGGCAGGTATGGCCAGCTTGCAATCCCTGTGCCCATTAATTGCCTCCTGCGCTGAGCTGTGTCAGTTTTTATCGGTTTCTCACCCCTCTGGGTGCAGCTCAGGGAGAGCGAGCAGCGCGCCAGCACCTTGCAGCTCTCGGTGGAGCGTCTGAGCACGGTGCTGGTGGCCGAGGCCGAGAGCAGCTCGAAGGACCGTGCCCAGGGCTCGCCGCTGACCGACGGCAGCTCGGCCCCGCAGCGCCTGCAGCAGCTCCAAAGCGCCCTGACTGCTGGCGAGCTCGACCGGCGGATGCTGCAGGTGGGCACGGGCACCCTGGGGTGCGCGGGGACCCCCGGGGCTCCGTGTCACCGTGTGTGTCCCCGCGGCAGGAGATGCTGGATGCAGCCCGGCGGGCGCTTTCGGAGGCACGGGAGGAGAAGAGCGCGCTGCGGGAGCAGCTGCGGGTGCTGCGGGGAGAGCGGGCGGCGCTGGAGCTGCGCAAGGAGGAGCTGGAGGCGCAGGTCCGGCGGCTGCAGGAGGTGGGAGCGCCCAGACTGCTGGCCTTACCCCCGGGGTGTGCTCTGTGCCCTTCTGCCCACCCTGTACAGCAAACTACTGCCCCTGCACAGTACCCTATTGCCCCCATGCAGCGTCTTTTACCTCCTTCCAGCCCTCTTTGCCCCTTCGACAGCACCCTGCACCCTTTTGCCTGCCCCATTTCCCCCCCGCCTTATGGCACCCTTCCTCTCTGTGCAGCACCCCACTGCCCCCCATAGTATGCCCTTGCAACCCTTCCTGTCCCTACACCCTTCTGCCTCCCTGCAGCACACTTTGCCCCCATGCAGCACCCTATTGCCTCTCCATGCAGCCCCCAACACCCTTTTATCCATTCCCTCCTTTGAAGCACCCTGTCCCCCCAGTGCAGACCCCATTGCCCCACCCCCTGCAGCCCCTTTTTCCCCCGTGCATCCCTTTACACCCCCCCTGCAGCTCCCTGAACCCTTTTGCCCCACCTTACAGCCCCCTATTGCCCCACGCAGCCCCTTTTCTCCCCCCGGGGAGCTGCGGGGTGTCCGATCCTGCCCCCCCGTTGCAGATGCTGTTGCAGCAGGAGGAGAAGGAGGCGGCGGCGCTGCGGGGGCTGCGGGCGGAGAAGCGGGGGCTGCAGGAGCGCGTGGGCAGCCTGCAGAGCTCCCTGAGCCAGCTGGAGGCCGAGCGGCGCGAGGCTGAGCGCTCCTCCCTGCGCCTCGAGAAGGACAACAGCGCCCTGAAGAAGACCCTGGAGAAGGTGAGCACCCACCGCCCCTCTTGGCACCCTTGGGTGCTCTCAGGGTTGCCCCCACGCCCTTGCACCTCTGGGGACACAAACGTGCCCCCTCAGTGGCTGGGTACCCAGGATTGGTTCGCCCAGAAGCAGATTGGGCATGGCTATAAAAAATGTCCTAATAGCACAAAATCATTTCCCGAGCGCAAAATGCGCTTCGTGCAACGGGGGCACGGCTGCGCAGCGGGTGTGTGCGCCTGCACGCCTGCGTTTAGTGCACCGGAGCGAGGCGTGTGACAAAGCAACGCGTTGTGCCCGCTCCTTGTGCACGCAGCTGGCGCGGGAGAAGCTGAAGACGCAGGAGGAGTCGCTGCGGCTGGCGGTGCAGAAGGGCCGCCTGCACCGCTCGCTGGGCACGGCCGAGCAGGAGCTGGCGGAGGCGCAGAAACACATCCAGGTGCTGCGGGTGGGTGCCCCCGGGCAGGGGACGTGGCCTCGTGCAAAGCTTTCGGCTTCGCTTTGGGGGCAGGCAGTGGCACCCTGGGGTGCTGCCTGCCTGCTTGGTGCACCCTCGTTTTGCAGGGGGATGGTGCTGGGCTGCTTTTGGGGCTTGCTTCAGCTCGGGGAGATGCTGGTGCTCGCACAGGGGTGCTGCTGGGCTCTTTATGGGGCTCAGCCCACCACAGGGAGATGCTGGTGCTCACAGTGGGGTGCTGCTGGGCTCTTTCGGGCTCCTCCCCACCTTAGGGCCACCCAGCGCCTGGATTTGGGGTGACCCCCCTGCAATCCACCCAGGCACGAGTGTCGGTGCTGGAGCAGAGCCCCGGGGCGGCGCAGCAGCAGCAGCAGCAGCGGGCGCTGGATGCCCGTGACCGTGGCCACCACCCCCTGGAGCAGCAGGTGAGGGGGGTGCCGGGGCCGTGTCCCCATCCTGCAGCCCACCCAGGCACCCCCAAACTCACCCCCCCGTGCAGGTCGCGCTGCGGCAGGAGCAGGCGGCGCAGGAGCCCCGCCGCCACCCCAGCAGCATTTAGGGCCGTCGGGGTGAGCAGAGACCGGCGCAACTCAGCTCACGGGTGAGGGGCTGAGCTCAGCAAACACCTGTGGATTTTTTTTTTCTCGACGTTCCCAAATCCCATTCTTCTACAAAAAGAAAAAGCATCGTGTTACTGCTGAGACAACACTAGAGTATTTTTGATACAGGTAGGGTTTTCCCCCTGATTTTTTTCTACTGCAGTTTTTTTAACCAGAGATTGGAAATAGGACTTTTGTAGTCCTGGGTGCCACGTGCACACAACGGGAGCAGCAGGAGCGCCGTGGTACCCGAGCGATCAGCTTCCAGTGCTGACCCCGTGGTGGGATGCTCAACGGCTCCTAACTTTTCCTAACACACTCCTCTTTTTTTAACAAAAACTAGTTTGTGCCAGTATTTTTGCACAAGTCATGCAGGACGGGGATTGTTATTTTTTTTCTACCACTATTTTTGGAGATTTTTTTTTTATTGGTGCTATTGGGGTCTGAATTTGGAGCTTGAGCCAGCATCAGGCATGAGTGTGGCCCCAACCCTTGTCCATCCCCTCTAACCCTCTATTAAATGTGCAGAAACCCAAACGGGCAGCCTGTGGTGAATTTTTTTTAGAATGGCAGCCTTTTGGTGGAGGTTCAGGATGTGTAACAAATTATTATTGTTATTTATACCTCCTTGGGGGTGAGTTGCAGCGCTTTGCACAAGGGCTAAAGGGGAGAGTCTCAGCACCCTATTTTGGGGCGCTGCTCCTTGTTTGGAGCATTGGGAATTGTATCGGGGATAAAACCTGGGGCTCCTGCCCATGCGGGCACTTACAAAGTGGTGGAAGTGAAGCAGGGGTTGGCTGCCTGGCTGAGAGGGAGCAGGGTGGCACGCACCCTAACGGGGAACACGATGCTGGTTTTCATTGACCTGCTTCCTGCACACAAATTGCCCCAAATTAAACCCCGGCTGTACCAGATCCCCAGGGAAACCCCCCAGACACCCCCCTGAACCCTGCAGAGCTGCCCGCCAGCTACACGAGAGCTGCACAAAAAGCTCCACGCGAGGGGAGCAGAGCTGTGCCGTAAGGGATGCGCTGCGTGAGCCACGCACAACGGGGCGTACACACACTGCAGGAGCTGCACAGGGCAAGGAAAGGACCCAGGATGTAAGGACAAACTCCACACAGGCTGCAACCTAGGTGAGAACTACACTATAACGTGAGCTGCACGCTGTAGGACAGCTGCGTGCTCTGCAGTACCAGATGGCACGGGGGTTACGGGCTGGATCCAGACCTGCTATAGCACTGCACGCCGTGTTGGAGCCCCACAACCTGTATGGGGGCTGGATGAGCCCTACACGCTGTGTAAGAGCCCCACACCCCACGTGAGGGCTCCATGAGCCATACATGCTGTGTAAGGCTGACACAACACTGTAAGAGCTACAGGTTGTAAGGGTGCTGCACACTATGAGAGCTGCACCCCGCTGTTTTTCTATAGGAGAACTGGAGCAAGCCCCTATACAGCACCCTTAAAGTTCGAGCTGCTCCCTATAAGCGAACCAGAAAGTAACCCCAGCCTTTCCTAGCAGATTGCCCTAAAATTGCCCTAAACTCCACTGTAACACTGTGGTGTAAGGGATGAACACGTGCTATTTCCTACAAGGGAACTGGAGGCCGTCCCAGCACGCAGCACCCAACCCCACCCCATTTCCTACAAGAGACCCGGGAGCTGCCTGGAACCCCGCTGCCACACCATTTGCTATAGGAACACCCCAAACTGCTCCAGCCCAGCCCCAGGTGCTGCCGTATTTCCTCCAGCAGAACCTGAGAACTGCCCCAAACAGCCTAAAATACCCCAAAACCTCACAGCCCAGCTAATACCAGCGCTGCCTCCCCTGTGCAGGGCTTGAGGACCGTCTTTGGGATGGGGATGGCAGGGAGGAAGAGGATGAGGATGCTCATGGAGGGAGCAGGTGCTGGTGTCCCTGTCCCCGTCCCATCCCCGATGATCCCAAAAGATCAGGGACACAAAAAAAAAAAGAGACGGGAGCCGCAGTGACCCTTACGCTTTTTCTCTTGGATACTCTACGCAGAAAAATGGGGCGGCGGGGGCTGGCGCCACCCCCCCCGTACAATATAATAACAAAAGTAATAAAAATAATCACCCCCCCTTTATTCTTATGTGCACCAAAAAAAAAAAAAAAAGGACTTTTTTTTTTTTGTTATGCTCTTTCATGCACGGTTTGTTTCTTTAGCACCACGGTGAGGAGCCGGAGCCCGGCGGGCAGGGGAAGGGGCTCGGAGGGTCCCGGCGAGGGGGGGGGGCGGCTTCAGCACCCGCCGCAGCTGCGGGCGCAGGACGCGACCACGGTCTGGCAGAGCCCGCTGGTGGCCATCACCCCACACTTGGAGAACTTGTCACGGCACAGGTCGGCTGCGGGGAGGCGAAAATCAGTGAGCACTTAGTGGGGGGGACACCGTGATGCTGCCTCCCCCCTGCCCCCAAACTGGTCTGTACTGGTGGCGGAGCGATGCACGGAGCTACCCGAAATATCAGCATCCTCCTCGCCATCGAGGCACAGCCACCCGGGGGGGGCATCTGAAAAGTGTGTGGGGGATGCGTCCCCTCCTGTCCCTTACCCCGCAGCAGCTCTTCGTGGGCACACACGGTGCGGACGCAGATCTCCTTGTTGATCACGTAGACCCGGCGGAGGCTGCGGGGGGGCAGAAAGCAGAGGGTTTAGCACCAAAAAACGCAGCGGGACACCCCCAGGGGAGGCTGGGGTGGGGTGACAGCCCCCTGCACTCGCCTGTAGAAGCAGATCTCATTCAGGCACTGCTTGCAGGGCTTGTGGACAGAGTAGAGCCTGGTGCAGGGGTACTGCTCCTCCCGGCAGTCTGCAAGGAGAGCCAGCATCATTTTGGGGTGTTTCACCTCGGATTGCAGCCAGATTCAGATCCAGGGAAAATCCCTGAGCTGCTGGCATGGGCTCAGCAGCGCGTTCTTCCCCATCCCTACTCAAAAGGAGGACAAAACCCCCCTGGGGATAAGGGATGCTCAGCTTGTCCCCGGCACTCTGCCAGCCCAGCTGCTTGACAGAATTTTTATATGGGGAAAATGACTCAATTTGCCCCATTTTATTTTATTTTTTTTTTGTCAATGGGACCAGCAGCAGCATCACGCCCTGAGCAAGGAGAAGAGTGAGACGAGCACTCACCCAGGGGTCCTGGCTCCGTGGGCTCAGTCTCGGGGGCAGCAGCTGGGGAAGGAGAGCAGAATTTGGGGGGAACAAGGTTAAAGAGGGAAGGAGAGCATCCCGCTGCCCCCTGCCCAGGCTTTAGGGATGAAGCATCCTCAGGCTGGTGCCTGGGATGCTGCTCGGCTCAGGAGCAGCACCGTGGTGGGGATGTGGCCGTGGTATCACACCCACCTGGGGTCGGAGCTGGCACGATCTCCTGCTGGGACTGCTGCTGGGACTGGTACCGAAACTGCTCCTCAGGGGTGCGGGGGGTCACATCTGCAGGGACAGAGCCATGAGGGTGCGCACCCTCACCCCCAAACCTACCTGGCATCCCGTGGCAAAGCACTCACCGTGGTAGTCGTAGTAATCCTGAATCTCTAAGGAAACAAGGGAGAAAAGCAGGATGAGTATTTTTTGTTTTATTTTATGGCACAGGGAGAAACAGCGCATCAGGGTGAGGCACTGCACGTGGGCAAGGTGTTGCAAGGAGCTCCCCAAAGTTTTGCAACCGGTTGGAAAATGTCCCGCGGAGTCACCTCAATCAGCCACACAGGGTTTGTAAAGCCTTAATGAAGGCCTTAGGAGACAATTGGCACCTTGAAGTGCTGACATCGAGGAGGGGAATGGAGAAATGGGGAGGCACTTGCACATGGGATCAAGGAGAGGGAGAAATGGGAAATGTTAGGGGCAGGGATGGAGCAGAGAGCATTGAGATTGATGCGGGAAGAAGCATTGGAGCGCGGTACAGGGAAAACAAAGCTGGAAGGAGGAGGAGGAGAGAGGCGAAGGCTCCCCCAGTCACAGGTGCTCTCACCTGCCTGCTGGTCGTACTGGGAATATTGCACCGGCTCAGGGTAGGTGATGCCTTCAAACCTGCTGTACTGGCCCTGGACCAGGAGCGCTGCTGGGAGCACACAGGGGGGCACAGACATCAGTGGAGTGGCCAACACAGCTCTAAACCCCTCTGCCCCATCCTACTTTTGGGGGAAACCAAGCATTTGCCCCACAGCCATGAGTCCCACACCTTCCCCCAAACCATTATGTGGGAGCAAAAGGGGGCTGCTCCCTATTTGTTTTTTTTTTCCCCAGTTTTAATCACGAGCAGCTCTCCCTTTTCTCCAGAAAGGACCAGGATCCCATGGAGCATCCGCTGGGTGGGCAACGGCTCCTTTTCGATTTCCATCTGGATTCCCACCAAACGCCATACCCTCTGCTGTATTTCCCAGCAGGTGATGGTCCGATGGCCATCCTCTTCCTCCTTCTCCTCCTCCTCCTTCTCCTCCTCCACCAAGAGAGGAGTGCTCACCGTCGGGTCCCAGCACCCCTGCCACCTCTGGGGACCACGGTGCCTCACCCAGCTTCCTCACCCAGTGTCTTGCAGCCCTGGGGGGTGCTGGCATCACCCGGGTCCCCCCCCCCACCCGCCGCTGTCCCTCTCATCCCTCGGCCTCGCCTGGTAATGTTTTCCAGCTGTTTTCAGACTTTGTGCTGAGCTGCTTTCGCCTGAAGTTTTCCTGGCTCCGGGCTGCCGGCTTCGCTGACTCGCTCCTAATTTTCAGCAGGGCCTTTGCCAGCCCCAGGGGTTGCAAATAAAATTGGGCTGGGAGCCATCTCCTGGCCCCCTCCCTGGTCGCAGTGCTGGGGGGGGGAATTCCCAATGCGTGCCCCCCCACCCCCTGGCAGCTTTGCTCCCTGCATGGTGCCGGATCCCTTTACAACCCCCACCCCAGCCAGAGGCAGTCTCTGGGGTTTGGAGACACCCGGCACAGTTTTGGGGTGGTTTTGGGGCTCAGCACTCACCTGGCAGGCCCAGCAGGACGAGGCACAGCGCTCTCATGGTGACGGGGCCGGGAGGTAGATGCAGGAGTGCGGTGCAGTCTGGATCGGGCAGGGGGAAAGGTGTGGGGTTAGCAACAACCCCGGGCCCCCCATGTCCTGCATCAGCCCCTCTCGACCCTCATGCACCCCTTCAATACCCCCCCATACCCTCAAAAAGCCTTGCAGGAGCAGGGCGCTGAGCAGCAATGCGGCTCGTGACACGGGTGTCAGCATCCCTGAGGGCTGCGGCTGTACCCAGGGGTGAGGGCTGGCTGCTCGAAAATTAAAAGCAAAGGGAAAAAAGAAGAAAAGGGAAAAAAAAAAAAAGAAATTTCCCAATGGTGGGAAGCCAATGCACAGGCTGGGCTTCCTGCCCCAAGTGCGTGCGAGAGCCCTGCTCCCATGGGAATTGTGAGGAACAAGCACATGGAATATCCGCGGGCAGGATGGCGAGACCTCCCGGGGAGCCTGGGCTTGGAGCTGGCGACCTCCCATCCCATGCGACCCGTCATCTGGACCCCCCCAGCTAACAGAGCCATGAGTGGGGCTGGGGAAATGTGAGCTCAGCCCCCCCGGGATTGCAGACGGAGCCCAGGAAGGCGCCGCAGGGTTTTGAACCCTCGGTACAACCAGTGCAGCCGTCAAACATCATGCACGGGGACGGGGAGGGAGGATTCGGGCACGAAGTGGTGCTGCTCTTCAAACACTCCCCAGTTTTTGTGGTGCTCCCCTCTGCGGGTGGCACTGTGGAAGCGATGCTCGCTTTGCTCCGGTGCAGGGCTGCACTGGGGCTTTGGTCTTGGGGGGCAAAAATAAAGAGAACTAAAAAGGATGATGAAAGACTCCATTTCTCTCCCTGCTCCTCACCCTCAGGCTTTTTCCCCACTTCCCATTAAAACCCAGCTGTTTGCGGAGAGCCCAGCTTCCAGCCTGGCTCTTTGGAAAGGGCCCTCGCTGCAGGGAGAGCATGGATTGCCTAAAATCACAGGGAAAATAAAAAAACCACCCTGCTTTCGAGCAAAAGGTGGGTGGGAGGTATGGGGAGGAGCTGGCGGCGGCTGCCCCGCGTCTGCCTTGCTCTCCAAGGGCTGAGTGCTTTCCAAGCAGCGATTCCCCACGCCAGCTCGAGAGGGAAAACTGGGAAAAAAAAGAAAAAAAAAAGAAACAGAAACAGAAAAAGAAAAAGAAAAAGCCTGCCAAAAAACTTTCATGGCTGCCCTCCTTGGAAATACAACCAAATGTGTCTGTCTGTCCAGGACGAAGCATGCCGTCTTCCCTGGTGCGGGATGGGGACCCCTTCCAGCTCTGCTGATGGGGATGGGAAACTGAGGCAGGGGTGGAGGGGAGCCCAAGTCACCGTGTCTTGTTCTGGCTGCAAAATTTGGGCTGAAATAGCCTGTCCGTGGCAGGATGGTCCCACACATGCACCCACGCTGCCTGTCTCCCTGTGGTCCCCGCTGGGGAAGGTTGGGTCCGTGGGACCAGCAGAGCCTGCACCTTCTGGGGCCCGTGTCCTAGACCTGCTGCACCATCCAGGGACCGCATCCTGCACCATCAGCAGAGCTCAGCACCTCCTAGGACCTCATCCCTGGGCTCACCCAAGCACTGCATCTTCCAGCAGTTGTGCCCTGCACCGCCAGCAGGGTTGCAGCCCCTATGGTTCCCATCCACCCCCATCCCCAGGCTTGTAGGTGCTGCGGTCGTTGCCTTCCAGACCTGACCAGGCTCTGGGAGATCCATGGAGCTGGGCCCTGCCTGAGCTGAGCTTGGAGAACCACGCTTGGCCGAATGGGCCCCAAATGAAGCCTGGTCCCCTGGGGTGTCCCCGGGACCCTGCCACCCGCAGCCCTGCCCCATCTCGCGTCCCACAGAGTGCTGGAGCCGGGATTAACCCAGGCAAAACGTGGGCTGAAAGGGATTGTGTGGGGATGAGCCCTGGGTTTCAGTGAGGCCTTATCCAGATTGGGTGGGCAAGGTCTGGGTTTGGTCCCCAAACCACCCTGACCTGCCTGGGACAGCTCAGGCAAGGCCTGGGGCCCACCTCTGGAGGCACCACAGCCGTCCTACCACATGGCCCCATCTCTTGGAGCACCCAATTTCTGAATTTCCCCAAAACCCGGGGATCTTTTGCTCCCCTAGGCCCTGCTGAGAACATCCCCAGCTTGTGGGGCTCAGCTGGGAAATGGGGCCAGCCGCTGCTTCCTCGCTGGGGACACGGTGCCACCACCACCGCCTCCAGACCTCGGCTCCCATTTTGGGAGATGTGTGGAGCGAAGCTGACGGCGGCCGCGATGTCTTCGCCCACCCGACACCGAGACTTTCCAAAACGTGTCCACAAAAAGGCACGGGGCTGGGGGCACAGCCGCCCCCCTCCTGCCCCTCGCCCACCCAGGGCTTCTCCAAACATCAGCCCCCGGAGGTGCCCCGGCGGGGGGACCTCTGTGTCCCCTCGGCGCAGGCAGCGAGCGGGGGTCCGGCGGCTGCCCCGAGCCAGATGTTTTTGCAATGCACATCTGGGAACAATCAGTCCCGCAGAAAGAACACCACAGCCTCTGCCTTTCATTCTGCTAAACCCCACCTTCCCCAGCCTTTTTTCCCCTCCCCCAGCTTTTTTTTTTTTTTTTCTTTTTCCTTTTTTTTTTTTTTTTTTTTTTAAAGCTCTCCAGTTGCCAGAGAGTGCGAGAACAAAGGGAATATGAAAGGATTCAAATTTTCTGGCCCCCGACCAAAGGTTAAAAAAAAAAAAAACACAAAAAAACTTTGCTGCGCTCTCCCCCCTGCACGCCTCCCCGTTTTCACACAGCGCAATTCCAACAGGGTCCCCCTCCTCGCCTGTCCCCCCTGGATATAAATAAAATAAAACATGACTGAAGTGTTCAAAATCCCGTCTGTACGCGCTGGTTCCAGGAGGGGGGGGGGAGGAAAAAAAAAAAAAAAAAAAAAAAGTAAAATAATCCAGTTTCCTTCAGACGTTGGGGTATTTTTAGACTGATTGAAGCGGTTACAAATGGGCCACAGCAGCTGTCAGGCTGCGAAGTTTCTGAAGTTGGGGTCCCCCAAACCGTCGCTGCCTCTCCAGAACCCCAAAATCCGTGGGAGTTTTCTTCCCAGGAGCTCAAAGGGCTGGGAGCGGCTTTGGGGCGCTCGCCTTGCCCCAAGGATGAAGTCGGGAAGTTTTCAAAGCAAGCTGGCAAAGCCAGCAGTGGACCCCCAGCCTCCGCTCCCCAAAACAGGCCTTGGCCCCCCAAGCGGGCTTTGGCCTCGAAACAAGGCTTCAGCCCCCAAAACGGACTTTGGCCCCCAAAAACATGGTTCAGCCCAAAATTGGGGCCACCAACGCGCGGACGCGGAGGATGCGCGGGGCCAGGGGGCATTGCCCCCAGTGCCGGGGACTCCGCTCACTCCTTACCGCTTCGGATGCTATGAGCTGCCTTCGCCCTTGCCCAACGCCTTGGTCTCTTCTCTCTGGGCTCAAAAACTCCGAAATGAGAGAAAAAGCTCCTACCTCCAACATGGGGGCTCCACTGGGTCCTAATGCGACACCTGATCCGGCCCCTTCCTCCTCCTTGCCCAGACAGATGCTGCCTGCCGGGGGAGATTAAGAATAAGAATAACAACAACAAAAAAAATAAATCAATGAGCACACATTGATGCAATGGGCTGTGCGAAACTTTGGTATTTTTTATTTTTTTTTTTAAATCCGGCTGGATTTTGACCTGATTGCAGGAGAGAGGCGGGAGGAGGACTTTGTGCAGTTTTGGGCCATGGGAGGGGGTCCGTGGTGCGGGTGCTGGTCTGCAGCAGCTGCTCCTTGAAAAATTGGGGCAACCCCAAGAAATTGGGGTGCTGCCCCCTGATTTGGGGTTTTGCTGCGCTTGCCCCTGGTTGTAAAAAAAAAAAAAAAAAAAAAAAAAAAGAGGTGAGGGGGGCAGGCTTTTAATGGAGGGGGTGAGCCCCCCGCTTTGTCCCTGGGGATGGGAGGCAGAAGGGGGGGACGTGGGTGCCACAGCACCCATTGCACCTGGATGCTGCAGCTGCAAAGGCGCAGCAGATTTATAGGTTTATCCTGGAGAAGGGGGGTGGGTGGAAATACTGCCCCCCCTCCCCTTTTCCCACCCGGGCCATGGGCGCTGGCTGCAGCGTTTGCTGCTGGCCGTGGGGCCCCTTTCCCCCGAGCCGGCGGGTTTCCGGCAGCCAGTGGGGGCACAGGGCAGTGCAAGACCCCATGAGGATGGGGGCTGCTCGGCTTGCAGTGGGGGTGATGGAAAGCCCAAAGCCCCCCCAGTCCTCCCCCAGTCCTCTTGTAACCCTGCCCATGGTGCTCGCCCCGCTGCAACATCAATCCCGGCGCTTTGGGCTAAAACCCTGCAAATTTGAGGTGTGTTCCAAACCAGCTGCCGAGCAAATTCATGCTCTGGAGGGTGCCTGGGGGCTTGGGTGGAGGCAGAGCGCAGAGCAGCACGGCCCCCCGGGACAAACAGGATTCCCCCCCGGGGAAGCAGGCAGTTTTGGGTGGGGAGGAAGGGGAGCCCCACGGCAGCTTTGGCACCCCAAATGCCTACGGATGAGTCCTTCACTGTGTTTTGCAGGAAGGAGGGGGGCCGACCGCTCTAAAAACAATGAGAAAATCCAAGGTTTCAGATGAGAAAGAGAAAAAGGAGGAGGGGTGAGGGTGGGTGAGGGGCTTAGGGTGCTCCTATCTCACATCAGGCCTTTTATCCAGTCCTAGGGCTCTGCAGGATGGATAAATCCACGGCTCCCACCACATCTCGCAGCTGCTGCCACTGAATTTCTGCCTCCCCCAAGGCCTGGGCCCCAGCTCTGCCCCACGTTAAACTCTCCCAGTGACTCCATGCACTTTACGCCCGGGGGCTGCTAACCTGGGAACACCCCACAGAACCAAACGAGGAGTGGGGGGAGGCAAAAAGCAGCGTGGCTGGGCACCTGCTCCAGGCCGGACAGCACGGGGACTGAAACTGCTGGCACTGATCCTGCCCTGGGCTTGCTGGGGCCAAATCAGTGGGAATTTGGGAGCTGCTGCTGCCCCCAACAGCTTCGCCTTGGGCTGGGCGCCTTGGTGCGGGTGGCAGGCAGAGGTGATGGGTGATGCTCGTGCTTTCGACTCCTGCATCCAGTGCATGCTGCCAGAGCCCTGCCCAGGCAAAATCTCTGTGGGTTTCTTTCTTTTTTTTTTCTTTTTTTTTTGTCTTCTTCTTCTTTTTTTTTTTTTTTTTTTTTTTTTCCTTTTGCTCAGGAAGCCTGGTTTAATAGCTCAAACCCTGGCTAGGATTTCAGGAAACCTCTTACCTCTGCTTGTGCCTCATTTCCTGATCTAATCCCTAGCTCCGGGAGGGCAGAGAGGCACCGCTAGTGCTTGCGGGGGCTCAGACTTCACAGCTTTCCCTGCCTGGAGCCGGGCTGAGGGGCAACCCAGAGACCCCCACCCCTCAGCACCGGCGGCACCGAGCTGCCCCTTCCCTCTCCCCACCTGCGGAGCTCGGCGATTCCCTCTCCAGACGCGGCACCTCCATCTGCCGGCTCCTCTCGACTTCCACGCGCCTCCGCTGCAGGAAGACACGCTGCCCGATGAGCGCTTTTGCACGGAGAGCCGTCTTGGCGAGGACATCTGCTTTTTTCCAGCAATTATGTTTTTCTTTCTCTCTCTCTCTTTTTTTTTTTTTTCTTTTTTCTAGGAAATTCCAGCTGGAAACAGGCTGGGGGTTATTCACAGCTGCTGCGCCACTGCTTGGTTTGGGTTACTGCCTGTTCCAAAATCCCAGCGGTGCTGTCCCCGGGCTCTCTGCTTTCAGGCATGAGGGACAAAGCGCCCACAGCATCTTCCTGCCCTGATGGACAACCAAGCGACCCCAAACCCCTCTCACCTGCTCCGCTCGATGCTCTCCACACCACCACCCCGTCCCAGCAGCCCACTCATACCAGCCAGCCTAGGCAAAGTGGTCAAGAAAATAGTGTTAATTTATTAGACACACTCACAACAGCACCATATGAAAACCAGAAGTGGCACGCCATTCTCCCAACTGCACTTACACCTCTATGCACTGGAATGGAGTTAAAAAATAGATATTCGGGGTTTTTAATGCTACAAAGCTCCTGCCTGACAGAGCCGACGGCGGGAGCGCTCTGCAGAAGCATCGCCACTGTGTTCATGTGAAGAGGGCTCGGAGGGACTGTGCGGGATCCCATGCCGAAACCTCCTGCAGCTCGGGGCAGGGGATGCTGCCCTTCCAGCTGCTCTGGTGAACCGAAGGGCAAAACCTGCTTCGGCTCTGTGTGAAACACTCCGAGCCCCCCAGTGGGACACAGCGGCTGATGGCTGGCTCAAGACGCATCCTTCGCAAAGCTGGGGCGGTTTGTAAACAGTTCCTACACATCCCGGGCAGCCCAGGGGGAGGAGGAAGCGGGTTCTTCACAGTGAGCAGAGCCCTGAGGCCAGCGTGGGTGCTGCCACCGCCAGCAGGAGAGGGGACCCCTGACTTCGTGGCTTTGACCAGCCAGGAGGGCGTGGGGCTCGGGGGGAGAAGGGAGGCAGCATCCCCGTGCAAAACTCCCCACTGTGCTCCTCCAGCATCTCCCACCGCCCCATCTCGGCCAGGGCTCAGAGGGACGCAGCTGCAAGACCGGCCACAACCTTTCTGCAGCGCGTGGCTTCACAGCTGAGATGCCGAGGGCCTCCTTGTGAGGAAGAGGAGCCGTGCTGCCCATCTTCAGCCACCTGCTGCATCCCTTGCCTGGGACAGACGCCTCCGGGTCACGCTGGAGCCAGGCACGGATGCTTGTGGCTGGCCTTGCTACCAGGCCAAATAAATACACGGTGGCAGCCGAGCACTGGCGGGCAGCACCTGCCCACAGAGCAGGGAGGAGGGAGGCTCGGTGCCTGCTATCTGACGGCGATGGACAGCCTGGGAGTAGCGAAGAGCGGTTCGTTAAGGGGTGGCCAAGATGGCTGCTGCTGGCTCAGCTCCTTCTCCAGCCTCTTGAAAAGTTTTTTGGATGCTTTCTTCCTGCGCAGCTTGCGCAAGCAGCTGAGCAAGCCGTGGTCCAGGGCGGTCTGCAGCAAAGAGAGGGGAAGGAGAGGATTTGAAGAAGGGGTTGCTCAGACAGGCACGTGGGATGGGATGGGCTTTGCAAAACCCCCGTGAGCCCCGATGCCCTCGTGCCCACCTCCAGCACGAAGGCGGCGAAGAAGTTGAGTGTGGCGATTCCCAGCAGCAGCAGCTTGAAATTCAAGTCGTCGATGCCCTGCAGCTTCAGCAGGGTTTTGGGGAAGCCCAGCGGATACAGGGTCAGCCATATCATGAGGCCAAAGAGGATGACGAGGACCACCAGGAAGAGCACTGAGGGCGAGAAGGGGGAGGGCTGTGGAAGAGGCTGAAGGCTTGATTTCTCCCCTTGCCCACGCAGCCAGCCTCATCCTCACCATTGGTGTAGAGCGGCTCCCGAAACGGGTACCCCTTGGACATGGCAACTGCCAGGATGAGGTACTGGAAGCCGGTGACGCAGAAGATGACCGTGTTCTCATAGTTGGGCAGGTTCTGGGGAGCCGTCACCGTGCTGTTCAGTGGCACGTACCTAAGGCAGGCAGGGGAGAAGACAGGGGATCAGAGGGGGGCTTGAAAGGACAGGCGAGAGGAGAGTCCGGATGCTGTGCCACCCCTTGCTCCATCAGCACACAGCAGCCAGGTGGCCTGATGCTTCCTCGGGGTTGGCCAAAGTCAACGCTGTCCCCATTGCTAAACCCACACAGAGGTGGGCAGCCGGGTCCCGTACCAGCTCTGCGAGACGGTGATGAAGTAGCTGAGGACTTGCACGGTGATGAGCAGAGCCGTCTGGAGGAGCAGGCTGCCCAGCACGAGGACGCTGATCAGCGCCCCTTGGGGACGCTCCGCTCCCAGCTCCTTGGCGGGCCCCGTGCGACCCATCAGCACCGCCACGGTGGTGGTGATGATCAGGTCGAAGAAGAGGAACTGGAAGTCGCTCAGGTTGGTGTTAATCTGGGAGGGAGAAACCAGCGGCTCTCAGCCAGGCGGGTTAAAATCCAGCTGTGACACGGTGAGTGGGAAGCACCCAAAGGCAGCCCCGAGCACCGTGCGGTGCGTCCTGCCCAGAGCGGTCTTCCCACATCCCCCCGTGCCCACCTCCTGCCCAGACAGACGGACTCACCGTGTAGAGCAGCAGCACAGACACGAACTGCACCAGGCTGTACAGGGCCATGTACTTAAACACCCCGAAGGAGGTGACCAGCGAGCACCTGCCCTCCCTGCAGAGAGAAACAGACCCACTGTGCCGCAAGCCACACTCCAGAGAGGGGACAGAGGCACTGAGACCCCTCCGCCTGGTTTTATCCCCACCACGAAGCTGCTGGCTGCTCACCGGATGACCGTGGGCACACACTCGATGTTGGCAAGGCGGGAGGTGAACGGCGATGCCACGGATGCCTCTGCCTCCGAGAGCGAGATGCCCACATCAGCCGCCTTCAGCGCCCCGCAGTCGTTGGCCCCATCCCCGCACATCCCCACGCAGTAGCTGCAGAGAGAAGGGGTCGGTTAGTGACACCAGGACACGGGGAGAGCTGGGGGCTTTGGTGTCCTCAAGGTCACACCCAGGTATTTGGGATAGTCCCTGTGTTTGGGAGGGGCTGGGATGCAAAATCGAGCTGGGAAAGCCTCCGGCACACAAGAAATTCCTCGTGTCTACTTGCCCCCTTTTATCCCCCCTGCATCTCAGGCCTCAGGGACTTACTTGAGCTCCTGCAGGCTGCACACCAGCTGAGTCTTCTGGTCGGGCGACATGCGGGCAAAAACAGTTGCTCGGATGAGGATCTGGAAGGAGGGGACAGCTCAGTGCTGGTGCCACATCCCAGGGGGCAGCACCCAGCCCGTGGCTCCCTGCAGGTGGGATGGGGACGGGCAAACCTTGGGCAGCAGCTCAGGGAAGTGCTCGCGAACCACAGCGAAGGACTTGCCGTTCAGCGCCAGGTGGCAGGGCTGCGGGAGGCACCCATCCTGCTGGTACAGACCCTGCCAAGGAAAAACGCTCCCTCAGCGCACCCTGAGCGGCAGGGAAAGCAGCTCGTTGCCTTCATTTTGGATAAAAAGCTTGTTTTGGTGATTGCCGTGCCGACTGCCCAGCCCCACAAGCATTGTGTGAGCACTGTCTGAGGAGCACCATGCAGGCTGCATGCAGCGAGGGCGTTTGGAGCAGCTCTGAGCCACCGTTTCTGGGACATGCTCCCAGAGAAAGGAGCAGGTAACCTTCTCCTAAAGCAGGTATTTAATAAGGGGGCAGCATCGCACTCCCGTTCGCCTCTGAAGACAGCAGCACTGGAAAGAAGCCCGGTGCTCTGGGCTGGGCACAGCCCCCCAAGACCTTGCCTCCAGGCTCACCTCCGCGGGCTGCTCCTCGCCCTGTGAGAGCTCGGCGGGGATGAATTTCAGGGCCGCAGGTTTGTCGTGGCTGGGCGGGCAGGCGCTCACGAAGAGGACCTGCTCCTTGGGCTCCACCATGCGGCAGCTCCTGGCGACGTTCACGGCTGTCAGCATGTTGTCTCCTGCAGGCAGGGGCAGCGGCGTGGTGCTATCAAGAGTGGTGTTTGCAAGCCAACAACGGTCCTCGAAGCCCAGCAGGTGCTGCTCGCCTTGCTGCAGCACCCTGCTAGCTGTGCAAATCGGGATGCTCGTGGGACATCCACATTTGTGCTGTCAGGGGTCTGACAGCGAGCAGTTTTGCTGCTTAAGCAAACCCCAGGTCTGAGGGTTGATGCTGCGCTGGTGAAAGAGAAGCTTGCACATCCCCACCTCTCTACAGCTGCAAATCCATCAACAAGGGTGGCCAAAAGGGACACAATGCAAACAACTATCGGGGATGCACATAAAAAAGGTCCCGGGAGCCCTCGCTGTGCTTCCTGCCACATTCAGGCCACTGATTTCTGGTGGAGAAACCCTTCATCCCTTGCACATTATGGCTCCTCTGTGCCCAATCTGACCCCCAAGCCCAGTGTCCCTGTTCCCCCAGCATTGTCACCTGTCACCATGACAGGGCGGATGTTGGCATTCCTCAGGAGGCGGATCACAGGCTCCGACTCTGGCTTGAGGACGTTTTTCATGACGAGGAACCCAAGGAAGGTCAGGCTGCTCTCTGCAGAGTCCCTGTGGGGATACAGCGAGCTGTTTGGCTTCAGCAACAGGAGTGGATCGACACGTGTAAACCGGCCAATCCATCCGGGAGGCAGCCAGCAATTACTCCAGCATGGGGTAGGGTTTAATTGCTTGCAGGCTGCCAGGATGGGGCAGCCTGCAGGGCAGCAGAGCACAAAACATCCCCTGAAATACTTGAGGAGAGCAGGCGATCCCACTACTGAGATTTGCAGGAGTTGCTGCTGCAAGGCCCCAGCCCACCACCACGTTACCGGCGTTTATGGGTATTTTGCAAGCACCAGAGCTGCCTGCAGCAGGAAGGAGGGTTTGGGTTTGACACTGCCACTTGGCCTCTCTCGCCCTGGACCTTTCCCTTGCTCCCTGGCAGCATGTTACAGTCAGAGCTGGAAGCGGCAGCCAGCACTAATGGAAACAGCTCACGAGCCCGTGCCCTAAATTGGACCTCTGGCAAACACATGCCTGAAAACAAAGTGAATGGGGTCTAAATGGAGAGAAACATTATTCACGCCAACCTCGTCAGCTGCAGGGCCTCCTCGAAGGTCGTCACCGTGCTCAGAGGTTTGTAAGCCAGAGCCAGGACGCGGAAACCGTCCGTGGTGTAGAGCCGCAGCATCTGGGAGAAATCTGCGGGCACTGCCAACCGCAAGGGAGGAGCAAGGTCACAACGGCTCCCAAATCAAGCTGGGATGTGGAGGCCCAGCGCAGGGAGCCGTGGCTCAGGCACGTACCTGTTTCCTTCCTGCACAGGCTGGCCACCATCTCCGGTGCCCCCTTGACGTAGGCTTGGGCTGCATCCTCACCAGGCAGCTTTGCCAGGACGCTTGTCCTCTGCAGGGAGGAGGAGAAGGGGAAGCGCCGGAGGATCCCCACGGGTGACTGGTGCTTCTGGGGGGGAAACGGAGAGTCAGGGCTGGGCACGAGCTCCTGCCATGGGAGGTGCAACCGCTCTGGGGCTGCGAAGCACAGCGCAGCCTCCTCTGGGCTCACCCTGCCTGGCGGCTGTTCTGCCTCAGGTGGAGGCTTCATCACGGCCAGGACCTTCGTCCCAAACTGCTGGAAGCTGGGCAGCTCACCATCATCCTCCTCCATCATCTCCAGGTGCTGAAACCACGGCAAAGCCTTGCAAACCCCAGCTCTGCCCCGCGGATGGTTTTAACACCCCCTTTCTCCTCTCCCGGCAGAGCAGACCTCCATCTCCCTGCGGACAGATGCCCCACTGCTTTTCTTACCCAGCCGGTGGACTCCATCATCTTGAGGTCCACGGGGTCCCCGATGGGCTGCGCCCGCAGCAGCGACACGGTGTGGCAGGCGGCCAGGGCATAGAGCAGGGGGCCAGCGGGCAGGTGGCGTGGCTCGTAGGCGATAGGCATGAAGCAGTGGTTCTCCAGCGGGACCACTCCCCAGACATCCAGCCCTTCCTCCGTGAGCGTCCCGGTCTGTGGGGATGGAGCAATGGGTCTGGACCAGCCTCCGAGCTGGAAACTGCGGCGCGGCGCTGCCCCAAACTCACCTTGTCGAAGCAAACCAGGCGGATCTTGCCGCACAGGTTGATGCGGGGAGGGCTGATGCAGAAGATGCCCTGTTTCTTCAGCCTGTTCTGGGCGTAGATGGTGCCCACGGTCATAGCGGCCGGGAGAGCCGGCGGCACGATGACGGTGACGAGGTCGAGGGCACGGATGATGATTTGCCCCACGGGAACCTGGAGCACAAGGGGTGTGTAAGCGGGGTGGGCACCTTGCAGCCCACGCATCGGCGCTGGGTCTATCAGCCACGTGCGTGTGGGAATTGAGCAGCTCCTGCAGCCCTACCTGGTTTTTAACCAAGATGAGGATGCTGTACAGCGTGCCGATAAAAGCTGTGCGGGAGAAAGAACGGGCTCCGTTACAAAGCCAAGCGGGGAGCCTGGGTTCAACCCCTCGAGAGGAATTTGGCAATGCCTCCCTACCCAGGACGGCGAGGAACAGGACAAACTTCACAGAGTCCTTGTAGAACTTGAAGCTGACGGGCTTGGGGTAGAGGATGGAGGTGATGAGATCCCCTTTGGCCGTGCAGAACCCTGCGGGAGAGGGGCAGAAGGTCCGCACGCCCAAAGCCACTGCCCTGAAGGAGACGGCTTGTCCCCCGTGTGCCGCTACCTGTGCGGGTGACCACGGCCAGCACCTCCTTGCCCACGTAGGACTTGGCTTGGATGACCTGTGTCCCGCAGAACAGCGTGTGCCGCCGGTGTTCCTCGGGAGAGTAGACAGCGCTGGAGGCCTCGCCGCAGGCCGGGAGAGGCGTTTTCATCACTGGCACGCTCTCCCCTGCAGGAGAAACCCGCGGCGGTGAGGAACGTCGCAGAGAGAGCTTTATAACCCCAGGGTGTTAGGATCCAGCCAGCCTCTCCGGCAGCCTTTGTGCACAGGAAAAGGTGAACACGAGGATGGGAAAAGGGGCTGCTGAGATGTGGGGTGTCCCTCCGGGTCCCAGTGCTCTCACCCGTCAGCATGCTCTCGTTGACCATGCACTCGCCCGTCAGCAGCGCGGCATCGCAGGGGACCAGCATCCCATCCGAGGGGAGGCTGATGCAATCGCCTGGCACCAGGTCTGCAGAGCTCACCACTGCCTCCTCTGGAATAAAAGCCCAGCGTGTCAGGCATCACCCCCGCACCTGCCTGCCCACCACAGGGCGCCCACCGCCCCCCGGCTGCTCGCGGGCCCCGCGCTCACCTCCGTCAGGGCGGCGGACTCGGACGCCGACTGACATCTTGGCCATGTTCTGCAGCGTGGTGCTTTGCTGCAAGGGAGGGAGCCATCAGCAGCCCCTCGAGGGAACGGAAAGCTCAACGAGCACAGGAAAGTGCCCGTAAGACAATCGGGTCTTGAGTGCACCCGGCTGTGAACCCCGTGCAAGGGATGAGGAAAGCTGCCCCGCTGCTGGGGCACGGGTTGTGCTCAGCCAGCTGCATTCAGCGCCAGCAGAGATGCCAAGCAGCTTCAGAGCATGGGTTATTCCACTAACATCCCAGATAACCCACGTCCCAGGGTGGGAAGGGGTTTGCTAAGCTTTTCTCTCTGTTTTTCCCAACCGCTGCCCACCACCGACCTTCCTCGTCTCGTAGAGGGACAGCCCCAGGGAGATGGTGGAGATGAGGAAGATGCAGGCAGCGTAGTAGTAGTAGGCGTCGCAGACCCACAGCACGATGCTGAACACTTGGAAGATGTAGAAGGGGTTGAGTACCTGGGGAGAGAGCAGGTTTTGGGGAGGAGAGCTTCCTCCAGACCGCTGTGAGACCCCTGGGCTCCTCGGGAACCCACTGCTGATGTGAAGGAGAAGCTGGCCCTTCCCTGGGGCTGGGCATGGAGTAGCTGAATTCTCCCAAGCCCCCCATCCTCCCCAGCTTTGCTTATGCTCAGGACTCTGAGGATGCTCTGCAACTACCTGGGGATGCTCCTGTCTGAGCTAAGGGGCAGGATGGGTCCCTCCTCTGCCTGCTGCGATCTCTGCCCAAGCTGCCTCTCCTAAAGTCCTCTCCTCCCTGCCAGCAGGGCCAGGCTCTGGGAGCGCTCGCAGGGCTCTCACAGCCGGGGACACGTCGCTCTCTGGAAGCACAGCTCTGGCCATGGGTGCGCACCTCCTCCACCAAGAGCCTCGCGTAGGACTTGACCGGCACCTCGATGAGGTTTGGTCCGTAGATCTTCCTCCTGCAGAGGGCAAAAAGAGCAGAGGGGGAGCAAACAGGGGAAGAGCTGCAGTGCCAACCTGATGTGCCTCACCCCGTGCAATGCAGGAGTCAAACAAAGGCAGTCTAGCACATCTCGGTACCACTAAACCACCTCGCTGCTATTAAAACCCTTTTTCTTCCTCTCTCCATCCCTCCACAGGCCAGGGGAGCGAGTGGGTGGCACAGTAGCCCCGTGACCTCTGAGTATCACGTGGGAATGGCCCAGATTAACTCCATGGTCTTATATCCAGAGAATTTGGTTAATGGTGGTAAAAGCTGCTATTTCCATTTCATTTCAAGCATGGTAAAGATTTGAGGTATTTAAATGATGATGCAGTGGTCTATTACCACTTGTAACTGAGCCCTCAAGGCTGTCCTTGGTTTTGAGGGCTGGCTGTGAGAAAAATCCCACGCTTCAGAATTTGCTTGACCCTGGAAAAATCTCAACCGGGTGTCCCAGGAAGCTGCTGAATCCCTACCTGGTGTTGTGGTCTTGCTGGTCGAGCCCTGCCTGGGAGAGGTGGAGATCCGCACAGGTCCAGCCTTCATCCAGGACACTGGCAAGCCCGGGGGGTAAGAGAAACAAGAAGAAATGGATTCAAAATCAGCAGGAGCCTGGCCCGGCGGAACAAACAGCACGTCCGGGTCCTCGGCGACACAAAACCCTTTAGGAAAGAGAGAGCATCTTGTTCCCTGGGCTCGGCCATGGCTTGTGGGTGCCAAGGCTGGGAACAGGAACAAAAGGGGCATAGTCTGGAGATCTGTGAGCAGTGCAGCGCTCATCCAGTGCCCGAGCGAGCTGCTTGGGGCAGCTGCCAAAGAGCTTTGCTTGGGCTCCTCTCCCCACTGCGACAGCCCTGCTCGCTGCCCCACGGACGGTGCCCAAAGGCTTTGCAACACACAGAAAAGTTCCAGTGTGGACGTACATGGGCTAGGATGGGCTAGGACCATGCAGGGGGGGGCTCAGGGGCCAAGAGGAGCAGAGCAGGGATGCGGGGAGTGTTGCTGCTACGGGGCGGGGAGGGGGAGAGAAATACCTGACTTTGCAGTACGCCTGCCACCTTTCGATCCAGACGTAACGCAAGCCCTCGAAGAGGTAGTAGCGCAAGACGTTCTTCTGAGCAGAGCAGGATGGAGAAAGGAAGTGTGTTAATGGCACAGGAGGGCAGCCCATGCCCAGGGAGAGGATTTACGGGGTGGAGGTGGGGTCGCTGGCGCTACCTCTTCCTTCTGATGGAGCCGGATGGTGTCCCGGCTCTCCTCCTCGTCCGCCACGCCGATGGCAATGCTGGTTCTCCGGTCCTCCGGCCTGGCTCCTGGGTGATGCTCCAGGCTGCTGGGGGTGGGAAACCAAACGTCAATCCCTACCTCTCTGCTGCAAGCACAACCCTTCGTAGTCAGGGCTACAGATCTGAAGTGCTTCCCCCACGTAACATAACACAGGGGACAGGCCAGGAGCTTGGAAAAGCTCCTCAGGAGCACACCCAGCTGCCTCAGGAAGGGTAAATTCGGGTTAAAGGGGCTGTGAGGGATCAGCCCTGCTCTCACCTGCCTTCACCCAGCACCTCCGTCCGCACACGCGTGGTGAAGCACTGCCCGAAGCGATCCTGCAACACACCCGGGGCTGGCGGCAGGGTCCGAGCGGGGGCAATCGGCAGCCACTGGCTCCCTGTGCCCGTGCCCTGGCCCCATGAGGACTTACCCTGATGATGACCCAGTCTGCCTGGCCCAGGGCGCAGGGCTCGCACTTCACCCGCACCTCCAGGCTGGGTTTCCAGTGGAAGAGCAGCAGCAGCAGCCCCGCCGTCAGCACGGAGCACGCGTGGCACAGGGCCACCCGCCACGGCTTGGTCTGGTAGCCGGTGACCTCCTGGAAGGACACGGTGCCACGCGGGCTGGCTCGCAGCTCGTCCATGGCCCCTTCACGTGCCCCCATCGCAGCCAGGCCCCGCTGCGATATCTGCCCCGCAACAGGCTGCTGGCTTATTTACCAACCAACCCCAATAATGTTATCAATCTTAAATCGATCAAAGCCTCCAGGCGTGACGCGGCACCAGACGAGCTGCTCTGGGGCACCGAGGGCAGCGTCACGGCAAGGAAAACACCACAGGAAACAGCTCCCTCGTTCAACTGCTTGCAATCAGCTTTCTTTTGCTGATAATAAATGGTTTCCTGCCAGCCCGTCCCCAGCTCACCTCCCTCCCTGCACCAAAGCACTCGGACGTACCATGCAGGATTTGTCGGCGTCTTGCTGCAGCGTCCCGTAGCCCGGCCGTGGGCTGCCCAGCAGCCTGCTGCTGTCTGAAAAGTACAAGAGGAGGAAAACACATTACCGACGGGCATCGAGAGCCTCACCAGATGAGTGGCAGTGGCTCAAAAGGAGGCAGAGAGGCAGGTCCTCGTGCTGAACCGCTATGAGACATCCTTGGGAGTGCCAGCACCGGGACCTGCAGCCTCACCTGCCACCAGATCCCCGCTGGATGGAGGGAGGGGAGGAACCCGGAGCTGCTCAGGGTCGCAGCTGCCGTGTGGGCAGGGGACACCCCAGAGGTCCCCGGCCACCCCCGTGCCAGCTCTCGCCGCACATGACCGTCACGCGGGCGATGCCAAGGGAGCCCGGGGAGAAAAGCTGGCACAAACAGCGGCTTAGAGCCAGGGGGAAGGGAGCAGAGCTGGTGCAGAGCCAGGTCAAGCACTCAGCAAGCCTTCCCGAGCCGCTTTTCACGCTTATTTGCTCCCCGCGTTTCCTCCCGCCTGCCGGACGTGGACCGGGCGCTGGGAAACGGCCACAAAAGCCGCTTTCTGTCACTTCATCTGCAGCTTCAGCAACCCGCCGTGCGACGCCCTCACAGCCCTAAAACAGCCTCAAAATCCATCCTGGACCGAAACGGGCGGCGTGCCAGGGCAGCGGGGCCGGGTTGATGCCCCAGCCACACGCCGCGGCCGCGCTGTTTGCAGAGGCAGGCGTCGCCCCGCGGGGCGCAGCGGCCGCGGTCTCTTCGAGCGAGCAGCAGCGGGGGAAGTACCACGTGGCACAAACGCAGCCCTGCAGCAAGCGGACGGTTTCCTGGCTGGCCGCAGGTTTCCAGGAGGGCACCGTTAAGGATTTGTTCGCTGCACGCGGGTGTTGCGAGGAGCTTCTGGAAAAGCCACCCCATCCGGATTGCTGGCGCGGCCGGCAGCCCTGCGCAGGGCTCTGTCCGGCCCCAAAAGCTCGTCTGCTGGGGACAAGAAGCCCAAGGGAGGGTTCGGCTCAAATAAAAGCCCTCACAGGAAGGGCTGTGCATCCTGTGAGGAGCGGAAAAGTCGGACTGTTCCCCAGCAGGCTGCAGGAGGGGAGATGGCTGAAAATGCCGACCCGTTTGCTCCCCGCAGCACCGCTGCCTTCCCACCTCGCCTCCCTGCTCTCTGCGGCAACGCTTCACTTTTCCTCACCCTTCCCTGCAAACCACAGACCTTTCGCAGGAGTGCACGAGCGCTGCCACAGCTGGTCGCAGCCCAACGCTTGCACGACCCCATCCCCATCCCCGTGGGTTTTCTCACCTCCTGCGCCCATCCTGGCTGCTTCCCAAAGACCGTGAGCGAGCGAGCGAGGCTCTCGCCTGACTCACCCAGCCTCACCCCGCTGGCTGCAGGGCTGGGACGGGGTCGGGATGCCCCTCGTCACCTTGCCTGCTGCTGGATGTATCCGGGACGCATCCGGCACGGGGAGAAGGGAGGGCAGAGCGCGGCGAAGCTGCGCGACCAGTTTGCATCACAGCGGCCACACCTTGTCTGCAAACACAGCGCGGGGGCAGCCGCATCCCTCCTCCTCCTGCCCCCGCAGCAGTGTTTTGCCCCCGTGGTGAAGGCTGGAAGTGCTTGCTTCTCCCTCTGGAGCGGTCGCAAACTCAGCCAGGTGAGGAGGGAGCAGCAGGAGCACCTGAGCACCACTGTGAGGGGCTGGGGGTGCAAAGGGAACGGGAGCAAAATACCCCTGCCGACCCCAAAGCACTGCTCTAAGGTGCCACCTGGCACCTTTCCCAGAAGCCACACAATTCCTGCTGCTGAGGACTGGGGGAAAACAGGGGAGAAACGTGCTCAGGGCACCCTGATGGCCAGCGCATGTCCTAACAAGGGCTGGAGCACCCTGCACCAGATCAGAGCTGGACACCTCAAGCCTACATGTCTCGTGGCTCTGAGCACCCCCCTGAAAAGCAACCCCAGCCGGGGACATTTTGCACATGCCAGTGCTGGTCCTGCCCCGAAACTTCACCCTGAGAGAAAGCAATTCTGCCCAGCAGCAACACGCACACTGAAAGCAGATGCATGCCGGTCCCAGAGACCTCTGCAAGCTCCCTTTGCAGCCGCAGCCTTTTTGTGGGCACATTTCTCGAAGCAAACCCCAAGGGGACTCAGAGATCTCCCTCTGCTCTCACGCTCTCCACCAGATGCTCCCTGCTCCATGCAGGGGTTCCTGAGCATCCTCCTCCCTCCCTCCATCCCCAACAAGCGGGCTGGAAGTTGCACACAAGATGAGGAAGGTCCAGCCTACAAGGTCTGGCACCCGCTGGTTGGTGCGATGGGGCTGGCAAGGTCCATCCAGGCCCTTGGAGATGGGGAAACAGAAAAAATCAGGATGAGCTGAAAGCCAAGGAGGGATGAGGGTTGGAAAACTGAATGTGTCAGCGTGTGTGTCACACGCAGCAATATTTAGTGGCTCCAAAGCCAGACCCAGCAAGGGGTTAAACGCTGATGAGATCTCATCAAGTCTCTCTCCAGCACTTTTTCCAACATAAACTCCCTGTGCAGGCTACCGGAGGGAAACACGACACCCTGCCTGCCGCGCATCCAGAGCCAAACGTGTATTTCCAGGCGGTCGGGTCCGACCCAGACGTGGCATCATCAGCTGTGGGAGCACAGACAGAAAAAAGCCCCAAGGCTGGGAGAAACAACAGGGTGAGACGGGCTCAGCAGCAAGAGCTACAGGGTCAGTGCATGGAAGACGGGGTTCACGCTCTGCCGTTGCGGGTAATCCTGGACAAATCGCTCTCATCCACCTGCAAGCGCTCGAGATGGGTGGAAAAATAAATCCTAGGAGGCGAGGAGCCCCCGCAGCAGCCCCAAATCTACCCCAGGTGGATTTTGGTGGCTTATTTCCCCCCGGCTGGGCTCGCACCTTGCAACGAGGGATTGCGCAGGAGTGGGACGGCGGCGGCGGCACAGACAGCGTTCGCTTGGCCACGTGCTGACGATGCTGGTGGTGATAAAACCCTTCCAGGAAGCCTGTCTGCACAGAGCTGGTGTTTTCCCCCATTGGGGACTGGGGGGATCTCTCCTCACGGCCCCGTGCTTCGTGCTGGCCCTGAGTCACGGCCGCCTGCTGAGCCCAGAGCAGACACCCAGGGGCTCTGGTGGAGGAGCACCCACTCGGGAAAGCCCAGCGAGGGGAATAAAATCAATATATCCGCACCAACCCGCTGCATTTCCCCAAATATCGGGTGGGTGAAGGGCTCCTGCCTTCCCCAGCGCCCACCTGCCCCTGGGCTCTCCTCTCAGGGAGCTGAGCCAGGAGCAGCGCATCTCCTGGCAGCCACTTCTCCCCTCCCAGATTGGGTAAAAAAAAAAAAATTAAAAAAAATAAGCCGAGGTTTGACCCTGAAGGCTGCAGGACGAGGCGGGCACAAGCCAAGGGGCTGCCCCCGGTGGGACCCGGCACCTGCCCCCGACACGGAGCCGGGGCTGAGCCCACAAGGGGGGGGTTTCTGCCTCCCCTCCTGCTCCCTGGCTCCACGCTCAGCATCCCTGAAGCTGTTCCCGTCCCTGTGTCCCTGTGCCCGGCACAACCCCGGGCCCCACTCTGGGCGTCGCGGCCCCCACGCGCGACGCGGACCCACCTCACGCTCCCCCCCCCCCCCCCCCCCCGCTGACCTGAGCTCATGGCGGGCCCCGGCTGAGGCGGCCGCCCCGGGGCCGCGGCCCCACGCGCACCGGGAGGCGGTGGCGGCGCAATGGCGGCGGCGCGCGGGGGCTGCCGGGAGTTGTAGTCCTCTCCCTCAGCGAGGAGATGGCCCCGGGGTTGTCCCCGAAAGGGGTTCGAGAGCCCGGCGTGGCTCCAGGAGGGGTTGGGGGAGCGGTGTGACCCCACAGCGTAATGCATGGGGTCTGCCCCCGAAGGGGCGTGTGAGGAAACACACGAGGCTGTGTCCCCAAAAGGCTTTGTGTCCCCACATCTTGTGAGGAAACGCACTGGGCTTTGTGTCCCCAAAAGGCTTTGTGTCCCCCCAGCCCACACCAGGCTCTGCACCCCCCCCCTGCAGCAAGCATCCCTCAGGGAAGGCTCCAGGGATGGGGATGCTGAAGCCAGTAACCCCAAAATTTCCTCAGGTAGGGGAAGCAGCCCTACATCTGCCCTCCCAGCAGGCTGCACCTGCTGAAGTCTGGGCTCTTAGGTCCCCACCCACTGCAAAATTGTGTAACTTCTAACCAAAACAAAGCAAAACCCGGTTTATTTGTATTCCAAACCCATGTAACTGAAGAGAAGGACACATGGGGAGAGGAGCCCTTTGGCCTCCCAGTGGAAGCTGGTTGCAAAGCTTTTTTTTTTTTTTTTTTATTCAAGTTGTTCCAGGCAATGCCCTGGCTTCAAGTTGACATTTTGAAGCACCGAGATGCAAAGCAGACAAACATCTGTGTCATGGAAGTGATAACAACACAGCCCCGCAGCAGGGACTTGCGTACAGCACCGGTTCTTACCCAACCTTAACCACAGCTCACCCAAGGCGCAGAAGGGAGGGGAAACAGGGACAAGGAAAGGCAGCCTGTCAGACATAACTAGTAGGTGTTAAAAGTGTGACCTATGGGACTCTGTGTCACATCAGATCTCAGGAACACTGATGTGTAGCTCCAAGAGAAAAGTTCTGTAATTGTGCAAGTGAGTATTGAAAGATCAGCCTGGCTTTTTAAGAAACCCACAAGGCTTTTTTACATGTACTGCAGGCAGAAACATAAGGAAAAGGAAATCATTTTGTGGGTAAGCCTTTCCAGAGCTGTACAGAGCAGCATTTTTACACCACCCCTGTACCTGTTTCTGCTCACTAGCTGTTACCAGACCACGCCTCAGCAGCAGTGAACCATCATGACACTTCTAGAGAACTTTACTCATCTAGGCAAAGATCTGTTAAGCAGTGAAACAGAAAGCCCTTCCCATCTCACCACCCCTCCCAGTCTCTATCATTCTTATCAGGATGTCAGGATTACCCACAGTTGGTATTTAGAGAACATTTCTCTGAAAGTTAACGGCCGGGCTTTTCATCAAAGCTAGGGCTCTGGACTGGGCTCTCCACATCAGGGTAAATCCAACTCAAAAATTCTTTTTCCCCCTAACATGCACAGCACTAAGACTGCAAAAGGCTGCATGAAGTAACACCCTACCCTGGGTACCTCAAGCTTGAGAAATCTGGAGCTTAAAACCACTTGTGCTAAAGCGGAGGAAGGAGAAAGCATCAACACCATTTCATGCTCTGATAAATCTTAGCTATTTTAGGACTTAGAAAAAAATAAGCTTCTCAGCAGGGCCATGTCAAGACAGCTCATTTCCACTGACTTCACTGGGATTCCCCCCTGCAACAGCAGTGCTGTAAGGAACCTCAGGAAGGACACAAAGACCTTCCCAGTGGCAGTTGCCACTGCCACCAGTATTTTGCCACATATTTGCACACTCTGAGCACCAGGGCCTTGCTTTGCTTCATATCAAGGAGCCCCAGTACACTTCAGAACAGTGAGATTCTTACAACAGCTCCCCTCTTTCCCAGCCACTGCCATTGTTTTCTCCTTGCTCATCACCACAACACTCACTGCTTATGGGCCTCCCTGAACACTGTGTTCCCTCTGAAGTTCAACACTTCATATTGGATGAAGCCCATTACAGAAATGTCTCCATTCATCTCTGCTGTGGGGCCACTTTCTAAATTCCATCCCACAGCAGAACCTGAGGTGACCCCATCCTCTGATACACTCAGAACTGCAAACCAGAAAGGTCTAGGACTCTCAACTACAGGCTTACCCACTTGTCCAAGAGGCAGAGGCACTGGTTCAGCATTGTTAGTAGAGCAGCAACTCTTATTTTTTCTTTACAGTATTTATTGTACATGCAAGCCTATGGAAAAAACATCAAAAATTCCCACTGGAGACTTCTCTTGCTCAACCAGGTATAAATTACTTTCAGGTAAAGCATGTCCGTGTTACACTTCCAGTTAGGAAACAGCATTACGCAGCGGCTGCCTTCTCTTTGTAAGTTGCCATCATCTTCTTGATCTCAGCAATTGCTTTGCCAGGGTTCAAACCCTAAAAAGAGAAAGTTCTGGTGAGTTTAGAAATCAGCAAGTTAGAGTATCCTCCCTCACCTTGCTTCAACCCAAGTCACCATAAACTCACAGCTACACCGCTACTCATAAAAACAGCTGACAGAGGAGGTGCTCAGCAACCATTTTTTAAAGCTGGAGCCCAGCCCAGCATTGCACTTCAAGCGCTGGCAGCGTACAGGATACTGAGGGCAGGCTGGGCACTGCAGCACGCGGAGCCCCCTGGGATAAGGTGTGCTGATGCAGGTTCGCTGCAATCCAGCCTCGATGCACAAGGGAAGAGCATCCAGCCCGGGGTCAGACTGGCACTGCTCCAGCTGGGAGCGGGCACAGCTTGGAGCACACCTCCTCCACCTGGAGGCTGAGCCAGAAGCGCTTGAAGAAAAATGCTCTTTTGACTATAGAGGACTGGTTTTAGTCAGCACTGCAAGGATCAGAGAGAAGAGTAAGTGGCTGAGTGATAGGAACTCTGAAGTTCAAGCAGGACTGAATTCAGGACTTCTAAGGGTATTTATTGTGAGATGACTTCTGGTGGCAGGAAACTGCTTGACAGTGATAGCACAAGAAGTGCGTTTGTTTTTTTTCCCAACCTGAAACAAAAAAAACCTGTGTATTTGAGGACACTAGGGGAAGTGGGCAAGAATACCAAGTCACAAGATAAAAATGTTCCTTGTGCAAAAGGCAACCGTGTCTTCCAAAAAAAAGTTTTTCTGTGAAACATGTCACAGAGGCCCCTAATCCTGCGGCAGTGCTAGCAAACCAAGCATGCCTAATCTCAAAATGAGAGTGGGGGATCACAACTACCCTGCCATATCGTTGCAGGGACAGCAGCAGCACTACGAGACAAAGCATGAACAGGAAATTACCCTGGTGCACAGCTCACCACACAGTCGTACGGAGCTGATCAAGACAACAGCCAGGATTACAGCTTGTGAGGGGAAACGTGTTATTAACCATAGACGTATCTCTTAATTGACAGACCAAGCCCCACTGTGCTATTTCCCTACACTAGGTACAGCCAGATCTTCAGATTGAACCTTCACCTTTATCTGAACTATGTCTGACACCAGATCACAATAAGCCACCCTAGACAAAAGGGGGATTATCGGTAGTCAGTGAATCACGTTAAATACACAGAAGCAGCAGGCAGTGCTCCTGACAAACACTCATCAGTCCAGATCTCAAGCACCTTATTTTTCCACATCCGTGATCCACTCAAGCATTTGTCTTCATATTACTTCACAGCTTGAGAAGAATTTTGCTTTACCACTAGGTGCAAGCAACATCTGACTAGAATATAACATGGCTAGCAGGAAAATGAAACTTGATTATCTGCCTAACCACAGGCCCAAAGTCATTGCAAGATGAGGAAGAAGCACACTCTGATTTGGGAAAGGCTGCTCAGTTCTCGACTGAAATACTAGACAGAACAGACTTTCTGGGAAAAGCCCTTACAGCAGGATGTCAGCATAAAACACATCCCCCAAAGGCGCTGAAAACTTTCCATAATCTTCTGTGTTACGCAAGTTGCACAATACATCAGGGAAGTGCTGCTGCTGTTGGAGTGTAAGCTAGCACCGTGCTGGGGTTAAGCATATTCCTCACAAGGCTAACAGCACTGATCAGACTCCACAGAGGACAATCTTCCCTATACCATTCCTGGCAGCGTCCCTTACATAATCACGTTACGGTCACAATCTTACAATCTTGGAAACAGAGATGTTCCTGTGAAGTCTAACAAAAACTTTGCCACATCCTCTTGTACAGTCACTGTCACAAGCACAACGGCTGAGAACTCAGTTTCAAAAGGTGAAAGAAACACACAAGCCAAAGGAGAGCTCAAGGAAAACAAAAAGGGGGCATTTTCCTACCAGTTTGAAACAGGGTGCTTGGAAATAAGCCAGCAATCCCCGAATGGACATATGCTAGAAGAACACATACCTTTGGGCAAGTTCTTGTGCAATTCATGATAGTGTGACAACGGTAGAGAGAAAACGGGTCTTGAAGTTGTGCCAGGCGTTCCTCTGTGTAGTCATCCCTGGAGTCAATCATCCAGCGATAGGCCTGAAAGTCAGTGTCATTTGACACACCAAATGATTCTTCAAGGTGAAGTAATCAGTGTGATATTTTAAAAGCCACACCTAACCCAGGAATTTTGGTCCAAGATGGGGACTACGTCATGCTGTCCCACTTGTGCTTGCAGATATTTGTAGGGCTTTTAGCTGAGGAGTCCCTCAGCAGTCCCATGGGATGCAGAGGCACTGTCCTTACCTGCATCAGTACTGCAGGACCCAAGTACTTGTCCCCGTTCCACCAGTAACTGGGACAGCTGGTGCTGCAGCAGGCACACAGGATGCACTCGTAGAGTCCGTCCTGCACACAGATGAAAGACCACAGTCAAACCACTCCAGAAAAAACACGATGAAGCCTTTTTTTGTTTTTAAAGAGGGGATTTACACAAGCACGTGCTTCCCTCACCACTTTCCTCTCTAGTGGCCCAATGCTATCCTGTGACTCTGAAAGCCTTACGCTGAAGAACTGCTGCTGGCAGAAAGCAAAACCTACACATGGGTCCTTTGAAACAAGAGGCACACAATCCTCCCCCTTGGCCCCTACAATATGTATTTTTTTGTGATAATCAGAGAAAAAAGTAAAAACTGAGGAAAGAAGTGGAAATCGACCGATTTGCCTTGCTTCCAGCCTGTCCCAATGAGTGGCAAAGAACAGAACACACGCACAACCAATTAGCAATTCCAGGCCACGTTACACAAGCAAAATCCACCCAGGAGCCCAGGGGAGAAGTGACGAGCTCATCACTTTGCATGTATGTTGAGGGGATCCCCAGTCACTTACAGAAGGGGAATGGAGTGAGCCTTTGGCCATCGTGTGCTTTCTACAGGGCTGAAGGCCTTTTTATTTTGGGTACTGACGAAATGAAAGGTAGATGTACATGGAAGTACCACGGGGCAGAAAAGTCTCCCAAATCTTATCTCAACCAATTCCCCAACCTAGAAGAGTCCAGTCTGGCTTAAACTATGTATCTGAAAGTTGTTTTTTTAGGATAAGAGTCTCACTTAGTTTAAAAAGACACACAAAGCTCCTGGGAACTTGTAGCAAATCTACTGCATTGTAAGGACTGCTCCAGTATACTTAGGGACTTGCCCAAACTAGTTAAGTCACAGTTACCTTTTGCTCTAAATTTGTCTCATTTTTAATTGTAACATCACAAACTGTTGATGATTTGAAGAACAACGTGAGAGTTTTTTGGTTGCCTTTGTGTCCAACAGCTTCTTGAGCACACAAGCTATTCCCAAAGCAAGAGGAAGTTAAATGATGAGAAACATCAACTTTACTAGTGGTCAGAAAGATTCACAGACAGCTCTTGCAGCTACTCGTAGGTTTGCTTATTTCTCCTTCAATGAGAAGGTGACTTCAAAGATGCTGCTTTATAAAAAGCGTGGGAGAATCCCTTTAGTCCTTACATATGCCATCAGATAACATTAGGAAGCAGTGCAGAAAAACTAAGTGCTGCCCTTGGATAGAAGCTATTTGAAACTAAAATCCTGTGGTTGTTAAGACTTCACAGCAGTAGTTGCATGCTGCTACTGATGTTCTGGGCACATGACAAGTCTATTCATCGGATGCTAACTTCACAGCAAACACACAGAATGGGAAATTTTAAAACATCACTGCAGAGAGTTAGGCTGCAGCTCATGTGTTTCCATTAAATCCCCTTCAATCAGCCTTCCTCTCTGTTGCTTATATTCACCCCTTTTACCACTTGCCAAAATCTACACTGCCTGCCCACTCTGAGCCTCCTCAGTGGCAGCGCTGCAGCAATGATCACAGCAGAGCACTGACAGGCTGAGCTTCAAACTGCCGAGCGAAGGATCCATCAAGACAGGCCGGAGACAGAAGAGAAATGGCTGATTTAACAATACTTCCTGCAGCAGCCAAGGTAATCCAGACAATAACTTACCTGCACTATAAGCTCTTTTTAAAATACTATCCCCTCCCACCTCTTCAGATGGTTCCTTAGACCCCCCTCAGCTTTGTGCAGAAGCTTTGAACCAAGAACACCAAGTTCCCAGAACACCCCTGAAAATAACGCAGCGCTCAGGACAGACATCCAAAGACTCTCACCAATATCATGCATGTCTCTACATCTGAGCAGGTTTAGCTTTTGCCATTAGTTTCAGGGCTGTAAAACCCAGCAAGTAATGACAAGACAGCACTGCTTAGCATGCTGCAGCTAGGTAACGCAGACAGCGCTGAGCTTGACAGCCTACATCCTGGCATCAGCTGCAGCGTCTGATCTCCGCTGGAATATTACAAGTCTCTACCCATCACAATGTTTTTACAAACACACAAGTTTCGCGGCACAGACAGTGGAAATGAGGTCAGAGTCCTCAGCACAACTGTGTTCTGCATTTCATTAGCAAATGTTACCCCTAGCAATGCAGACATGCCATGACACTGCATTTCAGGGACCACATTCCACCCACATCAGGCTTTGTACCTGACAGCTTTGTCATTAAAGGAACTAGAAACTACTGTACTACATTTAACCCTGCTCTTATCTGGAAGGGATTTCAATGGTAGAAAAGAAGGGTAACCAGTTTCTGACGGTCTTCTATGGACTGCAGGTACTGCTCCTTGCCCTGTTTCGACTCATCCTTCTTCTTCAGGTAAGGCTCAATGGATTTATACTGTGCATAGAAGTTACTCAAGTCCTAGAAGCCAAAAGGCAAAAAGATCACATTTATTAAGTGGGATTGATGTCTGAGAGACCAAACTTCTGCTATCATTCAAACAGAAGGTGTTTTGTACCTCAACCTGCCGCATTCCTCCTAACGAGGCAAGATTTAGTCACCGCTGGTAAGCAGACTCACCCAAGCCAGAGAGCATCAGCAGGAGTTAAGACGTGAGTTGTGGGATGTGATCTTGCTACCATCTCCCAACATTATCCCTCCTAATCCAACCCAAACCCCACGCCGCCTGGGATGGTGTCACTCTTGGTCACAAGCTGAAGAGGGCAGATACTCACCGGAACAAGATCCTTCACCACGTACATGTGGGGGAGAGGGTAGATTTTAGTGATCTTGCCCAGATCAGGGTCAATCCTTTTGGTGCAGGCCAGGGTGTTTCCGCCAGCGATGTTCATAGCACAAGAGCCACAGATGCCTGAGTGGGAGAACAGAACAAAGCATTAGATGTTTATTTACTCTTTTACCCCGATTGAGAAAGATCCTCTTGGCCCCAAACCTGCCCCTGGCTTGTCTTCCATTCTGTTGTCGTTAAGGAACTCTCTACGTGACAAGGAAAACGCCAGAAGTTGCCACTGAGCCAAACACGTTGCTATTCAAACACAGAACAAATGCTGGAGTCGCTTTCATTAATGCCTAAACACGTTCTCAGTGTTGAGCTTCCTTCCACAGCAAAACAAGTGGTTCAGACAGTTCACCACTTCACATCACGCATTAGCTGTACGTGCTACTTGGGGTGGGGAAAACATTCAGCTTTGCTCCCAAGTTCGAAATGTGGGCCTGACGCGGGGCAGCTAACGCTGGGACTGTAACACAGGAGGCAGATGCGTCCCCCACCAGCCCCACAGTTATGGTCAAAAGCATCCCTAAAGGTCAGGAGCACAAAAATAAGTTCCCAAGGCAGAAGATTCTTTCTGTAGCAGGCTGTAGTCGTGCCATACACTGCTTTCATTAACTCCTAAAGGTGAGAGGACACTCACACAACAAACAGCATATAAATAGCTCAACAAATGGATTAAGTGACACTGCTCGTGATCGCCCGGTAATACAAGGAACAGATGTAGCCCAGGAAAGGGCAAGGTTCACAAGAAAAAACACTGCAGAACTGTCACAGATCCTGCTCAGGTCAGGAGCTAGCTCTGGCATCCAAATCAGACCGATGCCTAAGACATTGCAATCGAAAGACAACAAGTGCTGAAGGGCGTAACTAATTTCAGAGGATTTGACACGCATCAATTGACGTGAGTCAGGGAAACGCCACCGCTCCTCGCGCTGAGCGAGCCAGTCCTCCATGGCACCTGGCCCTCACTGCCAGGCAAAGACTGGCAATCGAACAAGGCTGTTCCCACCATGAGAGAAACGGTTACGAGCATTTCTCAGTCAACCTGAGACAAAACCAAGACAACTGGAGACTGCAGACATGGGCCCATGAGCAAGCAACACAAACACGTGATCAGATTTTTTTTTTTCCCCTGTATGGCAGAAAAGGAGAAGACCAAACCAGCCCAGCTTGAAAAATCTGTCTTCAGATTCTCAAAGAAAACTATTCAGTGCAATTATGTCCAGCTGCTCAGGAACCGTGTCTGCTATCTAAACATCAGACACTGAGAACAACCACACTGGACAAAATTCCTCTGCCTGCTATGCAGATTCTACAGGAAACGGCTGCACTGAGGGATGCTTTTCACTTAGATCTGTGTCAAGATATCTGTAGGCATCAGAGAATTAGACCTAAGTTTCCAGTACTTGCAAACCCACCCCATTAAATCAAAAGTCGTTCCATAAAGGCATCCTCCCTTCCTGCGTTTCCACAATCATCTTAAGCTCAGCATACCAACCTTACCCACGAATTAGGATTTTTTCTCCCCAGGGTAGAACGTCACCCGGACTGGTGAGTTTGAGTGCAGTTAAACAAATACGCTGATTTGTACCTGCCTGAGAACCAGCCGGGAACTCTGCTGTGGAAAACCACCAGATGGCCTTTTCCTCAATCGTTCAGCTTAGTCAAAGGGCCAAAAAAGATTCCTGAAGCTATTCCTAGAAGTCATTCACACTCTTCCAGTTCCACCCCTACTTATTTCCTCAGCAGCACCACGCGAAGCAGCCCCTTACATTTCACTCCCGTTTGCCACGTTTTTCCCCCCCAGTTCTGCTGCTGTAACCTCTCTTGCCAAACTTCCCTACGCAGTCTGTCACTGGAGGGCAGCAAGATGAACAAGATTAGGACAGAAACAGGAATGACTGGGGCTGTCTGAGCACACTGCTTGCAGCTCGGCGTTGTGTGATTACACCCTGCGAACACGAGCTCTACCTTCCCTGCTTGATTCACTGAGGGATTTCATGGGCAACATCTGGAAGAGAAGAGTGGTACGCTGCGGTCTGCCCCGAAGTTTTCCACCAGTCACACACACACCGTCAGCATTAGCTTTTATTTGGACAAAACAGTCAGTTTAGCAGTCTTAAACATCTTCCTTACCTTCCCTGCATGACCTGCGGAAGGTCAGAGTGGAGTCCAACTCGTTTTTAATCTTGATCAGAGCATCGAGTACCATGGGCCCACATCTATAGCAGAAAACAAACTCAGTGAAGCTGTATAATTTCCCCCAGCCTCACTGCTTTATCTCTAGCACCAACTCAGAGCCACCTAAAAGGACTTTCATCTCAGATACAGTTAAATATACACTTTGTTTTGCCAATCCCAGGCAACAAGATAGAGATCGCTTGATCAGCAGCACAACCCACCCTCCTCGGCACAGCGGCTCACCCCAGGGTCAGAGTGGGACAGGAACCATTTATTTCGCTGATGCCCAGAAGATTTGGCTCAGCTGGAGAGGGTTCAGACAGCACAACTGGAAACAACGTGCAGCTCTACCCCTTCTCGCCTCTTAAGTCAGGTTTTGACAAGTCTGCCTGTCCTCATTACTCACAAGAGGCAATGCTGCACGCAAAAGCAAACAAAACTTCAGTAATGTTATAGACGGCAGGCAACACCCAGAAATTATTAACTGGTGCAAGTCAAAGCAGCAAAGTTCGATTTCGCTGTCACGTGGTGCTTCAGCAGCGCTGCGTGGCTCTGAATCTGAACGCTTCAGGAAGGGCCCGAGGTGAATTCCTCCGGCAGGAGCACGGCAGCAGCTGAAGGAAGTCAAGGCATGTGTGCCCCTGCCAAGGTTTCTACACCACAGGGCAGCCTGTACCCTCCTGCGGGATCACGGAGAAATGCGAGCTTCCTTGGTGTAGCTACCCCAGTGTGCAAGCCGGAAGCTCAATACGAGCAGCTGACTAGAAGCAATTAAGTGAGACAATAAAACTTCCACCTTATCTCCAAGGTCTGGGACTATGAGCCGTGCTTAAAACTGCTTCCTTTTGGAACATGCCCCCAGATTTGCCCTATAAATATAGCTCATTACAGCCATGAATTCACCGAGGTCTTCAACATCAATCAGGGACCCAGGTGAAACCTCACAGAGTCACAAAACGAAGTGACCATTGTATTGCTGACAGCTGCTGAGACGCTGGCATTCAGGGGACACTTGTATTTGTCACAGCTGTCACCACGGGGTGAGGGAGTGGCAGCAATCCCACCTGCTCACAGCAAGATTTATCAAGAAATAACACCGGGCCTCTCCCATGTTGATGTGCTGCGTAACACGGCTGAGGCGCTGCCTCCCTGACTGCTCTAACGTGGTTTTAACGATCCCTGAGGCCTAATGAGACTTCTGACACCTTCAGCTGTCAACTCGGAACCCTCTCCAGCACCCTGCGTTATCGCCTGTCAGATAACGTGCGTGCACACGCGGCCCCGGTGCACCTCCCTGCCGGGGAAGCTGAGCAGCCCTCTCCCTAATCAGGTGCACTCACTTATTCAAATCCACCTCGTACGTCTGCATGCGGGGCTTGTCCCCAGGCTTATCGGGATCCCATCTGTAGATGGAAAACTTCTTGATGCGTGGCGCGGCCGCAGCAGCTGTCTGTGCTCCCCGACAGATCTGCATGTGAACAGCAGCAGAAGGGCCCTTAGGTCCCTCTGGGCGGCTTTTAGCCGGCAACAAAACGTCTCCAGGCTGTGCGCTTCGGGGCGAGAGATGCAGGATCCATCGCTGGCTTTGCATTTGGGCACGCGTGCAGAAAACCCTTCCAAGGATCTGCCAGGGCGGCGCACCTTGGCACTACTCTGTCCTGGGGCTCTCTCCTCTTACAAGAACCAGGGGGCACAGCTGCACTGACAGCCGTGGCCCTCCCCTGCCCTGGACGGAGGGCCCCCTTCTCCCAGTGCTCCCCTGGGAGCCCCTCTCCCCTGCAGGCCCCCTGCCCCAGCTCACCCCACAGGCTGTGTCTTTACTGTTCCTATCCCCGTGCCCAGCCCTTTACTATCCCCTCCTGGACCCCCTGTGTCCCTCAGCCCCCGCCTCCCCCTTAGAACCCTCCCCAGCCCCTCTCCCAGCCCTCTTCACCCCCAGCCCCTCCCCAGCACCCAGATCCCCTCCCCCTGCTCCTACCTGCCCCGAGCCCCATTCCCATCCTTTGCTGCACCTGCACCCCCCTCCAGCCCCCCAGCTTCCCCCCAAACCCCTCTTCCCCCCCTCCTGCTGCCCCCCAGACCCTTTCAGCCCCCCTCCAACCCCCCCACGCCCCTTTCTGCCCCCCCCAGACCCTCCCTTCCCCCTCCACGCCCCCCCCAGACCCCTCCGCCCCCCTCCTGCCCTCCAGCTCCCCCCGGCCCCCATCAACGCCCTCCCGCTCCCTCCCCATCTCCCTCCCCGCACCCCGAGGCCCCTCCCAGCTTCCAGGCCCCGCCGCCCGTCTCCCCGCAGCCCCGGGGAGGCTCCGGGCCCTCACCGGCCTGGGCCCAGCCCGCAGGAGCCGCGCGGGGACGCCGCGCCTCAAGGAGACTCCCACCACGGCCGCCGCCATCTTGGCGCTGCGCACTTCCGCCCCCCAGCCCGGAAGCGGAAGGAGCCGCCCAGGCCGACAAAGAGAAGAAGGGAGGCGGGAGGGGTAGTGCTGGCCGCCATCTTGGGTGTGGCGGCGGGCGCGGGGAGGCGCCATGTTGAGTGTGGCGTTGCTCTGTGGCACAAGGGGCTAGCGCTGCCCGTCCCCCCCTTTTTGGGGATTGGCACAGCAGGACGCGGCACTCCTCGTGCTGAATCCCCACCCTTATTCTTTTTTTTTTCTTTCTTTCTTTTTTTTTTTTTTTCAAAGCCTCAGCACTGGGCCAGGCAAAATGGTGGGTGCCAAAATGGCGCCCCCGCCCCAGCATCCCCCTGAGCGCCCTCCTCTGCTTCTCTCGCCCTTATCCCCGCCGTTTTGTCACGCTCCACCTCGTTTCCCACAGCAAATTTATTAGTTAACTGAAGTGCAAACAACACACGCCAAAAAAGGCGGCCACGGGCCGGGGAGGTGGTGGCACGGCTATGGTGTGGCGTGCCACCAGCAGAAGGCAAAGGGCCGGCGCTGGACGTTGGTGCCGCAGCGCACCTCCCCGAGCCTCCCGTGGTACGAGGCGACGTCCTCGAGGAAGTGGCACCGCAGCCCCAGTGGCTCCAGGAGGCCTCGGACATGGTGCTCCAGGCAGCATTCGCCACCCAGCACTGGGCCGAAGGGCTTGGGGATGCCCAGGTCCTTGGCCAGGATGATCATGGGGACCTGTGGGGTGACACGGGGGGCGTTAGGGGTACCCAGCAGCATCCCCAGCTGAGAAGCCAAAGGAAAACAGTTGGTGATCCTCCCAAAATTGAGTTATGGCTGTTACTTTCTGTAGCTTCCCTTCAGGAGATCCAGCACTGTTTCCCTTATTTTTTTATATATTTAAACCTTGCCATTTCACCACTTTGAAAGGTTTTCACCTCAAAGCTGTTCAGGTTAACCCAACCATGAGCAACATGCATCAGAGACACAAGGTTACAGCTAACGGTAGTCAACCTGCAGAGCCCGGATGGAGGTATTTTCCCTTTCTGGGCAGGAAAGCACTATGCTTTTTTGGACATCCTTAAGGATGGGAGGATCATGGTCATGGGCTTAGCTATTTTTCCTCTCCACATCTCAAAACACACAGCCACTGACTGGAGAGAACGCGAGGAGCAGGGACACCTCTCACCATGTTGGGGAAGTACGGCATGGCCTTGCCTTGCTTGTCAAGCTTGAAGAGTGCTGGCAGGTCGATGATGTCCTCCTCCGTCAAACCCAGCTCCTTCTTGAGGATGTCCCTGTTCCAGTCAATGCAGCGCTAGAAGGAGAGGAGAAGAAGGGACTGGGGGGACAGGCAGGCAAACAAGGTTCCCCCAAGTGGCCCTGTGGACACTCTCATGCAGGAGGAGAACATGCCAAAATGCAATACCTCCTTTGAAAGTTCATGACACCCTGGGGCTGTTATCACAAGAAATATTGGTTATCATCAGAAATATCAGCTGTTACCTGAACGTACTGATTCTGCTGCACCATAATGTTGTTGGAAAGGACCTTGTTAATTGTCACTCGTTTTGTGTCCGTCCCCGAATATCCTACAAATGCAAACCCCGATGGGTGAAATGGATGCCTGCAGAAGCCTGGCTTAAGATGTGGCACAGATATGGAAAAGTTCCCCAAAATCCCAATTTGCCGAGCTTGGATTAAGGTTTTGGCTTGAGGTTGAGGCTGCTGGGAATCCCATTTCTTAGCTTACTGGGAAACCAAGCAAGAGGGAAAGCTTTGCCTTTTTCACAATATCTTCACCTGACCTGGAGAGCATTGGAAAGTTTGTATCATCCATCCTCCTGATGATAGAGCTAATAGGATAACAGTTTCTATGCTATCCCAATTCCCAGCTCCATAAGATGAGAGGTATCCCCTCCACAGAAGCCACCTCTTGTTTTGGGACGTTCGGCTCCTAGGCAGATAGCATAGTCCCAGAGGGCCCTGTGGTGGCATGGATGTCCTTTCCTGACTTAATTGCAGACAGATGAGTATTATCCCAAACAAAACCTCAGTCAGAGGCTGCCCAAACTGGCTACCAGTCCAGAGTGACTGAAATGTCATTGGGGTGACGTGAGACCCCCAGTTGTGTCACTCTCCACTGGAGCTGGTATTTACAGAGATGCTCCATCCCACCCCACCAGCATCTCCTCCGGGCAGAGGGCCTTATCCCTCACATCCCACTCACTTTCCCAAAATAGGGCTCGAGGGTGGGCAGGCATCCTGCCCAAGGACAAGCATGCCAGTCCCTCTTGCCAGCCTTGAAGGGCAACGGTTTGGGAAAATGTCCCCTTCCCTGTGCCCCCAACACCCGCATGTCACTCCAGGCATGTCGGGTGCTGCCGCCCTCAGGCTGCCTCACCCTACATCAAAGCTCAGCCTTTATTTTAGGGACAGGGATCAGCACGCTTCCACCCACCCCAGTGGGATTTGCACAATTCCCCCTGGGTTGCCTGCTGCCCCCTTGCCTTTGAACATGGTGGCTTCGCCCTGGCCCTCCTTCTGCTTCTCCCGAAAGAGCTTGTAGCACGCCGTGGGGCTGGCCATCAGCATCCGAAATCTCTGGGACAGGTGGGAGGGAGAACAGTCACTGAAAGGGGCTTATCCAAAACCATTGCATTCATACCCCTCCCCAGGGAAGCTGCCCTTGGAGGTTTGTTTCTGGTCCTTTGCGAAGAAGTTGAGGTTATATTCTTAAACATAGAGGTATTTAATGCAGTGCTAATAAAATACACCTGAAGGAGGGTGATTTACTACTGGTGTTGAAGGGAAATACCTAACCCAAGGGGTCAAATGCTGCTGGGGCTGCCCCAGGCAGAAGGGATGGGGCAGGGGGGCAACTGCAGCCTGGATGCAGCGGGGTCCAATCCTGCCCACCCCCCTGGTGGGGTGCGTGATCCCTGGGGAGGGCAGGGGGAGTGCTGCTGCTGGCTGTGTTGGTATTTCAACCTCTGTGTGGATTTTTTTTTGTCTCCAGGCGGGTGTCACAAGGCAGGGGGAAGCCAGGGAGGATGGAGCAAGTGCTCTGATGCCTCACGAGCAGGCAGAAAAAGCAGCATTAAGCTGTTCCCATGCCACTGGGGGAATCATGAATATATATTCTGAACCCTGTGGGTGTCCCAGCTTGCTCTGGTCTTGGTGATCTCTTCTACAGGGGCTTAGCACAACCTAGATGAAGGCAAAAGGAGGGTTCCTGGTGTGTGTGTGTGTGCATAATGACTCCTTTTCTGAACCATCCTGCCAAGGGTTTTCCCCAGAGGGAACAGTCTGTTTCTCAGAGGCTAGCTCTTTCCTGTGTCTTTTTTCCCCCTGTTTCCAGCCCATCTGGGAGATGCTGAGCAGCAGCGAGCCCTGGCCAGCTCATATGAGTCTCCCTTTGCAGGCACCTTTTCCCCGACCTCTTGGGGTTGACAACAGCTAAGAAAATCCCTTCCTGCATTCAGAGCACTTCTAGGGGCATGGGAGAGAAGCCAAGCAAGCACCAGCTGGGGCTGTCAAGGAAATGAGCTTTGGGATTTTCCCTAGAGCTGACCCAAAGGGATTAGCTTCCCCAAAGAGAAACCACAGAGCAGCAGAAGGTTTCAGGGTACCTTTGTGTCGGGGCTGGGCACAAAAGTGACAAACTCGTTGACGTGCCCCGTGGCCAGCCAGTCAGAGTAGAGCTCCACGGGAGCCTGCACTTGCTGGGCAAAGAGGAAATCCCGCACTACTCTGGTCATCCTCCTCCCTGCGGGTCTGGGGGCAAAACAACCCCCGAGAGGGGTATAAGAGGAGTAAATTTTTATCCATCCCCATATGCATGCACATAGATTGCAGCCAGGGTGGAGGAAAGGAGGGAGGGAGGAAATGAGAAGGCGGAGATGGAGCAATGGGGTTGGGTGCACCCACTCCATAGAAAGGACAAAATTTGGCTAATGAAGGTGCTTAATGTGAGTTTTGGTGGTATTTAGGGGCACCCGTGGTTCTTTTGCATCCCCAATGTGTGCTTTTCCCGTCTCTTACGTGGGGAAGCTGCTGCCGATGAGGATCCTCCCCAGGGGGAACTCCTTCCCCGCCACGGTGACGGGAGGGCTGACCTCCAGGTTGCCAAAGGAGTCGAGGCTGGAGATGGCCTCAAAGAGGGGCTCTCTGCTCACGTAGCCGAAATCAGGGCCCTGCAAAAAGAGAAACGGCTGTGAGTGTTGCCGTGAGTCCATCCGTGCCCTTATTCCTCCCGCTGGGCCTGGACCTGCTCTGGTGGGTAAAAATAGCAAGGATGGGGGAAGAGGAAGAGGCAGCCCTAAAGGCAAAGCAGGAAGATGAAAGTCTCCGGGGCATCTGGGCTCAGCAATAAATGGCGAGTGCCAGAAGCAGAGTTGGAGTATGGAGTCCAGGAGTGATCTCTGCTATCTCGCAGCTGCTTTTTAAGTGTCCACGTTAAGCTAATTAGTTTCTGGGGCAGCCCCGAAGCAGAGTTTCTGGATGGCTGGAGTGGAGCGGGATGAGCTGTGGCCCTCGAGGGTAAATCCCCCCCAGGCATAAGAACCACCTGAAGGGCTGGGCTTCGCTTAAATCCCATCTAAGCCTGATTTTCAGGACTGAATATATCTGGGATTTGAGGTGTTGGGAGATTAACCCTTGGTGCCATGTCTGGGATGTGCCGAGCGAGAGATTGTAATGCTAAAAACAAGGTGAAAAAGGCGCTAGGGACACAAATCCTGCTTGTCCTTGCTCTCTGTTTCAAGTCGCTGTGGGTTTGGAGCTCAGTTCCTGCACAGCCCCTCAGCCACAATCCGATACCTGTTGTTTTTCATTAAACCTCAATCACTTATTAGTGTCGGGTTTCCTCGGGGGTAAACCATGGGGGTGCTTCAGTTAAGACAGGTTTCCTGCAAGCTGTCTCCCAATTCACTCGGGCGGGCACGGCGGTGTTTGCAGTAAGTGGATACGTCCTCGACGTGCTGCCCTGTCCGCACCCAACCTGCACTGATCCTCCTGCCTCGGCTGCACGCGGGTGCAAAGCCCTCGGTGTTGCCCCAGGGGGACAGAAACGCAGCAGGGAGGTGGGACGCGGTTACAGGCAAAAATGTACGGTTTGGGAAAAACAGGCAAGAAGACCCAAAAGTGTGAAAAAAGTGGGGAAAAGCGATCTAGGAGGTGCTTAGAAAAATCAAATTAAAAAAATCAAGGGTGTTCGGAGAAGCCGGGAGCTGCAGTAGGGATTGAACGCGAAACACCTGCCCCTACCCATTTCAATTTAATAAACAGCAGGGCCAGCGGAGGCTCAGCTGTCTGAGCACTGGTTCATCCCAGGTTTGTGGGCAGCATCCGAGCCCTATCAGTTCCAGATGGATTTTGAGGGGCTAATTCCCCGTGGTTTCCTTTTTCCCTGGTGCAGGGTCCTGGGGGCTTAGGGCTTGGCTGGGCAGGAGGAGGACCTGCTCTGCCTTTGGCTGCGTGGTCCTAGCTGGAAAATGAGACTGGAAAGATAGGGCTGGGGATTAGGGAAGGCTTGAAAGCAGAAATTGGTGTATAGCATGTTAGCAGCTCCAGAGGCCGAAACTGCTCCTCTGAATACGAAGCAAAGCAATTCCTAAGGAGGGCTGGTAGGAGCTCAGCTTATTCGCAAAGGAGTGGATCAGCACAGCACTCCCGTCCTGCCCGATAAATCCGGGACTGCATGCACTGCTGGCATGAGGAATGGTGTGTTTCAATGCTTTTTTAAAGTGAGGAACCTTCCCCAAACTGGCATGCAGCAAAAAAAATAAAAAAATAAAAAAATAAGTGAGCTGCCAAAATACTGCTGGGGAGCAGAGCAGGGCTGGGCGTACGGGGCAGGGTTTGGTGGCTCCCCAGGGCTGTCCTGCCCTTCCTGCATGGTCAGATCTCAAAGGGATCATTCAAAACGTCATTTTTTCCACACTTGTCTTTGCGGGACTCTCCTGAAATGCCCTGGTCGGGGTCACTGCTCTCCCAGCAGCTTGCTTCGCGTGCCCTGCCCTTCGCCTTGGCAGCCAAGCCCTGTGGGGAGGATTTTGGCAGCCGCCTGTGTCTTGCAGTCTTTCGAGCAAGTAAATCGACTCCTCTCACACCTTCCTTTCCTCTTCTGCTCGAGCGCTGAGGCATAGCTACATGTGCAGAGGAGGAAAGGAGAAACCAGCCCGCTGAGACTCCTCGTTTCGCAATTGGAAAACTTAAGAGCTGGGATGTGGTTTCGTGGTGGGGCTTGCTAGGACAGGTCGGTGGCTGGATGTGATGGTCCTGAAGGTCTTTTCCAGCCTGAATGATTCTGTGGCTGCTCAGCTATTTGGGGTGAAGGAATGCACCCCTTGCCTGGAGCCCGCTGCTCTCAGGGTCCGAGCTCCCCCTATGCCTCCAAGGTGGGGGCTTCCCTGGCAGCGGGGCACGGACCTGTCCCTGATCCGTGCTCAGGGGTGAGGCTGTTGGTGTCGGGGTGGTTTCTCCATGCAGAGGGACGAAGCAGTGCTGTACTCCTGTCTTTCAGCCGATTTGTTATAATGCATTTGGGGTAAGAGGTCAAGCACAAACCCTGCTCCTAGGGCAACGCCAGCGACTGCCCTGCTCTTACCAGCAGCTCCTTGATGGGGGCTCGCTCCATCCCTCTGACCTGCGGGGAGTCCAGCACCACCGGGAAACTTTTCTGGGGTGCCTGGGTGTAGCCGAACTCAATCTCATCCTAAAGCAGGGAGAAAAGCCCATCAGGGAGGGCAGGCTGTGCCCCCCCAGCCCGGTGCCCACCTACCTGCATCCAGCGGTCCCCGCGGTTGATGTAGCCGAAGCAAACCTTCAGGTCGCAGCCGGCCTTGTTGACGAGGTTCTTCACCTCCTTGATGAAGAGGTAGTTGTCCTTCATGCTGGGGGAGCGGGTGGTGGGAGGGAAGGGATGGAGGGCTGCTGGGGGACGGGTGTCTGGCCCTGGCACTCTGTCCATCTGCCCCCTGGCTCGGTGACCCCATGGGGCCAGTGCCGATTTGGCCGTGGAGGTCTCGTCCCTCGGCCCTTACCTGCAGACGAAGACGTTCACCGGTGCCAGCGTGCTGGGGGTCACAATCCACGGTGCCACCCTGAACACCACTGTGTCGGTGAAAATCGGCGTGTGGGGGATGCCCTGGGGGAGGCGAGCAGAAATCAGGGCCCTCCCACTCCCCATTTACCCCTATCGCCCCAAATACCCTACCCTGAAATCATTTTTGGGGGTAAGCTAATGGTCTATTCCCCATCCCTGTAACCTTGGGCTGTTGCAGCCTTCCCTCTGCCCCCTTCCCCAGAGCCCCCGACCTCAGCCAGGGTCTCCAGGAGGCTGACGTGGATGGAGACCAGCCCGGGGAAGGAGTCGTCGGGAAAGCGCAGCCCCTCCACGAAGAAGTTGAGCTCGGCGGCCCCGCCAGCGTGCTGCACGGTGTGGCACAGCTTCCTCCGACCCAGCACGTGGACGTAGCGCTGCCCGAAGAAAGGGTCTGCAGAGACCGAAAGGAGAAGGTGGGTGATTTCCGAAAAGCTGTGGTGGTTTCTAACCCGCTCTGCTTGTGCACGAGGTGTTTCCAGCACCCCCTGTGCCAAAGCTTCTCCTCTGCTGGCGGAGGAAACTTCATCTGGCAGAATGACCCTAACACAGCTCAGGTGCTTGCAATTTTACATTTGTGCACAAGGCGGGTGGGCAAAACGTCTGAGAGCCTTTTCTGGGCTGGAGCCAGCATTGCAAAGACGTTTCCATGAGGTTTCTGCCCTGGAAGCCCCCCAGACCTCCCATGGGGTAGCAATGCCACAAATCCCTCTGCTGATGGATTTAATCCCACATTTAAATGTGCTTAATGGCACGTTTCTGGGCTGGATGAGTCCCAGGGAATAAACCACCGTGTCCACAGCTGGGAACAAGGAAGGGAAAACGTGTCTTAGAGCATGTTGCCTGGTGCAGGAAGCATCAGGGTGTCAGGACACCTGTGTTTGTTTTTATTTTTTGCTGCTGCTTTACTGGATGACCTTGGGTAAATGGCTTCACCACGCTGCGCCTCTGCTTGCGCATCTCGAGTTTACCATCTGATAAAAGACTTAAGGCTGGAAAAATTTGGGGAAGGGATGGTGAGGGCACAATGTGCTTCAGAAGCACAGTTTGAGGAACGTGGAGAGGATGAGGTCGGGATGGGAAGACAAGAGCTTGAGATGACAAAAGCCTCATGAAGTGGGAGAAGGGGCGGAGGAGGCAGCGATGGAGAAGAACTTACTCTGCACGTGAAAGACCCCAACTTTGTCGGCATCAGAGACGGGAACGTAGAGCACGATTTCATACCCCCGTGGCAGGTGCTGTGGCCCTTCAGTCCTCAACACCATCCGAGTCATATCCAGCAAATCTGGGGTGTGAGCGAGAACAAACCTGGGTGCAAGCTCCGCCAGCCTGTGCTCTCCTGCCCTGCGCCAAGCAGCGTGCCCTTTCCCTGTAACCAGCCTTGGCATGCATGCTGGAAAAACAGCCTGCGGTCCTGCTAGCAAGGCTTGTGGCTTGTGCTTTGAAACTTTTTTTTTTTTTTTTTTTTTTTCCCCTGGCACAGCCGGTCCCTGGCCTCAAAAAGCCGATGGGCACTGGCTTGGCGTGGTTTGGTTTTCCAGGAACAGGCGGGTATTCCTGGCTGCCGGCCGTGCGCCTGGCCCCAAGCATCCCTCGGCCAAGCCCTGCCGTCAGCGGCACCTCCGCTGTTTTTTTGGCTGTGCTTTGTGCCCCTGCTTGACCTTGGGGCGATAATTAAAACAAAATACGAGGACGGGAGCGTGATCCCGCATGGGGAGCTTACTCAGCAGCTCAGCTGAGTCAGAGCAGAGAGCGGCCAATTCCCAAGCAAGCCTTCATGCCTGAAAAGATTAAAGAGGGGGGAATAACAGCGTTTTTGCTTATTTTTTTGAAGCGGAGCTGGGCTTGGGACTGCATTACCTTCTTTGCTGAACACCCTTTCGTCATCGCAGTCTGGCGCAGGACTCAAGGGGCTCTCCCTGTCGCAGCTGACCAGCAGGATGGCCCCGTGTCCCTCGGGTCCCCATGTCCAGCTGGCCTGAAACACCACGCTGGGGCTCAGCGAGGCGATGGGGACGCAGCAGCTGGGATGCGCTGGCCTCCTGCAAGCCCAAGGACTACCCATGCAGGGAAGGGGCAGGGTTACCTTGTTGGGGTTGTTCTTTTCCACCACGCCATCCCGATCCGCATCGACATCCAGGGAGAGTCCTGGAGGGCAAACCCCACTGTCAGCCCGGGATAGGGTGGGTTGGGTGTGCGCACGTGTCCCCCCCGACCTGGCAAAGCTGTCCCCTGCTCAGAGGGATGCTGCATCACGGGAGCCTCCCTACTCACCGATGCCGGTGAGGAAAACCCCAGCTTGATCGATGGGCTGCCCTCCCTCTGCGTAAAAGCTGACGATTACCTGGAAATACCCAAATTTGCCTGCTTGGGGAAGGATGCCCTCCATCCCCAGCCAGGAGGGGGCCTGGCACGGTGCCCAGCACCCCGATTTTTACCTTGTTATCGTTGACCTCGGTGCTGGCCCGGCTCATGCTGAACCTCAGGACCGTCCCCTCGTCCAGCGGCCACCGCGTCCCGCTGGGTGCTGGCCCCACCTCGGCTCGGCCCCGCGCCAACACCTCCACGCTCACCCCCTCCGTGTGCTTCACCCCAAAGGCGACCGCCCCGGCTGGGGCCGCCCTGCAAGCAACATGCTCTATTTTCCAAGGTCTGTGCATCCGGCACCCAAAAACCACCAATTCCCATTACGATTCGGCTCTCCACCCAAAACACAGGCTGGCGTCTCCGTGCTCACCGCTGCCTCTTTTCTACCTTTCCTCACGGCCTGGGAATGTTTGAGGTGCCTTTTTTTTTTTTTTTTTTTTTCTTCTCTTTTTTCTTTTTCTCTTTTTAAGACAGAACATGCTCTTGTAGACAAATGAGTGTATTTAGTAGCAATCAGTGCAGATTGCTGTTAACTCTAATTACAGCCAAAGCATTCAGTGCCACTGGAACCAAACTTGGTTTGCACTTCAGCTGAGAAATCTGCGTTATTTGCCAACTGAGGCAAACCCAGCATTTCCCAGCTCAGTGTAGCAGCATTCCAGCTGAGCTGGAGGATTTTACCATGGGAAACTCTCATTTTTTATTTCATTCAATCCCAATCATTCAATCATTTAATCCCAAAGCATCACTCCCAGTCCAAAGTGCTTTTTTCTGAGCTGCTCTGTGCATCCCCTTTGCCTCTCCTGTCCCTAATTTCCCCATCTATCCAGGGTTATTATTTTTGGGTTGCTTACAGCACCCAAAATCCAGGCTCCCTTTGAGCACTGACACCCGAGCGCCCATGCTGGATCACCATTACAGCATCATTTATTGGGTTTCTGAGTGAGGGCAGCACTGCTGAGCATCGGGGGAAGAGGAAATCTGAGAGTCTGCCTGATGCTGCCTGGGCATTTCTTAAATTGCTCAATTCTGTTTAATTATGCATGCAAAACTGGTTTGGTTTCTGGGCTTCGGGAATCCCACTGGGAAGAGATTTGACCCGGAGAGAAGCCAGATGAACTGTTTGGCTGGAGTATAGAGGGCAAGATTTGCAAAAGCAGCTGGGTGAGCACTGGCACGAACCATGAAAAGAGCACATAACCTTTTTTTTTTTACTTTCAATTATCTCAAAGGGTAGCGTTAGGCTTGTTTTAGAGGTACTGTGGGGCTTGCAGGCTTTCTGAGGACACGGATCATCACCAGATCTTGCTTTCCTCCCCTCTCCCAGCTGCATCACCTCCTTTGCCGTCTGTCCCCATGGCTCCTGCTCGAAATGCCCCGTCCCTGCTCATCCCTCTGTTCTCCAGCAATTTTCTGAAATAGCACCGCATCTGTTGACCGCAGGTGGACCAGACTCATCCCGTTTGCAGACCCGGGGTACGTATGTCATGCAGCAACTGATGCTTCAAACTTGCCCGGGACTTGTGCAGATTTGCAAAGCCCGGGGAGGATTTGTGCCGATGAATTGCATCAAATCCTAGAGCTGGGGCTTTTTGGGGGAGCAGAAGGAAAAACGGGGACGGGAAACGTGCATGGGGAGAAATAGGTTGAGGAGCAGGTAGGGTTTCACATCCCACTCACCCGTGGACATCGACAGCAAGGTGGGTGCCCAGCACGCACAGCGCCTGGATGCGGCTCCCGTGCTGCAGCCGCAGCGTGCGCTCCCCCAGCATCTCGCTGCCTGGACGCGCACACCCCGCTGCCTGCTGCAGGAGCTTCTTCCTCCCCTCGTCTTCCTCTTCCTCAGCCAGCCCCGCAGCAAATCAGCCCACCTTCAGAGCTCGCAAAGTCTGTGATGATGACTGTGTGCCCCCACCCCGGTTTGGAGGGAGGGGGCGGTTGGATTGGACCCTCCAAAGCCCCAGGAAAATGATCTCGGGAGGGAGGGAAGGGATGGAGAGGGAGGGCAGCTGGCCCGGTGCCCACCCTGTGCCAGCCCCATGCATGCAGCTCCCCCAGCTGTCCCCGTCCCCACTCCCTCCAGCATCTCCCCAGACTGTGATGAGCAGCTCGGTGGGGAGGAGGATGCAAGAGAACCTCGGAGGTGTTTTTTGCCGTGCTTTTGGATTCCCCTGGCGTTTGCAACCCTCTCCTCCTCCTGTGCCCCTTTTCTGCTCTCTAGGGAAAACCTCTGCCTGCCTGGAGAGGAACAAATTGAATTTCCCAACCCTCGGGCTAGAGCAGGATGCTCTTTGCTTCCCTGCTTGCTTTCAGCTCGCTTCCCTTTGCCTCCACGCACGCCAGCATGGGGAAAGCCGTGGTGGTTGTGCACAGCCGGCGCCCCACTTGGCGCCACGGCAAGGCGCACCGGGAGCCAGCGCTGCCCACGCGGGCGTTTGCATTATTTATTAGCGCCGAGCTGAATATTCATGTTGGAAACCAAACTTCTGCCCCAGATTTTGGAATAACCTGCTGCAAGCAATTAAAGAGCGAGGAGCAGAAATGTTCAGTTTGATCTTCCCTGTTTGTATCCCTTTTGGGCTTTTCTTTTGAGCTTTCTCCTCTCTCCGTGACCAGGGCAGAGGAAATGAGCTCAAATCCAGTTTCCCATCTGAAGCGGATCCCTTTTTTCTTTTTTTTCCCTGTGACCTGAGCAAACAGGAGTGAAGACTTTGTATTGCTGAGCAGATTGGGAACATGCACACAAAAAAAGGCAGAAAAAAGGGCAGTTAGGGGGCATTTTGCACATGCAAAAATGAGGTTTGTGGCAAGAGGGAGATTTTATTAAAGGCTGTAGATGTTCTCTCCCAAGAGTATAGGAAGTTATAAACACTTTGCTGTCAGGCTGTGCTATCATGGTCAGAGCAGCACTGCTGCTGTGCATAGCCAGCCTGGGGGGGTGCATTGAGGGACCCCTGGTTTGGGTTCCCCAACCTGAGCTGAGCTGCCAGCAGCTGGAAGAGGCTCCCTCTTCTGAAAAGCGTCGTGGTTTTACCCTCATCCTTTCGACTCCAGTCTATTCAAACCACCAGCAGTAAGAAAAACCAGTGAAAGAGGAACCAGAAAGAGAAATAATTGGGAAAAAGAAACCAAGGCCACACGGTGTTTGCACAAGCAGGCTCCATTCGCCAGCTTTGCACCATGTAAGACGTTCCTTTTTTTTCCCCCCAAAGCGTCCCTTCCCTGCAGGCAACAAGTGGGATGGGATGGCCTCGGCTCCTCGTGCTCTCCTGGGACCCTGTGCTGGAGACACAGGTGTAAAATCCCTGTTTCAGAAGAAAACAAGCAAAGCAGCTTTTCTAATACCATTTTCACTTCCCAATTCCTTTACTTGGGGATTTAGTATTTCATTTGGCAGCAAGGAAAAGAAATGCTGCTGAAATCCTTCTTATGAAGAAAACAACCCCAACCACCTCCCATCTTGCAGAAGGTTCCCAAGGTCACACCATCGATTGAGGTTTTTCAAGTCAGCAGGAGTATTCCTTGCCGCTCGTGGTTTTTCTTGGGTGACTCTGGCTTGGGTTTGGTACACCACCGTGGGACCTTGCAGCAACATCAAAGCGGGGAAAATCCTGGACTGGGGCAAAAAGAGAGGAGGGTGGCTGGGTTGCAGGCAGGGGCTGATTTCCCAGTGGGATTTGGATGCTGCCGCACTGGTTCTTGTCTTTGAGGGATCAGTTGGAAGGAGGCTGGGGTCTTTCCAAGCTTTCTGGAGTCTTTGGAACTCAAGGAGGGTCTTTACTAGGCTTTGGGGGTCTTTGCAAGCCTGCTGGTGTCTTTGAAAACAGGGCAGTGTCTTTGCAAGGCTTTGGGATTCTTTGAAAGCCTTCTGGGGTCTTTTCAACGTTCCCACGGTCTTTGCAAGGCTTTGGGGGTCTTTGCAAGCTGTGTGGGATCTTTCAAAGCCTCCTGTGGTCTTTACGAGCTGTGTGGAGTCTTTGGAAACTGTGCGGAGTCTTTGCAAGTTTTCTGGGTTCTTTGCAAGGCTTTGGGGATCCTCAAAATATTCTGGGGGTCTTTGCAAGTCTCTGGGGGGTCCTTGAAAGCCTTAGGGGTTTTTTGCAGTTTTCTTGGGATCTTTGGAAACCATGCAGAGTCTTTGGAAGTCTCCATGGGTCTTTGGAAGGCTTTAGGGTTCTTTGCAAGCTGTGCGGCTTCATTGCAAGCCTGCTGTGGTCTTTGCAATCTTACTGCAGCCTTTGGAAGACTCACGGAGTCCCGCATCCTGTGTGGGGACAAGCGCGAGGACCTGCCTGTCCCCATTGCACAAGAGGCACTGGAAGCTCAAACTCACTCAGCCAGTTGCCAAACAAACCTCGGTCCATAGCACGAGGATGGGATTTTGCATGAGGCAGAAGCGCTATTCCCAACGCAGGCTTTGCTCTGTGCTATCAGGCGGGAGATCGGCCCCGGTGAACCATCACGAGACGTGTGTGCAAATATAAGCACGCGCACACGCTGATGTCTGGAGGCTCGTGGTTTCGCAGCTATAGTTAATCTGGTCAAAGGAGTTCTCTGGTTTTTAAAAATCAGATTAGGAACTGCTCTGCGTAATCCTCCCCGCCGCTGATGGATCTGTGCCTGCCCTAATTTGGGGGGACGGGGACAGATAGCCAAGCCGAAGCTCGTGAACAACCCCAGGAGCTGCTCCGTGAGGGTTCTCATGTGCGCTTCGCCCTGGCTGGGTGCTTTGCAGTCCCTTCCTGCAGGCACGTGTGTGACTGCAAGGAGTAGGAGGGAAGCATGAAATATCCCCCCGTGGCGTCCTTTCGAGCTGACCTTTTGCATTGAGGAGGTGCAAACAGGTGCCCGGCCGAGCGGAGGCACGAGGCGCTGCTGTCGCTGCTGCCGGGGCATGTCGCTGCCTTTATTTTGGAAGAAGCAGCCAGCTTCGAGGAGGCAAAACCAACCCAGTGAGGAGGATGAAGGAGCTCGGGCGAAGCCGCGCCGACCCACGGCCGCGTTGCTCTCCCCGGGGGGGACACGCGGGCGTGGATTTATAGGGCAGTGCGTTTAATGCAAAACTGGGGGAGAGCGTGGGCAGGGTGAGCCCAGGGCGCGTGCACGGCTCCAGCCTGGGGGCAGAAGCAGTTTTATGGGGTGCTCTGCTTTGGGATTGCCAGGGATGAAGCCTCCATGTTTTACGAGGCGGCAGGCACTTTTGGGGGAGAAGAAAGGACGGAGGGGGCTTTTTGCTGCTTTCTCACCCAGGCGAAGGTGTTTGCAGAGCCAGCATCATCGAGTACTGCTGGGTTTTATCAGCTTTCAAACCATTTTTTCTGGTCCAAACCATTCTCCTGCCCTTCACCAGCTGGGACAGGGGATGCAGAGCCTCAGCAGCCTCGCGAGCACAACCTCACAGGATGCTTCCACCGTGCGGCATTACGGCTCCGCACCAGAAGGAAGCAAAAAACCCTCATGCAAACAGGAGCGGGACTTGATAACTGGTTCGATGCCTTCCCCTGTTGCAAGTAATTAGGCTGACAAGGCTCTTAAAAGTTCCTGCCTGCAATTACGCATGCAGAGTAATAAATAAGGTGTAATTACCGGCTTAGGGAGATTATCAAACTTTCCTTGACAGAGTGGCGGTGCAGGATGGGTGAGAAGGGAAGCCCCGTGGGGTCGGGGCTGTTGTGGTGTTCTGGGGGTCGGGTCTTGCCCCAGCATGGCTGGAAACGGCCTGAAAGGACCCATCGGGGGGAGAGGGGAATGAAGCAAGGCCACCCAAAAACACGCTCGCCAATGTGCAATTCGATCTGACGGAGAGGTGCAGGGGGTTCGTGTGCCCTCAGAGGGGTCTGAATTCGCCCACCCCTCTCTGAGCCACTGTGCACAGGGAGCCTTAATGACAACCTCTCGGGACAAGGTGTTATTAGGGAGAAACACTCAGCTCTGAATGGGCCAGATGGCTTAAAACTGAAATTCTTCTTATGCATGGGCATGTCAGCGCTAATAGCAGGTGGAGGAGGAAGAAGAGGTGAATGTAGCTGCCACCCAGCAAAGATGGGGTGCTTGGGGCTGGAGCGAGCATTGCTGTGCCTGGTCAAAAATGCGCTGTGACTAAACCCGAGCCTGTCTGTGGAAAAATAAAAACACCGCACCAAACCCAACACAAGCATGAAGTTTCAGCTTCGTGGCTTCTTCCTTGATGGATGCGATCTGGGGCGGGTTTGGGGGGAGAAGCGTGGCCGCGGCGTGGGGAGGAGGGCACGCTCGGGAGCCCTGTGCCGAAGCCCTGGTGCTCGCTGGGAGCCAGAAACCACCATCCTCCGCCTGCTTCCAGATTACAGACCATAACAGCATGACCCCGTGGGGATGTAGGTGTGTTCCCTGTCCAGCACAGGGCTCAAACCAGCTGAGCAGGATGCGGTGCCAAAATCACAGCAGGAGGCAAGCTCAGCACCGTGCCCAGTCTAAACCAGCGCGACCAGCGGCCGCAAGTGGGAAATCCAACTTGCAGCCTTACATAATGATCTTCTTTGGTAGACTTACAGGCAAATTCTTCCATGGGGGATGCAAGGAGCTCGCGGTGATTCTGCTTGGCAGCAGCTTTATGAATTTTAGGAGCATGTGAGCCCCTAAAACCCTCCTCTAGGATGTCTCAAAAGCCAACACGATTCACAAATCTATGAACATCATGAGTTTGGCTCCTGATGGGTTTCAGGACATGGAATTTTGCTTAAAATCCCAAGCCAAGGTCTTGGGGAGGCTGGAAACACCTCTAGTGTTCCTCTCTCTCGAGCATCCTGCCCGCCCCAGCAAACTCTCATGATCTTATTAAAGCTGTGCTCGCGTACGAGACACGGTGCTGCTTTGCTGCTGCAATTAAGGTCGGAGCCCTTTAATGTAGACTTGCTCGGAGACGTTTAAAGCAGCTGCCGTGGTGCTGGTTTGATCTCACAGGGGAAGGTGCGTGCAGGTGGTGGCTCCCAGCTTGCCTCTCCCCCAGCAGAGGACGTGCAGCTCGGTGCAATGGTGGGGACCAGTCCTCCTTGCTCTGCTGAGCCTGTTCCAGCTCTTTTGGCTTGCAAGGGGTCCTGCTGCAATGAGGACTGTGCCATCCCTGTATCGCCCTGCCCCTGTTGCAACGAGATTCGGGATGAACCACAGCGGGGTTGTCAGCGTGTTGGGTCAGCGGTGATGGAGTTTCCCCATCTCCCTTTTTGTCTCCATCCGTGGGACATGCAGGGCTGCTGCCGCCTCCATCCCGGGTTGGCCCCGAAGCTCCTTCCCAGAGGAGCAGCAAGATCCATCTCACCCAGTTTTCCTCTTTGCCGTCTAGCGAAGTCTCCTGGGATCGCCTGGAGAGAGATGACTATCTCCTGAAAGCCATTTCTTCCAGCGACCGGGGCATTTCCCGTGGGAGCTTCATGCGCATTAAAAAAAAAAAACAATTCCCCAAATGCCGCATCCAAACAAAACACCTGAGAATCCCTAATTTCCACGGAAAGCCTCTTGCCTTGTTTTGCTTTCTTTTTTCCTCCCATCCCTGCTTGCCAAATAACCAGTTTTCCCTGCACCCATTTCTGTCCGTCGCGTTCATCAGGAGTTGTTATGAAGGGAAGGACCAGCCTGAGCAAACATTTCCTTTTGCTGCTGCAGCGGTGAGTGCCTTGTGCAGGCATTGCCCTAATGGGGTAGCCGAGGCCGTGAGTCACCTGTAGAGAGCCTGCGTGGAAAATTTGGGTTGTTTTAAAGAAAATGCTTCATTTTAATGATACCGTGTATTATAATAAGCCTAAACTACCATCCTGCATAACAGGAGGGGTAGAAATGTTTAATGCATAAAGCTTTGGAGTCCTTATATGGAGCTGTAAGGGAGGTGAGGGAAAAAGGGGAGAAGGAGCCCCGAAAGGGCTGGCTGCTGAGCATCCAGGGCAGGGCTGTGCATCCCCACCCCGTCCTGCCCCTGTGCCCCCTCCCTGGCCCCGCAATTGCTGCCTGGCCCTGGGGGCTGCCTTATCGCCCGCATCTCGCGAGCGGGGCGGCAGCTTCGCGGGTGGCGGAGGTGGAGACGGCAGGGTCCCTGGTCCACCCCGTCATCGAGGGAAGGGAGGAAGGAGGAGTTAAATTCCCCTGCCTTTTAATCCAGTCATGCTGGTTCACCTACAAAGCCGGGCAGCCAGGCAGCAGCTTCCTTCACATGCGGCCGCCGTCCACGGCACACCATGCCCCAACGCCAGGTCGTGAAGATGTCCACCAGCCGCGCCAGCTACGGCGTCTGCGTGCTGGGCACCGAGGTCTTCCTTGACACCCACCGGTAAGGCTTGGGGGGGGGTCAGGGCACCGGCGAGCATCCCTAGGGATGAAGGATTTTAGGGGGAGCCTAAAGGTGTTGGGTGGTTTTACTCTTTGCTTGGAAGCGGTGGGTGTTAAGGGGGAAGATCTCTGAGCACGCGTGGAGTTTTCATCCAAGCTTGGTGCGCGGGGGACGTGTGCCCCCAGGTCTGCTTCAGGCGATGCCTCCCATGGGGAGGTGCGCCCGAAGGAGGGATGTCGGCCCCAGCAAAAGCAAGGCGTCGAAGCGTAGCCGAGCAATGACGATGTGCAGGCAAAGCCCATGCACACCCCGGCTAAGTGGGATCTATTTCTGGCTGCGAGAGCATTAGGCAACAGCAATTCAAGATGAGCAACTTGTCCGGAGCTAAACTGGGTTAAAGAACAAATGTGTGGCTCAGGCAGAAAAAATCCACGAGCGGGTTTGCACAGGCGACGTAACAAGAAGAGATTTTTCTGACGTTAAACATAGGGGTTGCTTTATTGGCCAGATATGAGGCTGTATTTACTCTCCTGTGACATTGTCATTATTTAATAAATCACGTTTATAATGATAGCGGCTACAGGCTGAGCCAGTCGGTGCAATTATTTGGGTTGTGCGTTGGAGCCGGGCCAGGAGGTGCTGACGTCCCCCTGATGGGGCTTGGACCCAGCCTCAGCTGCCCTCAAAAGCATTTCATTGTTACCTTCAGCCAGGTGGGAATACAAAAACCCTGTTATTTGCATTGTTTTTCTCAATCTGAAGTCACAGCAAGCATTTAAGCATGGGGCCCAAGACCCAACACGGGCTGATTTGGCTCCTTGGTAGCAAATCTGAGCTTTGGTCCAAAAAGATATATGGCAGATGCTTTTTCAACATCAGGGCTAAAAAAAATAGGAGTCCCTTCATACCCGCAGGGCACTGGTGGGAGCGACAGCCCTCTCCATGCTGGGGGAAATTCAGTCATGGATGTTTCAAGCTTTGACCATGGCTTGGTTTGGTTTTGTTCAGAAAACCAAGCTTGGTGGGGATCTCGCAGAAGCTTGTGTCTCCGTGGGGTGACACAGAGGAGCAAGGGCTGTGAAATCAGGGTGAATAGACCCAAATTTGAGATGTCATAGCATGCAACAGCGTGCAGGTAGACTGCGGGTAGTCTTGCAATGTTGCACCCTGGTAAATGCGTGGGGTGACAAACGAGATGATACTTTAATCTCCCCATACAAGCTACTGCAGGAACTGGGGCTGCCATGCCAAGAGCAACGCCGGGAATAAATCCCTTCTGTGCTTTTTTTCTCCCTGCTAAAATTTACTACCGTGTCCCTTTCCGCGTGCGGCTGGGGAGGCTGGCTCCCGATGGCAGACAGGTTGGAGCACTCGCGCACCCCGGACGGAGGTGCCGGGGCTGTAATGAGCAGGTAGGCAGCACTTCAAAGGCGAGGGATGTCATACAGGTGGGGTGCAGGCTCTCCACGCTCGGCTTGGGGTTCTGCTCCACTTTGGGCATCTCTCAGGTCAGGGTATGCAACAGCAAAGAACCAGCTCCCCGATGGGTGACAGCCCAATGTGGTCCCGCTCTTGGTCTGGGTGTTGTGCTGGGATGCTGACGTTTTGGGGTTTTTCTCCCCGTCAATGAAGGAGGTTGGGTGCCCCAGCTTCAGAGATGTGCAATCTGGGCTTAACCACGGACGGACGTGCCAGAGCTCCAGTGGGAGCCCTGCTTGCTCAACAACGCCACAGAGATAATACTCGTAAAAATCAGACGACACATTTCGTCACCTGGAGATGGTTTCTTAGTCCCTGAAACCCAGCTAAGGCTGGATTTTAATTCCAGGAAACCAAGTTTAACTATTTGGGTCCACTGAGGATAACAGGAAAGACAACTCATGCTCTGTTTCAGATCTACCCCCAAAGGTGCCACGTCATTTGATGTCCATGCCACCTCTGCAGTTACGGTCCACATCATCCACAACCCCATGACAAAACCCATGTTTAACTCCAGATGGCCACTGGATCCTGATATAGAGGTTGTAGTGACCATCGATGTCACCAGCAAGACTGTCAACGACAATAAGGTTAGTTCCTTTTTTATGAAAAATTGAGTCAAAATTTACAGGAAAGCAAGGCAGACTCGAGCACTTCCAAGCAGTGCTAACATCAGCCATGTTTCCTTAGAATAAGCTCAGAAACCTAAACAGAACCGTGTAATCATTGTGTACGAAAAGTGAAACTAAGAAGGAGAAGGAGATGACATTTTGTGCCCTAAAAAAGAGATAACAGTGATTGCAAAAGCCAGTGTCAGAAACTCCATGCCTGGCAAAAAAAAAAATAGTCTTGCCTTGGCTTTTTCTATACCAGTTTTTGCGTTGAAGCATGCAGAAATTGTTTGGTTGAGCTATGATTAAAGGAGCAGAGCTTTGATGAACCTTCCAACACCTTGTTGTATGGCATTGCCGGGTCAACCCAATGAGTGGAAAGACCTACTCAGCATGACAGGACATGGGTCATGACGTGGTGATGTCTTCGCAGGTTAAGATTTCATACTACGGACAGGAAGAGAATGAGCTTTCGGTGGCTTGGTTGTATCTCACCTGCGTAGGTGCGTATTATGGCAACACTTGTCCGAACGCGGCCAGCCCTTCCTGACGCCGCAATCTAGTTGGGTTCAAGGGATGGGAGGTAACTGGGGGATGCAGACTGCCCATCTGCAATGTGCAGTGATGGTTTGGGTGTTCACGGCTTATGCTGACAAGCAGGAGGGAAACAATTAAAATGTTATTGTGCTGCCTTATATGGTGCAAAAAAGACGCAGGCTGGGCACTGTCCCCACCCAACGCACGCAATAAGCAGCCTCCTCTGACCGCTGAGACGATTTTGCTGATGGAAGAGAATCCAAAGATGACCATGTCACCCACCCTTCACTGCCGAGCCCCTCCTCGACCTCCAGTGCAGCTGGTGGAGAGGAATAGGCACCAAAGTGTAGTTGTCTGACCTATTTCAAGAGTTTAGGATGAGATGAATCATTCCCTTGAAATGCCTATTTTCCTCTGCTGACTACAAAGGGAGTCTAGACAACTAGTCTGGATGCAGAGTCTTCCACTTGGATGGATTAATTACCCTAAATTTGGGATTTTCTGAAGCACTCACATGATACTCAGACCTGTGTCCTCAAGTCATGCGCTTGCCTGCCAAAATTGCCCCTGAAGAGGCCGATGGTTTCCCACATCCCATGGACTCCACTGGAGCCATCCAGGGCCACCGCTGTCCACAGAGCTTTGACCTTACAAAAGCTCTTTGCTTGCTTAGATTTAGGACTTCATTTCCAAAATTACAGGCCCAGCTTCTCCATGTGCTCCTCTCTGCATCAAGGAGAAGGCCAATGTCTGCTCCAGCGCCCACATTTTACACGTGCTGTATATATCTCCTTCTCTCCAACTCAGTGGATATGTGTCTTAAGATAGGCTTTGCACAGATTTATGTAGGATATAGATGAGATCTCTGGCAGACCTCCAGTTTGGGCCCAGAAGAGCTCTCTAAGGGAAGTCCTTCTCAAACTTCACATCACCCCTAGCAATTATATAGTGTCCACTCACCCATGGTGAAGGCACTTTCGTGCCTCTGTCATGTTTAGGCTTCATGAAAAAGTGCTATGGTCAACATGCAATTGGTGAAACCACAAAAAAATGCCGTGCAGTGGGTATGTCCCTGCTGGGGGATCCGTGACGGGAGAAGACGGGTGGAGACCAAGTGGGGAAAGCCTTAAAAAAGCTGTTGGGTTGCTCTTCTATTGGTGTTTTGTTGGCAGCGTTGGGTCTGGAGCCACGCTGGGACATGAAGGTGGGGTTGGCTTTGGGTGACTCAATGCTAGCACCGGGGATGAGCCCAAAATGTCCCCGAGAGCTTGTTCCCATGCTGACAGCTTCCTTTTCACTCTGATGTTTCAGACATATCCCTGGACGTGGATGTGAGCCGTAATGGCAGAGTGAGGAGCAAAGGGAAGGACAAGGTAATGAGAAACGCTGCGTGGCTTTGGGCGAAGTGTGGTGGGTAAATGCGGGGAGCTTCTCTTTGCAGCCTCTTCCCTGCAAATCTCCAGGAGGGAGAGGGATTTGGGTGGTGTCTGAAACAGGGAAAATAATGTGGCAAGTTCTCAGCCTTCTAATTGAGGAGGAAAACACTTTATTTTTTTTTTATTCTGTGCCAAAATCTCCTTCCTCTCCAGTCCAGCCCCAGGGATAGTACAGAAGAAAACACTTTTTTTTTTTTTTTTTTTTTTTTTGATTTGAAACGTGCCACTAAATGACTCATCTGCAAGTTTTGCAAGCAGCAAGAGATTTACCCCCTTGGCAAGAAATCTGCATATGCCCAAGCACTTACGCCCGGGTAATTGTCTGCAGCCAGATCAGCAGCACAAATTGTACATCAAGATGAGATGCGTTTCTAGAAATGGGATATTCTCTTTCAAATGAGGGCTGGCAGATATACTCTGGCTTGTTAGAAGATAAGATCTGTTTGAAATAGTCCTTGCTGACCTGGCTGGAAGCTGAGGTTAGGAAATTTAGTGGCTTGAAAACATTGCTGCCCTCTCCTCACCAGCCCTGAGTGCACTTTGTGGGATCTCCTCCGAGCATGGATGTGGCTGTAGGGTTTTCCCAGTCCACCCACTACTGGGAGGAGGCTGGGAGGGAGAAATCTTGCTGGCTCTGCTCCCATCCCCGTTGGGTGCTTCTCCTTCAGGCCAAGTGGACATGGGGTCCGGATGGGCAAGGTGCTGTGCTGCTGGTCAACTGCGACAGGGACAGCCCCGGCGCGGTGGGGACAGACAGCGGCCAGGTGGACATACGGACCAATGCAGGTAGGACATATGGACCAGTGCAGGTAGGGCGTCATCCGCAGCACCAGGGGACCTGTAAGGTCACACCAGGGAGCTTTGCCTCTTACAGCACCTCCATCCTTCTCTCTCCTGTCTAAGGCGCCATTCACGTGTCTGGCGATGGCGAAATGGGTGGCAAAAATAATATCTAGTGTAAGCAGAGCAATTAGAGATAGCAACAGCATTACCTGTTTCCCCATTGCAACAGAAATTGGCTCTTTTCCACATCTCCTTCCCCATTTTATTTTCCTGGACATCTCTATAAAATCTATAAGCGTCATCCCATCAGGTTTGCCCTATAAATCCATGCACAACCAGAGACTGCGTGGAGAATAATTAGCGAAGCGCACAGGCAGTGCTGGAGGCTGGAAACCTCCCCACATCCCCTCTCCTTGTTGCCTTCCCCCCATAGACCTCCAGGACATGTCTGTGATGCTGCTGCGGACTCAAGGTCCCAGCAATATCTTTGCTGAGTACCAGCTGGTCCTGCACGTCCCCGAGTCGGACGCAGACAAAGTGCGTGTTTTCCATGCCATACGTGAGTATTTCCTCCTCCCTTCCTAGATATCCAGGCCAGCCCATCGTGACCCTGGGGTGGGCAAACCCTTTATTTTATTGCTCGCTCTGGATAAGGGCTGCATGCTAGCACTTGCTAGAAACACTTGTTTATCCCCGAAGTTCCTCTGCAGTTTTAGAAGATGAGGCTATATGGGGAGCTTAAAAATTGTGCAGGGAAAAAAATAATTAAAAAAAGAAAAAAAAAAAAAGCTCTGTTGAGTGAGATTGCTGAAGTTTTGAGAGCTTCACAGGCAGATAACCCCCCAGTGGCTGCTGGCACCTCTGCGGCGCAGGCAGAGTCCCAGGCGCCAAAGCAGCCCATCTCGTCGGGCTGCACACTTTGCCTTTGAACACCCCGGTTGGTGGATCCCAGCAGTTCCCTGCCGAAAATCAGGTCAGAGGAGCCAAGTATATCATTAGATGCTTAACTTGAGACACGCACCTTGAAAGGGTTTGACCTGAGGGCATAGAGTCCTCTTTGTACAAGCAGATCAAGTGTGTTCCCCAGAGAAGAGCAGGCACACCCGCTCCTCTGCAAACCACGCTGGCATCAGCCACCTCCTCGCTGGTGCCTCTTTCCAGCCCTCTGGATGGGGTGGCCGCCCCGTGCCGGGCTGGCTATTTCGGTGTTTCTGCAGGGAGTGACTCACACCCCCAGTACAAACCCGTGCTGGGGCCGGGTAAGCTCTCCTATGTGCTAGACCGTGTCGGCAGTGGAGAAAACACCTTCTACGTGGAAGGGTTGGCTTTCCCTGATGCGGGCTTCTCCGGGTTGGTTTCCTTCAGCGTCAGCTTACTGGAGGTCCCCCATAAGGTACGTGGGGCCTGCCCCGTCCCTGTCCCATGCAAAACACCTACAGGGGTTTTCGACTGCTGCTCTCCAGCATTTTGCCTCTTGCAGTATTCACCGGGCACCCCGATTTTCACGGATACAGTGGTTTTCCGCATGGCACCCTGGATAATGACGCCCAACACCCAACAGCCTCTGGAGGTTTTTGTCTGCAGGTAGGAGGGATGGCACCCCATCGCTCCCCAGGCTTGGGGACTCTCCAAGGAGAAACTTTTGACCCTTCCTTGTTTTACGCATGCCGTACTGGAGCCTAATGTTGCTGTTGGTACCCCTCTGGCACCGCCGCGCTCATTGCATCCCCAAGGAGAAGGTTGAAGGACGTTCTCCAAGAGCTAACCTCGTGCACAGCTATTGCCCAGTGCACTAGGGATGAGAAATGCGCTGCATGGTTGGGATGAGAGGTCTTCTGTGGCCCCTCCTTACAGCCTTTGCTCCTTCCTCTCCCTCCAGCGTCAAGAGGGGCATAAACTCCAACGATGTCTTTCTGGAGCAGCTCCAGGCCCTGTTGAGGAAAGCCAACTGCAAGCTGACCATCTGCTCAGAGGTCGAAAGCCGGAGTGACCGCTGGATCCAGGTCATCCCTCGATGCTTGTAATACGCGTCTCTTCTGGTGCTTCTTACGGGCTCACGGGGCACGCAGGGTGTTGTCCCCACTGCTGACACCCCGGGAGGGATGAGTTGCGTTGCTCGGGGGAAGCACATGGATGCTAAGAGATGAACTGGACAACCATGAGCTAAAAGATGGGGAAATGCTGCTGGTGGTGGCAACAAGAGTGTTGCCTGGGCCCTGGGGACATTGCAAGAGGGACCCCATTACAAGAGGGACCCCACTGTAAGACAAACCTTGTGGGGCATTGCAAGGGGGACTCCACGGGGCATTGCAAGAGGGACCCCTTGCAAGAGGGAACCCACAGGGTGTTGCAAGGGTGACCATGTGGTGCCTCGCCAGCGGGACGCCGGGTGTGCAGGTGGATGGCCACATGTTCCCCCAGCAAGCCCCAGCCCTGCTCTGCTGGTCCTCGTGGCTGTGAATTGCTCACGTGGAGGGGACCTGTCCCCGGCGCCGTGGTGGCGGGCAGGGCGTCACCCACGGTCCCCCCGGCACAACCAGGGAGCTCTGGGGTTTGGGCAACAGCCGAGTTGTGCCAGGATCTCCCCGTTTCCTGCTCCACCCTCACCTCATGCTTCGCCCAGATGGCTATCACCCCCAGGAGCCTTCCTCCTCCTCCTCCTTCTCCTCTCTTTCCCCAACAGGATGAGCTGGAGTTCGGCTACGTGGAAGCACCACACAAGACCTTCCCCGTGGTCTTCGACTCACCCAGGAACAGAGGCTTGAAGGACTTTGCTTTTAAAAAGATCCTGGTGCGGCAGGGCATTGCTAACTCCTTTCTCCCCAAAAATCCTCTCCTGGGGCCGGCAGCAGCTCCCATCTCTGCTCCCCTCTTTTCCCAGGGCCCTGATTTTGGCTACGTGACCCGCGAGCCCCCTGGACATGAGGCCTCCAGCCTCGACTCCTTTGGCAACCTGGATGTGAGCCCACCGGTGACGGTGCGGGGCAAGGAGTACCCCCTGGGCCGCATCCTGATCGGCAGCCCCCTGCCCTGGTGAGACAGGAAAGCGTCAAAAACTGTGGGGAGTGGCTGCAGCGAGTGGAAAATTCCAGGCTAACTCCCACAAAAGTGCAAATTTCACATGCAAACCGCGTTGCTGTTCCTTCTCCCTGTGCAAAATCCTTCGTGCACTGCTATGATTATTTCCCCCTCCCAAAATGTTGGTGCTTTCACTCTGGTCCTACAGCACCCTAAGCACCATGCCTATTTTTCTTGAAAGGAAAAGCAAGGGAGTTCAGAAAAGGGTAAAACCTTGAATAACTGGAAATTGTTTTTGCTCTGCCCTCGGCAGCAGCTGTGGGCAGGGAACAACAGCACCCTGCAAAGCCCGCACAAAGGCGGCTCTTCATCCAGATAAACAACAACAGGGCTGAGCCCGGACAGGATTTGAGCCAGGACAGCAAACGGAGCAAGCTGTGCTGCTGCAGCACTCAGTGCCTCGCTTACCCGGACGGGAAAATGGGATTTTCCCAGCCTCGCTGGGGCCATAATTATCCCTTATTACAAGAGGTTTTAATTAATGTTTTCTCAGCCTGCTGCTGGCTGTCTAAGAAAATGTAGGGAGGGATTTAAGGCTCTCAAGGATGGGGTGAATTAAGCCTTGTGCCCATTTCAGGGGGGAACGTGCCGAAGCAGAATGGAGGAATGTAATGCACATATAGATATACACGGATAGGTGTGCGTATATTTATATTTATATTTATTACATTTATATGCAAACATGTATGTGTATACACCTATATGCACATATCTATGTAGCAGTACAGTTATAAGCATTTATCTTTGTAAAGGTACATCTGTATGTATACATCTGTACACCCCATGCGTTGTGTTAGCAGATTAGCGGGAGTTTGGGATTCGATGATTCGCTTTGGCCATCAGATCTGCTCGATTTCCCACCTCTTCCCTCCTGAAAGGGCTACAAGTGGGCAGAAATGCTGGCATTTCCCATCAAAATGGGATGTGCCGGTGTGACTTCTCCCCTCTGTGTCATGCATTTTGGGGACAGATCTTACCAAGATCTCCTCTGTCTCCTCCTCCTCCTCCTCTCTCTGTCCCCAGGGCCTCCGGCCGGCGGATGTCGAAGGTGGTCAGGGATTTCCTTTACGCCCAGAAGGTGCAAGCACCGGTGGAGATCTACTCGGAGTGGCTGAGTGTGGGCCACGTGGACGAGTTCCTCACCTTTGTCCCCGCATACGACAGGAAGGTAGTGTCCCTGCATCCCCAGTGTCACATGTGGCATCTGCTGCTGATGCAGAAAGCCCTTTATTTTGGCAAATCAGCAGAGAAAAAAAAAAAAAAAAACAACAAACAAAACACAACAAAACAACTTGGCTTCTGAGCAAAAGGCAAGGCCAGCCCCGTGCATGAATCTCCTTCCTTTTGGGTTGGCTTCCTGGAAAAGGATGGGTGCCCCGTGCAACCCCTGGGGCTGGGTTTGGGCACGAATGGGCTAGAACATGAAAATCTCCTCTTTTCATGAAAAAACAAAACAAAAACACCAATCTTCTGGGCTCATCCCCACAGGGTTTCCGGCTCCTGTTGGCCAGCCCCACCGCCTGCTACAAGCTCTTCCAGGAGAAGCAGAGGCAGGGCCATGGCGAAGCCACACAGCTCGTGGGTAAGGCGGCGGGCGAGGGTGTCCCGGCGGCAGCGGGTGCCGGCGGTGACCCTCACCGCGGTGCTGCCGTCCCCGTGCAGGGATGTCGGGCACCGAGCGGAGGAGCATCGATGACATCCTGGCGGATGAGGGGCTGAGGAACGACAACAGGCACGTGCAGGTGCGTGGGGGTTTAGTAGCCAGGGGTGGATATGGGGAGCGCCCCTCTGCTTGCATGTGGCTGCCGGGTGGTTGATGCACGCAAGGGGAGCAGCTGCAAAGGGGCTGAGCACCCTTGGGTGCTGGCTGGGCCTCGGCTTTTGTCCCAGTGGGAGGTGTGAAACTCAAGGCAGGAGGATGCCTGGGTTGGAGGGGGTTCAGGAGGTCTCTCAAAAAGGATGCAATGGAAAACATGGGGCATGGGCCGCAATAGGGTCCTCACAAACCCCACAGGGTGTGTGGGGTTTGGGGAAGCAAGTCAGGGTCCCTGCTCTCTGCAGCGCTGCATCGACTGGAACCGCGACCTCCTGAAGCAGGAGCTGGGGCTGAGCGAGCAGGACATCATCGACATCCCCCAGCTCTTCATCCTGAACGGCTCCCGCGCGGACGCCTACTTCCCAGACATGGTGATACCCCCCCAGTGCCCCTTCTCCTCCCTCCCCACCACCTCCTCCTTTCCACACCCTCCTTTTTCACCTTTTGGGTGAAAAAAAAAAACTGCTTTTTTGGTCCATCCGCAGGTGAACATGCTGGTGCTGGGCAGGCACCTGGGCATCCCCAAGCCCTTTGGGCCACTGGTGGCCGGGCAGTGCTGCCTGGAGGAGCGCGTGCGGGCGCTGCTCGAGCCCCTGGGGCTCTCCTGCACCTTCATCGACGACTACTTCTCCTACCATGTCCTCTCCGGTGATGTCCACTGCGGCACCAACGTCCGCCGCAAGCCCCTCGCCGCCAAGTGGTGGCACGTGGTGCCCTGAAGTGCCCGGGCAGGGGCTCCGGTCCGTCCCGATGGTGGATGAGGGTGGATTTGGAGCATCTCAAAATAAAGTGTTTTGCCAATATGAGCACCGAGGTGCAGCATTTCCTCGCGGCCCGTCCTGTCTCAGCTTGGTTGAAAAAGCTGGGAAGCTGTTTTTGTTATCAGAAGGGTCTTTGTGAGCGTGCTGCATGCGAGGCAGCAAACATCATGCTGCCTTAGGGTCTGGGACCCCATCTCACCTATCCTACTGTCCCTTGTCCCAGCTTCACAGTGAATCACCCCCCAGAGTCCCCAGATCAACCCCAAAATCCCCTCCCATTTGTTGGGACACCTCTTACCCCGTGCAGCACACAAGTGAAGCCCGATGTTTGTGCAAAGCATTTCCCAGATGCCCATGAGCGCACTTCTGTTTCCCCTTTACGTTTACCCATTGCAACAGCTCCTTAAACGTCCTCCTGCTGGTGCACCAACTCTTCCATGCACCTGATCCTGTCCCCTTTTGCAGCTGCTCCCTCCTCTGCTCCTCTCCGTGTTTTCTTTGCAATCAGCCGCGGCGCTGCCCCGTGTCATATTTGTGCCCGTGGTCTGGGCCAGCAGGAAGTGGCAGCAGGAACCAAAACCGGCCCCGAGAGGCTCCGGCACATAGCAGTGCTGACCTGTCAGCTATTGTAGGGCTAAAAACACTTTTATGGGGCAATTTGCAGGCTGTGATACACAGTGCAAAGCACCAAAAGGGTCACACATCCTGTTTCAGGGCCCTGGTTTTGGAAAAAAGGTGATTTCTTGTCCCTCCAACCCGATTTTCCGCATGGATGGGGCTTGGCTGAGTTTCCCAACTTCCCCAGCCCCAGCACAGAGGAGAAATATTGAATTTCAGCAGCGCGTGACCCCCACAATGCTGTGAGTTGGAGGGGGACAGGTGCATCAACAAAGGCCTCTCCTACGCCCCAAAGAGGATTTTAATTAAAACAAAGACGGGCCAAACTGCAGCGGGTTTTGCTGTCCCTGATGCAGGTGACATCCCGGCTGCCATCCCGTGCAATGGATGGGCGAAACGCCGAGGTTGCACCCAAAAAACAGAAACATTAAAGCAGTTTTGTTGATTTTTCCCAGCCGGGAAAATAAAACCTTTCATTGTTGTCTGTGCGAGGAGCCCTGGGAGGAGCGTGTCGCGGCGGCACCGGGAAATAAAACCCCTCTGAGCCCTGTGCTGGCACACCACCAGCTCGGCTCTGGTGTCGCACTGAATATTTTATGGTGTGGGGTTCTCCAGGGTGGCAGCATTTCTTTGTTATGTTGGGGAAAAAAAAGCACCGTTTGGGAGAAAGCAGAGGCTGGGGGCGTTCTCGGGGCGCGTTCCCCTGCCGCTGATTCATGCTTTGTCGCCAGAAAGCTCAGCAGTGCGCACCCAGCTGACAGCCCAGAGGTGGGATCAGGCCAGGCTTTGGTTAATCCCCTCCCCGCGGCCAGGCTTTATAATCCCCTCGTGCCGCCCGTCACAGCACCCAAGGGTGCCCGGTGCCGCCGGCATGGCCCAGCAGCGCCGTGTCCACCTCTGCACCCAGCGCCCCACCAGCACCGTCTGCGTGCTGGGCACCGAGCTCTCCCTCGACGTCCTGGGGTAAGTGGCCAGGGTGTCCAAAAACCTGCTTTTGGCTTATTTTTTCCCCTCCTCCTGGAGGAACTAAAGGCTGGATTAGGTGAGGAGAGGGTAAAAATAGTGGTGGGTGGGCTGCACCAGGGGCTCTCAGCCTCTGAAGGAAGGGGATCGCGCCCACCGGTGCTCGCTGTAGGATGGGATTGCACCCACCAGTGCCTGTGGTGGCTGCACAGTGCTCGGGTTGCACAAGAGGAGTTTGCAAACACCAAGGAGGAAGAGCTTTTGGGTGCAAAAACCCCCAGGGAGCTCCGGGTGATGCATCCAGCTGCACTTCTCTTCCTCGCTTGAGCATCCCATGGCAGGGGCTCCTGCGCCCAACGATCAGGGTGAAGTAGAACGATTCCCCTGTTCAGGGGAGTCCAGAGAGTTAAACTCTGGAGGCACTGCTCACCGGGGCGTTACCTCCAGCCATCCGTGTCTTTTACCAGCTTTGCTGGCCCCAGCCCAGTTTCAAGTTCTTTCCAGCAGCAAGTTTTGCTTTTTTTTTGTTTTCCAACTTGGTTCGGTTCTGCTTTTTCTATTGCTTCGTGCATCTCCACGCTGCCCAAAAAACTGCTGCTGACCCATGGGCACCAGCAGCAGCAGGAAGGGGGGGTTCTCCCCACTCCTCACAGCACTTCAGCAGGTCCCTGTGGATGGATCCTGCCCCGGCCATGTCCTCTGCACTGGCACGAGTGATGCAGGCTGCAGCCTGCCTGGCCGCCGGCACTTCCCCCCAGCCCCGTCTTGGTTCTTGCAACTGTCATGACTCTGCTTCGCTCTGACGGGGACGTATTTGCTGCTGCGGGGCAAAATGCAAATGTTTGGGAGACCCCATGCAAAAATATTAATAATAAAAATGCTCCGAGTTTTTGTTGCAGTTGAATATAAAAGAATATTACAGCGCTGGTGGCATTTGGCAGGATTTGTTGCAATTGCATACGGCAGGATTTGCCACAACTGAATGCTGCAGGAGTTGTTGCTGTTGCACATTGCAGGTTTTTGTTACATTTGTCACAGTTGAATATTGCAGGACTCGTTGCAGTTTGCAGCGCTTGTTGCAATTGAATATGGCAGGATTTGTCACAGCTGGGCACTGCCGGCTTTGATTCAATGTTGTAGGACTTGCTGCATTTTGCAGGATTCGTTGCAACCAAACAGTGCACATTGCCAGATTCTTTGCATTCTGCAGGGTTTGTTGCAGTCGCACCTTGCAGGACTTGTTACACCTGCACACCTATCCCTGTAGCATGCAGCAATGCCCAAAGCACCCCTGTGGCTCTCACCGCTGCGCTCCCCCGCAGGTCGGCGCCCAAAGATGCCGTTGCCTTCCACGTGCAGGGGACGCCGGGCGTGAAGGTCTATGTGGTGCACGAGACGCAGAGCGTGAAGCTGCCCTCCAGCGTCGGCCGCTGGCCCCTGGCCCCCAGCACTGAGGTGCTGGTGACCATGGAGGCGCTCAGCAAAGACGTTGGTGATGAAAAGGTTGGTGCCGGCCATCCGGGAGGATCTGGGCCCCTCTCTGGATGGCGCTGAGCTCGCCGGCTGTGTTGCAGGTCAGGATTTCCTATTTTGGGGAGGCCAGCGGGGTGCCGGTGGGCAGAGCCATGCTGTACCTCACCTGCGTGGGTAAGTTGGGCTGCTTTGTCCCTAAAACGTGGTGTCACTGCGGCGCCTGCCCCGATGAGCATCCCTGTCCCCGCAGACATCTCACTGGACGCCGACACCAGCCGCAGCGGGTCGGTGGGCAGGACGCTGGTGGACAAGGTAACGTGGGGACTGCAGCCCCCGACCCCATTGCTGTCCCTGATGGTGTCCTCAACCCCGCTTTGCTGTCCCCAGGCCACATGGACGTGGGGTCCTGATGGGCACGGCGCCATCCTGCTGGTGAACTGTGACCGCGACGACCCCAAGAGTGGGGTGATGGATAACAGCGACACCGCCGTGCGCTCCTACGAGGGTACGGCCGCACGCCCGCCTCCCTTTTTCTGCTTCTCCTTGCTTTCCGTGACTTTCCTCCCCAACTTGTCCTCGCTGTCACCCTAGACCTGAAGGACATGTCGCAGATGGTGCTGCGCACGCGTGGTCCCCGCACCATCTTCACCGGCCACCGCCTTGTCCTCCACGTGGATTTCGGCGAGGCTGACAAAGTCGGCGTTTTCTACGGTGGCAGTGAGTGCCGGCACCAGGGTGGGGGGCCACGTAGACCCCCCTGTTAATGGGGTGGGGGTAAAATGAGAGCAGACACCTCTCAATCGCATGCCAGGGGGTTGGATTTGGTGAGGGTGCTGGATGGTGGTGTGCTCGCCACAAGGCTCCACGTGCATGCCCGATGCCCGGTGCAGTGGCCGTGGGGCGAGCTGCCCCCGTCACAAGGCTTTAAGTGAAGAAGCGGAGGTGAAACCCTGCAGGTGGAGGGTGGGCTCTCAAGGATGTTGCTTGTGTCTGCAGACAGCGTCTCGCTGGAGGAGTACAAGCACGTGCTGGGGGGTGAGAAGCTCGCCTACGCCGTGAAGCCCAGCCGGCACCAGGAGGAGAGCATCTTCTTCGTGGAGGGGCTCTCCTTCCCCGACGCCAGCTTTTCAGGGCTGGTGTCCTTCCACGTCACGCTGCTGGAGAGCCCCGAGAAGGTAACGCCATAAATCGGGATGGGTTTTTACACACAAAGAGGGGAGCGATGGCCCATCCTTGTGTCCCCCCGTCCTTGCAGGGCTTACTGGAGATACCGATCTTCACGGACACGGTGGTTTTCCGCGTGGCTCCTTGGATCATGACGCCCAACACCCTGGCGCCGCTGGAGGTCTTCGTGTGCAGGTGGGTGGCAGCACGCGGTGGCCGCATCCTGCCCGGCTCCACTGCATCCTCAGCTCTGTGCTGCTTCACTTCCCAGTGTGGAGGACAACGAGGACTTCGTGGCGGCCGTCAGTGCCCTGGCCGAGGAGGCCAAGTGCCCCGTGACCATCTGCCCACTGCTGGAGAACCGCAACGACCGCTGGATCCAGGTGGGTGCGCGAGGGGGCTGAGACCCCCCTGGGGTGCAGCCCTGCAGCTCCATGGGGCTCCCCCCTCTCCTCTGCTGCCTCCGCAGGATGAGGTTGAATTTGGCTATGTGCAAGACCCCCATAAGACGTTCCCTGTGGTCTTCGACTCACCCCGTGACCGAGGGCTGAAGGATTTCCCCGTCAAGAGCATCCTGGTACGCATGGGAGGTGTTCTGCGTCCACCTACCTTCCTGGCAGTAGTGAGGCATTTCACTGCACTGAGGCAGTCTGCAAGATGATGATGATGATAAATCACCATGGTTTAGTGGTGGGACTCAGAAGGTCAGGCTGATGGTTGGATGTGATGATCTGGAAGGTCTTTGCCAACCTTGATGAATCTGTGCCTCTGTAATGGATACCTCTCTGTTTTTGCACTTATGGGAAGAGGATTAGCGGAGTCAGCAGGCACATTTGGTAAAGAGGTGCTGTGCTTTGGGGTTTTGGCATCCCTGAGAAGGGCTTTTAAAGCCATCCTTGCTTTTCCCCCCCCCAAGGGCCCTGATTTTGGCTACGTGGCTCGGGACGTGCAGAAGGACGCCTCCAGCCTCGACTCCTTCGGCAACCTGGAGGTCAGCCCGCCGGTGACGGTGGGGGGCAAGGAGTACCCGCTGGGCCGCATCCTGATCGGCAGCAGCTTCCCCAGGTGAGGGGCCGGGTTTTTTTGGGGTACGCCGCCGAGAGGCGCCCCTCACCCTGGGGCTGTCACCCCCCAGGTTCGGCGGCCGGCGGATGGCCAGGGCTGTGCGGGATTTCCTCTTGGCGCAGCGGGTGCAAGCACCCGTGGAGCTCTACTCCGACTGGCTCCACGTCGGGCACGTCGACGAGTTCCTCAGCTTCGTCCCCGCCCCTGATCGGAAGGTGGGCAGCCCTTGCTCGGGGTGCATTTTGTAGGGTGCGGCCATCACACTGCTGCCCCCAAATCACCCCTCTCCATCCCCAGGGTTTTCGGCTGCTCCTGGCCAGCCCCAGCGCCTGCTACCAACTCTTCAAGGAGAAGCAGGAGCAAGGTTTTGGGGAGGCAGCGATGTTTCAGGGTAGGGAAGCTGGGGGACCCCGCCAGCCCCCCCTGCCATGTGTCCTCCCAGCATGGGGTGACAGACTGCTCCCCCTCTGTGCTGCAGGACTGCGGGCGGTGCCCAAGCCAACCATCAACGAGATCCTGGCTAACGAAGTGCTCCGGAAATTCAACAGCTACGTGCAGGTGAGGAAGGGGAGCGGGGAGATGCTCTGCACCCCTCCCTGGCTGCCCCACTGCCCCTCTCTTCCCCACCCACCTCCCTGTCCCTCTGTCCATCTCCCCACCTCCCCATCCTTCTGTCCGTCCATCTGTTCCTCTCCCAATCTCCCTGTGTCTCCATCCCCATCCCAACCCTGTCCCCCCACTCCCCCACCCCTCCCTCTCTCCCCATCACCCCTCGCTCTCCCTCCCTGCCCCCCGAGCCCCCCAGGCTCCCCCCCGACCCCCTCTCCACCCTCCCTCCCTGGCAGAACTGCATCAGCTGGAACCGGGACATCCTGAAGCGGGAGCTGGGGCTGGCCGAGCAGGACATCATCGACATCCCCCAGCTCTTCCAAGGCAATGAGCAAGCCCGCGCCAACGCGTTTTTCCCTGACATGGTAACACAAAGCTGCAGGGATGGTTTGGGGAGGATGGGGGAGAGGGCTCGCTGTGAATTTAGGGTTGCACATTGGCGTCCATCCGTCCGCAGGTGAACATGCTGGTGCTGGGCAGGCACCTGGGCATCCCCAAGCCCTTTGGGCCACTGGTGGCCGGGCAGTGCTGCCTGGAGGAGCGCGTGCGGGCGCTGCTCGAGCCCCTGGGGCTCTCCTGCACCTTCATCAACGACTACTACTCCTACCACGTCCTCGCCGGAGAGGTCCACTGCGGCACCAACGTCCGCCGCAAGCCCTTCGCCTTCAAGTGGTGGCGCATGGTGCTCTGAGCCACCCTGGCTTTCCTCCTTTTTTCCCCCAAATCCTTCTCCCCATTCCTGCAAGTGCCTTCAGCAGCGGTGGCCCCCCCCCAGCTCCCTGTTGGAAATAAACCAGGGCTGCGGCTTGCTCCCAGCTTCCTGCCTCTTCCTGGGTGCTCAGGCTTGACGTTTTGCTGTAAATGGGGTGATTTTTTTTGTATTTATTTTTTTTTTGGACTCTGGTGCTGTTGGCACAATGCTGTGGGCTGTCAGCAGGTGGTGGGACACTGGCATTGCTCTCCCAGCACAGGAATTGAAGACCTATCTAAAGGGTGCGGGAAAGAGAGTTTGGTGGGATTATGCAGTCCTGCTGCAGTGGTGCGTGTTGGAAAAGGCGTGTGCATGTGTGCAAAAAAAGTCCCCATACATGCATGTACAAAAATGCACTTGCAGGCTCATAAAATATGCATGAATGCACCAAAAATATGAATGCCTAACACATGCGCATGTACACAAAATACATGCACGCAAGCACCCATGTAAGCACACGTATACATGCATGGGAAAAAATGCACAGATGCGTGCACAAAAACGAGTGCGTGGACAAGAGTACAGACAAAAATACATGCGTGGACAAATGCACACAAAGAAACACATGCACAAAAATAAATGCACGCATGCACACACTGCTTTTTGCTTGCAAAATCCCAGGGAGATAGTGGAGAGCTATTCTGGGACTGAGCACCGTGTCAGCAGCAGGATGGTGCCCTCTAACGGCTGCAGATTTGCTTTTGGCGATACTGGGGCAGGGCCCGTGTTGCATTGAGCATCCCCGTCCCTTCTGGTTAAAAAGCCAAAGAAAAAGGGGGCAGGCAGAAAGGAGGGGAGATGCCAGGGCAGGGGACTGCTCCCAGCCAAACACTTGGGACTGGGGTGCGCATCGGGGCCGAGGAGCGGAGCCAAGGGGTGTACACAATGACGTTGTTTATTTAAACATTTACTCCAAGAAATATAAAAAAAAAAACATGAAGAAGACAATTACAGCACTAAACCAGGAACCTGTCGTCTCACCTAAAAGGAACGTTGCTCAGAGAGCCTCGTGGTTTATTATTATTTTATTCTTCCAGCCTCCTCCTTCGCTCGCCCGCTGCCAGGACACAGCGGCACATGGGGGAGAACATTACCAGGAGCATCGATCCGAGCCTCAAATATTTTGTGTAAAAGCAGGACAAGCCCAAATTGCTTTTTGGGGGTGAAAGTGGGTTTTTGCTGTTTTTTCCACCCCTATCATGATAGGGTCTGCAGCATCCCCTCATGCCCATTTGGGGTAGGCAGCTGATGGTGATGAGCTTGAAATATTCATCGCAAGTAGAAAAAAATTGGGGGATAAGGCTAGAAAAGCCCCGTTGTGGGGTGCTGCATGCTCCCACCTCCTCACCACCCATTTCTGGAAGGGCTGGGTGCTTGCAGCAAATGCTAGTATTGCTCAAGAAAACAGAATATCCAACTTCTCCACCCTGCTGCTCTCCCTGTCCTGGAAGTTTTGACTCTAACACACTGAAACAAACCCCAAAATAAACCCCAAAGCAAACATAAAGAACCCCCTTTTAATTCTTTTTTTTTTTTTTTTTTTCCATAAAGTACTGCAAAATTCCCCGCAGGGCCACGTGGCGCACCAGCAGCAAACTGCCAGGGAGAGTGGAAAGGAATTTAAAAAAATCAAAATAAACCCTAAAAACTAAAAAATAAAATAAAATAATAAAAAAAAAACCACCCTTGGGTTTTGTGGAGGCAGAGCCGGGCTCTGCGTATAAAGGCACCTCGTTTCTCCAGCACAGTGCACAGCGTTGCCTGAGGAGGGGCTTTTGGCAGATACCAGGCAGTGGAAATAATAATAATAATAAAAATAACAATAATTAACAAAAAAAAAAAAAAAAAGGAAAAAGCTTGCACGACGCTTCAGGGCCCGCTCTTCATACCTGAGATCGCCCTGGGATGGGCAGCGGGGGGGCTTGGGGGGCGCAAAAGCGGGGGGCAGGCGGCTTGGGGGCATCCAACCCCCAAATGATGCAGGGCTGGGGAGAGGACCCGCTTTGTCCCCCAAGAGTGAGGGGACAACAGGCTTGTCCCTAAATCCTCCTGGGAAAAAGGGATGCTGGGGATCAGAACCTCAGAATTACAGTACCCAAGGTGGAGGCTGCTTGGGAGAAATGCCAAAAAAATGCAATATTGTGGGGCAAAAAGGCATTTTGCAGTGTTTTGCTTGATTTTTGCTCTGAGCCCGCAACTGGGTGCTTGTGGGGAAATTTGTGGCTAGGAAAAGGAAAAATAATAGTAAAAAAAATTGGACACCTGTTCAGGCGAACCCGGCACCTTCCTTTCTGTGCGAAACAGCAGAAAAAAAAGAGAAAAACAAAACAAAACAAAACAAACAAACTACAAAACCAAACCGATAAAACAACAACGAAAAAGCCTGGATGTGCCAAAAGGTCCTGCTAGGGTCGGGATGGGAACTCAAACAGCCACGGGGGAAGGTCTTGGCCGTGGTGGTGAGGGAAAAACCCAACGCTTTGGAAATCGTAGGAGAACAGGTAGTTAAAACCGCGGATCGCTTGGAAAACCGGGGCGGGCGGCTCGGCTGCCCCCCGGCCCCTCAGAGGGTGCGGGGGTTGTACTCGGGCAGCTTGCGCAGCTTCTCCTTCTCGGCGTCGCTCTCGTCACGGGCGATCACCAGTGAGTGGGCATAGCCCATGGCCACCTGGGGGCAGAAGGGGAAACTGAGGCAAAATCATCTCCTGCTGACTCGGGACCCCTTTTCGTTATCCGGGGCCATGCTTGAGGAGCGTCCCCTGGGTGGGAGCACCCAGTGGGGGGCAGCACCCAGTGGGTAGGCACAGCCCGTGGGTGGCAGCATGGCATGGGTGGCAGCAGCTGGGAGCATTACACGGGTGGGGACAACCCAAGGGTGGCACTATCCCATGGTTTGGCACCCCAAAGGTGACAGCATCTCAAGGGTGACAGCCTCCCATGGGTTGGAAGCACCCAAGGGTGCAGGTATTTGGGTCCCTGCTCACCTGCTCCGTGTAGATCCCATCCAAGGTCTTCACCTCTTGGGCAGCCGTCGATGACTTGGGCTTGTGGTCCCCATAGCCCTGCAAAACGCAAGCACGCCCCCTAAATAATCGGCTGTGGGGGGGACGCACAACACCCAGAGCCCCTGCACCAAATGATTTGGGGGGTGGGGATGGGTAAATCTGGGTGCTGGATGGCTGGGTGCTGGTCAGTCCTTACCAGCTCTCCGAAGGTGGGAGATGGCCCCCAGCTGATGGTGCTCTCATCTGCCGCCACGATGATGCTGCTCTTCCTACAAGTGAAGTGCAAGGCAGTGACCCCCAGCCCCAGCAAGGTCCCCCCCCGACTCCCAGCACGCCAAACACCAGGAAAAAGATTTGGGGAGTCCATCACTCACCCACAGGCCAGGCTGCGGATCTTCCAGCCGCACAGATCCTGCACGGCTTTGGGGTACATGGTGGACTCGCGGGAGGTGTTGGTGGCACCCCAGAAAAACAAGCCGCCTGCAAGCCCCAAAAACACACGGTCAGATCCGTGCCTCCCGCCTCGAGCATCCCCACAGCGATGTAAATAACGGCGGATTTGCTTGGATAGACCAAAATTAGGGGCTCGGGGCGTGCCACCCACCCGTTTCGCTGACGGCGAAGGAGCAGGTGTAGCCGGCGTAGATCTGCGCTGCCCCACGGCCTGGGAAGTCGAAGAGCTTGACCAGCCGTGGCACCATCTCGTCCTTCTGCTCCGCGTGGCCCAGCCGCCCGTAGCCACCAAAGCCCCAGGAGAAAACACGCTTCTGCGAGTCCAGGACGAGCTGGGGATGGAGGGACACCCATGGTGAGCCGGGCAGCTCGGTGCAGCAGCCGCAGTGACTGCACTGCAGCGCACGCTGCAACCCCTGCTGCAAGCATCATCCTTAAACACACGCTGCAGCTCTCTATCCCTAAATACACCCTGCAAGACTGTGAGCCTACTCACACTGCAACTACTTGTTCCTGAGTGCACACTGTAAATTCTCCGTCCTTGAATGCGCACTGCAAATCTGTCCTCAAATGCACGCCCCAAGTATTTCCTCCTAACACACCCTGTGAATCTGTCCTTAAATAAGACACAGATCTCTACCCATAAATGCATGCTGCAAGTACTTATCCTTAAATGCACCCTGCAAATCTTTGTCCTTAAATGCCTGCTGTAACTATTTATCTTTAAATGTACACTGCACTTCCTCCTAAATGCACTCTGCAAATCTGTATCCATAAATGAACACCGCAAATACTTACCCTTAAGTGCATGCTGCAAACCGTTATTCTTAAGTGCATGGTGAAAGAACTTTTCCTTAAACGCAGGCTGCGAAAATTTACCCGTAAATGCACCCTGCAAATCTCTGTCTGTAAATGCACGCCGCAAACTTTTTATCCCTAAAAGCACACCGCAAACTTGTTATCCCTAAATGCATGCTGCAAATAGTGAGGGTGGGCAACTGCAGGGCACAGCTGGGTTTGCTGAGGGGATGTGTGGGTACAGAGGCCTGAATCTTCGATTGGCACCCCAACCTTTGTCCACACCTTCCTGCTCCTCCCCAGCACCAAAAAAGCCAAAGGGACGGGCTTAAGCCACAGCTTAGGAACACAACCTGAAGCAGGGGAAAATAGCAGAAAGGGATGGATTTTTTTTGCCGCGATCACAGGTTTGCAGAAAAAGGATGCGGTGATGAAAAGCAAAGCCCTTGGTGCAAAAACCCAAAGGAAAAACCCTCTTCCTGACTCCTCACCGTGTGGTTGGCCCCGCACGCCACGTCCCGCACCACCACGTTGGGGACGGGCAGGATCTGCCCATCTTTGGTCTTCTCGATGAAGATGGCCACGCGGCGCGGCACCAGCTCGCAGTCATACTCGATCCGCTGCGCGCGGGCGATGAACTTCCCATCGGAGTTGTGCCCTGTGCGGGAGCACCGCGTTACAAAGCCAATCCCCTCTCCGCTTGCAAACCCTACATTTTTAGGTTTGCACCCCACTTTGGGATTCACTTCTGCTGGCGTTACAGGGGAGCAGCACGGCGCAGGTCACGCTTTGCTGCTGCACCAGCTGCATTTCTGCATTTCATGGATGGGAAAACGGAGGCAGGGAACCCCCCCACCCCCTCGCACAGTAGCTCGAACCTTTAAAAACAGTCCCCAAAATGTTACCGTACCCAGCTGCCCATACTCAGGGCACCCAAAGGAGTAGAGGTTTCCTTTGCAGTCCATGATCATGCTGAATTCGGCCCCGCAGGCCATTTTGGTGATGGGCTGCCCATTGTACATGATCTGCAGAAGAAGAAAGGGGATAGAAAGTCAAGAAAAAGGCAAAAGTATGAATTTCCTGCGGGAGGAAACATCTCTGGGAGCTCACCCCTACCCCAGCTTCTTTTCTTTGGCCACCAGTTTTCACCTCCAGGAAGATCCAGACCTAAAGTCCCAGGTTTTCACCTCAGAAAGGGAACCAGACAACCCCCAGGGTAGAGGTTTGGGCTGGTGGTAACGGGGAAACCCCCAAATCCTTCAACATTTGTATCAAAGTTTTGAAAAATATTTTTTTTTCCATGTTGTGCTTTGTCCACCCAATTTCAAAGCCAGCTGCACCTTCAAGAGGAATGTCCTTGCACCCTACAGGGGTTTGGGCTATGCTAAGGGCTTTTTCAATGAAAACCCAAAAATAGGGTGTTTTTCATCCCTCAAAAAAAGGGGAAGGCATGGAGAGGAGTGGATTTACCTGTGTAGGGCTTGGAACAGCATCCGTTTGGTTGCCAAGCCCCAGCTGCCCCATTTTATTCTCCCCAAAGGCGAACACGGAGCCATTCTCTGCAAGCCACGAAGAGGGGAAAAAAAATAAAATTAGGGGAAAATGCGGCCGTTTTAGGGCATTTTGCAGGAAGCAGGAACTTCTCCCTTACCTGTGAGAGCCAGCGTGTGGTTCCGGCCACACGCTGCCAGCACGATGGCCTCGTTGCCCAGCACCTCGATGAGCTTGGGGGCTTCCACGCGCTTGGTGTCCCCGTGGCCCAGCTGCCCCTTCTCATTGCGACCTGACAAGAACGAGTGGTTTGGGGGCTGCACACCGGGAGGACGAAGCCCCCTGGCGTGGCCCCGCCAGGTTTTGCAACATTTTTTTCGGGGGCTTCGCTCACCCCAGCTCCAGAGCTTGCCCTCGGCGGTGATGAGGAGGCTGTGAGCCGCGCACGGTCCCGAAACCACGCTCCGCACCTGAATCCCTGAGAGACACCCATACCTGTGTGGCCCCCACAGATTCTGGCCCAGGTTCCGATATGCAACTGGTGGGAAAAAGGCAAGAGATGAGGACGCACGGCACTAAACACTGCTTTGGGGCTGCTCTGCGCCAGCTTCGGTGCCGCACACGCGGGGGCCGCAGCCGTGCCCATCGCTCACCTTGCTGCTTAGGCACTTCTTTGCGGCCGATCAGGTCCCAGTTGGTGGCTCCGAAGATCAGGAGCTGCCCTCGGCACTTGGAGCCCTCGAGTTTCTGCAACGGGCAGGGAGAATTCATCAGCCTTCCCGCGGCCACCTGGATCTCGTGGGGATTTTTTGCATGCGGGGTAGGATAAGGCTACAGAACACCCCAGCTTGCACGTGCTCTCCCCTTCAGTCCTCATTTTGCATCCAAGCTTGCAATCAAAACTGCATTTCTGAGCTAAGTGGTAGGGGGACGAGGGAGATTTTTTGCAATTTGACATTAAAGCCCCCGCCGTACACTGCACAGCGCTGCAGCCCCAGAAGGGAACAGAAGCAAAACGCTGCCCTTTTTTGGCTCCCCCTCTTTGCACGCTGGCAAATGGGTCTGAAACGTGGGGTTTTGCTCTTTGCAGGAAGGAGCGGGGATTTGCACAATGCCCAGTGCTGGTTAATTAGTAATTATGGTTTTTCCCCACCTAAAAGGATGCCGTGACACGAGGCAAAGCTGCGAAGAGGAGAGCATGTGCAGCATGAGCTGTCTGCACGGGGCGGGGGGCAAAGGGTTAATCTGCCGGGTTCAGTGCAAAAAAAGTGGATTATTTAAAAAAATAATAAATTAAAAAAAAAGCTGCTGCCAGCTTGCCTGCCCATGCACGGGGTGGGAAGGAAAATACACGCAGGGCTGCAAAAGGAACAAGAAAACCAGCGTGGCTGAAAACCACTCGTCTAAAGCCACCCAGGTCCGGTCTCGCACCAATTTCTGCAATTTCTGCTTTTTGCAGCAAGCGAAGTTAGAGGGAGCTATAAACAGCAGGAAAAGCGCAGGGCGTGGGGACGGGCAGACGGGTGGATGCGGGGTGTAAAAGCACCGCCGGCTTTGCAGCCGCTGGGGGGGGGGGGTGTCCTATGAAAGCCCCCCCTCAAAATAATGGGGGGCTGCCTGGGGCGCATGCGTGGAGCCGTCTGCCCGGGGCGGCCACGCGGGAGCCTCCAAGCGCGTGCTCGGCTGCGCGTGCCCGCCCGGGGAACCCCCAAAATGAGGCGGAAAAGGGGAAAAAAGGGAGCGGAGCAGCGTGCCTGAAATGCAAAGCGGGGGGGCAGGCTGGAAGGGGGTGCAGAAATATGGGGGGGGCACCGCACGTGCACGCACCCCCACGCTGCACATGGGATTGCTCAGCGCTGCACTGGGTTAAAAATTCCCCAAATGGGTCAACTCTGACAAAACAACCCAAAAGCTATTTTTGGACTTCCCTTTGGCATGAATTAGGACAAAGGAGGGGGGGGGGGGGGCTCCTGGTGCTGGAAAAAAAAAAGGGGAACCTGCACCCCCCAGGGCTGGCACACATTAGGGGTGCGATCTGAGGGGGGGAGTTGGGGGGCAATTTAGGGGATGCAAATAGGATGCAGCTTTTGGGGGGGCAATGAAGTGATTTTGATAAGGGGGGGCAAGCTGCAAGCAGAAGTTGAGGGGTACAATAAAGGGGGGGGTGACTTTAGGGGTGCAAAACACATTTAAGGGGTGCAATCTCGGGCAGTGATTTGGGGATGCAGGTAAAGGGGCGATTTGGAGGTGCAATAAAGGGGATGGGATTGGGGGGGTGCATTTAAGGGGTACAGTTTGGGGGTATTTCCTAGCGGGGGTGAGGTGGGGGCATGCAATGAGGGGTGCTCCAGGGGAGTGCAGTGAAATGCTGCGTTATTGGGGTGCAACGGGGGGGGTGAAGGTCTTAGGGGGGCATTAAAAGGGGTGCAAGGAAGGGATGCATTAAAGGGGCGTAGTGGGGGGCATTAATGGGGTGCACTGGGGATGCAATGGGTGTGCAGTGAGGGGGTGCAGTAAAGGGGTGCAGCTGGGGGGTGCATTAGGGGCTGCAAGGCGGGTGTGCAACGGGGGGCACTGAGGGGTGCCAGGAGGGGGGCCAAAAGGGGGGTGTTCACCGAGGGGGTGCATTACGAGGTGCCACGGAGGGGAGCAGTAATGGGGACAGGGAGGGTACGATGAAGGGGTGCCACTGGGGTGCAATGGGGGGAGCCCAGTATGGGGTCAGTAAGGAGTGCTATGAGGGGGTGCAGCGGGGGGGGGGGGTGTCCAAAAAGGGTGCGGATTAGGGGGTGCAAAGACAGGGTGTATTGGGGGGGTGATGGGAGTTCAAAGGGGGGGCGCAACGGGTGCATGAGGGGGGTGCAAATCGGGTGCATAAGGGGATGCAATGCAGGGAGCAAAGGGGGGGTGAATGGGGGTGCAAAGGGGGGGGGGTCCTTTAGGGGGCACAACGAGAGGGTGCATTAGCTGCAGTGGGGGGTGCGGAGTGGGGGGTGAGTTAGGGGGGGCACAAAGGGGGGGATGCAAAAGGGGGGGTGCATTGAGGGTGCAAAGGGAGGTGTTAAGGGGGTGCAAAGAGGGGGGTGCATTGAGGGTGCAAAGAGGGGGTGCCCTTTGCAAAGGGGGGTGTTAAGGGGGTGTTAAGGGGGATACAAAGGGGGTGTGCATTGAGGGTGCAAAGGGGGGGGTGCAAAGGGGTAGTGTTAAGGGGGTGCAAAAGGGGGTGTTAAGAGGGTTGCAAAAGGGGGGTGCAAAGAGGGGGTGCAAAGGGGGGTGTTAAGGGGGTGCAAAGAGGGGGTGCAAAGAGGGGGTGTTAAGGGGGGATGAAGAGGGGGTGCAACGGGGGGGTGTTAACGGGGTGCAAAGGGGTAGTGTTAAGGGGGTGCAAAGAGGGGTGCAAAAGGGGGTGTTAAGGGGGGTGCAAAAGGGGTGTGCATTGAGGGTGCAAAGCGGGGGTGCCGGGGGGGGGTTCTAGGGGACACGGGGGGGGGGTGCCGAAGGGGTTGCCCCGCTCACGATGCGCTCCTTGCTGTGCTCGGGCTCGCAGATGACCACGGCCTGGCCCCTCGCCGCCCCAGCGGGCCCCGTGCCCCCGCCGTTGCCTCCGGAGCCGGCCCCCCCGGGCCTGCCGGGCCTCCTCCCGACGGGGCTCCCGTCCCTCGGCCGCCGTTCCCGGGGCGCCTCCTCCTCGCTGCTGCCTCCGCTGCTGCCGCCTCCTCCTCCTCCTCCTCCTCCTCCTCCACCACCACCACCACCTCCTCCTCCACCACCTCCACCTCCTACTCCTCCTCCTCCTCCTCGATCGGGCCTCGGCCGTCGCCTCCCTCCCGACGACGGCACCGCCGCAGCCGCCCCGGGTCGCCGCCTGCCGGGGCCCGGCTCCCAGGGCGGCCCCGCCGCCTTCCTGCGGGGCATGGCGCCTGCCGAGGGAGCGCCGCCGTCACCCGTCGAGCACCGCCGGCCCGGCCCGGCCCCCCCCCCCCCATCACCACCACCACCACCAACCACCCCCACGGCCCGGCCCAGCCCCCCCCCCACACACACACCCCTCCTCTTATCACCCCCCCGCTCCCAGCGCTCGGTTACAAAGAGGGGGGAGAGGGGCCCGGAGCCGTCGGGGGGAAGCCCCCCCCCTGAATGGGGATGGGGTTGGGGTTGGGGGGGGTGTAAGGGGATGGGGGGGGTCATAAGGGGATGGAGGGGGTCATAAGGGGATGGAGGGGGTCAAGGGGGGTGGAAAGGAGGTGGAAAGGGGGGATTTGTAAAGGGGGTGCGAAGAGGGGGGGGGGGAAAGGGGGTGCGAAGGAGCGGGGTGCAAAGTGGGGGGTGCAAAGTGGGTGCAAAGGGGCGATTTGCAAAGGGGGGGTGGGAAAAGGGGAGGTGGGAAAAGGGGGGGGGGTGCCAAGGGGCGATTTGCAAAAAAGGGGGTTGCAAATGGGGTGAAAAGGGGGGATTTGCAAAGGGGGTGGTTAAAGGGGGGGTTGGTAAAAGGGGGGGTGGGATTTGGGAAAAGGGGGGTGCAAATAGCGTGCAAAGGGGGGATTTGTAAAAAGGGGGGGGTTGGAAAAGGGGAGGAAAGGAGCGACTTGCAAATGGGGGGGTGCAAAGGGGCGGCTTGCAAAGGGGGGTGGTAAAAGGGGGGGTGCGAAGGAGAGGTTTGCGAATGGGGGGGCGCAAAGGGGCGGCTTGCAAAAGGGGGGGGTTGGAAATGGGGTGCAAAGGGGCGATTTGCAAAGGGGGGTGCAGCTGGGGGGGGTGAAAAACGGGGCGAAGTAAAGCAGGGGGTTGTAAAGGGAGGTTGCAAACGGGGGGGGGGCGTAAAAAGGAGAGATTTGCAAGGGGGGGGTTGCAAAGGAGCGATTAGCGACGATGGGGTTGAAAAAGGGGGGGGGGGGGAGGTTACAAAGCAGGGGTTGCAAAGGAGCGATTCGAAAGGATCGTTTGTAACGGGGGGGGGGTCGCACCCCCCCAGGGCACGGTACCGAAGCTGCGGGTGGAAAGAAAGAAAATAATAAAAGCCGCCCCCCCCCAAAAAAAAAAAAAAAAATAAAAATGAAAAGGGCTCCGAGACAAAAAGCCCCCCCCAGTCCCCCGAGGAAAGCGGAGCGGAGCAGTGCCCGCTGGGGGGGGGGGGGCAGCGGGACCCCCCCCCCAGCCCCCCCACCTGCTCTCGGGGGGGCCCCGCTTGTGCCGCCGCCGCCTGCAGCCCTTATCGGCCACTTGGCTGCTACTTTTTTTTTTGGGGGGGGGTGTTTTATTTTGATTTTTTTGCTTGCGGCCAAATCGTCGGTGGGGGGGGAGGGCGAATTTTATAGGGGGGTGCAAAAAAATTCAAGCGGGGGGCCCCGGGTCGAGCAGCTCGGGCCGCCTCCCCCCCCCCACTTCACCCCCCCGGTGGCTCCGTCTCTTCCCCTCCGTCTGCCCCTGCTTTTTTTTTTTTTTTTTATTGATTTTGAACAATGGGATCTCTGTCTGTCTCCCATTAAACCACGTGGATCCGCCTTCCTTCCTTCTCTTTTTTTCTTTTTTTTTTTTTTCTTTTAGCCCCCCCCTTTCCCTCCTCCTCCTCCTCCCGCGGCCCCCCAACTTCTTGCCCCCCAGCCCCCCAACCCCCGCGCTCGCCCCCCCGGCACGGTTGCAAACCTGTTTTAGGGCGAAGGGCGCAGCATAAAGAAAGCACCAACTCGGGGCCTTTGCAATATTTTTGGTGGTGTTTCCTGTTGCAGAAAAAGGAGGTTGTGTTTCTTTTTTTTTTTTTTTTTTTTTTTTCTTCTCCCTTTCCTCCCCTAGCGCCCACCCACCAGATGCACTTAAAATGTAAATATGAGCCGCCAGAACAAATGCTACAATACAAAACAGAAACACATGTACGGGCAGGAAAAAAAAAAAAAAAAAGAAAAAAAAAAAAGCGCTTTGGAGAGGAAGAGGCTGCGAAGTCCGGCTGAGCACGCACAGCTCCATCTTTAGGACAGGAAGACTCCGGGAGGGCATCACGCTTTTCCCCTTGTTGCAAAGATTATTTTATTTTATTTTATTTTATTTTATTTTATTTTATTTTATTTTATTTTATTTTATTTTATTTTATTTTATTTTATTTTATTTTATTTTATTTTATTTTTATTTTTTCCTAAGGAACGGTGCACAGCACTTATTGCAAAACGCCCTCCCCCCTTATTGCAAAGCATTTCATTGCATTTTTGCCAAGGAAAGACGCACACGCTCACTGGGTTGTAAAGAAATTCTTTTGCAGGTGCAGAGATGCGCTCGCTCCGCTTACTGCAAAGAATTTTCTTGCCATGGAAAAAGACTCGTTCCTTTTATGGCAAAAACTTTTTGCAGAGGAAAGATGCATTTATTCATTTATTCCCCTTGTTGCAAGCAAATATTTTTGCAGAGCGAAGACGCACTCACTCCCCTCCTTGCAATGAGATTTTAAAGATGCACGCAGCTGCCCCAGCCCTCCTCAGCAGCTGCATTTTTGCCTCTTGGGCCCAGTGCCGTGCAGGCTGTGATGCACGTGCAATTTTGGGCCTTGGTCCCAGGGGCCGGCGGTGGGCAACGACTCCTGCTTCCTGCCATCTGCAGCACTTGCAAAAATGCCTCAGAAGGCCAAAGCGGCAGCAAAAACTCAGCGTTACCCAAGAGAAGTCGTTTTTTGGGGGTGTAAAAAGGGAAAATAAAGTTGCTTACTGAATCAGCCGCGCCGCATCTCAGAGCGGCGCCTGCCGGTCCCAGACGTGATCTGGGAGATCAAAGGCGAAACAGAAGCAGGAAAACGCCGTCAAATCATCATTAAAAAGCGGCTGCAACGCCGGGCTTTGGA